>NC_082667.1:66619325-67925159 GCF_025265405.1 Mesoplodon densirostris
GTTTTGCCAAAGCTCCCCAAATGATTTTGATATACTGGAACCACTGATCTAGACCAACACATGGGGAACCTGGGAAAAGATTCCAGCTGGTGTGGAAGGCTGCGAAGGGCCGATGGCAAAGGCAAAGGTGTTAGTTAGGCGTCTTCATTTAAGAAGACAAGCTGTTACCTCTCCCTGCTGCTCTGCTCTCTGGCCCCAGTACTAACCCAGAAAAATTGTCTTGCGGCAGCCAGCTGAGGGGCTCTGAGTGTATCAGGATAGTCACGAGGGTTTGCTTTCTACCAACAGATCCTCTTTCCTCAGGCCACAGCGAGGCCAGGCCATGCCTCTGAGCTGTCTGGGCTCTGCAAGGGGGATGCACATCCTTCAGCACCTCCTGTTTTCAGTGAGAGGAGTAGGTGGTGGAGGGAGTGCAAGCAGAAACCTCCCTGAGACATGCCCTCCCAGGGAGGAGGAGGGGCAGCAATCAGTCACCTGAGGCAGCAGCCAGACTGTTAATTAGTTGGGGACAAGTGAGTGAGGCAGTGAGAGGGCACCTTTTCCAGAACTACTGGTACTATAGGATGAGCAGCCTTCTTTGATCTGGAAAAGGAGGCCTTCTGTTTGCTGATTGTCTTGTTTCTAGACATGAAGCAGTGCCTTTGGGGGCCCCAAGTGTCATAGGTGTGTGGAATCTGCCACACTGAGGGATTTTAAGACTGACTCCAGGCTCTGTCCCGCAGACCGTGCTCGGTTCACTCACAAGCTCATTTTTCTATAAGAGCAAGGGAATATGCATATATTTAGGGCTTATTGCATGTTCACCACTTACGCTACTTACATGCGTTATCTCACTTATTTGCCTCACAACAAGCCTGAGAAACAGGTACTATTATTTTCTCATTTTACAGATGAAGATGTAGAGACTTAGTTTGGTTAAATAATTTGCCCAGCATTATTGGTGAAGGCTGAGCCCAGATCTTGTTCTCTGACGACAATGCCTTTTACCAACAGATGGGTATGGGGAAGATGGGTGGAGGAGAGTGGAGCAGGGGCCCCGGAGGAACAGGTCACATGCACACAGTATAGTCTGTCTCTGCCCTCCAGCCATGCCTGGCTCAGCCCATTTGATCTGGGCGAGGAATGCCGGTGGGTGGGTCTGGAATTGCTACTCAGGGGCCTGATGGTTCACATGCCTGGGGGAGCCCTGAATCTCCAGAGCCCACCAAGTCAAAGGCTCTCTCCCATTACATGGCTTGTCCTTGATCACTGAATTCCCGCTTCTCTCCCTTCCTATCTGTCCTCTCCGCCCCCCACTCCCCCCCGCCAATTCAATCAACATCCACCCCATCAGATCCTTTGCTGGGTGTGGGCTTCCAGGCTGGGCTGGGAGCCCTGCCCTGGCATGAATGAGCTGTGTGGTTGGGTCCTGATTCTCTGCCTAGTCCTCTCTGCGGGGCCCGCTCCTTGGAGAGTTTGGACCTGTCCTCTCAATCCCCAGCCCTCAGCAGGGCCCTGGTGAATGGGCTCACGGCTGACTGCTGGATTTGCTATGGCCGCCCAAGAGACCTGTGGCTTTGGCTGTGGTTATTGGCCCTGCTGACCCTCGCGGCCCTCTAGTTGTGTGTTGTTCTAGTCTCTGTCCTGCTGGGACACAGATTCTTTTCCTTCCTTCTGTAGGGGAAGCTCTTTAGCTTTTATACAGTTGCCAGACTGAAGTCAAGAGGACACTGGCTGCTGAGTGATTCCACCTCTTCTGTAATTCAGACATTCTGCCCTGCATTTGGCTCTCACCCTCCACAATTTCTCATACGTGTGTATGTAAGTGGTGTCTGCGTGGGTGTCCAGATATTCGGTATGAATACAAAGCATAGGCTCCTGGGAACAGAAGAGCAGGAGCTTCTTTATTACCTCTATTCAGAATCTGCATGTGAAGATACACGGTGTCCCCAGGGAGGTGCTTTAGTCACTCTAATGAGCCTTCCTGCAGATCTCAAGGGACACTCACTGAATGGCCATACATTAATTGGGAATTTGGATGTGGAGCTGATGTGGGCCAGATGTGCTCCCTTTATAGTCACCATCAAACACTAGAAGTCTCTTTAGACTTTACAGATGAGGAAACCAAGGCCCTGAGGGGAGAGGGTTGATGTAACCAGGGCCTGACTGCAGCTGCCACAGGACTCCCTGGGTCCGGAAGCCATTAAGCAGGGTGAGCAGTCAGCACACAGGAAGATATAGCAGAGAAATCGCCAACCCCACAGGCACGGGTGAGCCATCATGTTATATTTCTGAAGGACCGGCAGACAGGATATCCCCTTGCTTTGCCTTCCAAATCTACTGAGGATGAGTAGACGGCGAATTACATGCTCATCTTTTATGGGAAAGAAGTGCAGTTGCTCCTTAGTTATTGCCACAAGCACTGGAGGAAGAACTAATAAAGGGGGCTACTATGGGTTGAATTGGTGTCCCCCCCAAAAGATATGTTGAAGTCCACAGTCCCCTGGTACTTGGGAATGTGACCTTATATGGAAATAGAGCCTTTGCAGATGTAATCAAGTTCAGATGAGATCATGAGGGTAGGCTCTCATCCAATGTGACTGGTGTCCTTACAAGAAAAGGAAAATCCTGCGTGAAGCTGGAGACACACAGAACGCCACATGATGACAGAGGCAGAGACTTCAGGGACACACTTGCAAGCCAAGTCATGCCAAGGATTGCTGAGGGCCACCCGAAGCTGGAAGAGGCGAGGAGGGATTCTACCCAGAGTCTCAGAGGAAGTGTAGCCCTACCAACACCTTCATTTTGGACTTCTAGCCTCCAGAACTGTGAGAGAATAAATTTCTCTTATTTTAAGACACCCAGTTTGTGATCCTTTGTTACAGCCGCCCTAGGCAACCAAGGCAGGGCTCTACATAGTGAGTCCCTGCTCGGTATGTGCCTGGCACTGAGGCTTAGGGCTCTTGTAAGTTGGGAAAGCCCATCGTGCCCTTGATGCAATTAGAGAGGGAGGCTATGTGTGAGGGCTCGGGGGAAGAGGTGATGAGAACGGCCTGTGTGAATGTCCCCCTTCCCTTCCTTTTCCTTTCCCCATCTCCCTCCCAGTCTGAGCTCTAACCCTTGGAGCCTGAGCACTTGGAATCTTGGGATGGAAGTGATGGAACTCAAGGTGGCTGACAGATTCACACTTATGGACTATCTGCCTCCCAAAGGAAAATCTTGTTGAACCACCAGCATCTCCACGCAGTGGGCTGTTTGGGTCTTGAGCGGGGCAGGTTCGGAGGCTGAGTGAGAGTGGGGACTTCCAGTTTCTCTGCAACTTCAGGGGGTTGAGCGCTGGCTATTAACATTAGCTCTCCTGGAGCCAGCACTTGGCCTGCCAGCCCACCCCTTGCTTAGCCCTTCTGTTGTGAATTTCCCCAACGTCCACAACCTCCCTCACTCCTTGTGTGAACTTTGTGGTTTGGGAGGGAATGTCCAATCCCACGATCCAGGTCTAAACCTGTCAGATAGTCCCACCCTTTAGCCACAATGAGTGGCTAATGTAGATCAGGTCTAAGCCAATCAGCACATGAGTCTCCCTGACCACAGGGAACTTTTATTTTATAATTGAAGGAGTCCAGTTTTCTTTCTCTGGCTCGATATGAACAAGGAAGCCTATACCCCTTAGTGCTGTTAGCAGCCATTCTGTGACCATGAGGAGAGCCAGTTTTAGAATGATACGTTGGATGACAGAAGAGTCAGAAAGATTCTGGCTCAGCAATAAAAAGAAACGAAACTGAGCTATTTGTAATGAGGTGGATAGACCTAGAGTCTGTCATACAGAGTGAAGTAAGTCAGAAAGAGAAAGACAAATACCGTATGCTAACACATATATATGGAATCTAAGAAAAAAAATGTCATGAAGAACCTAGGGATAAAACAGGAATAAAGACACAGACCGACTTGAGAATGGACTTGAGGATATGGGGAGGGGGAAGGGTAAGCTGTGACAAAGTGAAAGAGAGGCATGGACATATATACACTACCAAACGTAAGGTAGATAGCTAGTGGGAAGCAGCCGCAGAGCACAGGGAGATCAGGTCGGTGCTTTGTGACCGCCTGGAGGGGTGGGATGGGGAGGGTGGGAGGGAGGGAGACGCAGGAGGGAAGGGATGTGGGAACAGATGTATATGTATGACTGATTCACTTTGTTATAAAGCAGAAACTAATAAAATAAAAGAAAAGAAAAGAAAAGAAAAAGAAAAAAAAATTCTGGGTCCTTGATGACTTCAACGAGCTACTGGATGAATCACTGTCCTGAAATCTGCCCTATCTCTGGATTCTAGTGTGAATCAATACATCTCATTTATTTTTCAAGCTAATTTGAATTGGTTTTTATCTGTTGCTTATAGTGGTGGTTTTTAAAATGTTCAACACAAATTTTTTCGTATTCCTCCTTTCAAAACATAAAGCCTAAATCCCCTACCCTTAAGTGTGGGATTGACTTTATGATTTGTTTCTGATGAATAGAGAAGTGGCAGAAGTGACAGTGAGTGACTTCTGAGATTAGGACATAAAGACACTGTAACTTCCTCCTTGATTTTTCTATTGAGTTACGCACTCTGGGGGAAGTCAGTGGCCATGTTGTGAGGACACTCAAGCAGCCCTATGCAGAGGTTCATGTGCTCAGGAACTGAGGCCTTCTGCCATCAACCAGCATTAAGTCACCAGATATGTGAGTGAGCCTCCTGGAAGTGAGTTCTCTAGCCCCAGTCAAGCCTTCATATGACAGTGGCCCCGGATGACATCTTGACTGCAACCTCATGAAAGAATCTGAGCCACAACCACCAAGCTGAGCCACTCCTAAATTCCTGACTTGCAGAAGCTGTGTGATAATAAATGTTTATTATTTTAAGGCAATAAATTTTGGGATAATTTGTTATGTGGCAATTGATAACTATTACACTTATATCTGAAGGCATGCTAACCAATGCACTGTGCTAGTTATAATTACTGAAGCCCAGGAGTGAATCTAAAACTGTTTATTTTACTGGGGTCACCATATTCATTTCATTCTAGGGTCCCAGGGAAGTGAGAAGATGACAGAGAATACACAACTGGGTCGTGTGTCTTGGTCATAAGTTTCCTTTGGCCAGCCTGTTGTGGATATCCACAGGGTCTTACACAGCTCCACAGTTGTGGAAGTCCAGCTTGGTGTGGGAGGAGCACATGGCCAGCACAGTGTGGGAGAGCAGAATTCCTAGGCACTGGAGAGGGGTATGGAAGTGGCTGGACAAGATGAACCTGAATGGGGTGTACAGCTGGGAATAACAGGTGATAAAAGAACATCTGAGCTTTTATCAGTGAGGGTAGATAATAACAGAAGACCAGAATAGCACTTCCACTTCAATGCCCTGGTGCTCTATAATTCTGGGGAAAAAAGAAAGGAAACTCAGTGGAATGAGGCTTAAAAAGAAAATGAGTTGTGGAAAAGTGAAGTCATATTTCTTGTGTGCTTGAGCTGTGACCTTCGATTCACAGCCACTACACTTGTAATACAATTTGCTTGTTGCTAGAATGCTTCTTCCTCCCCTGCCCCACAACATATGCACAGTGAAATGACTATGTCTCAGAGCTTCTTCCCCAAGGAGCTCCCCTCCCTTGTGGGCCCTGGAGACTCATGTGAGTTCCTCTGTAGCCTATATCCTCCTACTTCCAATGCCGTTCTACATTCCCACCCCCAAGCCTTCACAGCTGCTGTTTTACTGTAGTTCCTCACACATGAGCTAGCCTGTTTGGCCCATAAAAATCTGTCCTCCATGCTGATTTAACCCTTCCTGCCATCACTGGTGATGAGCTAGTTATTTTTGCATGGTTTCTGATGTTGCTGCCTTTCCCCTTAACCTCACGCCATCTTGTTTCTCTGCTCAAATAATTGTTGAGCTAGGATGGGAGAAGTTTCCTTCCCCAAATATTATCATTGTTTTTCTAATATGCTCTAAAAAGAATGAATAACCTTATTCTTTTTTTTTTTTTTCTTTTTTTTGGTACACGGGCCTCTCACTGTTGTGGCCACTCCCCTTGCGGAGCACAGGCTCCGGACGCGCAAGCTCAGCGGCCATGGCTCACGGGCCCAGCCGCTCCGCAGCATGTGGGATCTTCCCGGACCGGGGCACGAACCCGTGTACCCTGCCTCGGCAGGCGGACTCTCAACCACTGCGCCACCAGGGAAACCCAAACCTTATTCTTTATTTTATTTTATTTATTTTTTTAAATTGGGGTATAGTTGTTTTAAATGTTGTGTAAGTTTCTACTGCACAGTGAAATGAAGTAGAGTTCACTGTGCTATATAGCAGGTTCTCATTAGTTATCTATTTAATACATATTAGTCTATATATGTCAATCCCAATCTCCCAATTCATCCCACCCCCCGTTCCCCCCTTGGTGTCCATACATTTGTTCTCTACATCTGTGTCTCTATTTCTGCCTTGCAAACCGGTTCATCTGTACCATTTTTCTAGATTCCACATATATGCATTAATATACCATATTTGTTTTTCTCTGACTTACTTCACTCTGTATGACAGTCTCTAGGTCCATCCACATCTCTACAAATGACCAATTTCATTCCTTTTTATGGCTGAGTGATATTCCATTGTATATATGAACCACATATTCTTTATCCATTCATCTGTTGATGGACATTTAGGTTGCTTCCATGACCTGGCTATTGTAAATAGTGCTGCAATGAACATTGGGGTGCATGTGTCTTTTTGAATTATGGTTTTCTCTGGGTATATGCCCAGGAGTGCAATTGCTGGGTCATATGATAATTTTATTTTTAGCTTTTTAAGGAACCTCCATACTGTTCTCCATAGTGGCTGTATCAATATACATTCCTACCAACAGTGCAAGAGGGTTCCCTTTTCTCCACATTCTCTCCAGCATTTATTGTTTGTAGATTTTTTGATGAGGGCCATTCTAACTGGTGTGAGGTGATATCTCATTGTAGTTTTGATTTGCATTTCTCTAATTATTAGTGATGTTGAGCATCTTTTCATGTGCCTCTTGGCCATCTGTATGTCTTCTTTGGAGAAATGTCTATTTAGGTCTTCTGCCCATTTTTTGATTGGGTTGTTTGTTTTTTGATATTGAGCTGCATGAGCTGTTTGTATATTTTGGAGATTAATCCTTTGTCCATTGACTCATTTGCAAACATTTTCTCCCATTTTAAGGGTTGTCTTTTCATCTTGTTTATGGTTTCCTTTGCTGTGCAAAAGCTTTTATGTTTCATTTAGATCTCATTTGTTTATTTTTGTTTTTATTTCCATTTCTCTAGGAGATGGATCAAAAAAGATCTTGTTATAATTTATGTCAAAGAGTGCTCTTCCCATGTTTTCCTCTAAGAGTTTTATAGTGTCCGGTCTTACATTTAGGTCCTTAATCCATTTTGAGTTTATTTTTGTATATGGTGTTAGGGAGTGTTCTAATTTCATTCTTTTACATGTAGCTGTCCAGTTTTCCCAGCACCACTTATTGAAGAGACTGTCTTTTCTCCATTGTATATCCTTGCCTCCTTTGTCATAGATCAGTTGACCATAGGTGAGTGGGTTTATCTCTGGGCTTTCTATCCTGTTCCATTGATCTATATTTCTGTTTCTGTGCCAGTACCATATTGCCTTGATTACTGTAGCTTTGTAGTATAGTCTGAAGTCAGGGAACCTGATTCCTCCACCTCCGTTTTTTTCCTCCAGATTGCTTTGGCTATTCAGGGTCTTTTGTGTCTCCATACAAATTTTAAGATTTTTTGCTTTAGTTCTGTGAAAAATGCAATTGGTAATTTGATAGGGATTGCACTGAATCTGTAGATTGCTTTGGGTAGTAGAGTCATTTTCACAATCTTGATTCTTCCAATCCAAGAACACAGTATATCTCTCCATCTGTTTGTGTCATCTTTGATTTCTTTCATCAGTGTCTTATAGTTTTCTGAGTACAGGAAGAATGACCTTATTCTTATTTTATAAAATAACACAGCTAGCATTTCAACTTTTATTTTGCTCTTTCTTCATTGTTAGGCTCAAGGGCTACTTCCTCCATGAAGCCTTTCCTCATGCAGGGCCAAACTCCCCATCACTTATTCCTATGTCTGTGGTTTACATGCATTATATTGTACTAAGATGATCTGTTTCTGTATCGTTCCCTCTCTGAGAGCCTCTAGAGGCAGGCACTGAGTCTGATTTATTTCTGTATCCTCAGTTCCTAGTATAAAATAGGTGCTCAGTGAACATTTGATGAACTGAGATATTATAGACCATAGCTCTGTGATTCTGTTTAATATCTTTTGCAAATCTATAGCAATTTCTCAACACTTAGAACCTAGGAAGAAAGGTCAGTATTTTTCTGGAGCTTTTGGCCTTCAAAGCATTTTGGAACTAACAGGACTGGTTTAGGATGACTGGGTCTGACTTTCCAATATTTAGAGACCAAGATTATTTTAAACATGTATGGAGGAGGATAACAATTTGTATTTTTCATTAATAACTGGGATGGAGTTTGCATCCACGTTCCATCTCACACATTAGCTGAAAGATGTTGGTTCTTTAGTATAAGAAGGAAAGTTAGAAACTGATCCAGCCTTCCAAGGGCTGACTAGGCATGCCCTTCTGTTTCCACTTAAGTTCTGCTGCAGGCATTACTCAGTGATGGTTTTCTGCCTCTGCCAGGCCCAGACTCAGGGGGCCATTCTGAGAGTGTTCCCCTTTGCTCAGCTCTGAGCTGAGCTCCTGCACAATGGCCTGACTACACTCAAACTAGTTATGGAGCAACTGGGGACATGCCACCCGGATATGTGCAGCATCAAGGGCTGCAGGCTGAGGCTGGGTAGATGGCTTTGCTTAGGGCTGAGGTATTTCATAAGGGCTCCCTTTCTGCTCTTGGAGGCCTCTGGCTCTGAGATGTGATGACCCCAGAGATGCTCCCTGGGTCCTCATTCCTTCCCCTACTCCTCCAGGGGGAGATGATCATCTGTAAGAAGATGATCATGACAATCTTTCCTCTCCGGCCCCTTCTTCTGTTCCCTGAGCCCAGCCCTGCATTCCTAGGAGGTCCGGCAGTGATTCTGTCCTGAGAGTCAGGCCAGTATGGCCTCATGTCAGCCTGATTCCTTCTACCTGGGCTCCAGATCAGCCCAATGGCACCTACCCCTTGCCTGCTGCAGTTCAGAAATGCTCTCCCTGGCCTAGTCTGAATTGTGGCTTTCGGTTCAGCAAGTCCCCCTTTCAACAGCTCCTCGCCTGCTCCACTAATAGGCACCAACCGCTGACTGCAATCACCAATCTCGGTCTCAGCTGTGGGACTCAATTCATCCTCTCCAAACACATGCCCTCCAAGGGGGGCAGACACCATTGTAGTTGCTGAAGAGCCATTTCACATATGCTCACAGAACGTCCTCCAATTCCACATAGGAAATGGGCTCCATAAAACCTTTGTTCATTAAATGTTTCAGGGACCACAACAAAAGGACTTAGAATTAACCAGAATTGGTTAGAATTGGACCATCCAATTCTTTGATTAAAAAGTGCAGGGAAGCTGGTTGTCTGGGCAATCAGGGTGGCTCTAAAATGGGCAACGTTGTATTATAATTCGAATAAACTGCTTGACAAGAAATGAGCACTGTCCGTGAAGAGGGAAACCATAATGAGGGGGTGTTACCAGTCAGTCATCCATGCTCTCCTTGGCCCACCATTTTGGAAACCTATTGCAAATGAGGACGAGGTACAGGGATGGCTGTTTGACACTTCCTGCCACTTTAAGGTTTAATTGTGCAAGAGCCACTGGTTATTTCATTCAGGAATTCATATGCCATATGGGCACCTGCTACCAGGTGAACTTAGTGCCTGAATTATGGTTACTGAATTAGATTTTTCTTGGATGTTTTAACTGAGAGAGAACACATGATCCAACGCAGTGGTACCCCACTTTTTTGCATGTCAGAATAACAAGGGGAGTTTAAAATTCCCGTGACTATGCTGCACCCAGATCAATTAAGTCAGCATCTCTCAGGGTGAAACCCTCTCTGGCATTAGCATTTTTAAAAGCTTCCCAGGTGACTGAGAGCCACTGTCTAGTCACTTACACTTTTCCTATCAAAATCCTGTATTAAAATAATTGAATTGTTACTAAATATACATAAAATGATAATTCAGAATTAATAGTGAAATAAATATAACTACGTTAAGTACAACATAGAGATTCTCATGCTAGATTTCAATTGCTATCGATTATTGCTCTCTGTAATTCTGGTTTTCTTTATTCTCCTTTAAGGAAAAGCCCTGAAATTTCTCTCACTTATTATTGGTGCTAAAAAGTCCTAGGCCATTTATGAGAAACGGATCAAGTGCTAAAAGCTGAGCGGAAAGTTCCATCTCTGGAGCAGAGGTCAAATTTGAAAACCACTCCCAGAATTTAAAGAAAATATGAGTTGAAAGAGATGGAAAAGCTGATAAGAGATATGAAAACTCAAAGACTAAGAAGCGGGTCAGAAACTGTTATGAAAATTACATGAAAAACAATTGAGTAATTTTTTAAAATGCTGAAATTAAAGATTAACCATCTTCGGATCATGCAGATCTTAGATGGTTTCACAGAGTTGAAGTCAGAAAAACTGATCAGCTTGAATCCACACCTAAGTGTTGGCATTCAAACTAGACATAGACTGGCCTGGTCATTAAAAACCTGCCTTGAACGACTAGAACTGGTCTCACCTATGTGAAGGGAGGCACATCCTGAATTTCCATGCCTGTTACTTTTTAAAAATGTAATTTTTATTTTAAAAAAGTAATATGATTATATAGTTTAAAATGGCAAAGAGTACTCTACAGATTTTAATAAAAAGCAGCTGCTTTATGCCTGTCCCCAGAAACCCATGCCTGATTTCTGCTTCCTAGAGACACATTTAACTCTGGCTATTTCTGTAGGCATTTATATCCTTATTTCTAAATAACAGGCTTATACTGTTATTTCTTACACTTCCAATTTTAGATGCTTCCTATTAACTTCCCACGATGGGAGATGAAGATATCTTCCAGTTCTCTTCCTCCTTTTCTCCTTCCCGCTCAAACTTCTCTCCATCATCCTCTCCAGAGAGTTACACCATAATTCTTAGTTAGATCAACATTCAATATTTACCTGCTTATGACCTTTTAATTAAACCACAGATAGCCAATAGGTAACCTATGAATACATTTCCTTTCTTTCATGGCCATTTCGTTTTCCTTGGAGTTAAAAACTGTCTTATTTTCTCAGTTTCCAGGGATTTTTTGGTGAACATATTCCCCATTCTCCCCAAACTCTTCCACAGAGCTGTAAAACTCCTTGGAGTAAGTCAAGCAAGCACATGAGGGAATCTAGCAGTTCCCTTTCTTTCCCTTGGTACATCCCTCCCACAGCCCTCTGTCCTCTTGATGTGGTTTGGACTGGTTGCTCTCTAGCCTCAGGACCAGCTGAACTTTATTGAACCCCCCTTTCTCATTACCATGTTCGGTCCTTATTTCTAGAACTCAGTATTTTCCTCTGTCTTGTTTTACTCTCGTTTTGCTGGAGTATATCCTCCAGTTTATTTTTCAGAAAGGGTGCATGTAGCTAAATTCTTTGAGACTGTGTGTGTCTGAAAAGGTCTGAAGAAGAGCAAAGGTGGTGGGGGGAAGCTGAGCAGGGCCAGAGCACCAGGGCCCTGGCAAGCTGGAGGCCCAGAACCATCCCAAGGAGGCAGAGAGGCAGTGAGAGATGGAACTGTGCTGAGGATCCAAGCCCCCTGCTCAGTGCCCCATTGGAATTCACTTACAAAACACAAGCTGAAAGATCCAATTATTAAGAATTTCAAAGTCAGAGCATTAAACCAGGCACACAGGGCCATGAGTGTGAAAGCCCATGTGACTGCACATGTAACACATCTATGAAGCCAGCCCTAGTGGGAGAAGAAAGATTGGCTTATGTATTATACCATGTTCTCCAACTGACCCTATCCATCCAGAAGAAAATGAAGAGAACTTTAACTCCTTCTATATATTAAAATAAATTTCAGATGGATTAAGCATTTAAATGTAAAGGATGGGCAAAATAATACAAGAGCAAAATTTAGGAGAACACACTTATAACTTGGTGGCTTGGGAGATCTTTAAACCAAGACAATAAACGCAGATGCTATAATGGAAAAGACAGTCACATTTACTTGACAAATGATAGACTGGGAAAAAGCTGTAGCATATAAAACAGATAAAGGATTAATGTTTAAAATATGTAAACACCTCTACAAACTGATAAAGAAAAACATCCCAGTTGGAAAATAAACAAAGAATATGAATAGACAATCGTCTAAGAGAAAATCCAGATACAATGTGAAAGATGTTAGGAAAGTGCAAATCAGAGGGACAATGAGATAATACCTCTCACACACCATGCTGGGAAAAATTAAACAGAGGTAATAATTAGTAGACGTTTTTGCTGCGGAAAGGGCACTCTCATATTACTGGTAGAAACGTGAATTGTTAAAAGCACTTACCAAGGGGAATAAACATGCTCATGATGCAACAATTTCATTTCTGGGGATTCGTCCTGCAGAAATTAAGAGACCAAGAAATAAGGCTGTGTCCACAAATGTGTTTTTTGCAATACCTTTTGTTGTGGCAAGAAACAACAATAACAAAACAAAGCTACAATTAAGAATAACGAAAGGGCCTCCCTGGTGGCGCAAGTGGTTGAGAGTCCGCCTGCCGATGCAGGGGATATGGGTTCGTGCCCCGGTCTGGGAGGATCCCATATGCCGCGGAGCGGCTGGGCCCGTGAGCCATGGCCGCTGGGCCTGCGCGTCCGGAGCCTGCGCGTCCGGAGCCTGTGCTCCGCAACGGGGGAGGCCACAGCAGTGAGAGGCCCGCATACCGCAAAAAAAAAAAAAAAAAAAAAAGAATAACGAAAAGTAAACTAAGTATCCATCAACATAAGGATTGTTGACCAAATTGTAATATATTCATAATTGAATCATTGTGTAGCCTAGAAAAAAATGAGTTCTATCTATACCAGTTGACACAGAGAGATTCAGTTAGGAGGGGAAAGCAAGATATAGAGAAGGGTATACAGTAAAATCACATTTTCTTTGTGTGTGCAAAATAATGCCTAATCCCCCAAATTGTGTGTGTGTGTGTATCATTTCATGAATGTGTGATAGAGAAAAGTGTGAAGACACACATCAGTTTTTGATCCTTGATTTTGCTGGGAGTTGAGAAGGAGGAAGGTAAATGGGTGGATAGGATGGAGGTTGTTTTGGTGAGAAGAGGTGAGTCTGAACTCTGAATGGAATGCGGATGATTGCACAATGGAGAAACCTTTAGCGAAAGCTTACTCATTTGAGCTGGGCTTTGGCTGTTGCTTTCATTTCTGACACTTGGGTTCCAGGGTCAATAACAGTCATAGTACAATTTAATTTCAAAGATGTAGTAGTCCCAGAAGCAAATAAGCTGAAAAACTTAGGATACCTTTAGAGGAATCTGCCTAATGTTAGATTTCTTCTCTGAAACAATAAATTTGAGAAGTCAGTAGTACAATGCCTACAGAAATAGAGAACTCTTACCTAATGCTGTAAACTGAATGTCTGTGTGTCCCCCACCCCCAATTCACATATTGAGACCTAATGCCCAATGTGATGGCATCTGGAGGCGGGGCCTCTGGAAGGTAATTAGGTCATGAGTGTGGAGCCCTCAGGAATGAGATTAGTGCCCTTAGAAGGAGATTCCAGAAAGTTCCCTCCTGCCCTCCACCATGTGAGGTTGTATGAACCAGGAAGTAAGCCCTCACCAGACATGGAATCTTGGACTTCCCAGCCTTCAGAACTGTGAGAAATAAAATTTCTGTTGTTTATAAGCCACCCAGTCTATGGTATTTTTTTATAGCAGCCCGAATGAACTAAGACACCTAGCCATGTTGTCATCAATCCATGACAACATTCTCTGATCTCCAAAGGCTAAGAAAAGGTACCACCCAAGCACCCTTTCTATAAAATGATTCAAATATTTTTCCAAATTACATGAAAATGAATCAAAACAAAAATGCAAGATGGGAAATTTGGGATTGGAAAGAAGCAGCAGCAAGCACAAAAACCAGTTAAAAAACACAAAGTTAATAATAACTTCTAACCACTAATGAGAGAGGGTTTGATACAGATATTTGTAAATAATTGCTACCATGGTGACAAAATGGAATGTAAAAACCTACAACTTTAAATATTTATTTAGCTATTTATTTGTAACAGCATTTTCAGGCGGTAAAAGAAAATAAGCTCACTGTAATTAATTTTAAAATGCAGAAAAAATTATAAAGAATATTTATATCCCATCATCCAGAGGGAATGCTGTTAATGCTGTTTTTGTGAGTTTTTCTTTCTCTGTGTGTCTCTCTGTGTTTAAAAAATGGAATTTTATTACTTATGCAGTGTAATATTCTATTTGATTTACTCTATAATATGTTATGAATATTTGCTCAGTTCATTAAATATTCTTTGAAAAGTTGATTTTAAGGGACTTTATAATATTTTATTGTAAGGAGTACCATAAGTTATTTAACTATTTCTCATTGGGCACCATTTAGGTTGTTTCTAGTTTTCAGGTATATTTAAGAAAAATTCTGGTACAAACTGCTTTATTAATTATAATTATTCTTAACTGAATAGCTAATAATTTTCTTTACCTAGATTCTGAGAAGTGGATTTACTGGGTCAAGAGATATAAACTATTTTTAAGCATCCTGATGCCTGTTGCCAAATAATTTTCCGGGAAGTTAGTTCCAATTTATCCTCCCACTAGCAGTGCATGACAATGCTCATCTCCGTGTACCCTTCAATGTTGGAGTAAGAAATGAAAGCTTCGCCAGTTTGATAGGTAAAAGGTACCATTTCTTTAAAAGTTCTGTATAATCTTTCTTTTAAAATCAATATTGTAGATAATTTGGAAAACACTAAAAAACATGGGGAAGAAAATAAGTATATTACTCTTGAAAATACAGAGCACTTTCACACATTTTTCACTGAGTCCTCCAAACAACTTCATGAAGTACAGCCTTTAGCATTGCCCCCACCTTGCAGTTATTCCCAATGCAGATCAGAGAGGTTAAGAGAGTTGCCTACATCACACAGCTAGTGAGAGGTGGTGCTGGGCACTACAGCAGATCTTTTTTTAACACTTAATCTCATGCTTTCCCCACTATACTAGTTGCCCCTGGAGGGGCTGGAGATGAGAGGTGAAGTGTACCTAATGTATTCCTGATCACTCAGAGCAGGGAATGCATTGTTAGGTCCCAGGAGACTTAGTGGGGAGTCTGGAAGCCGTGGGAAGAAAACCTGGAACCAGGAGCCAGGAGCCCTGGGTCCCAGTCCCAGCTTGCCCATGGATTTGATGTGTGACATGGAAATCACACCTCCTTTCTAAATCTCAGTTTCACAGTTTTATAAATAAGGGTTTTCATTGGATGGTCTCACAGGCTGTGACTCTAGGAGGCAAAGCCTGGGTTCTAAAGAGGTTGGCTGCAGAGATGGGCATGGATGCCAGGGTGCAGTTGGCTGCTGAGTCTTTGATATTTGGCCCAGCTTGATCCACATCTGTTTTGGAACCCTAGCAGCAGGGTCTTCATTCTGCCTTCAGCAGGGAGAGGCTGCTTCCTGGACCACATTCAGGGGAACCAGGCACTGGGAACAACAGAGCAAACTTCCCCTCTATTGGTGACCCTTAGCAGAGGTTGGGGAGGGTCATCTTCAGGCTGTGCAGGGACCCTGGCAGCCCTGCTAACTGTTCCACTCTGGGATCCTCTCAACTTTGCTTCCAAAATGAAAATTTGGGAGAACATGGGTTAGATCACAAGAGATTGGCCCTGGTGGGAGCATAAGCTACCTCTGGATTCACAAAACTCTTCTGATTTATAACAGAAGACCCAATGGGGAGGTGAAGCTTGGGCCTTTCAAAGATGCCTAGTTGGGGAGATCCTTGTAATCTGTAGGAGGTAGCCTCTCTCACTTCCCAGATCACTTTGGCAATGAATCCGTTGTTACCCCCACTTGTGGCTTTTTCCTCTGCTTCCTCCAAATACATAGCTTAGATCCTCTGGCCTCCTTTAAAACTCTGGTTTCTTGACTCCAGGTGCTGGCAGGCTCTGGCTCTGGTCCTGCATCCTCTTCATACCATAGACAAACTCTCTCTTCTTGGTTTGGACATTCCTTCTCCCTCTCCCGCTAGACTCTCTGCTTAGGGCAGATCTATTGGGTTAGAGAAACAACCTGAGAATGGCACACTGGGAACACCCCCTTCCACCTCTGTCTTCTAGTTCACACCAGGTCTTGAGAATCTGGATTTCATTTTAGTTTTCCCCTGTGTTCATAACTTTAATTTTAGGAAAAAGTTTGTGATCTATATCCACATAGCACAGTGTTGGTAATGAAATGACCACTTAGGATGGTCTTAGATATTACATTTGGGGTTTTGCTTAGACCTGGTTATATACAAGGACAAAGCATGGCAGCTGTTAGGGGTTGGTATGTTTCTAAGGTGTATAAAGTTAGGGATCCAGGAATTCCCATATCCTAGCACTTGAAATTCCTAAGGGAACCTGTATGCATAAGGCAATATTCTGAAAATATTCATTCATCAAACAAATATTTATTGAACACCTGTTACATGTCAAGCATTGTGTTGGCATACAGTAGTGAACAAAATAGACAAAAATTCTTGCTCTCACGGAGCTTATGTCATGGTGGGAGCGGGGAGAGGACACAAGGGGTGGGGCACAGCTAGGGGACCAGGCAGGAGGGTGAGGGGCACAGTTTGTATAACCCCAGGGGCAGACTGTCTGCATTTCACAATCACATAGATAATCAGACTGGCTGGCCCTGCTGCAGTCATTTGGAAAGATGACCATTGTTTTTTCATCTTAGGTTATTCATAATCATAGCAGCCAACACTGAATGCGTACTGTATGCCAGGCACTGTGCATTATCACTCCCATTTTACAGATGAAGAAACTGAGGCATGGCATGGTTAAATAATAGTCCCAATGTCACACAGCTGGAATGTCCATCTGACTCTAAAGATGTGCTCTGGAACACTGCTGATGGCTGCCTCCGCCCATCTCTGAATGGGAGTGCTCAGCCCTGAAGGAAGGCCACTGGGCCTACACAGGAGAATGGAGGCAAAGCAGTGGGGATGGCAGGGAACTGGCTTACATATCATTCCGAGTCTTATTCAACTTACTCGTTTCTGCACCAAGGCCACCAATAAAGACTGTTTATAAAACATTTAGAAAGCACTGAGCTGATCTCCCTGTGCTATGTGGCTGCTTCCCACTAGCTATCTATTTTACATTTGGTATGGACATATGTCCATGCCACTCTCTCACTTCATCCCAGTTTACCCTTCCCCCTCCCCGTGTCCTCACGTCCATTCTCTACGTCTGTATCTTTATTCCTGTCCTGCCCCTAGGTTCTTCAGAATCTTTCTTTTTTCTTGTTAGACTCCATATATATGTGTTAGCATATGGTATTTGTTTTTCTCTTTCTGACTTACTTCACTCTGTATGACAGACTCTAGGTCCATCCACCTCACTACAAATAACCTAAAGGGGTGGGATAGGGAGGGTGGGAGGGAGACACAAGAGGGAGGATATATGGGGATATATGTATATGTATAGTTGACTCACTTTGTTATAAAGCAGAAACTAACACATCATTGTAAAGCAATTATACTCCAATAAAGCTGTTAAAAAAAAACCCCAAAACAGAACTCTTTTACAGAAGCTGCTGGTGACAGCAGCCGGTTGCTAGGTGTTGCTAGGGCAGCTTAGCTGGGAGTCTGGTAGTGAAGTAATTAAGCAGGGTATTTAAATTACTTCAGCTGATTCTCCCCAGAATAGGCAGTTGCCTGCATGAAGGGAGGTGACTAGGTTCCATCTTTCCTCCTAAAGACAAAACAGACAGGAAACCTTTTGAAGATGTGTAGGAACACGTTGTGGTCCGGGTGGTGAGCTCCTCTTCATCTCCCCCAGACTAGCTGGGCTGGCCAGGGTGAGACAGGGGTGTTCAAAAGTGCGTGTGGGCAGATACTAGCAAGGGCAGAGCATGACGGGGTCTAGGGATAGGCTGGGAGTAAGGGCAAGAGCCAGAAGCCAGGACCAGAGCTGATAGAAACCAGAGAAGAATGGGCAAAATAGCAGGGGAAAACCCCCCAAACTAGCCACCTACATCAGGTATGAGGAATCACCAGAATTTACAATGAGATGGAATGAAGTTACTGAACAGGGCTAGGAAGGGATTCTAAGCTGTGATATCAACCCTTCCACTTCTGGTCTTAACAGAAACATTTACTGAGCAAAGTGTCAGGCCCTGTATTAAGAGGTTGCATAGATTTAATATAATTGTATTGAAGATAGGCAGTATTATGCTCCCATTTTACAGAGGAGGAACCCAAGGATTACTCTTCTTGTCCAAGGTCAATCAGGTAGTTAACAGTGGATTCTGGAATCAAACCCATTTCTGTCTAGCTCCAAAACAGAGACCTTTAACCACCCTGCTAGTTTGTAGTTACTCTACTTATGGAAATCTCCATGTCCAGCTTGCTTTAAAAGCACTGAGCTACCTCTGACACTGCCTGTCCTAGCCAGGCTTGGTTCAGGACTTGCCATGGGCTGGGGTCTGCAGGTGTGAACACCAGTGTGGCCAGCTGCAGGTTTCTGGGGGAAGACCAGTGTACAAGGAGTTAGGCAAGGGCCAAGAGCATGCATACTGCTGGTGAAAGAGGTTACAGAACATGGTAAGTTCTGTGAGAGATGAGACAGTGCTTGGAGGATGCACAGAGGAAGGAGGGAGTAAGTAATGAGTGGCCCGAGGCATGCCCTTGACATTTTCCTTCGATCTCCGTTTTTCATTCTCCAGCAAGCTGTGTAGTTCCAAGAGATTTGGCTAGCTTGTTGAAGACCTGAGCAAGCTTCTGATGCCCTCACACTCACTTTGCAGTGGCTTTGGAGTCTTGCTGTGGAGGCTGTAGTCATTCTGGCCTTGAATATTTGAGAAAATACATGAGAAAAAAGTTTTCCCATAAATATGGTGGTGAGAGTCAAGAGAAGTCACAATGTGTATTAGTTCACTTTTGCTGCCTGGTAGATCACCACATCCTACCCCATTCTCTCATGCACCCCATTAATATGGCAAATCCCATCGTTTCTGAGAGTCAGGAGTTCAGGAGAAGTTTAGCTGGGTGGTTCTGGCTCAGGATCTCTCATGAAGTTACAGTCACGATGTCAGCTAGGGCTTTGGTCTCATCTGAAGGCTTGTCTGGGGCTGGGGATCCACTTCCAGGATGGTTTATTCACATGGGTGTTGGCAAGAGGCCTCAGTTTCTCTCTATAGGACTGCATGAGTCTTATATAGGACTGCCTCTCATAATGACAACTGGTTTTCCCCAGAGTGAGTGTTTGGAGAGAGGGAGAGGGCAATGCACTTTTTGACCTAGTCTCAGAAGTTCCATACCATCACTTCTGCCATATTTTATTTGTTGGAAGTGAATCACTAAGTCTAAGGGAAGGAGAAATAATCTACACCTCTTGAGCGGAGGAGTATCAAAAAATCTGGGACATATTTTGGAGACCACCACACTGTGCAAACAAAAACCTGGGTGAAAAAAATTATGTGGCCAAATGCAGAGATGGGGAGCGGGCAAAGATCCTCCAGAAATAGATGGCTGCTGGTGCTAGGCAACACACTTGCGTTCTGCACACAGGGGAGAGAGGCCTTGTGTGCTAGTCTCTGATGACTGCTACCATCCAGATGACAATGATTCATTCCATTTTCTCTTTGTCTGAAGAGAAATCTCATTCTGTGCAAGCCAAGCTGTTTATGGATCTTTCTATCTATTCACCCATTCATATGGGACCCAGGGCATGATAACAGCTATTCAAACTGTGGAATGTTAATTAGATGGAAAAATGTACACATCAGCTCTCTCCATTTCAACTGAGAAATCTGGCTGAGGTACATAATTTGCTTCATTGTCATCTGTGTCAGGATTTTGAAAGGGTGGCAATATATCACTGTGTTAGACAAAAGGCATGGGATAAAAGAAGGAACTATTCATGGCAACATGGGTTTCAGGATATTAGTAAGTGCAAATATTTGCTTCTCTATGGAAGCATTAAAGCTCCCTTCTTATTTCTTGGTTCTCATGCCCTAAGTTATTTGCTTTCTGCTACTGACATTGAAGTAGAACATCAGCTCGTCTTTTGGCTCTGAAATGTAGCTTGTGCACTTGCACAACGGGCAAGTGCAACAAACAATCTCAGTGCTGACCAGTCCTCCCTCTGTCTTGACTGTGATTCGGGGAGTCTGTAATGAAAGGAGTGACTGATAGCCAAGTGTGATATTAAATAGGCTGCAGAGGGAGAGCTCCGAATCATCTTCACTTTGAACTCACCTCTCTCCCTTCCTCCTTTCCTCTCTTCCTCCATGCTACAGTAGCTACCCTGATGAGAAGACAGGTGCCTGGTGACTCTTCCTCACACGAGGAGTCATTGGTCTTGCCTCCGTGAACCTTGATCCTAAAGCAGTCTCAGTCACATCTCGGCAAATAGCTCGACACCTCTCCTGTGTAAGAGGTGTCGCCAAGGAAGGCACAACTGCCTCCCAAGTAGAGGAGGTGACACAGGCTCCCTGTGGACGGGACAGGAGAGCTGTCCAGAATTTCTGCTGACTTACAGTGAGCAGAACATGCTCAGGAAGGGCATATCTCATAGGATCAAACTGTACTCCACGCAGATTCCTCTCTACTCATCAGGGAGGCCGTAGAACTTCAACGACCTCCCTTTTCTAGGTCACAAATATTCCACAAAAGGGACAACAGACACCTCTTTCCACATCCTACCCCATTCCCTCATGCACCCCATTAATATGGCAAATATGAGTTTATCTTGTGGGCAAGAATTAGTTTGGAAGGAAACTGACCCTTGGGTGGTGAGATGTCTCATTTTAGACACACCAGGGGAGCATCCACTGCAGCTCAGAGGGGCCAACCTGCCTCTGTTTCTTCTACCCCCCTGGCATCACAGGACCAAAAACAACTCTCTCCCTCCCAGGGGAGTCGGTGGCCTCTGTGTAAACTTGGCGAAAGAGGGAGTCACAAGCCCACACTCCTTCCCTCTAATTTCTAAAGCCAGATCATCAGAGGTAATGGATGTGAAACTGCTTTCACACAGTGGGACCTTGATCAATATTTGTTGAATAAATGAATGAATAAACTCTAAGGTAGTGCAAAAGTACAGCAGTCTGATTATAGCTATTTATTTCATTGTCAAAGCATGAAAGGGTTTGGGTTCTTTCAGAGATCACCCTCCTGTTCTCTTCAGTTTCCACTCCAAAGCCAGGGAAAACTTTATTTTTTTAAGTTTTAATTTTTGTAAGCATTACATATGCACACAGTTTAAAGACTCAACTAGTGCTACAAGGTTTGTTAAGGCAAAAAACAGCCCCCAGTTACCTCCTCCATTTTCCCTCCCCTCCACAGAGGCAACCATGTTCATCTTTTCTAGATGTCTTTTGGTCCTTATCACCTTATATCCAACAATATATTTGTATTGCTGTTTCTTGATTTGGGGGGAGGATTTGTTTTAGGCATCATCTATTGAGTTCCCACTCTAAAAAAATGCAGACTTACCTCCCTTTCTTTCTCTTGTCCCACCAAACACATGCACCTTTCCATCTTCCCATCCTCCCAAACTCTCCAAAGGTTGTCCACATTTCCTTTCATTCACATCAGATTTTCCATCAATTCATCTTCTTGAAGGAGTTTTCATGGCCTCTGAACTGCTGGTGCAGGTTGCCCTCCCCGGTCGGTGCACAGCTGTCATCCTGAGACTTCTCTTCAGCATCCATGAAGGAATTCTCTTGGCCTCTCTCCTGTGTTAGGTCTCCTGTTTCTGGTATTACATTATTACATTCTTCCTCTTTTTGTGTTTATACTCAATGCAGAGTTAGATCAGGCCCCCCGAGGCTGTACTCCAGCCCAGGTGCCATCCGTGGGGACACCCCTGCTCTCCTGGCACCAAGTAGAAAGGAAGAGAGCCCAGACTGGCTGTCCAGGTGAGCCCAGCGGGCTAAGATGCAGCTCACAGACTTTGGCTAATTTGTTATTAATTCTTTAGGAGCACAGAACAATCCTAATAAGACGCAAAAATCAATGGCTGAGGAAAAGAAAAAGCAACCTTCTGAGCAGAATGTGAGTGAGGTGTGTGACTTTTAAAAGGCCTTGACAAACTATTTGGTGTGCAGCCTGGAAAGTGGAGAATAAATGACTTTCTTACATTGATTCATATATCTTTTTCCAAGTTGGAAAGAGGAGGGAGGTAATGGGCGAGGGTGAGGGACCTGGTTGGCCTCGCAACGCCGAGATAATTATTGTTCAGTTAGAAGCCAGTGATTTTTTACTAATCAGATGCATGGAGAGCAATGGGGGCTATAATGGGTTTCCAAGTGATGGAGGGTGCAATAAAGGTCAATTAGCAGTAATGGCATTGCTTGGGAAAAAAGCATCAACAACCCAGGACGCAGCCAGCGCCTTCCTTCCTACCTCTTTTGTGCCCAGCAATGGGGGGATAGGCTGAGCTAGAGGGAGAGTGATCCCTGCTGAGGGATGGGACTGGGCAGGAGAGGCCCTGGGCACACAGCCTGTGTGAGGGCCACACTGCATGCCTGGGCCTAGGTTGTCAAGTTCAGTGCCAAAACACATGGCAACCATTCCTGAGACAGCGCCATGGCCTCCATTTGGCAGAACAGGAATCCCTGCCCTGATGTTCCCACCAGAGGCCCAAGTAAGTCAAGAGGGGTTGCCAGGGGCTGGGAGCCTTGGGGCCTCAGAGCAAGTTTATAGAACGGAGAGACCTTACAGTGGCTTACCAGGCCCTTTGTGACCTGCCTGGCCACTCCCCGCCGCCCCCGCCCCCCACCCCGTTGTGATTTCCTCTCGCTCTGATGCACACATGCTGGCCCTCTTGCTGTTTCCCTAACATGGCGGGCGCCCTCTGCTCAGGCCTTTGCTCTGTTCCCTTTGTCCTGATTGGTCCTCATCTGGATATTTCTATGGCTTGAAATCTTACCTCCTTCAAGTCTTCAGCACTCAAATACACCTCCTCAATGCAGCCTACTCTAATTTTTTTGGCGGGGGAGGGTATACACCTAGGAGTGGAATTGCTAGATCATATGGTAACTCTGTGTCTAACTTTCTGAGGACCTGCCAAACTGTTCTCCACAGTGGCCGCGCAGTTTTGCATTCTCACCAGCCGTGCACGACAGTTCTAACATCTCCACACCCTCCCCAACACTTGTATTTTCTGTTTTGTTGATAATAGCTATCCTAATGGGCATAAAGTTGTGTCTCTTTGTGATTCTGATTTGCATCTCCCTAATGATTAATGATGTTGAGCATCTTATTGTGCTTGTTGGCCATAGGTATGTCTTCTTTGGAGAAATGTCTATTTAGATTGTAGCCTCCTAATCTCCTGGGTGCAGGGAATAGAGGGAGTATCCTGTTGTCTGTCTTTACCCTGCCCGGGGCAGCTAGGCCTGCAGAGGCCCTGGCCAAGGGGCTGGGATTTGAGTTGATGTCTTCAGGAGTGCAGCTGGATGGGACTACTAGGTGCCTTGAGGTCTTCAGGATGAGCTAAGTCATGGCTCACATGGGAGAGGTGAGGTTCTGATGTCACGGTCCTTGTACAAAAGCAACATCTCCAGGGCTGAAATTGGGGTGGGGATGGTGAAGGGGGTGAGGTCAGAGAGGAGGCGGGTTAGTGATAAGTAAGGGCAGTTATGTCCACACAGTGATTATGGGCTGGCAGGGAATGGTGTGTGCATGGGTGTGTTGTCTGCATCCCTGGGAGAGGGCAAAGTGTCTACTTAATCTGCCATCCTGCAGCCAGGCCAAGACACAGGCTGCATATCCTCTGCAACCCGCCTCTGTGTTTCCTGGGAACTGGGCTAATCCATAGCTCTGTTCTCACATCTTCACCTCACAATCCACACTGGGTGCTGACACTTAGCAGTGGGCAGGCTTGTGTGTACACACGCAAGTGTGTGATGCTCTAGAGTGGAAGGAATTGGGAGGCAAGTGGATCTGAGACAGGAAATGGAGATATTGGTTTCAGTGTTCCACTTTCACTTGATAGAGATGTGGTGTTAGTTTCTGAGCCTAGGCTCTGAGTTCTGCTTCTTCACAGCCCAGCGGAAAGAGCACTGGACATGAGATCTCATCTTGGGTCTGCCTCTCACTGAGTGAGAAGGGGAATTAAAGTTGGTAAGGAGAGGCTCGTGTACTTGAGCAGGAAAAGGCTGTCTCCCTTTCCTCTGTGGGGGAGGGCCAGGGGACCTGCTTCCTGAGTCTGACCCTGCTGAGAATCATGGGGGGCTACTGTACACCTCACCTGTGCCCTCAAAGTTACAAACTAGCACCCTTTATTTAGGAATTTGTAAAGACCACAAACAGCTTAGCTAAGAAGTGAGCCCCCTGCATTTCGCTGACTCAGTTAACTTCGTCACGACTACACTTACGTCAGCCACACACAATACAAGGCTCCACTTCAGAGAGGGCCATGTGCTCACTGCCAACCCCGGTTCCCCAAGGTGACATTGACCTCTTTAGACACAGGCCACTTAAGCACCATCCAGTTCCCCTGCCGCCTGCCTTGTCCTGATTCTGCATATTCCGCCAGCCCATTTCTGCTTCCCACGCCAGTTCACGACCTGCACAGCTCCACCCTGGTCATTTTTCCTTTTAGAGCAGACGCCTCACTCACCCAGAGTTCTCAAGCATTTCTGCTTCGGGGGATCAAAATTTAGCCTTCCAATGACTGAGTTTTCATGACTGTGTTTCTGGGTTTCTAGCTATCCCTGGTCCTGTGTGCTACTGCAAAGATTACTGTAACAGGGAAGCAGTGGAAGTTTGCTCTTCTCCCATGTGAAGGCACATTGGCTGCTGCAAGGTGTCAGCCCAGGGCTTGCTTGGGTCCCCAGAACCAAGTCTAGCAGACCAGGTGCCAGCATGGACTGTGGTCGATGCAGACCCCACTTCATCTTCCTGTTTTGCTAGGGTGACCCCATTGCCCCAGGGCCTGGGTAGGCCAAGTCAACTGGGTAGGGCTGGACAGGAAGATACTCCAACTTGTCTCCCTCCTTTTAGATATACAGACCACCAAGACCCACAGACCCGCCAAGAGTGGGTGCTGGGCAGACAGCCCTCTGACATTCATCTAAGTTGTTCATCTTATTATTTTGTTTCCTATTGTATTGTTTTATTCTATGTCATTCCATTTTACCTTATGAGCTTGGTTGTTTTCACAACTGACCTCCTGCCTGTTATTATAATAACCTCTGCAGTTATTCTTTTTTTTTAACATCTTTATTGGGCTTTAATTGCTTTACAATGGTGTGTTAGTTTCTGCTTTATAACAAAGTGAATAAGTTATACATATACATATATCCCCATATCTCCTCCCTCTTGCATCTCTCTCCCACCCTCCCTATCCCACCCCTCTAGGTGGTCACAAAGCACCAAGCTGATCTCCCTGTGCTATGCAGCTGCTTCCCACTGGCTATCTATTTTACATTTGGTAGTGCATATATATCCATGTCACTCTCTCACTTCATCCCAGCTTACCCTTCCCCCTTCCCGTGTCCTCAAGTCCATTCTCTAAGTCTCTGAAGTTATTCTTGATCACAGCTGCAGTCCCAGGGAGGTCCCCTCTCCGGGGGTGTCTGGCAGAAAGGGGAGTGATATGTCAGGGGCAGGGGAAGCTGGCAGAACCTTTTTGTCTACTTAATATCTTATTAGAGTCCATGTAGCAATGTATATAAAGCAAGTCCCATGGTGGGAAAATGCAGAATAAATTACTGCCTGCAATTTCCTGTTTGGCATTGATTTTGTAGATGGGAGACTCAAAGTGGGAGTCCGGTATTAGTATGTCAACATCACTGTTGAAGGTCCCACCAACTGCTCATGAATTCTATAATGTCAGAGCCACACGGAGCCTTGAGACCAGCCAGTTGAACCCAACATAACAGGGAAGAGCCTCAGAGACCCAGAAAGGCCTGAGGCTACATGGTGAAGAGGACATAATCAGGGCGATGATACTAGTTCAGCTTCAGCATCCAGAGGCCCAGATTTTAGCAGGTGTGAAAGACTGTTTTAAGGCAGCCACAGTGGGTTATTACTTATGGAGAGCTCCCGTCAGAGCAGATGGCCTGCATTCTCTGTGTTTCAGGTTCAGCCTTGAGGCTCTTTGGATTCTGATTCCTTTGGCAGCCAAAGGCAGCTTTGAGCTGCTAAGAGCTGTTACAGGAGCAGAAAGTGCCCAGGGCCTGGACAAGTCAGTTACCCAGTGGGACCCTCAGTTTTGTCCTCTGTGTCATGAGGCTGGTGATCCCTGACCTGTTTCTGCCAGACGGTGACAGATGGATGTAAAAGAGCCCTGTAAATGGAAAGCCCTCCTTGGTAGCAACAAGCCAGGACCGGAGAGGGTTTAGTGAGGAAAGGAAAGGCTCCTATCTAAAAGGCCTGCTCCCCTCTAGAAACTGTCTCCCCAAGCCTCATCCTCCCCCAGCACCTCACCTCCTGTTCCCCAATGCCAACACCCATCAGGAGAGAGAAATTGCCATTTATCATGCTGCCCGACACTGTGTGTTCTCCTTTGTCTACACATTTTCTTTTTACTCTCGCCAGTGATTACACTGAATTCTCTTTTTCATACCCTACAGAGTTGTGTTCATCATCTACGGGTGTGTAGCAAATCACCCTAGAACTTAGTGGCTTAAAACAAAAATCATGATTTTTTTTCTCTCTCATGTTTTCTTTGGGACAGAAATTCTGGAGCAGTGTGGCTGGAAGGCTCTGGCTCGGGGCCCCTCATGAGGCTGCGGGCAGATATCAGTTGGGGCTGCCCTCATCTCATGGTTTGACTGGCCCTGGAGGATCTGCTCTCAAGCCAGTTCACTTGCATGGCCGGCGAGTTGCTGCTGGCTATAGGCAGGGCCTCAGTTCCTCTCGCCAAGGCAGTGTGAGTGTCCTCACATCATGGCAGCAGGCTTCCCACAGAGCAGATCTGAGCCTAAGGAAGAGGCTGCCAGGCCCTTATGGCCTAGCCTCATCTTCTCTGTATTGCATTAGTCACACAGGGCCAGCCCTGATGCAGTGTGAGATGGGATAACACAAGGGCAAGAATACCAGGAGCCAGGGATCCTTGGAGGTTGGCTACCTCAGTCTACCTTCTGGCTCCTGTGATCCAGACATGTCACACATGAAAATACACTCACCCTTTTCCAAGGTTCCCCAAAGTCTCATTCCACCGAAGCCTCAACTTGAAGTCCTGGGTCTTGTCATCTAATCAGGTCCAGGTTCAGATGAGGCTCCTTGGATGACTTTCTCAAATACAGCTCCTCCTGTACAGTTCCTCTTGATCTGTAGGTCTGTGAACTAAAGAAACATGTTGCCTCCACTCCACCTAATACACAACGGTGGGAGAGGCACAGGATAACCACTATAGGTCCTCTTGTAAAAAACAAAACCAAAACAAAACAGAAAAAGGAAAATGGGAGTTACACAGGGATCCTTAGCAATTCTGAAGTTCTGCTGGGCACATGGGTAGTTTTCAGATTAGAACTCAGCCCTGCTGCTTGGGAATGGTTCTCCATGGCTCTTGGCTCCACCCTCTGGGCTCAGAGGCAGAAGTTCTCTGAGCCATCCTTTCCTTTCCCTAAGAAATGGTCATTGTTTGCAGCTAAGTCATTTTCTCAGCCTGTTTTATACCACAGTTTGCAGGGCCAAAGACCAATTTTCGTACTGTACTGCCTCTGCCCCTTTTTGTCCAAACAGGCAGTGTTTCAGACAGTGCAATCACCTTAAAATCATTGTGAGCTTTCTGTGAATCTTACTGCTGTTCTCTCCATTAGATAAAACTGGGCTTCCCTGGTGGCGCAGTGGTTGAGAGTCCGCCTGCCGATGCAGGGGACACGGGTTCGTGCCCCGATCCCGGAAGATCCCACGTGCCGCGGAGCGGCTGGGCCCGCGAGCCATGGCCGCGGAGCCTGTGTGTCCGGAGCCTGTGCTCCGCAACGGGAGAGGCCACAGCAGTGAGAGGCCCGCGTACAGCAAAAAAAAAAAAAAAAAAACTCACAACCACAAATATCAATGACATAAGCCCTTTTCTACCTTGAGTTCCCTGTAAGGCTGCTAGGGGACACCGCACTTAAGATTATCAGAAGCCCTCAGTGGGGGCAGGGAGGCAAGGATTGGGAGTTTGGGATTAGCAGATGCAAACTATTATATAAAGGATGGAAAAACAACAAGGTCCTACAGTACAGCACTGGGAACTATATTCAATATCCTGTGATAAACCATAATGAAAAGAATATGAAAAAGAATATATATATGTATGTAGGTAACTGAATCACTTTGCTGTACAGCAGAAATTAACACAACATTGTAAATCAACTACAATAAAATTAAAAAAAAAGATTATCAGAAGCCCTATTGTTTATTGGTGAGGCTCTATGAGGGATGTTTTTTCTGTTTGAATCACTACCTTACATATTTCCAAGGTCTTAATAAAGGGTTTTATGTTCACTTCCTCAGGGGCATCTTCAGACCATAACTTCCTGACAGTACCCTAGATTTGATCTTTGCCTAGAGGTCATTTAAAAATTTTAGCATCATTTCCTGCCTGGAGAGTCAAGAATAAGACATTTTAATTTTCTTTTTTTTTAAAACATATTTATTGGAGTATAATTGCTTTGGTGTGTTAGTTTCTGCTGTATAACAAAGTGAATCAGCCATACATATACATACATCCTCATATCTCCTCCCTCTTGCGTCTCCCTCCCACCCTCCCTATCCAACCCCTCTAGGTGGTCACAAGGCACCAAGCTGATCTCCCTGTGCTATGCGGCTGCTTCCCACTAGCTATCTATTTTACATTTGGTAGTGTATATATGTCCATGCCACTCTCTCACTTTGTCCCAGCTTACCCTTCCCCCTCCCCGTGTCCTCAAGTCCATTCTCTATGTCTGTGTCTTTATTTCTGTCCTGCCCTTAGGTTCTTCAGAACCTTTTTTTTTATTATTCCATATATATGTGTTAGCATACGGTATTTGTTTTTCTCTTTCTGACTTACTTCACTCTGTATGACAGTCTCTAGAAGATATTTTAATTTTCAAACCCAGCGAGTCCTGACTCCTTTGTGCTCAATGGTTCTTTCTTTAACATGTTTTCTCTCTTTTCACATTTGATTATAAGCAGCCAGAAGAAGCCAGGTGAAGGCTTTGATATTCCGCCTGCATATCGCCATTGCTAGATTATCTAATTCATTTAGTACATTTTCTATTCTCCTTTTTACCACAGAAGACAGTGTTACTAAAGTTTCCCTGACTGTATTACGCACTGAATGCTTATGTCCCTCCAAATTTATATATTGAAGCCCTACCCCCCAAGGTGACCATGTGTGGAGATGAGTCTTGTGTGGATGTGATAAAGGTAAAATGAGGTCGTAAGTGTGGGGTCCTAATCTCTAGGGCTGATGCCCTTATAAGAGGAGGAAGAGACACCAGAGAGCTCTTTCTTTGCCATGTGAGGACATGGTGAGAAGGTGGACATGTGCAAGCCAGAAGAGCTCTTATCAGGAACTGCACTGGCTGGCCCCTTGATCTTGGACTTCCCAGCCTCCGGAATTGTGAGGAATAAGTTTCTGTTGTTTAAGCTACTCAGTCTGTGGTATTCTGTTACGGCAGCCCACGCAGAACAACATACTATCTAACAAAGATCCCTTTTCCTCCCTCTTCTAATGTGATCTTCCTTACTTTCCTTTACGTCCTCATGGGTAGCATCCTTGAAGCCCATCAGATTCCACAGTTTCTTCAATACACTTCCACCTTCTGCCCTCAAAGCTACTGTTCCATTTTTAGTATTTTTATTACAGTACCATACCCCTTCCAGGTACCAAAATCTACATTAATTACCTGTTGCTGCTAATGTAGGTCAAACGCCCCAAAACTTATTGGCTAAAATAGTGATAGTCACTTATTATTTCTCATAGTTTCTGTGGGTCAGGAATTCAGGAGCAGCTTGGCTGAGTTGTTCTGTCTCAGGATCTCTCAGGAGGTTGCCGTCAGATGGTGTCTGTGGTCATTTTAAAGGCTTCCTGACTCCTGTGTCTGGGGCCTGGGCTAAGAAGACTTGAACAGCGAGGAGCTGAACAGCCAGCACTCCTCATGTGTCTTTCTCTATGTGCTTTCTCCATGTGATTTCTCCAGCATGGTGCCTTCAGGGTAGCCAGACGTTTTACACGAAGGGCTTTTTACAAGAGGGGCTCCCAAGGCACGTGTTCCAACAGAGAGCCAGGCAGAAGCTGTGTGCTTTTTATGACCCAGTCTTGGAAGTCACAGAGCATCATGTCCGCTGCACTCTATGCATGAGAGTAGTCACAAGCCCAGGCCAGATTCAATGCGAGGGGGCATACACCCTACCTCCCACACTGTAGCAAATGCATGTGGGAGGGATACATACTTACATACATATAATCTGACATAAGCACCCAGCACACAGTGGGTCTTTATCGAATGTTTGTTGCCCATTTAGTTGGTTTACTGACCTTGTGGCATAATCATCATAATGTTAAGAATAAAAGTAGTAATGATAATAACAACTATAACAACCATTTATTAATTACTTAGTACTCTGTGAAGGACTTCTTTTAAAATTTCCTTTGTGATTGAAGTGTAACTTTTATGCATCAAAGTTCACAAAGCTTAAGCGTACCGCTCAATGAATTTTTATACATGTTTACAGACCTGTACTCAACCTAGAACTAGAAATAGAAAACTTCCAACACACCATAAAGGTTCCTGCATACCCAATCAATGCCCTTCCTCCTCCCAGGGAAACACTCTTCTGATTCCTATCACCGTAGATTAGTTTAGCCTGTTCTTGAACTTTGTATAAATGAACGCCTATTTTTCTTTACCTTCTTGACTCTGCAAAGCACTTTATATGCATTACCTCACTTAATTCTCACAACAATCTTATGAGATAATCAAGAATTTACATGCTGTTTATACGTTGGCCAAGTGTGTTTTGTTTAGCTTGCCCAGTGTTCTAAAAAATATTTTGTGTTTGCCTACTTCTAGCATTAGAAGTTGAATGAAATCCCTTGCTATTTTATACCCAGGAAAAGTCATTTATTTTCCCTGCCTTGGCATCTGTAGGCACTGAATTTGCAGACTCTAAGGGGAGAACTATTATTGCCTCCAGCCCCTGAGAAAACAGAGGTTCACCGAGAGGCTAAAAAACATGTATTTAAAATCCCACATCAAGTTGATGGCAGCAGTGGAATTTGAACTCAGGTCTGTCTTCCTCCAGGACCCCCCTGTAAGGATCAGAGAAGACAAGTTTGTCCTCCAAGTCTGTTGTTTCTGACTCTGAAATGCCCTTGTAGAGGCAGCCCAACTACCTCTGCCTTAGCCTGTGGGGAGTGCTGGCCACTGTGACCAGCCCTATTCCGACCCCAGTCAGCTCTGACACTCACCGAAAGGATCCCCAAACTCCCATTTGGTCCTGCCAGTCCCAAACACATTCCATGTTGCTTTCTTTTCACATCTTTGCTGGTTCTTCCTGCCTGCAATGCCCACCCCCTACTTAGTCATCCATCCTTCAGCCTCAGCCAAAGATGCTACTTTCTCCTTGTTGCTTGCATCTCCCCTGGCCAATCAAATACTTCTTTTTCTTCTCAGCACACTGAGACTCAGTCTTTAAAATCTGCAATGCAATTACCAAAAGATGAGTCAGACTGACCTAGAGTGACTTTTAGGAGTAAGATCAGATTATCAGTCCCATAAAAGGTTAAAAAAGAAAGCTAATGTCATTTATTTGATCTCTGCTAAATGCATCACTAACTTTTTATTGATTCTTAAGAAAGAGCAATGAGAGAAATCTGTGCCACCCCCACTGGGTGCCCAATGAACAAGCAGTTGGAAGTTTATTACTTCCAGATACCCCACTTGCTTTTCAGATACTTCCGTGAGTTTCAATTCCATCTCAGCGATGCCTGCTGAGCAGCCCTGGGCTTGATGTACATACAGGCTGGGTGTCTGGGAGAAAGAAAAGAGAGGCTGCAGCCCTGGGTTGGGATGCATCAGGGGCCTAGTTGAGGGTGTATGTGGAGATAATGGCAGGGTGGAGTGGCAGCTGGTTGAGGGGTACCCGGGCATATTACTAGAGTTCAGGGTTCTTGAACCCGGCCCTATCTCTTCTCTTTGTGAGATATTGGGCTAGTTATTAACTTCTTGCGGCTTCAGTTTTCTTATCTGAGAAATGCATATTCCAGGTTACTTTAAGAGTTTTTGGACCTGGGGCAATATAATTGCCCTCAATAGAGTTTTGCTTTTCCTCCATGTTTTGAAAATTGGTTCAGAGGTTTGAGATGCAAAATGGTATTTTCTTTCTCATAGCAGTGTTTAGACTACCACGGAAGTGACCTTTTACTGGACATTTACTGTGTGCCAGCCTTGTGCTAGGCAGGCCTGTCACACGTGTTCCCTCCTTCATCCTTACTACAACCACTGCCATCTCCCCTGTCAAAGGGGATGAGGATAGCAAAGCTCACAGAGGCAAAGTCACTTGCTGGATGTCACATGGTCGGTGCATTACTGAAATCTGACTGAGCAAATAATTGGTAAAATAAAGGGTGTCCTTTCTAGTTTATTTTCCTGCTCAACATCTTTACTTGTCCTTTGCCTTTTGATAACAAATCTGGCATATTTGGCCAAAGGCAAAGTCAGTCATAGTACCCCATGTCACTGGCCCAGGATTGGTCCAGGAGGGTGCATGTGGTGTGGACTGGGTGAACCAGAGCCCTTCCCTCTGATTTTCCAAACTGGAGCCTGAGAGAGAGCTCTCTTCTTTCTTGGATTATGGTTTCAGAAGGGGGCGGGGCTAGAGGTAGTCGTGCTCTCTCTCACAAGTTGGGTGGGGGGGAAGGCAGAGGTGGTGAGAGTGGAGACAGAGAGAGAGAAAGCTGACGGTAACTGGGTCCCTGGTTCAGTTCCTGTGCTGGACCCTGTTATGTGCTGCCCATATTCTCCTTCAGGAATTGTATTAATCCGCTTGATCTATCATGACACAGTACCATAGACTGGGTGGCTTAAACAACAGAAATTAATACTCTCACAGTTCTGGAGATAGGAAAAGTCCAAGATCAAGGTACCAACATGGTCAAGTGCTGGCGAGGGCTCTCTCTCCAGTTTGAAGTTGGCCATCTTCTCACTGTGTCCTCACAGGGCAGAGAGAGAGCTCTGGTGTCTCTTCTTCATATTAGGGCACCAGCCCTATTAGATTAGGTCTCTACTCTTATGACCTCATTTAACCTTAATTACATCCTCACAGGCCCTATCTCCAAATACAGTCACATTGGGCATTAGGGCTTCAAAGTTTGAATTTGGGGAGTGGCGGAGACACACACTTCCAGTTTGTAATGGAAATGAAGGACTGCTTACCTCCATCTGCCTGGGAGCTGCCAGTCTACTACAGGGATTGCCTCAGCTAAAGAAAGCTGCCTTGCTGGTTATCAATACCTTGTTTCCTTAACTCACGACCACTGATAAACACGCAGGGATAAAGGCTTGACATCCTCTCCTCAGCAGTGAAGGGTCATCCCAGCTTCAGAACGCTCCCCAGGTGGCCTGGGGCTTCCGTCAAGTAACAGGTTCACACCTCAGGTTCTTCCTCCGCCCAGTCCTGCTTCCTTCCCTCCACAGCTCTCCTGAACAAACTTCCTCCATGCTAATATCCATCTAAGATCCGCTTCCTGGGGAACCCAGCCCCTGTGGCTCCTGCAACTGCTTACTTCTTTATCTTTTTAATTCTGTGAGCTACTCCAGGAATGTGTCCTTATTTGCTTAAAACTCTATTAAATCAGAGCTTTAAATCCGTTATTAAACTTACCAAAAGCCCCGTCACCAGTGATCTCAGCTGCCTGGAGCCCTGATGTAGGCGATTCATAGGGGGATGAATGGAAGCCGCGGCAGAACCTCCTTCCAGCACCTGCAGAAGCTGGCTCGCTGGCCTGTGTCTGGGGAAGGATCATGGCTTCCGTTTCTCCTCCACCTTTCAAATCTCGCGGGAATGGCTCTCATTCGTGGAATCAAAACTAGAAGCCTGCCGCACGAGGATCTGGGAAATGTAGTCTTTAGATTTCCTGCTTCTGTGGATACAGGAAGAGTTCAGGGGGCAGGGATAGTGCTGAGTGCTAACAGTCAGCAACCAGCACAAAATACATTTGGAAATTACAAAAAACATACAACTCAAAGAGCCCCGTGAGATGTGAAGGAGAATACATCTGTGAATTTCCTTTGACAAGTAAAATGTACCATGCAAATATAAGGTGTTGCTGGAGAGGGTTCAGAATCGTGGGCGGGACATTTCAAGGAAACAATTCAGTTTTTATTTTAAAAAAACCAGGTAATTGACACAGTATTTTTTGCTTTAATTTTATGAATAATTATTTCCAAACTCTTGTTTTAAGTGAGTGAATGTATTTATGTGCATTTGTCAGAGAGTGCCTGCTTGTTGTGTGATGGGTTCGTGTATGCAATTTTATGTTTTCTCTGTGTTTGTATGAATCTTGAGTGAGGAAGCCTCTGTGTGTGTGTGTGTGTGTGTGTGCATGTTGGAGTGTCTCTGTGTATGTGTGTATACATATACAGTGTATATGCATGTATTTGTGAATGTGTGTGTGTGGGTTGCACGTTGGATTGTCTCTCTATATGTGTGTACACATACTGTGTATATGCGTGTATTTACAAATCTCTGTTCATGTCTGAGTCCACTCCAAATTTTGGTGAGGATGTGAGAATTGGCCTTTCTCAGCACATGGATAAGCACCATAATTGATCTTCTTTTCTCGCCTTTCTGTCAGCCACACGATCTGCTTTCTTGCCCCAGGAGCGGCTCTGGCACCAGGGAGCAAAGGGTTACGATTTGTCATTACAGAGAGAAACTGAAGAAGCTGGGAATAGAATACAGAGAGGGTCTTTTTTTAAAAATTTTATTTATTTTTTTTGGCTGCGTTGGGTCTTCGTTGCTGTGCGCGGGCTTTCTCTAGTTGCGGTGAGTGGGGGCTTCTCATTGCAGTGGCTTCTCTTGTTGCAGAGCACCGGCTCTAGGCGCGTGGGCTTCAGTAGTTGTGGCGTGTGGGCTCTAGAGGGCAGGCTCAGTAGTTGTGGTGCTGAGCCACGGGCTTAGTTGCTCCACGGCATGTGGGATCTTCCTGGACCAGGGATCAAACCTATGTGCCCTGCATTGGCAGACGGATTCTTAACCACTGCACCACCAGGGAAGTCCCCAGAGAGGGTCTTTGACTGAGCTTGGTGAGCTTTCCAAAGGGGAGGTTTTATAGCACAGTCATGTCAATAAAGGAGTGGAGCTCTGTGCGTGTGCATGTGAGTGTGTGTGTCATGCGTGCACACAGACCTGGGCTCAGGCTGGGGACCATGCTAATAAAGTCTACCAGAACATCTGTCCTAACTATTCCTGCAGTGCCTTCAGATTCCAGACTAGACCCCTTCTTCTCCCTCCTGATTCCTCTCACCCTCTCTCCCACATCCAGTTCTATATCTCAAACAGCTCTCTGTCTACAATAATCTCCCCATCCCCACTGCCTTGCCCTCGTTCATTTCTGTTCACGACCATGGCAATAGCCTCTTCAGCTTCTCCTCCCTTCTACCTTCAAATCATTCTTTTGCTTGAGAAAATTCATGTTTTCTGCATATAAACTGAACTCCTAATTTATTCCTCCATTCCTCACTCACTGGGTGTAGAAATGAGTCCAGAAGTCAAATGGCTTCCACAAGGAACCCCACTATTGCATTACTGCAGTGAGCTGAAACTTGCAATTCATGTCTTTTAATTAGATAAGCTGCTAATTGAGGAGGGGCAGCCCAACCTGATTTGAGTCTTGATACAGTGATTTGAGCCCTAATTACAAGGAGAAGAGGCATCATGATTCCTAATCTAGTCTTATCCCTGTTCACACTCCTGGCTGCAGCTGCCATGGGAGGGAACATTCTGGACTATAAGATGGCTCTTCAGTGGCTGGGGCTGAACCAAGCCCTGTGGGAGGACAGGTCTCCCCATTAAAGACGTTTTTCTGCATGGAACTGGTCTTGGCTTTTTCGACTTCACAAGTGAATCTAGAAAGGACAGGATTTCATCCTCCCACAGCAGTAGAAAGTCACCCTGCTTTTGAAGCAAGCTTCTGAATCATTCTAAATCATCCAGAAAAGCAATTGCCTCCCACCATTTTGCAAGGGCCTTGCTTCTTCCTTCCCTCTGTTCCTCTTTGTACCAGGCCCTTAATTATGAATTAGCTCCATGAGGTTGAGCTGTCTGACATGATCTTCACTGTATCTCTAGCACTGAGAGCCTTGCACAGGATTGATACTCAGTATTTTGTCATTGTAGGAACATTCCAGATACTCATTGATACTGTTGTTGACCCCAAGTAAACAGACTACCAGATATATCTCCAGCAAAGATGGGTTTGTTTGAGGTCCACAGAGAATTGTACTTCAAGGTCTGCAACCATGGAGAGCCACCTGCAAGTCCCCACACAACAAGGGAAGGAGAACACTTTTATAGAGGGGAAAAGGAAGTTGGGAGGGCTACAGTAAACAGAGAGTCCATGGCTTTTCATTGGCTGAGTCGTTGCTAGGATAGAAGAGTCTTTCTTCTTCCTGTTGGGTTCTGCTGTCATGGCAGGGCATGAGAGCTCCCCCTTCTGGTCTTCTGGTCTCTTGACTCTATTTAATTGAGGTTTCTGTTTTAATTTCGCACTGGGATACAAAGATGAATCCCACATAGATCCTGCTTTATAGAGGACAGAGACAAGGAAACCAACAATTAAAATAGAGCCAGGCAAGGGCAATGTGAGAGGTGAACACAATGCGATAAGGGAGCCTAGAGGAGTAGAATCTGACTCTCCTGCAGTCAGCAAATATTTCCTGGACGAGGAGATGACCAAGCCGAGTCTTAAAGGTTGCGGTAGTTTTCTAGGTGGAAAAATGGGAGAAAAGCATTCTAGGTACAGAGAATAGCTTGGGCAAAGTTGTGAAGGAAGCGTGAAGTACCAGGATGTGTTAGGGAATTGTAAAACGTGTGGAGTGGCTGGAACATAGGGATGAGGAGGCAAGAGATGGGATATAGGGCTGGAAGGTCTGGTCCTGGGGGCAGGGCCGCAGTGTGTGACTGCAGGCTGTTCGCTTTATGAGGGCACCTGCCAAGGCATGGAGGGGCTGAAATACAGCTCTGGCTCCACCTGGTAAGCACGTGCTTATAGCTACATCCTCCCAGATGAGGCTCTACTTCTAATTTACAAAAAAGCTCCCATGGGCCAGCAGTGTCTCTGTGGAGGGCCTTGCAGATCTTGCTAAGAGTGCACCTCTATTGGGGGCAGTGGTTTTCAAACTTTGCGCATTGGAATCACCTGGAGGGCTTGTTAAGCCAGAGATAGTGAGGCCCCACCCTTAGGGTTTCTGATTTAGTAGGTCTGGGGTGAAGCCTGTGAATATGCATTTCTTATATATTTCAAGTGATGCTGATGCTGCTGGTCCAGGAACCGCACTCCAGGAATTACTGATTTGGGTAATAGGAAGCCACTGGAAAGGGTTAGGTAGCAGAAGCAGAGCCAGGGCTCCAGGTAAGAGGGATCTGTTTTCTGAGATTAGGGTTCTGGTATCCCTTGAGAACCAGTTAGGGCAGCTGAATATATCAAGGACAGTGGATATACAGTATTCCCCATCTTGTCCTTCCAGGTGAAGTTTAATGGCTCTGTTCATTCAACTGGGACTTCTATTCAAGGGGCTCCCTGTTTAAGAAGTTTTTGCCCACAGATGATTTAAGGAGTGGCCATATTATTACAAGAAGCTCACTCCTAGAGCTTTTACTTAGTGATCTCCCAAATGATTTAAATATTTGTTTACACTTTATTAATTACTCTGGAGAAGCTGGGCACCAGAGACACCTAAAGCCACCAACTAAAAGATGAGTCATATCTGGTGATAAAGCTTCTTTGGAAACTCTTATTAGTTCAATAAATACTTGACTTTAAAATTATAATGTGTGTGTGTGTATGTGTGTTTGGAGAAGGTGTAAGGGAAGGAAGGATATGGAAGCACAGTGTGTCAGGGCCTCACACATTAGTAAATGTTCACTGAATAAAGACGGAGTGGATGGAGCCCAGTGATGGAGACTCCTGGGAGAGGCTGAGTGAGGGAATCTGGGCTGACAGGAAGCTATCAGGTGGTATCTCGTTCTGGGCTAGGGTTTGGAACTTGGCTTGGGAAGCCAGAACTTTCTGGAGCCCAGTCCTCTGTTGTAGCCCCCAAACATCCTAATAAGATGTCCTTGCACATGGAGAGAGAATGGTGGTACCCTTCCTTCCTTTGGGGGCTCAGGTCTACCCTTCCCTCATGTTGGGGACTGGAGATGAGAGGTGGTGGGGGTAGAGGGAGTCCATCTTTATTCTCTGGTTAGAATATAGTCTCCAGGATAAATTAGCTTTGGATAGGGGTAAGGAGAGTGGCTGCTGGGAAGAGCAGCCAACCTGATTATCTTCAGCCTATTTCCAACCTCAGCTCCAGCCTTTCCTGAGAGCCGGGGCCTCACAGGTGCAGTGAGATCTCTACTAACCAATGATTTAGGTTGCCCATTAGGGAGCCTGGCTGAAGGGCTGCCATCCCCAACTAGCTCAACTGTTTCCAAACTGAGCCTGTCAGCAGTGTTATTGGGAGAAGGAAAGCCTTATCAAAGGAAGCCGGATTCTGCCTCTAGATGTCAAGGAGAAAAGGAGATGGGAGGATGGGGAGGAGAGTCCTCTCAGAGGCTGCAATCAAGATCAGGTTGTTCTTAATTAAGACAGCTCCACGCAGTACCTTTCCATAATTCCCTATTAAAGGGTCCTGATGGATGAGCCACTGCAGGAGCATAGTTCCTCAAGTCAGCACTGTTCTGTGTCTGAGGCTCCTCAAATCAAAAAGCAAATCCATCTCAATCACCCAGGCTTTCTGAGCCTCTGGGATGTCATTGGCCCTGTGCCAGATACCGTGCCCAGCCTAGAGAGGGACACAGCCATACATATGGCTTTAGTCCCTGCCCCTCCCCCCAAGGCAAGAGCCCCAGCTAGACCCTGACATTAGAGGAAGAATAGGGATTCAGAAGCACTTGGGTGTGAGGTTACTCCAGGTGGGCTTGGTCCTTCCTGTGATGACTGGGAGGTAGCATGGGACAGAGGGGAGCCTAATGGAGTTGGAGATGGAAGGTCTGAGTTTCATTCATTTAGCAAAACTTTGTTGTCTCATGGCAACCTCCCATAAAGTAGGGAACAATCCGCAAGCTAGAGGGAGGATGGTTCCTCACAAGACTGCCTACCTTGGCGATGTTCTTGGGAGGATGCCAGGGTGTTCTGCAAAGATATAGGTCAGACTGTTGGGAAGCCTTGCCTGTGTGGCCCACGTGGAAATGTTCAAGGTCATTGTGCTGCCATGGCAGAGCTGCTCCTTTACAAATGCTTTTGAAAACTTCCGTGAAATAGATACTTAGAAATGGATAGATACTAATAGATACTTAGTCATACTAAAAGTGACTCAGTAAGAATCAGGAAACTTGACTAGACCTATAACTATGAAATGAACTAGAATAATAATAATCTAATTCAAAAGCTACCAGGTGTAGATGTTTTTACAGGAGAGTTGTAGGAAACCTTCAAAATCAGATAATCCCTCTTAAACTAATTCACATAATACAAAAAGCAAGAAAGCTACCATTTGTGAGCTATTTAACAAAAAACAGATACGGATAAAATAAGAAATTAAGGAGTAATCTATCTTATTAACATGAACGCAAAAACTTTAGGTAAACCAGTTGTAGTAAGAAAAATAATACACCCAAGTAGGATTTATCTCTGGAATTCAAATGTTCAATATGAGAGACTAAATTGATGTAATATACCTCATTAACAAATTAAAATAAAATTCATATGATTTTCTTAATACAGAAAATCATTATGTATAAGTTTATATATAATTTATTATTACATATAATAGAGTACATATCATTTATAATATATATTACTAATATATTGTTGTCATTTATTATTAAAATTATTAGAAAGTTAGAAGAAAATTGTCATGATCTGACGTAGTGTATCAAAAACCCAAAATGCACATGCGGAAGCAGGCCTAAGATAATTTTGGAGAAGAAGCAGGTTTGGGCAGGAGGTGGTAGGATACTTCTCTACCAGATATCCAGACTTTTGATAAAAACTGTGTGTTATTGAGAGAGAGATAGAAAAATAGACCATAGGAGAGCCCAGAAACAACCCCATGTAAACATGGAGTCTTGAAGCATGGCAGATGTGGCATTATAAATTGGTGAAGAAGGTGAGACTATCAATAAACAAATTAGTTATTTATATGAAAAAATAAAATTATATCCGTACCTTTAACCAAATGCAAAAATATATTCCAGATAGGCTAAAGATATAAATGGAAAAGCAAACCTGTAAAACTTTTGGAAGAAAGTAAAAGATAATATCTTTAAGGCTTTCTGGTTAGGAAGGACTATCTTAAGTAAATTATAGAGAGCAAAACCAGAAAAAGATCGACGATGGTGACCACCTTAAAACTGAAAGCTATACCATAAATCAAATGAAATGACAAGACCTAGATTGGGAGAAGATTTTCTTCAGTCCAAGTTGAATTAACATTCAGTATATCAAAAAGACTTGTTTAGGGAATAAAGACACAGACCTACTAGAGCATGGACTTGAGGACACAGGGAGGGGGAAGGGTAAGCTGGGATGAAGTGAGAGAGTGGCATGGACGTATATACACTACCAAACGTAAAATAGATAGCTAGTGGGAAGCAGCCGAATAGCACAGGGAGATCAGCTCGGTGCTTTGTGACCACCTGTAGGGGTGGGATAGGGAGGGTGGGAGGGAAGGAGACGCAAGAGGGAAGAGATATGGGAACACATGTATATGTATAACTGATTCACTTTGTTATACAGCAGAAACTAACACACCATTGTAAAGCAATTATACTCCAATAAAGATGTTAGAAAAAAAAGAAAAGACTCGTTTAAATCAGTAAGAAAAAGAAAAAGCCAGAAAATCAGGAAAAGAATACGAGCAGGCAACTTATAGATGAAGAAACTTACAGACCAATAAACATGTAGCAAGATGCTCCTGCTCATCCTCACTGGCAAAAGTTTTGAAGCAAATGACATCAAGTTTTAGAGAGAATGTGGGGAAGTGGGATCTCATACACAGATCTGTGAGGGTGCGGATGAATGTACCTACTTTGGGGAGCAATTTACAGACTGTAAAATTGAAGATGCATGTTGTATCAGCCAGGGTTCTGGCTGGAAACAGGTGATACACTCCAGTGTATAATGTGAGGAGAGTTTAATAATGGGGCTATTTAGAAAGTTAGGGACAAGATGCCGGAAAAGCACAAGGAATAGTGCAATCCCTAGGAACTAGTGTGAGTGGGAACTTACCACACCCAGGCCCGAAAGGGAAAGATGAGGGAGCTGTTATTGGAATCTGGAGACAGAGATGGCCTTGAGGAGAAGTCAACCTGTGACCTCTAATGGAGGGACCTAGCCAGCCAGCTGCAATCCCATACGGAGGGCTCTCGGGAAATAAAAACCGTGACTCACTTCCCTCCCCCCTCCAATCTCCCATTGGTCCTCTCCATTGGCCAAACACAACAGGAGGCAGAAGGCAAGGAGCCTGGTGATTAGTCCAGATAATTCAGCTTCCTGGGCTCTAGAGAAGGAATGAAAAGGGTAGAGGGTAGTATCTGGAAGGGTGAACAGAAGATTGTTAATCACACTTCTGCCCTTTGACCAGCTATTCCACTCCTAGGAACATACCTGACACAAGTTCATACACTTGTGCACAGGAGGTGTATGCAAAGTTGTCTGTTACAGCACTCTTAAGAAGAATATTACAGGGACTTCCCTGGTGGTCCAGTGGTAAAGAATCTGCCTTCCAATGCAGGGGACACGGGTTTGATCACTTGTCAGGGAGCTAAGATCCCACATGCTGCAGGGCAACTAAGCCTGCGCACCACAACTACTGAATTCGCGCATCTCACCTAGAGAGCCCGCGTGCCGCAAACTGCGGAGCCCATGTGCCCTGGAACCCATGCGCCACGACTAGAGAGAAGCCCGTGTGCCACAAACAAAATATTCTGCACACCTCAACAAAGACCTAATGCAGCCAAAACAAAACAAAATAAATAAATGAAAAAAGACTAGAGAAAAAGTGGAAACAACCAAATTGTCCCCCATTAAGTTGTTACATAACTGTGTTGTATAAACTGTGGTTTATGCATAAGATGAAATGTCATACTGCGATTAAAGTGAATGAACTAGAGATACACGTTTCAATTCTGTAAATCTCAAAAAGATAATATTGAGTGGATTTGCAATTTGGGACAACACAGATAAACCTGGAGGACATTATGCTAAATGACATAAGGCAAGACACAGAAGGACAAAGGCTGCATGATACCACCTATATGAGGTATGTAAAATAGTCAAACTCATGGAAGCAGGGAGTAGAATGATGGTTGCCAGGGGCTGGAGGCTGAGGGAAACAGGGAGGTTTGTGTCAAAGGACACAGTTTCAGTTATGCAAGATGGATAAATCCTAGAGAACTACTGAATAGCATGAGCCTGTAGTCAACAACACTGTACTATATACTTAAAATGTTATTAGGAAGGTAGATTTTATGTTGTATTCTAACCACATAATAATAATAATAGCAGGAGGAAACTTTTGGAAGTGACAGATATATTTATGCATTGATTGTGGTGATGGTTTCACAGATATATACTTATTTCCAAACTCATCAAGTTGTATACGTTAAATATTTACAGCTTTTTGTTATGTCAATGATAATAGTTAAAAAAAGAAACAGTAACAGTCATTTATTTTGCTGCGGAGTCTGGGATTAGACAGGGTTCCATGAGGCAGTCCTTTCTCCAGTCTCTCACAGTGGTGGTAAGGGCTGGGGTCACATGGAAAGTTCTTTTCAGTCTGAGGTGGGGGCTGAGAACATTCAAGCGGCTGGACCTGAAACAAGAGGGGCTCTTCAGGCATCTCTCTCTCTTTCCCTGTGCTCTTTGCCTGGTGGCCTCAGGGTAGCTGAAATTCTTTTTTTTATTTTATTTTTATTTTTATTTATTTTTATTTTTATTTTTATTTTTTATTAGTTTCTGCTTTATAACAAAGTGAATCAGTCATACATATACATCTGTTCCCACATCCCTTCCCTCATGCATCTCCCTCCCTCCCACCCTCCCCATCCCACCCCTCCAGGCGGTCACAAAGCACCGACCTGATCTCCCTGTGCTCTGCGGCTGCTTCCCACTATCTATCTACCTTACGTTTGGTAGTGTATATATGTCCATGCCTCTCTTTCGCTTTGTCACAGCTTACCCTTCCCCCTCCCCATATCCTCAGGTCCATTCTCAAGTAGGTCTGTGTCTTTATTCCCGTTTTACCCCTAGGTTCTTCATGACATTTTAAAAAAATTCCTACTGGTGAAAGGCTTCAAAGCGTCCCAAGAGAAACTGGCAAAGGTGCATGACCTTTTCTCCCATGGCCTCTGAAGCCACAGGGGGTCACGCCTTGCCACATTCAACTCAGTTCCCTGTGGCAGTCACAAAGACTATGAAAATGAACAGTTAATGTACTTGAAGCTTTCCAAGCCGGTGCTTGGCTTAGAGTAAGTCCTAGGTGGGTTAAAAAAAAAAAAAAAAAAAAAAAAGAATACACAGGGATTCCTGAATTTTCTAGCTGGGGATTTTAGTGCTTACAAATAGACACATATGTTCTAACTGATCCATGGATGGGAACTTTCCTGTCTCCGCAGACTCCATCTGCTGTTGCTGTATGTCTTTCTCTTCACTGTCCTTCTCCCCTTTCCTTCTTCACTTCCACATGGATATGCCAATAATCTGTGTCTCATACCTACGTACCGTCAAAGATTTGAACCTTGAACCTTCCTTTGAACTCATTCTTTCAGTCATTCAGCAATCACTGCTGAAGCTCCTGCTATGAGCAGGTCGCTGTTAGAAGACCTGGAGAGAGAGTGAAGACAGAATCTGGGTCTTCTGCCAGCATCTGAGCAAGCGGAGGCCAGCTTGTTAGCTTGCAGGCAGGGGAAAGCGCAGATCCTTCACAGTTCTTGACACCATGCAGGGGGATGTGTGTTGTTCTATAAGGAACCACAGGATGAGTGTGCATGCGCACGCACACGTGTGAGTGTGTGGTGGACGGTGGGACCCAGAGGAAGGACAATAGTCATAGCATGAGGATATGTGTATAGATTTAGCGAAGGGGCCAGCGGAGGAGGCACCATGGGGAAAAGGATATTTGAGCTGGGTCTCAAAGGCAAGTAGGAGTCTTCCAGGCAGACTCTGTAGGGAAGGGCATTTTCGGAAGAGGAATAGAATGTGCAAAGGCCCAGAGGAATGTTTGGAGAAACTGGGCAGTTTGACAAGAGCAGATAAAGAGGCAGCTCCAGGAATCCTGCCCAGAATTCCCAAGTTACCCCCATGCAGGTGGCCTTTGGCAACCTCATATGGTGCCATGGAGCTTTGAAGTCAGATGGAACTGAGTTTGAGTCAGACCTTGCACTTGGAGCCTCTGTGACATAAGAGAAAACCATTCTCTGAGCTATAATCTCCTACTCTTTAAAATGGGATAATAATATCTTCCTCACAGAGGTAGATAGAGATGAAATGAAATGATGTATGGGAAAGCACTTGGCATTGTGCCTGGCCTGTTGTGGGTATGTGAAAATAGTAATTATTACTCTCCTATAGGGCTGCTCCGAGGTGTGTGTGCACACACGTGAATACAGGAGGATAACAGGCGCCTCACAGGGAGGTATACATGGTAATTCCCTTTCCCCCTTATTGTTTAATGCCTTCCTTAATGGGAGGCAAATTAATGTGGAGTAAAGACAAACCAGGGTCGCAATTATAGCTCTGCCACTTACCACCTGTATCATTCTGGCAAATTACATCCATTCTCTGAACCTTCATTTTATTATCTGTAAAATGGGAGGTATTAAGTCCTAACTCATGGTATGAGGGTTAAAAGGGATAATACATCTAAAGTACCTGGCACAGTTTTTAGGAGCTCAGAAACTATGACTGTGATGTGAAATTGCTTTGTACAGCAATTGTAGACAGTGAAATTGAAATTGCTTTGTACAGCAAAGCACTGTACAATGTAAGAGATTATTATTTTATTAAGGCAAAATTCATGGATCCAAAGGTTAGTAGCTATTTCAAGCCAAGGTTTCATTTTTCTGCCGACTCTTTGTTGTTGGGGATGGAGTCGTGGAAAAACTATGCCTTCATTTCCTGTACTATCTGGTGACTGACATTACTCCTCACACCCTGCGGCCATCAGGCAAGCCACAAAGCAGCCCAACCAACGTCAAAACAAAATGCAAGGTTGTGTCTTGACGTCCAGGGGAAAGAACATGTTTGTAACTGTGTGAAATGTGATGGAACAAGAAACATGGACAGTATGGTAAACAATTTAAATTGACTGTGAAACCTACATAATGATTCTAAGACAGCTTAAAATTTGAGATTTGAAAATTTTCTATAAAAAACAATAAGAAAATTGTGAGCGCCATCTTGTGGAGAGATCTCTATTAAAACATCGTATTGGAGAATCACTTCCTCTATGTAGAACCTCTAAAAAGGCAGACAGCACCCATCCATCCATCCATCCATCCATCCATCCATCCATCCATCGGTCCATCCATCCATCCACTTTCCCATACATCTATCCATTCATCCACCTAATAATCCATCCAATTATTTTTTCATTTGTTTGAATGCTTTCAATGCTTTGGTCCGGGGATGCCAGGACCCTGCTTGGAAGGAGTCTACAGACGGTGATGGCAGATATGGGCAAACCAACAGTTCTGGGAACCTTAATGGAGGGCACTTAATTCAGTTCTTGTTGTCGTTGAGGTGCAGGAGACAAGCAGGGCAGGCTTCCTGATGGAAGCGGCACCTAAACTGACATCTGAAGGATGAGGTTCTAGGTGAGAAGAGGAGAGCCCTAGAGTCCTAAATTGGGCTACTTTTTCTGTGCTGCCCTCCTGTCCCCACCTTAGTAGTGATGACAAATTGGAGTGTGTCCAGCAGACAGTGGTCAGTGTGGTGAGAAGACACTTAAAGAAGCTGGGGAAGAGCTGTGAAATGAAGTGCCTGCTAAGTTGGACAGATTCTGTTACATAAGATGAATGTCACCTATTAATATTAGAAGGTATTAATAGCTGCTATTATGTTGAGTTCTTCATTTAATAGAATTCATTATCCTCACATCAGCAGAGCTGTATTAGTATGGGCCATTGGTCAAGATGTGGGAATGGCCTCATTACACATGGCTGGACACATAATAATGTTCTGCATCAGGAATCTACCTCTATTACCTGTTACAGGTTGTTAACTGATAAATGTATCATGGAAAAAAGGTTCAGCACCAAACTGGTTAAATTGGCCAGTGCTTGGCACACATTTGAAGGATGGATGGCCCTTTAGTCATCATCCTCCATCCCTTTGCAGACTCCTGGAATTAATGCTTAGCAGAACTTTTTGCCTTAGCGAAGCAAACAGTAGTCTCAGCAGACGTGAGCAGGGCCTGCTATCTTCAGACAGAACGAGTGCTCTTCAGCTCAGCACAGTCCCCACCATTCTCAATCGTCTCTGGACTTTAAGCTGTGCATCCGTTATCTTTTGCATCACCTTTACACTATTGCTCTCCTTATGATAGAGAAGTATTTCCTTACACCCCCATCTTTAGTAACACTAATGAAAAAGGTGACCAAAAAGGGGTTGCGTATTCTATGCAACACAGTGGAAAGAATATTTCTTTGTGGGATTAAAAAACATCCATACGTGTTTTATGTATAAACCAAGTGTATCTGTGTCTTAGAGCTTGGCCATCTCCTTCACTCACAGTACTTTCTTGGGCTTTGTAAGTATTTGCTTCAGGATAAGCAGGAGAAGCCCTGAGCAGTGTCCTAGAGCAGACATTGTTGGCCTTGATTGTCCCCCTCCCTGGTGGCACCTCCTTCCCAGGTCCCTTCACTGTCCACGAGCAGGCTGTCCACATTGAAAGGGCCATGGATGGGACTTAAGGGCAAAGCCTCTACATTTCAACAATTTCTTCTAATGGATCCTTGCTTCCCTTCTTTAGTTCAACTTAAGTCAAAAGCAATGTGAAGTTTTATTGGGATGGCCTTGGTGTTTCACTGTCTACAGTCAATTATGTCTAAAAAAATAATTTGTTTTCTTTGCAGCCAGCCAATGATCTGTGAGTCTACTAGTCAGGCTCCTGCCTCGCAGCCCTCACCCCCTCCACAGTCAGGGTAAATGGAGTCTCAGCTTCAGGCTCTGTCCTCCCAGCCTCCTTCCTCCAGGCTCTGGAGCTGGTCCTGTCTTCAGTGGGGCAGGTGGGAGGAAAGATACTGTGGGGATGAGCGTGAAGGCTGCCCTGCTGCCTACCTGGATCTAATTCTTACCTGATCTGCTGTGAGGCTTCTGCTTTGTCCCTCTGACCAAATGCTAGCCCTTGAGGACCTGCCTTGAGGACCTTCCAGAACTTTCTGTTCCTATTTAGAACAGTTAAAGTGCTCAGATGAACTGTTTCTCCATTCAAGCTGCTGGCCCATTCAGCATTCTTTAGGGGAAAGGACTGTGAACAAGGAGGCCATAAAAAAGTAAAGAAGTTAGTCTGACCCCTCAAAAATATTTACCATACACACTGGCCAATAGAGGGGAAACTCCACTGTATCAGAGAAACTGATGATGTAATGTTCAGAAAATAATAGTGCTCCAAACTTAAATGATGTGTAGACCCCTTTTAAAGGAAAAAATGCTGACCAGTTATTTTATTATCATAAGTAACTTAAATATGTGTAGACATTAACCTAGGTATAATCTCCTTAAAAACCAAAACAAATGTATACATTTAAATAAAACAACACCGTGCAAATGTTGTCATTCAGATAAACCTTTACAAACTTAGGAAGTATAAACAAATCCACAAATCTAACAATATTCCTCTATTCTAAATAGCCTCCATTATAAATATCATGATATCTTTGTTTCTACAGCATGTAGTGAGCGCATTTGTTTTTCACTTGACAATGACCACATCAGTTGTGTGGAAGTCGTCCTGTTCAACTTCCATTAGCCTGAGTTAGCACACAGTTCTCTCTGTCCTCTATGCTGTCATAAACACAAACCTACATGCAGATATAGAAATTGTGTGGTTGAGCTTGTCAGCCAGTTTATCCACAAGATACTTGTATTGATTCTTTTTAGATTTTCATCAAAATGAAAACACAAAATTAAAATAAAATGTCAAAAACTCATGAACCCAGAGAAAACATCCCAAGGCTGTAGTTTGAGAAACACGAGTGTGAAAAGCCCAATGGCATGACTGTCTCCCTGGTGTGGGAAATGGAAGGGAGAACGAGGGACTTAAACTGTCAGAGGTTGCCCAGATTAGTTTCTATCTGCTTTAATCTATATCTCCTCAAAGCTGGACTGCTCTCAGATTTACTGGGGAAACAGAGGCAGCTCAACTACTCATACGAGTTCTGATCCTCAACTCTCATTCTGTGTCTGACTGTCTGCTGCCAGGCCTCTCCTACAGTGAGTGCTTGCCAACCACCACCCTCAGGTAGCTGAAAACAGACCTGAGGTCTTCTCAGGAGCCACTCCGAGTGGGGTTAACGGTTGGACTAATTTGATGCCCAATCCACTGATTTGGGGGCCAGAGCAAACAGAATTCTCCCCCATCACCCAACCCTGATTGGGGTGGGATTAGCACAGAGCTTATGTTCTAGAATTAGACTGCTCTTTGATGCCGAGAGTGTTCAGGTGGGGAGTTGGGAGGACAGCAAGTTCAGTTTCTACAGTCTCATAGCTCCGACCTCACTTAATGTGGAAAGTCTCAGAACAGTAGCAGATGAGGCCCTTCCGCCCTTGTTGAAAGATGACAATGAAGGCACAGCCAAAGAGCTTCATTCCACCAGTGGCTGCCGCGCAATGAAGTTAGAAGGAACCTCAGGCCATCTTTCCTTCCTAATGGCGGGAAACATATGTCTCAGGCAGAATTTATGAAGATATCACTTTATTCTTTGTCTCCTCATTTGTGAGTCAGTACACAAATAACTTGTTTTCTGGAGCTTCAGGGAAGCTCAGATTGACAGGTTAGCCAGGAAGTAATGTGCCTTCTTTCTGGGATGGCTGTCCATATGCACTCCAATCCAGATAAAAATATGTCAGAATTTGTTCAAAATCTATCAACTGGGCCATTTTCTCAATGGCAAACAGATGGCTCCTTTGAGTTATTCAGAGGCAGAACATTTTCCCTTTTGTTCATCTCAGTTTTTATGGTTTAAAAGAATTAGTGTTTAATCCCAATTCCAAAATCCTTAATTAGTTTGTATTTGCTTCACTAAATCTGTTAAACAGATTTTTATCACTTCAGCTACATCTCCCTGGCAGCATCTGGTATCAAGTTTGCAGAAATAATGTTGGTTTTACAGCCAAAAATCAGAGGTTAAACCTCCAGGACGACAGATGTGACAGCATTAAAGGGAAATTCATCACCCCAAAGGCTTTCATTCCCATATATTTTAGAATCAGCCCAAACATGAACCAATGTTCTTTCTTCTCTTTCATTCTCAAGGAACACAGTGGCTCAGTTCCTTTTTGATTTATGTGTGTGATTGTTGTTGATGAGAGCTCCTGAGGAGACCTCAGCCCACCCCAGCCATAGCCTTGGAAAATTAGCAGAGGATCTTCTTGCTCAACTCCTTGTCTGTTGCTTTCAGGGGCTTCCATCCCAGGCTGGTGCTATACAAGACCAAGGCAATTTGTCAATTCAGTTGATAAAGGGTGGGGTAGGAAGAGCTGGGCAGACACAAGCTCTGTAACTTCATCTACAGGTAGGGGGCATAATAGAGCAGTAAAAGTAAGGCAGACTCTTGCAAACCGGCAGTTTTGAACTTGAATCAGCGGACTTGGGGGAAACAATTAAGTGAAAGACAGCAAATAATCCTAAAGGCTGGGGCTATTTGGGGGAGGGGGAGAAGGGAAAATTGGATGAAGATAGTCAGAGGGTACAAACTTCCTATAAGATAAATAGGTCCTAGGGGTATAATGCACACATGATAGATATAACTGACACTGCTGTACATTATATTAGAAAGTTGTTAAGAGAGTAAATCCTAAGAGTTCTCATCACAAAGAAAAAATACATATTTTTTGAATTCTTTAATGTATCTATATGAGATAATGGAAGTTCACTACACTTATTGTGGTCATCGTCTCATAATGTAAGTCAAATCATCATGTTGTACAACTTGAGCAGTGCTGTGTGTCAATTATATCTCAATAAAACTGGAAGAACAAAAGACTGGGGGTGTTTGAGTAATAGGGAAAGGCTGTTGGACAGTAGTAATCAATCTAGGTATCTGTGGTAGGCTGGTCCTTGAAGATATCCACATCCCAATCCTCAGAACCTGTGAATGTTACCTTACGGGGCAAAAGTGACCTTACAGATGTGATTAAGTGAAGGCTCTTGTGAAGGCGAGAGTATCCTGGATTCTTTGGGTGGGCCCTAAATGTAGATACAGGAGAGAGGCAGAGTGAGATTAGAAAGAAGAGAAGGCAAGGTGGTGATGGAAACAGAGACTGAAGTGATGCCCTTTGAAAATGGAGGAAGGAGCCACAAGCCAAGGAATTCAGGCAGGCACTCGCAGCTGAAAAGACAAGGAAATGGAATCTCCTCTCACAGCTTCCAGAAGGAACCAGCACTGCTAGTACCTTGACTTTAGTGAAACTGATTTCAGACTTCTGACTACCAGAACTGTAAAATAATAAGTTTGTGTTGTTTTAAGCCACCACCTTTGTGGTAATTTGTTACAGCAGCCATAGGAAAAGAATGCAAGTATCTTTTCCTTGCCTGATGCCCAAGAGTTCCACTGCAGCAGTCAGAAGTATTTTCCACAGGCAAGGAGAGCTGGAGGGGGTCAGCATAGGGCATTCCCTTCCTCAGGAAGTTCCTCCTTGTTATAGGCATGGTCAGCTGCAGCTGGAAGCAGACATGGAAACAGCAGCTGTGAAGATCTTTTCGGTGGGGAAAGAACATTTCTGAGCATCATGGACAGTAGGCAATTGTAGACACAGAGACTGAGAATTCTCGGCAATTGACATATTTGCATAAATATTAGGAAAAGGCCAGATAAGTATGGAGAGCATAGGTCAGAGGTAGTTGGAGAGCAGAGGTGCTCAGGGAAGAGGATCCACACAGGGATGAGGCCAGAGGTGCCACCTTCGGTACATCCAGGGCTTTGGTGCAGAGGGACTGGCAGTGAACAGCCAAGCTTCTGTGGTCTTGACTTCAGGTGGAAAATCTGTGGAGGATGGGAGGGGGTCTGAGTGCAGATCTCTGGATCCAACATCCCCGTTTCATTCAGAATAACCCTGAGTGTGTATGTTGAACACATTGATTTTCCAGATTGGATTTCATTTAAGAAAATATTCCACTGGTGAAAAAAAATTCTTTGACACTCTTAATTTTAATATAATTTTAAATGTTCAGAAAATTGCAGTAGTACAAAGGACTCCTATATATCCTTCATCTAGATTCACCAAGAGTTAGCTTTTTGCCCCATTTACATGATCACTGCTCTGTTTTTCTTTTTTTTGTGGTACGTGGGCCTCTCACTGCTGTGGCCTCTCCCGTTGCGGAGCACAGGCTCCGGAAGCGCAGGCTCAGCAGCCATGGCTTACGGGCCTAGCCGCTCTGTGGCATGTGGGATCTTCCCGGACCGGGGCACGAACCCGTGTCCCCTGCATCGGCAGGCGGACTCTCAACCACTGCGCCACCAGGGAAGCCCACTGCTCTCTTTTTTGAAATACAAACATATCTGAACTATTTGAGGGTAAGTAGGCATTAATTATAATCCCTTTACCCCTAAATATGTCAGTGTGTATTTTTAAAAAATGAGGGCATTTTGTAATTTGTCATTTGTACTACAGTAAAATTATCAAAATTGGGAAATTTAACATGGACCAAATGCTATCATCCAATCCACAGTCCAAATTCAAATTTTGCCAATTGTCTTTAGAGCTATTTTTTTCCTGGTCCAGGATCTGATCCAGGTTCACACATTGCATTTAGTTGTCATGTATCTCCAGTCTTCTTTAATTTGGAATATTTCCGCAGGTTTTCTCTTTCATAGCCCTGACATTTTTGAAGAGTACAGGTCAGTTATTTTGTAAATTACCCGTCAATTTGGGTTTGGATAGTGTTTCCTCAGGACAGGATTCAGATCACGCATTTTTAGCTTGAATATCACAGAAGTGTTGCTGTGTCCTTTTCAGAACGTTGTATTGGAAGGGACATGATGTTGCTTTTTCCCATTATTGGTGACGGTAACATTCATCCCCTGATTAAGGTGGTGTCTTCCAGGCTTCTCCACTGTAAGTTCTCATTTTCCTGTTTGTAATTAAGTAATTTGTGGAAAGATACTTTAAAACTATGTAAGTAGGAGGAGCTTCAAGATGGCGGAAGAGTAAGACGCGGAGATCACCTCCCTCTCCACAAATACATCATAAATACATCTACATGTGGAACAACTCCTACAGAACATCTACTGAACGCTGGCAGAAGACCTCAGACCTGCCAAAAGGCAAGAAACTCCCCCACGTACCTGGGTAGGGCAAAAGAAAAAAGAATAAACAGAGACAAAAGAATAGGGATGGGACCTGCACCAGTGGGAGGGAGCCGTGAAGGATGAAAGGTTTCCACACACTAGAAGCCCCTTTGCGGGCGGAGACTGCGGGTGGCGGAGGGGGGAAGCTTCAGAGCCGCGGAGGAGAGCGCAGCAACAGGGGTGCGGAAGGCAAAGCGGAGAGATTCCCACACAGAGGATCGGTGCCGACCAGCAGTCACCAGCCCGAGAGGCTTGTCTGCTCACCCGACGGGGCGGGCGGGGGTGGGAGCTGAGTCTCGGGCTTCGGTCGGATCCCAGGGAGAGGACTGGGGTTGGCGGCGTGAACACAGCCTGCAGGGGGCTAGTGCACAACGGCTAGCCGGGAGGGAGTCCGGGAAAAGGTCTGGAGCTGCCGAAGAGGCAAGAGACTTTTTCTTCCCTCTTTGTTTCCTGGTGCGTGAGGAGAGGGGATTAAGAGCGCTGCTTAAAGGAGCTCCAGAGACGGGCGCGAGCCGCGGGTAACAGCGCGGACCCCAGAGACGGGCATGAGACGCTAAGGCTGCTGCTGCCGCCACCAAGAAGCCTGTGTGCAAGCAAGGTCACTCTCCACACCTCCCCTCCAGGGAGCCTGTGCAGCCCGCCACCGCCAGGGTCAACTTCCCCGGGAGAACGCACGGCGTGCCTCAGGCTGGTGCAACATCCTGCCTGTCTCTGCCGGCCTCTGCCGCGGCAGACTCGCCCCGCATCCGCACCCCTCCCTTCCCCTGGCCTGAGTGAGCCAGAGCCCCCGAATCAGCTGCCCTGTCCTGTTTGAGCAAAGAACAGACGCCAGAGGGCGACCTACACACAGAGGCGGGGCAAAATCCAAAGCTGAACCCTGGGAGCTGTGCGAACAAAGAAGAGAATGGGAAATTTCACCCAGCAGCATACGGACCAGTGTATTAAATGCCCACAATCAACTTGATGTACCCTGCATCTGTGGAATACCTGAATAGACAACGAATCATCCCAAATTGAGGAGGTGGAATTTGGCAGCAACGAGATATATATATATTTTTTCCTTTTCTCTTTTTGTGAGTGTGTATGTGTATGCTTTTGTGTGATTTTGTCGGTATAGCTTTGCTTTTACTATTTGTCCTAGGGTTCTGTCTGTCCTTTTTTTTTTTTTCTTTTTTAACTTAAAAAATATTTTTTCTTAATAATTATTTTTTAATTTTTATTTTAATAACTTTATTTTATTTTACTTTATTTTATTTTATCTTCTTTCTTTCTCTCCTTTTCTTCCTTCCTTCCTTCCTTTCTTTCTTTCTCTTTTCTCCCTTTTATTCTGAGCCATGTGGATGAAAAGCTTTTGGTGCTCCAGCCAGGAATCAGGGCTGTATCTCTGAGGTGGGAGAGACAACTTCAGGACACTGGTCCACAGGAGACCTCCCAGCTCCACATAATATCAAATGGTGAAAATCTTCCAGAGATCTCCATCTCAACAACAGCACCCAGCTTCACTCAACGAGCAGCAAACTACAGTGCTGGATACCCTATGCAAAACAACTAGCAAGACAGGAACACAACGCCACCCATTAGCAGAGAGGCTGCCTAAAATCATAAAAAGTCCACAGACACCCCAAAACACAACAACAGACGTGGACCTGCCCACCAGAAAGACAAGATCCAGCCTCATCCACCAGAACACAGGCACTAGTCCCCTCCACCAGGAAGCCTACACAACCCACTGAACCAACCTTAGCCACTGGGGACAGACACCAAAAAAAAAAAAAAAAAAAGGGAACTATGAACCTGCAGCCTGTGAAAAGGAGACCCCAAACACAGTAAGTTAAGCAAAATGAGAGGACAGAAAAACAGGCAGCAGATGAAGGAGCAAGGTAAAAACCCACCAGAACAAACAAATGGAGAGGAAATAGGCAGTCTACCTGAAAAAGAATTCAGAATAATGATAGTAGAAATGATCCAAAATCTTGGGAATAGAATAGAGAAGATACAAGAAACGTTTAACAAGGACCTAGAAGAACTAAAGAGTAAACAAACAGTGATGAACAGCACAATAAATGAAATTTAAAATTCTCCCGAAGGGATCAATAGCAGAATAACTGAGGCAGAAGAATGGATAAGTGACCTGGAAGATAAAATAGTGGAGATAACTACTGCAGAGCAGAATAAAGAGAAAAGAATGAAAAGAATTGAGGACAGTCTCAGAGACATCTGGGACAACATTAAATGCACCAACATTCGAATTAAAGGGGTCCCAGAAGAAGAAGAGAAAAAGAAAATGACTGAGAAAATATTTGAAGAGATTATAGTTGAAAACTTCCCTAATATGGGAAAGGAAATAGTTAATCAAGTCCAGGAGGCACAGAGAGTCCCATACAGGATAAATCCAAGGAGAAACACACCAAGACACATTAATCAAACTATCAAAAATTAAACACAAAGAAAAAATATTAAAAGCAGCAAGGGAAAAACAACAAATAACACACAAGGGAATCCCCATAAGGTTAACAGCTGAGCTTTCAGCAGAAACTCTACAAGCCAGAAAGGAGTGGCAGGACATATTTAAAGTGATGAAGGAGAAAAACCTGAAACCAAGATTACTCTACCCAGCAAGGATCTCATTCAGATTTGATGGAGAAATTAAAACCTTCACAGACAAGCAAAAGCTAAGAGAATTCAGCACCACCAAACCAGCTCTACAATAAATGCTTAAGGAACTTCTCTAGGGAGGAAATACAAGAGAAGGAAAAGACCTACAATAACAAACCCAAAACAATTAAGAAAATGGTAATAGGAACATATATATCGATAATTGCCTTAAATGTAAATGGATTAAATGCTCCAACCAAAAGGCATAGACTGGCTGAATGGATACAAAAACAAGACCCATATAAATGCTGTCTACAAGAGACCCACTTCAGCCCTAGGGACACATACAGACCGAAAGTGAGGGGATGGAAAAAGATATTCCATGCAAATGGAAATCAAAAAAAGCCGGAGTAGCAATTCTCATATCAGACTTAAATAAACACTATTACAAGAGACAAGGAAGGACACTACATAATGATCAAGGGATCGATCCAAGAAGAAGATATAACAATTGTAAATATTATGCACCCAACATAGAAGCACCTCAATACATGAGGCAAATACTAACAACCATAAAAGGGGAAATCGACAGCAACACAATCATAGTAGGGGACTTTAACACCCCACTTTCACCAATGGACAGATCATCCAAAATGAAAATAAATAAGGAAACACAAGCTTTAAATGATACATTAAACAAGATGGACTTAATTGATATTTATAGGACAATCCATCCAAAAACAACAGAATACACATTCTTCTCAAGTGCTCATGGAACATTCTCCAGGATAGATCATACCTTGGGTCACAAATCAAGCCTTGGTAAATTTAAGAAAATTGAAATTGCATCAAGTATCTTTTCCAACCCCAACACTATGAGACTAGATATCAATTACAGGAAAAAATTTGTAAAGAATACAAACACATGGAGGCTAACAATACACTACTTAATAACCAAGAGATCACTGAAGAAATCAAAGAGGAAATCACAAAATACCTAGAGACAAATGACAATGAAAACACGATGATCCAAAACCTATGGGATTCAGCAAAAGCAGTTCTAAGAGGGAAGTTTATAGCAAAACAACCCTACCTCAAGAAACAAGAAACATCTGAAATAAACAACCTAACCTTACACCTAAAGCAATTAGAGAAAGAAGAACAAAAATATCCCAAAGTTAGCAGAAGGAGAGAAATCATAAAGATCATATCAGAAATAAATGAAAAAGAAATGAAGGAAATGATAGCAAAGATCAATAAAACTAAAAGCTGGTTCTTTGAGAAGATAAACAAAATTGATAAACCATTAGGCAGACTCATCAAGAAAAAAAGGAGAAGACTCAAATCAATAGAATTAGAAATGAAAAAGGAGAAGTAACAACCAACATTGCAGAAATACAAAGGATCATGAGAGATTACTACAAGCAACTCTATGCCAATAAAATGGACAACCTGGAAGAAATGGACAAATTCTTAGAAATGCACAACGTTCTGAGACTGAACCAGGAAGCAATAGAAAATATGAACAGACCAATCACAAGCACTGAAATTGAAACTGTGATTAAAAATCTTCCAACAAACAAAAGCCCAGGACCAGATGGCTTCACAGGCGAATTCTATCAAACATTTAGAGAAGAGCTAACACCTATCTTTCTTAAAATCTTCCAAAATACAGCAGAGGGAGGAACACTCCCAAACTCATTCTACGAGGCCACCGTCACCCTGATACCAAAACCAGACAAAGATGTCACAAAGAAAGAAAAATACAGGTGAATATCACTGATGAACATAGATGCAAAAATCCTCAACAAAATACTAGCAAACAGAATCCAACAGCAAATTAACAGAATCATACACCATGATCAAGTATGGTTTATCCCAGGAATGCAAGGATTCTTCAATATATGCAAATCAATGTGATACACCGTATTAACAAATTGAAGGAGAAAAACCATATAATCATCTCAATAGATGCAGAGAAAGCTTTTGACAAAATTCATCACCCATTTATAATAAAAACCCTCCAGAAAGTAGGCATAGAGGGAACTTTCCTCAACATAATAAAGGCCATATATGACAAACCCACAGCCAACATCGTTCTCAATGGTGAAAAACTGAAACCATTTCCTCTAAGATCAAGAACAACATAAGGTTGTCCACCCTCACCATTATTATTCAGCATAGTTTTGGAAGTTTTAGCCACAGCTATCAGAATAAAAAGAAATAAAAGGAATCCAAATCAGAAAAGAAGTAAAGCTGTCACTATTTGCAGATGACATGATACTATACATAGAGAATCCAAAAGATGCTACCAGAAAACTACTAGAGCTAATCAATGAATTTGGTAAAGTAGCAGGATACAAAATTAATGCACAGAAATCTCTTGCATTCCTATACACTAATGATGAAAAATCTGAAAGAGAAATTAAGGAAACACTCCCATTTACCATTGCAACAAAAAGAATAAAATATCTAGGAATAAACCTACCTAAGGAGACAAAAGACCTGTATGCAGAAAATTATAAGACACTGATGAAAGAAATTAAAGATGATAGAAATAGATGGAGAGATATACCATGTACTTGGATTGGAAGAATCAACATTGTGAAAATGACTCTACTACCCAAAGCAATCTACAGATTCAATGCAATCCCTATCAAACTACCACTGGCATTTTTTACAGAACTAGAAAAAAAAATTTCACAATTTGTATGGAAACACAAAAGACCCTGAATAGCCAAAGCAATCTTGAGAACGAAAAATGGAGCTGGAGGAATCAGGATCCCTGACTTCAGACTATACTACAAAGCTACAGTAATCAAGACAGTATGGTACTGGCAAAGAAACAGAAATATAGATCAATGGAACAGGATGGAAAGCCCAGAGATAAACTCACGCACATATGGTCACCTTATCTTTGATAAAGGAGGCAAGAATATACAGTGGAGAAAAGACAGTCTCTTCAATAAGTGGTGATGGGAAAACTAGACAGGGACATGTAAAAGTATGAAATTAGAACACTCCCTAACACCATACAGAAAAATAAACTCAAAAATAAACTTTAAAGACCTAAATATATGGCCAGACACTATCAAACTCTTAGAGGAAAGCATAGGCAGAACACTCTATGACATAAATCACAGCAAGATCTTTTCTGACCCACCTCCTAGAGAAATGGAAATAAAAACAAAAATAAACAAATGGGAACTAATGAAACTTCAAAGCTTTTGCACAGCAAAGGAAACCATAAACAAGACAAAAAGACAACCCTTAGAATAGGAGAAAATATTTGCAAATGAAGCAACTGACAAAGGATTAATCTCCAAAATATACAAGCAGCTCATGCAGCTCAATATCAAAAAAACAAACAACCCAATCCAAAAATGTGCAGAAGACCTAAATAAACATTTCTCCAAAGAGATGTACAGATTGCCAACAAACACATGAAAGAATGCTCAACATCATTAATCATTAGAGAAATGCAAATCAAAACTACAATGAGATATCATCTCACACCGGTCAGAATGGCCATCGTCAAAAAATCTACAAACTATAAATGCTGGAGAGGGTGTGGAGATAAGGGAACCCTCTTGCACTTTTGGTGGGAATGTAAATTGATACAGCCACTATGGAGAACAGTATGGAGGTTCCTTAAAAAACTAAAAATAGAACTACCATATGACCCAGCAATCCCCCTACTGGGCATATACCCTGAGAAAACCATAATTCAAAGAGAGTCATGTACCAAAATGTTCATTGCATCTCTGTTTACAATAGCCAGGACATGGAAGCAACCTAAGTGTCCATCAACAGGATGAATGGATAAAGAAGTTGTGTCACATATATACAATGGAATATTACTCAGCCATAAAAAGAAATGAAATTGAGTTATTTGTGGTGAGGTGGATGGACCTAGAGTCTGTCATACATAATGAAGTAAGTCAGAAAGAGAAAAACAAATACCGTATGCTAACACATATATATGGAATCTGAAGAAAAAAAAAGACCATGAAGAACCTAGGGGCAAGACGGGAATAAAGACACAGGCCTCCTAGAGAATGGAGTTGAGGATATGGGGAGGGGGAAGGGTAAGCTGTGACAAAGTGAGAGAGTGGCATGGAAATATATACACTACCAAACGTAAAATAGGTAGCTAGTGGGAAGCAGCCACATAGCACAGGGAGATCAGCTCAGTGCTTTGTGACCACCTAGAAGGGTGGGATAGGGAGGGTGGGAGGGAATGAGATGCAAGAGGGAAGAGATATGGGAACATATGTTTATGTATAACTGATTTACTTTGTTTTAAAGCAGAAACTAATGCACCTTTGTAAAGCAATTGTACTCCAGTAAAGATGTTTTAAAAAAACTATGTAAATATCCTGTTCTTTATCAAACTATCTTAGCATCCATTGATAATTCCTAGTTGAATCTATTATTATTATAATGATTGCAAAATGGAGATTTTTCTAACTCCATCATTTCTTCTACATTAATTAGTTGGCATAATTTTATAAAAGAGCTCTTTCTTTTATCTCCCATTTATTTAGTCACATATTTAATTGTATTTCTATACACTTAGAGATCTTATTTTATTCAATGGGTTATAAGTCATTTCTATCAGTATTTATTTATTTATTTATTTATTTATTTATTTATTTATTTATTTATTTATTTATTTTTGCTGTACGCGGGCCTCTCACTGCTGTGGCCTCTCCCGTTGCGGAGCACAGGCTCCGGACACACAGGCTCCGCGGCCATGGCTCGCGGGCCCAGCCGCTCCGCGGCATGTGGGATCTTCCGGGATAGGGGCACGAACCCGTGTCCCCTGCATCGGCAGGCAGACTCTCAACCACTGCGCCACCAGGGAAGCCCTCAGTATTTATTTTAATACTCACATTGACCCAGATTTGGCTAGTGGGAGCCCCCTCAAGTTGGTTCCTATATTTTTTGATATGCTTCTATAATTTTTTGTGCACTTCTTTTTTTTTTTTTTTTTTTTTTTTTTTTTTTTTTTTTGCGGTACGCGGGCCTCTCACAGTTGTGGTGTCTCCCATTGTGGAGCACAGGCTCCGGACACGCAGGCCCAGCGGCCATGGCTCATGGGCCCAGCCGCTCCGCGGCATGTGGGATCTTCCCGGACCGGGGCACAAACCCGCGTCCCCTGCATCGGCAGGCAGACTCTCAACCACTGCGCCACCAGGGAAGCCCTTTTGTGCACTTCTTTACTTTCTGTGACAAGATATTCTAGGTCCTCTTGTCTCAACCTTAGAATCAGCTATTTCTCCAAGGAAACCTGATTCGGTATGTTATTATAAGACATAATTTTTAGAAGATTTGGGCAATAGGTGTGTTCATTGTTACTGGCATATCATTGCTTCTAGGCCCTTTCAGTGTACAGATGTAGAAAACACGCCCCCACCACCACCAACAACAAACAGCTATCTGTCTCTCTATTCCCTACCTCTAACTCCAATTCTACACGACAGGGTTCATCCTAAACTCCCATACCATGTTTGTAACAACTGTCTCTCACAGTGAGACACCTGGCTCCCACCATTTCAATCTATTTGTTCCTTTGCTCAATCCAATTTTTCACAGAAAGTGGTTTCAGAATTGCTAACCCATACCGCAAGAACAAAGCCTATAGTAGAATTATTTATTTACAGGGTTTTTTTTGCCTTTATATTGAAGGTACATAGTCAAAGCACTGTGCTTAAAACTCACTTGGATTTGTTATCTTGTTTTTTTCTCCTTCACTATGGTTATGTTACTCTTTTAAATTATGGTTAGATTCATTTTTGTTTCTGCTTATATTCAACTTTAGAGTTTTCAGACTGACGTCCATATTGATTTGACTTATTTTGTTAAAAGAAAGTCTTTAAAACATTAACATGGGATTTCCCTGGTGGCGCAGTGGTTAAGAATCTGCCTGCCAATGCAGGGGACATGGGTTTGATCCCTGGTCCAGGAAGATCCCACATGCCGTGGAGCAACTAAGCCCATGAGCCACAACTACTGAATCCGCTCACCTAGAGCCCGCTCTGCAACAGGAGAAGCCACTGCAATGAGAAGCCCACGCACCACAAAGAAGAGTAGCCCCTGCTCGCCACAACTAGAGAAAGCCCACACACAGCAACAAAGACCCAACCCAGCCATAAATAAATAAATAAATAAATAAATAAATTTATTAAAAAAAAACATTAACATGATTCGAAACTCCAAACTGTATAAAAATTCACTCTCACTGAAGCATTACTGCTTTATCCACCTGGTCCTCATCCATACCTGTAGGTAACAATTCTCATTAGTTTCTGGTTTGTCTTTTCTCACTTTCCTTTTGCTATTCAGTAAGCAATTATGTGTAAATTTCTTATTTCCTCTTCTCACACAAAATTTAGAATACTATATATATCCTTTTGCTGTCTGCTTTTTTACTTACAAAATATGTTCTGGAAGTCACTCCATATCACTTCATAGACCATCCCTATTGTCTTTTACCACTGCACAGTACTCCATTGTGTGGATACAATTTAGTTTATTCAGCACATCTATGTATGAACATTTAAGTTGTTTCCAATATTTTGCAATTACAAATAATGCTGCAATGAATAAACTTGTGTGTATATCACTTTGTATTGTTGCAGGTGTATTTTCAGAGTAAATTCCTAGAAGTGGATTTCTGGAACAAAAGGTAAGTGCATATATATTTTTATTAAATACTGCCAAATTCCCCTCCATAAGGCTGCATAATTTTGCATTCCTAACAGCAGTGGATGAGAGTGTTTATTTCTCCTCAGCCTTGACAACACGATGTAGTGCCAAGTTTTAAAATGTTTGCTAATTTGATAGATGATAAATGGTATTTCAGTGTAGTTTTAATTTGCATTTCTCTTTTTATGAGTTGAACGACTTCTCATAAGTTTCAGAACCATTTAATATCTTTTTTTGGGAGCAAACTGTTCATGAATTTTTGCCCATTTGTCTCTCAGGTGTTTGGCCCCTGTGTCCTCAATTTTTAAGTGTTCCTTATGTATTATGGATATTAGACCTTTAACTAAGACATGTGTTGCAAATATTTCTTTTTGGAAAAAAGGTTTAATATCACTATTTTAGATGGTTAGTAACTAGCTATAAATATGTATACTTGTGTTGACCATTGACAAACTCTATGCTGTTTACACCTGTGTGTGGGGGGAATAATTATAAACCTCAAATACCCTTGATTTAACCTAGATTAAAATGAAAGTTAAATAGCCTTTTCAACAAATAGTATTGGAGCAATTGGCCATCTATAGGCAAAAAACAAAACAAAGCAAAACAAAAAACCCCTCAACCTGTCTCACACTTTATAGAAAAATTAATTCAAAGTGGAAAATTGTAGGAGATAAAACTATAAAGCTTTTAGAAAGAAACATAGGAGACAATCTCGGGGATTGTCTAGGCAAAGAGTTCTCAGACTTGAAACCAAAAGCACATTAAGAAAATGGACAAATTAGCTATGAATGGAGTATAACCTTTAAACATTGTGAATCACTATTTTTTACACCTGTAACTTATATAATATTGTATATCAATTAGACTTCAATAAAATAAAATAGAAAATAAATTTTAAAACAAGAAAAAAAGAAAATGGATAAATTAGACCTCATTAAAATTATAAGGTTTTTCTCTGTGAAAGCCTATATGAAGAGGATAAAAAAAAAAAGCTATAGATCGGGAAAACATATTTTCAAACCACATGTCTGACAAAGGACTAGTACCTAGAGTATATAAAGAATGCTCAAAACTCTACAGTAGAAAACCAAACAGTCCAATTAGAAAATGGCTACAATATATATAATGCCAAAATAATGGTACAACCACTCTGGAAAACAGTTTGACAGTTTTTTTTTTTTTTTTGAATAAAAACTAGTATACACACCAGCAATTGCACTTTTGGGATTTATCCCAGAGAAATGAAGACTTATGTTCACACAATAGTGCACAAATATTTATAGGAGCTTTATTTGTAAAAGCCAAAAACTAGAATCAGCCCAGGTGTCTTTCAGCAGGTGAATGGTTAAGCAAACTGTAGTTCATACATATCATGGAATACTGCTCAGCAGTAAAAGGAACAGACCATTGATATATGCAACAACTTGGATAAATCTGCAAAGGAATTCTCCTGAGCAAAAAAAGCCAATCCCCAAATGTTACATATTGTATGATTGCATTTGTATAATATTCCTGAAATGAAAAAAAATTAGAAATGAGGGGACAGATTTCTGGTTTGTAGAGGTTAGGACTGGGGGAAGGGAAGAGACATGGGAGGGAGGTGGGTGTGATTATAAAAGGGCAAATGAAGGATCCCTGTGTTGTTGGAACTGCTCAATGTCTTGACTGAGGTGGCAGATGCATGGTCCTACACAGGTGACAAAATTGTATGGAACTTACGTACACACACACAAATGAGTACAAGTAAAACTGAGGAAATTGGAATAAGATGGGTAAATTGTATCAATATCAATATGCTAGTTGTGATATTATGCTATAATTTTGCAAAACTAAACAAAATGGTTTTTTGGTTTGTTTTTTTTTTTTTTTTTTTTTTTTGCGGTACACGGGCCTCTCACCGTTGTGGTCTCTCTCGTTGCGGAGCACAGGCTCCGGACCCGGACGCGCAGGCTCAGTGGCCATGGCTCACGGGCCCAGGCGCTCCGCGGCATGTGGGATCCTCCTGAACCGGGGCATGAACCCGTGTCCCCTGCATCGGCAGGCAGACTCTCAACCACTGCGCCACCAGGGAAGCCCAACAAAATGTTTTTTTACTCATGGGGGAAACTGGGAAATGTATACAAGGTATCTCTATGTATTATTTCTATAATTGCATGTGTTTCTACAATTACCTTAAAAAATCAATTAAAAAATTAAAGGCAAAGCCTGCACATCTTTAGCAAAAACCTTAGGAGAATCTTTAAAGAGCCATCAATCCTTCTGCTTTAAGAATGTAGAGCCCTGGGCTTCCCTGGTGGCGCAGTGGTTGAGAGTCCGCCTGCCGATGCAGGGGACACGGGTTCGTGCCCCGGTCCAGGAAGATCCCACATGCCGCGGAGCGGCTGGGCCCGTGAGCCATGGCCGCTGAGCCTGAGCGTCCGGAGCCTGTGCTCCGCAACGGGAGAGGCCACAACAGTGAGAGGCCCGCGTACCGCAAAAAAAAAAAAAAAAAAAGAAGAATGTAGAGCCCTGCCAATAGGATCCACTCACTAACTCATTCACCAAGCATTTACCAATGTACATACACTCTGACAGGCATGACCCAGATATAGCCCATGCCCTAAGGACCTCAGAGGCTGGTAAGGGAGACAGGTGTGCACACACACCTCTCGGATACCAGGTGCAAAGAGCTGAGAGCTATGGTAAAAGCCTAGGTGGGAGCCCAGAGGATGGTTCATCCCTGGGGGACCAGGGATGGCTTTAGGAAGGACAGGCATTTGAGGTTGGCTTTGAAGGATAAAAAGGAATATGAGAAGCTAGACAGGGGAAGGTATTCTAAGGAGAAAAGGCAGGATAAATCCAGGCAGAGAGGTCTGACATCCTCCAGCCTGCTGGGGCACGGAGATGAGCAGTTCGCCAGCAATACAACACAGTGAGAGTGGGCATGTAATGCAAAGGAAGCTGGAAAGGTTAGTGACAACCTTCTTTTGAAACTGACTAAGGGGCTCTAAAAGGTTATGGAACAAATTCTGGAGACTATTTCCTTAGTAAATTTGCATATTTGGGGAGTTCAATTTTATACTCATTTTGGTATCTGGTACCTCCCTATTTGCTTTATCACATATTGCTGCCTCCGTTGAAACTAAGGCAAGAGTCTCATTCTAAAATCCTATTACACCTACATTTCTAAGGGGTTGGGAGCCTCATGGGGAGAAGAAAGGGAGACACAGAGAGAAAGACACATATATACAGATATACACAGAAAGAGAGAAAGACCAAAACAGAGAAAGAGAGAGAGAGAGAGAGAGAGAGAGCGAGAGGGAGCCAGAGTCAGACAGGGAAGAGTCTCACAAATGCACATGGGGAAAGGCTGTGCTTCAGCTGGTCTAAGAGACCACCAGAGGTCAGTCTTGTGTCCTTCAAGAGGAAGCCGAGAGGCATTTGCTAAGCACTGGGTCTCACCTGAGGACCATTCAGAGGAATTTATTCCACTTTAATATACTATGGAGTTAGCAGCTTTGAAATTCTTTACCACCAAGGGGCCCTTAAAAGCAATGAAGCAGGAATATCAGGAATGACCCACATGTTGGTCCTGCTTGTTTATAACCCTCAGGGCCACAATAAAAGGCAAGTTTAATCATCTGGTGATTCTGGGCTTATGATACCCAGATGTACGAACCCACCCCTCAGGCCCAGGAGTCTGCCTGAGCTTGGTGGGGAGGGAGTTTGGTGCTGGGCCTGGTTGAGAAGCCTCAGGCTTGGGCTAAGTCCAAGGCTGGGTTGGTCTGGGGCTGGGGCTAGAGCTGGACCAGGCCAGCCTGGGTTTTAACTTCGGTCCGCAGGTTACTGGCTTTCCCATTGTGGAAATCAACTTCATGGGCTCCGTCAGGAAAATGTGCTGCCACTACAGCTGTTTTCATAGGAGGCTCTCTGAGGTCCCCATCTCTCGAGCTCAGTGAGGAGATTGGTTTTCAGCTATCCCACTCTGGGGCCTGGGGCTTCCCAGCAGGGAGCAGACTTTGGGACCTGGGAATAGGTGTTCCAGGTCTCCGTCGTGGCCCATGTCATTACTCATAGGCAGCAGGGATCTCAAGGCTCATCTCTCATTTCTTTTGTTTGAGTTACATATTCTGGTCCAGGGGAGCTGGACCAGCAGGTCAGGGAAATATCCTTTGAGATGTCCTCATCTTTATTTGCTGTGGCTGCTGTTCCCTGGGAGACTTGAGTCCTTGTGAGGCCTGGGGCCCTAGCCTGGCCTGCCACCAGGGAAGGGGGCAGATGAGGGGCGGGAGGCTGCCAGAGAACCTGTGGGAGCCAGGCTGGTCAAGTGAAGGAGACAGGGCAGAGCAGTCCCTTTTGTTCTATTTTATCCCATTCTACAAATAAGCCTTTGCCAAATATTGGCAACACAGAGCATCACCACCACCACCATCACCACTACCACCATCCTCATCGAAACTATAGCCCCGGCACTGTTCCAACAACTATCTCAAATAATCTTTACAGCACCCTATGCGGTAGGCACTATTACTGCGCTATTTACAGAAAAGGAAATGAAGGCCCGCAGACAGAGGTTACGTAACTTGTACGAAGCCACACAGGTAGTAAATGCAGAGCCACATAGCCTACACTCCGAGCCACTGTGTAGATGAAGAAGGCTATTCTGGCCCTTGAAGATCTTAACACTTCAGTGGAATGCAAGCCACTGACGTGGACCAAAGTCACAAAAGAAGACTCAGGGGCTGAGTGTAGAAGGCTAGGTAGGGTTTGGCAAAGCAGGTAAGAGGCCGTTAGAGGAAACTCTTATTCCCCATTGGGTTTTATTTTGAAATTTCTACGCTCATTTCAGTTTTTATTCCCCATTGTTTTTTTTTTTTGAAATTTCTATGCTCATTTCAGTTTTTATTGCCCATTTTTGATGTTCCCTTCCATGTGGAGGACAAGTTAGTACAACCCTCCTGGCTTCTTCCCTGACAGGTGTGTCTGGGACAAGGGAATGGGCACGTGCAGCTCAGCCCCTTTCTTCCTCGGGGTGAGCTGACTAAGAAGCGTAACCAGGGCAGGCGTCAGTGTGAGGGCCTGTGGTTGGCCAGTGCTGCTGTCCATTCACTTCTGGGCTTCAGTATGAGAAAGTCCTTTGCCGTGTACCTCCGCCATATCCTTCTGTATCAGCCTTTTCAGTAATAAAGTTCCAACTTTTGTCTCGCTACTCAATACATTGAGATCTCAGTCTGGGAAAACAGCATTGCCATTTATGTGCCCCCCTCAAGCTGTTTTAGGCACAAGGTAAATTAGCAAGAGCAAAGAAGCAGTGCCTGTAAAGCCATCTAAGCCGTGTCGTGGAACCATCACAGTGAGCAGTGCTAAGCCTCACGAAAAGACCATCAGGAATTTTAATTTCTTCCCTTCGTGTTCAAAGTCCAGTTGGTCAGCAATGCCAGAAGCATGACAGCTCTTCACTTTTGTTCACTGACATCTCGATGGGCTTTTCCCAGGGGAAGAAGAGCCCTTCCCGGAGACGGCTCACCTTCTGGCAGAGAGCCTGGTGGGACAGGGAGCAAGGAGGGGCCGCACACCCAGGAGCTGCCCCGCTGGCACAGACTGGAAGGCATCCCTGTCAATGCCTCAGAGCCTCCTGGCCTCTCCCTCACCCTTGCTGGGTCACTCAGAGGGGCTGGAAGTGTGGGCTGTGCCCCAGGAAAGAGAGCTCTCCTGGGTCCTGCTTACAAAAGAGTTTCAGGTGTTTGTGCAAACTATCAAGACCAAACAGCCACTCTGAATCAAAGTCCCTGTCCCTTCTGGGGCTCCTGGGGGAACATGGGTGCCTCCCTCATTTGTGCTGTGCTGGACCTCAAACTGCAGATAACCTCTGCCAGAGGAACGTTTGGAGGCACAAAGCCTTCATGTCCTTGACTGTCTCAAAAGCAGCTTATTTTACTATTGATAGTTGAGGCTAGGGTCAGGTTGCTAATTAGGAATAAAAGCAACAACAAGAACACCACCACCAGCTATTGGGAATTTACTGTGTGTCAGGCACCGTTCTGAGCTCTTTATGTGCTCATTGCATCCCCGTAAGAATCCTATAAGTTCTGGCATTATACCCATTTTACAGAAGAGGAAACTGAAGCTTAGAGAACTTAAATAACTTGCCTCAGGTCATGCAGCTGGTAAATGGCAGAGCTGGGGTATAAACCCAGGCACTCTGGCTCTGTAGCCATGCTTATAACCCATAATACTATATAACGTCACAGTCTGAAATGCCTTTGGGGAGCCTGTGTGTTAATCCTCTTACTGTGGCAGATGAGGAAACTGGGGCCCAGAGAGTGGAAACAATTTGCCCAAGGTTACATAGTCAGTTAGTGCTAGAGCTTGAACCCAGACTGAGGTCTTCTGGCTCCCAGCTTAGAGCTCTGACACGGCACCATATGTAGCCGTGCTATACACCAAACCAAGTCTCAAGTCATTTTAGCCAAAACTCAAGCTTTGTGTTGATTAATTGGAAAGGAATAGAATTTTTACTATGGTTGCCTGGTCTTAAAGAGTTAAATATTCCATAACTCAGCCCAGGCGCTGTCAGCTGGCCAGAGGGTATAGGTACCATGAAACAGCACCTCAAACTATGGAGAACCTCTCACTTGGGCAGGATCCAGACCTGGGTCAGCTTATGCCCCCAGTACTTTCACATCCATTACCAGGCCAGGAGAACATACCCTGGGCAAGTGAGAAAACATGGCATTATTCCCTGTGTGGAAAAATATATATGCAGTTTCTTCCTTCAGGCAAACAGGCTTCTCTCACATCACAAATGGTGACAGGTTTTCCACGGGAGGCACAGGCTCTGACGGGAACAGAGAGCTCTGGTGTAAAGAACCCTCAGAGAAGGAGTAAATCATCTCTTGAAATGTTCTTGGCAACTATTCACTCACTAACAGAAGCACCAGGCTCGGCGTGACGATGGTCAACTCAGAAACTACTCCAGAGGCCCGGCGGTTTGCAAGGTGTGGCTCTGCTCTTGAGGAAGGCTGGGAGGTGGACAGAGGGCAGGGTGTCCCAGGCCCCCCTTAGGGGTGATGTAGGGGGAGAGGGGTGCCCCGAGGGGCTCTGAGCCTTGCTAGGCTGGGAAACAGTTGCGTGGAGATCAATAGTGCCTTGTTAACTGGGCTCCCAGGCAACCGGCCCTTGTGCCTTGTTCAGTGGGTGTGTGTTGAAAGGAATTGAAATCAATAGTGAGAAAATTCTGAATTGAGGTTCAAAACAACAAACTGCTCAAGTGTAGGAAGAGGAGAGCTGGCTTAGCAGAGGCCAGGGTCCAAATCTCCGGGGAGCTTTAGCCGAGTGAGCACCCATTACGGGCCAGCTCTGTACCACGGCTGTCAGCAGAGCTAATGAATCCATCCTGAGCTGTGCTCCCGTCAGCTTTGATTCCTCATCAAAGCGAGAGGTAAATCCCTGCCGGCTTTGCTTTGGTCAACCCATCAGTCCAGATCTGAACATCGGTGTCCACCTCTGGGCCTCACATGTTTAAGGGGATTCGGGCAAATTGGAACATATTCAGGGAAGAAAGATGCAGAGACTGATGCAGAGATTTGAAACCATGTCACGCTGACTGATGAAGCGACTGGGGCTGGTGGGCGGCAGAGCGTGGGTCTGGGAGCAGGGAAAAGGCGGGGAGTCCAGCGATGTTTTAGGAACTGGGAAGGGCGCTCATGGGAAGAAAGAAGTAGGCATTGGACCCAAGGCAGCAGAGAGTTGGATAAAGAGCACAAGATTTAGAATCAGACGGACTTGGGTTCACATCCTGGTTCCTTCCCATTTCGTTGGGCGGCAACAGGCGAGCCACGTGACCTCCTCAAGCTTTGGGACTTAATCAGTAAAATGGGGACAGAAATGCTTTTTTTCAGCATTGTCAGGATTATACACCATTCAAAAGAAGCTGTGAAGAGGAATATAATTGCAGGAGGAGGAGTGTGAACCCAGGACAAGAACAAACTTTCTAACAACCCCAGCTGGCTTTGAAAGCTGACTTGATTTTTCTATTGCTTTGTTTATATTCATGTTTTTCTCCCAGAAGAACGCCTTCACTTTTATTTCCTTTCATTCTGGCCTGCCTTATCATATTTCCTAATATAAATTATTCAGCTACTTTTCATCTTTTACTCTTTAAAAGTGAGAAACAGAAAGCATGAGTACAAGGCATCTGGCCCTCACAGTTGCTTATTTTAGCCAGGGGCTGGCTGTCTCTTTGGTTAGCCCTGAAGAGGCTCTTTAAGTCTTAAAGTGCACTTCCCCTTCTGGGGCCGGATGACCCATCTGATCTTAATACCCCTGAGTTGAGTTGCTATCCCAGCCCCAGAGCCTCTGTCCCAAGTCCTGCAAAGGGTTAGAGGCCCATATCGCTGCTCTGACCCCCACCAAGACAGCTAACCGGATTGGGAAATAACTCAGGGGAACTGTTAGAACTCTGTCCAGGCCTCTGTAATGTGAGTGGGAACCCACTGTCCCTCCCATTCCTGACTTCTGATGGGCCAGGCCTCATGGTCTACCCTGACAGGCGGAGTGTGGAGATTTTATCTGTTAGACTTCTTGGAAGGAGGCTCCCTTGGAGACCCATGACTAACACCTATCAGCCAAAGCAGACAGCTCTCACTCGGATATTCTGCGAGACCCTGAACGATGGCTGGGTGGAAAGTGGGTGGGTGCAGTCAGGGGAGCATGTGCACTACTGTCTGGGTGGCGCTGATGGGCCTAAAGAGCTGATGAGTGAAATATGGAGTTTGGAGATTCGAAGTCAGTGGGCAGTGGAGTGCCATTTACTTAAGGCAGCATGGCTGGAGGGAGAACCTGGATGAGGGGTGCAGTGGCGAGCCCAGGACTTAGTGGGCGGGTAGTGTAGAGCATCACCTCTGAAGGAATGGATGCAGTCAAAAAGAGGACAATGGACAATGAAGTTGGTAAGCAGGGGAGTGAAGAACAGGATGGAATAAAGGCCAAAGAGCAGACACAGAATTCAGCACTGATGTCATGAGCAGTGGGAGGGGCTGGAGGGTGTGGTGGGGGAAGTGATGGTGGATTAAAGGGCCAGGATGCTCAAATACTGGCCATGGACCTCATTCCAGGATGTCCCCCCAGTAGGCTCCACTGATCCCCTAGGATGGGGAAGTGTGATCTCAATTGGACCAGGGAACATGGTCAAAACAGAAATCTGTCTCTGATGTGCACGCCAAGCCTAATTGGGATCCAAATAAGGTCCATAATTGCTCTTGCTTGTATGTCTCTTAAGTATCTTTTCATCTATAGGGTCCCTTACTTTTTCTTCTTTAAAGTTTACTTGTTGAAGAAGCTGAGCCTTTTGTCTTCTAGAGTTTCCCGCAGTCTGAATTTTGCTGCTTGTCTCCCTGTGGTGTCTATAGCTTGGTAGATAAATCTAGAGGTTTGGTTAGATTCAGGTTTGATTTTTCCAAGGCTATTCATAGCTGGTCCATCAGGAGGTAAATGGTATCTAATTGTCTATTCCTTTGTGATGCTACAACTCATGCTACAATCAATGATAATCATTGATTAGATTCATTAATTTACCAGGGGTTGCAAAATGGTGATACTGTACTTCGATCATTTCTTGTTTATTAAATTAGAATATTTCTATGGAGAGAAATTTCCTCTCATGAACTGTCTATTAAACTGTACAGTCACATAGAAAAGGCAGCAAAATACCATAGATTTTCCCTTTATTTACCAATTTTCAGTTTGTAAACATATTTGCTGCATTTCAATCCATGGCAGTGCTAAGCATCTCCTTATTGGTGTTCATCTCTTCATTGGCTGACTAGGAGAAACTTATTCAGGTGGCCTCTCAAGACCCTTTGACACAGCCTAATGGTCTTTTAAAAATTTATTTTATTTTATTTATTTATTTTTGGCTGCATTGGGTCTTTGTTGCTGCTCATAGGCTTTTCTCTAGCTGCGGCGAGTGGGGGCTACTCATCGTTGTAGTGCGCGGGCTTCTCATTTTGGTGGCTTCTCTTGTTGCGGAGCCCGGGCTCTAGGTGTGCAGGCTTCTGTAGTTGTAGCTCGTGGGCTCTAGAGCGCAGGCTCAGTAGTTGTGGCGCATGGGCTTAGTTGCTCCGCGGCATATGCGATCTTCCTGGACCAGGGCTCGAAATTGTGTCCCTGCATTGGCAGGTGGATTCTTAACCACTGTGCCACCAGGAAAGCCCAGCCTAATGGTCTTTGATAGCTTCTTTCCTTTCTGATATGACAAAATGTTCCAGGCTCATCTTGTATATTTCTTGCCCTAACCTGGAATCAGACATTTCTCCAAGGAGACATTTTTTTTCAAGTGGGAGATGGTTTTAATTGGCCATAATTTGGGTGCTATGATTTTCACTAATACTGTTTCTGATCATTGTTTCTAATCATTTTAATCATTGTTTATAGTTCTTATAAAAGAATGGAGCTAGAAAATATGTATTTTTAAACATTAAATATACTACAAGGGTGTTTATTGTCTTCTTTATGAAGCATTATGGATTAAAAACAATCTCATCAATCTTATATCTGTACCTCCTTTCATTCGTGTTGCAAATACAGGCTCTCAACGACATCAGTATAATTCTCATTGATTTCTTCTATATTACTCATACAATAGTCTCAGAATAGCAATAGTAACCCTACCACTAAAAATATGACTACTGAGAACAGCTCAAAATTATTTTCCCATTCTTTTTGTTTTTAGGGTTGATTGCACTAGGAATATGGAGTTAAATTATGTGTTTTAAAGTCACTTAGAGAGGTTCTCTGTGTGATTATGCCTCCAACATTACACACATTTAGGCTTTTGTTTCATTTTACTTTCAATTTTATGGATGACTTTTTGAAGTTGAACTTGTTCTATAATTATGTAAAATACTTAAATGTATCAAATGTCAAATCTAAAATGTAAGGTATATTCATAAAATCTAGTTTCTATTCCTATTCTCTCCACCTTATTCTCTCCCGTTCCTATAAGTAATTATTAACATTTTAAAAATAGTTTATTATTTGCCTTACTTTGGGTTTTTCCACACAGCAGACTATGAGACATGACTATGTGCAGGTAATTAATTTTTGGAGGTGACCCCAGGAGACGATAATGAGAGATAAAGGAAGAGAGAAACAAGTAAGAAGATCAGTCTAAGAATGTGTTATTGAGCTGATTAACTACAAAGGGTAGCTGGGGCTTACGCCACCAAGAACCTTCTGAGGAACTGTGTAGAATGTGCCTCGGAATTGTCTGCTCAAGACGTGGAGGATGGGAGTACTGATCCATGGCTCCTGTGTTCTTGTCCCCTGTTGGTCAAGGATTGCCCTGGGGGTGTTAACTCCCCTGGAACTTCCAAGTGTGCTGATGAACCACAGTGGTTGTCAGCAGTGGCCAACACATTTCAGAGGAAAATGCAGCTTATGACAGGCTACAGCTGTGCACAGCTGGTTGCTGCAGCAGTGGCTGCATGGAGCTAATACATGGACTGTGAAAATGTAAGATAGGGCATAAAGAGTCCAACATATCCTGTATTGTGTGTTAATAAAAAACAATAGGCATATTGTTTCTCTCTTTTAGATAAATGGTAAAATACCACTACATACTTTATTCCCACTTGCTTTCTTCACTTAACCTGGTATCTTAGAGATCACAATAGAAGATAGAGACCTTCTTCATTCCTTTTCATAGATGCCTAGTACTCCTCTGTACAGATGTACCATAGTTTATTCAACCAGTCTTCTCTTGATATTTGAGTGGTTTCTAATCTTTTGCTTTTAAAGATAATGCTGCAATGAATAGTCTCATTCATTAATTTTTTTCCTTTCATATTTTGCCAGCAACCCTTTAGAATAGACTCCTAGATGTGGGATTATGGCTTAAAAGGTGACTAAATATGTAATTTGGCTGAATATTGCCAAATGTAACCTTTTGCATTTCCACCAGCAATGTATAAGAATGCTATTTCCCCCACAGATTCACCAATAGAATTTGTCATCAAATTTTTGGATTTTTGCCAATTGGATAATGAGAAATGATATCTCAATATAATTTTAATTTTCCTTTCTCTTATAATAACTGAGTCTGTACATTTTTTTCATCTAGTTAAGGGTATCAGCACTTTTTAAAAATGGGAACTATTGTTCACCCCTCTAGCCCAGAGGTTTAAAACTTTAGTGTGCATCAGAATCACCTGGAGGGCTTGTTAAAACACAAATGCTGGAGGTGCTGGGAACTTTAAGATCAATGTGTGTTTCAGTCCATCACTTTATCAGCAGTTACACAACAACAATAACACAACAGCAACAATAACAACAATAGCTGCTACAAACACATGTAGCACTTACATGATACCAGGCACTATTCAATTATATTAACGAATTTTATCCTTAAAAAAATTTTTTTTTTTTAAAATAAGGAAACAACTTCATGACTAGCTAGGTCAGAAAGAGAGAGCCTGGAGGCATTTCTTCTGAACCTACGCAGGGGACCTCTTGACATTGCCAAGCACATCCTCTGTTCTACTCAACGGTGCTGCTGTGAAAATTTAGTGTTTATTTATTTTTTAAATTTATTTATTTTATTTATTTTTATTTTTGGCTGCGTTGGGTCTTCCTTGCTGTGCGTGCGCTTTTCTCTAATTGCTTCAAGCGGGGGTTACTCTTCGTTGCGGTGCAAGGGCTTCTCATTGCAGTGGCTTCTCCTGTTGCGGAGCATGGGCTCTAGGTGCGCGGGCTTCAGTAGTTGTGGCTCGCGGGCTTAGTTACTCCGCGGCATGTGGATCTTCCCAGACCAGGGCTCGAAACTGTGTCCCCTGCATTGGCAGGCGGATTCTTAACCACTGTGCCACCAGGGAAGTGCTAAAAATCTATTATTCTTACTTCCATTTTTGAGATAACTGGGCACACAGGAAAAGCAACTAGCTCAAGCTGATAAGTAGAGCTAAGGATTTGAACTCGGGCAGTCTGAGCTTTTAGTTATGACTGCTTCTTGCCCAAATGGCAAATTCAGACGGACATTAAAAAAAATCTTGAGGGCTTCCCTGGTGGCGCAGTGGTTGAGAGTCCACCTGCCAATGTAGGGGACACGGGTTCGTGCCCCGGTCCGGGAAGATCCCACATGCCACGGAGTGGCTGGGCCCATGAGCCATGGCTGCTGAGCCTGCACGTCCAGAGCCTGTGCTCCGCAACGGGAGAGGCCACAACAGTGAGAGACCCACGTACCGCAAAAAAAAAAAAAAAAAAAATCTTGAGGGGGGTGGGGGAGGGATGGATTGGGAGTTTGGGATTAGCAGATGCAAACTATTATATATAGAATGAATAAACAACAAGGTCCTACTGTATAACATAGGGAACTATATTTAATATCATGTAATAAACCATAATGGAAAAGAATATATATATGTATAACTGAATCATTTTGCTATACAGCAGAAATTAACACAACATTGTAAATCAACTACACTTCAATAAAATTTAAAAAAATCGTAACTTTCTATGATTGGCTGCTTTTAGGTTCTATGGATGAGCTGTCTTCAACCTCCACATGAGTAGTAGAGCTGTGGTATATCAGCCATCAAGCAATGGGTAGAACTGCAAACAGGGAGTTTCACAGAGAGAATGAGTTCTGGTCTCCCAGCTCTGGGAGTCTGGAGCAGGGGGAGGGCAGTGGAAGGAGAATGGAAGAGCCTGCCCAGATCCTGCAGTATTTTCTGATTGAACTACCAGGTACCCCACACTAATCTTCCCCAAGAATCAGCTTTGCTCCTGGTAGAACTCAGAGGCAAGGAACCCAATCATCCACACCCCACCCCCACCCCGCCACCCTGTAGTCCTTCTACCTGCTTATTTCTCCTGAAATCCTGTAATAGAGGGGCTCTCTTCCCTCCACAGAGAGAAAACTTTTAATGTGTAAAAAATTAATAAATAGAAACCTTAATCAGATAGAGTCAAGAGACCAGAAGGGGGAGCTCTCATGCCCTGTGATGATAGCAGAGCCCAACAGAGAGAAGTAAGACTCCTCTTTTTCCCTGGCAAGGAGTCAGCCAGTGAAAAGCACTGGACTCTTTGTTTACTGTAGCCCTCCCAACTTCCTTTTCCCCTCTATAAGAGCATTCTCCTTCCCTTGCCACGTGGAGACTTACCTGTGGCTCGCCATGGTTGCAGACTCTGGAGTGTAGTTCTCTGCTGACCCCGTATAAACCCATTTTTGCTGGAGAAATTACTGGCAGTCTTTTTGTTTCAGGTCAACAAGTGCATGGTCCTCTGGGAGGGAAACACATTGTTGTGGTTGATTTTAGGTCTCAGTGCATCTGATCTGATCCACTCCTGCCTTTCTCGGGTAGATTGCCTATCTCCACTTCACTTAGTTCTTCTTCTGAAGAACTGCGACCTCAGTCTGTCTAAGTTGCTATTTGTATTTTTATGTGTCTGGTAGGTTAGTTATGTTTCTTGACCTTGGAGAAGTAGCCCTCTGTAGGAGGCATCCTATGCATCCCAGCAGTGCACTCTCCTTTCCTCACCCAAGCTATAGGCTCTAGGGATGCCCCCTAAGAGGGCGGTGTGGGTCCTTCTGTTGTGGCGGGTTGACTGTGTGCGTGGTCTGGTGGGCTTGGTTGGCCCCTAGTCTGGTTGGTTGCCAGGCCCGCCCTCGTGCAGATGCCGCTGGCTGCTGTTCAGCGGGGCCTGGTCACGAGGTGGCTGGTCGCAGAACCCTAGGAGGCCCCGGGGCTAGGGCTGGCTCACTGGCTGGCAGAGTCAGGGTCCCGAAGATTCTGGGGCTGCTGCCCACCCACTGGCAGGTGAAGCCGGGGCCTGGGATTAGTGCGGGACTACTGGCAGACAGAGCTGGTTCCTGGAGTCTAGCTGCAGGACCCAGGCATCCCAGGGCCCATTTCAAATCATTGGTGGGTGTGGGAGGCTGTTCCTGACACTGTTGGGTATGGGGTCGGGGGTGTCCTGAAGGTTGCATTGGTCTGCTAGTGGGCAGGGCCAGGGCCCAGCTGGTCCCAGGGTAGGGTCTGGCCTGCGTTGGGGAATCATAGTTTTCTGCTTCTGGTGTCTGCCCCCTGGTGGTTGAGGCTTGTGCAGGCTTCCTGGTGGGGCTGGTGAGTGGAGCGGGCTCTTGGCCCTCTGGTGGGCAGGGCCGTGTCTAGGGCTGCGTCTACAGGCGGCTGTGGACTCTTTAGTCCTTAGACAGCCTGTCGCTGATGAGGGGGTTGTGTCCCCGCCCCGTTGGTTGTTTGGCCTGAGGCGTCCCAGCGGCACCTGCAGGCTGTTGGGCGGGGCCACGTCTTGGCGCTAAACGCGAGAGGGAGGAGCGCATGCAATGGCGCCCGGCGGCACCGCTTTCCTCACGGTAGAATCAGCTCCTAGGAATGGCCGCTGCCGGTGTCTGTGTCCCCAGGGTGAGCTGCAGCAGCCCACTCCCCCTTCCCTAGGAGACTCTCCAAGAGCAGCAGGTAGGTCTGGCTCAGGCTCCTATCAAATTACTTCTTTTGCCCTGGGTCCTGGTGCACATGAGGTTTTATATGCACCATTTAAGGGTGGAGTCTCTACTTCCCCTGGTCCTGAAGGGCTCCTGCAATTAAGCCCAGCTGGCCTTCAAAGCCAAATGCTCTGAGGGCTCGTCTTCCCGGTGCCGAACCCCTGGGCTGGGGAGCCTGACGTGGGGCTCAGAACTGTCGCTCCTGTGGGAGAACCTCTGCACTATAATTATTTTTCAGTTTGTGGGTCACCCACAGGGGAAGGGGGAAAGATGGGGTTTGATTATATTTAGAATCCGTCCCTCCTTCTGTTACCGAATGCAAGTTTGTGTGCCTGACGCACAGTGAAGCCAAACAAACCTATACATCAGAGTTTGGAGCAGGGAAAGGTTTATTGCAGGGCCAAGCAAGGAGAACAAGTGGCTCGTGCTCCAAACCCCCAAATTGCCCAATGGTTTTCAGGGAGAAGTTTTTATAGGCAAAATTTGGGGTGAGGGCTGCAGGGTGCGTGACTGTCTTCTGATTGGTTGGTGCTGATGTAACAGGGCGGTGCTCCAGGAATCTTGCTCTCAGCCTGAAGTTACTGTCCTCCACCTGGATGGGGGCTTTAGTTCCTGCAGAGGAACTCAAAGATACTGTTAAGTATATTCTTTCAGGAGGAACCAGGAGCCTGCTTTAATGGCTGCACTATAGTTTCTTGACTGCTCCTCTTTTGCTTCTGCATTCCCTCACTTCCCTGATTAGCCACTGGATACCTGTCTCATTGTGCTTCCTTCTTTATGTCTTTAGCTGTAGACAGCCTTTTCTAGTAGGTTCCAGTTCTTTTCATCAGTGGTTGTACTGCAGATAGTTGTGATTTTGGTGTGCTCTTGGGAGGAAGTGAGCCCAGGGTCTTTCTACTCCACCCTCTTGGCTGCTCTCCACTGATCCACTTCTGCCTTGAAGTGTGTGTATGGGGTTGGTTATGGAGCAGGAGGACCTGGGCTTGATTGGGGTGTTGGCAGTGTTTGTCCAAAAGGGAAGGAATGCAGGAAATAATGTTTAGGTAACACTTTATGGTTAACAAAGCACTTTTAAAAAAATAGACATTAATTTTTCTTTTCCTTTTTTTTTTGGCTGAGTTGGGTCTTAGTTGCAGCATGCAGAATCTTTTGTTGCGGCATGCAGGCTTCTCTAGTTGTGGTGCGCGGGCTTGTCTCCAGTTGTGGCGTGTGGGTTTTTCTCTCTCTAGTTGTGGCGCGTGGGCTCCAGAGCACATGGGCTCTGTAGTTTGCAGCACACGGGCTCTCTCATGTAGGCGCACAAGCTCAGTACTTGTGGTGTGCTGACTTAGTTGCCCCGCGCCATCTGGGATCTTAGTTCCCAGACTAGGGATCAAACCCGCATTCCCTGCATTGGAAGGTGGATTCTTTACCACTGGACCACCAGGGAAGTCCCAACAAAGCACTTTTATATCCATTTGATCTTCACGGAAACCTGACAAGATGGGTCTCATCTCCATTTTACAAGAAGAATCTGAAGCCAGAGAGATAGGCAGTAGGTGGAGCCAGGACTTGACACCAGGTATCTGACATCAAAGCCTGTGTCATCCTGGTCACACAGCATGAGGAGGACAGGAAGCAGAAAAGAGGGGATGGGCCCACAGTGCCGTGGAGTTTCAACCCCTTTTCCTTTGTGCATGGACAGAGGGCAAAGGAAGCCAGTGTCCCATAGGGAAAGCCACAGCCCGAAACTTCTGAAATGGCACCAAGCAACCCTTCCCAGGCTTTGGCTGGTCTGAAGAGGGGCAATCGATGTGTTTCAGAGCACACCACCCTATGTCTTTATTTCTGCAACTGAAACAAGCACCCGTTTCTTGGCTTTCATGTCGAGTCTCCATTACATCTGGGCTTTTGCCTTGCGGGGTAAGCTGTGACTTCTTTGGCCAGTGGAGTGATGGGGAGCATTTAGGGACACCCGTCAAGCCTGTGCCCTCAACTTCACTTCTCTGAGGCCTAGAAGCTAGAGGCCAGCCTCAGTCTGCCTGGGAACCAGTTAAAAAACAATAAGAATGAAAACAGATCTTACCCTTGTATAGCCACTTGTAAAAATCTCAGATGAATTGTGCTGTGTGTCTTCTCAATGAAGGGGGTTCCTTTAAGCTGTTTTACAAGTGGGGAAACTGAGGTTCCAAGAGACCAAATAACACACCCAAGGTCTCACAGCTGGAGGGTGGCAAAGCTGGGCCTCTCCCGCAGGTCTGTTTGACTCCAAAGCCCTGGCCCTCCCCCTGCCCAGAGAGCATTGGAGTTTGATGCAGACTTTGCTGTTCAGTCTGCCAAGTGGAAACTCTGCAAGATGGATAACGAGGAAGTCATTTTTCAGTGGATCAATGTGGGTGAAAGATTAATTGATGAAACCTTGCCAAAAGGAGGATGCTGCAGAGTCTGGATTCTGTTCCAGGAAACTCAGAGCTCCAGGAGGAGGGAGAATAGTCTTCTAGAGGAGAAAGCTCATGGGAGAGAAATGGAGGCTGTTCCTCTGGGCACTCAGGGCCCCAGTCGTCAGGCCTCAAGCCCTGCTGTTGGGTAGCAGTGCTCACTGGATACCGCTGTTCAGAGTCTGGCCACCTACTGGTCCCTTGTGCCCAAGTAGAGACCTGGTGTCTCTCTGTCTCCTGCTTCCCACGCAGGCAGCTGCTTCTGCGGGAGGCCTGCCTGCACCACGCCTCCCAGGCACACGCTCATCTCAGCCCCACCAGTCCCATCGCCTGGGGCTGGCTCTGCTCCTGTTTCCCCTGCCTTCCTCTTGGATGTATGTCCTAGGGAGGTTGTGTCACGCTGCGGAAAGGGGGCAGAGCAGCGTGAAATCCAGACCCCATCACTCGTGGTGTCACCTAGGTCACGTACCCTCTCTAAGCCTCCTTCCCCTCAACAATTCCTGTAGCTGTTAACTGTGAGTTTAGCTTGATTTAAGGGTTTGGGGAGGACCATTTAACTTAATTACTGCTAGTTTTGAGATGTCCATGTGAGTAGGGTTGGCACAGATGTAACAATGTGGAAGACTAGGTGATGGGGTCACACTTATCTGTGTTCCTATGGAAACTATTTGAATATCTGTTTTACATGGATTTTTATTCACTTTGCAAACATGCTATCAATACTAAAGCATGCCCCTTAACTGCTGAGCAAGCGTTTGTAGCTTGTGCATTGGCAGAATGGGCTAGAAGCTTAGTGTTGTGACCTGTTTAAAAAAAAAAAAAAAGTATCTTGGGACTTCCCTGGCAATCCAGTGGTTAAGACTCTGTGCTTCCACTGCAGGCGGCACGAGTTCGATCCCTGGTTGGGGAACTAAGATCCCTCATGCTACATGGCGTGGCCAAAAAAAAAAAAGATAAGGACAATATACCCACCGGCAAGAGTTTTGCCGAGGATGAGTCAGGCTTGAAACCTCCCAGCCCAGTGCCAGGCCTTGGGAAACAGCTCAGGGAGAGGGGGCCATTCAAAGCCTGACTCTCAGCAGGTTGGCTCTGATCTAGGACTCTCATTCCTTCTGACCTAACTGCCCTGTGCTGGGAAGTTAGGTCAGAAGGAATGAGACCTAACTTCCCAGCTGGGTCAGGGGGAGGCGGAGAGGGCAGCTTCCCTCTCTGGTCTTGCTAACCTCCTGTCCACTCTCCTTTTCCCTAATACCTTCCTATGCTGCTCCCAGCTTGTGGGAGGTGGATGCAGCTCACTCTGCGTAATCCGTCCCTGGCAGGACCCTGTTCCGGTGCTAGAGCCCCCAGGCCATCCAGGCCGGTGTTCCTGGGCCCCTGTCAGGGTCCCTGCCCTGCAGACCTAGACTTCTTTCTCCCCTCAGCCTTTGGTAGAGCTGGGGATAGTCAAACCTTTCCACTTGCTTGACCAGGAGAGGCCTCAGGCCCTGGAACCAGGTGGGATGGGCTTCCAGGGGTGCAGTCTCAGAGCTCAAAGTCTATACTTCTCCCAGAGGAGCCAGTGCCGGTAGCTAAAATGCCTTAAGGGGAAGGCTCCCTCCATGCCTCCCCTTCTCCTGCATAGTGTCTGGCTGATACCAGTGACAGCTTGGTGGGAGGACTATGAAGGCGCAGCAGGACCAGGCCTGTAGGCAAAAGAGGTGCCAGGGCTGATCAGGTCTGGAGCTTGGTAGGGCTGTTGGGTTGGTCCCTGTGGTGGCTGCCAGGTTTCCAAATGAAATGTCCATGGGTGTGTAGAGCACGTAAGCCTGGCATGGGCTGGCATGACAATCTGGAGACCTAGGAGGGGCAGTAGACATCTCACGAAGTGGTGAGACTTGGAGAGGATCAGCATAGCATCTGGTGTCAGGTGGGTGGAAAGGACAGAGAGTGCAGAAGGAGGAATCCTGGACCCCAGAGGCAATGGTGGCCAGAGCTAGGTCAGGAGCCATACTATAATCGTGGAGGCTGGGGCTCAGGGCACAGGCAGTGCCAGCAGAGGCTGACATGCTGGGAGGGAAAGAGAGGCAGAAGCCCAGTCTTACGGCCTGGGTCAACATGATAGGGGCTTGGGGAAGTCAATAAGTTTATGAGAACGTGGAGGTCCAGGTCTCTCTTGGTGCCCCACCCGCAACCCTGCTAATGGAACTGAAACTTCCAACCTTCTCCCCATCCTGGTACAGGGAAACTTTAAAGACTGACCAGGCCGACTGATGTTTGACTTGAGTGTACAGCCGGGAGGAGCTGGTGAAGGCAGGGTCTTCAGCTTTTCCACTGGCTGTGATTCACAGTTTCTCTCCCCTCCCCTTCACCCCCTCCTTGTGCCTCTCTGGCTGGAATCTGGGCTTGGATTTTCCTTCTTCTTCCATTGCCAACCTCTTGGCAACCGCAGGCTCCTCTGGCTACCAACCAAACACAGAGCATCTTCTAATGGTGATGATGCTCTCAGGTTTGAAAACTTCTTATTCATTCTCAGGTGAAATGCCTCAACTCCTGATCATTCCTGCTAGAGAAATGCTCACCTCTGAGGAGGGGCTGAGGTGCAGGGTGTGGGGCACTCATGACGTCCCGAGAAGAAGGGGGATGAAGCGTGCAGTTTCCATCTTCCAAGGAGAGAACTGAGTGTGAAAACGTTAGACAGGCAGAGGGGGTGGGGATGGAAATGAGAGTCAGACTTGGGGAAAAATGATCGCACAAAGCTCCAGGGCAATATGTGAGGAGATGTGGAAATGTGCACGCAGAGCACAGCGACTCCCTGCAAAAGGCCAGGCATGGTGATTCATTCCTCCAGCTGCTTGTTCTCTCAGCCATTACGGGGCCCCTACTCTGAGCCAGGGCTGGGTGCTACTGGCACATACATGAGTGAGACAGTACTCCTGCCCTCTGGGAATCCCCAACCTAATTAGAGAATCAGGCCAACAAATGGATGATTTTCAAACAGTTGTGAAATCATGGAGTATTACAGGAGTGGAAAGGAGGGGGCCTCTAGCTCAGCATGGGCTGCAGAGTGATGGAGGGTGATGCAGAGGAGCCTTCCAAAAGATCAGATGGCTGAGCTGCTTTTGAAGGGCTGAAGAAGCAGCTGATGAAGAGGAGGAGGTAGAGCAGTCCAGGCAGAGGGCACGGCATGAGCAAGGGCAGGGAGGGGAACTTGGGACAACCGCACGACATTCTGTGTCTTAGAGAATACAGCAAGAGGCAGGGAGTGGCATGGGAGACTGGAGGTACCCAGGGGTGGGTTCTTTGGCCTTGGCCCACTGCAAAGGAACCAAAAGTCCTGGAGGAGGCTGGGAGAATGGGCCAGGCACAGAGGGGAAGGGCTCTTTGATGGATGTAGCTCAGAATCAGCGAGAATCCAGCCTGCCAGGCTAAGGTAGTCACGAGTTGACATCGGGGGTGGACAAACTATGGCCTATGGGCCAAATCTGGCCCATCACCAGTTTTCCTACACAAAGTTTTACTGGAACACAGTCACGTTCGTTTGCAGGCTGTCTCTGGCTGCTTTCATGCTACAACCTCAGAGTTGAGTATTTGCAACCACAGAGACGATATGGCCCAGGCAATCTAAAATATTTCTCATCAGGCTCTTTATAGAAAAACTTTGCTGACTTCAGATTAATTAATTAATTAATTAATTTATTAATTTATTTTTTTTTGCCGTACACGGGCCTCTCACTGTTGTGGCCTCTCCCGTTGCGGAGCACAGGCTCCAGACGCGCAGGCTCAGTGGCCATGGCTCACGGGCCCAGCCGCTCCGCGGCATGTGGGATCGTCCCGGACCGGGACACGAACCCATGTCCCCTGCATCGGCAGGCAGACTCTCAACCACTGTGCCACCAGGGAAGCCCATGACTTCAGATTTAAAGCAAAGACCAGCTGGACAGCAGGTGCAGGAGGCTGGACTAGCAGGTCAGCCCATGTGTCTTGCAGGTGTGTTTATAAGGTGGCCTCTGCTCAGGCCAGTGTGGTTCAGACTGGGCTTGGGGTTAGCTGAGCCGTAGATGCTGAGTGGAGCTCCCAAGAGCTTTGCCCTGACGGCACTTGGTGATAGAGGCATCTTACTCAGAACACTTTATTGCTTCCCAGGTAGCTGTGTCCTCTGGGAGAACGCCCTGAGCTCTCCACAGGTGAGGTTTCCTCCTCTTTCAGGAGTTTTCAACATGATATCTGAGTCCTGAGAAAGCAAGAATCTGACCCCAGGAGTTTGCTGGGGTTGGAAACTCAGCGTTTTCATGGTCCCTGGTGAAGACCCCCCCACCTGCAGCATGGATCCTGACTCCCTAATAGGCCTGATCTCTAACAGGCCTGGATGCTTGCAATCAGAATTAGTGCTTCAAGGATCCATAGAGTTATCTATTCTGGTCCAGCCCCTCTTCTGAAAGTCTTTAAATCATCTGAGATTCTAGCCTCACAACGTTCCTTTCAAAGGGCCATCAGCCCTAACATCTCCATAGGCTTCGAGAGCTTGCTATGGCCCCAGGCAGTCCGTTCCACCACTGCGAAGCTCCAGAAAATAAAATGGGCTTGTTTGTAGTTTCTTTCATGCTGTCCCACCTGCTGTCACTCAGGGAGTAACACAGAGCATAGCTCCCCTTCTCCATGACGGCCCCCAGATTTCTGAAGGCAGCAGCCATGACCCCAGCCGCCTCCTCTCCAGGTTGGGTAGCTGCAGTTCTTTCAGATTTCTCCAGTTTCCACCCTTTCCAGACACACAGCTGCCTGCCAATCTTCCACTCAAGCTACTGCACCCCAAACTTCCCACAATAATCCAGGGGTGTTCTGACTCAGGTCCAGGTGTCACCAAAGGTCAGTAGACTTTCTCTGAGGACCAGCTTCCAGCATCCATGACCTGCAGAGACAGACTCCTTCAGCCTCCACGTTAAGATCCATATTAGACTCACTTCTGCTAAAATATACCAGCAGGATGCATGGCTGGGAAAAGTGTTAGGTGCTTCAGGGACTCTGGTGATGGGAGAGTTTTGGTTTTTTAAAAATTAATTAATTAATTAATTTTTGACTGTGTAGGGTCTTCATTGCTGCACGCGGGCTTTCTCTAGTTGTGGCAAGCGGGGACTACTCTTCATTGCGGTGTGCAGGCTTCTCATTGTGGTGGCTTCTCTTGCTGCGGAGCATGGGCTCTAGGTGTGCGGGCTTCAGTAGTTGTGGCTCGTGGGTTCAGTAGTTGTGGCTCACGGTCTCTAGAGCGCAGGTTCAGTATTTGTGGCACCCGGGCATAGCTGCTCCACGGTATGTGGGATCTTCCCGGACCAGGGCTCGAACCCATGTCCCCTGCATTGGCAGGTGGATTCTTAACCACTGCTCCACCAGGGAAGCCTGATGGGAGAGTTTTGGAGAACTGCAGGGGACTGAAAGAGAATGAGACCATATCTGTGCATAATCAGATCACCTCCACAAATTTACTCCTCGGAGGAGTAGCGTTGCTATGCTTGTAGCCTTAGTTAGATGGCCACGAAACAAATAATCCAGAGGTTCTCTGCCACTCTGCACATCCTAAAAAAGACTGACCCAAGGAACTAAGGCCTCACTTTACATTTGGCTCCTGGGACAAGGCCAGGTGACCAGGAGATGCATTGTCTCATATCACCAAGGACCTAGTGACCTTCTGGTGGGCACTGGACAATGATTGGGATGGGCAGTCTGCTGCTCCAAGCTCCCATACTAGGCTTGCTTGCTTCCTTCCCTGAATCCTGTCTTTTAAGAGTCAGTCTATCCTGATAGGCCTGATGCCAGCAGGCTGCCCTTGACCTCGCTGTCAGCATAGAGGAAATGCTGAGAGGGCAGGCCTGGCTCCGGCTCTCAGCAGTCTGGCTTTCAGCTTGGTGTAAAAGGCCAAGCAATGAGTAAATCAAGGGCTACTGGAAATGGGGAGGGTACTTTTCTTTTTTAATTTAAACTTTTATTGTGAGATAATTACAGATTCACATGCAGAGAAATAATACAGAGATCCTTTGTTCCCCTTCTGCATTTCCCCCAATGTCAGCATCTTGCAAAACTATAGTACAGTTTCAAAACCGGGATATCAATATTGGTATAATAAAGATGCAGAACGTTTCACCCATTACCACAAGCATCCCTCCTGTTGCCTTTATACAGCCACAATTGCTTCCCTCCCTCCCCCTCCCCTCTTTAACCATGGCAAATGTTCACCTGTTTTCCATTTCTATAATTTGTCATTTTAGGGATGTTATATAAATAGAATCATACAGTATGTAAACTTTGGGGATTGATTTTTTTTCCCACTCATAATAATTATGGAGATCTATCTGAGTTGCTGAGTGTATCAATAGTTGATTCCTTTTTATCGCTGAGTAGTATGCCATGGTACAGATTGTTTAATCACTCACACATTGAAGGATGTCCAAGTCATTTCTGCTTTTGGCTGTTGTAAAGAAAATTACTATAATGTACAGGTTGTTGTGTGAATATAAGTCTTTATATCTCTGGGATAAGTGCAGAGGAGTGCAGCTGCTGGATTGCGTGGTAGTTGAATGCTGGCTTTTAAAAGAAACTACCAAACAGTTTTCCAGAGTGGCTGTACCGTTTTACATTCCTACCAGCAACATATGAGCCATACAGTTCTTCTGCATCCTCATCAGCATTTGGTATTATTATCACTATTTATTTTAACCACTTTGATATCTTATTGTGGTTTTAATTTGCATTTCCCTAGTAAGCAATGACGGTGATGGAACATGTTTTCATGTGCTTAATTGCCATCTGTATATTCTCTTTGGTGACATGACTTTTCCCTTTCCTCTGCCCATTTTCTAATTGGGTGTTTTTTTATACTGTTGAGTTTTGAGAGTTCTTTATATATTCTGAATATAGTTCTTTGTTGAATAAGTGGTCGGCAAATATTTTCTCCCTGTCTGTAGCTTTTTTTTCTTTCTTTTTAAAAAATAAATTTATTTATTTATTTATTTATTTATTTACGGCTGCATTGGGTCTTCGTTGCTGTGCGCGGGCTTTCTCTAGTTGCTGTGAGCGGGGGCTACTCTTTGTTGCGGTGTAATCTTTCATTCATTGGATTGCATTTCTACCTTTGTGAAAAATCCATTGGGCATATTTGTGGGGGTCTGTTTCTGGGTTCTCTTTTCTGTTCCATTGATCACTGTGCCTATCCTTCTGCTAATACCACAGAGTCTTGATTAGTGTCTTAAGTCTTGAAATTGCATGCATTGATTTCTTTTGCTGTATTCTTTTTCAAAACTCTTTTTAGCTATTTTTGTTCTTTTACCTTTCCATATAAATTTTAGAATAATCTTGTCTATATCTACAAAAAAGTTTCTCTGGGATTTTGGTAAGAATTGCATTAGACCTATATATCAATTGGGAGAGAATTGACATTTTTGCTATGTTGAGTCTTCCAGTCCATGAGTGTGAAATGTTTCTCTGTTTATTTAATTCCTCTTTGGTTTCTTTGCTCAGTATTGTGTAGTTTTCAGCATATACATCTTGACTACTTTTGTTAGATTTACACCTAAATATTTCATTTTTGGAGGGACTTAGTATTGTATTTTAAATTTCCATGTTCATGTGTTCATTGCTAGTACATAGAAACACAGTGATTTTTGTGTGTTCATGTTGTATCCTGTGACCTTGTTAAATTCGTTTATTAGTTCTAGGAATAATTGGGTTGACCAAAAAGTTCATTTGGGTTTTTCTGTAACATCTTATGGAAAAACCTGAACAAACTTTTTGGCCAGTCCATGTATCTTGTAGATGCCTTGGGATTTTCTACATAGACAATCACGTCATCTGCAAATAGGGACAGTTTTATTTCTTTCTTTCTGATCTGCATGCCTTTTCTTTTCTTGCCTTATTGTATGGCCAGAACTTCCAGCGTTGCCTTTCATATTCTTTTTTTTAAGCATAATCTTTAATATTCATTTTTCATCTGTTCTTTTAAAAATTTTTTTAATTTAATTTTATTTTTTTATACAGCGGGTTCTTATCAGTTATCCATTTTATACATATTAGTGTATATATGTCAGTCCCAATTTCCCAATTCATCATACCACCACTGCCTTTCATATTCTTATGTTGAATAAGAGTAGTGAGAAGTGAACATTCTTGACTTGTTCCTGATCTTAAGGAGAAAGCATTCAGTTTTTCACCATTAAATATAATGTTAGCTGTAGATTTTTTATAAATGCTCTTTATCAAGTTGAGGAAGTTCCCCTCTGTTTCTATTTTCCTGAGGGTTTTTTTTTAATTATGAATGGGTGCTGAATTTTGTCTAATGCTTTGTCTGCATTGATTGACATGATCATGTGATTTAAAAATTTTTGCCTGTTTATATAGTAGATTATATTGATTGATTTTTGAATATTGAGTGAGCCTTGCATCCCTAGAATAAACTCTAGTTGGTCATGGTATGATTCTTCATATATATTGCCAAATTCTATTTGCTAATCTTTTGTTAAGGATTTTTGTTTCTGAATTCATGAGGGATATTGGTCTGTAGTTTTCTTTTTTGTATGGTTTTCTTCTGGTTTTGATATGAGGGTAACCTTAACTTCATAAAATGAATTGGGAAGCATTCCTTCCTCTTCTGTTTCTTGGAAGAGATTGTGTAGAATTGGTGTTATTCCTTAAATGTTGGTGAGAACTCTCCAGTGTTCATAGTTTAAATGAGACATCTGCTGTCATTTAAATTTTTTTTCCCACATAGGTAGAATGTTCTCCTCTTGCTTCTTTCAAAAAAATGTTATGTCTTTAGTTTTTAGAATGTTAACTATGATATGATATGTTGGAATTTCTTTAGTTTCTCTTATGTGGGATTCCCTTAGTTTCTTGAATCTCTCTCTAGGTTTATCTATTTTGCCAAATTTTAAAAATTTTCAGCTTTTATTTCTCTGAACTCTTTTTCATACCTGCCCTCTTTTTCTTCTCCCTTTGGGACCCAGTGACATGAATATTAGATGTTTTGTCATGGTCTCACAGGTCCCCGAAGCTTTGTTCCTTTTTTTCAGTCTATTTTCTCTCTGTTGTTCAGACTGAGTAATTTCTGTTGTTCTAGCCTCCGGTTCACTGATTTTTTCCCCCCTCCATTCCCTTCATTCTGCTGTTGAGCTCATCCACAGAGCTTTGTATTTTGGTTATTGTATTTTCAGTTTTAAAATTTCAATTTAGTTCTCCTTTATATTTTCTATATCTTTGCTGAAACTTTCTCTTTCTTTGCTGAGGCTTTCCAATTTTTTCATTTGTTTCAAGCATGTTTGTCATTGTTCATGGAAGCATTTTTCTAAGCTACTTTTAAGATCTTTGTCAAATAATTCTAACATTTCTTTCATCTTGGGGTTGGCATTTTTGATTGAATTTTTCATCCAGTTTGAGATTTTTCTAGTTTTTGGTATGATAAGAAATGTTTGTCTGAAACCTGGACATTTTTGTATTATGTTATAAGACCCTGGATCATGTTCAAACCTCCTGTTTTGTTTGGTTTTCTGTGACACAGCTCTGACAAGGGGAGGAGGGTACTGCTAGGTGATAGCAGCAGTGCAGATTCCTCACTCAACCTCTGTTGACACTATCGGGGGTGGACCCATTACTGCTGGGAGCTGGTGACTCTCCACTAGGGCCTTGGCAACACCACTGCAGTGAGGAGTGGAAGGATACCTCACTACTGCCAGATGGGGATGAAGGTCTGGCACTTCATCCAGACTGCAGGAGGGGAGTGGTTGGCCTCATTACTGCTGCAGGGATGTAAGGCTCAGCTTCCTTCTTGTCCTTCGTTGACACCACCTGACTGGGTTGTTAGGGTGCCTCATCATGGCCTCACCAGAATGGAAATCTGGGCTCCTCACTCAGCTTTGCTGGCCTAGACGGGGATGAGGCTACAGATTTTTTATGTGGTGTTTGCGGGAGTAGAGTGGTTATTGAGTAAAACTTTTCTGTCTTACCAGGCTGCTCCTTTTCTGGTTCTTTGGCTAGAGAGAGCAGGCTTCTGTTGGAGCTTTTTTGGTCTGCAGCTCCTGGCATTTTCATGCTGCTGGTTTCTTTAGCACCGTGTCTAGGATATAGGAAGCAAAAATAAAACCCAGGCAACTCATCACTATCTCATTCCTTGGTTCCATGGTCTCTAGCTGATCTGTCTACTTATCTCTCTTTCAGATGCTTCTCAGGTTTGTTTTTGAATATAGTATCAAGGGCTTTTTGTTAAACTTAGCAGGAGGAATAGGGGAAAATATGTTTAGTCTCTTCCCAGAAGTGGAAATTCCCCTGTCTGGGGAGAGGCTTTCTGATTCAGAAGACATCAGTGGGAGGTCCCAGCTCAAGTGAATAGGTAGGTGGTCACTTCTGCCATGAAGCAATCGCTGAAGGCTATCCTCTGACTGCCAGTCCTGCGACAGTCCAATCACCCCTGGTAGTTCAGACACCAGCCCTGCTATTTTGGGGTTAGCATCATATACTCTTTTATTCGTGGAAGAAATTCTCAGCTTCAAGCACAGAAGAATTTTCTAATGCTCAGCTCTTCTCTCATGGGAGACCCTACCCTAGAGAATGTGAATTCCCCATCCTTGGAAACATTCCATCAGATGCTGAAAGTCCTGGGTTGGGGAGGAGGAGGCACTAGACAACTCTTGAGGCCTTTCTAATGCTAAGATTGTGAAACTGTGAGTTCGCCTTGTTCTTTTTTGAATGAGCCCAGGGGACAGGGGCCCTGTGTAAGTTTCCATTTGTTTGGTGCAGGTCCTCATGCTGGGCTTTGCACACAGAATGCTGTTTGTGTCACTGACAGAGTGGTGACTGAGTGGCTGAATGGTGCAGGGTCCAGTTGGCATCCACTCAGACCAGCTACACTCAAACACATGGTTGGTGGGCACAGCTGGCTGATACCCAGATTATGGTGTGGACTTGAGGGAGAATCTTGATGTCAAACTTCTCCCTTCTCCACCATCCCTATATATGGCTCAGTCAGTGCCAGCAAAGATGGGCTGACTCAAAACTCACAGCACAGCAAATATCCTTAGAGAATGTGGAAGCATTTATCCTGCCTTGCCACTTCGTCCTTGGCTCAGGACAGTCGGTCTCTCCTGGATCTAATTACAGCATGAGGGCTAGATACCCAAGGCTCAGATTTAAAGGTTTAGAAGTTCATTAGGTAGGGAAGAGAACCAGGTGGTAGAAAGCACTGTCTGAGCACTTTTCTTCTCCTGAGCCATGCACAGACATCAACTAATGAAGATGCTCTTTCAAGAGCATGGAAGTCCTCTGGAGGAAAGAAAGCTCTATGACCAGGAGAGGGATTCAGGGATTTCTGGGGGAAAGTGTCTTTAAATGGTTTCTTCAAAAGAAATAGAGAAGCTGCTATGTTCTGGACATTTTCATATGGGTTATCTCAGTTAAGTTTCATGGCACATGTGTGAGTCATCATTATCTCAGTTTTCAGAAGAGGAAACAGGCTTAAAGAGGTTAAGAAATTTCTCTGAGGTCACAAAGCTGGCAAGTGGCAGAACTGTAATTTACACCTGCTCTGTCTGACTCCAAAGCTCATGCTTTCATCAAGCCACAATTCTGGCTTTTCTAGAGGGGAAGACGTTCTTAAGAGATTTGCTTTAGAAGTACCAGGCTTAAGAAGATGAAGAAGGAAATGAATGTGTATTTTTCAGACTGACCCACAGTTACCACCTTCTTGGGTTATCAGTTCTATTGCATCTCAGACCTTCTATCTGTGATCACTGTTCTACTGAGTTAAGCATGCCCTTTAGTGCAGATATTAATCTGGGTCCAATCAGGAGAGAGAAACCACACAGTAATTTGAGCAGGGCAAGTTTAATATAAAGAATTATCAACTATAATAGGGACTAGAGTAATAAGGGATTGGGTAATAAGTAGCAAAGAGAATATAGGCTGTTTCCTGTGTCTGCTATTCCTATATTCTTTACTACTACTATATATATTTGTCTCATATATACTGTATTTATGAAAGGTTAAGAACTGGAACCAGGAAGAAAAACTCCCCTGCAGTATCTCTCCAGTGCCCTCTATTGACAAAGCTTAATAAGATGCCAGCCGGCAAAAGAAAAGTATTTAAAGAGCTCATCTCCACTTCTGTAGAGCAGAAGGGTGAATTTGGAGCTGAGAAACAATAAATTGATAACTAGCACTGTGAAGGTCTTTTGATGACACCTGTATCAATTTTCATCTGAAAGTTTCACCCCCATTCTTTTTTTTTTTTTTTTTTGCGGTATGCGGGCCTCTCACTGTTGTGGCCTCCCCCGTTGCGGAGCACAGGCTCCGGACGCGCAGGCTCCGGACGCGCAGGCTCAGCGGCCATGGCTCACGGGCCCAGCCGCTCCGCGGCATATGGGATCCTCCCAGACCGGGGCACGAACCCGTATCCCCTGCATCGGCAGGCGGACTCTCAACCACTTGGCGCCACCAGGGAGGCCCTCACCCCCATTCTTGATAAAAATTTTGCTGAGTGTACAATTTATTTTTTTCTCAGCACTTGAAAATATCATTCCACTGTCTTTTGGCTTTAATTGAGAAGTCACCTGTCAGTTTGATTGTTTTTTGTCTTTTTTTTTTCCTGGTTATTTTAAAGGTTTTTTCTTTGCCTTTGTTGTTTTGCAGAATCATTATGTCTAGAAGTGGATTTTGTTTTAATTATTCTGCTTGGAATTTGCTGAATCTTAGGATCAATGTCTTTTTAGTTCTGAAGAAGTCTCAGCCACCAGATCTTCAAATAATGCTTCTCCCCTCTCTCTCTCTCCTCTCCTTTTGAAGCTTTGGTTAGATGTAAGTTAGAACTTCTCACTTTAGCCTCCATGTCTCTTAACCTCTCTTTCATATATTCAGAAAGTTTTTTTTACTTCTACACTGCATCTGGGTAATTTTTTTTTCAGATTTGCTTTAGCTTTGATGAAATCTCTCATTAAGTGTGTCAAATGATGTTACATCTATTGATTGACTTTTGATTTCAACTGTTACATTGTTTTGTTTGTAGATGGTGTATTTGATTCTTTTTCAATCTGTATATGGTCATGTTGATAGTTCTCCCTACTCTTGAGTCCTCCTTTTATTTCTAAGCATATCAAACATTTAAAATTTTGTGCCTGTTAATTCTAATATCTGAAGTTGTTATGGGTATGATGAGGTTGATGCTGTTTTACTCATGGTGTCATATTTCCTTGTGTGTTAAGCTTTTTTGAATATAATTACACTTTCCTTGGAACTTTATCTATAGGAATTATTTGAGGCCTTGATTGAAGACAGGTTGCTCCAGAAAGGGTTTGTTTGTTTCTGACAGGCTCCTGGAGACACTATTAAACAGGGACCTCTCTCTCTCTCTCTCTCTTTTTTTTTTTTTTTTTTTTTTTTGCGGTATGCGGGCCTCTCACTGTTGTGGCCTCCCCCGTTGCGGAGCACAGGCTCCGGACGCGCAGGCTCCGGACGCGCAGGCTCAGCGGCCATGGCTCACGGGCCCAGCCGCTCCGCGGCATATGGGATCCTCCCAGACCGGGGCACGAACCCGTATCCCCTGCATCGGCAGGCGGACTCTCAACCACTTGCGCCACCAGGGAGGCCCTCTCTCTTTTTTTTTTTTAATTTTTATTTTATATTGGACTATAGTTGATTTACAATGTTGTGTTAGTTTCAGGTGTACAGCAAGTGATTCATTTATACATACACATATGTCTATTCTTTTTAAAATTCTTTTCCCATTTAAGTTATTACAGAATACTGAGTATAGTTCCCTGTGCTACACAGTAGGTCCTTGTTGATTATCTGTTTTATATATATAAACAAGCTAAGTGACAGTCTTAGCTTGAGGTTTTGTGGACAGTTCAGGTAATAACAATTGGAGCTTCAAATCCCAATTCTAACCTGGGTTTGTAGTTACAGTTCTCAGAAATTTTTGTCTTCTCCACCTAGAATTCAAGGGCTGAGGTAGTCAGTTTTCTTTACTGCCCCCTCTGGTGGGGTGTTACTTCTACTTTACCCTTTGAGGACACAGCCTTTTGAATTCCTAGCTTTCTGCAGAGGACAGTGGTTCTCTTGTTAGACTCCCCACTTTGTTTTTTTTTTTTTTCCAACCTTATCTGACAACAATTGTGAAGCTGGAAAGGGTGTGTCTTAGTCCATTCAGGCTGCTATAGCAAATATACTACAAACTGGTGGCTTATAAACAATAAACATGTATTTCTCATAGTTCTAGAGGCTGGAAAGTCCAAGATCATGGTGCCGGCAGATTCAATGTCTGGTGATATTGCTTCCTCATGGACAGCTGGGGGTTTTTTTTGCTATAACATCGCATGGCGGAACTTGTGAGGGAGCTCCCTAGGGTCTCTTTTAAAACGGTACTAATCCCATTCATGAGGGCTCCACCCCCATGATCTAATCGTGTCCAAACATGGATGAGCCTAGAGATTATCATACTAAGTGAAGTAAGCCAGACAGAGAAAGACAAATATACGATACTGCTTATATGTGGTAGACTCCCTACTTTGGATGGGCCATAACATTTGTCTCTTGTTCCCTGTAAACTACTGGGTCATGGATACTGAAGCTCAAGGTCATCTGGGTTTACCAAATGCCCTCCAGGGAGAGCTGGTTTCAGTGTTCTCTTAGGTTTCCATCTTTACCCTATTTTTGGCCCCTGAGAATTTTTTACTTTCTTCCTGATTCGTTTATTTCCAGACTATTTAGCCTAGTGGAGGGTTTGTCAGAATATCTAGTTTGCCATAGTAAGAAACTGTAGTTTGAACTAGGCTAGATGTAACACCACATTTAGTCCTCACAATAATCTTAGGATTATTAACTCAATTTTTTTTGGTCCAGAAAGTTGAGACTCAAGGAGTTTACATAGATAGCAAGTAGTGGAGCAGGGCTGGGACTTAAATCTACATCTTCTGGCTCCACTTCATCCTATGTTCTCCCCACAACACTATTCTGGTTCCTTGATTTTCTAGAACTCTTTGGGATTTGGGCTATTCCTTAATCCCAGAAGTGCACTGAGAATTCTAGAACAGTCTTATTTAATTCTTTTCTCACTTGGCTGAACACAGTCCAGCTTCTCTTGAGGGTGCCTGCTTTCTCATGGTGGAAGACCCAGTAAGGACTGTCCAAACTGATAAACTGGGACATCATGGCTATAGCCCATGCATCCCCAGAGATCTATGGGGAGTGAGGGAGTGTGGTCTCCTTGCAGGGTATTTTCCTACTCCATATGGTTTACAGAATGTACTCCAGATTCTGGAGTCCCTTTGGGAATAGTGTGCTGTGATCAGGCCCCTCCTTTTCTCCCTCCCTCCTTTCTTCTGTGTCTACCTTTCACCGGTTCCTCCCTCTCTTACCAGGAAATTTGGTAAAACTCCAGGGACTGAGTCCCTGTGTCAAACAGCCTTCAACATTGGAAACGTCAGAAGTACACATTCTGTATTTCTTCCAGACTTGGAAAGAACTGGGGCCAATTAAAAGTGAACTTTTAAGAGAAATGAACATCTTGCATGTCAGGTTTCAGCTGAATGTCACTGCAATTGCCTGAATTATAACTATCAGAGAAAATGCATTCTAATTATGGAAATGCCATTAGGAGGCGTTCCTTCTGCCTAGAAGTTTAAAAAATGACTACCACTCCTACCTCTACTCTATCTCTCAATACAGTTTCTGTAGTTCAGAGGGAAAGAACGTGGCATCCTGTTGTGAAAAGAGAATTTGTACCATCCAGAATCTGGGTTTGGATTCTAATTGCATCAGTTATTGGCTATGTGACCTTGGGCAAAACAGTCGACCTCTCTGATCCTCAGTTTCCACATCTGTAAGATGAGGATAATAATACCTACTCCATGAAGGTGTTGTCAAGATTAAATGAGATGGCATATATGATGTACATAGCATCTAGCCTGGTACATAATGGATTGCAAAATTGAGTAGGTGGAGATAGAGGGACAAGGATAATTATCATAAGACTGAGGAGAGAACATTGATGCAAATAATAACTGACACAGTTACTAATTTAAACAGTTTTTCACTCTAGTGATCTCTACACATTCATGTAGATGTGGAGAGTCACACACTTATTTAGATATTACTCTTCGGCGCCTGCAGGCATGGATGGCAGACTTCACACAGGAGGAGATGAAGACACTTAAAACTCCATCTTCCCATAGAATCTTGGCTCTGGGAGGATTTCCATTCCCTGATCTTGCTGATATCTGGTCTGATCTCATGCAGGTACTCCTCTGCCATGGCAGAGTATTCCCTCCAACCCCCCACCTCCCACCCAAACTCCAACATAATCTGGATCAATCTTTACCAACAAGTGAAATTTGGACCCTGGTGGCTGGGAAAAAGTAGATTTATTGCAAAGAGTTCCACAGATCCATACAGTCACCAAGCATTGCTTATAGACAGGTATATCTTGAAATTATATATGCACATATATTGCAAATCTGTAGATGCTCTTGTGAAAAAAACTTAAAGACAGTAGTAGATTCAGGGAAGCCTTTTGAACTGTGTTTTCTCAGTCAATGAATACTGAAAGTACACCCTTGTGGGTCTGAGAATATTTTGTATTTCATCTGAAAGTGGTGGAAGTGACCAGGGATCTGATGAAAGACTCATGTCTTGGTGGGCTGACCTCCCCTGCACTCTTCCATCTCCTTAATCTATGAGGCCGATGTTGAGGAAGGTGACAGATCATCCTCACCTGCCAGGGAGGCATCTCTCTGAAGGACAACTGTGCCTCCAGCTGTGTTTCCTTGTACCTCCTGGAGGGCTCATTAGCTGGGTATTGGGTGCTTGGACCTGGGCACCTCAGTCCCAGCCTCCATCTGTTGCCTTTATGCTTGTCCTGTGCTATGAGGCCGGTCATGGTGGAAGTGGAGGCCCAGCAAAGACCATATTAATGACAGGCAAGAGGGGCAGGAAAAGGAAATGGACAAGGGGGCTGGAGCACAAACAAGCAAGATGGGGAAAGGATGGATGTGGCAGGAGCAAAAATACACCATAGAGGGTGACAAAGTGTTCTTACTCAGTAACTCCTGGGAGAAGTACTCAAAAGAGATTAAATTGTGAGGATGATCCAGCCTCTATGTTTTATCCTTTTCTCCTATGGTACCCCCTTTGCCCTTCTCTCCTACTCTCTCCCATTCGTGTAGAGGCGTGCTCTTCCTAAGACTTACCCCATCACCATGGCTTTGTGCCCCTCCCCCTCTCATATCCACTGTAGCCCCGCCCTCTCAGCTACCACTTGTCTCTTCCATATCTTCTCTCCCTCCTGGCTTTCCCCCTAAGCACATGACCATTGGGCTTGAAGCCATACCTTCACCCTAACTCTCTCTTTTCCTTCACAGCCAAACATCTGGAAAAAGTGCTCTACTGTCTTCTCATGCCCCGTCCGCTCATTTCCGGTTTGCTCCTCAACTTAGGGCAGCATGGCTTCTGTCCCCACCAACCCACTCAACCTGCTCTGGGTGACCTACCAATGTCCTCACCATCAAACAAAGTGCACAGTTTTCAATCCCTATCTACTTGGGTCTCTCTGGTGCATTTAACTATTGATCACATCCTCAGTTTCCTTAGGGTCTCCTCTTCATGAGACTCACTGACCTTTAAGTGTTGGTCATCTTTAGGGGTCTGAGTTTGCCTTCTCTTTCCTCTTAACCCCACTCCATTCCCAGAAATTCTGTGGTTTTAACTATTCTCTGTAAATACTGTCTCCAGCTCTGACCTGAACCTTGAGCTCTGGACTCCTATGTACAGTCATCAACAGGATGGCTCCTCTCAGATGTCCCACCAGCACTGCAGACTTAGCCTAAGATGGAATTTGCCATCACCAATTGACTAGCCATCTGTCCCCTTCCCCGACCTGCACTTCGTATCTTTGTGGTAACATCCCATCCTTTCAGCTACTCAAACAACGTAATCAGTCCTGACTCCTTGCTGTAGACTGAACTGTGCCCCCCTACAAATTTAAATGTTGAAATCCTAACCCCCAATAGGACTGTATCTGGAGATGGGGTCTTTAGGAGGTTATCAAGATTAAATGAGGACATAAGAGTGGGGCCCTAATCAGATCAGACTGTGGCCTTATAAGAAGAGGACCTATGAAGACACAGTGAGAAGGTGGCAAGCCAGGGGGAGAGCCTTCACCAGGAACTGACCCTAGGGGAACTTGATCTTAGACTTCTAGTCTCCAGAGCTGCCAAGGTTAAGTTCCTGTTGCTTAAGCTGTCCAGTCTATGGTATTTTGCTATGGTATCACAAGCTGACTAATACTCTCCTCTTTCTTTTTCCTTCTTGCAATTAGAAAATTCTATCTATCCTAGTGTCTAAATAGTTCTCTTGTTTAAAGTTTTAATTTTTATCAAAGTTCAATGTGACTGTAGTTTAGAGAGTCAGGTAATTCTACAAGTCCTTTAAAAAATACCGCTGTCCCCACCCCAGTTCACTCCAGTGTCAAGTCACATCTCCTTCTGTGGTTATTTTGGTATTTACCTCTATCTCTGAATTTTCTATTCATACTGCTACTTCTTGGTAGTTTAGTTTTAGTCTTATCTGTTGCTTCCTCTATGGTGAGAATTTAGTTTTTTTTCACCCTCATGTACACACACCACACACTTCTGCAACTCCCCATCTTCCCTTTATAATCATATGATAATTTCGGTTTGATCAAGATTATGACTGTAATTTTTATTTGCAGCTTAGTTATTACTTGTCCTTTCTTGCACAACTTTTTGATCTCTGGGGAATTTATAATTATCTTCCATTAATTTTTTTTCCATACTCTTCTTTGTACTCATCACTAACTCAACCCCTAACCCCTCTCCCAGATGTCTAAATCTCCTCTCAGTATGTTCAAACATATAAGGTGTTTCTGTTACTGGTCCCTTTCCAGATTCTTGGAACAGCAACACCATAGAAATGAATATTGCTTCCACAAGAAGCTTAGGCACACAAAGCTTTTTATTAAAAGAGATTGCTTGTGCATAAGGGAGAAGGTGGAAAAAAAAAGTGCCTGCTCCCTGAGTAGAACAGGTAAGCTGCAAAACAAAAGGGAGGGTTTGTCTCATGATCATTGATAATTTCCAGAGGTCATCAAACTTCTTTGATAAGCAGCAGAGGCTCCATGGTGGCTATCAGGAATTGCGAGTGCTTCTGTGAGGGGAAAGAAATGAATGAGAATTTTCTGCAAGAAAGCTCAGAAACAGATAAGATTAAAATTTTTTTTTTTTTTTTAGTTTCTGCTTTATAACAAAGTGAATCAATCATACATATACATCTGTTCCCACATCCCTTCCCTCATGCATCTCCCTCCCACCCACCCTCCCCATCCCACCCCTCCAGGCGGTCACAAAGCACCGAGCTGATCTCCCTGTGCTCTGCGGCTGCTTCCCACTATCTATCTACCTTACGTTTGGTAGTGTATATATGTCCATGCCTCTCTTTCGCTTTGTCACAGCTTACCCTTCCCCCTCCCCGTATCCTCAAGTCCATTCTCAAGTAGGTCTGTGTCTTTATTCCCGTTTTACCCCTAGGTTCTTCATGACATTTTTTTTAAAATTCCGTATATATGTGTTAGCATACGGTATTTGTCTTTCTCTTTCTGACTTACTTCACTCTGTATGACAGACTCTAGGTCTATCCACCTCATTACAAATAGCTCAGTTTCGTTTCTTTTTATGGCTGAGTAATATTCCATTGTATATATGTGCCACATCTTCTTTATCCATTCATCCGATGATGGACACTTAGGTTGTTTCCAGCTCCGGGCTATTGTGAATAGAGCTGCAATGAACATTTTGGTACATGTCTCTTTTTGAATTATGGTTTTCTCAGGGTATATGCCTAGTAGTGGGATTGCTGGGTCATATGGTAGTTCTATTTTTAGTTTTTTAAGGAACCTCCATACTGTTCTCCATAGCGGCTGTACCAATTCACATTCCCACCAGCAGTGCAAGAGTGTTCCCTTTTCTCCACACCCTCTCCAGCATTTATTGTTTCTAGATTTCTTGATGATGGCCATTCTGACTGGTGTGAGATGATATCTCATTGTAGTTTTGATTTGCATTTCTCTAATGATTAATGATGTTGAGCATTCTTTCATGTGTTGGTTGGCAGTCTGTATATCTTCTTTGGAGAAATGCCTATTTAAGTCTTCTGCCCATTTTTGGATTGGGTTGTTTGTTTTTTTGCTATTGAGCTGCATGAGCTGCTTATAAATTTTGGAGATTAATCCTTTGTCAGTTGCTTCATTTGCAAATATTTTCTCCCATTCTGAGGGTTGTCTTTTGGTCTTGTTTATGGTTTCCTTTGCTGTGCAAAAGCTTTGAAGTTTCATTAGGTCCCATGTGTTTATCTTTGTTTTTATTTCCATTTCTCTAGGAGGTGGGTCCAAAAGGATCTTGCTGTGATTTATGTCATAGAGTGTTCTACCTATGTTTTCCTCTAAGAGTTTGATAGTTTCTGGCCTTACATTTAAGTCTTTAATCCATTTTGAGCTTATTTTTGTGTATGGTGTTAGGGAATGATCTAATCTCAAACTTTTACATGTCCCTGTCCAGTTTTCCCAGCACCACTTATTGAAGAGGCTGTCCTTTCTCCACTGTACATTCCTGCCTCCTTTATCAAAGATAAGTTGGCCATATGTGCGTGGGTTTATCTCTGGGCTTTCTATCCTGATCCACTGATCTATCTTTCTGTTTTTATGCCAGTACCACACTGTCTTAATTACTGTAGCTTTGTAGTATAGTCTGAAGTCAGGGAGCCTGATTCCTCCAGCTCCGTTTTTCGTTCTCAAGATTGCTTTGGCTATTCGGGGTCTTTTGTTTTTCCAAACAAATTTTGAAATTTTTTGTTCTAGTTCTGTGAAAAATGCCAGTGGTAGTTTGATAGGGATTGCATTGAATCTGTAGATTGCTTTGGGTAGTAGAGTCATTTTCACAATATTGATTCTTCCAATCCAGGAGCATGGTATATCTCTCCATATATTTGTATCATCTTTAATTTCTTTCATCAGTGTCTTATAATTTTCTGCATACAGGTCTTTTGTCTCCTTAGGTAGGTTTATTCCTAGATATTTTATTCTTTTTGTTGCAATGGTAAATGGGAGTGTTTTTTTGATTTCATTTTCAGATTTTTCATCATTAGTGTACAGGAATGCCAGAGATTTCTGTGCATTAATTTTGTATCCTGCTACTTTACCAAATCCATTGATTAGCTCTAGTAGTTTTCTGGTGGCATCTTTAGGATTCTCTATGTATAGTATCATGTGATCTGCAAACAGTGACAGCTTTACTTCTTCTTTTCCGATTTGGATTCCTTTTATTTCCTTTTCTTCTCTGATTGCTGTGGCAAAAACTTCCAAAACTATGTTGAATAAGAGTGGTGAGAGTGGGCAACCTTGTTTTGTTCCTGATCTTAGTGGAAATGCTTTCAGTTTTTCACCATTGAGGACGATGTTGGCTGTGGGTTTGTCATATATGGCCTTTATTATACTGAGGAAAGTTCCCTCTATGCCTACTTTCTGCAGGGTTTTTTATCATAAATGGGTGTTGAATTTTGTCGAAAGATTTCTCTGCATCTATTGAGATGATCATATGGTTTTTCTCCTTCAATATGTTAATATGGTGTATCACGTTGTTTGATTTGCAAATATTGAAGAATCTTTGCATTCCTGGAATAAACCCCACTTGATCATGGTGTATGATCCTTTTAATGTGCCGTTGGATTCTGTTTGCTAGTATTTTGTTGAGGATTTTTGCATCTATGTTCATCAGTGATATTGGCCTGTAGTTTTCTTTCTTTGTGACATCCTTGCCTGGTTTTGGTATCAAGGTGATGGTGGCCTCGTAGAATGAGGTTGGGAGTGTTCCTTCCTCTGATATTGTTTGGAAGAGTTTGAGAAGGATGGGTGTTAGCTCTTCTCTAAATGTTTGATAGAATTTGCCTGTGAAGCCATCTGGTCCTGGGCTTTTGTTTGATGGAAGATTTTTAATCACAGTTTCAATTTCAGTGCTTGTGATTGGTCTATTCATATTTTCTATTTCTTCCTGAGTCAGTCTTGGCAGATTGTACATTTCTAAGAATTTGTCCATTTCTTCCAGGTTGTCCATTTTATTGGCATAGAGTTGCTTATAGTAATCTCTCATGATCTTTTGTATTTCTGCAGTGTCAGTTGTTACTTCTCCTTTTTCATTTCTAATTCTATTGATTTGAGTCTTCTCCCTTCTTTTCTTGATGAGTCTGGCTAATGGTTTGTCAATTTTGTTTATCTTCTCAAAGAACCAGCTTTTAGTTTGGTTGATCTTTGCTATCGTTTCCTTCATTTCTTTTTCATTTATTTCTGATCTGATCTTTATGATTTCTTTCCTTCTGCTAACTTTGGGGGATTTTTGTTCTTCTTTCTCTAATTGCTTTAGGTGCAGGGTCAGGTTGTTTACTCGAAATGTTTCCTGTTTCTTAAGGTGGGATTGTATTGCTATAAACTTCCCCCTTAGAACTGCTTTTGCTGCATCCCATAGGTTTTGGGTCGTCGTGTCTCCATTGTCATTTGTTTCTAGGTATTTTTAAATTTCCTCTTTGATTTCTTCAGTGATCACTTCGTTATTGAGTAGTGTATTGTTTAGCCTCCATGTGTTTGTATTTTTTACAGATCTTTTCCTGTAAGTGATGTCTAGTCTCATAGCATGTGGTCGGAAAAGATACTTGATACAATTTCAATTTTCTTAAATTTACCAAGGCTTGATTTGTGACCCAAGATATGATCTATCCTGGAGAATGTTCCATGAGCACTTGAGAAAAATGTGTATTCTGTTGTTTTTGGATGGAATGTCCTATAAATATCAACTAAGTCCATCTTGTTTAATGTATCATTTAAAGCTTGTGTTTCCTTATTTATTTTCATTTTGGATGATCTGTCCATTGGTGAAAGTGGGGTGTTAAAGTCCCCTACTATGATTGTGTTACTGTCGATTTCCCCTTTTATGGCTGTTAGTATTTGCCTTATGTATTGAGGTGCTCCTATGTTGGGTGCATAAATATTTACAATTGTTATATCTTCTTCTTGGATCGATCCCTTTATCGTTATGTAGTGTCCTTCTTTGTCTCTTCTAATAGTCTTTATTTTAAAGTCTATTTTGTCTGATATAAGAATTGCTACTCCAGCTTTCTTTTGATTTCCATTTGCATGGAATATCTTTTTCCATCCCCTTACTTTCAATCTGTATGTGTCTCTAGGTCTGAAGTGGGTCTCTTGTAGACAGAATATATATGGGTCTTGTTTTTGTATCCATTCAGCCACTCTGTGTCTTTTGGTGGGAGCATTTAGTCCATTTACATTTAAGGTAATTATTGATATGTATGTTCCTATTCCCATTTCCTTAATTGCTTTGGGTTCGTTATTGTAGGTATATTCCTTCTGTTGTGTTTCTTGCCTAGAGAAGTTCCTTTAGCATTTGTTGTAAAGCTGGTTTGGTGGTGCTGAACTCTCTCAGCTTTTGCTTGTCTGTAAAGGTTTTAATTTCTCCATCAAATCTGAATGAGGTCCTTGCTGGGTAGAGTAATCTTGGTTGCAGGTTTCTCTCCTTCATCACTTTAATTATGTCCTGCCACTCCCTTCTGGCTTGTAGAGTTTCTGCTGAGAGATCAGCTGTTAACCTGATGGGGATTCCCTTGTGTGTTATTTGTTGTTTTTGCCTTGCTGCTTTTAATATGATTTCTTTGTGTTTAATTTTTGACAGTTTGATTAATATGTGTCTTGGTGTATTTCTCCTTGGATTTATTCTGTATGGGACTCTCTGTGCCTCCTGGACTTGATTAACTATTTCCTTTCCCATATTAGGGAAGTTTTCAACTATAATCTCTTCAAATATTTTCTCAGTCCCTTTCTTTTTCTCTTCTTCCTCTGGAACCCCTATAATTCGAATGTTGGTGCGTTTAATGTTGTCCCAGAGGTCTCTGAGACTGTCCTCTGTTCTTTTCATTCTTTTTTCTCTATTTTGCTCTGCATCAGTTATTTCCACTATTTTATCTTCCACCTCACTTATCCGTTCTTCTGCCTCAGTTATTCTGCTATTGATCCCATCTAGAGTATTTTTCATTTCATTTATTGTGTTTTTAATCGATGCTTGATTCATGTTTAGTTCTTCTAGGTCCTTGTTAACTGTTTCTTGCATTTTGTCTATTCTATTTCCAAGATTATGGATCTTGGAAATAGAATCTTGGATCAGCTTTACTATCATTATTCTGAACTCTTTTTCAGGTAGACTGCCTATTACCTCTTCATTTGTTAGGTCTGGTAGGTTTTTATCTTGCTCCTTCACCTGCTGTGTGTTTTTCTGTCTTCTCATTTTGCTTATGTTACTGTGTTTGGGGTCTCCTTTTTGCAGGCTGCAGATTCGTAGTTCCCATTGTTTTTGGTGTCTGTCCCCAGTGGCTAAGGTTGTTTCAGTAGGTTGTGTAGGCTTCCTGGTTGGGGGGACTAATGCCTGTGTTCTGGTGGTTGAGGCTCGATCTTGTCTTTCTGGTGGACAGGTCCACGTCTGGTGGTGTGTTTTGGGGTGCCTGTGGCCTTATTATGTTTTTAGGTAGCCTCTCTGCTAATGGGTGGGGTTGTGTTCCTGCCTTGCTAGTTGCTTGGCATAGGGTGACCAGCACTGTAGTTTGCTGGTCGTTGACTGAAGCTGGGTGCTGGTGTTGAGATGGAGATCTCTGGGAGATTTTCGCTGCTTGATATTATGTGGAGCTGGGAGGTCTCTTGTGGACCCGTGTCCTGAAGTTGGCTCTCCCACTTAAGAGGCACAGCACTGACTCCTGGCTGCAGCACCAAGAACCTTTCATCCACCCGGCTCAGAATAACAGGGAGAAAAAGTAGAAAGAAAGAATTAGTAGAAGAAAGAAAGAGAGAGGGAAAGAAAGGAAGAAGGGAAGAAAGGAAGGAAGGACGGAAGAAAGAAAGAAAGGAGGGAGGGAGGGAGGAAGGATGGAAAGAAAGAAGGAAAGAAAGGAGGGAGGGAGGGAGGAATGAAAGCAAAAGGAAGAGTGAATGGAAGAAGGGAGGGAGGGAGGGAGGAAGGAAAGAAAGAAAGAAAGACAGGAGGGAGGGAGGAAAGAAAGAGAAAGTGGAAAGAAGAAGGGTGGGAGGGAGGGAGGAAAGAAAAAGAAAGAAGGAAAGGAGGAGTGGAGGGAGGGAGGGAGGAAGGGAAGGTAGGAAAAAAAGAAAAAGCAGGTAAAGTAAAATAGAATAAAGTATGAAATATAGTAGCGTTATTAAAATTAAAAAGTAATTATTGAAAAAAAAAATGGACCGGTAGAACCCTGGGACATATGGTGGAAGCAAAGCTATACAGAGAGAATCTTACACAGAAGATTACACATACACATTCACAAAAAGAGAGCAGGGGGAAAAATCAAAAATCTTGCTCTCCAAGTCCACCTCCTCAATTTGGGATAATTCGTTGTAAAAAGAGGAAAAGGGCGAGAAGTCTGAAATCTTGCTCTCTAAGTCCACCTCCTTAATTTGGGATAATTCGTTGTAAAAAGAGGAAAAGGGAGGAAAGTCTTAAATCTTGTCCTCAAAGTCCACTTCCTCAATTTGGGATGATTCGCTGTCCATTCATGCACTCCACAGACGCAGGGCACATCAAATGGACCGTGGAGCTTTAAATCCGCTGCCTCCGAGGCTGCACAGAGAGATTTCCCTGTCTCTGCTCTCACAGCTCCCGGGTCTCAGCCTTGGACCTGGCCCCGCCTCTGCGCGTAGGTCGCCGGAGGGCGTCCTTTCTTCGCTCAGACAGGACGGGTTTAAAGGAGCCGCTGATGCGGGGGCTCTGGCTCACTCAGGCAGAGGGGAGGGAGGGGCGCGCAGTGTGGGGCGGGCCTGCGGCGGCAGAGGCCGGCGTGACGTTGCAGCAGCCCGTGGCGCTCCGTGCGCTTTCCCGGGAAAGCAGTCCCCGGGTCCCGGGACCCCGGCAGTGGCGGGGTGCACAGGCCCCCCGGAAGGCGGGGCGGACAGTGACCCGCGCTCACACACAGGCCCCGCGGCGGCGGCGGCGGCGGCAGCAGCCCCAGCGTCCCACGCCCGTCTCCGAAGTCCGCGCCTGTCTCCAGCGCTTCCCCAAGCAGCCCTCTTAATGCCCTCTCCTCGCGCACCAGGAAACAAAAGGGAAAAAAGTCTCTTGCCTCTTCGGCAGCTCCAGACCCTTTCCTCGGACTCCCTCCGGGCTAGCCATGGTGCACTAACCCCTTCAGGCTCTCTTCCTGCCGCCAGCCCCAGTCCTCTCCCTGCGCTCCGACTGAAAGCCCGAGCCTCAGCTCCCAGCCCCGCCCGCCCCGGCGGCTGAGCAGACAAGCCTCTCCGGCTGGTGTGTGCCTGAGGGCACCGGTCCTCTGTGCCAGAATCTCTCCGCTTTGCCCTCCGCACCCCTGTTGCTGTGCTCTCCTCCGCTACTCCGAAGCTTTCCCCTTCCGCCACCTGCAGTCTCCGCCCGCGAAGGGGCTTGTAGTGTGTGGAAACCTTCCTTCCTTCACGGCTCCCTCCCACTGGTGCAGGTCCCGTCCCTATCCTATTGTCTCTGTTTATTCTTTTTTTCTTTTGCCCTACCCAGGTATGTGGGGAGTTTCTTGCCTTTTGGGGGGTCTGAGGTCTTCTGTCAGCGTTCAGTAGGTGTTCTGTAGTTGTTCCACGTGTAGATGAATTTCTGATGTATCTGTGGGGAGGAAGGTGATCTCCGCGTCTTACTCTTCCGCCATCTTCCTCCGGGCCAAGATTAAAATTTATAGTTGAGCTTCTTGTCTTATGGCAACTAGGTATACCGTTAGTGTAACAGAGATGAAGTTAATCTTTTATTCCTGTGAGCCCGGCTTTTTGTCTCTGGGACTCAGGCCTCCAGCACCTTTGTTCTTTAGCTTGCAAGGCCTGTTTTGCCCAAGGCTCTTCCCCGGTCCTTTTCCAGAATGGCTGTACTCTTGTCTTCCTGTCTCAGTTCATCAATGTCTTCTTGAAGAAGTATGAAGTTTCTGACCAACTCCAAGCTGGCTTTCTGACCTCTCTGCCTGCTGCACAGAGACCATACTCCATCACTCTTCACTGCGTCCTAGGAGTCCCTTGGCCTCTCACTTGTACCAGGTCCCCTGTTGGACCTCATGTCATCTTCTTTCTTCATTTATTTCCTCATTTTGGTAGAGTGTATCCTCCAGTAACTTTCTGAGAAAGGGTTCATGGGAGGCAGTTTTTTTTTTTTTAATGTGGTAAGTCTTTAAGTGTTTTTATTCTACTTTTACACTTATTTGATATTTTGAATAAGTATAGAATTCTGAGTTGAAAATTATTTTCCCTGAGTAATTTGATGGCTTTGCTTAATTTTCTTCTAGATTTCAGAGTTATCAGTGGGAAATTTTATGTCAATCATATTTTGATGCATTATTTGTAAACTTTTTTTTTACCCCCTTCTGAAAACTTTTAGGATATTTTGTTTGGCTCCAGGGTTCTGAAATTTCCCTTCTATGCCTTAGAGTGACTCTATTTTTATTCATTTTGCTAGGTACTGAATGGGACCTTTTATTATGGAAACTCATATCCTTTGGCTCCAGGGTATTTTCCTGAAAAAAAAAAAAATTTAAAAATGTTTCCCTCCCCACCATTTTCTCCTCTTTATGTCTAGAATTCTATATTTCAGCTACTGGATCTTCTGAGTTAATCCTCTAATTTTTTAATCTTCTCTTTCTCATTTTTCATCTCCTTATCTTTACACTGTAATTTGTGGGACATTTTCTCAGTTATATCTTCTGGCCCTTGTATTGAAGCTTTCATTTCTGCTCACAGGTTTCTGCTAATTTCCAAGGGCTCTTGTTGTTGTTTGTTTTCTGGAAATTACTTTTAAATAGCATCCCGTTTTAATTTAGTGGTTTCAAAATCTTCACATGCTTCTGTAGGGTTGCTATCATTAGATATCTGGATGTTTTGTTTTTCCTATACATTCTCTTTCCCTCAAGCTGCTTTCTCCCATGTGGTTCAGTCTGTCTCAGGGTAGAGGCATTCCTCACATGTTTCAGGGGTCTTTTTTGTCTGCATTTATCTATCAGTTCATGGTTGGGACTCACCAACCCTGGGCCTCAATATAGGACAATTTTGCTAGACTGTTTGGTTGGATCCCTTGTTATCATAGGTTTGGACCTTCCTCTTGGACTGGTCAGATTTCTTGGAGGAGAATCTTCCAGTTTCCTGCCTGGAGAATCTTCCAGTTTCCTGCCTATGAGCCTGGCTCAACAGCAATCACTGGGGTCCATTCAGAGGAGAAGGCTGAAAGTCTTAACATCCAGTATATTGACAAACATTCCTTTTAATTCCTTTGTTTTTAGTATGGTGGCCCTGGTGTCAACTGGACTTGGTGTCCCTTAGTAAAGAGATGCTAGCCCTGTGCTATCCAATACAGTAGCCTGTAGCCACATGGCACTATTAGCACTTGAAATGGGGTTCATGTAACTGAGGAATTAAATTTTTAATGTAAATTAATTTATTTAAAAATGCATACTCTCTTTGGTATTGGGAAGCTTTTACATATTTTGGAACAACATGGGTATGTGGATCTACTTTTTAATTGTAGATTTTATGAAATCTAAACGTAGATCAAGTATTCCGATGAAAACTTACCTTTCAAATTGATGTGTGCTGTAAGTGTAAAATACACATTTTATGTTGAAAATAAGAATGTAAAAGATCTCATCAATAATTTTCTTATAGTGATAATATTTTAGATGTATCGGGTTAAATAAGCTACATTATTAAAGTTAATTTGATGTGTTTCTTTTTATTTTTTTTAACGAGGACTCTAGAAAATTTAAAATTACACATGTGGCTTATACTATTTCTATGGTCAATGCTGTCCTAGAGACTGGGACAATGTAATCAGATTTGCAACCTAGAACAGAGCTTTGTATGGGAAGAGGCTAGAAGTAGGGTCAGCTAATAGAAGTCTGGTGGGATCTTCTTCCTAAGAAATGATGACACAAACTAGGATGGATCAAGAGAGGAAATTAAAAGATTTTAGGATTTCCAGTTCAAGATGGTGGATTGGATATATGCATTTTTATCTCTGTTCCTTCCTGAAACCCCACGAAAACACCAGTATATGATTTTTTTAAAAGTATAAACCCCAAAGGTAAAGAGGATAGATAAAGAGTCAATAACAATAAACTTTTGGAAACCTGAAAGCAGACAACTAGTTGGTAATCAACAAGCAAACCCAAGGAAACTGGATTCTACCCTAGCAATGAGCAAAACCAAGAACCACCTAATCTGCACCAGAGAAGCCCCATAGGCCCAGGCACAGGCAGCACTGGGTTCTCTGCAAATGAGGGGGAGCAGGGCTCAAATGGGAAGAAGAAGTGCATGTCTATTTATGGAGCAGTTAGAGACCCAACCCCAAGCCAGATGACTTTAATGCCTCTGCTTCTCCCATGCTATTCCCTCTTCCTCCTACCTTCTCCACTTGACCAATTGCCTGATCCTTGACAACACAGCTCACCAAGCCTTCCCAAAACCTTGCCCTTGGTGGTGGTGGGTGAGCAGATGGATCCTAGACTGTGTGTCTTATCTGTTAAAACAACAACAGTAATGGCCAGCACATTCTGCATGTAGCAGACCCTCTTCTGGACCCTTTATACACTTCAGATCATTATTACTGTCCTCATTTTCTATATCAGAAAAGGGAGGCACAGAGAGGTTCAGTGACTTTCCCAACTGAGTCAAAGAGCTGGAAAATGAGCTCTGGATTTGCTGCCTGTGTTAAAGGCACCTGTGCTTTCATCATGCTGTAGTTGCTGGCATACCAGGCTGCCAGCCTGCTAGACAAGGCACTGCTTGAGGCCAGAGGCCTGGTCTTTGTTATCTCTGAATTGTAAGTGCTTGGCACAGGGCTTGGCATACAGCAGGTGCTCAAAATATATTTGTCCATCAAGCCGGGAGGGAGTCTGGGAAAAACTCTGGACCTGCCTAAAAGGCAAGAGACCATTGTTTCGGGGTGTGCGAGGGGAGGGGATTCAGAGCACTGCCTAAACGAGCTCCAGAGACAGGTGCAAGCTGCGGCTATCAGCTCGGACACCAGAGACGGGCATGAAACTCTAAAGCCGCTGCTGCAGCCACCAAGAATCCTGTGTGCAAGCACAGGTCACTATCCACACCTCCCCAGGAGCCTGTGCAGCCTGCCACTGCCAGGGTCCCGTGATCCAGGGACAACATCCCCAGGACAGCACATGGCGTGCCTCAGGCTATTGCAACGTCACGCTGGCCTCTGCCACCGTAGGCTCACCCTGTGTTCCAATTGTAACTACAGTACCCCTCATTCCCCCTGGCATGAGTCAGCCAGAGCCCCCTAATCAGCCACTGCTTTAACCCTGTCCTGTCTGGGAGGGAACAGAAGCCTGAGGGCAACCTACATGCAGGGGTGGGGACAAAACCAAAGCTGAACCCCAGGAGCTGTGCGAACAAAGAAGAAAAAGGGAAATTTCACCGTTTAGCCTCAGGAGCAGTGGATTAAATCCCCACAATCAACTTGAGGTACCCTGCATCTGTGGAATAGCAGAATAGACAATGAATCAACCCAAAACTGAGGCGGTGGATTTTGGGAGCAGCTGTAGACTTGGGGTTTGCTTTTTGCGACTGACTTATTTCTGATTTTTATGTTTATCTTAGTATAGTTTTTAGTGCTTGTTATCATTGGTGGATTTGTTTATTGGTTTGGTTGCCCTCTTTTTTTAAAATTTTAATAATTTTTAAAAATTATTTTATTTTATGTTATTTATTTATTTATTAATCATTTCTGTTCCTTTTCCTTTATTCTTTTTTTTGAATTTTATTTTATTTATTTTTTTATACAGCAGGTTCTTATTAGTTATCCATTTTTTACATGTTAGTGTATATATGTCAATCCCGGTCTCCCAATTCTTCTGAGCTGTGTGGCTGACAGGGTCTTGGTGCTTGGGCCTGGTCTCAGACCTGAGCCTCTGAGGTGGGAGAGCCAAGTTCAGGACATGGGACCACCAGAGACCTCCCAGCTCCATGTAACATCAAGCGGGCAAAAGGTCTCCCAGAGATCTCCATCTCAATGCTAAGACCCAGCTCCACGTACCATCAAGCGGGCAAAAGGTCTCCCAGAGATCTCCATCTCAATGCTAAGACCCAGCTCCACTCAATGACAGGCAAGCTACAGTGCTGGACACCCTATGCCAAACAACTAGCAAGACAGGAACACAACCTCACCCATTAGCAGAGAGGTGGCCTAAAATCATAATAAGGTCACAGACACCCCAAAACACACCACCAGATATGGTCCTGCCACCAGAAAGGCAAGATCCAGCCTCACCCACCAGAACACAGGCATCAGTCTCCTTTACCAAGAAGCCTACACAAGCCACTGAACCAACCTGACCCACTGGGGGCAGACACCAAAAACAATGGGAACTACGAACCTGCAGCCTGCGAAAAGGAGACCCCAAACACAGTAAGTTAAGCAGAGTGAGAAGACAGAGAAATATGCAGCAGATGAAGGAGCAAGGTAAAAACCCACCAGACCAAACAAATGAAGAGGAAATAGGCAATCTACGTGAAAAAGAATTCAGAGTAATGATGGTAAAGATGATCCAAAATCTTGGAAATAGAATGGAGAAAATATAAGAAACGTTTAACAAGGACCTAGAAGAACTAAAGAGCAAACAAACAATGATGAACAACACAGTAAGTGAAATTAAAAATTCTCTAGAAGGAATCAATAGCAGAATAACTGAGGCAGAAGAACGGATAAGTGACCTGGAAAATAAAATAGTGGAAATAACTACTGCAGAGCAGAATAAAGAAAAAAGAATGAAAAGAATTGAGGACAGTCTCAGAAACCTCTGGGACAACATTAAACACACCAACATTCAAATTATAGGGGTCCCAGAAGAAGAAGAGAAAAAGAAAGGGACTGGGAACATATTTGAAGGATTATTGTTGAGAACTTCCCTAATATGGGAAAGGAAATAATCAAGTCCAGGAAGCGCAGAGAGTCCCATACAGGATAAATCCAAGGAGAACCATGCCAAGACACATATTAATCAAACTATCAAAAATTAAATGCAAAGAAAAAATATTGAAAGCAGCAAGGGAAAAGCAACAAATAACAGACAAGGGAATCCCCATAATGTTATCAGCTCATCTTTGAGCAGAAACTCTGCAAGCCAGAAGGGAGTAGCAGGACATATTTAAAGTGATGAAAGGGAACAACCTTTCCCCTTTCCCTCTAATTATTCAGAAAACCATGATTATCGGTTCCTATTGGTGTTAGAAGAGGAGAAGGACCCATTAAAAGACATCTTCAGCAGTTTCCCAGGCATTTGCTTAGATACTTTTTGTGTGCTTTTAAAATGGTAGTCTTATTATTATTATTATTATTATTATTTTTACAAATCATCTGCTTTAAAGCACCACAGAGGTTTAAATGGTGTGGAAAATTGTAATGATGCTTCTTTGATGAAAAGACTTTTTTTCTCCATACTTAGCATAATCTTCCTTTGAATTATGCTAAGAAATCTTAAAACCATAGCTTTATTTTTTCTCATCGCAATTCTTCTTTTTTGGGATGCCATGCCAGTGAAGCATGGGAAGGAAGGAGCTTTTTGCATACATAATCGGGATGGTCTACAAGAGGCAGCCTGGGTGCAGAAAGCTCCCAGAGTTTGTGGGAGTTGGTGGGGCCTGGAAGAGAGCCTGCTAGCCAGGGCTTGAGGCACAGCCTGGTTAAAGCTGTCCTGGCTGCAGAAGGTGGTCCTACGGAGGATAGATGTGATACCAGGAGGCCACCTGGGTGGTTAGATTTACCTAAGAGTTGTCCTAGCCCTGAATAATGATGGTGGAATCAGATTGGGGTGGTTCCAGAGTTTTCATGTTGGAAGGCTTAAGGGGGTGACAATTTGGCTGAAACAGGATTGAAACTGGTCTTGCACAGCAGCATGTGTAGAACTAAGAAGTGTTTAATAGTCCATATTAAAGTATGGGGGTGCTGGAGGAGTTGGGCTCTGATCACCCCATCTAAATAGTACCTTCATCACTCCTATCCCATGAGCTATGTTTTTTTCTTCTTTGCCTTCTGAATAAATCATGGAAGAGATAAAGCCCCCCAGTACTCTTGCCATCATGGCACTACTTGGCAGTGCCACTAGACAGGTGGCACTGCTGGAGGGGTGGCAAGATAGAGTAGTGCTTATAAGCATGGGTCTAGAGTCAGATAGGTCTCGGTTCAAGTCCTGGCCCTGCCGTCTATCTGCTGTGTGGCCCTGAGGATCATACTCTCAGCTTCTCAATTTCCTCATCTATGAGATGTGGACAACACCCACCTCTTGGGGTTGTTCTCAGGATTAAATGAGAATCTAACACATGTAAAGTGTTTAGCAGGGTGCCTGGCATATGGTAAATGTTTGATATGTGTATGATAGATGCAATTATTCTTATTATTCTTGTTATTATTAATTGTTTTGTTACTATTACCCAGATAAACCTTCCATTCTCAGGAATCTCAGGCAGTACCAGGAGGCCATGGGGTGCCCCAGGGACCAGAATCTCCCCTGTGGTTGAGTGGCTACAGGATCTTGGTGGGTGTCTAGCTTCAGGGACGGGCTCAGGCCTGGAGGGAGATTGGGATGCCTGGCAGGGAATATGCAGACTGTGAGGCAAGGGTGGAGAAGAGCCTCTGGGACAGTGGAGGCAGGGGTCTGTGAACTGGGCTTAGAGAGGTCCTTCCTCAGGGCTCATCTGCTACATACACCTCAGTTCTGGGGCAAGTGAACTTACTTCCAGGCTGAGGGTGGTGGAAATGAAATTCCAGAGACCCACTCTTGTGGGAGGGGTCAGGGGACCTTGCAGTTTGGGCTCATCCAGCAGTGTAGCAGCAGTGGGAAATAGGCCAAGATCCTCAGAGCACCACTTTCTCTGTCTTGCAGAGTCTGGTTGTTGAGTGACCCTCACCTGCTCTTCCAGATGAGGGTGGCCTCCAGGTACGTGCACGGGGAAGGGCAGTGAGCAGGTAGAGCTGGGCAAGGGCATCTCACAGAGGCAGCCAGACGTGGAGCCTGTAACCTCAGGGAAGAGGTAGACTTTGGGAGAAGGAGGGCTGGTCAGCCTCTGGAGCCCTCACAAAGGGGCCAAAGGGGTAAAGGTGCCAGGGCCTTATGCGGGGGGAGGGAGCAGGGCCAGGCCTGTGCCGAATCTGCTCCCCTGGCAGGCCGTCTCTCTTGGGGATGAGGCATCAGACCTTCCTTTCCCCCGGCCCTGACACTCCATGCTCATGGAACCACGTGCTGGAACTTGGCTGTGTCTCCAGGGCCACGGAGCCTAGTCAGGCCCACTCTCGCAGGCCACTTGGCACTCGGACCCTCACTGCAAATTAATACGCTAACAACTGGTTTAGATACCAGTCCTCTGTGTGTGTTGGTCTGAGTCAAACTTCCTGTGTCCTCGACCTCTGGGGACTGACAGGATCCTGTTTCCAGGCCTGTGAGGACCAGTCCCTGGAGGTTTGCTGAAGAAGTAAATGCTGTCTTGGGAGGCTGTCTGGAAACAACCAGCATCCTTGTTCCAGTGAGGCCCACCTTCACCGCAGGGCATTCCCTCAGATGGCTGCTCTGTGTGTGTGTGCGCGCGTACCCATGTGCATTTTCAGGAGCTGCATGGAGGGTCAATGTAGGCTGGGACATGGAGACTATACCCTTTTCCCACAAGCCTCTCCCCAGCCCCCAGGGGATCACTGTTGAAAGCCACATATGAGGCCTTGGGCTGGGAGTTAAAAACCTGGAAGTGAAAGAAGGGTTGTCATTCCCACCTTTCTTACAGCATCCGGGGAGATAGCCTTGGCAATGAAGTCAAGCAGACCTGGTTCATAAACAAGATCCTCCACTTACTAGCCATATTCATTGGGCTGGCCTCTCAGACACGGGAGCTTCAGTGTCCAGATGGGGATAATTGTGCTGCCCTCACATGGTTGACAAGAGGATTAAATGAGGTGATGTACGTGCAACCATCTAGTACCAGAACCACAACCAGGCATGCAGAAAGAGCAGAGTAAATGGTAACCTATATTGTTTGCTAAATTCTGAATGGGCTCCCTGCATAGGGTATGGAAGAAACGTGTAGCTGGTGCTTGGTTTAGCAGATTTTATTTTTTATTTTCCCAGTGGGAGTTCAGGGTGGTAACCATGAAAGGCTGCATGGAGGAGGACACAGACCTTGATTCTAAGATGCTGCCTTTTGCAAGGTGCACAATGCATTTAGAAACAGCTGTGTGTGTGTGGGGCGGGGGGGGGGGCAGGTGTGCATGCGTGCGTACACACATGCGCAAGCATGCCTGAGTGTGTTTGGAGAGAATTAATACGTTCAATGTGAATATCTATTAAAGACATGTTCTGATTTCAGCAACATTAAAATATAGAAAATTGTGCATCTTAAATTAAGAAAGCTCAGTACTATTCTTAATAGCTTATAATGATTGAGTGCTTGCTATGAGCTGGGCACTGTGCTAATTCTTTGTATAAATTATTTCCTTGAATCTTCACAATGTCTCTATGAGAGCGGCACTATTATCCCCTTGCTTGGCCAGTGAGGAAATATGAAGCTCAGAAAGGTTAAGGAACTTTTCCAAAACCACACGGCTACTAAGTGCTAGAGCCAATACCTATAACCACTTGCTGTTGCCAATGTGTTTGTTCTTGCTCCTTATGTGTTATTGACTCTCCAATTTAGGATACCAAGTTCAATGTTGAAAAGGGCACTCATAGTCAATATCCATTTCTAAGCCCATTTCTCCTATCAGGGGCACATACAATTCCATCAGCATATTCATCACTTTTTGTAAATTCTCCTCTGGTTTTAATAGAATATACTTTCTGGAAAGAATATATTAACCATTCTCACTTTAAAGTGAATTCGAGTCATGGAATCATATTCTCTTACAGTGACAAGGAACTTAAATAGCATCTAGCTCTTCTTCCCACCAAACGCTCAGCTCTCTGAACGGTGGCTCTAACATGGCCACCCAGACTATCCTTTCACACCTCCCCTGGCAGAGAGCTCACTACCTGCCACCTCTCTATACCCACAGAGCTCTAATTGCTAGATTATGTTGAACTAAAATCTGCTTCTTTGCAGTTTTCTACCAGCAATTCTCGCTCTTCTCTCTGGAGTGATTACAAAATAAATCTGCTTCCTCCTTCCCATGACAACCTTTCAGACACATATGAGCTCTCATATCCCCTCTCTTTTCCAGGCAGAATACCCCATTTTCTTGATATATTCTCTGTAACACTAGTTTTAGTCTCTCTCACCATCCTGGCCACCTGGGTATGTGTACATGCTCCAGTTAAAAAAATCTAGCACTGAACATATCTCACCAGTGAGAGTCCTTCTTCTGGGGTGTTTGAAACTCAAGCCTGACCTCTCATCACTAGAGTAGAGGTCTTTGTTCCCTGGGAAGAAATTTCAGACACTAACTTCCAGCTGGAGTGGAAGCAGGTGCCACTTATACATAGCTAGCCTATGACATATTTAATGACTTTTTAACCTGATGGGGCATGTCACTCGGGTCTTCCCAATTAGGCCGTGAGTTTATCCAGGGTGGGCATCACGTCTGATCATTTCTGGGGCCCTCCTAAGAGTCTGTTACAGTGGTCCGCCTCCCTTCAGCTGCCAATAAATGCGGTTGATTGATGGACTCACTGAAGCCTAAGAAGTCATTTTCCGCTCTGTTGCATGTCAGAATCCAGCTGTGTCCAGTTGGAGCCAGCCCTCTCGTTTTCACTGTGAACGTGGACCTAGATCTCATGGCTTGTTCATGTAGCACAGTAGGATGAATTTCACTTTAGAACCTCACTCTCTTCTACCCCCAGCTGGGGAGGGGGGCCAGAACCCTGAGTGGACTGGCACATCCAAATCTGCAAACAGCCATGGACACACCTCCACCACCTCCTTGTTGTATTTGCCTGTCAAAGCTTGAGTAATGAAAATCTCCCAGGTGTAGGCGTATTCCAGGGCTGCAATTTGTAGAGAAGGGGGTGATGTATCGAACAGATGTTTCCAATTCTATCTTCATCGAACCTCTTGCCTCTGCTGCACCTCCTGGCCCCTCCCTCTTCCTCCCTCCTCCTCCCTGATGTCGCCTATAAATCAAGTGCCTCCTCTTAAAACTGTAATCACCAAAATAAGGCGGTGATTTATAAAGAATTCTGAAATACCAAATAATCAGCCGAACACTTCAATTTAATGGCAGCAATAAGTCAAGCGTCTCCACACTCAGCGCGGGAGGAAGAAGAATGTCTTGCTCTTGGTTGTTTTGAAATGACAAATGCTCTTTTGTGAGTTGTAACAAATCAATTATCCACATGTTGAAAACCGAGCAACTCCTTTTTAAGATATACTTTTATGGATACATTTAAAAAAAAAGTCCCAGGAAGGGAGGGAACCGGAGCTCTCTAGTTATTTTTCTGGCAAAAGAAATTTGGGGAAGTAATAGCTCCAAGGAGAAAACTGTCTGAAAGGCCATCAATCAGAGATGCAGGTGCCCTGTGCCTATGGAAGGCACTGAACATTAAAGGTGCCTATGGAAGGCACTGAACATTAAAGGTCTGTTTTTCATCCAGTCTGAGTAGGTAACAAGGAATCTGCACCACCTGCAGTGGCATTTTCACCAGAACTTTCTGGTTCCCCAAAGAGCTCTGAGGGGGCATTCAATCCTCCGGCTTTCCTTGGACACATTTGTCTTGCCTTGTATTTTTCATTTCAAGGAGTATTTCTTCTTTTTCCATTAAGAAAGCCGTCATGCCTCAGCAGCTGGCCCTGAGATTAGAGCCTGTGTTATCTCATTATGTACGCCCATCTGTTAAGGCCACCCAGAAAGGTTTGCGCCCTTTCCCAGGTTCTATTTTCCTCTCCTCCCACAATGCATTCATTTGTCACACAATGAAATACGGGAGCATCTGCTATAACCTCTTCTGTCAAAGCAGGCGGGCTCAAAGCCATCCCAGGCTTCCAGCCAGCTGGCGAGTTTGTTGGTTTCAAAGGCTTTGAGAAGGTCACTTCAGCCACCACTGGTGCAGTGGGTGCTGATCCGGGCAACACCCTGCAAAGGAGATCTTGACAAATCGGAACCTGTTGTGGATGTGGGTGACTAGAGGGTGGAGAGGGTGAATGGTTTGGCCATTGTCCCATGAAGAATGGTTAAGGGATTAGGAATGCTTTCAGTAGAGAAGAAAAGACACACATTGTGAGGGTCGATGCATAACTGATGCTGGGAGTGAGCACCCTGTCCAGTGCCGAAGGTATCCAGGCAGGGGAGGATTATGTGGTAGTTGGCAGGTGACCCTGGTGGGCCGCTCAGGCCTTGCATCTCAGGTGTGCGTGACGCTGTCCCTCTGAATAGTGCTGAAGCCTTTGCTGGCAGCGGCCGGCAGTGCAGCTGTTGTTTTGCTGTTAGACTCTCTCTGCCACTTCTGTCTATTGTCCTGCCTGGCCTGCTCTCGGCCCCCTTCCCCTCTAACCCAGCCCCTCAGCTTGGCTTCTCTTAGCAGGCTTCCCTTCCACCTTCTTTCCTTCTTCCTTAAATCCTCGTTTTTCTCAATAAAATTTTTTTTCCTTTGTGTTCCACCACCACCCTTTTCTCAGTTCTCAACCTGCCTGGTTTGGATGCTCTGTGGATGACTGTTTTTATGATTCACCCATTGGTTCATTCATTCAACAGTTATTTGAATGCTTTCTATGTGTTAAATAAGTACACATATGTGATGAGTAATTTTATGCGTCAACTTGACTGGGCTAAGTGTTGCCCAAATAGCTGGTAAAGCATATTTCTGGGTGTGTCTGTGAGAGTGTTTCTAGAAGAGATTAACATTTGAATCAGCAGACTGAATACAGAAGATCACCCTCACCAATGATGGTGGGCATCACCCAATCCTCCGAGGGCTTGAATAGAACGAAAAGGCAGAGAAGGGGCAAATTTTCTCTCTCTGCTTGAGCTGGAACCTATCTTTTCTTGCCTTAGGATATCAGTTCTGGTTCTCTGGCCTTCAGTCTTGGATTGGGACTTACATCTTGCCCCGACCCCCCCCCCCCCCCAATTCTCAGGTCTTTGGACTGAATTACACCACCACCTTTTTTGGTTCTCCAGCTTGCAGACAGCAGAGCATGGGACTTCTCAACTCCCATGATCATTTGAGCCAATTCCTATAGTAAATCTATATCATATAAATAATAGAGATATAGATAGATAGTGATAGATCTAACTATAAATATAGATAGATAAGTAGGTAAATCTATATATATCTCCTGATGGTTCTGTTTCTCTGGAGAAGTCTGACTAATACAACATACAAACAGTCACACTTTGTAAAGATAAAAGCAGGTGTTATCAGAGAAAGTCACAGGAGGATGTGCCTTAGACTGGATAGTCAGGGAAGACTTCTCGGAAGAAGGGGTATTTGGATTGAGACCTGAAAAATGAGGAGTCATTCAGGTGAGAACAGGGGCAAGAGTGATCCAGTAAGGGAATAGAATTGATAAAGACAAAAGAGCTTGGAGTGTTCCAGAAACTGAAGGGAGAAACATCCAGTACTCGTTATTTTTTCATTTATTTTCTCACACATGAATGCTGACCTCAGGGAAGGTTCTCTCTCCTTGGGAAGCTCTTGCTCAGATGGCCACATGGTTAGTTCCTTCCCAATGTTCATATCTCTGCTTAGTTGTCACCTCGTCCAGGAGGGCTTCTCTGACCACCTGTTCACACTCACTATCCCTTATCCAACTTTGTATATTTGTGGCATCTATCACTAAATGGAATGATATTATGTATTTGATTACTTCTTGATAGATGATCTTCCCCCATTAGAATGGCAACTCCACAAATACAAATCCTATACTAATAAGCTGTCATATTCCCAGCACCTGGCAAACAACAGGCACTTAATAAATGTTTTGTGAATTAATGGATGATGAATGATAGGCTGGAGAAACAGAACATTTGTAAGGAAATGTAGTTCCATTATAATCAAGCACCCACAGGACAAATGCTGGAAGGGAAGAGGGAGGATGTGTTAGGGGTCCATGCCAGGACATTATTACAGAAAGAGGAAGATGTCTAATGAGCGTATTTACTATGTGAACGTAAAGGCCAGTACTTAAGTTCCTTGCTTTTAAGTAGGCTAACGTTTCTGCTGTTGCTTTATGAATTTGCTTAGCAACTCCTGTCGCCTTTATGATAAATAAGCACATTTCTGTAACAGGCATTCTTAGTAATTAAGCTGCCGCCAAGCCCCCTGTGAGCACATTGCTTGTCACCGGTCACAGCAAACGCTCTGCAGTGAAAGGCTCTGACCTGCAAGTGTGGGCACCCTTTCCATGGCCCTACCCTTCCAAGGGATCACGTCTGGTTGTTTCATGTTTGCACAGTGTGAGGGGATGAAAAGGCAAGCCGACCTGCACTTGGATCATTCATAGTTCTTTGTTGAGCCTTTAAGTAGCAGTCACTCATGAATTCCCTTCTGCTTTTTCTACCATGCTTTTCCCGTTGCTGTTTATAAAACAAACATAGTTCCATTGTCAAATCCCAGCATAAAACAGAACAGAACAAAAGGATCCAAGGACTTGGAGAACAAAAGACGGGAGGTGGAATGATTTGCTGGGTCGACGCTGCGAGTGATGGAGAGAGGAATTGGGACGATACTTGATTTATGGCTTAGGTGACTGGTGGATGTTTTGTTATCAGATGAAGTTCAGTTAGAGAAGCAGAACCATTAGGAGATCTCTCTCTCTCTCTCTCTCTCTCTTTTTAATCTACCTATGTATAAATAGGCATATAGATGTAGATGTAGACACAGATATAGATTTATTATAGGGGTTTAACAGTATGCAATGTGAGAGCTGGTCAACAGTTTATGTAGGGCTGTCACATTTGTGTCTACATGGCAGGCAGTCAGGAGAGGAAGACAGATGGGATATGGGAACGCAAGACTAAAGGGAATCTGCAAAGATGAGCTGGAACCTATGACACTGGCCTAGAACCTGAGTTGATCTCTCATCGCCTTTAGGTTTTCAGTGCAGGAGAGGCTGGTCTCCTTCATCACAGAACTGATATGCACCTGGCCTAGCAGAGCGAGAAACGGATGGGAGAGATGCGGCAGAAGCCGGGGGAGCCGCCTGCTTGGCTGTTGCCTCACGCGGACGAGGGGGACCAGTGGATAAGCAGCATCAGCACCTGCTGCCCGGCGGCGGCTTTCTGAGAGTAAAACAGAAACTGTCTCTGCTTCACTTCTGCCTTCCAAGTCTCCTGTAAAACATCTCTTGTGGTCACACTAACCCAGAACTATGCAGGGAAGGGGATGGTGTGAAACAGAGGTCCGGTCCAGCTAAATCGACAACTCACACATAACGAGGGTTGACAAATCCCCGGTCTGCGTAAGTGAAGTCAAGGCTGTGGGTGAGATGACTCGGGGATTGTGTGGAGCCAGAAAATAACATTATTGAAAGGTTCGGCTGAGGGTAGGAACCTACTGTGGAGAAGGAGAAGTCAGGGAGAAACTGTGGGAGGCAGAGCTGAGTTCCTGGGTATGAGTGTTTCTGAGGATGGGAGTCCATAAATAATGACCGTGACAACGAGGACGATGAGAGCCAGGCATGATATCAAATTTAATGACTGGTATCTACGGCACTGACCAATCAGGATGGATGCTGGACAGTGAGGAGGTCCCCAGGGTCCTGAGGGAAGGTACAACACCATCATGTGATGCTGGACACTGGGTGCACAGGGACATTGGGGAAGCAGGTATTTAACATCCAGTATGGGAGTTTCCCACATTTTGACAGCTTTTATGTTGTCGTGGTGCATATTCGCTGAATATCAGCCCTGCTGGTTGCTAACACCGTGTGCCTACTGTGTGCTCAGCTAAGCACCATGAGCCTGTGTGGTGGTGGTGCCTCTGGGATGCTTTGCCCCACCTGACTGGCTGGGGGCGAGATGTTGGGACAGTGGTGGGCAGGTGGGGATCAGAATCTTGGATCCTGGAAGGGCAAATCATCAGGCCTATCTTCAGCAAACATCTGTTGCCAGGTATGCACCACTTTCACAGGAGGATGTATTTTGGGGAGATTTTATAGGCCCTGGTCCACGTGGGGGAGAACATTTAAACCAGCAGCAGCTGTTAATGAGCGCCATGCTGCTAATTAGGACAGCCTGGAGAGGAGCAGCTGTGGTGGTTTGGAATGACAAAGACTGTGATAACTAACTATTGGAGTCTATCTCTGTGGGACACATTCTGAACTACTAGGACCCATGAAGACTCGTGGAGCCTTAAACTTGGAAGTTCTTGTTTTGAATGATCTGATGTGATTGGTCACCCAGATCAAACACCAGAAGGTTTCCAAGGTGCCATTTTGATTGGCAGTTTGTGGATACAGCCTTGGGAACAATGCCTGAAAGGTCTGTGTGCTCAGAAGTAACCCGGAGGTCACTTCGTCCCCTTCCCTGCAGCATGAGGGGTACTGTTCTCCACTCGACCTCTACCTGCGGTAAGTCAAGTTTGGTCCTGCTAACTTTCCATTTCTCAGACAGAAGCTTTGAAGAGTTACCAAGGTATTATTATCTTAAATGATTTGGGCATTAGTCCTAATAATACTACCAGATTGACCAAGGGATTACCCATGCCCCGAATTGTTGCCATTTGGCTTGGCATTCTGTGAGACCAAGGTGGACAGATTCAATTCATATGTGAGCCAGGCAGCCTCACTCTGGCTGCAAATGTGGCTATAACCTGGGTCATCTGCAGCATGTGCCTTTGATCTTCCTGGGGCTGGAGGAGAGCATGAGAGTAACTCATTGGCCTTCTCACCGAAGCCACTAGGGGGCAGCTCAAAACGCATGCATTATTAAAAGTGGGTCAGTGAGCGCCACTTTGATTTATGGGGCATGTCATTTGACTGTAGGTTCGTTCTCAGCCTGTTCCTTCCTTGGATATTGTTCCCTACATAAAGAAGGAAATCAGCAAGTGGTGGCCAATTGGATTTAGAGTAGCAACTTTCATGAACTTTATTCATCACTTCAAAGACATGAATTTGCAGTATGGGTTCCTTACCAATAAATAGCAGTGTCTTCCTAATCATTTGGTGTGACATACCAGGCTCTGGATCTGGGAGTGAGAAGGGAATTCCAGGTAGGGACAGTAACACAAGCAGAGGTGTGGAAGTTGGCATAGTCTGGTTTGACGAAGAGTGATGGTGACAGCCATTGATGGGGTTAACTGGAGAGAGTGAAGTGTAAGCAAAGCTCCCAATTTTATTTTAATTGCTTCAAAAGAAAGACTGACAGCTACTGTTTCAAACTCCCAAAATTGTAAACTGGGTTTTATATTTTGGTCAACATTGGGGTTTAGGCAAAGAAAAGAAGAAAAACATTTAACTATTTTATGTTTAATTCTATCAGAAGTCACTAATAATAATTACAAATTTCCAACTCTTACAACTTCCAGTTATGTTTGTCTCCCCATGATTATCTAAAACATGTTTCACAATTCTTGATGTTCACATACAAACATTAAATGTTTGCATTTCAGATGGGCAAAAACAGGGATGTCAAAACAATTTGACAGGAAACCAGTCCTTATTTCTTTCTCTAGAATGGCAGCTAAGAAATTTGTCACTTAAGTGGAGCATAATCTAGTTTAGTTTTGTTGGGGACCTATCTCAATCTGATTTGTAAGCAAATAGATGCTTTAACTACCTGGGTTGTAAATAATCTTTATCCTCCAGCTTCTTTTATCAGCCAAGAAAAGCAATTTGCAGCATAATGCCTGGATAAACAAAAGTATTTTTAGGTCCAAGTGATTTTTCTTCAATTTCCCTTTAATTAAAACTGACTGTCTTCTTAAAAGGTGATTCCTGTCTCATCTCAAATTTTTCTTTCTTGAAGAGGGACTTATATAGGATTCTATTTTTACAGAGGTTAGTATGCTTCCCCAATATCCAAAAGTGAAATGGCCTTCCCTAGTCTGTAGGGTAAAACCAGAATTCTGTAACAACGCCTGCTTTGGTTTTGCCTCTTCCTGCCCTCCCAGCCCCATCCTGTGCCTCTTTCAGTCCAGCCCCACTGAATTGGCTATTCTTCCCAAGTGCCATGTTCCTCTCCACTGGTGATCTTGGGTACATGAGGTGTCCTCTGCCTGGAACATACTTTTGTGCTACTTTCCTTCACTAAGTACTACTAGTTAATTTCTGTCTCAGCTGAAATGTCCCTTCCTTAGGGAATTTGCTCTGACCACCCCCTTCCCTTTTCCCCACACACTTCAGTAGCCCCTGTGTTTCTCTATTGCAATGTTTTACTTGCTTGTAATTTTCTAATTATTGATACTAATTTATTTAGCATCTATCTTCTCTGCTGGACTGTAAGTTCCTTGGGGACAGGGACCCTATCTGTTTGTTCACTACTGTACCTGCCTCACAGTGTAGCCTTGGTGATTGGATGCACTCAGTTAATATGTGTCAGCTGATTGGCAAAAGTCTAACTCTTTATTAAATGCGTTAAAGTAAAAACATTTTACATTAAAAAAAATTAACACTATATACTTTAAAATTATTTATAAAGTAAGATTTGATTCAGTAAACTCTAGATGCATTTCAGTATCCTTTTCATTGATTCTCAATGGCAACTCATCATGAAAATGTTTCTTACATCATGAAAATGATTTATCCTGGAATCATTATCTTAAAGTCAGAGGCATCCTCAGGAAAACACTTTCATTGGGACTTCAGCTCAAGGATTTCAAGATAGTTTGACAACAGATGTCCTTCCATCTTGGAGCTTTTGGTGGCATTTTCTGCCTCAGTCGTAAGGAGTTTATTGCCTGCTTATAGATTCAAATCAGACAGAGCGGCCTTAACTGCCTTCCTTACCCCCAGCTAGGAAAACCTCCACTGTGGAATGAATGACACCTGCAAAACAGTCTTCCTCAAATCACAAGGAAGAAATTTTTCCTCGGATTCTCACATTTTTAGAATCAAAGTGAGATGATTTCTCCTTTATTTTGCCTTAGCTGGGTGGTCCTTGTGTGCAATAATGCTCCATTAACCTCTGACTTTTAGGATGTGGTATCCAGATCCTGCCCTTAAAGAACTTACCATCTGGTTAGGCACAAATAGGTAAAAAGCAACTCAAGGACACATGAGTATCTCAGGCAGTGAGTCCTGGAGTCAGGGATGGGGGTGATTTCTGAAGAGCTATGTGATCTCTGAAGAAGAAGACTTTGAAGCTCTTACCCCAATTTTCAGAGGATTAACTCTCACATCATTCATGTCTCAGATCCGACGTCTACTCCCCATCACAGGCTTTCCTGACCACCCTGTCTAATACAGACACACTCACGGTGCCATTCTTTATCCCTTCACCAGGCTTTAATTTACAGCTTCCCCACTTGAACATAAGCTCCTAGAACAGAGGGACTTTGTCCTGATGATCACTGGATCCCCAGCAGCTAGAAGGTTGTTAGTACATAGTCGGCACTGTTTAATGGTTATTGAATGAATGCATGGGCAGGGGGTTGGAGGGAGTGAATGCATATATAGGGAAAAAGGAAATCCGGATGGATGAAATGGCCTGGAAAAAAGAATGGAGGCTGGCTTAAAGCAGGCCAACTGATAGAAGGAAGAAGCTCATTTGAGTGAGCAGTGGGAGGGTGGGCCACTGGTTTATGAAGTAGGATGGGGCTAGATCATAGGAGGTTTTGAACGGCCAACTGTTGAGTTGCTCTAATTGAGGGGTATGTGGATTGAACCCTGGCCTAGGGGTGTGGCAGTAAGAATGAAAAGGTGGGGAGATGTTATACAGAAACTGTCGGTAGGCGTTGGTAAGTGACTGATGTGGGGGTAGGAGAGTCCAAAGTGGTTGTCCAGCTGTTGAGTCTCCAAGAATGTTGGTGCTTCTGACAATCCAGTCATGCCTTGTTTTACTGTACTTTGCTTTATTGCATTTTTAACAAATTAAAGATTTGTGGCAACCCTGAGTATGGCAAGACTATGCCACCATTTTTCCAACAGCATCTGCTTACTTTGTGTTTCTGTATCACATTTTGGTAATTCTTGCAGTACCTGAACGTTTTCATTATTATTATTGTGTTTGTTATGGTGATGTGTGGTCAGTGATCTTTGATGTTACTATTGCAAAAAGATTATGACTTGTGGAAGGCTCAACTGGTGGTTCGCATTTCTTAGCAAAGAAGTATTTTTTAATTGGGTATATACATTGTTTTTTATTTTTATTTTTTTATTTTTTATTGGAGTATAATTGCTCTACAATGTTGTGTTAGTTTCTGCTGTACAGTGAAGTGAATCAGCTATATGTATACCTATATCCCCTCCCTCTTGGACCTCCCTCCCACCCCCAATCCCTCCCATCCCACCCATCTAGGTCATCACAGAGCACCGAGCTGAGCTCCCTGTGCTATGCAGCAGGTTCCCACTAGCTATCTATTTTATTTTATTTATTTATTAGAAATTTATTTATTTTAATTTTTGGCTGCATTGGGTCTTCATTGCTGCATGTGGGCTTTCTCTAGTTGCGGTGAGCAGGGGCTACTCTTCGTTGCAGTGCACGGGCTTCTCATTGCATTGGCTTTTCTTGTTGCGGAGCACAGGCTCTAGACGTGCGGGCTTCAGTAGTTGTAGCACGTGGGCTCAGTAGTTGCGGCGCAAGGCTTAGTTGCTCCGCGGCATGTGGGATCTTCCCGGACCAGGGCTTGAACCGGTGTCCCCTACATTGGCAGGGGGATTCTTAACCACTGCGCCACCAGGGAAGCCCTCTACTTTGAACATGGTAGTGTCAAACCTAATCTCCCAATTTGTCCCACCCTCCACTTCCCCCACTGCGTCCTCATGTCCGTTCTCTACGTCTGCGTCGCTATTCCTACCATGCAAATAGGTTCATCTGTACCATTTTTCTAGGTTCCACATAATGCGTTAATATTGATATCTGTTTTTCTCTTTCTGGCTTACTTCACTCTGTATGACGGACTCTAGGTCCATCCACATCTCTACAAGTGACCCAATTTCATTCCATTTTATGGCTGAGTAATATTCCATTGTATATATGTACCACATCTTCTTTATCCATTCATCTATCATTGGACATTTAGGTTGTTTTCATGTCCTGGCTATTGTAAATAGTGCTGCAGTAAACATTGGGAGACGTGTCTTTTTGAATTATGGTTTTCTCAGGTTACGTGCCCAGGAGTGGGATTGCTGGGTCATATGGTAGTTCAGTTTTAGTTTTTTAAGGAACCTCCATACTGTTCTCCATAGTGGCTGTATCAATTTACATTCCCATCAAGAGTGCAAAAGGGTTCCCTTTTTTCCACACCCTCTCCAGCATTTATTGTTTGTAGATTTTTTGATGATGGCCATTCTGACCGGTGTGAGGTGATACCTCATTGTAGTTTTGATTTGCATTTCTGTAATACAGTGGAGAAAAGACAGCCTCTTCAATAAGTGGTGCTGGAAAAACTGGACAGCTACATGCAAAAGAATGAAATTAGAACACTACGTAACACCATACACAAAAATATAATCAAAATGGATTAAAGACCTAAAAAACTCTTAGAGGAAAACATAGGAAAAACACTATAAAACTCTCAGAGGAAAACATAGGACACTATAAAACTCTTAGAGGAAAACATAGGAAAAACACTGTTTGACATAAACCACAGCAGGAAAATAAAAACAACAATAAACAAATGGGACCTAATTAAACTTAAAATCTTTTGCACAGCAAAGGAAAGCATAAACAAGATGAAAAGACAACCTTCAGAATGGGAGAAAATATTTGCAAACAAAGCAACAGACAAAGGATTAATCTCCAAATATACAAATAGCTCATGGAGCTCAGTATCAAAAAAAAAAAAAAAACCCCAAACAACACAATTAAAAAATGGGCAGAAGACCTAAATAGACATTTCACTAAAGAAGACATACAGATGACCAAGAGGCACATGAAAAGATGCTCTACATTGGTTTTTAGACATAATGCACACTTAATAGACTACAGTACAGTATAATTGTAACTTTCATATGCACTGGGAAACCAAAAAATACATGTGACTCGTTTTAAGATATTTGCTCTATTGCAGTACTTGGGAACTGAACCCACAATATCTTGGAGGTACGCATGTATTAGTGAAGTCGGAGTACAAACTGGTTTTGGAGACTGGCAGGTGGACTCAGTTTGAGCCAGGTGGAGGGTAAGGGAATGGCAGGGCTTTCAGCAGAGATGAAGTGCAGCCATGCTGCCAGATGGACGCTCTTGGGAGAGGTTAAGGCCTGTTTCCAGCCTGCTCCCAGAGCTGGCTCATGAAATCACTGGTTCCCACTACACTCTTTCCACAGTCCCCATAGTTACAGCATCCACTGTTCCATCCAGATGGGATATTCCTGTCAGAGGCAGGAACTTCCCTACCCAGTCCCCAAAGAAGCTACCTGATTCATCATCTCATAAGGCCGGTCCTGGATCTCCACTCTTATTATGCACCTTTTGATCCATAATCTTCCCAGCTTCTAAGTACTTTGAACTTTCTCCCTCTCCCTCCATTTCTCCATCTAGATGACAAACGTGCTAACTTGTGTGTGAGGACACACACACACACACACACACACACACACACACACACGTATGGACCCCATCAATCATGGAGCCCTAAGCCTCCATAATTCAATGAGACTGATGCCTGGCACATAGTAGGTGCCTAATAAATGTCACTTCTTCTCCTCTGACCCCTTTCTATCTTCCAGCTACTCCATCTGGGTGCAAAACTGCCCAGAAAAATGGGAAGGAGTTGGGCTGGCTTCTGGGTTTCCGTGCCTGCATAACAATGAAGCTGCTTCTGGAACAGAGTAGTTTGTGCCCATAAACCATGACCTCCGTTATCCATGAAGGCGGCCAGCAGTAGCAGTCCCTGTAGAAATCTTTCCCATCCCAACTGCAAGGATGGCAGAAGCTATAAGACTATGCCATTTGTCTCAGCAGTGCTAGCAAAGGCTTTCTATAGTGCTATGCAAAGTATACTCTTCCCCTATTCTTTCTGTCTGGGCTGGGCTTTTTTTCCTCTGGTTAAAAATTAAAATATCTGCTGAATTTATATTCATTTCTTGGGTCTGCAGTTCACGCTCCATTTCTCATGAGCAGCCTGCATTATGGTGGGGCTCATCTGCTTGTATCACCTCTTGGAAATAGCCACTTAAATCTCTGCTTGGTTAAAAATGATTCCCTCATGCCAGGGTACCAGAGGGCAGTGACACATGGAATAGAGTCAACTGAGAGTGACAAGAGGCTCTGCAGCCTGATCCCCTTCCAAGGAAAGAATTCCCCCCAGTGCCACCCCCATGGGTCATCTCACCTCTCCCTCAGCAGCTTCAGCATTGGGAGTCACAAGGGATGAAGCTTCAGCTCTTAGAAAATTCTTTCTAAGTGACTACAACTTACATCCCTGTAACTTCCACTCCCTGTTCTTAGTTCTGTCCTTTGGGCTGTATAGGTCAAATCCTCTATAGGGAGTTCTTCGAATTAGGAAGACAGTCTCCTGCCTTCTATTATGGGTTGAATTGTGTCATCCAAAGATATATGTTGAAGTCCTAATCCCCAGTACCTCAGAATGTGATACCTATTTGGAAATAGGGCTGTTGTAGATATAATTGGTTAAAATGAGGTCATACCGGAGTAGGGTGAATCAAATATCACTGGTATCCTTATAAGACACACACAGAAAGGGAGAGCAGCAAGTGAAGACGGAGGCAGAGATTGGAATGATGCTGCCGCAAGCCAAGGAGTGCTTGGGGCTACCAGATGCTGGAAGAGGCAAGGAAGGATCCTTCCTTAGAGACTTCAGAGGGAGCATGGCCCTGTGAACACCTTGATTTTGGGACTCTGGCCTCCCAAACTGTGAGAGAATACATTTCTGTTGTTTTAAGTCATCCAGTGTGTGGTATTTTGTTATGGCAGCCCCGGGAAACTAATATACCTGCTGAGACTTCCCTGGGCTGAACACGTGCAGTTCCTTCAATTGTTTCTCATATGATATGATCTCCATCCTTTCCTTGACTTCCTTCCTTTGAGCATATTTCATGTACCAAGCCAATTACTCTAGAGGTGGTCTGGGCATTACACCTTGTACTGGGACCATCACCTCCCACCTTTCTGGATTCTGTACCTCACAGCACAGTTGCTTTCTTGGCAGCTTTTTTGTACCTCAAATTCTGACTGCGTTTATGGTCAACTAAGACCCATGGTTCTTTTCCAAGAGCACCCCTGCTAAATCATGTCTCTCAGCTGGTATGGTAGTTCTGTTAAAGTCTCTTACCATAATATTGATTATTGCTGTCTTCTTCAGATATTTTGAGTCGATTCAGCAATGCATTCAAAATTCTTCCCAACTCCATTCTTACTTTATCTATTTTCCCCCCAGAAATTCCTTTATGTCTTCATTGAGGTTTTAATCACAGGCTGCTGAGGACAAAGAACTGTGGCATATCATCAGAGACTTCTCTGCTGTGAATCCATACATTTGTTCACTCAATAAATATTTACTGAGCTCCTAGTACATGCCAGATATTATTTTAGGCACTGAGGATTTGGAGACGAATAAGAAAACTCTCAGGGCTTCCCTGGTGGCACAGTGGTTAGGAATCCCCTTGCCAATGCAGGGGACACGGGTTCGAGCCCTGGTCCGGGAAGATCCCACATGCTGCGGAGCAACTTGGCCCGTGCACCACACTACTGAACCTGTGCTCTGGAGCCCGCAAGCCACAACTACTGAGCCCACATGCCTCAACTACTGAGGCCTGCGTGCCTAGAGCCTGTGCTCCACCACAGGAGAAGCCACCGCACCTCAACAAGGAGTAGCCCCCACTCGCTGCAACTAGAGAAGGCCTGCGCACAGCAACAAAGATCCAGTGCAGCCAGAAATAAATAAATTAATTAAAAAAAAAAAAAAGAAGAGAACTCTCAGTCCTTATGGAACTTAAATTATCACATTAGTCAACCTTGAGGATCTACCTGACAATTAGTGGAGTGTATGGATATCTGCATTCTGGCAGACCCTTTATCTTTTCACAAATACCAGTTCTAAACCTCTGGAGCCAAGGGCCTGGAGAAATACTGTTTCTGAATGGAGAATTGAATATAGGACTGTTCTTTCCAGTAAGCAAGAATGTTCTCCTTGTTCTTGTCTTCTCTGTGACAAGGGGTAGCTCCCTAGGGGTTTCTGTCTCGTTTTGCCACTTTTCTCTCCTTTTGACCTGCTAACAGAGCAGCTTAGGGTTTGGGTGGGAAGAATAGGAAAGAAGCCGAGCTGCAAACAGGCAAGTGGAGTCAGGGATTGGGAGTAAACAAAGTACCCTGGCTTTGGATCTTGGGGGCAGGAAGCCTGGAGTTTGTACAATGGAGAATATCAGAGTGGAGAGAGAAGATAGAATCATGGTTAATGAGGAAGAGTGAAGGAATGGGGAATAGCTTGACGAAGGGACGAGTTGGAGGAGGTGAGACCTGTATTCAAATATTTGCACAGATGTATTTTTTTCCCTAACATCTAATCAGTTATAAAGCCAGCTAAGAGAATTTTGTTGGCTGTAAGAAACCTAGATGCACTTAGATGAGTTTATGTCCCAGATGCCAATGACTCTAAGGCTTTAACAACAACCTTGCTGTGGAGTGTCTGGCTCTCTAGCGGAGTCGTGTCTGTTGTTGCCTCTGGCATTGATCTCCTTTCTGTAGCATCTGGGCTTTTCTTTTCATGTCATTCTCCTTTCTCTTCCTGTCCCCAACCAATTAATTATCTTTGCATTTTCCTATTCAAATTCTGGAGGGGAAGTGTCTGACTCTCCTAATGAATTACCACCAGTCCTACTGGACAGAGCTTTTCACACCCAGCTTCTTCTTTGGTCACTGGCCAGCTGGCGGATGGGCTGCTCTTGGCCCAGGTGCTCATTCTGGTTCAGTTATTTACCAGTCCTTTTTCAAGGGCCAGCACACAGCCTCTTCTCTCAGCAGTGACCTGTGGGTGGGGCAGTTTCCCTTCTAAAAGAAGGTTGGGTGGCGGTCACCGTGAATGTCATGTAGTTTGCCACGTTGGGTGGATTCTGTTTCCTAAACCTTTTCCCCTCCATTCTCTGTTTCCAGGTTTCACCTCTGTTTCACCATTATTTGGACTGGACTGTCAGAGATGTCTTCCAGACTCGGTTTTGTTTCATTCCTCATATTTCTGTCGCCATGATCTTTCTAAAACTACACCTGTGATAATATTGATGCTGATAGCTCAGATTCTCTGTACACCAGTGCCAAATCAAACCTCAGAGTCAGAGTTTTGGGTGAAGTAGAAAAGGATAGCTTTAATGCTTTGCCAGGCAAAGTGGGACACGGCAGGCTCCTGCCTCAAAAAACTATGTGTCCCAACCTGGGAGGATTTGATGAGGAGTTTTACAGCAATAGTTCAAGGGTGGGGTTGCTGACAAGATTAGGGTGTGTGCAGGGTCTCAGGAGGTTGGTCTCCTAATCTTGATGAGCTTCTCTTGTCCCTTTAATCTTGCCTCAGGTGGTCTCTTGGCTGCCCTCCCTTGATTAGCAGCTGTTCATATCTGCCCTTTGGAACTCAGGGAAGGTCATGGAGGCTGGAGACTTGCCTACAAGAAATTGGGGGGCAAAAAGGCCTCCATGCCCAGGAGCCCCACAGGGCCCTCCTCAGTTTAAATATCACTCCCCTGCCTAAAATCTTTCAATAGCTCTCCATCATCTTTTAAGGAAAAAGTCAAACCTCCTTTGCTCACCAATTCCATCTCCCATTACAACCTCTCCAGGTTCATCTCCTTGCCCCTCACTTGCTCCTTATATTCCATTAAGGCTCACCATGCTATTTTATTTCTCCAAGTCTTTGTAATATTTTCTCCCTCCTCGAGCACCAGCAGAACTCTTATTTGTGTTCAAAACACTTTGTAGACATCACCGTCTCTGGGAAGTCTACTTTGGCAACCACCTCTGCTTCTGCCACAGAGCTAATCACTTTCTCCTCTGTGCACTGTACATGATTCTTTTATTGTACTTATCATGCTGTATTAGAATTTCTTTTTAAACATTTCTTTCTCTCCTACTAATTTGCATGCATCCTCAGAAGGGGGCTATTTGTTATGCATATTTGCAGCTCCAGCATTCACCACCAGTACTTCAATAAACGTTTGTTGAATAACTGAACAGTGAGGAAATGATTGAGAAGATAAACTGACCTACTTTATGCCACTGTACTAAGTGCTTTACATGCACTATCTCATTTAATTCTCACAACAGGAAGATAAGGAAAGGGAGGGCCTCAGGGAGATGGAGTGCCTTTCCCAAGGTCTAGCAGTTATTAAGTGGTGGAAATGGGATTTGAGCCCAGGTTTGTCTGACTCCAAAGCCCTTGTTATTTTCACTGCACTAGCAGAGGAAGAAAGTTCTGTAGAGACAGATTCTAGCCAAATAAAAGGAAAGGTTTTTTTTGTTTTATTTTGCTTTTTGGTTGTTGCTGTTGTTTTAAAGATTGGAGCTATGCGAAGTGGAAATGGGCCACTTTGAGTTCCCATGTCAACAGAATAGGAACAGCTGACTCACAGGAGATAGGTGCCAGGATGCTGATAAAGTATAATTTTCCAAGGGTTAAAAAAGATCACTCTCATAGCAATATAAAATGAACATATGTGAAAGGTTGTATTCTACTCATTAATGAATGAGGGAACCAGTAAGATGTTAAAATTGGCTCAAAGAGCATTTAAGAAGCTAGGTATTCATAGGCAATGTTAAGATGAGATTGCTGGGTTAGATTAAAAACTGATTAATGCCCAATAGAGCCATAAATGTAATCTGTGGAGGTTTCTTTTCTTTTTAAAAAATATTTATTTATTTATCTATCTATTTATTTATTTATTTATTTATTTATTTATTTTTGGCTGCATTGGGTCTTCGTTGCTGCACGTGGGCTTTCTCTAGTTGTGGCAAGCTGGGGCTACTCTTCATAGCGGTGTGTGGGCTTCTCATTGTGGTGGCTTCTCTTGTTGCAGAGCACGGGCTCTAGGCGTGTGGGCTACAGTAGTTGTGGCACACGGGCTCAGTCGTTGTGGCACACGGGCTTAGTTGCTCCGCGGCATGTGGGATCTTCCCGGACCAGGGCACAAACCCATGTGCCCGGCATTGGCAGGAGGATTCTTAACCACTGCACCACCAGGGAAGTCCCTGGAGGTTTCTTTTTTACTGGATAGAAATTATTTGCATCTCTAGTGGTCAAAAGCAACATATTAATAAAACTTTACTAAACCTGGAACTCTAAATCAGTAGTAAATAGCTGAACCAAATACAAATCCCTGGATATATCCCATGGGTGTCCTTCACCCCTCTATGGCGTTGGAAGGGTGTGCCACCCACCCTTTTGCCTTATTTCTAAGCTTTGGATAATTCTTCTGACAGCTCTGTTGCTCACCTCAGCCTCAGGGTGTCACCCTGGACAGGGTGCTTCAGGGCCTGGCTGGGAGATGGTGTGGGGGAAGGTCACTGTGTGCAGAGAATTCTGGGTCCTTTCTCATCACGTGGTGGGAATCTCTCCTCCTATCCCCATGGGGAGTCAAAGGGAAGGAGAGTAGGCCTTGGCCAGAAGGGCTCCATTTGCTGCAGGATGGGCTTCCAGCAACCAATTCTAGTTAGGGCACCTCAGCTGGTGGGAAGCCCACCTTACAACTTCATCAATTTTTTAAAAAGTTTTTATTATGAAAATGTTCAAAGACACACATACACACACAGAGTTTGATGTAGTCCCCCCCCTTTTTTCTTAGGCTACAGTATATTAAAGCAAATCTCAGCCATCATGTCATCTCCTAAATTGATTTAGTTTGTACCTCCCCCATAAAAAACAAAACAAAACAGAAAAGAGATATTTTCTTATGCAACAATGCCATTATCACACTGAACAAATTAACAATAATTTCTTAGTGTCTTCTAATTCATAGTCAGTATTTACATTTCTCTGATTATTGAAAAAGTGTGTTTTTATAGCCCTGACCACTAATATTTACTGCATATCTAATCTGGGCCAGGCTTTGTGCTTGGCATTGGTCCCACAGCAAAGAATGCTATGGACAGGATCCCCACCCTCATGGGGCTTATTACCTTCTCATGGCCCAGGGGGTGCGAAGGCTGGTCTTTCTCACAGCCTGAGGGACAAGGCCATCACGGAGTTAGGCCTGGCTCAGGGAACATCCTTAGGTCTAGGTGACTCCCATGGTGTTGAGTACCCCGAAGTTTACTAAAATAATCAGACTTGGTTTGTTGGTTCAGCTTAGATATTACAGGCTTGGGCTCCAGCCTGCAGGAGGTGGAGCAGGTGTTTGCAGAAGCCCCAGGCTGAGGAAGGGGAAGGGCCTAGGGGGTCCTGGGACAGCATCTTCTCCCTTCAGGAAGTCCAGAGGAGGAGGAGGATCCACCAGAAAAGGAGCGGAAACAGAGAGCTCACCGAAGGCACAGTATGGCACGAGTGTGACCAACTATGGTCTAATTTTTTTTGGCCTATGGTGGGCCCTTACATTTTTCTTGAATAAGTCTCATCTTGACATGTTGGGTTTTGTGGTTCAGCCTGCAAAAATCACTCTGAATTTTGATCCTGCCAGCCCCCCTTCCCAGTTTCCTGACATCTGTCTGTTTGATAATTATGCCTTCTGTGTCCTCATTTAAGTTTGTGATGAAAATGGTGAAAAGGACAGGACAGAGAACAGATCCTTGTGTTATTGCTTGGAGAAATTCCTCTAGTAAACTGACAGTAAATTTTAATCCAGACATTACAAGCTGGCATCCATGGGTTGTATTGAGCCTACAGACATGCTTTGTTGGTCATTCACACAGTGTTTGGTTTTTAGATGCCACATACATGGCAAGTCCAGATTCCTACCTTCTTTGAAAAAGCAGGGGCTCTTGCTCCAACTTGTCTGGGTTCCCTCATGGCCACAGTGGACTGCTGCTGGGTGATGGGGGTGCTGCTCTCTTAGGCGGATTGTACCCCTTTCTGTTGCCAGAGTCCTTACCACTCCCTCCACTTATTCACAGGCATCAAAGTCTCTCTCCCATGACCCTCTTTGCTCCATAAAATGATGCTTTTTGGTTATGGTTGGTCTACCAATCATGAACCTGTTTCACTCACTCAGTCTCCACCTATATCTCACCAGCCGCTCTGCAGGGCCCTGTGAGACACCTTGTCAGAACCTTCTGAAAGCTCAGATACATGCTATCCACTTGATTTTCCTGGTCTGCAGATCTAATAACTCATGAAAAAAGGAAAGGATATGAGATGACCTTACCTGTTCTTGGTAAACCCGCACTGGCTCCTGGCACTCATTGCTTCATTTTTAAGTGTTTAGGAATTGTTCAGGAATTATTCCCAAGTAGGAATAGAGGGTGAGCTGCAGCTTGGGGTTTTGGGGCTGCAGAAAACTACTTTCCTCGAAGAGGAACATGCTATGGAGAAAAAAGAAAGGGCTTTAGATTTAAAAATCAAATCAATGTTTGAGTATGGTTCAGCAATTCTGAAATGAGTGAATTTGGGCAGGTCCTTCCTTTGTCTAGGCTTCAGTCTCATCCACAAACTGGAGCTGATTGGTTAAATGAGGCTTCAAGCTATGACATGAAGTGAGTATTTCTTAGCTAAAATGAGATAGGGCTGGAGAGGGGCAGAGACCCTGAAGTCTCTGAGCTAGATCATTTGGTGGTCATCCCTGATCCTCTGCAGTAGATGATGACAGTACCTCCTCAGAACCAGAAGTTAACTCATTTCTAAATCCCTCAGTCTACAGATGGTGCCACTGAGGCTCAGGGAGGGGAAGTGACTTCTGGAAGATCGAAGTGTAAACTGGTCGCAGAATGGAGATTTTAACCCAGGCTACCTGGCATCCAGGTGAAGATTCTATCCACTAAACCAGTGTTTTTCAAAAGTTTCTTATCCTGACTCAGACTAAGAAGTACATTTATAATCACTACCTAGAACACAGTCACACATATATATGGTGTGTTTGGATAAAACATATTTGTAACAAAATATTCACAAAAATATGCATTTCTCCATGCAATAAGCTCTTCATGTTCTGTTCTAATCTATCCCATCCCATCCCATCCCATCCCATCCCATCCCATTCCAATCCAGTTCATTTTAAAAGTAAAGTTATCCTTGACATTTGAATTTGTTTTCACTTTGCTTACTGTAAAGCAGGGGTTGGCAGTCTACAGCCTGCAGGCCAAATCCTACCTGACACTTTGTTTTGTAAATAAAGGTTTATTGGTATACAGCCACACCTATCATGTACGGAGTGTCTATGGCTGCTTTTGTACTACAGCAGCAGAGTTGAGTAGTTGCAACTGAGTTGGCATGTCCCACCAAGTCTGAAATACTTACTATCTGGCCATTTACAGAAAAAGTTTGGAAACCCCTCACCTCACTTTGTGCCAGGCTGAGTCTTTTAAGACCTCTTTTCGTGATTAAAGTGGGATGGAAAGGAGAGAAGATAGGGAGGGAAAGGCCTCTGGGCCCTGAGCCAGCATCTGCTTTCAGAGATTTTGGCCAGAGGGGAGGAGGGTGGAGCCTGGGGTTCTGGGCACCCTTTGCTTGCTTGTCTGTACCCTGGAGGCTTCGTGTGTGCTACCAGCTTCTGGAGCCCCAGTTTTGGATTCATGGACCCTTGCTTAAGGGCCACAGAGTGCAGCTTTTAAATTAGTGATTTTGAATTAGGTGGAAGGTGGAAGGAGTGAACCACACATGGTTTCCAGGCTGAGATCTTGCAGCTGGGGCCCAAGGAGACATCTATTAGTGAGTCACTGATTGGCAGGTCTTGGACTCTCCTGCCCCTACAGTTCTTAGTGGAAATGCTACGGTTTTCATCTCCATTGGCCCATGCTTTGACAGGTGCTGGGTTGTTACCAAGTCTTTGGGCAGCCAGTCCCCCTGCCCTGCTATCTTGTTGATCCATGATGAATGGGAGCTGCCATTTTGTGTGCAATGCAGAGACCCGGAGTCTGTTCTTAGTACCATGGCGAAGTGATGATGCCTTTCCCAAATGAAAACATGACACCTCAGTAATTGGGATTAGGATTAGTTACTCAGAATAAGTGAGGTGGATTTTTGTTGTTGTTAATTAGGAACAAATGTTCATATGCCCCTTGTTCAGCTCATAGAGACAGTGGTACTGAAACTGGTTTTACAAGGTGACAAAGTCGGTTTTCTTTTTGAGGGTTATGGGTCTTTGTGCAGGACCACTTATGGAAATACATTCAGCTCAGTTTCTGTCCTACACATATTACAAAAACAGGTGGTTGAGTTTAATGTATGTTAACATGAGACCCACAGAGCTGTGTCCTGGGACCATGCTCCCCAGGCAAAGGGTACAGGGGTGTTTCTTGGAGAGGAAAGGGCACAGCTAGGGTCTTGGCAGGTATGTCCTCTCCCCTGCTGTAATGACATCCCCTGAACTGTCCTAGGTTTAGTGATGACAGAGCCCTGCACCCCGCTGGGAGAGGCACACCCCACAAAGTCCCTGGATCCTGCCAAGGCTTTCTCATGTCACACAAGGCTCGTTCCCACTGCTCAGGAGCCCTACCTCCCTTGGTTCTCTGGCTTCTTGCCTTCTGTCTGGGCGTCTTCCTGCTCCCGTGACATCAAAGGCAGGCCTGGGAGGAAGGAAGGCTGGTAGAAGCCTCCCCAGTGCTCGGACCTGTCCCTTTCTCTGGGGTGGGGAGGTGGAGAGGGATTCTTCCTCAGAGTCCAGCCCTGACCTAGAGGAGGAGTGAGGGAGGCCTTAGGAAAGAGACAGTCAACACGTTCTGGGTCAAGGCAGAACAGAGACCAAGGTATGAGAGTTGTAGGAAGATTTGTTTTCATAAAAGGAAGTACAATCCAATAATCTGAGCTGTCAGATATGTCTGGCTGCTAGGCGGTAAGGATGAGCAGAAATATGAGGAGATCTGGGAGACCCCCTTGGGCAGTGGTTCCAAAATTCCAGGCCCTATACCTGGGCTGATTCATGATCAATTACTACTGGTCTCTGATAAAACACAGAGAGTGTAGAACTTCTCCATAGAACTCATTTTTCAGATGCTGAGATTGTTGTCCCTACTTTCTTTGGTATTAAGATATAGCTTATTATATGAAATGATAGTGGTAACAGATTATTGCTATTTTCCTTTTGTCCCTTATTTGGTTGGCAACATCATAAAGTCTCCCAAAGAGTACTTTTGAAATTGTAGTCGTCCATAAAATCCAAATACCTGGAACCATTGATCTAATATAACTGTTTTGTACTTCCCAGAATATCTAAACTATCAGAATGAACTTCACACCACTCAGGCAGCACCATGACCAAAGAAGCCCCAATAATTCTCACCATTTGTGCCTTGGTCTTAAACCTTGAACCTCAGTTGTGTGTCTTGTTGGCCTGCAGTATAATGGGGACATTATATAAACAACGCCAAGCTCCTATTCACAGTTTGGGAAGTGCCTGGCCACTGAGCATGCCAGGACCAGAACAATGGAGAACAGTGGGGATTGACCAGTAGGTAGCACTGGGTGGGCTTGGGGACTGGCACATGGACTGGTTGTGAGTCTGGCACCAGTGGGAGTAGTGGGTATTCTAATGTGCAAAGGCCAAGAGGTTTGCCATACTTGGACATATACAATAGATATCCATGCCAGGGGCCAGTTAGTGGGCGAGGTGAGGGTCACACCCAAGTGGTAGATAATGAGTGAGGTCGTGCGGACAGAGGAGCAGTGGTATTCTCAGCAAATACTCCAGTTGCAGGAGGCTCCCAGGAAGAAGCAGGGCATCTGGTTGTAGAACAGAGCCCCTGGGGAGGGAGTGGCAAGAGAGAGGCAAGGGTCAGGGTCCCACCAAATGGGGTGGGGTTGAGGACAGGGTTCAAGTCCAGCATAGAAATCAAATGCTAGGCAGAGAAACTGGACTGGAGCCCAGATGTAAGGCCTGAGGCCACCTGTGGTGAGGAAGAGGGTCAGAAGCAAGAGCAAGTTATGCTCAGTGCACCTGATCTCAAGGCCTGCTGTCAGTGAGTCTGAGATCATGAATGTCTTCCTGACCCGGTCAGCTTGGCTGCAGAACTGAGCTGGGCAGAATCTTCAGGGAGCGACCTCAGCATCTGGAGCTTTGAGGAGAGAGGAAGATCAGGGCTTCTGCTGTAGAAAGCAGTTCCTGCAGTGAATTCCCTGCAACACCAGTGGGCAAAGGAATTGTGTCAACTGTGCACACTCTCTCCTGCTCTTGGAGACCCACAGCATACATGAATGTATTCAAGGCCCTGAGAAACCCTGTGGGAAACAGGTAACTTTGCTTAATCCAGCATTCCCCAAATGATCAGAGCATAGGACCCTGTATCAGCCCCAAGCCTGTTAACCTTCCTCGACACGAAGGTCAACAGAACCCTGTGGGAAATGCTGCTCCAGAAAATAGACATAGAGGCCAACCAAACCCCTTGTACTTTGAGGTTTGTGTGCATGTGTGCATGTATGCATACACGCACACATGCACACAAGAGAGAGGGCGATGAATCTTCAAATGAACCACGGAAATTGTGCGTTAATACCACCACCTACTGCCTGGACTGGTCACCATAATGGGCTCTGTCCCGAACACTGAGTCTTTGCTTTGGGTCCCTTCATTTCATTCCCAGGGAGGCTCTGGTTGGCTCACTTCCACAGAGGAAATTTGAAAAATTCAACAGGACAGATTTTGCATGACAATGCCACAACTCCTCCCATTCCCTCCCAGTGTCAGGGCAGTTATATTTCAATTTGTTTTTTTCATGGTATTTATTACCAGCATTTGTTCTAGGATGTGTCAAAGGCAGCCTGGGAAGCACTCAGCTTGACATGGTGACAGCCCCCATCTGTGTGCAGAGGGTGAGATGCGCCTGGGAGGGCTCTACTTGTTAGAATAAAACCCCGAAGTTGGTTTCTGCTCTCAAGGAAGGGTGTTTAAGTTGTGAGGGATACCTGAGCAACCAGAGGTGACCTGGCTTCCTTTGTTACCAAACCAAACTTGGGTCCACTCACCTGTGTGCAGTAAACCAATCTACTGACCCTGGGTTGTGGTGAAGGCAAGTATAGTGTTTATTGCAAGGCATCCAACATAAGGCCAAGCAAGGAGAAAGGGCAGCTCATGCTCAAAAGACCCGAACTCCCTGATGGCTCTCAGGGAAGGGTTTTTAAAGACAGTGTGAGGAAGTGGGTCTTGGGGTGTATAATCAGCTTGTGTTCAATTCTCTGATTGGTTGATGGTGAGGTAACAAGTTGATGTTTTGGGAATCTCAATCATCAACCTTTTGGTTCCAGCTGTCTGGGGTCAGTGTGTGAACTTCTTCCACTTGGTGAGAGTTTCAATATGTGCAAAACAACTCAGGAATATGGCTCAAGATATTATCTATAGCCCTTGAGGAGGAACCAAAGGTCCTTGATTTTGTTTTATGGCTAAACTATTATTAGTTTGTCTTGCTTGACTGTTTACTTTGGTTCCGTGTTTTCTCACTTCTCTGATTAAATTTGCTCTTTGGAATTTGGGGAAGGACTAGGAGATAAAGCTTTTCTATAAGCAAGAGGCAAGGGACATGGGCGGGGGTTGGGTGGGGAGGGACATCTGTCCCTGGGAAGGCCCCACAGGGTCCTGCTCAGTTTCACCTTGAGCCTTACCTTCTTGGAGGAGGCAGCATTGCCTAGTGGCCTAGAGTCTGTATGGGCTGGAGCTTGACTGCCTGGACTTGAATTTTGGTTCCATCACTAACCAGCTGTTTGACCTTGGCAAGTTATTTAACCACTCTCAGCTCTAGTTCTCTAATCTTAATAGCATCTACCTTGTGGGTTGTAGTGAAGATTAAATATATGTAAACCTCTTAAATCACAGAAAAGGGTATGATAAATTCTAGCTATTATCACAGTTATTGGGAGGGTTCCTTGCTCTGATTCTTACTAACACCTTCATTTTAGTTTTAGATTCAGAAGTGGGGTTGGGGGAAGCTTTTTCCCTTTTAATTCTTGGCTCAGAAGTAGATATAAACTCCGTTTTTGGTTTTAAAGAGTCTACTGAGGAAGGACAACAGGGAAATAAATGCTAAGACTACAAGCATCATCATCCCAATCCAAAGCACACACACAACATTTATCCTCCTCCTTGGATTTAGAGTGAGGATTAAATCAGATAGTGTATGCACAGTACTTAGCACAGTGCATTTACATAGTAAATTTTCATTAAATTTGCTCTATTAATATGCTCCCAATGCCACAGTGGTGTTTGAGTCAGGGGAGGAATTTGCAGGGTATTCCATGTGTTTTCTAGTTTAATTCCCCTCTAATTAGGCATTTTGCTAGAGGATCAGGGGCTCAGGTCAACATCCATCTGTGACTTCGATTGCACTGTTCCACCTTATCCCTGCTTCTTCTTCCTCCAATCAGAAATGCTCTTTGCATCCTTTCAACCTATATATAGTCTATGCATCCTTCACTATTCTCTGTGATGTTTTCCTGGGATCATCCCAGGTACTTCCAATAGCTCCAAAGATCTAAGCCATGCAGTCTCTACTATTGGCAGGATTGATGCCATACAGTTGCTGAAACAGTGGAGGAGTGTAGCTCATTGCTATGGGCTAAATTGTGTCCTCCCCCAATTCATATGTCGAAACCTTAAAATCCCATGTTGATTGTATTGGAGATAGGTCCTTTAAGGAGGTAATTAAGGTTAAAGGCAGTCATAAAGGTGGAGCCCTGATCTGATATAATTAGTGCCCTTATAAAAAAGATACCAGAGATCTCTCTCTCTATCATGTAAGGACGCAGTGAAAAGGTAGTCATCTGCAAGCCAAGGGGAGAACTCTCACCAAAAACTGAACCTTGCCAGAACCTTGATCTTGGAGTTTGCAGTCTGTGAAAATAAATTTCTGTTATTTAAGCAACCCAGTCTATAGCAATTTGATATGGCAGCCCAAGCTGACGAATACCCTCATGTTCATTGCACCGGTCTAATACCCTGTGTTCTGCACTGGGGGAGTACTCAAATAAGAAAGGCCTTGTCTCTGACTTCAAATATCTTATTGCCATTACTAAGAGGGGCAGATAGAGACAAACATATGACTGGAAGCTAAGGGACCCCGTGATAAAGGTTTTGGTAAAAGTAGGCACAGTGTGCCCTGGGGCATGGTGGTATATAATGTGATGGTTAGGATTTGGAGTCACATAGACCTTGGTTTGAAACGTACATTTGCAATGTGACCTCAGTCAAGTTACTTATCCTTTCGGAACCTCAGTTTCCTCATTGTAATATAAGGATAATAATAATAATAAAATAATAATTCAAACAGTTATTATGAGGAATAAATGAGGTTAAGCAGGCAAGGTACTTAGAATAGACGCATGGAAAAGTACTCACAGTTATTTACAATATTATTGTTAATAGCACATGGAAAGGACGTCATATGGCTGGAAGGATGGTCAAAAATCTTCCAGAGGAGACAAAACTAGAGGTGGGTTTTATAGGATGAGTAGCAGTTAACCAGAAGAAGAAAGGTATGAAAGACATTTGAGGTAGAAGGAACAAAATTTGTAATTATTGGGGACAGGAAATTATGTGCTACATTTGAGGGATTTCCAATAGATCAGTACGACATGATAAACTCTCAGTGAGTGCAGGGGCTGTGGTTGGAGGGCACAGGGAGTGGCGGGGGTGAGGAACAAGAAATGTAGTTAGGAGCTACGAAGGCAGAGTTTGAACTTTATTCTGAAGACTTTGGGGATCCATTGAAGAATGTTGAAGAGTAGGGCTTGGAGTCATCATCAGATTTACATTTTTGAAAGGCCCTCTGGCAATAATGTGGAAGATAGGATCGATTGAGAAGGGGTTGATAGGAGACAGAGAGACTCATATAGATATTTAATGATTAAAGGAGAAAAGACAAGGGTCTGAATTAAGACGATAGCAGTGGGGACAGAAGTTGACAGATCTAAGAGATTGGGAGACTAGATGGGGAGAAAGATGAGGAGGGGGCCATAGGTAAGGGGAGAGAGAAAGATAGAGAAAATGGATAGAATTGACTCCTGAATTTCTGTCTTGGTCTCAGGATAGATGGTGGTCTCTTTCTCTGAGATCCGAATGGCTTCGAAGTGGAATGGGAGAGATGCATGTGGGACATGAGTTTTTGGTGTCTGTGGGTCATCTGTAGAGAGATGTCCTTCAGTAAGACCTGAATATAGAATTCTAAAGCTCTGCAGAGAGCTCTGGGCTGGAGACAGATTTGGGTTTATCTTCATACTGGCAGTTGAAACTGAGGTTTGAACAAGGTAACTTACGAGAGAAGTGTGTAAAACTGAAGGCTAAGGAAAGAATGTGGTGAACATAGATATTTCAGGGAAAGAGGAGAAATCAGAGTCAGTAAAGTGACGATTGAGTGGTCAAAGGGTCAGGAGGAGGAAGTGGTGCCACTCAATCAAATTGGAAGAGAAAGCTTTAATAAGGAGGACATGGAAGCAATGCTAGTGTCACAGAGAGGCCAGATAAGTTAAGGCAAGGTGGATCTGATAGTCAGTCACTAGTGGTCTCAAGGGAATTGTTTAAAGCTGAGGAGTGAATGGGAATTGAGAAAGCTTGACTGTTAAGTGAGGGCTAAAGAAAGAAAGTTACCTGAGGAAGGGTATGGGCTATAAGTGGCCCCCCTTTCAAAGAAAGGAGAGACTTGTGCACATTTATAATCTGTGGGGAAGGAAGCAGTGGAGAGGAAAGGGTTGAAGTTATAGGAAATAGTGGTTGATGGCACCAATCTCCTGAAGCGACCTTCTGTACCTCAGAAAGGTCTGCAGAGTGCAGGTTGAAAGTCTAGCTTTAGGAGGAGAGACACCTCTCTCACTGAGGAAGTAGGGGAAGGAGAAAGAGACACATGCAGATAAAGTAAGTTTGAAGGTGACAAGATACGGAGTTGTCTGGATGACTTGGATTTCTCTTTGGGATAAGAGGAGAGGTCGCCTGCTGAGATGAGGAGCTTGAAAAGGGGGTAATAGTTTGGAATAGGACTGGAGAAAGCTGCTAGGGACATATAGAAAATCTCTCAGTAGCACAGAAGCCTTAGCATTTGTAATAGGATCTATATGGGAAAGGAGAATTGAGCATCATGAAGAGAGAACAATTAAAGTGGTGTTCATCGTGAAGAAAGAAAAGGAGCTACAAGGGGACAGACAGATTGGGAGGTTGTAACATGGCCAATGGATTGGAGGTCTCCCTTAGACATGTGCTGGGAGTAAGAGAATCAAAAATTTGCATGTTGGACTTCAAAAATGGTCAGAGAGCAGGACAGGTTGGTAAGATTTCAGAGGTGGAAGAAGGGCAAGCTTCTAGATGTGCTAATGGATGCTTATGGTGGCTAAAGTAAATGAGCAGGAATCTTTTGTATTAAAAAGGGTGAGGAAGGAGGACCTTCAAGATGACAGAAAGACGTGGAGATCACCTTCCTCCCCACAAATACATAAAAAATACATCTACATGTGTAACAACTCCTACGGAACACCTACTGAATGCTGGCAGAAGACCTCACACTTCCCAAACGCCATGTGGCTGACAGGGTCTTAGTGCTCCAGCCTGGTGTCAGCCCTGAGCTTCTGAGGTGAGAGAGCCGAGTTCAGGACATTGGACCACCAGAGAACTCCTGGCCCTACGTGACATCAATCGGCAACAGCTTTCCCAGAGATCTCCATCTCAACACTAACACCCAGCTTCACTCAATGACCAACAAGCTCCAGTGCTGTACACCCCCATGCCAAACAACTAGCAAGACAGGAACACAACCCCACGCATTAGCAGAGAGGTTGCCTAAAATCACACCCCAAAACACACCATCGGATGCAGCCCTGCCAACCAGAAAGACAAGATCCAGCCTCATCCACCAGAGAACAGGCACCAGTCCCCTTTACCAGGAAACGTACACAACCCTCTGAAACAACCTTACCCACTGGGGACAGACACCAAAAACAATGGGAACTACAAACCTGCAGCCTGTGAAAAGGAGACTCCAAACACAGTAAGTTAAGCAAAATGACAAGACAGAGAAATACACAGCAGATGAAGGAGCAAGGTAAAAACCCACCAGACCAAAAAAATGAAGAGGAAATAGGCAGTCTACCTGAAAAAGAATTCAGAGTAATGATGGTAAAGATTATCCAAAATCTTGGAAACAGAATGGAGAAAATACAAGAAATGTTTAATAAGAAACTAGAAGAACTAAAGAGCAAACAAACAGTGATGAACAACACAATAAATCAAATTAAAAATTCTCTAAAAGGAATCAATAGCAGGATAGCTGACGCAGAAGAATGAATAAGTGATCTGGAAGATAAAATAGTGGAAATAACTACCACAAAGCAGAATAAAGAAAAAGGAATGAAAAGAATTGAGGACAGTCTCAGAGACCTCTGGGACAACATTAAACGCACCAACATTCGAATTATAGGGGTCCCAGAAGAAGAAGAGGGAAAAAAAAGGGACTGAGAAAATATTTGAAGAGATTATAGTTGAAAACTTCCCTAATATGGGAAAGGAAATAGTTAATCAAGTCCAGGAAGTACAGAGAGTCCCATACAGGATAAATCCAAGGAGAAACACGCCAAGACACATATTAGTCAAACTATCGAAAATTAAATACAAAGAAAAAATATTAAAAGCAGCAAGGGAAAAACAACAAATAACATAAAAGGGAATCCCCATAAGGTTAACAGCTGATCTTTCAGCAGAAACTCTGCAAGCCAGAAGGGAGTGGCAGGACATACTTAAAGTGATGAAAGGGAACAATCTACAACCAAGGTTACTCTACCCAGCAAGGATCTCATTCAAATTCGACAGAGAAATTAAAACCTTTAGAGACAAGCAAAAGCTAAGAGAATTCAGCACTGCCAAACCAGCTTTACAACAAATGCTAAAGGAAGTTCTCTAGGCAGGAAACACAAGAGAAGGAAAAGACCTACAATAACAAACCCAAAACAATTAAGAAAATGGTAATAGGAACATGCATATCGATAGCTACCTTAAATGTAAATGCATTAAGTGCTCCAACCAAAAGACATAGACTGGCTGAATGGATACAAAAATAAGACCCATATATATGCTGTCTACAAGAGACCCACTTCATCCCTAGGGACACATACAGACCAAAAGTGAGGGGGTGGAAAAAGATATTCCATGCAAATGGAAATCAAAAGAAAGCTAGAGTAGTAATTCTCATAGCAGACAGAACAGACTTTAATATAAAGACTATTACAAGAGACAAAGAAGGACACTACATGATGATCAAGGAATCAATCCAAGAAGAAGATATAACAATTGTAAATATTTATGCAACCAACATAGGAGCACCTCAATACATAAGGCAAATGCTAACAGCCATAAAAGGGGAAATCGACAGTAATACAACAATAGTAGGGGACATTAACACCGCACTTTCACCATTAGATGGATCAACAAAAATGAAAATAAATAAGGAAACACAAGCTTTAAATGACACATTAAACAGGATGGACTTAATTGATATTTAGAGGACATTCCATCCAAAAAAAACAGAATACAATTTCTTCTCAAGTGCTCATGGAACATTCTCCAGGATAGACCATATCTTGGGTCACAAATCTAGCCTTGGTAAATTTAAGAAAACTGAAATCATATCAAGTATCTTTTCCGACCACAACGCTATGAGACTAGATATCAATTACAGGAAAAAAAAAACTGTAAAAAATACAAACACATGGAGGCTAAACAACCCATTACTGAATACCCAAGAGATCACTAAAGAAATCAAAGAGGAAATAAAAAAAATACCTAGAAACAAATGACAATGAACACGACGACTTAAAAGCTATGGGATGCAGCAAAAGCAGTTCTAAGAGGGAAGTTTATAGCAATAAAATCCTACCTCAAGAAACAACAAACATCTCAAATAAACAACCTAACCTTACACCTAAAACAATTAGAGAAAGAAGAACAGAAAAACCCCAAATTAGCAGAAGGAAAGAAATCATAAAGATCAGATCAGAAATAAATTAAAAAGAAATGAAGGAAATGATAGCAAGGATCAATAAAACTAAAAGCTGGTTCTTTGAGAAGATAAACAGAATTGATAAAACATTAGCCAGACTCATCAGGAAAAAAAGGGAGAAGACTCAAATCAATAGAATTAGAAATGAAAAAGGAGAAGTAACAACTGACACTGCAGAAATACAAAGGATCATGAGAGATTACTACAAGCAACTCTATGCCAATAAAATGGACAACCTGGAAAAAATGGACAAATTCTTAGGAAAGCACAACTTACCAAGACTGAATCAGGAAGAAACAGAAAATATAAACAGACCAATCCCAAGCACTGAAATTGAGACTGTGATTAAAAATCTTCCAACAAACAAAAGCCCAGGACCAGATGGCTTCACAGGCAAATTCTATTAAACATTTAGAGAAGAGCTAACACCTATTCTTCTCAAACTCTTCCAAAATATAGCAAAGGGAGGAGCACTCCCAAACTCATTCTACGAGGCCACCATCACCTTGATAATAAAACCAGACAAAGATGTCACAAAGAAAGAAAACTGCAGACCAACATCACTGATTAACGTAGATGCAAAAACCTCAACAAAATACTAACAAACAGAATCCAACAGCACATTAAAAGGATCATACACCATGATGAAGTGGGGTTTATCCCAGGAATGTAAGGATTCTTCAATATATGCAAATCAATCAATGTGATAAACCATATTAACAAATTGAAGGAGAAAAACCATATGATCATCTCAATAGATGCAGAAGCTTTTGACAAAATTCAACAGCCATTTATGATAAAAACCCTGCAGAAAGTAGGCATAGAGGGAACTTACCTGAACATAATAAAGGCCATATATGACAAACAAACAGCCAACATCATTCTCAATGGTGAAAAACTGAAACCATTTCCTCTAAGATCAGGAACAACATAAGGTTGTCCACTCTCACCACTATTATTCAACATAGTTTTGGAAGTGCTAACCGCAGCAATCAGAGAAGAAAAAGAAATAAAAGGAATCCAAATCGGAAAAGAAGTAAAGCTGTCACTGTTTGCAGATGACATGATACTATACATATGGAATCCTAAAGGTGCTACCAGAAAACTACTAGAGCTAATCAATGAATTTGGTAAAGTAGCAGGTTACAAGATTAATGCATAGAAATCTTTGGCATTCCTATACACTAATGATGAAAAATCTGAAAGAGAAATTAAGGAAACACTCCCATTTACCACTGCAACAACAACAACAAAAATACCTAGGGATAAACCTACCTAAGGAGACAAAAGACCTGTATGCAAAAAACTATGACACTGATGAAAGAAATCAAAGATGATACAAACAGATGGAGAGATATACCATGTTCTTGGATTGGAAGGATCAACATTGTGAAAATGACTATATTACCCAAAGCAATCTACAGAGTCAATGCAATCCCTATCAAATGATCAATGTCATTTTTCACAGAACTAGAACAAAAAATTTCACAATTTGTGTGGAAACACAAAAGACCCCAAATAGCCAAAGCAATCTTGAGAAAGAAAAATGGAGTTGCAGGAATCAGGCTCCCTGAATTCAGACTATACTACAAAGCTACAGTAATCAAGACAGTATGGTGCATGCACAGAAAGAGAAATATAGATCAATGGAACAGGATAGAAAGCCCACAGATAAACCCATGCACATATGGTCACCTTATCTTTGATAAAGGAGGCAAGAGTGTACAATGGAGAAAAGACAGCCTCTTCAATAAGTGGTGCTGGGAAAGCTGGACAGCTACATGTTAAAGAATGAAATTAGAACACTCCCTAACACCATACACAGAAATAAGCTCAAAATGGATTAAAGACCTAAATGTAAGGCCAGAAACTATCAAACTCTTAGAGGAAACATAGGCAGAACACTATGACATAAATCACAGCAAGATCCCTTTTGACCCACCTCCTAGAGAAATGGAAATCAAAACAAAAATAAACAAATGGGACCTAATGAAACTTCAAAGCTTTTGTACAGCAAAGGAAACCATAAGCAAGGCAAAAAGACAACCCTCAGAATGGGAGAAAATATTTGCAAACGAAGCAACTGACAAAGGATTAATCTCCAAAATATATAAGCAGCTCATGCAGCTCAGTATCAAACAGACAAACAACCCAATCCAAAAATGGGCAGAATACCTAAATAGAGATTTCTCCAAAGAAGATATACAGATTGCCAAGAAACACATGAAAGGATGCTCAACATCACTAATCATTAGAGAAATGCAAATCAAAACTACAATTTTCACCTCACACCAGTCAGAATGGCCATCATCAAAAAATCTACAAACAATAAATGCTGGAGAGGGTGTGGAGAAAATAGAACCCTCTTTCACTGTTGGTGGGAATGGAAATGGATGCAGCCACTATGGAGAACAGTATGGAGGTTCCTTAAAAAACTACAAATTGAACTACCATATGACCCAGCAATCCCCCCTACTCGGGAGCATTTTCTCGGGGCATATACCCCGAGAAAACCATAATTCAAAAAGAATCATGTACCACAATATTCATTGCAGCACTATTTACAATAGCCAGGACATGGAAGCAACCTAAGTGTCCATTGACAGATGAATGGATAAAGAAGATGTGGCATGTATATACAATGGAATACTACTCAGCCATAAAAAGAAACGAAATTGAGTTATTTGTAGTGAGGTGGATAGACGTAGAGTCTGTCATACAGAGTGAAGCAAGTCAGAAAGAGAAAAACAAATACTGTAGGCTAACACATATATATGGGATCTGAAAAAAAAAATGGTTCTGAAGAACCTAGGGCCAGGACAGACACAGATGTAGAGGATGGACTTGAGGACACAGGGAGGGGGAAGGGTATGCTGGGACGAAGTGAGAGAGTGGCATGGACACATATACACTACCAAATGTAAAATAGATAGCTAGTGGGAAGCAGCGGCATAGCACAAGGAGATCAGCTCGGTGCTTTGTGACCACCTAGAGGGGTAGGATATGGAGGGTGGGAGGGAGAAGTAAGAGGGAGGGGATATGGGGATGTATGTATACATATAGCCGATTCACTTTGTTATACAGCAGAAAGTAACACAACAATGTAAAGCAGTTATACTCCAATAAAGTTGTTTTAAAAAATATAAAAAATAAACAGGGTGAGTGTCTTGGATGCATTTTCTACATCAGTGATTCTCAAATTATAATATGCATTTGGGTCACTAAAGGATTTTGTTAAAATACAGATTCTGATTCATGAAGTCTAGGGTGGGATTCTACCTTTCAATAAGCATCTTCAGTGATGCTGGTTCTGGTGGTCCACAGACCACACTTTAAGATGCAAGATCTAAATGGATGTTGAAATGGTCCAGGATCAAGGTAGGCCCAGGGCTGGAGAGAAAGTCCATGCCTGCAGCCTCCACGATCGAGGGTGCTCCTGACTGCTGTCATGGAAGGGAGATGGAGTAGGACAGAGCAGAAGTGTGAGGGGAGCCAGCTCTGCCTGGCATGTCCCACAGCAACCTCCCCACAATAAGAGAGAAGGCTGCTAATTGGCTAGGAACACTCAATATTAATTAACTCAATAGAATCGGTCCCTTGAAGCCTGTTTTGCATAATTAATTAATGCTCAGCTATAAGCTGCTGAAAACACTGAAGCCAAAGTGTTGCAATTTTCCGATCAGCTAAGCAGAAACACCACAATCAATAATGTTTGTGGACACAGAGCAAAGCTTAACTCTTGCTAATTACCAAGATTGGGTAGAGAGCCCTTGGCTTTGCCATGTCCTAATGGGGGAAGGCAGGGCTGGACTGAGACACGTGGACACCCTAGGCAGGCTGATAACTTGATGCCTCTCCAACAAAATATTCTTTAAATATTTGTTCGATATTTAATTAGAGAAGAAGCTGAGTGTAGCCTTGAGGAAAAGCAAAGCCGGAAGGTGCTGGGCCAGGTGCACTTTCTCCTCTGTTGTCCCAAGCAATTCAGCTCTGGCCCAGATTTTTTTTTAACATACTTAGCAAAACAAGACCCTGAAGTTACAGGCCCACCCTCCTTAGAAAGCAGGTTTGCTACCACCTCTACGTATTACTGGAGATGCCCCTGGGAGGCCCTGCCTTCCATCCTAAGTTGCTCTCTGAAGGGCTTTTTCTAAGAGCTCTTTGAACAAATAGATTTTTTACATCTTGTTACACTTCTAGAGAATTTTAACCTCACTTTTTGAGTAACTCTGTGGATAACTGCTCAGATGCCAGCGTCTTTGTCTCTGGTGGATGGTGCTGGGATAGGTCAGTCTCCTTAGCACTCAACCAGGGCTGCAGTTAGTGGGGAGAGCTGGTTCTTTGGTGCTTACTTAAGCCATTGGTTGGATGATTTGAAGAGAAGTTCTTGTTACTTAGAAACCTAAATTCTGAGCCTAACTTTCTAGGTTCAAATTTCATTTCTGCTAGGTATGAATAGTTACCTGGCAATGGGTAGGGTACTTAACTTTCTGAGCCTCCTGTCCCCCATCTGTAAAATGGAGATAATAATAGTGGTCTCTTCTAATGTTCTTCTGAGAATAAGTGAGTTACTAATGGGGAGCACTTAAACAGTTCTTGACATGTAATAGCATTCAATAAATGTTAACTGTCATAATAATTATTATTCTGTAGCTGTGTTAGTTTTCTATGCTGCATAACAAATTATCACAAAGTTAGTGACCTAAAACAACACACATTTTAACATTTAAAAATCAATTAAAGGCTTCCCTGGTGGCGCAGTGGTTGAGAGTCCGCCTGCCGATGCAGGGGACACTGGTTCGTGCCCTGGTCCGGGACGATCCCACATGCCGTGGAGTGGCTGGGCCCGTGAGCCATGGCCGCTGAGCCTGTGCTCCGCAATGGGAGAGGCCACAACAGTGAGAGGCCCGCATACCGCAAAAAAAAAAAAAAAATCAATTAATATACCATATCAACAGAATAAAGGACAAAGCCACATGATCAACTCAACAGATGCAGAAAAAGCATTTGATGAAATCCAACCCTCCTTCATGATAACACACTCAACAAATTAGGAATAGAAAGGAACTTACTCGGAGTTGTCCTAATCTTGGAAAGAACCAAGATGGGAGAAAAGACCCACAAGTATGAAACCCACATACACAGAACATAGGCATCATTTTATTCATAAACCCAAGGGGACTGAGAATCATCTGAGCACAAATAATTAATGGAGCACCTTTGATGTACAAAATGCTATGCTAGACACCTTTATTCAGACAATGTCATAATAGCAATATCCACTATTAAAAATAATATTAAATTGAAAAAAAAGAAAGGAACTTCCGCAACTTCATAAAGTGCAGCTATGAAACTCCACAGCTAACATCTTACTTAATGTTGAAACCCTGAATGCTTTCCCCTCTAAGATCAGAAATGAGACAAAGATCCCCATTAAGAGCTTCTATTCAACATTGTACTGGAGTATCTAGCCAGGACAATTAGGTAAGAAAAAGAAGTAAAAGTCATTCAGATTAGAAAGGAAGAAGTAAGACTATATGTATTCACAGGTGACATGATCCTGTATATAGAAAATCCTAAGGGACCAACTAAAAATGGTTAGAACTAATAAACAAGTTCAGCAAGATTTTAGGATACAAGATTAATAAACAACAATCCATTGTATTTCTATACACTTACATTGATCAGTCCAAAAAAAGACATTAAGAAAAATAATTTCAGTTACAATAACATAAAATAGTTTAGGAATGTTTTTTTTAAAGTGAAAAATTGATACTGTGAAAACTACAAAACATTGTTAAAACTAAAGAAGATCCAAATAAATGGAAGGACATCCCATGTTTATGGATCAGAAAACTTAATATTGTTAAGATGGCAATATTTCAAAACTGGTTTATAGATTCAACACAATCTTATAACCCCAGCTGTCTTCCTTGAGGAAGCTGGCAAGCTGATCCTAAAATCATTTGGAAATTCAAGGGGTCATGATAGGCAAAACAATCTTGAAAAAGAACAAAGTTAGAGGACTCACGTTTCTTGATTTCAAAATTTACCATAAAGCTACAGACAGTGTGGTACTGGGATAAGGATAAACATAGGGCTCAATGGAATAGAATCGAGAGTCCAGAAATAAATTCTGACATTTATGGTCAATAGATTTTTGACAAGGGTGCCAAAAATTCAGTGGGGGAAAGAGTGGTCTTTTCATCAAATTGTGTGTGTGTGTTTGTGTGTGTTTTAAGCACTAGTAATATGTTTATTGGAATTTCAACAGGGATAGGTACAAGTAGAAATATTAGGCATTCTGGTTTGTAATACTGGATTTTTAAGTCATTTACTGTACACCTAACATGTGCCAGGCATTTTATTAGGCGCTGGTGGTACAAGGCAAGTTAAACAGATATAGTCCATTAACCCCCTCTGTGATCATAGATAAGCTGGACCTACTTTACTTAATACATTTGGTGGCTACGTTGCTTGATGCATATACATATAGAATTCTAATAGCTTCCTACTGGATAGACTCTTTTATTATTATGAAATCTCTGTTTATCTCTAGTAAATAGATATTTGATTTTTTTTAGCTAAGAGCTATTAAAAGTGTTTAATGAGATAGATATCCATCAGGAGTGGCAGAAATTGATGGCAGAAAACTGGTTTTTGAAATAACAATCAAAATTCCTATGGAATGTGAGAAAGAAAAAAAACAACCTGAGATCTAATTAGTAAGAGAAGGAAGCCAATAAAATGACTAGTGGGGCTTTTTAGTTGATTAAGGCTTTTTGCAAAATATGATTTTTGTCTTAATGTCTATTTAAGTATAGCTACCCCAGTTTTTGATTAGTGTTTTCATGGTATATCTTCTTTCATGCTTTTACTTTCATCCATTCTGTAATCTTATATTTAGGTTGCCAACCAACACCCTCTGGGGTTTACCAGGATCCTTCCCTCTTTGGAAGAAAGTGTCAGACAAAAATAGATGAGGCCCCACAAGGTCTGAAGGTCAACTTTGAATCATCTGATATCTGATTGTAATTAAGGTGACCTTCCAAAAGCAGAAGTAAATTCTCTCTGGAGTAAACTACCAGAGCCACAAATGATTTCTACAATTTATTATACACATTGTGCAGCACGCAGTAAAAAAAATAGGCATGCAAGAAGATAAGATTTATGAAAAATACAAGAGAAAAAAACAGACAAAAAGACATATTCACTAAAGATCCTGATGTTAGATTTATCCCACACAGATTTTAAAATAATTATATTAAAAATCTTAAAGAGTAAATATCGAGATGGGAAAAAATTGGCAGAGAACTAGAAACTATCAAAAAGAATTAAATGGAAATTGTGGAACTAAAAACTTCTTCCCTCTTGGAAGATCATGAGCTCCAATTTTCTGTCACTCCATCTTTATGGTTTCTGAAAACTTTGCTCAGTTTCTCAGCCTCTCAATCACTGCTTTTGCTTTTGGATTTGTCCTTTGCTTCTAGGGAAAGCCCAAATGCTAGGCTAAACTCTCTTGTTTCTCTACTTTATTCTTACCATGTCCTAAATTTTTAAGTAATAGTTTCCTACCTGTTCAAACAGATTTTCGAGATATTTTGTTTTGATTGTGTAATTGTTTTTAGAGAAAGATGTGGGCCAGAACAACCTAGTCTGCCATTGCCAGAAGCAGAACCACCACAGAGTTTTTCCAAGATTTTCATGTGGGCTTAATTGATTGTGCAAAGTTAGACCATAGTCCTGGAATTTAAAATGAGACTTTTCTGTTTCCTACAGAAGAAAGGAGGGAAGTGCTTACCAACCAGAAGCTGAATGAACACCACATCCCAATTCTTTAGCCCCTGAAATTCACAGGTTTACTTTTACACCCAGGTATAATCTAAGATCACCTGTGAGAATTACCCTATGGTCAGCAAGGGAGGAGCTGGTGTTTTGATACTTAGGGAAGACCTCATGATACTCAGGGGAAGTGCGGGGAACTTAGTGGTCCTACTCTTACCTTAGGGGATTTCAAAAAGTATTTGTAAGAGTTGCTGATAGCATGCATTTTAGAGATGTCTATTATTGTGCTGAGGGTTTAACTTTCTTTGAGTAACACTTTACATGTTAAGCATCTCTCTCTGTTATAAGGCACAGGGCTGATTTCTTTATAATTTAGTACTGTTTCAGTTGAGGAAAGAGACTGGGATAAGAGTCTGCTTTCCAATATTTGACAGAAAGGAGGTACTTACCACTTTGCTCTGGTCGCCTTTCAAAACGGACTGAAGAGCTTCCGGAAAAGAACTGAATCTCATTTCTGGGAAGCTCCCCTATCCAAACAATTGCTTTGGCTGAAATTTATGCTTTCCTTGGGGCCCTCTGATAATTCCCTAAATTGTGTGCTAATATGCGGAGAACTGCTAAAGTGGCTGTCACCTTGAGTGGCATAATTATAGGTTGTGTACAACCCTTGATAAGAAAATGGAGAAGAAAAAATCTTCGAGACTGAAAAAAACAAAAAAACAATACACACCTGAAGATAATGAAGGTAGTAATGAATCCTGAAGGGCACAGCATTGTTTTGTTTTCCAGGGGTGAGAGAAAAGTTCCATGTTGAACCCAAGGGCAATTTCTAGTCTCCTTTGTGCCCCTGATAGTCAGGAGAGCAATGGTTAGCATGAGGAGAGGCTGTATGGAAAAGTCTGGGCTTTGGAGGAGAAGGAGGAAGCTCAGACTCTGGCTCTACTACTTACTCAGTGCATGATCTGAGACGATTATTCACTTTTTCGAGCCTCATCTGTAAGATGGCAATGATCACTCTAGCTTCACTGGGTTGGTGTGAGGATGAAATGTGGAAACCATTGTGAAAGTAGAATATTTAGCATGATCAGATAGAAAAAAGAAGAGCCAGGTGTGGTTAGTTTAGTGTTGTGGCTATATATGTAGGTTTTGGAGTCAAACAGGCCTGGGTTTGAATCCCACTTTTTATTTCCTCTACTGTTCAGATTAAAGGAAATGATGCATATAGAGTGCTTAGCATAGATTCTGCCATATGGCAAATGCTCAGTAAAGGTTATCTGCTATTATTATTGTTGTTGCCTTTGTGATGATGATGATGATGACAATGACGATGACAATTATGACAATGTAGGGGAGCTGCTTATTTGTTTTTGCCCATTCTGAGATCAGGACATTGTTTGTTATAGTCAGATTAGGTCTCCCAAATCAAAACATATGTCTTTAACTGGATGTCATTTCAATGTAAGATCTAAAGAGATTGACAAAAAGAACTCTGGAGAATTTCTGAACTCATGCTCTAGAATATATTCTACCTTGACCTCAACATAAATATATGCAGACAATTATAAGTGACCTAGAAAGTGTTCTAATGAAAATATCCGCTGGTTCCTCATGAGGAGCTACTAGGCAGCATTATTAGAGAGACGAGGGGGATATGTTTTTTCTGGACTGGTCAGGATTCTTATTGGATTCTAAAGATTTTGTACATTTTAATGCTCTTTTCCTACAATATTTGAGTTGGAATCTTTCTTTCTCATACATCAGGAACCTTAAAAGTATAGTCAGCTTCTGATTATCTGGGGGTGAACAGAATGGTTTGATGAGCAAGGTGTAGCAGGGGCCTGGTAGATGCTCATCTTCCCAGAAAGGCTGGGACAAGAGCTTGGCTTACCATTTACCCTCAGTGGCAGCTGAGGTCAAGGGATAACAGGGAAGCTGAGAGGGAGGAAATGCTCTAATTTAAAGGAAGTTGTAGGCCTAGATGCAGCATTTGGTTAGCAATAGAGAAAACACTCAATTTCTTTTTTAATTAATTATTTTCTCCCACCTTCCTTGACATTATTTTGCCTTTCTTTTTTCTAACTTCTTGATTTGAATGCTTAATCTGTTTGAGGCAGAGTGTGTAGATTGGAAATGAAAAAGATAAAAGGAATGATTTTTCATCTGAAAGACGTTTTGGCTGCATCCTATAGATTTTAGTATGTAACGTTTTCATTTTCATTATTTCCCAGGAATTTTTATATACTAGTTAAGGTTTTTTTCAGCAGCAGCTAACAGAAAACCCTGATTCAAATGCCTTGAGGAGTTATGATTTCCCATAACAAGGAGTTTGAAGCAGGAATATTTCAGGGTTCGTTTATTCAGAAGTTTAATGATACCTTCAAGGACCCATGTACATTCTTGACTGTTCTGTCCTGCCATCATCAGTATAGAGGGCTTGTCTTTAGGCTAGTTCCTTTCATGGTGGTAAGATGCAGATTTTGGTATCACATGCCCATGAAAGTTTCCAGATGCAGAAAAGAGACCGTTTCTTTTTAGCAATGAAGTAAGACTTTCACAGAAGTCACTCATCAGACTGTTCTTCAAAGTTCATTTGCTAGGATTATTTTATGTGTTCCTTCCTAAACTAATCACTGGCAGTGGGAGCGAGAGCACTGATCTGATTTAAACCAATCAAGATTCACGTCCTGGAAATGCGACTGGAATCCACCTCACCTGAAACAGATGATGTCCTAGAGAAGAGGGGATATATGAACAAGCGCAGGTTAAAGTTCAAAATAAGGAAGGGAGGAAAATGATTACAGGAAATGCAACCAGCAATAACTAGTACTTTCTGCAATTGTGTTTTGATTTCTTCTTCCTCTTCTTCTCTTTTTTTTTGGCCATGCTGCGCAGCTTGCCGGATCTCAGTTCCCTGACCAGGGATTGAACCTGGGCCCCCGGCAGTGAAAGTGCCAAGTCCTAAACACTGGGCTGCCAGGAAATTCCCTTGATTTCTTCTTAAACTTAGGAGTTGTTTAGGGTATTAGAGAAAGTTTTAAAATTTAAAAATGGTCAGAGATTTTGTTTTGTTTCTACTTTAATTTTGAATTATGGATAATAATATGGTTCACTGTTTTTACTTTTTGAAATTTTTGAGGGTTTTTTTTTGTCTAATATATAGAGAATTTTCACATGTCATGACCATGTGAGTATAGAGTAGTTTCTGTTCTTAAGTTGAAACTGTTAATTATGTCCTTCAGACTTTCTGTATCTTAACCTTTTATTAACTTGATATTCTTCTAAACTTTCTATTTTGAAATAATTTTAGATTTACAGAAAAGTTTGCAAATATAGTACAGGTAGTTTGCATGACCTCTTCACTTAGCTTTCCCTAATGTTAGTCAACATAACTGTCATACACTTGTAAAAGCTAAGAAATTAACTTTAGTACAAATTTATTATAAATTTATTATTACCTAAACTACAGATTTTCTTCATATTTCACCAGTTTTCCCAATAATGTGTAACTTGAGCTTTAAAGACTAAGATGTGTTAAAATGTCCAGTTGGCCTCTTTCTCTTTGCATTTCCAGCAATTTTTGGCTTCATATATTTTAATTCTAAATAATTTACCACATATACCTTTAAGACAATTTTATGTTAATGTGGATCTTACCCCTTATCATTTTAATGTGACCTTTTAAATCCCATGTAATGCTCTTTCTTTGAATTCAGTATTTTCTGAGGGCAACAAAGCCTGACTTCTTTTATTTTAAATTTGCCTAGTATTCTTCCCTCCATTTCTTTACTTTCAGCTTTATGAGTAACTTTGTTTGAGTGTGTATCAGTTGGGGGTCCTGGTAGAAAACAGATGTCGTGCTCAAACAGGATAATTTGATGAGAATTTAACAAAGGAACCATTTGTAGAGGTGTGCACATGTGGAGAAACCACTAGGAACAGTGCAGTACCCTTGTACTTAGCAATGGGGCACCATTATCACCCCTGTGTCAGTTATTAGAACCTGAAGAGAGGACCTGTCTGATGGGAGCTGTGGCCTTTGGTGACAGGAGGCAGCCAGCATAGTGACTCTACATGAAGGAAGCAACGAAATAAGTGCCCTGACTTCACACTCTTCCCTCCCTCAGAGCTCCTGTTGGTGCCTCCTATGACCAAACCTAGCTGGAAGCCAGAGGGCAAGTCATCGCAGTGATACATTGGTGTTGGTTAGCCTCTTGACTCACAAAGCAGTGGAGAATGGCAGAGAGTGGATCTGGAGAGCAAATTAAAGATGTCTAGTACAAGATGTGTTGTTTTATATAGAAGCTAGATTTAGATTATTTGACTCAGTCTGAGAATTCTTTTTATGTATTAGGTTAATGTCTTGCTTTAACACTTACTGTCTTATCAGATGTTTTTATTTTTATGTCTGTCATCTATTTTCTGCTTTTTAAATTCTATCTTGCTATTTCTGAGTTTTCTATCATTTGCTATTGTTGTCTGTTTTTTATTTTCTGCTTTGCTAATTTGGAAGAAATAGAGCAGGTTTTCAGCTCTACTACTTAGTAAGTCTGGCTGTGTACTTAAAGAACACAGTTGAACATAATTTCAGCCTCAGATTCTCAATTTCATAGATAAAGCAATATCTACAGACACCCTCACCTACCGTGAAAGCTGAGAAAATTAATGCATACTCTTTCTTCACATCTCCCCACTGCCAAGATTTTGTTGGTATAGTCTGATTTTTGTTCTAATTTATAATATATATTTTTTCCTAATGTGGTTTTTTTTTTATCAGTTATACATATACATATGTTCCCATATCCCCTCCCTTTTGCGTCTCCCTCCCACCCTCCCTATCCCACCCCTCCAGGCGGTCACAAAGCACCGAGCTGATCTCCCTGTGCTATGCGGCTGCTTCCCACTAGCTATCTACCTTACGTTTGGTAGTGTATATATGTCCATGCCTCTCTTTCGCTTTGTCACAGCTTACCCTTCCCCCTCCCCATATCCTCAAGTCCATTCTCTAGTAGTTCTGTGTCTTTATTCCTGTCTTTTTTTTTTTTTTTTTTTTGCGGTACGCGGGCCTCTCACTGTTGTGGCCTCTCCCGTCGCGGAGCACAGGCTCCGGACGCGCAGGCCCAGCGGCCATGGCTCACAGGCCCAGCCGCTCCGCGGCATGTGGGATCCTCCCGGACCGGGGCACGAACCCGTGTCCTCTGCATCGGCAGGCGGACTTTCAACCACTGCGCCACCAGGGAAGCCCCATTCCTGTCTTAATGTGGTTTTAATTCCAAGAATTACAATGATCACTTTATGTTTTATAACTGTGATTGCATTAGTTACTGAGACTTAAAGTCTTATATGGATTCATTGCTCTGGAGAACTATGCTGATTTGGAGCCAGATTCCCCCGTGGTTGTTGCTCATTAATCTTCTTTTTGTTCACATAAGTAGGTTTTGGAAACTAAAGTTTTATAAATCTGCTCATATACTGTCCCCTTTTCCTGAATATGTTATTTTTTTATAAAAAATATTCAAATTCAAATCTTTAATGTATCTGATACTTATTTTTCTATATAGTATTTTTCTATATGGTAATTTATTGGATAGTTATTTTCTATAAGGTATTTTCTTTATGGAGACCTGACTCTATTTTGACCCAATTGATAGGGACAGAGTAAAGGGACAAAGTAGGTAATTAAATAGTTAATCCCACTAGGGGATTGTAAGTAAAGAAAAAAGTATGGGAGACCCCTGTAAGTTAATAATTACTCAAGAAAGCAGGTTTGCTTAACTAACCTGCACACCACAATGAAGAGTAGCCCCTGCTCACTGCAACTAGAGAAAGCCCATGTGCGGCAACAAAGACCCAACGCAGCCAAAAATAAAAGAAATTAATTTAAAAAAACCAAAAAAAACCAAAAACAAGCAGGCTTGCTTAGCAACAAAACCGTGCAGCAGAAGCATAAGACATGCCCCCAAACAGTAAAACAATGGTGGAATGAGACCCACATCCTGCCCAGTGAGGTCAGTAAGTTAATGATTCCTACGACATGCTCCTCTGTGCACACTAAAAACAAAAATATAAGAAAAAGGTGACATTATACTGACACCTGAGATGATTTACCATTTTTAGTATTCGTTACCACATTTTTGCTCATTTCCATTGTGCCACGACAGTCCCAGCTTGACCATGTAGGGACAAGAAAACTCCCCCACCAGACATGGAGGAGGAGCTGATGATGGAAGCTTGACATCTACTCAAGAGTGAGGAAGAAGGTGGTCTTCTCCCCCTCCCCACTTTTCCTTTGATAATAAAACTGTAGCCCACTAAGTTCTCAGGGCACAGCACCCTCTTGCCCACCCACTTGTAAGCCTCACAAGTGTCCTATTCTAGTAGATCACTTCTTATCTATCACTTCGGCTCTTGCTGAATTCTTTCTGCACTGAGATATAAAGAACTGGAGCTCCTCGGAGCCTCCTGAAACACCACCTAGCGGATTCACAATGGTTAATGTTTTGGATCAAATAGTTTACTGAATAATCGTGGTTTCCCTAGTCATCTGAGAAACTACCTCTACTGTGAACTAAATTCTCATAGATATTTGGATCTATTTTTGGCTTTCCATTCTGTTTCACTGATCTTACTGATTTTTGTCCTTGCTCTATCTCCCCATCCCCCATCACCCCAAACCCATTCACTATTTTTGGAGTGTGACAACCTGAGCCAATAATTCGATTATATTCGATTATATTCGATTATATTTCCTTCATTTTTCCTGCCCCCTGTAAGCATGGTCTATGCTCTCCTTCCCTGTCTGGCCTCATCACTGTCCCTTCCTCAGAGATTCTTCAGTCTTCAGAGGTACCTAATGAAGTGTCCTGCCATCCTCTCACCCAGTTTGTATTTCCAAGGGGACAGGGATGGCTTCCAGGATTTGAGAAGTCTGTTACCATCAGAGTCCTGAGAAGGAGTGGGTGAGCTTTGCAGGGTGCAGATTTTCAGCCATCTCCAGCCCACAGGCCTACCCACTCTTTCCTCAGACCTTCAATATGGCTACTGGGAGACCCCACCCACTTCAGGACTGTCTGAACTTCTCACCAGCAAGGTTCTTTGTCTAGTAACCACTTTGTAGGGCTCTGAGACTATGTTCTACTAAACATCTAAACTATTTAAAATTTGGGAGTGCATCTGTCTTCCCCAATCTCATGAATATATGGACAACCCTATAACCCGTAGTAATCAAATTGACAAATTAAAATAGGTAACCAACAGGGACCTACTGTATAGCACAGGGAACTCTGCTCAACATTATGTAACAACCTAAATGGGAAAAGAACTTGAAAAAGAATAGATACATGTATAGGTATAACTGAATCACTTTGCTGTACACCTGAAACTAACATAACATTGTTACTCAACTATACTCCAATATAAAATAAAAAAATTTTAATGCAAAAATAAATATACCATTCCTCACTAAGAGGAAACCAAGTATCTTTGGAGAAATAGCTAATTCCAGGGCAGCATCAGGGAGGGTACAAGATAAACCTGTGACATCTTTTTGTGCCAGAAAATAAGAAAGTATTTTTTAAAAAAATATGAGAGCATGTCAAAAAAGATATAGAAACTACTTTAAAAGGGAGGGCATCCATGGTAGGACTATTTGAGCATCAAAACAAATTAGGACTTTAATGGATTATAACCCATATATTAAATAGGAATTATAAGTTCATGTGATAGATAGATAGATAGGTGAGAAGAGAGGGCTCATTCAGTATGTTGCAGATATTTCTTACAATGGAACACTAACTAGTAAATGCAAGGGAGTTGTGGAGGTGGAAAATCACCATTTTATAACCATCAGAGTAAAGATTGGATCAGACACAAATCATCCATGGACAGTAAATCAAAGGGAAAAGTTTGATGAGGATCAGGATGTTTTGATGGTCTCAAATGTCTCCCCATAGATCTAGATAGAAAGTCTAGACTGGACATTTTGAACTAAAAATTTCAATATCTGAAATTTAGATCTCAATGCATGGGCTTAACAGTAGATTGGACACAGCAAAAGCCAGGTCATTAAACAATATTCAAACCTTGGCACAGAGAAAAATATTAAAACACAGAAAGTTTAGAAGTAAAAGGATTTTTTTCTCTAAACACTAACAACAACAACCAAAAACAAAACAGAACCAGAAAACCCCCAAATCCCACAAACCCTTGCATAGTTATATTAATATTAGACAAAACAGACTTCAAGACACAAAGCATTACTAAAGATGGAAATTTTCAGGATGATAAAATATTTGATTCAACTTTAAGATACTACAATTTAAAATGTTAATTGCACTTAATAACATACTCATAAAATGTATAAAGACTGACAGAACTATGAAGAGAAATAGGCAAATCCACACTTGCCTTGGAAGATTTTGCCACATTGATCTCAATATTTGGTAGGCAAAAAAAAAAGGGTAAGGATATAGATATTTGGATAGCATGATCAGCAAACAACCTCATAAACATTTAAAGCTACTCCACCCAACAAATTAAGGCTACACATATTTCTTTTCAAGTATACATGGAACAGTTTATTCTAATTGACCTTATGCTGGGTCATAAAACCAAGTCTCAACAAATTTCAAAGAATTGAGATCACACAGTGTATGTTCTTTTTCTATAATACAATTAAACTTGAAATCAATACTGATATTGATTTAAAGACATAATGATAAATTCTGCATATTGTTAGAAATTTAGAAATATATTTGAAAATAGCCCATGGATCAAAGAAGAAGTCACAAAGGACATTAGAAATATTTTTGAACTAAATTATAATAAAAATATCAAAATTTTTGTATGTAGGTAGGTAAAGAAGAAAATATCTTTATACTATGATAGTACAAGGTACTGAATCAGGTATCTTTGTCAAGAAGTTAGAAAAAGAGAAACACATTAATAGCAAAGAAAGTCAAAGTAAATTAATGATAAATATAAAAAGAAATTAATGAAACAAATGAAACAGTGAAGAGGATCAACAAAACCCAAAGTTGGTCCTTTGAAAAGACTAATGTTCTTGATATACCTCTATTGAGTATGTCAAGAGGAAAAGAGAGAAGGTACCTATCCAATGTTAGGGATGAAAAAGGCAACACTGGGACTTCCCCAGTGGTGCAGTGGTTAAGAACCCACCTGCCAATGCAGGGGACATGGGTTCAAGCCCTGGTCTGGGAAGGTCCAACATGCTGGGGAGCAACTAAGCCCGTGCGCCACAGCTACTGAGCCTGTGCTCTAGAACCCACGAGCCACAACTACTGAGCCCATGCACTGCAACTACTGAAGCCCGCATGCCTAGAGCCTGTGCTCTGCAACAAGAGAAGCCACCACAATGAGAAGCCCATGCAACACAACGAAGAGTGGCCCCCACATGCTGCAACTAGAGAAAGACCAGTGCGCAGCAACGAAGACCCAGCGCAGCCAAACATAAATAAATTTATTAAAAATAAATGAATAAGTAAAAGAAAAAGGCAGCACTGCTAGAGATTCTGCTGATGCTAAAAATAATAAGATTATATTAATGGCAGATTATGAATAAGATAGCCTAGGCTTAGATAGGGTGGGCAATATTCTGATAAACTCAACTTAGCAAAAGGAAGCTCTTCATAACTTTGGTGTAGGGAAAGATTTCTCAGACAGGATATTAAAAAAGTGCTAACTATAAAGGAAAACATTACTGAGGTTTACTATGTTGAAATTAAGAACTTGTCTGTTTATCACATAACACTATTAAAAAGGTGAAAATTCAGCCAAGAATGAGAGAAAATATTTGCCATACATATAATTGACAAAGTGCTGATACTAGGTATGTCAAAAGAACGTCTACAAACCAATAAGGAAAAGACAATTAGCAAAGTAGAAAAATAGGCAGAAGACTTGAATAGGCACTTCACAAATGAAGATACCAAATGACCAACAAAGACAGAGACCCCATTACTAACCAAGGAGTGTAAGTTAAAACCATGAGATACCCCTACACTCAACCATAATGGATACATTTTCAGTCTGGTAATACCAAATACTGGAGTACATGTGGAACAATTTGACCTCTTAGGCTTCAAAATTGAATGTATACATACCATATGACACAAAAATTTCACTCTTAGGTATATACCCAACAAACATTTGTGCACATGTGGACCAAGAGGTTTGTATAAGGATATTCATAGCTGCATTATTCACCATGGTCCCCAAGAGGGAACAATCTAAATGTGCATGGATAGCAAAGTTAAATTATCTAGCGCTATATGCCAGTAATATTTGGTGGAAAAGTTTGACTCAAAGGAATAATTAATGTATGATTCCATTTATTTAAGTGCAAAAACCAGGCAAAACGCTAGTGTTTAGGGATGTATACTTAGGTAGTAAAACTATAAAGTATGGACGTGATTGTCATAAAAATCAAGGTAGTGTTGCCCCTGATGAGGTGAAAGCATGATGTTGCTTCTGTAGTGCTGATAATCATGTAAATCAGAGGTCAGCACCTTAGTCTGTTGCTTATTTTTGTAAATAAAGTTTTATTGGGACAAAGTCAGGCCCACTTGTGTGCTATTATCCATGGCTGCTTTCACAATACTATGACAGAGTTAAGTAGTTGCTAAAGGCACTGAATCATGTAAGTAAAATATTTACTCTCTGGATCTTAATAGAAAGTTTGTAGACCTCTGACCTAAATCTTCACCTGGAAATTGATTTCACAGGTATCCTTTTGTGACAAATCACTGCCCTCTACGTTTTTTCTTTTTCTTTGCTGTTCACTTTTGTTTTATACATTTTTCTGTATATATGTTATATTTTACAATAAAATGATATTTAGACTCCACACTTAGGTTCAAGCAGAGACTACCAGAGAATCACTTTACATACAGTATGTTCTTACATCTCAGCAAATTTCTACTTTATGGATTTTCAGGGATGCTCAGAGAGATTAAGCTTTTTGCCATGATCTCAGAGCTCGGGTGGGGAGATGGGATTTGTACCCATTCTCTCCCACTGCAACGTCTGTGATGTTTCCATCATACTAAGGAAGTTTGTCTCGTGGTTATCGTTAGAAATGAAGCAAATAGGGAAAGAATGCAAAACAGCCTGATCATCAAACATTTTAAGGCCCCATAGCTAGCCTCTAAATTTAGCCAGTATGTTTTTCTCCAGAACACAAAAAAGAAGGCTTAACCAGACCATGTTTTTAGTCTTCTGAATAAATTGCTTCACCAAAAGGCTTGCAGAGGATTGGGAAGAAGATTGGAGCTCTGGAAACTTCTAGTTCTAGTAATTTACCTATGGTTACCAGGGGAAACCACCTTCAAACCCAAGTTTGACTCCAAAGCTTGTGGAGGCCGGCCAGTGATTGATGGCTTTAATCGCCACCTTGCCTCTAAACCTTTCTGCAAGCCTTGAAACTGAAATGACAGGACTGGTCCAGCCACTCAGTCCCTGTGGGAGCTTTATACTCTGTTTTCTCTGCAATATACCCAGAGTGACAGATGAAACAAGCGCTTTTCCCCAGTAATAATTAAGGCAGAGATGACTTCTCGGGATCTGCTCTGCTTTAGCAAAACCTTTATTGCCTCTGCTCAACAGTTCACAAAGTGTAAATAATGGGGCGGATTAACCTGCCTATTCTTACAATTGTTCGCTCAAGTCTTTACACCAAGAGCTGTTACATGGAAATTAGTCCTCAGGGAATGCTAGTTACAGCTGCTGGCCAAGCACGCAGTGGATGTTCCTAAATTCATTTACATGTTTTTCCCAATGAAATCCTCAATAGATTTAGGTTACTCAATCCAGTTCTTTAATCTTTAAATGACCTTAAATTGTCCAGGTCATCCTAGTGACATTTCCTTTCCCATCATACTTGAGACTATTTATGTAATAGGCAGGGTTATGCCCAGCACTCTTGCTGGCCCTCAAAGTATCAGGGGCACTGTGGACTAATGTGCCTAATTTTGGCACCAGAGAGACTTGGGTTCACATCCAGCTCTTCCTCTTGCTGGTCGTGGGGATGATGTTAGACAAATTATTTAACCTCTCAAAACTTCAGGTTCTTTACATATAAAACACACAGTTTATAAGATTCAATGAGATAATAGATACAAAATATCGAACTTGGTATTAGGCCTGTAGGAAGTAACCATTATTATTTATTATTATTGTTAAATTATATGTTTTATTCTATTGTTTAACTCCCAGTTCCATTATTGTTGTTGTTTAATGAAACTCTAATTTTATTTATAGACTGGACAGACTAGGACAGCCCAGGAGCAGTGGGGAGGGTTTATGGAGCCCATTGGAAATGGATGGTGTCTGGGTGGTCTTAGCAGATGCTTGGGGACAAGAAATCTGCCCCCCTCACCAGCTCCCACCAACCACCCACATTCCCTGGCCTGGGGTCTCTGCTGTTCGACCTTCCAGACCTCATGTAGTCCGATAGCCCAGGGCTGGGCATGGTCCTTGATTATTCATAAATCTCTGTCTGCAATATTGTGCTCTTCCTGGCACTGGCTTCATAGTAGCAGAATTTTTATAAACCTCTGTTTTTGTTTTTTAATTAGAATACAGTAATTTAATTATAGCAAGTCACCATTTCCTCACCACTCCAGTCCTTGCCTATTTCCGAAGTCACATTGTTTCCTTTCTCCTAGTGGCAAGGGTGGGCCTCTGCCCTGCTGTAGTTTTGCTGTTTAACATTTTCAAGCCCACTTACAAATGAATCACCTATTGTAGATGTCCTAGGATGGACACCCCCGTTTTCTCACTTGACCCTCAGAACATGCTTGTAAGGTTTGTTGGGAGCTAGTGTCACGTCCACTTCACTGGTGAGGGAACAGGAACTCATAGACCCAGGTGTATCTGGGATGAGATGCCAGATCTCCTGGGTCTGTGCCAGTACACCAAGCTTCTCTAAAGATGATCATTGTACCCTGCCTAGACTAGATGTAGCTGCAGAGGGATGTCGACTAATGGAAGCCAGTGCCACTTAAGACCTGTCTCTGGTCTGGGGCAGACCCCAGGTCCTATGTAAAAGGAGGGCCCAGATCACCCTTCCACACTTGCACACTTAGCTTTGTGAACCCGTGTGTCTCCAGTTGCTGCCTTCCTCTGTATTCTGACCTGCTGAGCATCAGCTCCCACCTGTCCTTCATTCCCTCCTCTGTCCAATCTCTCCCTTGGCTGCACCCATCAGCTCCTTCTAGTTTCCAACCTCTGGCTTCTTTTCCTGGCCACTGACACCCATGATACTGTTTAATGTGGCCCCAGCCACCTCCACACCTTTGTGCTGCCCTCTCCAGCAGCCTTCATCTTATATTTGCCTCCTGGATTCTGATGCCAGCTTAGGGATCCCCCGCTGGCCTGTAATGCTCAGTAATATCATCCCAGGGCTCATTATGCTCTACACCTTGTCTACCTGGTGCCATTCAGGTCTCATCTGCAGAACTAAAACATCCAGGTACCTGGGCAGAATTTCTAGAAGGAAGATAACGTCCCACACTGTTGGGTTAATGCCTGGTCATTCCCTGCCCCTGGCATAAGCTGTCCCTAGTCTGGCAAGAGTCCAGAGTTTCAGCAGCCAGGACCACATTTATAAGTCCTCCTAAGCCAGCCCTATTCCTGCTACCTCTCACCCTTATCCACTCAAAGTCCTTCCCACAGCTTCAGTATCTCAGCCTGTTTGCTTCAGGCCTGTCCCTAGTTTTGGACCCTAATTTATCTGCATCTCTGAACTCCATTCCACCATTTCAGTTACTGTCTTACAGCAGGTCTGTTTTCTCTTTATTTTATTTTTTTAATTTATTTATTTATTTATTTATTTTTGGCTGCATTGGGTCTTCATTGCTGTGCACGGGCTTTCTCTAGTTGCAGCAAGCGGGGGCTACTCTTCGTTGTGGTGCGCAGGCTTCTCATTGCGGTGGCTTCTCTTGTTGCGGAGCACAGGCTCTAGGCACGCGGGCTTCAGTAGTTGTGGCACGCGGGCTCAGTAATTGTGGCACATGGGCTTAGTTGCTCTGCGGTAAGTGGGATCTTCCTGGACCAGGGCTCAAACCCGTGTTCCCTGCCTTGGCGGGCGGGTTCTTAACCTCTGTGCCACGAGGGAAGTCCCTGTTTTCTCTTTAGATGTGGCACTGTGGGATGAACTGGCTAATACAGGGGATGCTTAAGAGAATGGGTTTCAGTGCCTAGCTTTAAAAAAAAAATCAATTTATGAATTTTAACAGTCGGCTTAAAAAAAGTTTTACTTTTCACTTTTTTATTGTGGCAAAATATACATAATATAACATGTACATTCTAACCATTTTTTAAAATATATTTATTTATTTATTTATTTATTTATGGCTGTGTTGGGTCTTTGTTGCTGCTTGCGGGCTTTTTTTAGTTGCGACGAGCGGGGGCTACTCTTCGTTGCGGTGCACGGGCTTCTCATTGCGGTGGCTTCTCGTTGCAGGGCACGGGCTCTAGGTGCACGAGCTTCAGTAGCTGTGGCATGCAGTCTCAGTAGTTGTGGTGCATGGGCTTAGTTGCTCCACGGCATGTGGAATCTTCCCAGACCAGGGCTTGAACTTGTGTCCCCTGCCTTGGCAGGCGGGTTCTTAACCACTGCACGACCAGGGAAGCTCCTTTCTAACCATTTTTAAATGTACAGTTCAGTAGCACTAAGTACATCCATGTTGTCGTGCAGCTGAAACAGTGCAACTCAGATGGGACTTGAACCCACAGGCTGGGACTCGAACCCAGCCAAAACCCAGATTTGGACTTGAGCCAACGGTCTTTTAATTGAAATCACACACCTGGTCTCAGGACTTAGTGAAGCTCAGGTTCTTGATATCTTGTCCCAAAGAGAATTCAGTGAGAGACAAAGGGATATGTAAGAAGCGGATTTATTCGGAGAGATACACATTTCATGGATAGAATGAGGTCCGTCTCAAGAGGCGAGAATGGCCTTGGGAGAAGCACACTCCACAGACAGAGTGTGGGCCATCTCAGAAGGTGAGAGGCCTCGAAATATGGGATGGTTAGTTTTTATGGGCTGGGTGGTTTCATAGGCTAATGAGTGGGAGGATTATTCCAAGTGTTTTGGGGAAGGGGCGGGGATTGCCAGGAATTGGGCCATCACCTACTTTTTGGCCTTTCATGGTTAGCTCTGAACTGTTATGGCACTGGTGGGTGTGTCATTTAACATGCTAATGCATTACAATGAGCGTATGATGAAGCTCAATGTCTCCTGGAAGTTGAGTCTTCCGCCATCTTGGACCTAGTTGGTTCTAACCTGTTTTTGTCATGTCCTATGGCTATGTCATTCTTTTAAAGGTTGCGCTCTGCCCCCTTCCCTCCTGTTTCACAACCATCACCATCATTTATCTTCAGAATAATGGAGATATTTTTCATCTTCCCAAACTGAAAGACTGTACCCATGAAACAACATCTCCCCATTCTGCCTTCCCTAGTCCCTGATGACCAACATTCTACTTTCTGTCTCTATGAAATTTAATATGAGGTACTCTAGGTACCTCATATAAGTGGAATCAGACTGTATTTGTCCTTTTGTGACTGGCTAATTTCACTTAGCACAGTGTCTTCAAGGTTCATCCATGTGTCAGAACAGAGCCCAACTATTAAGCCAGGTATTGTCGACTGAAAAATATGCACAACCTAAAAGTTGAGAATTATGTTTTATTCAGTGGCCTTACAGAGGCCTGGGATACAGCATCTCAGACAGCTCTGAGGAACTGTTCCAAAGAGGTAAGGGAGGAGCCGGCATATATAGGAGTTTTTGCTGAAAAAAAAAAACATGCCATCCAATACCAAAATATTACTGCTAATCACACACAGAACCCCAGACATCTCAAATTAATGATTTTAGTGCCTTTTAAGTACGGGAAGATGCAAGAGTCCGGGCTTATTGAAATTATTCCTTTGATGTGCATCTTAACCATCTAGGGCCAGTATCCTGTTTTTCTCCATCCTGAATTCCCCTTAGGGTGTGCATCATAGGGAGTGGGGGGCTTGGTGGCTGCAGTGGCTGATGGCTTGATGTCAGGCAACATTCTTTACTTACTGAAATGGCAGGCAACTTTTTTTTTTTTTTTTTTTTTTTTTGTGGTACGCGGGCCTCTCACTGTTGTGGCCTCTCCCATTGCGGAGCACAGGCTCTGGATGCTCAGGCTCAGCGGCCATGGTTCATGGGCCCAGCTGCTCCGCGGCATGTGGAATCTTCCCGGACTGGGGCACAAACCCGTGGCCCCTGCATCGGCAGGCAGACTCTCAACCACTGCGCCACCAGGGAAGCCCAACATTTTTTTTTTGTTCACAGTACCCTTGAATAATTTCCTTAACTGCTTGAGTTTCCCATCTGTAAAATGGGAGCTGTGATGGTATCCACCTTATGAGAATTTGAGTGTGTAAAGGACTTAAACAGTAGCTGGCTCACAGTGGGTGCTCAGTAAGTGTAGTCTACCATTATTATGTCCCTCTCTGATCTGGTTTCAAGGGTCCTTATTCACTATCTCCCGCCCTGCTCAGCATGTTGGTCTCCGGCCATCACACGTGGAGCACCTGGCACATGGTTGGCTCTCAATAAACATCTGTGGCACAAGCATATGAATCAATCTTTTTCTCTCCCCAGTTGTGGCCCCAGAGGGTCAGATGAGGGACCAACTCTTTAAGATGTGACAGGGAGAAAAATAGGGCCCTCTTGAGGACCACGGTCACTTAAACTCCAACAGTTTTCAATATGGTACCTAAACCCCAGTGGGGATGAGTTAACAGTTTCCTGTCTGGATGAAACAGGAAGCAATATTGTCCCCATTGTAGAGTCCATAGGCCCAGTGGATGGCTTAAGATCTCACTTTGCTGCTGGTTGGGAGTATACTTTGGTCTAGGAATTTCCTCTTGCCAAACCTCAGTTTTCTCATCTGTCAATGGGGACAACAATCCCTACTTTCCAGGGCTGCTGTGAGGAGTGTGTGAGATCATCATGAGAACACATTCTGTGTACTCTTCACTTCTGTACCCAGGGAGGTGCTAGGAGCGGGGAGCTTCCTCCTCTACCCTTCTTGAGTTCTTGTTGCTGGACTAATAATAACATTGACTCAAGGCAGATTAATAGGAGAAAAAAGAAACACATTTTTAATTTGTTGCACTGAGGTCTCATAGAAATGGAACCCAAGAAGTAGTCAAAGCAGGCAGCTTTTATACTTTTTAGACAAAGAAACAATAAATTTGTGAGAAATTGACAGGACAAAGAAACTTAGATTTTGGGTGCTCACTTAGTGAAGAATCTAAACAGAGTTTGGACTTGGGGGAGTAAATTAAAGAAGGAGCAAGATTTGTATATATAGGCTTCTCAGCCCAAATTCTCTATTTCTGTTGATAAGGGTGTCCTTCTAAGATGCAGGGAGTGCACCTTTCACATGAGAGATTTATTTCCTGCTTTCAGGGAGACAGAGGGGAGGGTCAGAGTGTCCCTCTGTATCAGCTGTTTCTTAATTAACTTTAATTCAAAATAATCAACATGCCATTGTGGCATATTTTGGGGTGGCCCCTGTCCTGGCCCCCAACAGAGGCCACCCCTTCCTTGAGGACCAGCCTCGCTCTGGAGGGTCTCAGCTGCCAGCGAGCACCACGTGATTTGCAGTTTGGATTCAATTTCTTCCTGACTCTTCTTTTTGTTACAAACATAACAAAAGTGAAAGAGACAGATGGTAAGACTTGATTCACTTTTAGCAAATGTTTCTAATGTGTGAATGTAAAACTGAAAACTCGGGGAATAAGAGGGGGGTCGGCCCCTGGGAGAAAGCAGAGCCAGGCAGGGGAGGCCCAGGGCTTGGACAGTGTCCTCCAGAGGCCCCTCCACCCCTGGCCACCTCGGGGACTCTGCGGTGCGAGAGGAGTTTCTGCCCAGGCATGGCAGCTTCCCAGGGCACGTGAGAAGGCAGAACACAGGTCACTTACTGGCTGACTGGGTCAGACCAAATGATGCCGCCTTTCCTAGAAGAGGGAGGGCAACATCCTCCACCCCATACAGGGGCCCTGCAGCACCTGCGCTGAGCCGGGGTTTGTCTGGAACATTCGGTCAGGCCCGGGGTTCTCAGCCTCAGCACTATCAACATCCTGGGCTGGAGAATTCTTCCTTACCGGGGGGCTGTCTTGTACCTTTTGGTAGGTTTTGCAGTCTCCTTAGCCTCAACCCACTGGATGCCAGTAAACCCTTCCCTCCCTCTCCAAATTGTGAAAACCCAAACTGTCTGCAGACAGTGCCAAATGGCCCCTGGGGGGAATTTTTCCCCCTGCTGAGAACCACGGGGTTAGGCCCATCAGTTGGGTGGCCCAGGCTTGCCCTGCTCTCTGTGGGCAAGTCTGAGCATCACAGGTGGGGTCATCCCACAGTCCTGCGCTGTGCTCCTCTCTCCATCCTCTCCACCTGAAGTGAGGGGCACCCCTGCCTTCTGGCTTCCACTTGGCTTTGGCTGATGGGGGAACGAGGGAGGAGATGCGAGGAAGGGAGGAGCGTGAGGTCGGCGTTTCTATCCCTGCAGGTAGTGAGGGACTGGCTGCCTTCCTTGCACAAGGCCGCAGCTCCCGTCAGGTGGCCCTCTCCAGGTTTGGCCACTGATCTCCCTCAGCCCCACCAGCCCTGGGGTGACAGCAGCTCTGTCTCCCCTCACTGTGTCTCCCCCAGGGTGCTGCCTGCCTTGGCCAGTTCCCTACATTCTGTCTTCACCTTCTAAACTCCTCATGACCCAATGTGCCCTCTGTTTACTGCTGAAACTTGACTGATCCAACACATCGTGTGACCTTTACAAAAGAGTTTCATGAATGAATATTTATTTTTTCTTAGTTCATTTGACCGTTCGTTGATTCAATGCATTGTTGTTTTTTACATCCGCCTCTTCTGGGCCAGGTGTGATGCCAGGTGCTGGGGAAACAAACATGGATCAGATGTGGTCCCTTCCCAAAGGGAGCTTACGTCTTACAGGGAATCAGAAGCGTGGGGCGTTATGGTGGGAGACAGGTGCCCAGGTGCTGGGAGAGAGGTGTGACAAGCCTCACCCCTCCCGTGGGAGGGCATATGGGGAGACTGTGGCCCAGGGGAGAAGATGCTGCATCTCCCTCAAAGATGTTGCATCATCAGGTGGCTCTGCTCTGTGAAGACGTCCCCAGATCACGGCAGTGTGTCCTTGGAAGGGGAACAGTCTGAAGGCCCTGGGGACTCTGTCCTGAAAGGAGCAAGCCTCCTTGCCCCAGGCCCCAGAGCACATTCACCATGACACCCTCCACCCCTTGGCTGCCTGACATCCCTGACGGATGCCGTGAAGAAAGAGAACATTCCAGAGCAGAGAAGTCCTTCCCCGCAGCTGCTGCCAGACAGGCTCCTGTCCAAGGTGCCTCCCCACTGTCTGCCAGCCAGATGTATTCCAAAGGTCACAGTTTCCTCTCAGTGGTTTTCTGCAGAGCTGAAGTCTCCTGGACCCCGAAATAAATTACAATATTGATTGATTCTTAATATTCTCTGAAATCTCTCAAAATCTCTGGGTCTTACATAAATCAATGTGCCAGTTACAGGGACTTATTCAATAGTCTGCAAAGTATCCTGGTAATTACTTTTGGGTTCCCTGCACAGCAGAGGCTGGCTACCTCTCCATCATTTTTAAGGCCCTGGGTACAGTAACCTATCAGGGGACTCTAATTTCTTATTTTAATTACTGAGTCTCTTCAACCTGGTGCCTGTACAGCAGAAGTAAGCCCACGTGTTGCAATGAATCTGTTGGGCAGACCTGGGTCAGGAACTCGCAGAATTGGCCACCTCTGCCGCCTTGTCTGTCTCCCCAGCTCCATCCTCTGCCTGTTACTCCAGCGTCCTTAGCTTTCTGGCAATGACAGTTCAGAAGTAATTTAATAGCACCTCATTTCCCCAGATTAAGTAAAGAACTTGTTGGATGAGGGTAACGCTGTCTGAAATTCTCAAGCACCTCGGCACTTCTGATGCTGCCCAAGGCAGCTGCCTGGATTTCAGGAGCGGAAGAGGGCTGGGGAGGAGGAACAGGGAGACGGACCATATGCCTCCCAGAACATGCTTGTTTATTCTGCTGTAAGTAACAAAGTGACTTCAGCTCATTAGGGACTGACTTGGCTCTCCAGGAAGGTGGTGTGCTTCTAACAAAGCTGGAGATGCTACTTTATGCCAGGTCCCTCCCATCTGGCCCCAGCTGCTTCAGAGCCTTGTCTTCTGTGCTGACATCCTCCCGTGCTAAGCTCCAGTCAAACGGATGCCCGGCCAAACCAGGAACGCTTTCTGTTCTTCTGCCATTTTTCGCCTGTGAATGCTCTTCTCTCTATCTGGGATGCTTTCCTGTTCTTTCCTCCACCTGACAAACGCCTCGTCATCCCTCAAACCTAGTTCAATGTCAATGTGAACTCTTATGGGAGGCTCTGTGCCCCACCATGCCCTGCGTTTTCCTCTGTAGCTGGGGATCCAGATGAGCCTCAAAGGTCTTTTCAGACATGCCTGCAGACGTCTGGCTTCCCATCACCTTAGAACGAAGCTCTCATGGTGACCCATAAGGTCCTGGGTCATCTGCCTTCTGCTGCCTCTGAGCTCATGTCCTACACTCTCTGTAGTTCCCCAGGCTCCAGGCACACTGGCCGTCTGACTGTTCTTCCAAACCCCGGGCACAGTCTCCTTAATTTGAACTTCCCTCTGCCTGGGGCACCTTCCCACCAACATGAGAGCCTCACCCCATTACTCCTCGCAGGTCTCTGCTCAAATGTCACCTGTCCCTAGAGTCCTTCCTTGACCACTGAATTGACAAGAGCACCTCTTTCATCTCCTCAGTCTTCTTACTTTTTCTACACAGCCCTTAATACCACCTGATATTATACAATGCTTCTGTTTATTTATTATCTGTGTTTCAAACTAAATTGTAAGCTGTATAAGGGCAAGGATATTTACCTGTTGTCTTTACTGCTATGGCCCTGGAATCTAAACAGTGCCTGACACACAGTAGGAACATCCATGCCTACGTGTATGGTATGAAATGGATAAATTAATGGTGAAGCTCTATTTGTGGGAGTTGATTCGCTGTCTGGCCCATCCCCAAGCCCTGGATGGGTATCCCAGCCCCTTGGAGGGAGACATTGCGGGCAGAAGCTGCAGGAGCTGTTCTCACAGAGGACACGGAGGCCACACCATTAGATCTCCCGATGAGCACGTGGGACGGTGTCAGGGAGTGAGGCCTCATGCCTGGCGCCTAGCAGTGCTCTGGCCTGCGGGGAGATCCAGGGCTTCAGTGGGGTCACTCTGCGGAGAAGGGGCCAAGAGTCCAGAACCCATGAGACCTGATAGGACGTTAAGGATGGAGGAGGCCACCAGGAGTGCACGGGATTGGCTGCTGTGTGAGCACAGCCAAGACATCACTTGGGGCCCCCAGGGTTGCAGTCTCGTATGAGCAGAGGGAAATAATGAGACAGTGAAATTGGAGGTATTACTGCTACCTTATTAAGGTAGGGACTGTATTCCTACCCACAGGCCAGAAAAGGGATTTATTGTGTTGATGGGGTTGCCTTGGGTTACAAACTGAGATTCACACTGAGACATGTGCGTCCCTGTTCAAAGCGGCTGTAGGTTTAGGTCATCATCATGGAAAATGCTCTCTAGCCAACTTCCTCAGGACTTCTGGGAATTGGGACTAATACTCAAGCTTATTTTCTTCTTACTGCTAAGCAGAGAGTAAGAGAACTCTCTGGTGTGCCTTTGCACAGGCCCAAGCAGTTGGGGCGACTGAACCTTTATCACAGGGTGGCCCCAGACTGTGTAATCCATGGAGGGGGCTGTAGATGGTGAATAATCTATCCTCTGCTCCCCAGACAAATAGGCAAGGAAGATCCCATAGGGAACAGATGTTTGTTTGTTTGCCCAACATCCTTTCCTTTGGTGAACCACTCCTCCCTGACTCAACGTGGCTCAGTGAGAGCTGTAGTCATGGCACCTTGTCCATACCCTCCCCAACACCATTCTCTGAAGTAGTTCATCTCCTGGCTATGTGGTTAGCCCAGGGCTGGGCACACAGTCCTGCAGGGCCAGCCAGTCTTCCCTGAGAGTCTGCTCTATTTTTTTGGAGAGTCAGCTCTGAGGATAAGGACTGGAGTCTGCCAGCAGCCATTTCCCTGCCACCTGGAGAACGTCAGCTTGCAGAATAAAGTTTTCACCTCCACAGAAGCCAGGCTGAAAGAAAGAGGGAGAGGCAGCCTGGCTGACTCCATTGGAGCCCTGGTTCTGGCCAAGCCTGAATCCATTTCCCCCTGCATTTATTAGGTAGCATCCAATAAATCCCTTTTGCTGTGGCTGATTTGAGCTAGATTTCGGTCACTTACAACCAAAATGTCCTGACAAACATAGGTCAGTTCCCTCTCCTCTGCAAATCACAGGGCCTGAGAGCCCAGGCCAGGGAAAGTTGTAGGAGAAAACTGGGAGAATTAGTGGACTCCTCTCCCTGGTGCCCCTGTCTGCCTACCTCTTGCTGTCTGCCACGTGCACCTGTGTGCTGGCAGGAGGAGCAGGGCCATGAGGCTGGTACTTTAGCCGAGAGCACCTTGCACATTTAGCACCAGCTGCCCTGCCTTTCTTCAGCTAGTGCTCTGGTTTTTCTTTTTTGTCTCACTGCTCCAAATTCCCAAGAGATGGGATATAGAAAGTTGTCATAACTTCATCCCTCACCCCCAGGTGGAAACGCAGGGTTGAAGACAAAATGTTTTATTTGAGAGGACTGGGAGCTAGCCCAGCATATGGACCTGCAGGGGCTGCAGCTGGAGCTGGGAGTTTCTCAGTAGGACAATAGGAAATATTAAATAGGATGGAGCTTAAAGCCACGCAGAAAACCGAGGTCCAAGAGAAGGGGTTAAGTGACTAATCTGAAAAGGCCAGAAGAAATGTCAGAACTGCGGAGCAGATGCAGTAATCTAGGAGCCAGAGACACAAGAGCAGGCACAGTGGACACAGAGGAAGTAAAGCGGCTCTAGGACAGTCACCTCGAACAGGGACAGAGTTTGCTGCTGACTTTCATGGATCCTCAAAAGCTTGATCAATGGATGGGTCAGACAGCCCACCTGGATGGGTGACTTCTATGGGAATCAACTGCTGCTTCTTTCCTACCCTTGCCTTTACATACTTGTGTTAGGATAATCTTTTTTCCTTCATGCTTTCGTTAAGCTGATGAGGGATAATAATTATTAGAATTTTTTTTTCCTGAAGAGAAGTCAGATCTGAATTTATTTATGCATCTTGGTTCTTTTCCCCTTTATTTTTTTCTATGGCAACCACATGCCTTTTACTCTACACTTCCTTCGAGGAGACACTTTCAAGGTCCTTCCTTTCACTCAACCCAGGGGATGCTGAGCCCTGAACTGGGACTTAGCACTGTGGAGTTCTGGCCCCTCCCTGTCACTTACCAGTTGTGTGACCTTAGTATGTCACTTACCCTCTGTGGGCAGATTAAGTCATTTTTAAGGCCCTCCCAGCTCCGCTATTCTGGGATGCTGTAAATCTGTGTCCTTTACTGATCAATCTGTAAACCATAAGAACCTCATTCAGAAATGCCATCCCAAATTCTCACTGGTGAGCAGGTGTCTGCCCACAGACCCCACTCCCCAGATGCTACAGGCAATTTGGGAACTATATTTTTAAAATCACCACAGATGGGAGGATTAAGCTGAAATGAGACTTCTTTGAAAAGGCTGCTTTTAGCATTTTAGTCCCACCTCTTCATCCCTCACTGCATTCAGCTTTTCGGATGGCCGCCCCAAATAGCCCATGATCTTGCTGATTGCTCGACAAAGTCTCCCAGAGAGGAGCCTCGGATCACTGGTGGCTCCAGGGCCCCTCCTCCTTGCCATCCCAATATTCTCATTCTAGTCCACTGCAGGGCTATTGAGACCCCATATGATCAATGTTAGGGCCTCTTTAACAGCCTCTTTATCTGCATAAACATGGGCAGATTTGCTTTTTCATTGTGCCCTAGAGGTCTATAACAGCTTCTATTATCTTCCCTGCCATAACTGTCTGTAACCTTAATCTAACTCTGTGAGTTCATTTGTATATGTCATCTTTTTATCCACACAGTAATGCTCTTCCTGCCTCCATATTGCTATTTTCTTTTCCTGGAAACAATCTGTCTTCAGATAATATCCTCAGAATTGGGACCATTTTCAACCCCAACAGGCTTGCCCCCGGCTTGTTGAGTAACATGCCTTCTGGGCTTGGGGCTTGTCCCAGGGTCTGGTCTTGTCCTTGGAGCAGCATGGCAGTGGGCAGAGCCTTCAGTTGGCAGGATGGTGAGTTGGGATCCGGACCAGGAAGCAGGCATGGGCCCAGGTGCAGGTGTGGACCAGGGTGCAGGCAAGGGCAACTCAGGAGCCAGGGTGGATGGAGTCAAGGTGGGAGGGGCTTGCTGGGAACTAGGAGGCAGGAATTGAATGGGGAGGGTCAGAGGTGAGGGTCTTAGTAACTGGGTTGAATCCAAAAGCTGGGAACCTGGAACCCAGGCCAGCTAAGCCCAAAGCTACACTGGGGGCCCAGGCAATGTGACAGCCCAGGACACAGAGAGACTTCTGCTGGGGACCTTGCATAAAACTCTGGGTCCAGATTGTCTGAGTTTAAATTCTGGCTATCCTCTTACAGCTGAGTGACTTGGAGCAACTTATTTTCTTCTCTGTGCCTCAGTTTCCCCATTTGTAAATTGGATGACTATAATAGTACCTTCCTCATAGGGTTGTTTAATTGAGTTAAAACATGTAAAGATCTTAGAGGTGGTACTTGGCTCATGGTGGCATTGAATTTATCTATTGTCTTTACTTTTAAAAAAAAATAAAGAAACAAGATCACTTGCACATGGAGAATTCTGCGCCCCCCTACCCCATTTGTTACAGGCTGTGAGCAGCTTCTGATGCTGCTGTGTGGGCGTTTATCTCCCACCCAGGGAAGGTTTGTCCTTGGGGAGCACAGTGTTCCAGCCCGGGTTTTTACTGCCTCCATGTGTTTAGTGGTGGTATAATTGAACAGCTATCCATTTTTATTTCTAAATTCCACTGGGAACATGGAAAGTAAACACAGTGTATTTCCACACTAAGCAGTCATGAGTCAGTCCTGGGTTCAAATCCCCATTCTTCTATTTACTTATTGCATGACATTTTGCAAGTTATAACCTTTTTCAGTCTTGGTTTTCTCATCTGCACCTTGGAGGTACCAACATTCTGTACCTCACAGAATGAATTCAAGTTTCAAAGTAAAGTGTGTAGAGCATATGACTCAACACTCTCTTCCTCCCAAAGAGCCCCCATGTTAGCCAGGGCTTCAGTGTCATCTGATGGCTCTACTGGAGGGGGATGCAGTTCCAAGCCCACTCCCATGGCTGCTGGCAGGATTCAGTTCCTACCGGGCTGGTGGAGTGAGGACTATCAGCAGGCTGTTGGCTGGAGGCCACCTCAGTTCCTTCCACATGAGTCTCTCCATAGGGCAGCTCATAACAGGGCAGCTGGCTTCTTTCAGTGCAAGCAAATCAGAGGGTGAGCAAGATGGAAGCCTGAGTCTCTTGTAACCAGATATTGGAAGTGATATCCAACACAATTCATTACCAATCCACTCAAGACGGGGGGACTAACACAAGGGCATGAATACCAGGAGGTGGGGATCCCTGGGGCCCTCTCGGAGGCTGCCTACCACACTCTGAAACTGCCTCTCCCCACACACGTCCCCCCAAATACCCCCTCTCAAAAGGCACCATTGGTCACAACCTTTGAGTCATTTCTCACTTTATTCCCTCCCTACCCTCAACCAGAGCTAAACTCCACATGCACTGAGGCTTTCAATCTTTGAACAAGAGAGTTACCTTAATGGAGGCTCTTAATATTGTGATTTCTGTTTTTCACTTGCAGATTTCTCTCTTTTTTTTTTTTCCTTTTTTCCCTGTAGCCTTCTAAGGGGTCCATTTCTTTAAACAGAGAAGGACAGCTTTTCCTTCCACTTATCCCCAAGGAATTGTAGTAGCCAAATTCTGTCTTAAGCATATGTTTTACTCTAGGATATTCAAACTCTTTCTTTATCTTGTATTCAGAAAACTTCTAACTCCATACTGTTTAAAAATTGCCTTTGGCATGTCTCAGATGGCAGGGTGTGTTGCTTCTGAGGGGATGGATTAGCTCTGCCGTTCACTCCAAAGCTGAGACACATCTGCCTAGGATTTGCTAATTTCTTCCAATAGGACTCACGTCAGTTTCAGTGGCAGTCAGGCTGAAAAGGAAAGAGTGAAGAAATGCTGAGATGGGAAAGCTGAGAGCAAAGTGAGACCAGCCCTGAGAGGAGGCAGAGAACCGTGGGATGGAGGCAGACGTAGGAAGCCTGTGAACAGCTAGTCTTGGGCTCAGCAAGCAATCTCAGAGCTAACTATCTGTGCTACAACCCTAAATCCTAGCCAGGGGTCAGGGTTCGAAAGAGATCAAAAGCAGCAGTAAAAATCAGCAGCTGGAATAATCCTGGAGACTTCATAAAGCACTGAGAGGTAAGCATTAGTACTAATGGGAACTTGAGGCTCAGAGAGGTAGAGCAGTTTGCTCAAGGTCACACAGCCTTCAAGTGGCACCCTAGCCCCCAACCCCTTTTCCCCAGGTTGGATCAAGGGCCTTGGCCCTGGGAGGGGGAATCAGGCAGGTCCAACCCCTTCCTTGCATATGTGTGAAAACAGAGCCAGCAAGGAAAGGGACCTGCCCAAGGTCACAGAGCAGAGTTCTCCCCATTTGTATCCTGTACTCTTCCTACTATGATGCCTGGCTTTTCATTTTAACAGACTGAATCCAATCCAACAACCTTTCTTAGCTCTTGCTCCCATCCCTGATGTTCTTTTTTTTGGTGCTCCCAGCCTTCCCATCACCATGGATACTCTTTGCGTTGTTTTCCCCCTCAGACTCCATGCTTTGGGAAATCCTCTCTACGATGTACTCTCCCCTTACACTTAATAATATATTTGTTTCCATGGTTTTATTCATCAAAAGCATATGTAGGGCTTCCCTGGTGGCGCAGTGGTTGACAGTCCGCCTGCCGATTCAGGGGACACGGGTTCGTGCCCCGGTCCGGGAGGATCCCACATGCCTCAGAGCGGCTGGGCCTGTGAGCCATGGCCGCTGAGCCTGCGTCCGGAGCATATGTAACTGCCAGTCAGAGCTTCTGATCCATAAGAGATCATCACAGTTGGTATAAATATTGAGTTGTATAAATTGAAGCTTGTAGCTTCATTTAGTTTGGGCAGGGGGCGGTTACTGAGGAAAACGTGCAGTTTCCATGAGGAATTTTAAAAATTTGAAAAAAGCACATAAATATCTATGACTGCTTCAACTGTGGAGGTAAAACAGGGCCCTGAAGCCTCGCCTCACAGCACAGAGCTCCCTGAGCCCCACGCTAGAACGGACCTAAGCAACCGTTCTTCCAATCAGGTGCTGAACCCACCATCCCTGGGCTCCAGGTGCCCGTGGGAGCCCTGGGGCAGGACCAGATGCCATCTCGTTTAAGGGGAAAGTGGGCAGGGCTCTCTGCCCAGTGGCCCCACTGCCACTGCTCACCTTCCTGCCATTAGTGCTACGTTCTCCTGATTCTTGAAGCAGGTACACTTGGGGAGGCAGGCAAGTGGGCATGGTTTAAACCGAGATTCGTAATTTACTCCGTGCTATCAGCCAAGCCCTTTGTAGAGTTTCCTGATAGCTCCTTCAACCAGATGATTTGGGGTGTCAGCAAATCCTCCGGGAGGTGCTGAGGGTCTGAGGTGGGCTGGGAGTGGTTCCCCGTTTTCCAGGCCATGTCCGTGCACATGACGTATCCAGGCCTAACAAAGCTGCTGGCACCTCTGCTCAGCATCCCATGCCCAGCCCAGATGTGCCATTGTCACGGAGTTACCTCACCTGGAGGGTCAGGGCCCGGATGTGAGGTGGAGACACAGGGTTTTCCACACCACACCTGGTTATTCTCCATGTGCTGGCCACTGGGCACACAGGTTCCAGGTCTCATGGCAGCCTGTTTACCCAGCTTGCCTCCCAGATGCTGTTGGCAGGAGTGTAGCCCTGGGACTGTACCCGAATAAGGGGCAGAAAAGTGACCTCCATAAAGATGAGGGAGACAGAGATGCCCAGAGAGCCCAGCTCTGTCTCTACCACAGTCCTGTGTGCTGAGGCCCTTTTCCTGCCCAACCTTCTGTAGACTTTCCACTGCTCTCCCCAGAGCCACCCACATGCTCCTGGGATTTTCACAGTGGACCTCTGGCATCGTGAGGAGGTCAGACCTTGCAGGAAGGGGGCCTTGGCACACAGAGCTGATCTCTCATTCTCTAAGAGATAATGAGATGAACTGGTCATTGTGACCCTGCCCCAAGGGACCCTCATTGGGGGCTACACATGCCTATGCTCGAAACCAGATTATCAATTCTTTTGTGTGACAAAAACGATAGGATATGGCAGATAAGCTTTGTCTTCTTGGGTAGATATATGCACTATATAAATGTATATTTTAAAAATACATATGCATTTTAATTATTTAATATTTATTAAAGGAATCATAAGAGATACATATGATCCTTTCAATAAAATTTACATTAAAACACTTTAAAGGTTTTAATTTAATAATAGGGACTGGGAAACCTACATGAGGATTCAAGCTAAGGAAGCTGATGGAATGGTTATGAGACAAGCCATTGAAAGTACACACAAAAAATAATGAGTTTAAAAAAATCCTTGCCTTTTAACAAATGCTGCAGAAAAACACCAGTTTATTTCTGGATAGTCTGGTCTGGGATGCCCAATTGTTAAAAAAAAAAAAAAAGGGTAGCATATTATAAGAGGAAAACATAAGTACTTAAAAAATAATAGTATTACAAAAATAATAGTAGTAAATAAAGCAAACCCTATAGGAAAAGACCAATCCAAACTGAATTGTCAAGGAACCTTCAGACCGAGCTTATTACAAGCATTTTCCCAGCAATCTTAAAAGAGGTCAGGCCCCAATGGGCCCGGAGACCTGGTTTTAGGGATATATCAACACCTATCAAGCTGTGAATCCCGTGCCTTTACACCTCTAATTGTTTGGGTTTCTTCCAGTCCCAAAGGCAGTAATTCAAATGTCTCTTTGACTTCTTAAGCATCCTGATTTCTAGAAGCTCAAGCACTGCATCTCTTTTCATGCTTAGATCTTGAAATTGGCTTCAACCGTTTCTTTTTTCTTTTCTTTAAACTCCTAAAAATACTGCTCCTGGGCAGGCAGTGAGCCTGTGCTCTGCTTCAAACCAAACTTCAGGGCTTCCCTGGTGGCTTAGTGGTTAAGAATCCGCCTGCCAATGCAGGGGACACAGGTTCAAGCTCTGGTCCGGGAAGATCCCACATGCCACAGAGCAACTGGACCTGTGCGCCACAGCTGCTGAGCCTGCGCTCTAGAGCCCACGAGCCATAACTACTGAGCCCATGTACCACTCTATTGAAGCCTGTGCGCCTAGAGCCCTTGCTCTGCAACAAAAGAAGCCACTGCAATGAGGAGCCCGCACACCGCAACGAAGAGTAGTCCCCGCTCGCCACAACTAGAGAAAGCCCACGTGTAGCAACGAAGACCCAACACAGCCAAAAATAAAAAAAAATAAAATAAATAAATGTATTAAAACAAACAAACAAAACAAAACAAAACTTCAGGGCCAAGGGCAAGGTAGGAGGCAGGAGGAATGGTCACCTATGACCTGTGGAGGAGGGCTGCCTTCAGCACTGGCATTAGGAGACAGTGGGGCCTGGGATCAAAAGACCCCAAAGAAAGAAACCCCGAGTCTCTACCTCTAAAGCTTCTAAAAATTCAAGCTGCAGCATTAAAGTTGGTATAAAGAGGTCAGAAAATGTCTTTCTTCTCTTCAAACCTCAAAATTGTTTCTTAAACTTCTCCAGGTTAAAACCTACCAGCTGCAGGAGATGTCCTGAGATGACTCCCACAAATAGCCCAGATCTATCTTTCTTCCATAACTTTTCTTGTGAATGTGTGCTGTTTGACAGTGATCTTGCTGCCCTGTCTCCCGCTGATTGGACAAGACAGAAGCCACCCTCCACTAAGGGGTACTGGCATGAAACCCCTCAGGGGGCTCCATTAGCATGACCCTTTGTTCATGACCCCTTTGTTAGTGATGAACTAAGTCATTCAAACCTTCTTTTTTGGAAAGAGAAAAGGCATGCAATAGTTGCTTGAACTCAAGTTGCATTCTGAATGGTAATGAGCTGCAGTTCTGGTTTTTTAGAGAAACCCTGGACCCCAGAGTGCATGTCGAGTTAGGATAATGATGTCCCATGGTTCCCAACTGTATTAGTTTCTTATTGCTGCTGTAACAAATTAGCACAAATTTAGTGGCTCAAAAGAACACACATTTGTTCTCTTACAGTTCTGGAGGTCAGAAGTTTAAAATCAAAATGTCGGTGGGGCTAAGTTGCTTCTAGAGGCTTCAGTAGAGAGTCTACTTCCCTGCCTCTTTTAGCTTCTAGAGGCTGCCTGCATTTCTTAACCTGTGGCCTCTTCCTTGAATCACTCCAATCTCTGGTATCTGTTGTCACATCTCCTACTACTGTGTTTTCAACCATCCCGCCTCCCTCTTAAAGGACCCTTATGATTACATTGGGCCCACCTGGATAATCCAGTATAATCTTCCCATTGCAAGATCCTTACCTTAATCACATCTGCAAAGTCCCTTTTGCCATATAAGGTAACATATTTATGGGTTCCAGGGATTAGGATGTGGACATCTTTGGGGGGCATTATTTGGGTTACCACACCTGCTTTGCTATATATTCTTTCAACAAGTCTGCACTTGTGGTAATGATACAATTCTATACTATTTAGGTTTTGGTATCTGGCCTGCCCACATCCCCTGGAAGGAATAGTGCAAGTATGATATGACTCCATCTTCTTTGGCAATAGTTGGTGAATAGCTGACCTATTTTCTGGTTAATGACCTATTGAGTAATGACCAATTGACTGGCCATTACCAGCCAAAGACTCATTGGCTTGCCAATGGTCAATCAGTTTCAAAGACTTTGGATGAATGGTGCAAGGACTGTGGGCAGTTGATGGTGGCTCTTTAGACTAAAAATGATCTAGAATCAGGATTGATGCCTGCCACGGGGGACCATGTATACTATGTGTAAGCAGAGGAAGCCAGTTGATCAAGAGAAGAATCCAATGGAAACACATTTCGAGAGACCATGTGGCCCTAGAGAGACAAGATATTCCCATGTCTAGGCCCCGTGGGGCCTGGCTGTGCTTCTTATCCTGAACTTTAGTGCAAGTTCTCTCTGTGTGCAATGAACCACATCTCTGCTCTGGAGCCAGTCAGAGTGCCATTTGATTCTCTGCAACAAAAACAGCTCCAAATAGAAGAGTCTTTTTTGCTTGACTTAAAAAGATGACTTACACAACCCTTTAAACCAAAGAACCTGTGTTCAGGTAGGTCTTTGAAAATTCAAGAGGAGCCATGAGGAGGTAGGGTGTTGCCCCCGTGGCCTCCTTCTATCCGTGGTGCTTATGCTCCTATATCCTGGTGGTCTTCCCATCCCACAGCTAGGACTATGGAAGAGCAGGCCCGGGTTCTCCAACTCGGATCAGGATGAAGTGTTATGGGACAATTTTCTCAGGGCTGAGTTGCTGAGGAAAATCTCTACTCTCACATTCCTATCCTCACCACATTATCTCAGTCCGTAGGTCTGGACTTCTGTCTCAGTTTCCCTGTGCTGAACTCCGGTTCCTCACCCTCAGCTCTCCCTGCCCATCCCTCTTCCAGGGTTGGCTGCCACTTGATTTACTCCTAGACGTTGGTTGGGGCTGTGCTGTGACTGAGTCATCACTCAGAACCATAGTCCTGAAGTGTCTTCTGCTGCCTGGGCTCCTGTTAGCACAGCCCACACCCCAGGTACTGGCACCTGCTCCCGCCAAACCTGAGCTTGCCATGTCGCTGGGCATCACAACCTGCATCTTCCAGCCTTCCGACATGCCCTGTTCTACCAGATCAGGGTTTTCCTTTGATCCCCACAAGTAAGTATGGCTGAGAACCCTGCTGCTTCACTCTCCTTGCTGCTCCCTAACTGCCCAAGGTAGGACACTTCAGAAAGCACCTGGGAATCCCAGAGCTACAGACCAATGCATAGGTTTTTGTTCATCAGCATGCATTTTGTGCATCAAAGTATGAACGGGGTCTCTGCTGCCTCCAGTGCCTTCACTGTCAGGGAAAAATTGAAGAAGACCTGAAACGGCTGAGGAGCCGGCTGGTGATTTAATTTTCCCCTAATTTTTCTGCCTCTCAGGAAACCGACAAATTAATCAGAAGCCAGACTTCTCAACTCTGCTGCAACATAAGTGGTTGCCCCAGGAATGCAGGTCCATGGGCTCAGCTGGGAGGTTTCAGACACTGGGTCCTGTGGTACAAGGCCACCTGGGGGTCATGGGACAGTCCTTCCTATCCCCCGCTGCTCAGCCGCAGGATCCTGGGCACATGCAGAGCAATCCTGCTTCCGCATTCCTGCAGAGAGCACCCTGAGGCTGCTCTTCAGTGTCATCTATTTCCCTTCCCGGTGGCTGCTTCTGCTGTGGAATTGGTATTGTTTTTCCTTAATCCTCAGCGTGCCAGACTAGACCTGGGTATTTAGACAGGCCCCCAAGGTTCAGTGCACTGGTTTCCTAAACCCTGAGCATGGTGCTGAGAGCCCTACTGTTGGCGCTGCAGCCTGGGTTCAGTCTGCAGTGTTTCCCAAGTGTATTTGGTCTTGGAACACTATGGTTTTAGAGCACTGATTAACATCTCCCTCAAAGAGTGTTCAGTGGAACACATTTAGGAAAATGTTATTCTATTCTAAGATTTATCACACTGTATTACAGTGATTTATATGCATGTCTGCCTTCCCCACCAGGCTGTAATTTCCTAAAGGGCAAGAAATGTATCTTATTTACCTTTTTACCTTCAGCACCTAGCACAGTGCTTCTTCATAGAGTTGGTCCCCTAAATAGCTCTTGCCAGGGTCACCAACTACCTCCATCTCTGTTCTCATCTTATTCAAATTCCCAGTAAAATTTTACTCAGTTTGGCATTTCTTCCTTCTTCAAACACCTCTTTTTCTCTTGGCTCCTGGGACACCATACCCTCCTGGATTTCTTCCACAAGACCAGCAACTACTTTGCATCCCCTTACTGAACACTTCTCCCTTCCTGTTACCTAGACATTGAAGTACCCAGGGCTCCATCCTTGGACAGTTCCTCTGCACCAGCTACACTCTTTCCCCAGGTGACCTCAGGCAGATCCCGGGCGTAAATCTCTTTCTTTAAGCTGATGATTATCGTGCTCATGTCGCTAAACGTGGCCTTTCTCTTGAGCCCTGGACATATATCTGGCTGCCTATTTGACATCTTCTCTTAGATGTCAATATTTAACAAGTCCAAAGCAAAACTCTTGATTTTACCCAGCAAACCTGTTCATCTTCCAGTCTTTCTATATTATTGTAGTAAGTAGCATCGTCAGCTACCCAGCTGCTCATATCCAAACTCTAAAACTCATCACATTAAAAAATTTTTCCCTTTCAATCCATCAGGACATCCTACTAGTATCACCTCTGTGGTAGATTATTATTTGGCAAATATTCATTCCTCTCCGTCTCTATAGAGTATGCTTCCCCTGCCTCACCCCCATGCCCCCAAATTAATATTGGATTTGGTCAAATGACTTGCTTTGGCCATTGGGATGTTAGCAAATGTGTCCAGAGCTGAGACCCTCACTATGTTAGAAAAGTGTGGTTTGGCATTTACATCCTGTGTTGGTATCAATGTATTTTCGGTCAGCTCCAAATTCACTGTTTGCTGTCTGAACTATGGAAATGGATCAAGGTCCTTTACATCCATTTCCTTTGCCAGCTGGCACAATGTTAATTTTGTCAGTAGAGGGCACTGGATGTGCCTGCCTGCAAGCCTGTGATGCCTGCTTCCCAGAGGGTGTTCCTGCCTGCCTGATGACTGCAGAGCCCCTCTACCTTAGGGACCCAGTAAACTTCTCCACCATCATATTCCTCTTGGACTATTCCAGTAGCCTCTTAACTGGTTTCCTTTCTTCCATTCTTGTTACTCTGCTGCAACATTTCTTGATCCCACCAGATTAATTATATGTAAAGTTTAAATATATATCAGGTTCTGTTTCAGACTAATTTATCATGTTCCAGCATATTGACCCATCTATTTATTTGATTTGGGGCCCTTATCACAACATTTGAATTATGATATCTTTATAAGGTATCCTCAAATCTGGTAGGGCAGTTCCTCCTCTTCAATGAATTTTTTCCAAGCTATTCTTTCCTGTTCACTCTTCCAGATGAATTTTAGAATCATTTTGTCATGTTCCAAAAAAACCCCAATATTAGAAATTCATTTGGAAAAATTAACATTTTTATATCATTGAGTTTTTCTATCTAAGAGATTGACACATCTATATTTAGTTATCTTTTATATCCTCAATAAAGCTTTCTGATTTTCATCATATAGGCTTTCTTTCTTTGTTAAGACTATATGCAGGCATTTATGTCTTTTGTTGCTATTCTGCACCAGATTCTTTATTTTTCTATTATATGCTTTAAATGATTACTGTTTTTATATAGACAAGTTATTGATTTTTACATGTTTATTTTGTAATGAATCATTTTATTGAATTCGTATCAATTCTATGTGTTTTCAGTGAATTCTCTTGAGTTTTCTGGGTATGAAATTCATATTGACTGTAAATAATGATGGTTTTCTTCTCCTTTCTGATAATTTTACTTCTTATTTATTTTTGGTATCTCATTATGCCAACCAGAACTTCTAGAACAATGTTACATAATAATAGTAATAGGGTAAATTTTTACATTTATATGCAAAAAATGAACATTGATCCTTTTCTCACTCTATATATAAAAATCAACTCAAAATGAATCACACACTCAAATATAAGAGCTAAAGCTATAAAACTTTTAGAAGAAAGCATAGGAGAAAAAAATCTTTGGGTCCTTGGGTTAGGCAATGATTTCTTAGATAAGACACAAAAGGGCTTCCCTGGTGGCACAGTGGTTGAGAGTCCGCCTGCCGATGCAGGGGACACGGGTTCGTGCCCCGGTCCGGGAGGATCCCACATGCTGCGGAGCGGCTGGGCCCGTGAGCCATGGCCCCTGGGCCTGTGCGTCCGGAGCCTGTGATCCGCAACGGGAGAGGCCACAGCAGTGAGAGGCCCGTGTACCACAAAAAAAAAAAAAAAAAAAAAAAAGACACAAAAAGCATGAACCATAAAAGAAAAAACTGATAAATTGGACTTGATCAAAATAAAAACTTTTGCTTTTGGAAAGACACTCTTAAGAAAATTAAAAGACAAGCCCAGCAGGGAGAAAATATTTACAAAACACAAATCTGATAAAAAACTTGTATTCAGACTATATAAAGAACCCTCACAGCTCAATAGTAAGATGATAAACAGCAGACATTTCATCAAAAAAGATATATTGGTGGCAAACAGACACATGGAAAGATGCTCAACATCATCAGTTATTAGAGAAATAAAAATGAAAACCAAACCAAGATACTACTGTACATTTATTAGCCAAAATCGAAGGACTGATAATACCAAGTGCTGGTGAAGAAGCAGAGCTATATAGTGTTGGTGGAAATGCAAGATGGTATAGCACTTTGGAAAACAGTTTGGCAGTTTCTTATAAAGTTAAATATTTACTTAAATTTCTACTTTTAGACATTTACCCAGTAAAAGTAAACATATATGTTTATACAAAACCCTTGACACAATGTTTATAGAAGCTTTATTCATAATAGTCTGAAACTTAAACCAATGTCCATCAATCACAAAATGGAAAAACGTATTTGGTACATTTATACAATAGAGTATACTCAGGCAACAACTTGGACGAATCTCAAAAGCAGTATTCTAGGTGAAAGAAGCAGGACACCATAGGCTACTGTATGATTTCATTATCTGACATTCTGGAGGAGGCCAAAGTATAGGGACAGAAATCAGACCAATGGTTGGCAGGGCTGGGGTAGGGGAGGGAGTTGACTCTAAGGGAACTTAAGGGAACTTTTTGGGGTGATGGAAATAGTTTATATACTGGGTGCTGTGGTGCTTAAATTATGGTATGTATTGTCTAGAACCTATCAAATTGTACACTTTAAAGGGGTAAATTTTAGTGTATGCAAATTGTACCTCAATAAACCTTTTTTAAAAAGACAAGGATAGGGCTTCCCTGGAGGCACAGTGGTTGAGAGTCCACCTGCCGATGCAGGGAACACGGGTTCGTGCCCCAGTCCGGGAAGATCCCACATGCCGCGGAGCGGCTGGGCCTGTGAGCCATGGCCACTGAGCCTGCGTGTCCGGAGCCTGTGCTCCGCAACGGGAGAGGCCACAAGAGTGAGAGGCCTGCGTACCGCAAAAAAAAAAAAAAAAGACAAGGATACACAGGCAAAAAAATAATACTGGTATTAGCTGTAATCCTTGTTTTGCTCTTTGTTTTAGTAGGAATGCCATTATTTATGTATTATTTTGGCCACAGCTTTTGGGGGAAAAAGGACATATTCTTTATTATGTTAAGGAAATAGCCTTCAGTATCGTTAAGATTTCTTAGCTGCCAGTAACAGAAGCTGCTTCTGGATGATTTAAGCAGAAAAGGAATTTACTGACTGGATCCTGGATAGTTCAGAGAATCATTGGAATGTCAGGAACGAAGGGAGCCTGGGCAGCTTGCACTGCAGCCCAGATCATGACGCAGAACAGAGAGGGACATGCTGCCGTCTTGGAATATGCGATCCACAGCTTGAAATGCCAGCCCTCCTGGCCCTGGGGCCTGGATGCAGCTACTTGTGCTTCTGTTGCAGCTGTCCCTGCAAACTGATGTTGCTGCTATTAATGGAACCACCATAAAAATTTTTCTGCACTCAATGAAGTTGAAATTCTAAAAAAATTCTCTTCTGCTTGTCATCTTTTCTCTGCCATTTGAGTTTAGGCCAAGTGCCTCACTGTTGCTGCAAGGGTGGGGCTGGTCCCCAGAGCAGTGGGCAGCTATTTTCTCCATTTCTATATGGGGAGGAGCTCTGCCTCCCACCAAAATTCAGAAAGTGGGTAATTTCTCAAACATAGGGAGGAGGATCAGGTGTGGAGTGCTCCTCCACTAAAAAACCCTATCAATGTCCACTGGTACGATCCATTCCTAGTATTTCAGAGAATGTCCCCTTTAGGAATCTATGTTGAATCTTCATACGTGATTTTCCTGATCCTACTGAGAATAATCATACAGTTTCTCTTATTTGACCCATTGATGTGTTCTCTAAACAGATTTGCTCATATTAAAACAGCTTTGCATTGCATTCTTTGGGTAAACCCTGCTTGGTTATGGTAAATTATTCTTTTAATAGACTGTTGAATTCAATTTGCCGGCATTTTGTCTAGAATTTCCACATCTGTATTCATGAGGGAGCATGGTCTCGTTTCCTTTTTTGTTATGCTATCTCTTTGTCAGTTTCAATGACATTCTGGACTCTTCCTCTCAGGGGTTTTCTGCCCCCTGGTTGGGATCTGAGCTCTGAAATCTTTTTCATAAACCACAGGCTTTACTACAGCCCTCATGGCTCATCAAGCGATAGGAAATTACGGGGATGGACACAGATATGATGAGAAAGTCCAGATGCCTCAGGCGCCCCTTAAATTACTCTGGGACAATTACTGAGGGCCGACCATGTGCCAGCTGCTCAGTTATTTAACCTGAAACTTAAATAAGCTTCTCCTCTGTGGGTTAGAATTCAGATGACCCATGAGAATCATCTGGAAATAGAGAATGTGAGAGGGGACTAGAAGGCCATCTCATCTACCTGTGTTTTATGGTCAGAAAATGAAGGCCCACAGAGGGGAAGAGACCAGCCCCAGGTACATACCCAGCTTTCCCTGACTTTCTGAACCTTGCTCTTTCAAAGACTCCACTCTATAGACAGGGCAGCCAAAATACAGATTCAGACCCTGCTGAAAGGTTTTTTTTTTTTTTTTTTTGCGGTACGCGGGCCTCTCACTGTTGTGGCCTCTCCCGTTGCGGAACACAGGCTCCGGACACGCAAGCTCAGCGGCCATGGCTCACGGGCCCAGCCGCTCCGTGGCATGTGGGATCTTCTCGGACCGGGGCACGAACCCGTGTCTCCTGCATCGGCAGGCAGACTCTCAACAACTGCACCACCAGGGAAGCCCTGAAAGTATTTTTTAGGCCCTTCAGCAAGGGTGGACAAGCTGAAACTCTTAACACAGCTGGTATTGATGCCCTACATAGTTAGGCCCTGGGCCCCCCTCTAGACCTCTGGGCCCCTGCCAGCCTGCCCACCCCTCACAAGTACTGTCCAGAGAGAATTCTGAGGAGCATAAAATATAGCCCAGAGGCTAAGCCAAGGGTTTGGACCCAAGTGTCTTGGATTCAAACCCCGAGTCTAACACATAGTAACTGTGAGGCCTGGGATTTGGAAACCTTAGTTTCTCATCTGTAAAATGGGATGCTGGGAGAGCCTAAAGTTAAGCCAGCCCTGGGCTCAGAGCCAGCACTCAGTTATTTTTCTAAAGAGCCTGCTCTGTGCCACACCTGTGACTGACAGCTGGGCTACAGAGAGAACTAAGACTCAAAATGGTGTAGTGCAAATGTCTGCTCAAAATGCACTTTTTGCTCATTGGAATGGCATCTTTCAAAACCTCATCTTTCATTTTTCTCCGGAAGCAGTGTTTAACAGAACAAAAAGATCTTTGAAGAATTAGCAGGACATTTCCTCGCCATCCTCTCCAGCTGTCTGATCTTTATGGAGATGCTTTGGTGATCTCTCAACTGTGCTCACCTCTTCTGTGCTGCTCACAGCCCAGGGATTCTCTAGCAGCTGTGTCCAGGACCAGACTGTGTTCCAGGCCAACGCCCTACAAATGTCTCCCAGCCACTCCAGTCTCCATTCCTCGCCTCTAGTGTTCACCCAATTCTGCACACTCTCACCACACATGGGAGCTTGGCTGTGCCCTCTGGGCCTGTGGCCATTGTCTTGTTTCACAGCAGAGGTGTCTGCAAAGCTTTCCCTTGAGTGCTGTGCCTGGCAACCATATCCCCAGGTCTAGCATCCCCAAAGTCTATCCCTTGTTACTTTCTAGAATACATAACAGACCAGGGCAAAGACTGTTCCATAGCAGAGTTCTGCAGATAGTCTGACTCTGTCACAGCCTTGGTCTGGAGAGGTGAGGTGCCATGGGAAGGAGAGAGTCCCTGATGGCACTTCTGGAGATGTTCCATGGTATGAACAGACACAGCTTTGTTTCCACCTCATTTCACTAACTCACCGAGTGACTTCGGGTGTGTCTCTTTCCCTCTCTGGGTCTCCATTTCCTCCTTTGTGCAGTGACAACCCTTCCTATAACACTGATCTCCCTGGTCTAGTGGACTTTTCAAATGGGGTAAGTGAAGTCAGAGGTCTTTGAAAAGTATGAAGTTGCAAGGTACTCTTACTGGTTGAGGTTTTATTTAATTGGCAGCCAATATGAGAAGACATCTTCATCAGCAATTGTTTGGTTACCAGGATACAGGGGAATTTCCAGGCACCCCACTGGAGGAATTATAACTGGGCTTCACAGGGACTGAAAGTCATCAGGCTACTCTTCTATCTGTCTCTGTCTGGGGCCAGGTGCCTCTCTCTGCTCCATTCTCCTCTCTGTAGAACCAGTTTCTCTTCCAAGGCTTGCAGTGATACTCCCCAGATTCAGCTGCTCTGTCACTCTGCCTGGCATATGGCGCCCAACACCACATAGCTAACTCTGTCCTTGTGGCCTAAGACTCAACCTGGGTGGGGTGTCCACCCTTTGTCCCATCAGGTGCGTGTGCTGAGTAGGACCCCATGTTACCCAGAACTGACTTCCGTATGGTGGCAGGTTCTCTGAGAGGAAGAGAGCCTAGAGCACGCTTGCTGGAGCTAAGTCACCCAGCTTAGTGCTTCGTTTTACAGTCGAGTGGAACAAATCAGGAAATTGAAGTGACAGGTGCAAGGTCACATTGAGAAGTAATAACAGTGGCTGGCACTTGAATGCAGACCTTCCAACCCAAGACGCAGGATGTTTTTACATCCCTCCCATCCTTCTCTGGTTCAGATGCAGAGAACTATTTGTGCTGGGTGGATGTGCTCTGTAATGGAGAAATGGAAATCAACACGCCTGTGTGGCTGGGCTGGACCCACTGGGTGTGTCTGACTGAGGCTGGGGAGTTGATGTGGGTGGGAAGGGCTGCCTCATGGGGTGGGGCCTCAGAATCAAGGCTGTGGCTGCACTCTGAAGTCCCCTGGTGGGGCTGGGGGAGGCACAATGTGGAGCTATGGGAGTTCCGGGGACCCTGGGGCTGCTTTCGTGCCTCTGCTCAGGGATCGCTAGGCCTGGGCAGGCCGTTCATTCAATGTTAGGCACAAAAGGCCTCGCCAGGACACGTATCTTGCCTCCCAACTCTCTGACTCCATATATGGTGATAGAAAGCGGGTACTTCATCCCATATCCACACCCTCCCGACAGCTCCAGAAAAGGGGGCGTTGAAGTTGAGAAACTTTGCTAGACTCCGGGGATATAATGGTGAGCAAACAGAAGTGTTTCTGCCCTGAGGGGGCCTATGGCCTAGAGCAGAAGGCAGACCAACCCACTCTGTGCTGTGGAAGGAAGGAAGGAAGCTGGAGGGCGCAGGACAGCCCCTGACCTGGTGGGGCGGAGGAGGGCCCACCAGAGACGATTGATCTCCCTGAGGAAGGTGCTGGGGCTGAGGCCTGAAGGATGGATTATGATGATAACTAACATTTCTGAGCGCTCACGGTGTGCCTGGCACCGTGAGCTGTACACGCGTTGTCTCCTTTACTCCTGCAGTTACAGGTAATATTATTGCTTCCATTTTACAGATGAGGACATTGGGGTTTGAAGAGCTTTTGGAAATGGCCCAAAGCCAGGCAGTTGTGTTTGTTTGTTTGTTTGTTTTTTAAGTGCTAGAGCTAGGGATTTGAAGCCTGACCATCTGACTGCAGGTCTTGCACATGTAACCACTAACCACAGCAGATGCTAAGTAAGCAAAGGTAGGGAGATACGAGCGGGGAGGCCCGGGAGAGGCACTGAGCGAGGCCAGCCTGGCGGAGTGCAGCGAATGAGGACAGCTAGGTGTTGGCAGAAGCCTGAGCCTGGCAGGCCCTTGTAGGACCGTGCAGGCCACACTAAGAATTTCATTCTTTATCTGGAACACAATAGGTTAGAACACACCAAAGGAATTTAAGGACAGGAAACACAGGATCAGAACTGTGATTCTTAAAGATCATTCTGTTTGCAGAATGGAGAACAGATTGGAAGGGGGCAAGAGTGGATATGAGAAGACAAATTTAGAGGCCACTGCAGGGCCCCAGGGAGGGATGCTGCAGCTTGGAGTAGGGGAGTGCAGACAGAGGGCAGTGGGAGGGAGGAGTGGAGAGTTCTCTAAGAGGGAAAATTGACAGTGTTTGGTGATGGGGGCCTGCAGAAGTGGGAGGTCTTGAGGAGACGCCTCAGATTCTGGCTTGTGCAACTTGATGGAGAGTGGGGTCGTTCACTGAGAGGGAAGACTCTGGAAGGAGGTGCTTATCTTCTGCATTTGTCCACATTTTTATGTATGTGTGACTCTCCAATTCTAAGGACAATATTACTTTACAAATGTTTAAGAGTAGCGGTATGTAAGGGGGTTGGTCTGGGAAATGACAGAATGGCAGCTTTGTCTTTTCTGCCAATTAGGGACCCTGCACTGTCACCAGGAAAGCAACTTAGAGGATGGCACCAGAGCCCCCCACCAGCAGAGTGAAGGGAATGAGCTTTTTGGCAGCCTTTCTGGAGGCAAAATCTCAGCCTCTGCTTTCCGAGCTCACTCTGCAGGAAATTCATACCTCCTAGAATTCCACATTCCCCCAAACCCAGGTTCTTCCAGGGAGGCCTGAATATGGGGTGAGGGGGACATCCATGTAAGCACATGATGTGGTAGGTATGAAGCAGTTCAACAAAAAAATCCCAGGGAAACTGTGCAAAGTTCCACCTCCAGCCCAGCCATTGAAGTACAGACGAGGAAGCAGCCACTAAACAAATGACAATAAGTAATGGGGAGAATCAGCCAACTCCTATCAGTGCACAAAGTTTTGTTGTTCCACCTAAAAAACCTTCCTCTGGCAGGTGTTTGTTACACTCCTCATAGGCGAGGCATTTAGTCAAGCAGGTTTACTGGACAGGGTGGTGCCCACCCAGATGCCCCCTCTGGGACCCAGACGCTCCATCCTCCAGCTGCCGGGAGTGGAAGCTGCTGACAGCTCACAGCCAAGTCCACTCTGGAAACTCTCCTCCACCTCCTCGCTGCCATGCCCAAGGTCAGGTGCTCTTCCTGAGGCAGCCTTGCCTGAATCGAGACAAGCCTGAAGGCCACCCCAGCTCCAGAGCTCCATGCGGAATGGGCTCCTGTTGTGATGGTCTCTCCGTTCAGCTTCTCTTCGGCCCCATCCTGCTTCATTCACTCCAGAACATGCCTGATAAACCTCCTGCATGTCCACCTCTCTCTCAGGGTCTGTCTCCTGGGGAGTCTGACCCACCACATGGATGGCTTTGTAACATGATACAATTCCTTGGCTTGTCGACATGCTATTCCTTTCCTTGTGTGTTTCCGGTTAGAGTGGGTCACAGGGGAGATTCTCTAGAGATTTTGGAGGTGAAGGAGAGGCAGAAGCCATCTTGTAGCATTCTTGCTAATGTGCTGACTCAGTTCCTTGCGTGAAGCAGCAGCTGGACCGGGTGTGTGGGTTTAGCTCAGTGATGAAGGGCCCCGCCTCTGCAGGATTTCTTCTCCACCAAGGTCAGAGGCAACAAGAATGGACACGGGCTCTAGACTGTCCTTGTGGGGTTCTAGATTGTGCCTGTGGGGTTCCAGACTGCTCGTGATCTTTGCTTCCTAAATGTTTGCCCTGTGGACTTCAAGCTCCAGTATCATATACAGAGACAGCTGTACAGGGACCGTTTAATCAGCTCCCACAATGCACAAGTCAGTTCCCTGTAAGAAACCCCTTAATATGTATACATGTCTATTTCTATCTATATCTATGTCTTTCCTACGGGTTCTGTTTCTCTGGTCCAACTGTGACGCACAGACACACATTCTAATTAGGCGAAAGCTGAAGCTGCTGCATAGACCAGTATAGTAGCAAATAGGGTCAGAATTAGCTAGAACAATAGAAGCACAGCTGACAAAATCTGCTCTTTGAAGAAAGAAATGTGAGCAATTAGTGTGTCTCCCATGGTGCCAGGATGTGAGAGTCTGGGTTACCCCGGCCCAGAAAGGAATGTGAAGCAGAGGGTCAGGCCTAGAGCAACAGCCTGGGACATTGTTAGTTAGAGGAGACTTGCCCCAGCTTCCTGGTTTAAGGCTGCACCAGTGCCCCACTTAACTACCAGTGGCTGGTAGTTAAGTCCTTACCTCTCACCTGCACAGTCATGTTGGCACCATTTATGGATGTGTGCACACACATACAACAGCATATCATTTTATAGTTTTCCTTGATTCTTCCCAGCTCTTTCTTTTGTGGTTCATAAAAGGCCCTGCATTTTAAAGCCTCTGCTGACAGGTGCGGCTAATCAAGTAGGTGAGTCCCAACCTGCACAGACTGGGTCTGAGCTGAGGCTTTTCATGAGAGGTTTTGCCTTATCTGAAGGCATCTGTTTTCAAGCCATTCTCTTCCCCTCTTCTTTCAGGAAACAGTTATATTACTCTCCTCCCTTGGAGTGGATGTTGCCCCTCAGGGTTTCCCAGGTTGGAAGCGATTTCCCCAACATGCAAGGAGGAACAGGAATGTGGACATGAGGAGGGGGAAACAGAAACAGTTTCCAGCTGAGAAATGAGACGGGATAAAAGGGTAATAGCAACAGAAGGGAATAAGAAGAAGGTGTATTAGCCAATGTTTGAAAACATGAGGGTCCCAGAGCAGAATTCTTAACAGATTCAATGGTTTTCACACATATTTTATCTGCAAAGCTGGAAAAAGCCCGGGAGAAGGGAATGCAGATGCTCTCCAGAGCACAGCTTAACTTTCGGTTCTGCTGTCCTTAGAAGACCCATCCTCAGGCTCTTTAGCCCTGGGGCCTTAACCAGGGGTTCCTCCTTCTCCCCAAATCTTTCCTTCCTCTGAGTAGCAGCCTAAGTACAGAAGTGAAGCCTCTTGGGATAGAGTAGGAAGGCTTTCTTTTTCCATCTGACTCCTTCAACTATGAGTATACCTGCAGACATTGGTAAGCTGAAAAATGACCTCCCCAAAGGTATTCACATCCTAATCCCTGGAACATGTGAATGTTATACGGCAAAAAAGGGACTTTGCAGATGTGATTAAGTTAAGGATTTTGCTATGGGGAGATGATCCTGGATTATCCAGGTGAGCACTAAGTGCAATCACGTGTATCCTCATAAGAGGGAAGCAGAGAGAGCCTTGCCACACAGAGGAGAAAGCAATGTGAAGACGGAGCAGAGAGAAACTCGAAGATGCTGGTCTTGAAGATTGAAGTAATGTGGCCACAAGCCAAGGAACGTTGGCTGTCGCCAGAAACTGGAAGAGGCACAGAACGGATTTCCCCCAGAGCCTCTGAGGGTGAATATGGCCTTGCCGATGACTCAGTTCCAATGCCATGATATTGATTTTGGACTTGTGAACTCCAAAACTGTGAGAGAATACATTTCTCTTGTTTTAAGACACCAAGTTTGTGGCTAGTTTGTTACAGCAGCTGCAAGAGACTAATACACAGACCCTTTATGTGTTTGTGGTAAAATGTCTTCTTCGTCAACCCTGGGAGAGAGGGGCCTCTGCAGAAATGGTGGGAAGGATGGCCAAGGTTGGGGTGCACAGTGTGCAGGAATCTCAACCCCTGGGCAGGTGGGCTGGTGGGAGGGAACTGAGTTCAGACATAGAGGAGGATCACTGGGGCAGTGTAGTCCAGGGGCTGTGAATTCAGACAAACTAATGTTTCTACATCGTGGTTTTACTTCTGACCTGTTATTTGATTTTTTTTGATACATTAATGTTTTTGAGTTTCCTTCTCTATTAAACAGGGAAAATAATACATACTTCATGGGCTATTGGAAAAATTTAATGAGATGAGTCACTCTATAAAAATAGTACACAGCATTAAGCACATTTAAGTGCTGAAGAAGTGATAACTCTAAGCAACAACTAAAGTGTGATGATTCAAGCATGGTTCTAGCAATCCGTGCTTTTGGGAGGACAAATTTCTCAGGTCAGGCAGGATGGCAAGTACTGCTAAATTGCATCTTAATTCTCCTCTTAGCCAGGGCTACAGCCAGGGTCAGGACTCTGTGTGTGGCAGAAGTGGCTCTCCAGGCATGGGGCAGGGCAAGTGGGGTCTGGCATGGGGAAGGAAGGTGGCAAAGGCCGGGCAGATTCTAGCCCCCAGTCCGAAAGGGTCCCAGGGTACCAGGCATCATGGCTACCTGATTTGTGGGATTCAGTGCAAGATGAAAGCGTGGAGCCCCTTGTTCAAATTATTAGGAATTTCAAGACCACATGGCAGAGCATTAAACCGAGCACTGGGCCTGTCTGAGCGCAGGCACCTGCTGACTGTAATCTGAGCATACCCACACAATCAGCTCTGCCAGCTTTGGGGCGGTGGGATAAAGCCCAGACCTATAATCTGGACCAGGCCAGGCTGAAAAGGGCAGAGCCCTGCTGGGTCCTAGGGCCATGCTGCTCAATCCACCGTGACCAGGAATCACCCAGGAGCTTGTGAGCACGCAGATTCCAACTCAGCAGTTCTGGTGTGGGACCTGCATTTCTCACTAGCTCCCTAGAGACACCTGAGGCTGACTGTCCTCAGGTCACACTTTGAGTAGCAAGGTCCCAAGAGACACTTTAAGTTAATGATGTGGACCTGGGCCTTGATGTTTCTTTTCACTCTGTTTCTCAGGCTATCAATCTTATCTTTAGGGGCCTGGCACTTCTGTTCTGAACTATGGGAAGACACCTGAGTGTTATACTCACCTGTTATGTCATGGGTCAGGCTGGGTTTAGTCAAAGATAGGAAGTTTGGATCTGCTAAATGTGGGCAGTCTGTATCAATCCGGTTACTAACAACAGTAACAGTAACAACACAACAAAGATCCCTTAGCAGGTTGTGTTTATTGAGCACAAACCATGTGCTAGAAACAGAACTAATCAACTTCACGGGCATTGTCTTTTTTTTTTTTTTTTAAGGGTTTCAAATGCTTGGCTTTTTATTTATTTATTTATTTATTTATTTATTTATTTATTTATTTATTTATTTATTTATGGCTGTGTTGGGTTTGCATTTCTGTACGAGGGCTTTCTCTAGTTGTGGCAAGTGGGGGCCACTCTTCATTGCGGTGCGCGGGCCTCTCACTATCGCGGCCTCTCTTGTTGCAGAGCACAGGCTCAGTAGTTGTGGCTCACGGGCCTAGTTGCTCCATGGCAAGTGGGATCTTCCCAGACCAGAGCTCGAACCCGCGTCCCCTGCATTAGCAGGCAAATTCTCAACCACTGCGCCACCAGGGAAGCCCACAGGCATTGTCTTTTTTCCATGGTGTGTAAGTGTATTTAGTTGAAAAGTATTAATAACAATAGCTAATATACGTGTGCCAGGCCCTGTAATCGGTGATTATATTATATATTAATTCATTTAAAGACACACAGATTTTTACTATTAATTATCATGCATAATCTTGCATATGCCTTCTAACATCCCTGGAGTAGGTACTACCATGATGTCCATTTTACAGATGTGGAAACCGAAATGAGAACTGTACAGTAACCTGCCCTTATCTCTGGCTCCCAAGTCTGGCTCTTAAACACTGTCAAGTAGTTGGTCCTAGTTGTGAATAAATGGGGACAGGTTGACTGTTGGCTGACACTAAATAGTTTACAACGTGATCTCACAGGGGATCATTCATTTGCTCTTTACAGCCACCCTGAGAAACAGTGCTGGGATCCAGTTTATGGATAGAAATTGAAGCCTGGAGCTTGTAAGTGACTTGCCAAGTTCATAGCCAGTGAGTGGGAGATGTGAAGCCCAGGGAACTCAAGCTCTGTGGGCACCCCATGCTGTCACTTCTCCATGGGAGGGATGATGGGATGGGGAGTGTTTGAGGAGGCGGGGATCCAGCTCCAAGTCTGACGAGTTCAGGCAGTGGTTCCAGGGAAAGCACGAGTCCAGAGACAGTGCTGGGGTGACATGTGCTTCCAGGAGGGGCCTTCCCAGTGGCTGGTGCTGGGCTTCTGCTGCCATGGGAGAGGGTCAGAACTTACCCCTTCCTAGGGACTTTCCCTGTTCTTGGAGCAGAGAATGCTGAGAGGGAAGCCTCACACTCTTGGGTTGGAAGACTGACTCTACCTCTTGCTGGCAAATCGTCCTCAGTGTCTGTGCAATGGAATTAAGAATAGTCCCCCCTCCCCCAAAGTGGCTTGTTAGGAGGATTAAATGAATTCATCCATGGAGAGCTCTGAGCCTGGCTCTTCCTCCTATCAGTAAGTGTTGTGTTCCTGCAAAGGGCTCTCACCTCTGATGTTGGGTGTGACCAAGAGCAGGTCCCCCTGAGCTGAGGACCTGGGGCTTCCTTGTCTGAGCAATTGCCAGGCTTCACTGTGTTGGCGGGGCCTAGCCCCCGAATTTCCATCTGTCTCGAGACCTCACTTCTGCTGACATACTGGGAAGCAGATCATTGTTGAGATTCTCCCCATCCATATGGAGCATATATAACCTTCAAAGAAAATGACACCAATTTTCTCTCCAAGTGTGATGAAATAGAAACAGCTCACATTGGGGTCAGAAGGACTTGGTTCTTGTTGCAGCTTTGCCATTAGGTAGCTGTGTGACTTGGGGAATACCACCCAAACTCTCTGGACCATTGTTTCCCCACCTAAACTATGGAGGAGTTGGATTGAATTTAAGAAAATTTAAGAAAAAAGTGCCTTGAGGCCCCACTTCAAGCTGGACAATGCATGGGGCACTAGGGATGTAAAATCAAAGAAAGCAAGACCCCTCCCCTCAAGGAGCTCCATTCTGGGGCATAGAAGCACCACAGTGGAGGAACACATCATCTAATAGCTATGTTTGGCTCTGACATTCTAGAATTATGCCCATTCTCACCCTTGACTCCTACCAACAATATTGTGCTTATGGTGGACAAATAAATGTCTGTTGCTTGTCTTTGTTCTTTCACCAGGTACCAATTCTGGCTAAAGAAAAATTCCATTAGACAGCAATCTAAGTTCTGAACCACTGGCTTAGTGTGGCATCTGCCCCAACAAGGTCCTCTTACTGGTCAAAGTCCAATGGCTTCCAAAGTTCAAATCCAGTGATATTAGACGTGACCTTGAGTTTCTCTGGGTTGGTGGAGACAGAGACAGCCCAAGGTCACCTCTGACATTCTCCCAGTTTCCTGTACCCTTTTCCAAGAAGCCTCTGCCTCGTACTTCACATCAACAGGCCTGGAGGCTTATGTCTCAGTAATTCAACAACCATGGCAGCTGGTTCTTTTCCCTTAAGATTTAATACTTGTCGTTTGTCTGTGTCAAAACTGCAAAGGAGCAAGTTTCCAAAGACAGATTTATTATGTGTGCTGAGTGTCTCAGGTGCAGCAGTGCATAGAGATGGGTTGAATTCCATATTTGTTCTATAAAAATAGCCACTTTGCATTCAGACAAGTGAGAAATATACAGTCTTGTGCTGTGAGTCACCATGGGGCATCCAAAGAGAGTCACATTATTGTGGGGCTGGGTTCTAGCCATCGGTTTCAGGGTCAGCTGCCAGCCTCACACAAGTATTAGCTTATGCAAGGAGCAAGTTGTAACCAGAGCCAAACTGGTTACAACTACATAGTTTGTGAGGCTCAGTGCAAAATGAAAATGTGGCGCCTCAAGTTTAAAAAGCAGGAAAAAAGTGCTGTTATAGATACAGCTTTTCCCTTTCTTCTGTGGTCTTTCTCTCACTTGTCATGGTATTTTTCATTTGCTATTTAATGTTATTCTAAGAAAAATTAAAGTTTTCAGTTATTAGCATGCATTTTACTGTTTACCTATTTATTGTGCAATGCAAATTTAAATGCAAATATAAGAGCATGTAACTCCTAGGTGGAATCACTGAAATTATGCAATCATATTTCACAGCTTGTCCCCAGTGGGTGCCTTGAGTGCTCCAGAAAAGACAAACCCAAGCCAGGCTTGGGAAGATAGAAGGAAGAGAGGATCCTCCAGGCATGGAGTGTGGATCCTCACTGGTGTCCTGGGCTCCATGATCCAAGGCGCATGCATGCTCTTTCTGGCCTAGAGCTTCCAGCTTTGCCCTCCTACCTACCCCCAACCCTGCCATCCTCAGTACTGAGTTCTTGTGCAGCTGCTGGGGATGAGGGCTGGAGACATCAAGTGAGGCATCTCCTCTTCCCGTGAGCTCACCACCCCAAAGCACAGCAGATGGGTTCCCCCACAGATTTTTAAACATCCATTCTGGGACGGACATTAGCTTCTAATCCATGGAACCTGTAAATGTTACCTTATTTGGAAAAAGGGTTTTTGCAGATATGATTAAATTGAGGATCTTGCAATGGACAGATTATCCTGAATTGTCTGGATGGGCCCTAAATGCCACCATAAGTGTCCTTATAAGAGGGAGGCAGAGGGAGATCCAACACATGTGGACAGAAAAGGAGAAGTCAATGTAAAGATGGAGGCAGAGATGGGAGTCATGGGCACAAGCAATGTGGAGCCACCAGAAGTTAGAAAGGGCCAGGAGCAGATTCTCCCCTAGAGCTTCTGGAGGGATCATAGCCCTGCTGACATCTTGATTTTAGCCAATGAAATTGATTTTGGACTTCTGGCCTCCAGAACTATGATAGAATAAATTTCTGCTATTTCAAGCCACCAAGTTTGTGGCAATCTGTTACAGCAGCCTTAGAAAACTAATACAAAAACTACTAGAATTAATAAGTATAATCAGCAAAGTTGCAGGATCCAAGGTCAATACACAAAAAGCAACTGTATTTCTATCAGCAACTAATAAGTTAAAAATTAGAATAAAATATTCCATTTATAACAGCATTAATAAACATCAAATTCCTATTGTTAAATCTAATGAAAGAAATAGAGCCCTGAAATATTATTGAGATAAATTAAAGAAGACTTAAATAAATGAAGTGATATACCATGGTCATGGATTGGAAAACTCAATACTGCTAGATGTCAGTTATCCCCAAATTAATCTACAGATTGTGTAATAAATTCTGGAAGCCCATAAAATTCTGGAAGTTTTTTTTTTCTTTTTGTAAAACTTGATAATCTGATTCCAAAATTAATATGGAAATGCAAAGGGCAAAGTATAGCCTAGGCAATCTTGAAAATGAAGAATAACATTGGACAGCTTACATTACTAGATAAGATCCATTATTAATTTATTGTAAGTTAGTATGAAACTGTCACAAGGATAGAAACACTTACCAATGGTACAAAATAAAGCTCAGAAACAGACTGACATTTATAATTACCTGATTTATTATTAAGGCAGAACATGGGAAAAGAAGGATAGTTTGTTTAGTAAGTATTTCTCAACTGATTTCATGGAAAAGATTGTATTTTTACTCCCCCTACTTCATACCAAGCACATAATCAAATACATATGGATAGCAGCTCTAAATGTGAAAGATAAAAACAATAAAGTTGTAGAAGAAAGCATAGAATAATGTATTTATGACCCTTGAATAAGCAAAGTCTTTTTTTTTTTCTTTTTTTTTTTTTGCGGCACGCGGGCCTCTCACTGTTGTGGCCTCTCCCGTCGCGGAGCACAGGCTCCGGACGCGCAGGCTCAGTGGCCATGGCTCACGGGCCCAGCCGCTCCACGGCATGTGGGATCTTCCCGGACCGGGACACGAACCCGTGTCCCCTGCATCAGCAGGCGGACTCTCAACCACTGCGCCACCAGGGAAGCCCCGAAGTCTTTTTAAAAAGGACACAAATCTGCTAATCAAGAAAAGAAAAGAAAATTGATAAATTAGACTTAAGAACTTTGGTTTTCCAAAAGACATCATTAAGAGAGTAAACAGATAATGCACAGAGTAGAGAAGATATTTGCAATGCATATATCTAGCTAAGGACTTGTATCCAGAAAGTATAAAGAACTCCTACAAATCAATTAGGAAAAATAACTCAATAGAAAAATTGGCAAAAGGCTTTATTAGACACTTCACCAAGAGAACATCTGAATGGCAGCAAACAAACAAACAGAAAAACAAAAAACAACCTTAAACCAACCATATGAAAAGGTACTAAACTTAATCAATCATTAAGGAAAAGTAAATTAAAGCCACAATGTACCACCGCACACCCACCAAAATGACTAAAAGAAGATGGAAAGTTCCAAATCAAGGCTGGTGAGACTATGGAGCAAAGTGAATTCTCCCACAATGCTGGTAGGAGTATAAATTGGTACAATTATTTCGGTAAACTATTTGTCAGTGTCTAATAAAGCTGAACATATGCATACGTTATGACCCAGTTATATACCAAATAGAAATGCATTCATGCATTCACGAAACAGTAGGTACTACAATGGTCGTAGCAGCACCATGGATATTACCCAAAGGTCCATCAAAGTAAATAAATTGAGACATTCATATAATGCAGTACTACACAGAAGTGAAAATACATGGTCTATTTCAATGCAACAATATGTATGAAACTCAGAAAACATAATATTGAGTGAAAAAAGCCAGACCTAAATGAGTGTCTACTTATTACAGTATTCCATTTGTATAGAGTATAGAAACAGACAAAAATCTATACCGTTAGACACTGGAACAATGGTTGCCCTTAGGTAGGTGCAATAATTGGAAGGGACCACAGAGAGGGACTTTGGGGGGTACTGGTCATGTTCTGTTTCTTGATCTCGGTGCTGGTTACATGTATATGTTTAGTTTGTGAAAATTCATTGAGCTCAACATTTATACTATGTGTACTAGAAAAGTATATTATGCTTCAATATAAAGTTCATAAAATCTCACCTTATACTTTATAGCATTATGACTGGGATTAAGGAAAGTAACTTAGCACAGGTCTGGGCACATAGTAACTGTTTTAAAAAGACAGCTATTTTTATTATTGCTACGTAATAGAAATGATTTCCTGACAGACATCTGCTACAGCTGATACTACCAGTTCCATTTTGCCTTGCTTGACATTAGCCTGACAAATGAGGCCCCGTCCAGTCCTGACTCGGCTGCAGTGACTTTGAAATTTGTCAAAATTTGTGCAGCAATGCTGAGCATCATCAGATGTGTGAACAGAAAGCCAGTGAACAGTAACGTCTATTAACACAGAATTATTGCTCTCCACTTTCAACGTTTTTCTAAAGCAGTTCCAGCAAGTGAGGCCAAAAGCCATGAAAGGGCAATGACTAAGGTTTTCCAGAATCGTGTCTGACATGGATTTCGCATACAGGTGCATCATCTAGGCACAATTTAGAAATGGCTTCACTCGGGACTTTTGCAGAGGCCAATGTATTTGAGGAGATGCTGAAATGTGCATTGTTTCCTGCATCCTCAGCACATGTTGGTCCCGTTTGCCTTCTGTATGGAGTTTTTATTGTTACCCTTTGTTATAAGAATCCTAAAGATGTGATTCATGTTGAGCATCCCATCCATTTGTTTGTTTACACCCTTCCTTTTTCAAGAAAGGCTCAAAGTGGCTTACACGAATATTGCTGTTGGAGTTATCTCTAGGGGAATCCACCTCACTGTGACCTCTCTCCTCTAAGCTGCCCCTTTCAGTTTTAGCAGTGGGTCTGGAAGGCATGTTTGCACTTTATTATGGCCTCCCCCGTGGCCCTGAGCGAATAGATCAGGTAGAGGTGACTGACCCAAGCTGGGCCAATTGCAGTCTTTCTCCTAAGATTTGAGATTGGTGCTTGGAGACAGCAGCCTCTGTCCACTGATTGGCTGAATGAGACCACATCAACTTACCCATTTTCATAAGAAGAAAAGAAAGGAGGTCTACAGAGGCAGACAGAAGAAAATTGATGCATAGAAGAAAATAGAAATGGGGCACTTGGAGAAGAGAAGGGAGAGAGATTGGAAGAGGGGATGCCTTGGTTTCTGATATTTCTCTCAGTCTTGGTTCTTGTCTCCAACTGGACTTCCTCCCCTGTGTCCACAAGATGACCCTGTACTATTACAATACTCCCCTCCTATTCTTTGTAGTTTAAGCTAGCTCAAGTAGATTATCTATAGTTTCCAACTAAAATAAAACACATTGCAACAAGATAAAGTCACATTTAAAATGTGTCCACAAATGGAAAATGTGTCAACAAATGACATATTTAAAATGTGTCATCATAACGAAGGCTAGTATGGTATCAGGAGAGAGGAGGGGATACCAGTGGCAGCCATGGGACCCTGTACACTTGCTGCTAGCAGCCACAAATGACAAGGAGGATGAAGCATCAAGATCAGGTGTTCTCAACCCTGACTGCATAAAAGGGACACAGGAGCTTCTGAAATATACTCCCAGGCCCTGCCCCAGAGACAATGATATAGTTGCTCTGGGCTGGTATCTTGATGTTGGAAAAGCTCCCTTGTGATTCTAAGGTGTGGCCAGGGTCGAGAGCCACTGAGTTACATTATTCACAAGATGTAGAAATAAAAATAAGTCAGAAACCAAACAAAAACAATTCCATAAGTATAGGAATGGTACTGAGGCCACAGAGAGAAATCCCTCCCATAGATCCTCATTTGCAGGACATGTGTGCTCAGCGATATCCTCATAGCAGATACAGAAGTATTACCAGGCCCGAGTCAGAAAGTGGCCTGGGATCTACAAGGCTTGAATAATTGAACTTGCTTTGTATAATTGTGGAAATTAAGCTTCCAGTCCCTCAATCACCAAACACATACCACCTGTAATTATTTTCTAGACTGTTCCCATTGCTGGTTGTCATGCCATGGATCAGTTACACCTGCAGGAGCTTAGCATAAGATCAGGAGTCACCAGTGAGTTTTCTCTTCCTTGGGAGTTACTGTTTAACCACAAACTAGGTAAGTAAGCACTTTATTTACTAGGATGCAACATGGATAGAAGTGTATTTAAGTAATCAGCATTCTACTTGGTAGGAAGCCAGAGAGAAAACATCTCACTTGAGGCAGTGGAAGAAAAGTTTAATAGCCCCCTGGGTAGAAACTGGTCCTAGCAGTGTTTCAGTGACTTGGAGATGAAGGATTTAAAAGCTGGTAGTCTCTCCTACAGTTTTGAAGGGTATGGGATGGTAGGCAGCAACACAATTCCCTCAATCAAATGTGTCAGTTTATACAAAGAGAATTAGCATCCTGGGGAGAGCTAACTGGTGTCTTCTGGGTTTTCAGGGGATGGGATGGAGTAGAGACCCTTGAATAGGACGGGGTAGCCTCTGGGAGGAACAAGGTGTAGCTTTTAGGACAAATGCAAGGAAGAAGGGCCCCAACCTCTTCTTACGGGTGAGCTTTTCTTTTGCTACCACAGCTATAGCAATGAGTTCTGACTGGCCATTGTAAAAAGAAATGAAGCAATTATACTCCAATAAAGATGTTTAAAAAAAAAGAAATGAAGCTATGACATATATACAAGAACAGGAAAAATGAATAAGATTATTTCAATCATGAGAGTATAGAAGCTTAGGAGATTAAAACAATAAAAAAGCAATACACATTTTTAAAAATATATATATATTTTTTAAATTTATTTGTTTTATTTATTTATTTTTTGCTGCATTGGACCTTCGTTGCAGTGCACGGACTTCTCACTGCAGTGACTTCTCTTGTTGCAGAGCACGGGCTCTAGGCACACGGGCTTCAGTAGTTGTGGCATGCAGGCTCTAGAGCACAGGCTCAGTAGTTGTGGTGCACGGGCTTAGTTGCTCCACAGCCTGTGGGATCTTCCCGGGCCAGGGACCGAACCTGTGTCCCCTGCATTGGCAGGCAGATTCTTAACCACTGCACCACCAGGGAAGCCCGAAAGCAATACACGTTTTTAAAAGAATATAAATCACAATAAAGTCAAAAGGTTAGAAACTTAAAAATAATCAATAAAGTGGATGAGATTTGAAAGAAAATGTAAAAAGCTATAAACGAACAAAATAAAAGGTTAAAAACATAAAAGTAAATGAGATGAAAGATTAAGATAAAAGGGCAAAAACATTAGATTAAAAAAAAGTACAAGTAGATGGGATTTAAGGATTAAGAGCTAAAATTAAAAATTAAAACAGTAAAGGTGAAAATATGTAAAATCATAAGAATATTAAAGAAATACCTTTAAATAAAAACAATTTTTAAATGTTTATAATGAGAGAGAGAGAAGCTTAAAAAAAATAGTGGTGAGGCAGGAACGGCTAGAAGAAATAAGAAAAAGTCTTAGGATGCTCCAGCTGGTGGATCAAACCGTCTTGAGTAGGGAACTAAAAGAGAAACGTGGTGTCTTACATTCTCAGAATCACCTTCTACACAGAATTTAGCACTGTAGGAAACCAGCCGAGTCCTGGCTCTTGCCTGTTATGAGAGGAGGCGTGAATCCTAAACGTAAACAGCTAGGGTGCCAGGGTTGTCCCAAATCTGCCTTTTGCCACTATCCAGCAAGAATAATTATTTCAGGTAGGTATCAACATCTCCATGGTCCAGATAAATATAATTGCTTAAACTCAGACAGCAGAGCTGAGAATAAAACTCAAGTCCTGTCTTTCATTCTATAGCTTTGTTCATCCTAAAGCCTCCAAAGTCTTAATCCTCAATTGCCAAACTTGGAAACTGCCCCTTTCCGTTCATTCTGAATGGTAACTACTGACTTCTGGCTATTAGGAATGAAGTAATAAATTCACTTATTTTCCATTCTACCATATTCCACCTTTCTCCTCTCAGTTCTAAATTGTTGGAGTGTGTACTATTTATGTTTTATTATGCCTCCTTTACTTCCACCCTTGTTTGTTTTGGGGTCTGCACTTAAATATATTTAATGCTCACTGATATTCTTTTTGCCTGGTTTTCTCTAATCATCTCTTGTTTGACTAGAGTTCATTCTCTACTCTAGTAGTCAGGGTTCTCCAGAGAAACAGAACAAACAGGATGTATACATATACATGCAGAAAGAGATTTATTATAAGGAATTGGCTCACACGGTTATGGTGTGAAAAATCCCTAGGTCTGCATCTGGCAAGCTGGAGACACAGGACAGCTGATGGTATAGTTCCAGTTCAAAAGGCAGCAGGCTTGAGACCCAAGAAGAGCCAATGTTTCAGTTCAAGTCCAAGTATGAAGGCAGGAGAAGACCAATGTTCCAGCTCTGTAGTCAGGCAGGAGGGGTTCCCTCTTACTTGAGGGTAGGGCAGCCTTTTTGTTCTTTTCAAGCCTTCAACTGACTGGATGAGGCCCACCCACACTGGGGAGGGCAAGCTACTTTAGTCAGTCTACTGATTCAAACGTTAATCCCATCCAAAAACACCCTCACAGACGCACCTAGCATAATGTTTGACTACATATCTGGGCACCCCGTGGCCCAGTCAGGATGACACATAAAATTCAACATCACATCATACTATTTTCCTCAAGAAAGGCTCATGAAAACAATATTCCCAGAGTTCTTTCATGTTTAAACTTTTATCCTTTAGGCTTGAAAGTCTGTCTAGATATAAAATCTTTGCCTCTAATTTCTTTTCCTTGATTATCTTTTAAGAATTGTTTCACTATATTGGTGTTAAATGGTGCTGTGGGGAAGTTTGATGTCAGCCTGGTTTACTTCCTTTACAAGTGATTTGATCATTGTGCTTGGCTGCTGAAAGAATCCTTTATCTTTAAAATCTGATAATTGTATTAGGATATGTCTCAGTTACGAGTCACTTTTCCCTAGTCCATGATTTGTCCTTTCAATATGTAAATTCAAGTCTTCTTTTACTTTAGGAAAATGTTCTTGAATTGTGTTTTAATTATTTATTCTGTCTCATAGTTTTGGTTTTCTTGTTTAGAGACACCAAATATGCATATGTTGGATTTTTGGTCAATCTTCTTTGTCCTTTGCAGACATCTTCTGTGTTATCTGCAGTCTTTTCTTTCTTGTCCTCCTTCTAATTTCTTCTTTTCTGAAAAAATTCTTTTTTTGGGGGGGTGGGTTCTCCTATTTAATTCCTGAATTCTGCCAATTCTCAACTCACTTCTTCCCTGAATTCTAATATTTCTGATGATTTTATCTTTTTTTTAAAATCACTGCCTGCATCAAGTTTTAAAATTTTATGATGGAACATTTTGCTATACTATTTATGTAGTGAGTTTTCTTCATCTACAGGAAAGTTTTTCTTGTCTTTGGAAGTATATTATCTTTGTGAGTGGATGGATCCTGTGCCTATTCAATATTTGTTAGTCCATTGTATTAGATGAATTTCTGGACCAACTGGCTGTAGGCAGCTGCTTTGTGCATATGTTTGAGGGGGTTGTGAAATGCAATGAGAGAAGGTACGGAAAGTCTCCAGGCTTTGCCACTCAAGGGCTTCCTCTTCTGTTACTAAGGTGCTGGACCATTTCCTTTAAATATGGCACCTCCGGGTAGCCATACCTGCTCTGCCTCTCTGCACCTAACCTGGCTCAGAAGAGCTTCTAGAGTCAACCTTGTTTTCTTCTGTTTCTTTAAGGCCCCTGCCATCAAAAGTATATCTTTTCATGCTTTCTGAGCTATGCCATTCCTGGGTCCTCTTGCGACGCATTCTCTCTGTTCCTTCTTGGCCCAGCTCACAGAAGTCCCCCTAAGGTAGTTATCCTCTCTTTCTGGGGATGCATTTTTTTGTTGGTGATCTGAGATCTGCTCACTAGGCCCTTGTTCTTCCTGTCTTCTCCCATCTCTGTCTCTTATGAGGATTCCCACAGGCCTCAGCTGGTCACACCTGTTTGGGGGATTATTTAAATTTAACTGGGGGTTTGCAGGTTTTCTCTGTTTTCTAGTTTCATTTAAAATAGTGCTTGTGTTTTTCTTTTCTCCACCTCCCCCCACCCCAGTTCTCCTTGTCACTCTATATGGTTTCCAAAAGGAGACAGGAAAAGTCCCAAACAGAATCAAACTACACAGTAGTTTTAAAAAATCTCCCCAGTAATTTTGATGTCCAGAGGGGGAATGATGGTTCTAAAGAAAAACAAGGGAAAGATAATCACAGAATTCAGTGTAATGATTATCCCTGGATACAGGAAGCGTGTAGGATGCAGGAAAATGCCACTGGGGAAAGAAAGCTTCAATGGTACAGATAATATTTTATTTCTTAAATTGGGTACTAAGTTCAGGAATATTTACATTATTGTTTGCTGTATATCATTATGTATGATTAAAATATTTCATAATAAAAATTTAAAAATCCTTTAAACACTCAAGGAGAAAATTATATTTTAGTGATTTCAAATATGATTTATATTAATTTGACTATTGCTGCTTATACTACTGTAATAGATTATATTTAAGGACAACAAAAAAACAGCTCCATTCAGGGAGGCAAGGAGCCAATCTTATTACTTCCCTCATCCCCAGACAGACGGAAGGACCTTCAGAAAATCCACCAGGATACTGGTGTTCTTTTTTTTTTCCTTTTTTTATTGAGGTATAGTTGATTTACAATATTATATTAGTATTGAGTGTATAACATAATGATTCACAACTTTTAAAGGTTATACTCCATTTACTATTACTATAAAATATTGGCTATATTTCCTGTGCTGTACAATATATACTTGTAGCTTATTTTATACCTAATAGCTTGTACCTCTTAATCCCCTACCCCTATTGTGCCCTTCCCCCCTTTACTCTCCCCGCTGGTAACCACTAGTTTGTTCTCTATATCTGTGAGTCTGTTTCTTTTTTGTTATATTCATTAGTTTGTTTTACTTTTTAGATTCCATGTAAGTTATATCATACAGTATTTGTCTTTCTCTGTCTGACTTATTTCGCTAAGAATAATACCCTGCAAGTCCATCCGTATTGTTGTAAATGGCAAAATTTTTATTCTTTGTTATGGCTGAGTATTCCATTGCATATACATACCACATCTTCTTTATCCATTCATCTGTTGATGAATGCTTAGGTTGCTTCCATCTTGGCATTCTTCTTATTTAAACAAAATACATGGTAGTGTCTTTAACTGGACTTTAAAACAAATGGGATATCAGACAATAACATTCTCATGCTGCATTAATCTTTTTTGGCCAGAACCAGGAAAGCCTAAAGTGGTAATCAGAGGTCTGGTTAATAATTACATGGTCCTTGACACCACAGACTTGTCTAATAAGCCACTGGGACTCCAGACTCCCTTCTGCTTTACAACCATTTCTCAAAGAACTTAAAACATGCTCCCTGGGGATAGGATCAGAAAGCACATGACTATAATAATAATAAGGGAAAAACACTCTAATTTTGTATATACTGACATGAAAAGTTATGTTGCTAAGGAAAAAGTAGTCATGTGAACTCATATACATGGCATGTTCTATTTTGTAAATAAAATTAAAGGTATCTATATCTATATCTTTTGCCTGTAGACAGGAAATGTTAGGAAGATTAGACAATGGTTTTCATGGCAATGGGGGGGGATTGGTGCTAGGATAGAGGAAAGGAGTTTCATTTCCAACTTTAATAATTTTAAAAGTTTATACTTTTAAACATTTTGTGCATGATTTTATTTTATTGTTTTAAACATATTTTTCAAATGAAAAATAAAAATAAAACACATCTCTTCTTGTGACAGCCAAGAGCTGGGGTACTTACCTTCAGCTCCTGCCTTGGAGCCAGCTGCCTGCTCCCTCCCCCAGGGGCTGAGGCAGCCTTTGTGCCCCTTTTTTGCAGGAGTCCAAGGACTAGACCATTAGGACTAAAGTCCCCAACCTCATTTCTCCAGGACATCCTGGTGGCCTTCCCTGATGACACAAGGTTCCTAGGCTCAGCTTGAAAGTTAGCCCCCCCCGCCCCCTTCAGGTTTTTATTTTTAAAAATGACCAAGGAGATGTATTAAACATCCAGTTCAAAACAGAGAGGCCATGAAGGCATCTTCTTTTCTCCTTCTCTGGAAGCCCTGATTCAGGTTATAAGTTGGATATATGTCCAGGGGTCCTGCCTTTGGGGTTGCTAATCTCAGCCCCCCATGGATTCTATCCTGGGCCAGTTCTATGTGAGTCACGGGGAGAGGAAAGAGACCAGGAGGTCAAGGCTGTCCTGAAGTCAAGAGGCTTTGCTATCCCCAGGTACTGGGTGTGGCTCACAGGGATGGGCAATCCAGATCTGGAGGACAATGGTGTGTGCTCGCCCAAATCAGAAATCCAAACACGACTGACAATGGCAGGATGCTTGATGATGGAGGGGGATTTCCTAGCGATCCATAGACATTTTCCATCATTTCCAAAAAGGTTGCTCCCAAATCTCAAAGTTGCCATTTTATCGGGGAATAAAATGGAATAGTTTTTTCATTTCATTTCATTTCAAAACTCCAGAGACACCTCCTTGTCAGACGAGGCTCCTATTGCTCCTACAAACAGAGTTCATTATTGTGTCAAAGTGAATTAAAATAGAATGTCACTTACTAAATGGCACATTTCTGGATTTGACATTGTATATAAAAGGTCCTTTTTGAAAAAGGAGAGAAAATCTGAAAACCTTGGTCAGAAACCCACTTGAAGAAGAAGAAATATAGGCATTAAAAAATCCCATCTGGGTTTCATAAAATTCCTTTCAAATGTGACAGTCTGGTAGAAATCAAGTAGTTTTCAGTTCCTAAAATACAATTTTGATTAAAAATTTATAAAACTATTTGGAGTAAAGATACTACATAGATTGAGAATAAGTCTTTTGGGTGCCTTAGAGAGAAGCTAGGAAATTTCCACTTCGGAGTGGTAAACAGTGTTCATTCCCTACAAACAAATACCCTTTTTAGTGTTTGGAGTGAATCTCTCGCCACATTCCAGTGGTTTATGCCTTTGGCTGCTGAGGATGACCAGAGACACTTGAGGGTGACTGAGCCACGAGGACTGGTCTCTAACCTAGGAGGCCACACTCTGGTACTCAGGGGTCCATATCCTTCTCACCTTAGGGCGTTTGCTGAGAAAGTAAAAACCATCACCTCCATCTTCTGGTGGCAGGTAGAAGAGGGCAGCTAAGTGAAGAATGTTTTATCTTCTCTTCTGCCCATAGAATCCTTCCCAGGGCACAGGAATCATGACTCTCTGAGATCAGTGTGAATTAGAAATTATGGGAGCTGGGGGCTCATTCCCACACGATTCAACTTAGTGCTCTCTCCTGTCCTTATACCCCTACCCCACCACCTTCTTTGCTTGATGAACTCTTACTCAAGTATTCTTTCTCCTGGCAAGATTCCCCCTCACTTCTAAGCAGGGATAATCAATTTCAAACTCCCAAAATATATTGTACATATCTCTACTGTGAACCTAAAACATTGTAATGCAATTATGTATATAAGTGGCTATCTAATCCTTTAGACAGTGAGTTCCTTAAGAGGAAGGATTTTGTCTTATAGAATTCTATAGTCCTAACATAATATGGTACATAGTAGGTATTCAGAAAAGGTCTATTGAATAAATGATTAGTTAGATGGATTGATGCATGAATGAATGCATGAGTGATTGAATAAGTGAAAACACAAGTGAATAAATAAATTCAAGAATGGAAAAAGAAATAAATATGAGTGAATGGACCAATGAATAAATCAAATATCTATTCTTCATATATATATTTACATATATATTATGCATATACACTTACATAAACTTCACAGTACATATAATTCTTATTGAAGTCATTTCCCACGTTAAAATTCATTCTGCATTCTCAGGCAAGATACCAGTAGGGTCTGAGGTCATTCACTTGGGGAAAGTCAGGAATCAGAGGAGCCTTGTCCTCTGTTGAGGGGAGGTTGCTTCTTGGGGATTGGCCATGATGATTTTATTGCTGGGACTCTCCCCATTCAAGGACCTGCTTCCCATTTTTGACCCGGAACATCTTGGCTCATTGGCTTCCATCCTCCTAGGATGACTACTGAATTCCAGCAAGATCATCCAGAACATGACCATGACCATTAGTACCTGCACTCAGTCCCTGATACCTGCCCTCCCTCCCAGGAGAATGGGGCAAGAGGTCTAGACCTGAGGTCTGCAGACACTTCAGCTGAAATGAGGCCCAAACATTTCACCCAGAGTATCATGATCCGGGTCCACACAGGGCATACAATGAACAGCTGATCTTGCTCCAAAGCCTCGCTCTGCCCCTCACTTGCTGTGTGACCAGTGTAACCTCTGTGAGCCTCAGTTTATTCATTTGTTGAGTGGGGATAACAATATCTATGAAAAAGGTACACATGATAAACACATAATAAAGACCAGTTTCCTTACTGCCTGATACAAAATTTAAAAATAGCAGCTTTAAGGAGGGAAGCTGATGCTGGATGTGAGGCTCTGGGGCATTGATCAAGACAAGGCTCCAAAAGGGCATGGATTCCACTGAATCCCACCAGTAGCCCCCTCCCTTCACCTTCAGTGATGCTAGCTTTGCTGGCTCATCTCCAGAGACAGCCTGTGGCTTGCAGTGGCTACAAGGAGCTGCTCTACTGAGCAATTAAAAGACTGGAGAGTGTCACGTGGATCAGGACTAAAGACAAGGGTATGGGACACCTTGGCTCTTATTTCAGGGCAAAGCTTGTTCTACCAACTTTGTCTACCAAAGATCTAGGATTTTGCTACAGCCTGAATGAGAATGGTGGGTCCTCAGCACAGCTGACACTGTCCTGTATTGTGTCTGTTAGAAAGAGCAGAAGGGAGAGTGAGCACAGTTTCTGCAGAGAGAACCATCAAACAAGTGTTGGGCTGGGGAAGACCCTCAATCCCCTGGGTCAAAGCCAGGAAGGAGAGCTAAGAAAAAAGGGGGTCTCGGGCTTCCCTGGTGGCGCAGTGGTTGAGAGTCCGCCTGCCGATGCGGGGGACACGGGTTCATGCCCCGGTCCAGGAAGATCCCGCATGCCGCGGAGCGTCTGGGCCCGTGAGCCATGGCCGCTGAGCCTGCGCGTCCGGAGCCTGTGCTCCGCAACGGGAGAGGCCACGACAGTGAGAGGCCCGCGTACCGCAAAAAAAAAAAAGGGGGGGTCTCAGTGAGAGCAGAGGGACCCTGCCGTCATCCGGATCTGGATCCATGCTGAGCAGATATGGACAGGTCACTCCGGCAAGGACTCTGGTGAGGCAGTGACCCTGAGAGGAGGCGCCTCCTTAAAATTTGCACCCTTGGTGCCTGCCTCACTTGCATTACTGTACTACGGGACCAGCTCACAGAATCTTACCCACCTCATCTATAACGTGCGATGTCGACCATACCTAATAATAATAGTTAATGCTATTGAGCATTGTTATGTTCCCTTTACCCACATTAACAATTTAGTCCTCACAACAAGTTTGCAAGGTAGCTTCAACGATTATCCCCATTTTACAAATGGTCAAACGGAGGCATGGTGCTAGTAAGCAGTAACTTGCCTGTATTCTCACGTCGAGTAGCCAGCAGAGCTGGGATTTGAAACCTGGGAGCCTGACCCCAGTGTCCAGCCTCGTCACCATCCTGCCAAACTGGCTACAGTGCAGGATGAGTGGGGAGGACCACATGTGGTGACAAAGACAAGAGATTAGTGATGAAGAGAGAGAGACTGTCCTTAATAAGTTGAGAGGTGCCCAGTCATCCCCATCTTAGCTCCTCCATACTTCTTGGTGCATAGCTGGGCAGGTCCAAGGTGACATACATTCTGAAGACCCAGCATGGGCAGCAACAGTCTTGGGACCCACTTGCTCCAGCAGATCCTGGACTGGAGTTTTCTGGACATACTCAAGACATGGCGTCTGAGCGAATGGCTTTCCTTCCAGGGCCACCAACCTGACAGCATTAATCCAGCCCCTGTGAGGTTGTCACAAGGTTCATTCACATGCCTATTAGATAATACCCGTTAGTGATGCCCATTAATTAAGCAGAGCAATTTGTTTATAATTAACTTGAGAAATTTATGGCTTTACAAAACAATTACAAGAGCTGATATAAACACCTCAAGTGGCAATAGTAATGCCAGATTAATTGCTTTCAGGAACCACTGATATTAATGCCATGGCCATCACTAGTCATGTTTGACAGCAGCTTGTAAATTCATCAGTTTGTCTGTGAGCCAACACCTCAGGCTATTTGGAATGGGAAACCTCAGCCCTTGGATACTGCTTATGACACAGTGCTAAGTGAAAAAAGCAGCCTTGAAAATATACATGGTGCATTCCCAATTTGGTAAAAACGTTCTTTGTACATGTATCTCCCCCTCATATGATATATATACATCATATATTTATGTGATACATGTATTTATGAAATATATATATACAAGTATAAATAAATATATTTCTCCCTAGTGACAGAAATACATAAAAGTGAAAGAAATACATAGAATGGACTACATAGAAAAGAAGGAAATAAATAGGTGTTGGTGATTTTCCCTGGGTGATGGGATTACTAACTGTTTTTATTTTTTCTTTATGACTTTTTGTATTTTTCAAAAATTTCATAGGAAGAATTTACTCTTTTTATAGCAAAAAAGTGTTATTGAAAGGGTGGAAGCAGAAAAGATGAAAAAGATAGACATATTTCCTTTTTCAAGTCAGTTACTTTTAAAAGGTAAGCAGACCCTTCTGTGATAATTGTGTGTGCTACTTCATTGGCATTTTAAGATGATTTTATTTTTGGATGAGAAAATGACAAAATAAACTCACCGTGTTCACAAACATGATCCTCATCATTGGAATATTCCTGCCCTGGTTCTCCAATTGGGGAAGAAAAGCAGCACCTTTCAACTTTTAAAAATGTCAGCTCGTGGAAATACCGCAAAAGGCTGCTGGCCCAAATCCCACACTGCTGGTGTCTGCAGATTCAGGCTAAAACACACCAACCAGTCATTCCAGATGAGGATGAATTCTCAAAAGACTCCTTGAATAAACCTCCTGTCAACAAGCGTGTGTACTTAGAAGAGGGGTGAGGACACATCCTTGCCAAATGATGCATCTTCCCAAAATGTCACAAGTGAAGAAAGGGGCATTTGGCTAAAAGCTGTGAATGTCTTCTCAGAAAATGCACCCCAGAATATCAGAGGTCATCTGACCTCTGTTCCCTCCCCAGCTAGGGGAGATAGTGTGACCTGTGGGGTCACCTGCTAGTCAAAGACAGTGCTTGTCATGAACACAGATGGGATCCCCTTCCTGTTAACATTTAATGAACACTGACTCTTGTGTCAGGCAATGGCCCTCACCTTTCATAGTGCAGCACATTCATAATTATTCTTTTTTTTTTCACCATTTTTGGTGCCACTTTATTTCATTTTATTTTATTTACACCTTTATTAGAGTATAATTGCTTTACAATGGTGTGTTAGTTTCTGCTTTATAACAAAGTGAATCCGTTATACATATACATATGTTCCCATATCTCTTCCCTCTTGCGTCTCCCTCCCTCCCACCCTCCCTATCCCACCCCTCTAGGTAGTCACAAAGCACCAAGCTGATCTCCCTGTGCTATGCGGCTGCTTCCCACTAGCTATCTATTTTACGTTTGGTAGTGTATATATATATGTTTATCCTCTGCTTAATAAAGATTTTTAAGCCCAGGATCTGGTGCTCCCCAAAGTAGAGTCACTGGAACATTCATTTGGCTAGATGTTCCTTGAAAAGTATTCTGTAGTCCAGAAAGTTTGGGAAACCCTGATTATTCTTTCCCTTCTTGGAGATGCCTAATGGCATCAGTTTATCCATGTCTTGGAGGGGTCCCATGGTAAAGAAGCTTGTTTATCCTTATTTGATATGGTGTTTTCCAAACTTGTTTGTGCAAAGAATGTTCTTGGTCCTATAACATCTCTGAACATCTGAAATTAGTGTTCCTGAAATTAGTATTTGGAAAAAATGCGATGTATTATCTTAGTGTGAAGATGCAGAACAGTGGAATTTAGGACCAGCTGGGCAAATTATCTCACCCCCCACCTCAGTGGGTTGTTGACAGCATGTACCTAGCATGGAATTGACCCTCAAAAAAAAAAAATCAAAACAGTTGAATCAGAGGAAACTCTTAAGCCCAGACCGGTGAAGTGATGGGCTCAAATTAAACTCACAGTCAGAACTCTATTTTATTTTTATGACACATGCAGAGAGACATTCCAACATCATATAAAGTTAGAAATGCTGTCTGTAAAGCTTTATTCATTTGAAAGTGAGTCATTCTCTTCTTGCTTGGCTTGGAAACAGAACTGTGGGCCTGTGTAATCCAAGGCACCTCATCATTTTTAAGGGCAAAACCGATGCTCATGAAGCCACAGGGTTTGTCTAAGATCATAGAACTAACAAGGGGGTCCCAGACTTAAACTCAAGTGTCCTAACTTGAGGAACAAACAGGGTCTTCGAGATGAGGCAACTTTGGATTTAAACCCTGGCTTTACAAATCTGTGTGCCATTGGGCAAGTGGCCTGAACACTGTGTGCCTCAGTTTCCCCTTCTGTTAAATGGTGTCAGTTTCAGTATCAATAGAAGAAAATGGACTTAATAAATAAATTGCCTGTTAGTAAAAAAAATTCAATTCTAAGGGTGTGAAATTGAGAAAAAGAGAGCGTGTGATTTATAACACCCTGCCTGGGCTCTGTCTTCCAATAGGGCTTGTAGATACGGAAAGCAGGTCACCTCAGAGGGAGGGACTGAGGGCTGGGTTCTGACTCCTGCCTTGTCGTTAGCTCCAGCCCAGGGGCACAGCCTCGCTGACTTGGGCCCTGATGCTGTCACAGGTCAGCAGAAGGTCATTGGTACAGACACCAGTATGCTCCCCTAGGAGAGTCATTCATTTCAGGCTGGCAGAGGGCTTGCTTCCCCCGATGGCCAGGCAGGACTCGGAGCATTTTGCAGACAGCCTGAGCAGCCTTACCAAGTTCTTTGGTGGCAGCACAAGAAGCATTTATTTCTTCTGACTCCCTTGAGACAGAAGTCTTGCTTTCAACCTCTAGAGAAACATCCTCCCTTTTCCATCACCTCCTCTCATTCCACCCTCTCATGCCTCTACTCCAGACCTCACTTTGCATTTGGTCCATTGCACCGGCCTCCTAAGTGGCGTTCCAGCCTCTTTGCTGGCTGCCTTCCTATTGACCCTCTGCAGCCAGCACCATTTTTCCAAACTGCCGAGTATGGAAAGTCCAATGGCTTCCTGTGGTTTCCAGAAAAAAAGCCCAGAAAGCTTAGTCTGACGTTTGGGATCCTCCAAATCTGTACCTTGAACCTTACTTTACATTCCTCTCATGTGTGCCTCCTTTGCTCCAATCAGATTGAGCTTCTTGACGTTTGTTTTTTCTGTTCTTACCCTGTTATTTTACATCTCTAAGTCATTGCAGTGGTTATTTCCTCTGCATGGCATATTTTCCCCTCTTCATCACCTTCAAAATTCAGCTCAAAGGTCAACTTCCTTCTGTACTCCCTAGAATTAATCATCTTCTCCCTTGGATTCTCACACTGCTCTCTTCATATCCTTCATAACCATTTGTAAAAATTTCCATTCTCCCTACCAGATGATGAGCTCTTTTAGTGCTGGGCCTGTGTTTATTCAGCTCAGCAGGCCCAGTACCCAGTTCAGTTTCTGGTACACAGAATCTACTCAATAAATGGATGGCTTAATGGATGGATGGATGGATGGGTGGGCGGATGGGAAGAAGGAAGGAAGGATTAGATGGAAGATGGCTAGATGGATGAGTAGATGGAAGGAGGGAAAGAAGGAAGGAGGGAAAGAAGGAAGGAAAGAAGGAAGAATTAGACTTCCTGGCTATTGAGAAAGGGACAGGCTTGCATTGGATGGATTCAGTTGCTAAAGGATTCAGTCTGGCTTAGAAATTTTGGGTCTGTGGTTAGAAAGGTATCAACACAAAATTCAATTTCTATATCCTTCAGATACAAGAAAAAAGGGACTTTGAAAGGACCCTGTCCTCCTTATTACAGGATTCTTTAAGTCAACAAAACACTTATGAGGCATTGACTGTTCACCAAGAACTGAGTTAGATGTGGGAGCCCAGAGATGAAGAAAACATGGCCCCTGCTCTCAAGGAGCCCCATGGAGAGAAAGGGCTCAAATGGAGACATGGGTGCCAGTGTCTGGGGGCTCACTGGGGAAGGGGTTGTGCTTCACATTACATGGGGAAATCATGAAAGGCTTCCCAGAGGAGGAAGGCTTATGAGGGGGGAGAGTTTGCCAGACGGACAAAAGAAAGAGGATGTTCCAGGCAGGTGGACTAAATGTTGGGGCAAGACCACTGCAAAAAAAAAAAAAAAAAAAAAGCCCAGTAGGGGGTGTGAAAATAATCCAGATGTCAGATGCTGAGAGGAAGTTTGAACTTGAATGATTGCAGCAGGGATGGGAAAAATAGACAGATATATATATCTGATATATATATATATATATGGGAGATGGCAATGGCTGGGCTGGATGAATGATGGGATACGAGGGATGGAGAAGGTGGAGGCATGGATGGCATTTGTGTTTCCAGCTTGCATGGCACGATTCACAGAAATGGGAACAAACAGGGAGGATCAGACTTGAGGGCAACACAGAGAGGACAGATTTCAGTGCATGATTCCACTGTCCTGGGGACATGCAGGGGGAAATACCTGGATGAATGAATCTGGAGCTCAGGATAAAGGACAGAATGGAGATATAGGTTTGAGAGTCATGGGGGAAATACATGGAGCCCTGGTGATGCACTTTGAAGTTCAAGATCCGTAAGGGGGGAGCCCTTTGGGCTCCTCTGTGCTCAGGGAGGGGTGTGGAGTAGAAGTGTTTCCTTCAGGGAAGAGGATGGAGCATTAGCAACCTCTGTGAGTGAGCTTGGTGAGATGGTGTGATTTCTGAATTGGAGAAAGAGTGAGCCCTTCATAATGAGGTCTGACAGCCATAGGGGGCTTTCCCCACATATTGTTTTAAAATCCACAGTATGTGTGGAGTTAAGCTGCCTCTTCAGGGGTTTTCACTGTGCTCTCCACAGGAAGAGCCACTGGCCCCAAGGGTTGGGGGCTTCTGTGTGAGGAGCTGTGGGCCCAGAGAAAGGGGGACCTGCTGGGTGGACGGTATTAGCACTGGATCCCGATGGCCCCGCCTCTTTAAGATTTAAGATGTTTTCATCTCCTAGGCGTCCAGAGGGGGCAGGAAGAGGGCCTGAGCGCCTGGGCGGAAGCGTGCCCTCATCCCTCCGCCTTCCTCAGGCTCACTTATATGGTAGCACTATGGCCAGCTGTCCAGGATGGGCCTCCAGGGGCTGGACCAGGTGGTGGGGAGGAGAGAGGATGGTTGAGAGCACTCCATGGCCTGTCCTGACAACCACCCTCTGCGTGACTGGAGGCACGGCCTTTAGTTCCTTCTGCCTCAGTGTCCTTACCTGTCTGGGAAGTGCCAGAAGCAAGGGAGTTTCTAAACACAGCTGGTTTGTTGTTGTTTTTAAGGTCACGTACATTCAGAGGAACTGGGGTAGAGCAGGAGGTGCTACTTCAAGCCCAGACACACCCTTCTGCGCCCCCCTGCCCTCCCCACATGCTCACACACAGTCAGAAGCTGCCACAGTCGGACTCCCTGAAGGTGTGGGTCCCCAGAGTGTCATACAGGTTACAATCTAAGATAAAGGAGGGACAGGAAGTAACTTTTAGGGGCTTCTACCATGAGGCAGACGCTATGCTGTGACTTTTCTCTACCTTATTTAGCCCTTACAGAATTCTATGCAGGGATTCAGAGAGGCTAAGCCACTTGCCCAAGGTCACTCAGCTAGTGAGTGGTAGAGCCAGGACTTGAACCCTGGCAGGTCTGTCTCCTGATGCTAGGCTCTTTCTGTCCCACCCTGCTCCTCTGACGGGGGATGTCCACCACTGTGCATCGCGTCCCACATCCTCCACTCTGGGCTCCAATCCAGCTCATCCTTACCTGGCTGACTTGCTTACAGCTCATTCTCAGAGATTACTAATGCCCCCTCCTCCTTCCTGAAGCCTACTTCTTGGATTCCCATCCCCCGTAGTTTTCCACACAGCCCAGGATCCAGAGTCTCACCTTTAGAATCTCCCCTTTAGCTGACTCGCTATCCAGAATCATTTCTCCCTGGTGCTTCTCAAACTCTGTCTTGGATAATATGTTCCCTTCCCATTTTCCAGCCACCAGTTCTCCCACTTAGTACAGGATCAAATTGACAACTGTCCTCTCTATTCTCAACTGGAGGAAGCTGGTACTTCACACCCAGCTCTCCATGGGACGGCCGCTGGTCAGGGCGCCAGTGCTGACTGAGGAAGTTCCTTTGGGGCTGAACTAGCTGAAATGACCTTGGAACTGTCCCCTCATTTCCATCTCCAGGCCCTTGGCTGTGCTTTTCCTATTTCCCCACATCTGTTTCTGTGCGTATTTTTGTTTGTCTCTGACTTTGTGTCAGAGAGTTTGACATTCCCCTTCTGCTTTTAGCCTTTTCGAGATACTTCCAAGTGAGAACTCGGGCTGCCAGTTCATGATTTTGTCTCTCTGGCTGTGGAAAGAACTCAATAATATGTGATTGACACTCTCCCTGCATGCCTTCTCACCTCTTTCTGCCCAGCCTGGCTCAGTTGCAAGCACAGGGCTGCGGGTGTGTAACAGATGCTACTGATACCCTGCCCATCTCCTCTCACCACTCACTACTCAGCGCTGATGCTTCCTTTTGCAATATCGGCCACTCTCTGCCCGAGAGGGAGGCTGGAAGGAGCAGGGAGCTGACACCTCTAGGAGCAGCCCTCAGCCAGTGATGGATGGGAATGGGAGGATAGAGAGCCAGCTTCCTTGTCCCTCGGGTGGGAGAGCCCTGACGTGTATCTATACAACCAGGTATCCCTGGTGAGGTTTCCCTCCATTCCCGGCAGCAATGACCCACTCATTTGCTCACCTGAGTTGAATCTCTTCCTGTCCCCATCTCACTCCTCACTCCCCTAAAAGTACTTCCTGTACAAATTGCTCTTATTCAAATCTTTCTTAGGGTCTGCTTCTGGGGGAATCCATCCCAAGACAGGGTCCTAAAGCTGATGTCCTCGGTGGCTCTGGTACCTACGTGGCTCCTTTCCAGTGGGGTTACAGTCGCCCTAGCTGCCTGAAATAGTTTTAGGAGCCGTTCAGTGCACACGCCAAAGCTCCAGCAAATGTGGGAGTAAAAAGAAAATTGTTGCACATAGTCCTCTTTAATGGAAGCCAGTCATGGAGCTAATAATACTGATATTTTCAATGGACCAAATTAAATTATGCATCCCATCTTGTATCTTAATTAAAGGGATAAAAAAAAACTCTTTTACATTTTAATTAGCAAGTGTGTCTTGGAAGGACTTAAATTAATACGGGAGTCATCACCATAGGAGAGCAGCCAGCTGCCAAGATTCATGAGGTCAGAGAGAGCGCAGAGAACAGAGTGGGGCTTCCGGCGTGGGTGAGCATGGCCATGGCTGGAACTTGGAAACCTCTGAATTTTCTGAAAGGATAAAAGCGGGAGCCCGGTGCGTAGCTGGGAGGCATGACATTGCCTTTTTCTGGAAGGGCCCACCTTCTACACGTGAATCTTCTTGAAGACATTTGAACACTCAATCTAGAAAATGTGAGAGGAATGAGAAACTGTTCGCATGATGACTCTGCTTTGGCTGTCTTCTCGGATGAGAGTTCCTGGGGGTCCTGGAAGCCTTGTTGGCAGAGCCTGAAGTGAAAGAGGCTTTGCCACGGAGCTGGCCTAGCAAGTACCTCCAGTAAATGTCCTGTGCCGGTTTCAGAGCGGAACCGGGCTCCCATGGCTGTGTGTTTTCCCTCTGTCCAAAGAGAAAAATGGTCTGGGGCCATGCTTGCTGGCTGGCTCCCACTGAGTGTGTAAGGGCTGCTGCAGTCCTGTTGGCAAATTATTATTATTATTTTTTAGTTTTACTTGTAAACAATGTCACACATAATATCTACTTGTTTTTAAAAATTGAAAATACATATAAGCAAATAAGAAATGCACGACAAAAAGGGTAACGCCATCAACCGGAGATAATCACTGATAACACTTTGCATGGTTCCTTCTAGATTTGCTTGCTGTGTCTGCCTCCTGGCATCCTCCTGGCTATGTTTCCCAGGATCCCGGTCAATGAGGTAAGGGTGGAGTATAGAGCTCACATTCTCCTGCTGCTTCTGGGTCTGAACTCTTGCCCCATTTCCATTTGTCATTCCCTCTCCCCATCTTCCTTCACTCCTGCCAGCTGCTCCAGGTTTTTTGGTTCATTTCATTTCAGCCAGGAGCCGGCTCCCCTTCCAATATATAAGAATGTCTAGTGTATAATGACCGGCATGAAAGGATTTGGGTAAAATGGGATTTCAACATGGAAAAAGGAATCTTAGTCACCATTATTCTTTCCTCGAGGACTTTTTACTGTCTCTCTCTGTTTCGTTCAGGGTCCTCCTACCAGATTGCTTGTTCCTGCTCTCTCTCCCCAAATTCTTCTCCCGTTTCCTCTTTTCTTGATTGTCCCATGTTCCCCAAAACTCCTTTCTCTTGAGTTGCCAAGGGACCACCATAGAGCTTCGATGACTTGTGTTATGCTAGGCAATTTAGTATCTTTTTTTCTCTCTCTCACATATAGGCTAGCCCAAGGACTTTCCTTTCATAGCCAAAAGGCCAGGAATTTTCTAAATCAAATAGCCAGCTACTTTTGAGATGAATTTACCATACCTCTAGAAGATAGTTTTATCTTATTTTGTTTTACCTTATTTTGTTTTATTTTACTTTATTCTTCCCCCGAAATAAAAAAAGTCTTTAATATTCTTTTAACTAAATTAAGAGGGTAGGGCCTGTGCAAACCCTTAATCGTATCTTTAGACTCAATTGTTAGAAGTGAAAGTCTAGCTCAAGAAATACGAACAATTACAAGGCTTCTGATACATTCTGTGGAGTTGCCCCACAGAAAAGAAGTACCATCCCACACTCCCTCTAGCACTACTATGTGAGGGTCCGTTTTCCCCTACTCTGACCAGCTTTGGATAATATAATTTAGAAGGGAAAAGAATTAGCTGTTCTGATGGGTCAAAGTCACACCTGCATGTTGATGTAACTCCAAGAGCAGTTTCTGAGCCGTGTGTGGGCAGAGACCAGGAAGCAGGAGCCCTCGGTGGAAACCCCACATGTCACCTATTTGACATCCAGCTTCCAAATGGAATCTAGGTCCGGTTCTGTCCCTGATGTAGGCCCCTGAGCCAGGGCTCTCCTATGGGCCAGAGCCGGGCTCTCCCTCCCTGCCTGTGGGTGCTTAGTGGGAGCAGTGTGGGCAGGGGAAAATGAAGGGAACCCTGGAGCTCTGTGTCTAGAAGCTGAGCCCAGTATGGACACAGTGAGGTGATAGCTAGCTGGACTTTTCAGCCACCCTTTCAAATGTACAGCCAATCCATGAAGATGGTCTCAGATGAGTTCATCCCCCTCCCTTGTACGTACTTGTCAGACTACACACCCCACTACAGGAATCTTTGGGATTGCTTGACCTCAGGCCTGGGCCTGCTCCTGTCTGCCCCCAGCCCTACTCAGCAGCAGCCCCAGACCTCTTCACGATCAAGACCCTGAATCCACTCTGACTGGGACCAGGAGGCATTCGAAGCCTCAGCCACAACGTCAAATGAAGGGAGGAGTTTTTTGAGCTTCTATCATCAGTATACAGTTCCTGAGGAGAGATTCTGGCTCCTCATCGTGACCTAGGACCAGCCTTGGCCCATTGCCTCTGAATTGCTGGTGTTTCCTGGTCTGTCCCTAAGTCTTACTAGGAATCGAGCCTGTGTTAGTTTGCTAGGGCTTTTGTAACAAATTACCACTTTCTGACTGGCTTAAAATAATAGAAATTTATTTCTCTCACAGTTCTGGAGGCCAGAAGTTCAAAATCAAGATGTAGGCAGGGTTGGTTCCTTCTGGAGGCTCTGAGGGAGCCTCTCCTCTAGCTTCTGGAAGCTGCGGGCAGTCCTTGGCATTCCATGGCTTATAGACAACGTTGTGTCAACCTCTGGCTCTCATCACACCACCTTCCCCTCTGTGTGTCTCATCTCCCCTTCTCTTCTCTTCTAAGGACACTGGCCATTGGATTTAGGGCCCACCAAGGTGATTCAACCAACCGCAGAGCCCTCGCTGAACTCCAGCCAATTCTCATCCCTGTCCAGCTGCCCCAGAAGCTGGGCCTTGTCCCCATCATGCTGGAATGCTTGCTGACACCCTGCTCCAGCTTCTGACCTCAGGTAACCTTGTTTAGCTCCAAGCACCGCTCATGTCTGAGCTTCCCCAGTACCACTCTCTCTCTACTTGTTGACCGAATTCTTCCTTCCACTGGGAATGTTAGAAGTCAACCAGAGTTCATTGTGCCCCATGAGACACAGAATAATGGATTCCAGACCCTGGCCAAGCTGGGACAGGGGCAGCGGCTCAGGGGAAAGGGCAGGGGCTTTGTGAGAGACCAGTCTTTGTTCTTGGCTCTGACACTCACTCCCTGTGTTAGGGGTTCACTCAACATTTCTGAGTTCCGGTTTCCTCAGGTGTGGATGGTGTTGGACCATAATGTGGTGGTCGTGAGAGAGCTGAGAGCCTGTGGGTGAGGGACCTAGGGCACCAGCCATGATACAGGATTGTCTTACGCTCTCCTGCTCACCTCACCTACTACGGTAAGGCCTTTGTTACTATGGAGACAAGGGGCGACAACTCTGCAATGTGGAAATATTGTCATGCAGTAACATAGCAAAGTTATGCTTAAGAGGAATAGCTGCCTCTTCCCCTGCTCCCCACATAGAAAATAAAGTAGAACTAAGCCAGGATCCTGGGGACCCAGCAGCAGGGTCAAAAGACCGAGGGGATGGTGGGAAAGAGAAGAGGGAGAGAAGGGACACTCAGTGTCCGCCTGAGACAGATTCTGTATGATGTGTCCATTCTTGTAATAGACTGTGCCTGCAGAACTTTCTAGAATTTATAGGCATCACTAAGGGGTTGTAGACAGGAAGTGCTCAGTAAATGTCAACTCCCTCTCCTCCTATTTTCTCCTGAAGCCACCGCCTTTGGTTCCACCTTCCTTCCTTGCACAGCAAACCACCACTAAGTCGAAGCTTGCCCCTTGACGAGAGGGTTAATCCAGGGTCCAGGGTGCCAACCTCGAAGCCACAGCAAGGACCATGGCAGAAGGATGGTTAATGGAGCCACCATTCAGAGCTGAGCCGATAATTGCCAGGGGACTGGGGATGGGGCGGGGGGAGTATTTAAGTATAAACATTGCTCGGTTTAATTAGGGCGAGTCTACCTTTGATTATCAGTGTCACACAGGGCAGATTTTCAGTCTTCTCTACTCCAAAGCAAAATTCAGGCCTAAGGATTCTTATCATTTCCTGACAGTCACTATGAGTTTTCTGTGATGGGTGAGTTTAAACAATTCATGGTTGACGATGAATATGCAAACGGGTGTTAATTAAGGCCTTTGCTCATCTTCCTACCTCATTTTTGAATATTCAGAGGATTCAGCCACACTTGGTAGGGTTAGTATATCTCTCCGATGCCCAACCCTGGGCACCCACTGCCCTGTTCCAGGTGGCCCTCCCCAACCTCCCAAGATTATTCACGTAGACCTGAGCCCAGGTCAGCCTCTCTCCACCAGTGAGAGTGCACCCACTCACGCGGCCTCTGATTAATTAACTGAGTTCCATGGAGGGCCTTTTGTGGATGCATGGAGGAGCACGTGTAGCCTTTTAAACACGCTTAATTAAGCTGGATGAAACACTGAGCTCCTTGGCAACGAGCTGGGCCTCAAAGCCGACTTGTGACATATTTGCACAACGTGCTCTGTGTTTGCGCCTTTGAAATGGGATCGATCCGTCTGGGGGATGCCTTGTATGTCTTGTGTTCACCACATTCTTTCTTGGCTCACTCAGATTAGGGGAGGGCTCAGAGGAGCGTGGCTCTCCCCAGCACTCTCCTTAGAGATGAGTCGTGACTCTACCATTCAGGGAGCTTGGCCAGCTGCTGCCGAGCAAGGGATATGAGATGCACATGCAACTGTAGCATTAGACATGATATTTGAAATATTTAATAACAGGGAGAGCGCAGGCTCCAACCAACCCGAACAAACAACAGCCATAAATAACAGAGCTATTCTGCTGGGTAAACAGAGCTATTCTGCTGGGTAATAGCTGAATATCAGCCTTGGAAAAAGTTATAGTTCACAAAGAGTTTCACATATATTTCCCCTTTTGATTGTAGTCACAACTTCATGAGCTGGGTTGAGATACTTTCCTAATTATAGAGATGGGAAACTGAGGTTCAGAGAGGTTATGCATCTTCCCCAAGGCCACAGAGCTAATGCCACAGCTGGAAGCCAAGCACCCTCCTTGTTCTTTCTACCACATCACTTGCTCGTGCCTGTGCACGTGCTGGGGCTCTACCAGGTCCGGGAAGATCAAGACAAAACCTCCCAGTTTATGGCTGGACTGCCAACTGATAAACTCAGGGCCAAGGCGAGAGTGAGGGCAGGAGGAGGGGGGCAGCAATGCTCTAGGATTTGTGGTCAATCAGGATGGAACCAAGAACCAAGTGTGGACCTTTTCTTGTCCTCTGCTCACAAAGCCCTGTGATCCTATGGGAGGCTCAAAGGAAGGGAGGATGGCACAGAGTAAACGCAGAGAGGAACATTCCTGGAAGACAAGGACATGGGTATTTATTTTGGAAGGTGGTCCCAGGAAGTACAGGAGGAAGTGAAGCAAGTTAGCTCTGGAAGGTGAAGAGCCATTGAAGTGGATGCTAATGAACAAGTCACCATTGTGGGCAGCCAGGTTCAGTCCCCGGAGACCTTCTGAAACCCACGTGGCCCTTGCCTCAGAATTGTGCCAGGGGAGGCCGGGGCACTTACCCACCCACCGCCATCCCCCAGCCCTGGGCATTAACTTCGTTGCACTTCACGGTTGCTCCTGGCCACTCAGAGAAACTAGCAGGCAGAGAAGGCAGACTGGACACTTGGAGGAGGGGGTGCTGAGAACCATCTTCACAACTACAGCCGAACTTATGTGGGCTGGAGGGATACGGGATAGGGCATCCAGGCATCTGCTATGCCTATGGATCCCAAAGGATGCCAGAAAACAGGAAAAGGCTTTCCCCATCATGGGGCTGGTTTCCTCCATGTGAAGGAGGGAAACCTGGATGTTTCTGGCCTATGTGTGTGCCCAGGATTTTCTGGGAAACTCAGAGAATGTGCCCCATCCCTCTCCAGCTACAGAATGTCAATGTCTGAACTTTCTGCTCTCCACATTCTGACTTATTTGGGGAGTCTCTAGAGCCTCTGAAGTGGGGGGAGACTTGCTTGTGGCTCTGGTGGGAAATGCCATCCCCCTAAGCCTGGCAGTCTCCCCTTCTCCACCGCCGCAACCTTCACACCAATCGGTAGCTGGCACTTCTGCCCTGCCAGAAGGCCTGGTGGGAATGTGTGACAGATACAGAACATTTTAATTTTGGAAGCCATTGATCTAGCACACGTTAACAAATGACACCTGTCATTCGAAACGTTGCTTGCCATTCATCTTGTCTTATCTGAGCACCAATTGCATCAGATAGGACCCATGTCTGTGTTCAGGGACAAACTGCTTGCCGGTTCCCCCTCACCCCAGAGCCAAGAGGAATCGTCCCTCCAGTCTGTTAATAACAAGGACAGTGCCTGTGAGGATGGCTCAGGGGCCAAGGATAGGAGAAAGTAGCCACTGGGAGTGGCTAAGAAAAAGGGCTCTTTATTTCCACCATAAAGGGTAGTCTCCTGATACATTTCAGTGGTAAGTTGGAGAGACACTGGTCTGTTACCCACATACAGACCTCAATAGGCAGCTTCAGGTATGTAAAAAGCACTAAGCCAGGGATTCATCACGGGCTCTTGGAGCTTGCCTCCATCTAACGATATGAACCTGGGCAGATAGTTTTCCCTCTTTTTTCTTTCGTGACACCATCTATAAACATAAGCGTGGAAGTCTCTGCCCTGCCCTGTTTCATTAGGCTGCTCAAAAGAGTTGAGGCAGGATGGCCCTAAGAAAAGTAGAAGGGACCATGGAGATGCACTTTATTTATAAATTGACGTGGATGAATCAAAGTCAAGACAACCTGCGTAGGCTGGGCGAGGCTGGGCAGAGTGACTCACCTATAGCTGTGACACAGAATAGGTGACGTTAACCCCTCTGAACAAAGACAGAACGTGCCAGCAAAGGGATGGGGTTCAGGGCTTCCCTGATGGCGCAGTGGTTGAGAGCCCGCCTGCCAATGCAGGGGACACGGGTTCGAGCCCTGGTCCAGGAGTATCCCACATGCCACGGAGCAACTCAGCCCATGTGCCACAACTGCTGAGGCCTGCACGCCTAGAGCCCATGCTCTGCAGCAGGAGAGGCCACCGCGGTGGGAATCCCGTGCACCACAACGAAGAGTAGCCCCCGCTGGAAGCAACTAGAGAGAGCCAGCGCACAGCAACAAAGATCCAACGCAGCCAAAAATAAATAAAGAAATAATTATAATTTTTAAAAAAAGAAGAAGAAGAAGAAGGGATGGGGTCCAGCACAGAAAACCAGGCTTCAAAGAGGAGGGTTGTTAGTCTATCCCCAGCTCTGCCCTAGAGACAGGTCTTCTCCTTCGGGGTGAGGACAATTCCTAGATCTTAGCAGAAATAATCCTCCCCACTTCCTAATATTCCTCTTCCCTTACTTGGACACACCAAGCAAGCCTCTGAAGAATGTTTTGGTGTCCTCAATGCTATAAAGGAGTGTCCTGGCACAGTGGGCATCAGTTGGATTTGCTGCCTAGCATTGTGGTACCCATATCCTATTGCCCTCTCTTTTGTCTACTCTCAGCCCTTGTACTTTAGATGAGGCACCAACTCTTGGTATAAGGATGAAACATCCCTAGATCCCGAGGTGATCTAGGCTTCAGGCAATCAGAACATACCATTTCTCTCCTGGACACAGAGGTTAGTTCAGGGATGGTTATATGACCTAATTAGAAAACAAGTGATACAATGAAATGCTTACTGGGACTTCCAGAAGAGAATCTTTTGCTCTTGCCAGCTAGACTTGAAGCTGAGGATGGGATCCTGAAGGGCAGGAAGCAATCTTGCCACCATGTGGAGCCTAAGATGGAAGTCAACTTGGTAGAAGACAAAACCCAGAAAAGGAAAAACTTGAGTTCCAGTGATACCATTTGAGCTCTGAATCCAGCTGTGCCTGAAGCTGAACTTACCCTTGGGACTTTCAGCTTTGAGAGCCAATGAATTCCTTTTGTGCTTAAGTCATTTTGAACTAGGATTTCTGTCTCTTGCAACTGAAAGAGCATCAACTGAAACACCTGGACAAGGGATTTCACCTTTACAAATAGTTCGGTTGGCATTCTCATTTTGCACCAGTGTCTTTTGAGCCTGGATTGTGTGAGTTTGCCCTGAAAGACTGATGACTTTCGGGTGCACTGAAAAGGTCTGCTTTCTGAACTTGGATGGCTGAGAACTTGGCCACGGTATAACCCACCAATGAAAGACCCTGCCCAAGTGACCATTTCTGGCCCTGAGTGAGAACTCGGTGGTCACCGGGGATGGTAGCTTATTTGTTGACCAATATGCTGCCATGAACCTCCTTCCTTCATGATGAGCCTAAGAAGATAACAGGTGCTAGGTTACATATCATTCATTCCTTTATTCATTTGGATGTTCTTTAATTCATTCAACACATAAATGAACAAGGGAATGGTGAACAATAGTCTGGTAAAGTTGACTGAGGCAGGAGTAATATTTGAAATATTGCATTTAACAACCAGTGTGGTATACTGCAGAAACTGCGGTTCCCAAAAATGTTCAGGCAAGGGCGTCTATAGAGAGTGCTAGGCTATGTCAGGGGCCTCAGCCCAGCGTATGCCTTCTGGGGAGCCAGTGTCAAAAACTGTCAGAGGCAGTGTCTCTCCCACCAGGGCTCTGGCCAGGAGGCATCTGGGCTAGGGTGTTGGCTAGTGGATGGCAAACTGCCATTGGAGGAACAGAAGTATTTCAATACTTTAACAGGTGGTATGGCTTTTTGGGTGAGTATTGGCTGCATTTCAGGTCTGAATGGAAACCAGATTTTGAAGAGCTTGGCACACCAAGTTGAGCAATCTTCATTCTACCTTGAAGACAATGGGGAGCCTTTGGGATCATTAAGAAAGAGACTGACATGACCAGATTTGTGATGTAGAAACACATGTCTAGTGATGGTCTGGAAGATGACTGGATAAAGGACCAGAGACAGGTAACCTTGACCAGAGGCTGGTGACAGTGGTCCAGGCAAAAGATGGGGTGGGGGTCCATGTTAAAACAACCTTTTCCCCTTTAGGAGCTACTGAACTGGGTGGCTTGGAAGGAGGTGGCTGCGAGGTGATGTGTATGGGTTAGTTGAGTCTCGATAACATCCTTTCTGACGGTGTGGGGTAAGAGCTGGCTGTTTGATGCAGTTCATGGCCTACTGTATTTAGCAAGTTCCCGAACAATCCCAAGAAACCTGCCCTTGCAAGATATCGCCCTCCTGGCTATTGTAAATAGAGCTGCTATGAACATTTTTGTACATGACTCTTTTTGAATTATGGTTTTCTCAGGGTATATGCCCAGTAGTGGGATTGCTGGGTCGTATGGTAGTTCTGTTTTTAGTTTTTTAAGGAACCTCCATACTGTTCTCCATAGTGGCTGTATCAATTTACATTCCCAGCAACAGTGCAAGAGGGTTCTCTTTTCTCCACACCCTCTCCAGCATTTATTGTTTCTAGATTTTTTTTTTTTTTTTTTTTTTTGCAGTATGCGGGCCTCTCACTGTTGTGGCCTCCCCCGTTGCGGAGCACAGGCTCCGGACGCGCAGGCTCCGGACGCGCAGGCTCCGGACGCGCAGGCTCCGGACGCGCAGGCTCAGCGGCCATGGCTCAGCGGCCATGGCTCACGGGGCCATGGCTCACGGGGCCCAGCCGCTCCGCGGCATATGGGATCCTCCCAGACCGGGGCACGAACCCGTATCCCCTGCATCGGCAGGCGGACTCTCAACCACTTGCGCCACCAGGGAGGCCCTGTTTCTAGATTTTTTGATGATGGCCATTCTGACCAGTGTGAGCTGATATCTCATTGTAGTTTTGATTTGCATTTTGCAGCTCTATTTACAATAGCCAACACATGGAAGCAACCTAAGTGTCCATCATCGGATGAATGGATAAAGAAGATGTGGCACATATATACAATGGAATATTACTCAGCCGTAAAAAGAAACGAAATTGAGATATTTGTAGTGAGGTGGATGGACCTAGAGTCTGTCATACAGAGTGAAGTAAGTCAGAAAGAGAAAAACAAATACCGTATGCTAACACATATATACGGAATCTAAGAAAAAAAAAAAAAAGGTCATGAAGAACCTAGGGGTAAGACGGGAATAAAGACACAGACCTACTAGAGAATGGACTTGAGAATATGGGGAGGGGGAAGGGTTAGCTGTGACAAAGTGAGAGAGTGCCATGGACATACATACACTACCAAACGTAAAATAGATAGCTAGTGGGAAGCAGCCGCATAGCACAGGGAGATCAGCTGGGTGGTTTGTGACCACCTAGAGGGGTGGGATAGGGAGGGTGGGAGGGAGGGAAACGCAAGAGGGAAGAGTTAGGGAACATACGTATATGTATAACTGATTCACTTTGTTATAAAGCAGAAACTAACACACCATTGTAAAGCAATTATACTGCAGTAAAGATGTTAAAAAAAAAAAAAGATATTGCCCTCCATGCCTTAACTTGGATGCTCCACTGGGATTCTGAAAAGCTTCAATTCACAGATAGACATCAGGAGATCCCTGAGCTGTTAAAGCTTTGACTATCTCTAGTTGAAAGGTTCAAGATAAAGTTTTCTGAAGAATGCTCCTGCCTTCACTGCTGGAGGGCAGGGCACTTAAGTGGCTTAAGCCCTCAACCAATCACACTGCACCAGCAGCCCTGAGAATCCCTGAATGTTCAGACTGGAAATGAGTGGGTCGTGAACTCTGGGAAATTCAGTCATTAAACATTTGTTGAGTCCCTACTGTGTGCCAGGCACGACTGCTCCTTTCACATCAGCGCATCATAGAACACTTCACCAGCCCACTTCACCAGCCCATAGGTGGAAGTGGTCTAGGCAAATCCAAAGCTGTATTTTATTTCCCCATTAGGCAAAGCCCACTCTGCACCTGGGCAGCATCAGTGCCAGGGTCCTCTAGGAGCTCCAGGAACTGCTCCCTTCTTGGTTCCTCCATTTCCCTAAGGCAATTCTTGGGCATCCAAAGACTATGGTTCTAAGAGGGCACAGGTCAAAGCAAGTACCAGTATGGCAGGTCACCTCTGCTATTCCTGAGCACTGGAGAACAGCAATCCCACAAAGATCCTCTTTATTGCACCCTGATGTCTTCTGCAGAACTTGGAAGGAGTAGCTCTAAGGACCCAAATCTGCCACTCAGTCCAGACTAGACTTTGGCCTTGTGGATGGTTTTACAATAGTCCAGACTAGACTTTGGCCTTGGGGATGGTTTTGCAATTAAGTATGTGATATGGTTCCCTGCTGATAATCCCCTTGCTGCAGAAAGGAAGCAGATTCAAAGCTGCTTCTCACTGGAGAGCTTTCTTTTTAATTCAAAACGGGGCTCTTAAAGGAGACAACTAACTCTTTTTGTACTGAACATTCAAAAGCTACTATTGTAAAGGACAGCTTTTGAACCAACAAAGGCGGAATCATTTTCTCACAGAGGCTCAGGGAAGAGCCTGTCTGACTAAGTGTGGGTGTGGGGAAGGGCACTTATGAGGAGGAATTGTTGAGGGTAGAGGGGGAAATAGAAGGAGGCCGAAGGATGGGAGAAAGATGAGACAAACCCAGGAAGAATACCAATTGTCCTGAGGGCGAGCCTTGTTGTGAGCACAGAGAGGTTGAACAACTTCCCTGAGGGCACCCAGGGATGCCTAGTAACCTAATGGGTGGAATCTACTGGAATCCTGGATCAGGGTTAATGCTAGTAATAGCTAATACTTCCATTGCACTTACTATGTGTCAGGCATTATTTTGTTCTTTGCACTTATTAATGCGTTAAATACTCTTGTCAACGCTATGAGATAAACACCATTATTACTATTATTAGCATTTTCCAGATGAGGAAATGGAGGCAGAGAGAGGTAATTTGCCTAAGTCACAGAGCTGGTGACTGGTGGAGTGGGATTCAGAGCTGGGGATCACCTCTAGGGTCTGTGCTTAGAACTGCCGTGCCAGGAAGGGGTCTGGGGAACATGTCCCACCCTGTACCAGCAAGAGGACACAGGGTGAGTTCCTGGGACCTTCATTTTTCCACCTCTGCAATGGGGGAAGTGTGGATAATGATGGGTCTGGTGAAAGTAAATGAGACAGCGTGAGGGAAAAGAGCTTTGCGGGTTGGAGGGCTCTGTGCAGGTGTTCAGGGAGCTTGTTTACTTTGCTTCTGGGGTGAGGGGAGGAGAAGAGCTTGAAAGATTGGCTTTTCCAAGGAGAACCCAGCTGGTGCCCCAGAGACTGGGATTCTCAGGGAGCCACGGAGAGGAGATGGCGGAGGCAGGAAAGAAGGACTCCCAGGAAAGGAAGTGCGCCGGGCACACAGCCCCGCTCAGGGATCCATCCAGACCCAGAGATGGAATTGGAGGGCTTGCCTCCATGCAAGACCCCATCTGGAGCCCCCTTGGGGCCTCTGGACACTCGGCTGGAGCCTGCTCTCCACACCCCAAAGGTCCTTGGATGCTGTCCTCAGGGCCCTCCCTCTATCCCTCTCCCTCCTCTCTAAACCCTCATCTCTCAAGGCCCAGCTCAAAGGCTGCCTCCCTCAGGAAGCTCACATGCTATTTTCAAGGCTAAAGACAGCCCAGCTTCCTGCTCGACTTGCAGCACTGTGTGTTCCGCTGTCCTCCTTTTATCAGACTTATTTGTATCTGTGTCCTGTGAGCTCCCTGAGCTCAGGGAAAAATTGTTTGTTAAATTGAATCGAAGGAGAATTTGGGGAGCAGCCAGAGCCCTCCTTCCAGCTCTGCGTGTGACCGTGGGTTAGTCACAAAACCTCTGTGGGCCAGCCTCCCCATCTGATGAGGAGAGGGTTGGGTGGGATGATTCTGAGGTCCCTGCAGCATTGACATCCTTGCTGTTCTAGGGGTGGGACACCACGAGGTGGGAAATCACTGGACAAGCGGAGGTCAACCTTTGTGTCTGAGAGGCTGCACCCACCTCCCCCGTGCTCTCTGTGGACCAGACTCTGTGTCCAGAATGTGTCTTTAGTGTCTGTTGAGTCTCACAGGTGGCTCTGAGAGGTCGTTTAGGACCCTGAGTGGGTAGAATAAACACCTACTTATTTAGCTGGCAATAAGAATTTGGTTGGTAAGAAATTGTTTTGCTAGTGAGAACATAATCACTTCTCATCAGATTACCCCTCACCAGGAGCAGTTCTGAAATCCTTTCTGTGGCTGATCCAGCTCTGACTTGGAAGGAAAAAAAATTAAAAACAAATTAGATGCAAGGATAATGAATTTGATGAAGGGCAAAGATTCCCTGAGGCTTTTCCTCCTGTAGAGAAACTCACAACGTGGGGAGTGGGTCACCTGCAATCTTTTATTTATTTATTTTTAAATTTTATTTTTGCCTGCGTTGGGTCTTAGTTGTGGCACGCGGTATCTTTTATTGCGGTGCGCGGGCTCTTCGCTGTGGCGCGCGGGCTTCTCTCTAGCTATGGCGTGCAGGTTTTTTCTCTTCTCTAGTTGTGGCGCCCAGTCTCCAGGGCGCGTGGGCTCTGTAGTTTGTGGCACGTGGGCTCTCTCGTTGAGGCACATGGGCTTAGTTGCTCCACGGCATGTGGGACCTTCCTGGACCAGGGCTCAAACCTATGTCCCCTGCATTGGCAGGCAGATTCTTAACCACTGCACCACCATGGAAGTCCTTAGGATCACCTGCAATCTTAAGAAGCTGCCAAAGAGGTCTAAGGAGACGAGAGCTAGCTATGACCCCACAATCTCACTCCCACGTTGTATGAAAGTGTGGTTCAGGCCCAATTCCACCACAGATGAGACATTTACTCACTCTCAAAGCAGGCAATTGAACAGTCTCCACAACCTAGTCTGTGAGCTGGGTCCCAGCTCTCCATCCTTTTACATCTAACCTCACCTTGCATGAAAGGATGACACAGACACAACAGAGTTCCAGACGTGGGATTCTGTGCTCCTTGTCAACATCAGACAACCAGAAAGGCCCCTACGCCAGCGCCAGACCCAGCACCAGGCTTCAGGGGTAAAGAGTGCAGGCCTCCCTGGATTCTCCTGTCCTGTTCGTGCACAGGGGAGAATTGGCTCCAAAGCCTTTTCTGCCAGACCACGCATCTGAACGACTTTCATTCCTCCAGTGCAAGCCCATTTCTGATATTCATCTTGCTCGTCAACAGGCTATGATTTTCAGCAATAAAACCTATTTCTGGCGTGCAGTATGCTAATTTTCAGTCTCAGCTGTCGCTGGAAATACAAATAACAGAAGTGCTTACCACAGTAGCGTCTGACACATGGGCTTCCTCTTGGGTGTGCATGTTAACGGCTGTCCCCTGGTCTGGGGGTTCCTGATTAGGGCAACAGCTCTGAAAATTGAATTCCTCTCTATGCTGAAGTATTTGAAAATAAATTACGGACATCCTAACAAGGAACCACAAACAGGAGACCTCGTGACCCTGCCAATCACTGAGTTTGGAGAAGGTAATTTACCAAACCTTATGTCATATATAGGTCCTATTCCTGTCTAGAGATTCAGTCACTGACTGAGTTTACATCCCAGACATGGACCCGGACCTGCATCACTAGCTGACCTCTGACCCTGGCCACAGATGGAGATGCCATACTCTGCAGAGCCTGGACCCCAGGCAACTTTCACTCCAACCTTGGAGGCTCCTGGCACAGATCTTAGAACAGCGTGTGATTATACCTATTCAGGCCATAGGATAAGCCATCGAGCCTGAGAGTCCCTACATACATTTAGTTTGGTTTGAATTTTCTGTCAGTTGCGTTCCTGGGAGAGATGTGGATTTTCACCTCCTTACAATACAAACCACTAATTCAGGCCTCTGGGAGATATTTCATGGGGGAGTTTCATTTCCCATAAATGTACTGCTTAGATTTTGGGGACTCATCTGGGGACTCAGAGTCAGTTTAGCCTTTTAAAGAAGCTAAAGAATATGTAAAACATCCTAATAAAAATATAGTTAGAGCCCAGGCAGGAGGAATAATTGTTACATTAATGCATTGGGCTCTTGTTCCCAGAGGTAGTTTTGCTTATGTAAAATCTGTCCCCCTCACCCTCCATTCCCCATTAACTGGTCTCAGGGAACGGCAATGTATTTACATTTTCTTTCCTGAGAACATTGGAATTTCTGAGTCTGGTTTTTGAAGTCCCTTCACTTTTTTTTTTTTATTGGAATATAGTTGATTTACAATGTTGTGTTACTGTCTGCTGTACAGTAACATGAATCAGTTATACATATACACATATCCACTCTTTTTTAGATTCTTTTCCCATATAGGTCATTACAGAGTATTGAGTAGAGTTCCCTGTGCTATACAGTAGGTCCTTATTAGTTATCTATTTTATATACAGTCGTGTGTATATGTCAATCCCAATCTTCCAATTTATCCCTCCCTCCCTACCCCCTGGTAACCATAAATTTGTTTTCTAAATATGTGACTCTGTTTCTACTTTGTAAATAAGTTCATTTGTACGATTTTTTTAGATTCCACATATAAGTGGTATCATATAATATTTGCCTTTGTCTGACTTACTTCACTTAATATGACAATCTCTAGGTCCATCCATGTTGCTGCAAATGGCATTATTTCATTCTTTTTTATGGCTGAATAATATTCCATTGTACATATGTACCACATCTTCTTTATCCATTCCTCTGTCAATGGACATTTAGGTTGCTTCCATGTGCTGGCCCCCTCACTGTTTTTATTTATGAAGCAAGGCATAATATGGGCACCACGTGAATGGGTTCCGAGTTTTGGAATCAGACATCTGGGGTTCCCATCACAGCTCTGCCCCCCACTAGCTGTGTGACCTTGGGCTCTCAGCTTCAACCTCTCTGAGCTTCAGTGTCTGCATTTGAAAAATGGGACTAATAAAACTTATCTTATTAGGGGTCATAGGATGACTAAACTATTTGTGTCTATTAAGTACTGGTCATTTAGTAAGTGCCCAGTTAAGGGTAGTTGCTATTAGTCAAGGCCAACCTGACAGAGAAGTTGTATATGGGAATAGCATTAGAAACACTTGCATTTGGGTGCTGTGAGCACTTCTGTTCTGAAGAATAATTATTTGTGAGCCTTAGTGGACCTAAGGCCTGGCTGAGGGTGGTAGGTGGGCCTCAGGTCCGGGTCCAGGGCGCTTAACATTCGGTCATTTGGACCCCCAGCTTGGGGTACTGCTCAGTAGGTCAGAGCTGTGGTCACTGAACAGGAGCCAGAAGTGGGCTTAAAGCAGCTCTCCTTGGGTGAAGGGTGATTTTTATTTCCCACGGTGCTTCCCAAATATTAATGTGCCTCTGAATTCCCTGGGGATCTTAAAGAGCGGATTCAGAGTCAATAGGTCTGGGGTGGGGCCTGAGAGTCTGCATTTCCAACAGGCTCCCAGGGATGTCACTGTTGGTGGCCCACGGATCGCACCTCGAATAGCAAAGCACCAGAGCAGAGGTTCTCAGCCCTGGCTACACATTATAAGCACCCAGAGGATTAAAAGAAATACTTATGCCCAGGCTCTGCCTCAGATCAATTGATCAGAACCTCGGGATGTGGGGCTGGGGGACTAGGCATTGAAAAAACAGCTTTGGAGTCTTGTTCATGTAAATTATTGACCAAGGACGTACTGATGGCCTGATTCTGTCCATGTCTCTACATTCTGCCCAAAGCACCTGGGGTGGAGGCTTCCTTTGGCCCTGAAATGCCGTACTGTGGAGGGGACAGGGAAGCGGGTGGCTACAGCGGTGGCCCCTCCAGCACCCCCTGCAGCTGCTGCAGTGCCTGCCTCCTGATCTGCACCCTGTCCCAGGTGTCCTGACATGCAGGCTGCTTCAGAGCCTGCAGAGAAGGGGCAGGGGCTGGAGAACAATGCCACACCCCACAGCAGGGGCCACGAGGGGAGGATGCTACTCCCAAGTTGAGACGTCCTGGGCTTCCTGACCCCCAGCCAGATGTGCAGAGGTCCCCCTGGGCAACCAAGAGACTGCCTCTGTGCTGCCTGTACCCACCTTAACTGGGGCTGGCATCAGCCATGCCTTCAGGGCCCCAGCCCAGGACTCCATCGGGGAAGGGCAGCCCAGGCCAAAGGCGGCCAAGGGCCAAGACCAGAGGCACTCACAGATGGCCAAGCGATTGGTGATGGGGTGGCAGTGGACAATGGGTGGGGGGTCTACGGGTAAGGGCACCTGCGTGGAGGTAGCAGGACCCCAGGCACAGACCCTGGCGGCCACCAGGGGAGGCTGAGGGGAGTAATGCTGGACTCTAGTTACAGTATCTCTGAGACACTGGACAGGGGACTGAGAACAGCAACTCCAGCCAGGGGGTCAAGAAAGAGGCTCCATCCTTGGAGCCAGGATGCAAGGGACAGGGAGATACCGGGTAGAGAAGAGGTGGTAGCAGGTCAGAAGGACTTGATGCCAGGCTGAGATGCTGAGTGGGACCCCTCCTGACCTGAGCTGGTCCGATGGGTGGGCTGCACCGAGGGGAGCAGCGAGGGGAAGAGGCCGAGAAAAGAAAGAGGCCTGTGTCTCATGCCTTCTTCTCTCAACCAGGGGGTTTTTAAGTGACAATCATTTCTCACCTGGGACTATCACAAGCCACAGCCAACTTCAAAGCTGGACCCCTGAGAATGACTGGTTTCTAGAGCCCATGGGAGGCCTTGCTGAAAAGGAGTGGGTTATAGCCTTCGTATCAGTCATTTTTCTCCAGAGAAACAGAGCCAAACTTCTTCTCCAGGAAACCTGTTTTGGCTCATAAGGCCTGCAGCTGATTGAGTGAGGCTCACCCACATTGGGGAGGGCCATCTCCTTTACTTATGGTCACCTGATTGTAGGTGTTAGCCTCCTCGACAGAATACCCTCACAGCAACACCCAGATCAGTGTTTGATTAAGTCACTGGGTGATGGAGTCTAGCCCAGTTGACCTATAAAATCAATGATCCCACCCTCCAGTGGGTGCCCAAGCCTCCGAGGGGGTATGTGTTGGCCTGTGTGTGTACACAGATGTATTCTGGTGTTCAACGTGTCAACTGGGGGTTCAGTGGAGACAGGAGTAGATTCTCCCCCACTGGGTTTGTGTCCCCATCACCCAAGGCCTGGTCCATGCCACAGTCTCCTAACCACTGCTTCCAGTCTGTTCTTTCACCACAGTTGTTTTTCTCTGCCAACCACAGCCAGAGAGATCATCTTAAAAGGCAAATCCAATCAGCTCAGCCTCTGAGTCCCTGTTGAAAGCACTTGGTTGTCTTTGTCTTAGTCCAGCTTACTTCTAGCTGAGCCATGACCTGCAGGAACTAATAATATTTCCTGAAAAATCCAGGCTGCACCGTATCTCTGGGGCTTTGCTCTTGCTTAGAATGTGCTCTTTGCTTATATGAACTTTTTCCTCCCTCTCTTTTATCCCTCTAACCTGTCAACTAGTGCCCACCCCCACACACACGTGCACACACACACCAGAACACCTAGTGGCGCATCTAGACTTCCTCCACTAAGTCTCTCCTTGTCCCTCCTCACCACCTTAGAACCACTCTTCCCTTTGTGTCCTCTCTCATCCACTCACCCCATTCACTTGTCTACCCCGGGGGGTCTATGTAAATTTCCAGCACAGTGCCTGGTACATCTTCCTGAACTTATTTTTATCTTTATCTGTCTTGCCCAGTGATCATGAGTTCCATGGGAGCACATCTCCAGCAGTACTACAGTACCAGACATGCATATGATATTTTCTCAATTAATGTTTGTTAAATGAAAGAAAGATGGAAGGAGTGAGCAAGGAAATGGATAAATGCGTGTGTAAAAACTAAGCTTCACAAGACCACAGAACTACAAAACTTTTTTACCCTTGGAAGCTTCCTGATGCCTTTTTTCTAACTCCCCGCAATCTGAGGCTTAAGGAGGATGATTGGGTCCCCCTAGGATTGATGGAATCACATTCCTTCTCTTTCCACTGATGGGTAGAGTAGAGGGGATGAGGGTAACGAAAGCAATAGCTGGTGCGTATTAAGCACTAACTACATGCTGAGCGTCACGTGGATTATTTCATTGAATCCTCACAACTCTGAGGGGCAGGTACTTTTATTATCCCCACTTTGCAGGTGAGAAAACTGAGACTCAGAAAAGGTAACACAGCAACACAGTTAGTAAGGGGCAGAGCCAGGACTTGAACTTAGGCCGTCTGATTCCTGAGTCCACCCTCAACCACCACACTACACTGCCTCCTGGGGGGGATATAATTGGGTTGAACAATTTATTTAAATCAGGTTGATCTGGACCACAGTTTGGCTTACATTTACTTTTATCATTTACAGGTAATGTTGATGCATGATGAGGTTTCTTTTATTTTCTATGGAGATACAATTCACATATCATAAATACGTCCCTTTAAAGTGTACAAACCCAGTGGTTTTTAGTATATTCATAAGGTTGTACCACCATAACCAACCACTGTCTAATTCCAGAATATTTTGATCACCCCCAAAAGGAATCACATACCCATTAGCAGTCAATTCCAGTTGGCCCCTCCCTCCAGCCCCTGGCAATCACTAACCTACTTTCTGTCTCTACGGATTTGCTTATGCTGGACATTTCATAAATACAGAATCATACATTATGTGGCCTTTTGTGTCACTTCTTTCACTTAGCATGATGTCTCAAATGTCTTCCAAGTTGTGGCATGTATCAGTATATCATTCCTTTCAAGAGTTGGATAAAATTCTATTGTATGATAGATTGGATAATGACTCCCAAAGATATCCACACCCTAATCTCTAGAATGTTACCTTCTATGACAAAAGGGACTTTGCAGATGTGACTAAGTAAGGATCTTGAGATGGGAAGATTATCCTGGATTATCTAGGGAAGGTGATGATAAAAGCAGATATTGGAGTGTTACACTTCAAAGATTCCCCCAGCCAAGGTATACAGGTGGCCACTAGAAGCTGAAAAAGGCAAGGAAATAGATTCTCCCTTCAGAGTCTCCAAAAGGAACCAGCCCTGCCAATACTTTGGCTCTAGCCAGTGAAACCAATTAAGGACTCCTGGCCTCAAGAGAATAAATTCATGTTGTTTTAAGCCACCAAGTTTCTGGCCATTTGCTACAGCAGTAATAGGAAACTAATAATTTAGATATACCACATTTTGCTTATCCATTCATCAGTTGATGGGCATTTTTTTCTACTTTTTGGATATTATGAATAATGCTGTTATGAGCATTCATGTACAAATTTTTGTGTGCACATAGGTTTTCAGTTCTCTTGGGTTTACATCTAGGAGTGGAATTGCTGGGTCATATGGTAATTCTGTGTTTAACTTGATGAGGTTTGTTTTGCAGAGCTTTGCACATCCTGAGAGGCTAGCAAAGTGTTTCAGACAGGGCATGCTGATGGCTGGGCTGATGGAAGAGTTTATCATGCAAGAGCTCTGGGGATGGCGGGCAGTCTGGAAGTTCCAAAGGGCATATGCAGCACTTTTAGAGTTCCAAAGGAAAAGGGACTGCAGTGTTTTTTTGTGTGTTTGTTTGAAAATAGAAGCAAGTATGCTGTTTCCCAAAGCTGGTGCTGAAATGGTGTAGATATAACTAGTTTGGTAAAAATAAACCGATAAGAATTTCAAAGGACAGTAAGCAGCAGGAACCAATAAGGGCAATGTTTGCCAAATGGATTCGGACACAACAAATATTTTCTGAGTAACTTAGGTGAGCCTTGAGCCAGGGTCTGGGATGGGCTATTTCTTTCTTTCTTTTTTTTTTTTTTAAGGTTTTCTTTTTTTTTAATTGAGTGGACGATTCTTTAAATTCTATCGTGCTTTACAATTTTCAAAAGTTTCACACACACCATTTCATATAATCCCATAATAACCCTCTTTTTCCCCTACCCCTATCTTGTTCCTCCCCCCTTCCCTCTCCCCACTGGTAACCACTAGCTTGTTCTCTATATCGGAGAGTCTGCTTCTTTTTTTGTTATATTCACTAGTTTGTTGTATTTTTAAGATTCCATGTAAGTGATATCATACAGTATTTGTCTTTCTCTGTCTGACTTATTTCACGTAGCATAATGCCCTCCAAGTCTGTCCAAATTTCATCCCTTTTTATGGCTGAGTAGTATTCCAGTGTGTGTGTGTGTATGTGTGTGTGTGTGTGTGTATTGCATCTTCCTTATCCATTCATCTGTTGATGGACACCTAGGTTGCTATCATACGTTGGCAATTGTAAATAATGCTGCCATGAACATTGGGATGCATGTTGGGATGGGCTCTTATCAGTTTTTGTATTTAGTTCTTACTAGAGCCCAACTGGGAAAGTATTACTGTCCTCCCTGTGTTACAAATGAGGATGACACGGAAGCTGAGAGGGGAAGTAACTGCCCAGGTCCCAGAGCTGGTATGTGAAGGAGTCAGAATTCAGACCAGATCTGTCTGCTTTGAATTACTTTTATTTCAATGGAAAAGGAGGAATTTTTCTTCAGGGTATGTGTTTGGGTTTCTAAGTAACACACAGAGAAACCTCTGGCGGTCACTTGATCTAAAACTTCTCTGGTCACTTTGCAGCAGAAAAACCTTCTGAGGGAAATGAGGAAGAGACAAAAGTCTTATTGCTCCCCATTGGAACTGGGGGGAACTGAGGTACCAAGCAGTCTGGTGGTGGTTTTAGTTCTGTTGTTTTGTATTTTTGCTTCTTGAGCACCTCCTACAAGCCAGGCTTCTCACTTGGTCCTCATGGCATCCTTTTGAGGTAGTTATTATTACCTCCACTTCACAGATGAGAGAAAGGGTAGATGGAGAGGTTATGTCCCCAAAGTGATGTAACCTGGTAAATTTTAGAGCTAGGCTCTGAACCCAGGTTTGCTGATTGGAAAGGTCTTGCTCTTTTCACCACACAATCTTATCAATTTGGGGGTTGGAGTTTCAGACTTAGAAAGAATTAGGATTTTTCTTTCTGGGATTCATGGTAACTGAAGTGAGAAAACAGAGAGGTTTAAGCAAATGCCTCAGAAACCTACACTGACTTCTGAGTTGGCATGAGTTTGGGAAGGAAGACATAGACACACCAAGCTGGGATGGACCAGAGAGGCACGTCTGGTCCAATATTGATGCTCAGGCACAGAAAAGGAGCACGACCTGATAGGCCACTGTAGGGATGTGGAAAGAACATGAGACTGGGGACCAAATCCTGCTCCACCACTTACTACTGGGCACACCTGGGCAAATGATTTAATCCGAGCCTTGGTCTTCCTGCATAAAATGGGATAAGAAGGGCCCGGTGAAAATTAGAAAGAAGACAAGAAAAGTGAGCTGGCCATAGGTATACAGCAGGCCCCAGCTTTCCCAGGCTACACAACTCTAAATGGTGAGGAAGACCAACATCTCCTGCCTGGGCGTCATTCTTGGAGGCTCTTCTGAGGCATATGGGGGACACTGGAGGCTGGAACCTTCCCCTTCCTCAGTCACTGCTGAAAGACTGGGTTCTCGCTCGTAGGGCTCACCGGCCCCAGAGGTCACTGAAGCGGGGCCTTGGGTGGTCTGGACTTTTGGGCAAAGAGCTTGCAGAGTCTGGAAATCCAGCCCAGCGTTTCCTCAGTCTGTAGCCCCAGGAGACTTGAGTAACAAAGATACTGCAATCCTGCTAGTGGCTGCTTCCTTGTTGCTAAGCAACCAAATATTTGATATTAAGTTCCTGTTGATGAAGCTAATTGCAAAGGTTAATTGTCCTCTGAGATGAAAAAAACGCTCCAGGAATATATTTAGGAGTTGGTCTCTGTACTTCAGAGAGAATGTGATTTTTTGAAAAAGCCTGTTTTTCAGATGGTGATGGCATCAGTACTTGGTTCTTCCTGCTTTGTTCATCCTGTAGAGTGGAAGTTTTCAAACTCAGCAAAGGAATTATTCAAGGGGACTCTTGCCTGGAACCTCAGTCTATGGAGGAGATCATGGATAGCTAACCTGGAGGCAGTGGGGTGGATTTCAGAGCCCCACCCACCATGGCCATGCCCACTCATAGTCACGCCCACCCACAGCCCCTCCTCTCTCCTCCATCCCTCCACCCAGTGTCTCACCTGTTGTGCTAGTTGCTGGTTTATCATTTGCTTCTCCATCATTACACTTTACCTCCTTGAGAGGTAAAGCTGTGCTCAATCTACCTCTGTGTCCTGAGTGTCCAGCATAGGGCCTGATGCAGGACAAGTGAACAGCCAATGCATGTCTAATAAATGATACCTTATCTGTCATAACCAGGCTGGGTCAGGTGAATGTAACTAAAATACTTGATTGAAAGAGCATATCATAGAGTTCCAACATCGTTCCAGTTGCTGGATTATGGGTCCCTGGGAAAGCAGGTCAGGGACATGAGACAAGCAGGGATAGTGGGTTTCCGTCTCACCTCCATTACCTTTCCATCTCACCTCTGGTACTTACTGGTTATGGGAAGATGGCTTCACCCTTCTGGAGCCTCAGTTTTCTCATCTTTATGATGAGATGATAAAGTCTAATTCACCTCTGAGGGCTGTTCTGAAAACTGATGTTGACTATGTAAAGTCTGTGGCATGGTGTCTGGCACAGGGCAGGAGCTCAGTGAATGGTAGTTGGTTTTGTTGTTGTTTGTTTGTTTGTTTTTTGTAGATGTTGTTTTCCAGCAAGAGGCTGAAGTGATCACTGTGGGACAGCCTGCCTCAGGCAGAAAGGCAAACTCTGATTCAATTCATGAGAGTTCCAAGGAAAGGCACAGCACCAAAGCTGGGGGCAGGAGGCAGTGGACAAAAAGGAGTGGGGTACAGCTCTCCCTTGCAGTTGTATGTAGCCTCAGATTAGGTTCTAGCTAATGGGAATGTAGGTAGTTGTATGTTACTTTCAGTCCTGCCCATAAAACTCTATATGCACTCATCCCCTCTTTTTCTCTTTTCCCCTCCACCTAGCTGGAAACCAAGGACCCCAGATGGCTGGAGCCCATGTTGAAAGGAGCTTGGAGGTGTAGGCAGCCCAGGGAGGCACCAGGGGGAGGAACCTGCCTCAGGCCAGGCTGTGTTAAGCCACTGAGATCTGAGATTGCTCGTTACTGGAGCTTAGCTCAGTAACGCTAACAAAGCAAGGAGACAATGCCCTGCCAGCCCTCCTGTCCCCAAATCTCCACAAGATGGTTAGAGAGCATCTCCAGTTGTCTCCTCCACTGGTACCCCATGGCTCACCAGTTTTTGTCACACTGGATCACGATGGAGGTAAAGGAAGGTTTTACTGATGGGCAGGTGGGTTTCAGAAGAGCAGCCTCCTGTGGGAGGAGCGGAGTTTGTAACTTACTGTGATCATTTATTTCCCTGTGCATACAGGGGCGGGACCTCAGAGAAGCAGCCTGCAAAACTCCAGACCTCTCTCTTGGTTCCATCCAGTGTCCTTTCAAGTCCATTGAGTTTTGTCCTCATCCTGGGTTCCTCTCAGGAAGATGAGGTTTCACCCTTCAAATCCCTTAGGCTTTGTAAACTAGAGTGCTCTCGGCTTTCTTTAGGCTGATAGGGTGTGGATTCTGCTGTCTCTGGGAGGGATGTCTCAGGGTGCCGTCACCTCCTTCCATCTTCCACAAGGGGCTCATCTGAGAAGCAAGCGCACCTCTCCATGGGGACCGTTGCTTTTTCTCAGAGACAACCCAGCACAGCCTTGTTTGAGAAAAGGACATTTTTCTTTGTAGGAAGTTTTGACCTCATTGCTTTACCAGTGATTCTTGTCATGAATATGTGGGGCATTTAGCTCTTGTCTGGACCTGGGTTAGCTCACAAAGGCCACCAACTGAGCTATAAATAGCTGACTTTTTGCCACTCAGAGGAAGTGACAGCCCCTCCTTCTGGGGAGGATGATTCCCAAGTTACTCAACTCTGTTAAGGGATTCCCAAGTTATTTCCCAAGTTATTTCCATACTCCTCCCAAAATTATATGTACACACACACACACACACACACACACACCTAGAAGGTGGATAAATCTGTTCCTGAGCACAGCACACCAGGCACATTCCCACCTCAGCCTTTGCCCTTGCTGCTTCCTCTGCCTAGAACACTCTTCCCCAGATCTCTGCCTGGCTTGCTCCTTTCTTCCCTTCAGGCTTGTTGCTCAGATGTCATCTTCTCAGGGAGGTATTCCTTGACTATCCTATAAAATTGCATTCCCCACCTCCCAGCATCTTCTCTCCTTTCCCTGCTTTATATAACTTTGCAGCACTTATCACCTTCCGACATGCTATCGATTTTATTTGTTATTGTATTGCCTGTTTCCCTTAAACAACATGTAAGCTCCAAGAAAATAGGGCTTTCATCTGTGTTGTTTCACACTCTATCCCCTGCATCTCAAACAATACGGCAGATGTTTGATGGATACTTGTTTCTGTTTTATTTTAATTTATTTATTAATTTATTTATTTTTGGCTGCGTTGGGTCTTTGTTGCTGTGTGCAGGCTTCTCACTGTGGTGGCTTCTCTTGTTGCGGACCACGGGCTGTAGGCGTGCGGGCTTCAGTAGTTGTGGCACGTGGGTTCTAGAGCACAGGCTCACTAGTTGTGGTGCACGGGCTTAGCTGCTCCATGGCATGTGGGATTTTCCTGGACCAGGGCTTGAACCCATGTCCCCTGCATTGGCAGGCGGATTCTTAAGTACTGCGCCACCAGGGAAGCCCCTGGATGCTTGTTGAATGAATTAATGATCTCCTTTTACAGATAAAGAAGCAAAGTCTCAGAGGGGGTGGTGAGATTCAGAGCTAGCAAGTGTCAAGAAAGATTTTAAACCCAGGAATTTCCGCTTCGAAGCATGTTTATTTTCTGCTCTGACGTCAGATTTCAGGCATGTGCAATGTGGCCCTGGAGCTGTTATATGGGACATGCAGCCATGAGAAGAATATTTGCTGTCCCACATCAGGCATCAACGAGCTGACTGCTCCAGGGGCCGTGCATGCTTCTGTCTCAGTACTTCTGTTCTACCCACGGAGACATTTACCTCGTCATCTGTGGTCTTCTAAATTGCTTCACCTTTCTGTGGATCAAACACCTTGAGCTCCCTACCTGCAAATATTGCCTTTGAGGTTTTCAAGCCATGCTGAAATCCCGTCATGCTTGATGGGACTCTGGTCAGGTATTCCATGACCGCGTTGGCAGCCTCACAATTCTCATGAGCATGCTGTCTGTGCCTTCCTTTCCCAGGCGGCTTGCCTTGGAGGAGGTGACCTGTGATTAGCTGCTCACGTTTTGCTGATCGGGGTTGGAAGGGCCACATTCACCTCACTTTGAACCATAATGCTTTTCGCGGAAGGGATCAAGTCTTGCCTTAAATCAGTGGGGTCTTTAAATAATGCTGATACCTGCATCCACCCCCCAGAGATTCTCATTCAGTTGGTCTGTGCAGCCAAGGCAGGGGATGCTGCTTAGGTTGGCTGTAGAGCGTCTTTATGAGAGGAGAGGTAAAGAATACAATGTGACTGAAAGCAGAAGCATTTCCGAAAAGTCACATCTCATCCTCCAATTCTTACTTCCTCGTGTGACAGCCTACTAGGACCTGGAGACCTTGGCCTCCTTAATTTCATTGCAGAATTCTGATATATCTGTTTTCCTAGATGGCTTTCTTACTACAAACAATGGCAGCGCTGGTGAATATGAGATTCTCTCCTTTGACCTCATGTGCCTCAGTTTTCTCATCAGTAAAATAGGCATCATAATAATAGCACTGACATTATAGGGTCAAGAGTTAAATGAACTAATGTATGTAAGTTAGTAGTTAAGTGTCTGGCACACAGGCATGTATGGGGCAGCTACCATTGTTGTTATTAAGCATCTTACTTATAAAATGCCCTATCCAAAGTCCGTTGTTACAGTAATTGGTATCAGCTCCAACATAACCTTTCAACTAGATCTTGCATGACTCTTCAAGGGCCTTTGCCATGTCTCTGGCACGCTCCAAAGGTGTACAAAGAAAGTCTCATCCCATGTCTCTTTAAAACTGAACAACATTATCACAAATTTTGGGTTCACTGCAGAGAATTTCCTGCTTGGGCACCATCCAGTCTCACTTGCTTCTGGACCAGTTTTCTGGGCCTGGTACCATAGTGGTATCTATTCCAGGGGTGGCTGTGATCACACCTGCCACACTCAGGACCCCCAGGCCAATTCTGTGGCCCAGCTTTGTACCCTAAACTCTGGAGCATGGCTCTACTGGTCCAAGGCTCAGTTTTCTTCTCTCCTTGCTACAGGCCCAGAAGTGGCTGTGGACAGATGCCACCTGGCCTGTGGAAGTGACCATGGGGCAGGGCAGCAGGAAAGTGAGTGGAGGGGGCCAGCATTGGAAGGTCCTGTGTGTGGAGAGCCCAGGGATTGTGGGCTGGTACAGCCAAACTATTTTGTCCAATCACACATACAAGGATCTCCTGGAACTGGACTCGGGAAATTAGCTGTGGGAGCCTGGGATGCTGGACCCAGACCAGGGTGCAGCATCCATATCTGCCCATGGCCTGCAGTGGGTGAAACAAGGGCGCCCATCTCAGGGTGAGACCACAACCAAAGTAAGGCAGATAGTGCAATAGTTGTTCCCATCTGGAGAGAATGACCAAGTGACCCGTGTCTGTGGGCTAGACAGACTAGCTGATCCAGATACCACTTCAGCCTCCTGAAACTGTCGGCTGGGAGTGGGGCAGACTAAACACTGGGTTGGCCAAAAAGTTCGTTTGGGATTTTCCATGACTTCTTATGGAAAAATCTGAAGGAACTTTTGGGCCAACCCAGTATTTAACAAGAGTAGCCATGTAGTGTGATAAGTTTCATGCCAGGGACAAATAGATGGCTGTGGGCATAAGTCACAGGAGACCCAACCTCGTATGGGACTCCCAGTGGCAGCCACTTCCCTCATCTGGGGCCGAAGGCTGTCAGGCCACAAATGTTTGCTTCATGACCATCCCATTCTGCACATGAGGGAAGCGAGGACACCATGCTTGTCCTGAGCTGGGCCTCGTGAGGGCTGTCCTGGCCCAGCACCCCTGGGAGGTGGGATTAGGTCATCTTGTTTACCACTGTGTCTCTAGCGCACAGGAAATTATGTGGCCTTAGCAGATGCTTTATAATTATTTGTTGAGTAAATGGATGAATGCATGAACTAATGAATGCATCTCAACACAGCACAATGATGGGAAATCCAAGTAGGTGGTGCCCAGAAGTCCACATGGCAGGTAGCTGGCAGGTCGCAGGGCATAGTGTTGTAAATAAGGCAAGCCAAGACACCAGCACTCAAAATTACTGGGATGGGAGTTTGCATCAGGGACCAAGATGGGCACAGAGAGTGGGTGTAATGAGTCTCTGTGAATCATGGCCCAGGACCTGGGCAGGTTTGGGTCTGTGGTTGGGGAATCAGTGGGCCCAGCAGCTGGGAACGGCTGCCAGTGGAGGCAGACACAGTAAGGAAAAGACATATGGTCCATTCAAGAGAGAGCCAGTTACTGAGTAAATTGTTCTGGAAGTGTAATATTTCTGAGGTGGATGCAGAATCCACAGACTTTAACTGTAGATCATGTCATGTTTTCAAACACATTTCTCTGTGTCGACAATTTCACTTATTCTGCAGATTGTGCCTGATTCAAGAGCCATAATTCCTGCCGATAAGACTGGAGCCATGTCATTTGGGTTCCCAAGTTGGGTTGCAGATTGCAACTAAACAGCCATCTCTTCATTTAGGGGAACTGCAATTTGAAGATGCACCATCAGTGCAGCCATGGTGACAGATGAGAAACCCCAGGTCTGGCAGGGTCTCCCGAAGCAGAGCTGGCTGTGCACCTGGCAGGCCCTGTCCATCTTTAATGATGTTATCATCTCATGTGTGGCCTTCTGCTTTGGAGACTGGTGGGTGCCTGAGGTAGCTCATGGGCTGAGAGGGCAGAGAGAATCCAAGATTGGAAGGTCATGTCTAGTACCAAGGACAGCTGCCTCCAAGGCTCCCCAAGCCGTAGTTTACAAGGACCAGCAAAGTGCAGAGACCCTCAAATGCCATGAAACCCAAGCTGACCTCCCAGGGCCCTTGGATATCTGCGTGAGGCAAGGCACTTGCAGGTATAGGGAGGCTGGTTGAGTCAGGCTTCGTGAGGTCTCAAGAGGAGTCGTGCACACACAAGCTGCAGTGATGGGGGTTATTACAGGTGTACAGGGGAGTGTGGAGTAGCTCAGATATCTCTTCAACTTACATACACATTCCCTGTGTCTGAAGTTTCTGGGATTGGACCAAGATGCCAGATTCCTAGAGAACCCGCAGTTCAGTATCTAGGGCTGAGGATCTGTTTTTTTTGGTGATAGGATGCTGAATGGGACTTCATCTGTTTTCTTGGAATTGGAAGTAAAACCCAAAGTTGAAATCAATAGGTGCCATGTGTTCCCACGTTTCTAGACGGGACCACCTGATGCCTCCCCGTGAGGGCACCATTCACACACTACTGGGCTACAAAAGCAGGAGGTAAGTGGTCTTTGAGGCTGTGAAGAGCTAACACAGGGGCAGAGTGCTGCAGCTTCCCCTTTCCCTTGTCTGGGGGGTGGCTGGGGACAAGGGGTGGTCTATATGCTCCCCCCAGCCAAGTAAATGGGACTCCGAAGAAGTGGCAGGGTCCTAGAAAAAGGGCGACTGCCGTCTCACCCTGAGCATTTAGCTCCTCCTGAAATGGCAATTCTCAGCATGTCACAGAGACACTGGTTAACTCAGTAGGGTAACGGATGGGGTGTATGAGCTCAAAGTTATGGTTAAAATTTTATGAAGATCATTAGCTTTGTATGAGCAAACCACAGCTGTTATTGGTGTATTTTGATGAGTAATACATATACACACACATACACACACACAAATACATACACACACATACTTTTTTCTTTATTGTTTTTTTTAAGTAAAGTTATTTATTTATTTTTGGCTGCGTTGGGTCTTCGTTGCTGCACGCAGGCTTTTTCTAGCTGTGGTGAGTGGGGGCTGCTCTTCGTTGCGGTGCGCGGCCTTCTCACTGTGGTGGCTTCTCTTGTTGAAGAGCACGGGTTCTAGGCGTGCGGACTTCAGTAGTTGCGGCACGCAGGCTCAGTAGTTGTGGCGCACGGGCTTACTTGCTCCACGGCATGTGGGATCTTCCCAGACCAGGGCTCGAACCCGTGTCCCCTGCATTGTCAGAAGGATTCTTAACCACTGCGCCACCAGGGAAGCCCCCATACATTTTTTCTTTAGATGATTAACCCCTGAGGCAGAACCTGTATTTTATTCTCCCCACGCAACCCCCTTAGCCTGCTTGTGTTGAATGCTTAGAAACAATATCTCAAAGAGACTCAGCAAACCAGCTCTAACTGACCTTCCAGTGGCTCTAACTGACCTTCCAGTGGCTCAAAGTGACAGAGGTTCCTGTGCTCTATTGCAAAGCAGGAGAGAGCACCCCTCTTCTTCCTGTGCTGAGCGGTGTTAGCAGCCAACCTCAAGAGAGCATGCGGTGGAATAGAAACTTCTGGCCTCACTTCAAGGCTCTGCTGTTCCATCTCAGCCACCCTTCCACAGGGCGTGCACCTGTGCTTCCGGGAGAGCTGAACCGGGGACACTGCTGACTGGCAGACACCAGGCTGTCCTCAGAATGGCCCTGTGGCCTGCTGACTAAGGTTTGTTTTCTTTCTTTTTTAATTTTTATTGAGTTATAATTTACATACCATACAATTCACTTGCTTTACTTGCACAATTCAATGACTTTCAGTATATTTACAGAGTTGTGTAACTATCACCACAGGCATAGGTTTGGCCGTGCGGCATGTGGGATCTTAGTTCCCCGACCAGGGATGGTACCTGGGCCCCCTGCAGTGGAAGTGTGGAGTCTTAACCTCTGGACCTCCAGGGAAGTCCCAGGCTTTCTTACTGAATCCTAGGTGCTGGGATTCCTCTTCCCTTAGGATTAGTTTTCTGCCAGGAATCTCCTCAGGATTTCATGTAAACAGGCTTTTGCGTGCCTGGCCCCCCAATCCAATAGATGGAAGCTTAGGAATAATAGCAGTTAATGTTTACTGACTACTTACTACATTCGAGGTACTGTGTTAAGCACTTTACATACTTTAATTGATTGAATTCTCAAAATAACCTTGTTAGTCAAGATTCTCTTGATTGCAAGTCACAGAAACTCCAACTAAAACCAGCTTAAACATTACAGGCAATGTATTGACTTATGTAACTGAAAACTGCAATCACAAGCACATGCCAAAATTAAACAAACAAAACAGTGACATGGTACCTCTGGATGGATCTTGGATACTTTTTCTTTTCCTTTTTCAGTTGTAAAATTTGTATTTGTTTATACTAGACATTGATTATTTTGTAATCAGAGAAACTTTATTTAAAAGGGCCTTATATAGTATTCTCCCGCATTGTTTTGTGTATTATAATCAACTGGGACTCTTGTTTTCTGGACTGTGATCTCCTCAAGGGCAGAGACTTCTTCTTACATGTCTTTGTAGCCTTTTCCTTGCCTTTTAAATTTGTGCTCAGGGATATGTGTAAAGTGGATTGAACTCACGTGTCTCATAGGGAAGCTTTTTGCAGTTTCAGTTCTTCCAGAAGGCAGATGATAATAAGAAAGTAGTTTACACTTGATCCAATACGTGATTTCTCAGGACAAACCATGTAACTTCAAATGGAGGTAATAATCCCAGGTTATTGTGAAGCTCAAATGAGTTAGAGCCCCGTGTGAGCTATAAAACTGTGCACCTGGCAGTTGGTAGTGACTTGGGTTTATGGAGCCTTCTCCTTCCGAAGCCTCTATCCAAGGTGAGTCATGTCTATTTCTAAATTTTCTGAGAACCATCATTATCTCTTGATGAAAAGGAATGGTGGGAGAGAGAGAGAAGCTGAGAACATCAATTTAGGACACATTATTAATCCCCTGCCGTGAGCACACCCCACACCCACACATCCTATTGTCAGATTGTCAGATTCTCCTGACATATCATTCTGGAGAGCTTGAAGGGCCATCAAGCTCAGGTTTAAGACTGAGTTCAGGATCTTGCTTCCCAAATGGGTCCTCATGATGTGTTCTCATCCCAGGGAGTGGCGCCTCTTCTACCCTCAACTCCTCTCTTTCTCATGCTCCATATTCAAGCCACTGCTGTTATCCATCTACTTTACCTGTTCCACGCCTCTGGAACTTCTTCTTCTCTCCATCTTCACTGCCGTGACCCTGGCCCAAGCTACCATCATCTCTACCTCCTCCTTGATCTACCTGGGGAAGGGTTTGCCTCCCTTTAGTCAAACACAACTCTGATCATGTCACCTCCCCGCTTAAAACTTTTCAATGGCTTCCCTCACCGAGGATAAAGGCTCCATCCTTAACAAAGCTTATGAAGGCCCTCATGGTAGGGTACCACCTACTCCACCCTCATATTTTGCCTTTCATTCTTTCTGCCCCTCCTACATGAGCTGTCTACAGGCCCCCTTGCCCGCATCTCCATGTACTGGTCCCCAGGATGGAAGGACATGCCTCTATCTTCCAGTTAATGCTTCTCAACACAGCTCAGCTCAGATGTCACTTCCTCAGCATTCATCTCTCATTTCACTGACTAGTTTCATCTGCCTTTTATAGTGTCAGAATTCTATGTATCTCCTTCTTAGTACTTACTACAGTTCAATTTTACATTATTTGTTTAATTATGTGATTAATATGTCTTTTCCACTCGTCTATAAGCTCTGTGAGGGTAGTGACTGTGTCTCTTTTCATTCACTGTTGTGTCCCCAGCACACAGCACCCAGCAGACAATTGATACATAGGTGTTGAATAAATACATGCATGCATGTCAGGTACTGTGCCAGGAGCGAGGGATACAAAGACAGATCAAGTGATGCTGCTGCCCTCAAGGTTCTCATAGCCTAGTAGGAGGGACAGAGCAGGTAGATTGATGATTTCAAGGCATCTGTGGAGACCCTCCAAAGAATTGTTGGATGGGAATAAGATGCATACAGAAAGGAATATAAACAGGCCCAGGGCCTCCCTGGTGGCGCAAGTGGTTGGGAGTCCGCCTGCCGATGCAGGGGATACGGGTTCGTGCCCCGGTCTGGGAGGATCCCACATGCCGCGGAGCGGCTGGGCCCGTGAGCCATGGCCGCTGAGCCTGCGCGTCCGGAGCCTGCGCGTCCGGAGCCTGTGCTCCGCAACGGGGGAGGCCACAGCAGTGAGAGGCCTGCATACCGCAAAAAAAAAAAACAGGCCCAGTCACACCAATGTCAAAAAAAATAACTTGTACACACACACACACACACAGAGCATATCATAGCTATATGAAAAATAACCACACTGCTCCTGGAGTTTGAAGACCAAGATATGAATCTGAACTTTTTCTCTTTCACTTAATAGCTCTGAGACCTTGTGCAAGTTATTGATGCCATCTGAACCTCTTCCTTTCCTCATCTGTAAAATGGGTGCTTAATACTGACCTCATGGACTACTCTGAGGCTTAACTAGATATATGTCAAAGTGTGTTGAATGTAAATGCACATCATGAATATTTGATTGTTGAATTTCTTTTACTTCTGATCACATGGAACCCTGATGATCTACCATCCCACCTAAGACAATTTTTCAGATGGTGAGTGCCCCGCAGGAGACACCTGGCCTTCTGCCCTTTTGCTCTGTGCCTGCACAGAGGGATCTAGAAAGATAGCCAGCTGAGTACATGACTCTGCAAACACTCGTGACCCCTGGAGAGGAGGTGAAGGTCTTTTTGAGTTTGTCCATTCGGTGGAGTTTGGACACCCTGTTCTTGTTCATTTTCCCCAGTTTGGCCAATCTACCCAAGTTTGAAGCAGAGGAAAGAAGTTTCTTCCCCGCCTCTGCCCTGTCCTTCCTGGTGGTTTTCCTTGAACCATTAATCACGAAGCTACATTCTGAGCCTCCCTGACCGTGGTTCCCGCGTGTGGGCACTAGGCCTCCAGGGCCACGGGTCCAGAGCTCCAAGCATCCCGCCCTGTGCTCACCCTTCCCCTCGGCCCGCCTTTCCCCAGGGCCCCACCTGCCTATGTTGCTGTTAACATGGAAGGACAAATGCAGTCCTATATTTCAGAGTCATCGGGCAGATCTGATTAATTTTGGAAATGAACAACGTGAAGATTCATCACCAACTTTCAGGTATGAGCAGCCATAAACAGAACCAGAGCATGGAGCACTATTTATTTATTAAAACAGTAAATTGAAGGGAAATGGGCTATTTATTTTGCACGATGTCTTCCACAGAAGTAACTGGCTCATTAATCACTCTTACTGTGGTCACGTTTGGAAGGTCAGGCTTACCAGGGAAATGAAATGGGGTGGTGTTTATAGCCCTGGCAGCATGTGGAGCCCCATGAGGCTGTCTCCTGGGGGCCCTGGTGTGTTCTGGGGAGATTCTGTGTCACACGAAGGCAGGTAGCTGGAAGGTGGTATGGCATAGTGGTTAGGGCCACAGACTGGCAACAGGGGGCCTGGGTTCAAATTCTGGCTACTACATTTGCTAGCTGTATGACCTTGGGCAAGCTGTTTAACCTCTATGCCTTGGTTTCTTCACCTACAAAATGATGCTAGGAATGGTACCTACCTTGTAGGGTACCATGAGTTTAAGTGCTTTGGCAAAGCACTACTGCAGGTAGGTCAGGTTTGGTGCAGCTGTGGGTGTTAGTTGTATTTACTCCTTTGGTCCAGACAGAGCCTCAGGGTGGGGTACTCTGGAATGAGTGGAGCTTGGAGCATAAGGTTACTGTGCGGTTCCCACAGCCCCAAGGGAAGCAGAATCGTGTAGGTGAGGCTAAGAGGACAGGCTCTGCAGTCAGCCTCCTTGGGTTCAAATCTAGCCTCTGTCTCTTGCTAGTTATTTGTCCTTGCAGAATGATTTGACCTTTCTGTGCCTCAGTTTTCTTAACTTTAAAATGGGCATGATAACAGTGCTGCTTGATTGGGTTATAATGGATATGAAGTGAGAAAATAAATGGAAAGTACTTACCTCAGTACCCGGCCAGAGAAGTAATCAAGTTTTTTGTTATTATAATCATTTTTAGGACTTCCTGGCCTGTAATTTTCCCCCAGACACTGAGCATGGTCCATGTGAACACAGCAGGTGACACGCACTGAGCTTCAGCCCCCTTCCCTGGCATGGATGGGAGGTGGTCAGACCCCCAAGGGGGGAGGGCTGAGGAAAGTGTGCCCACAGCAAAGGCTGGTGCCACAGTGCAGCTGGAGGGTCCATGTGGTTTGGGTAGGTGACGGAATGACCAGGGATTTGGGTTTGTGAGGCAGGGCATGGCACCCCAGACAATGAGGGGCTCCAGAGCACCCACCCAGTGGGCTGGGGTTCACAGAGAGACTCAGTCCCAGCTGGGAGTGGGACTTCTGGAGCAGCACAGGGGCGTGGGGAGTGGAAAGGCAGGACGGAAAGGTTAACTATGTAACATACGTGCACACTTCCCCTCTCTCCGGTCCTCCACCCTGGTGCTCTCGCTTATGGAAGCCAGAGCCTCAGAATCTTTCCTAGCACATCACTTCAGGCAGCCACGACAACCAAACGCACTCCCATGGACCGGATCTGTTTGCTAGCCCAGCACCATGAGGTCAAAGGCCCATGTAGGCTCTTGCAGCCCATTGATGGAGACCTACTCCAGGCCCCCACACACTGGTAGGAGGGACTGAGGCTACGGGAGGAGGCCTGAGTCTTGATGGCCCTAGAGGAATGGACAGGAGGGACCAAGGCTGACGACATCCTCCAGGGACCCCAGCCACGAGTGAGGAGCCCTCTCTCCTTCTCCTCTCTCTCTCACGTCGATGAAAGGAATCATGAAATGGGAAAGCGCGTGGTATGGTTCATTTCAGCGAGGAGGCACTCACAGACCGGGGCGGGGCAGGAGCACTGGGGCGACGGGAGAGGCAGACGGCAGGGCGTCCAGACCAGGGCAAGGCTGAGGCGAGTGCTGGTTACTCCCACTCTCCGCTCTCCTCCGGCCGGCTCTGTGCATCGGTGGCTTCTCGGCCCCGACCTCCCGGTGGGTTTGACCACAGGGAGGCTTTGGCAGAATATCTGACAGCCGGAGAAAGGAGAAGTGGAGATGTTCAGCCCTGCCCCGTGAAGGCTCCCTCCCTGCTGCGCTCTTGGATCAGTGGTGGTGGTGGGGGGCGGTCCCTCCCTTTGGCTGAGGATCCTGTAGGGGAGCCCACTTCCGTGGCTGCAGTCAGTGAGCTGGGGAAGCATCCCTCCCTCTGTAGGCGTGGGAACTTCTGGTCCTGCTGTCTTGGGGTGCTTCACCTCACCCGGCGCACACGCTGAAGAGCTGCCGTTGCCCTCCTTAGACTTTCTTCAGTTAGCCCTACCCCACCCCACTTACCTGAGGGCGCCATCTGTTTCCTGCCGAGGTCCTGACTCACACGGAGTACAGAAGGGTCTTTTTGCCCTAGTAGGAGGAGGGGTCAGGTTATACCAGGGCTATTTCCATGGCCAGGAAGTGCAGATGGACCAGGTACGAGGAGATCATCTTAGGGGACCAGAAAGTATTGGGGAAAATAACCTCCATGCCTCTCCTTGCTTTGGGGATCACTTCCTTAGAGTGGCCCTTTAGTAGTTCAATCCCTTTTGGAAATCCTGGTGCGCCTCACCAAGGAACCCAGGGATGGGATTTGAGTGCACCCTTCAGACAGAGCACAAAGGGAGCACAGCGCCCCCTAGGGGCTATTGCGAGGGTGGCAGCAGCAGGAGCTGGAAGGTCCCCTAGAAGAGGGAGGGGGAGGGACGGGGGGACGGAGTGGGGAGGGGCTGAAAGGGGGCCAGAATTTAGGCCACTGTTCCCTCCCTCACCAGGAGCAGCTCCTCCTGGGAGAAGGTTCTGTGCCATGGGCTGGATTCTGGATATTGCCCACAAAAATGCTGTGTCAGAAGCAGGATCTGCTGTATGATTTGCTGGGTCCAGTACAAAAAAATACAGAACCCCTTGTTCAGAAATTATGAGGAATTTCAAGACAATGACACCAGAGCATTAAACTAAACTTGGGTTGGAGGTGGAGGGGGAAACGCTGAACTTGGGGTCCCATGCCATACCCCCATGAAGCTGCCACTGGCCACTGGTTCTCCCTGTGGGGACCATGGGTGGGACCATGGGTGGGCCCCCCCTCCCCTGGAAAGCGACAGGGAGGTTGAACAGAGAGAAGAGGCGCTGTGTGGTGACAATCTTTAAAGTCTGGCTCCCAGGTGTGGCCACACTGTGTAATTTGAAAAAATATCCACCTTGGGCCTAATGCCTCCCTTGGCCCTTTCTAGCCCATCAGTTCGCAAAGCACCAAGGAAAGACACGGTTCCTGTCTGTGGATGGAGAGAGATGGGCCGAGGCCAGAGCCGGGCAGCAGGACTGGGTGCCTCGTGGGATCAGGAGCTAGAGGTACACCCACCATGTTCCCCTCCCTCCTCTTGGGCGCTGAAGGCAGGAGAAGGAACACGGCTGAGCACACAGTTTTGGGTGTCTGTGTCCTGTGTTTGTTTTCCTGGTTTAGACTGTCATGATCATGAAGAAAGCAAAGAAATATAGACTCTTAAGGCCATATAATCTCTGTCTTGCCTCAGAACTCCCTTGGATCTCTTGCCTGTAATTGGAAAGAAATGGTGAGACAAAAAGGGCTCTGATTTCCAATAGCCTCTGCTTCACAAGGATCATATTAACTAACATTAAATGATGGCAGCCTTTTTCCTATAAAACAGACTTTTGGAGAGTGGGCAGAAATAACTTTCCTCTTTGGGGTCAGTGCATATGCATGTGAGTGTGTGTGAGTGTGTGACATACTGCACGCGTGTGCACACAGGTGTGTGTGTGGGGGGCTATGTAAGCCTGTGCCTGTCCATACACAGAAGGTGCAAACGCATGCCCATTTTTTACTTGTGTACACAGCAGTGGTAGGGATTGTGAATGCGTTCACACACGCATGAGGGTCTGTGCATGAGCAGATTCTGGTGTCTAAAATCTTTACATCCTGCTTCGGTCAGTCTTGTTTGTTGTAAAGAGCAGGGGAAGGAACCAGCAGCACGTGTGCAGGTTGGGTCTGGGGTGAGGGGGGCTGTCTGTTGTCTCCATCTGTGTCATGGCAAGTGTCTGAAGCCCAGCAGATGACGCTCCAGTGGCCAACAAGCCGTCCTGGTTTCTCGGGATGGAGGACTGAGGCTGTCTTCCGGAGGCGGTAACTGCTGCACAGAGGCAGAGGGAACCTTCTCTCTGGAGGTGGCCCTGAGGTCGAGGCGCCCTTCTCACTGCCCTGGGCCTCCTAGAGAAAGCCGGCAGCTTGCACAACAAGCTCCCACTGTCTGCAGGGGCTTAAAGCCTCCTTTCTCAGGGATGTAGGGTAAGGAGAGCACACTGGAACACATCTTAGGCTACAAGCACTCCAAGTTCAGAGGAGCCGGGCCTGCATCTCCACCGAGCACCAAATAACTGCAAAATCCCTTTTCTTAACCAATAGTATTTTATTGTCAGTTATAAATATTTTCCATGTGTCCTCTATTTACAGTTGCAAAATAGTTTATGTATACCCTCACCCACCGTTTGGCCTCTTTCTATAAACTCCATGAACATTGAATAGGAAATAAAAAGCTCTTTTGGGGGCCCACCAACCTGGTTCCCCAGACTCCAAACAACCCCACACGGACAGCAGGCAACGTTGCAGCGGGTGCTACACAGTAGCAAAGGGGCGGGGTGTGAGCCGACTCCCGGCGGGGTCAGGACGCCAGGCTCCTCAGGACATTGGTGATGCTCCAGTGCTGGCCCGAGCACCTCTGCAGCACCAGCTGGAAGCCAAACTCTGCGCCGCTGTTCTCCTGCAGCTCCAGACAGCGCTTGGATTTGCGGTTCTGGATGGGGCCTCCCTAGGAGCCGGGGCGGAAAGTGGGGTCAGAGGGCATGGGGGAGCCTCAGGCCTAGTGGCTGGTGGGGATTACTTGTAGGTGCAGGTGTCTGGGATCCTGTGAGGCTGCGGGAGGTCTGGGGTCAGCATTCCCACGAAGCCCGAGGATCCCTGTCTTGAAGTGCTTGTCTCCTCCCTGAGACTGAACTTGTGCCTCTGTTTTCTTCACAGGCCCCTAGTTCTTTGCTGGGACAGAGGACAGAGATGCTCCGCCCCAGCTTCCGTCTGCCTGGCTGGGGTGTGGCATGCTGGTCTGCTCCTACAGCTCCCACCCCAGGGGCTGGGTCCTGCTCCCCATAAGCATGGGCTGGGGTCCCGTTCTGAAAATCCTACAGCCTTGGGACCACTCCATGATTGGCCTGAATTTGAGCATCACCAGAGGCCCAGGACCTCCTGCTTTTAGGGTCCTTGCCCCCAACTGGACCTCTGGAGTCATCAGTGCTGGCCTCAATCAAACCCAGGCTCCTAGATACTATCTTAGGGCACTGGGCTCCCTTAGCCCTGGATATTCATGATTTCCCTCCATGCTACTGATGTCCCAGAAGGTTCTGTAGCCATGCATACTCAGTTTATGCTCAAAGCCCCTTGAAAGGGAGGTTCTGCTTCTCAAAGCAGCCCCACAGCAGCAAAGAAGAAACCCCCAATTTTTGCTTTTAGTAAGATCCTTGGAGGCCTTAGACACTCTGGGGCTACTGGTTGTCACCTGGGCATCAGCTCAGACTGTGTGTCTCTGAGTTCCAAAGATGTGCTGCTCAACTGGGCTTTGGCCTCCCAAGCAGGCAGGTTCTTATAAGTGGGCCCGCTGTAGCTTAATGGTCCTTGAGTGTATGGTCAAACTCACCTTTTCCCCAGAATCTACTCCTCCTGTGTTTCCCATCTCAGCAATAACCAGGCATTTCCACCGATGCCTCTACCTTCTCCCCAGCATCTGATTAGGCACCAAGTCCTGCCACTTCCACCTCCCTCATGCCTTGTGCCTGTCCCTTCATCCCCATCCCATCACACCTGCCCTGATTTGGCCCACTGTCTTCTGTCACCTGGACAACGGCACCAGCCTCCTAGCTGACCCCCCCTTTCCCCTCCAGAAGCAGGACTCTGCAGCCCACCCTCCAGCTGCCCCCCGTGCCCATCCCAGCGAACAGCACTCTGTGAGAGAGGGGGGCCGCGCGCCTCTTCCGTAAGGAAGTCATCCCCAGTCGGCCACCGCTGTCCCCATGGCGACCACTGACACCTCAAGAGAACATTGAGACTCAATTCCCACAGCTGCCTGGGAAACTGGCAGCATCTCCCGCCGCTGAGCCCTGCGACCCACCGACCCCAGGCTCCAGTGGGTATCTGGCAGAACTGTTTGCACCGGTTGTGAAACAGAATTTGTAAAAGCTCCAACCTGGAAACAACGCAAACGTCCATCAACAGTAGAATGGATAAATAACCTGTGGCTATTCACATAATGGGATACTACTCAGCACTAAAAATGAGCAAAGCAGAGCTCTGCTCAATAAGGAGAAACCCCACAAATATAATGTTAGCAAAAGAAGCCAAAGAGCACATACACAGTTCTACTTACATAAACTTTCCAAACAGGCAAAATAAGACCATAGACTTAGAGTCAGGAGCCGGGGGTGGGTATCTTGGGCAGGAGGAAGTGGAAAATGATTGACAGGAGGCAAAGGGGTGCTCCTGGGGGGTTGGGAGTGTGCTATTTCCTGACCTGGGTGGTGGGTACATGGGTGTTGGCTGTGTTTTAAATTACTAAGTTATTATTAAAATTATTTTGGTACATATGCTTGCATGTTTCTATATGTGTGTGGGTTATTCTTCAGCTAAAAAAATTGAAAACAGAAATCCAGCTCCCTCAGAAGGGACTTTGAACAGTGGGTGAAGGAGGCAGGGTGACAGAGGGCTCAGGAGTGTATGGATGGGTGTCGGGGAGCAGGGGTGCGATTCCTCATTTCCCATGGGTGCGACACGGCCCGGGGGACCGCAAAGTGCCTCAGAAGCCTTCGAGTGAGTAAAGCAGGGCCTCCCACTGTGCCCCGACCCCCCCACCCCCAGCACCTCCCCTGAGGAGAACACAAGAACAGAGACACAGCACAGCAAAGGCAGCTCACCTGGGGCCCACAGGTGCAGCCAGAGAGAAGCCTGCAGGCTCAGGCCCAGAGGAGACAGAGGGATGACTGGCCACCGGGCAAGGGCTCACGAAGGCCCCCCAGAGTCCCCATGTTGGAAGAGACATGGGAGGCTGATGCTCTCGTTCTCGCCTACCAGCTGACTTGAGCCCTCCTGGCTGGGCACCCTTTCCTGGGCCGCTCCATCTTTGGAGCATTGTCCTGCACTAAAATCCTTTGCGGGGTATCCAGCAAGGGGTTTCAGACTGTGCCCTCGGGTTTCCACATGGGGGTTGTATCCTGCCTCTCTACCTCGTCCCTTCCCCTACGGGAAGGTGAGGCCCACGGCCGCCTGGTTCCATACCCTACCAGGTGAAACACTCCCAGTTCCTTGTGGGACAATCTGGTTTCACTTTTCCATCCTGGTTGCCCTCCTTTGGACAAACTCCAGTTGTTTTGTATCCCTCAGAACTGACCACCACCTCGTCTCCACTGGACAAGAGGCTCCTTCAACATAGCCAAGGGATCTGCACTTTTGGTGGCTGCACCACGCTCCGGAACCCCAATGGGATGAGTGCGGAGGCCGGCCTCAAGTCGGCCCCTCACAAGCTGTGGTCCTCCTTGGGTCCCCACTCTGTCCCTCAAAGCCTGGGCTTTTGAACCCAGAGGCATCCCTTGTGACGCTTGCTCTCAGCAAGGCCAGCCTGTCACTTTGCCAGGCCCAGGTCACTCCGCCGCCCACACCCAGGCTGGGCCGTGTCACCGGTGCTTCCTCTGTGGGCCCGGGGCCAGCCACCCCTGACCCTCCCATACCCCTGGCAGCCTGGTCGTGTGTCCTACCCTACAACGCTGGAGTAGAGTTCAGGCAGGGTGGGAATGAAACCAGCCCAGCTCTAACTCACAGGGTCTGCTGGCGATTTGGGTGGTGAGACAGAAAGGGGCTGGATGAGGATGCTTTTCTGGTTGCCGACTGGGTGGCCTGGGGCAAAGCCACTCTGCCCTCCTGGTTCCATCGTCTCTAGGGCCAGATCGTAATTTCTGTCCTGATGACTGAAGGATGAGCAGAAGAACTGATGGACAACCCCTTTATCGCTATAGAACAATGAATGGCTATGAGGCTATTCACAGTGTCAGGATATCTGGACTCCAGGAAAAGTGCACAACAGGCAGAAAGGGGGGCCAGACCAGGATTCTGACTGCTCAGCGTGGCCTCAAGGCCAGGCCAGGCTTTGCCAACAGTGAGGCTGCTTCAGCGGCCCCGGACCACTGAGGCTTGGAGAAACCTGTCCAAGACAGGGAGGGACTTCCGGGGAAGATGGTGGAAGAGTAAGATGCGGAGATCACCTTCCTCCCCACAGATAAACCAGAAATACAGCTACACGTGGAACAACTCCTACAGAACACCTACTGAATGCTGGCAGAAGACCTCAGACCTCCCAAAAGGCAAGAAACTCCCCACGTACCTGGGTAGGGCAAAAGAAAAAAGAATAAACAGAGACAAAAGGATAGGGACGGGACCTGTACCAGTGGGAGGGAGCCGTGAAGAAGGAAAGGTTTCCACACACTAGGAAGCCCCTTCGCGGGCGAAGACTGCGGGTGGCAGAGGGGGAAAGCTTCGGAGCCGCGGAGGAGAGCGCAGGCACCGGGGTGCGGAGGGTAAAGCGGAGAGATTCACGCACAGAGGATCGGTGCCGACCGGCACTCACCAGCCCGAGAGGCTTGTCTGCTCACTGCCGGGGCGGGCGGGGCTGGGAGCTGAGGCTCAGGCTTCGGTCAGAGCGCAGGGAGAGGACTGGGGCTGGCGGCGTGAACACAGCCTGAAGGGGCTAATGTGCCACAGCTAGCTGGGAGGGAGTCCGGGAAAAAGTCTGGACCTGCCAAAGAGACAAGAGACTTTTTCTTCCCTCTTTATTTCCTGGTGCGCGAGGAGAGGGGATTAAGAGTGCTGTTTAAAGGAGCTCCAGAAACGGGCGCGAGCCACGGCTGAAAGCGCGGACCCCAGAGACAGGCGTGGGACGCTGGGACTGCTGCTGCCACCGCCAAGAGGCCTATGTGCGAGCGCAGGTCACTGTCCCCCCCGCCCTTCTGGGAAGCCTATGCAGCCCGTCACTGCCGGGGTCCTGGGATCCAGCGACGGCTTCCCCGGGAGAGCGCACGGCACACCTCGGGCTGGTGCAACATCACACCGGCCTCTGCCGCCGCAGGCTCGCCCCGCACTCCGTGCCCCTCCCTCCCCCTGCCCTGGCCTGAGTGAGCCAGAGTCCCCGAAGCAGCTGCTCCGTTAACACTGTCCTGTCTGAGCAAAGAACAGACGCCCTCCGGTGACCTACATGCAGAGGCAGGGCCAAATCCAAAGCTGAGACCCAGGAGCTGTGAGAACAAAGAAGAGAAAGGGAAATCTCCCAGCAGGCTCAGAAGCAGCGGACTAAAGCTCCACAATCAACTTGATGTACCCTGCATCTGTGGAATACATGAATAGACAACGAATCATCCTAAATTGAGGAGCCAGGAGTCAGTGCTGTGCCTCTGAGGTGGGAGAGCCAACTTCAGGACACTGGTCCACAAGAGACCTCCCAGCTCCACATAATATCAAACGGCGAAAATTTTCCAGAGATCTCCATCTCAACACCAGCACCCAGCTTCACTCAACGACCAGCAAGCTACAGTGCTGGACACCCTATGCCAAACAACTAGCAAGACAGGAACACAACCCCACCCATTAGCAGAGAGGCTGCCTAAAATCATAAGTCCACAGACACCCCAAAACACACCACCAGACGTGGACCTGCCCACCAGAAAGACAAGATCCAGCCTCATCCACCAGAACACAGGCACTAGTCCCCTCCACCAGGAAGCCTACACAACCCACTGAACCGACCTTAGCCACTGGGGACACCAAAAACAACGGGAACTACGAACCTGCAGCCTGCAAAAAGGAGACCCCAAACACAGTAACATAAGCAAAATGAGAAGACAGAAAAACACACAGCAGGAGAAGGAGCAAGATAAAAACCCACCAGACCTAATAAATGAAGAGGAAATAGGCAGTCTACCTGAAAAAGACTTCAGAATAATGATAGTAAAGATGATCCAAAATCTTGGAAATAGAATAGACAAAATGCAAGAAACAGTTAACAAGGACCTAGAAGAACTAAAGATGAATCAAGCAACGATTAAAAACACAATAATGAAATTTAAAATACTCTAGATGGGATCAATAGCAGAATAACTGAGGCAGAAGAACGGATAAGTGACGTGGAAGATAAAATAGTGGAAATAACTGCTGCAGAGCAGAAGAAAGAAAAAAGAATGAAAAGAACTGAGGACAATCTCAGAGACCTCTGGGACAACATTAAACGCACCAACATTCGAATTATAGGGGTTCCAGAAGAAGAAGAGAAAAAGAAAGGGACTGAGAAAATATTTGAAGACATTATAGTTGAAAACTTCCCTAATATGGGAAAGGAAATAGTTAATCAAGTCCAGGAAGCACAGAGTATCCCATACAGGATAAATCCGAGGAGAAATACGCCAAGACACATATTAATCAAACTGTCAAAAATTAAATACAAAGAAAACATATTAAAAGCAGCAAGGGAAAAACAACAAATAACACACAAGAGAATCCCCATAAGGTTAACAGCTGATCTTTCAGCAGAAACTCTGCAAGCCACAAGGGACTGGCAGGACATATTTAAAGTGATGAAGGAGAGAAACCTGCAACCAAGATTACTCTACCCAGCAAGGATCTCATTCAGATTTGATGGAGAAATTAAAACCTTTACAGACAAGCAAAAGCTGAGAGAGTTCAGCACCACCAAACCAGCTTTACAACAAATGCTAAAGGAACTTCTCTAAGCAAGAAACACAACAGAAGGAAAAGACCTACAATAACGAACCCAAAACAATTAAGAAAATGGGAATAGGAACATACATATCGATAATTACCTTAAATGTAAATGGACTAAATGCTCCCACCAAAAGACACAGATTGGCTGAATGGATACAAAAACAAGACCCATATATATGCTGTCTACAAGAGACCCACTTCAGACCTAGAGACACATACAGACTGAAAGTAAGGGGATGGAAAAAGATATTCCATGCAAATGGAAACCAAAAGAAAGCTGGAGTAGCAATTCTCATATCAGACAAAATAGACTTTAAAATAAAGACTACTAGAAGAGACAAAGAGGGACACTACATAATGATCAAGGGATCGATCCAATAAGAAGATATAACAATTGTAAATATTTATGCACCCAACATTGGAGCACCTCAATACATAAGGCAAATACTAACAGCCATAAAAGGGGAAATCGACAGTAACACATTCATAGTAGGGGACTTTAACACTCCACTTTCACCAATGGACAGATCATCCAAAATGAAAATAAATAAGGAAACACAAGCTTTAAATGATACATTAAACAAGATGGACTTTATAGGACATTCCATCCCAAAACAGCAGAATACATATTTTTCTCAAGTGCTCATGGAACATTCTCCAGGATAGATTATATCTTGGGTCACAAATCAAGCCTTGGTAAATTTAAGAAAATTGAAATTACATCAACTATCTTTTCTGACCACAATGCTATGAGACTAGATATCAATTACAGAAGATCTGTAAAAAATACAAACACATGGAGGCTAAACAATACATTACTTAATAACGAAGTGATCACTGAAGAAATCAAAGAGGAAATAAAAATATATCTAGAAACAAATGACAATGGAGACACGACGACCCAAAACCTATGGGATGCAGCAAAAGCAGTTCTAAGAGGGAAGTTTATAGCAATACAATCCCACCTTAAGAAACAGGAAACATCTCGAATAAACAACCTAACCTTGCACCTAAAGCAATTAGAGAAAGAAGAACAAAAACACCCCAAAGTTAGCAGAAGGAAAGAAATCATAAAAATCAGATCAGAAATAAATGAAAAAGAAATGAAGGAAACGATAGCAAAGATCAATAAAACTAAAAGCTGGTTCTTTGAGAAGATAAACAAAATTGATAAACCATTAGCCAGACTCATCAAGAAAAAAAGGGAGAAGACTCAAAACAATAGAATTAGAAATGAAAAAGGAGAAGTAACAACTGACACTGCAGAAATACAAAAGATCATGAGAGATTACTACAAGCAACTCTATGCCAATAAAATGGACAACCTGGAAGAAATGGACACATTCTTAGAAATGCACAACCTGCCAAGACTGAATCAGGAAGAAATAGAAAATATGAACAGACCAATCACAAGCACTGAAATTGAAACTGTGATAAAAAAATCTTCCAACAATCAAAAGCCCAGGACCAGATGGCTTCACAGGCGAATTCTATCAAACATTTAGAGAAGAGCTAACACCTATCCTTCTCAAACTCTTCCAAAATATAGCAGAGGGAGGAACACTCTGAAACTCATTCTACGAGGCCACCATCACCTTGATACCAAAACCAGACAAGGATGTCACAAAGAAAGAAAACTACAGGCCAATATCACTGATGAACATAGATGCAAAAATCCTCAACAAAATACTAGCAAACAGAATCCAACAGCACATTAAAAGGATCATACACCATGATCAAGTGGGGTTTATTCCAGGAATGCAAGGATTCTTCAATATATGCAAATCAATCAACATGATACACCATATTAACAAATTGAAGGAGAAAAACCATATGATCATCTCAATAGATGCAGAGAAAGCTTTCAACAAAATTCAACACCCATTTAGGATAAAAACCCTGCAGAAAGTAGGCATAGAGGGATCTTTCCTCAACATAATAAAGGCCATACATGACAAACCCACAGCCAACATCGTCCTCAATGGTGAAAAACTGAAACCACTTCCACTAAGATCAGGAACAAGACAAGGTTGCCCACTCTCACCACTCTTATTCAACATAGTTTTGGAAGTTTTAGCCACAGCAATCACAGAAGAAAAGGAAATAAAAGGAATCCAAATCGGAAAAGAAGAAGTAAAGCTGTCACTGTTTGCAGATGACATGATACTATACATAGAGAATCCTAAGGGTGCTACCAGAAAACTACTAGAGCTAATCAATGAATTTGGTAAAGTAGCAGGATACAAAATTAATGCACAGAAATCTCTGGCATTCCTATATACTAATGATGAAAAATCTGAAAGTGAAATCAAGAAAACACTCCCATTTACCATTGCAACAAAAAGAATAAAATATCTAGGAATAAACCTACCTAAGGAGACAAAAGACCTGTATGCAGAAAATTATAAGACATTGATGAAAGAAATGAAAGATGATACAAATAGATGGAGAGATATACCATGTTCTTGGATTGGAAGAATCAACATTGTGAAAATGACTCTACTACCCAAAGCAATCTACAGATTCAATGCAATCCCTATCAAACTACCACTGGCATTTTTCACAGAACTAGAGCAAAAAATTTCACAATTTGTATGGAAACACAAAAGACCCCAAATAGCCAAAGCAATCTTGAGAACGAAAAATGGAGCTGGAGGAATCAGACTCCCTGACTTCAGACTATACTACAAAGCTACAGTAATCAAGAGAGTATGGTACTGGCACAAAAACAGAAATATAGATCAATGGAACAGGATAGAAAGCCCAGAGATAAACCCACGCACATATGGTCACCTTATCTTTGATAAAGGAGGCAGGAATGTACAGTGGAGAAAGGACAGCCTCTTCAATGAAGTGGTGCTGGGAAAACTGGACAGGGACATGTAAAAGTATGAAATTAGATCACTCCCTAACACCATACACAAAAATAAGCTCAAAATGGATTAAAGACCTAAATGTAAGGATAGAAACTATCAAACTCTTAGAGGAAAATATAGGCAGAACACTCTATGACATAAATCACAGGAAGATCCTTTTTGACCCACCTCCTAGTGAAATGGAAATAAAGACAAAAATAAACACATGGGACCTAATGAAACTTAAAAGCTTTTGCACAGCAAAGGAAACCATAAACAAGACCAAAAGACAACCCTCAGAATGGGAGAAAATATTTACAAATGAAGCAACTGACAAAGGATTAATCTCCAAAATTTATAAGAAGCTCATGCAGCTCAATAACAAAAAAACAAACAACCCAATCCAAAAATGGGGAGAAGACCTAAATAGACATTTCTCCACAGAAGATATACAGACTGCCAACAAACACATGAAAGAATGCTCAACATTTTTAATAATTAGAGAAATGTACATCAAAACTACAATGAGATATCATCTCACACCAGTCAGAATGGCCATCATCAAAAAATCTAGAAACAATAAATGCTGGAGAGCGTGTGGAAAAAAGGGAACACTCTTGCACTGCTGGTGGGAATGTGAATTGGTACGGCCACTATGGAGAACAGTATGGAGGTTCCTTAACAAACTACAAATAGAACTACCATATGACCCAGCAATCTCACTACTGGGCATATACCCTGAGAAAACCATAATTCAAAAAGTCATGTACCAAAATGTTCATAGCAGCCCTATTTACAATAGCCCGGAGATGGAAACAACCTAAGTGTCCATCATCAGATGAATGGATAAAGAAGATGTGGCACATATACACAATGGAATATTACTCAGCCATAAAAAGAAAGAAAATTGAGTTATTTGTAATGAGGTGGATAGACCTAGAGTCTGTCATACAGAGTGAAGTAAGTCAGAAAGAGAAAGACAAATACTGTATGCTAACACATATATATGGAATTTAAGAAGAAAAAAAATGTCATGAAGAACCTAGGGGTAAAACGGGAGTAAAGACACAGACCTACTAGAGAATGGACCTGAGGATATGGGGAGGGGGAAGGGTAAGCTGTGACAAAACGAAAGAGAGGCATGGACATATATACACTACCAAACGTAAGGTAGATAGATAGTGGGAAGCAGCCGCATAGCACAGGGAGATCAGCTCGGTGCTTTGTGACCGCCTGGAGGGGTGGGATAGGGAGGGTGGGAGGGAGACACAAGAGGGAGGGGATATGGGAACATATGTATATGTATAGCTGATTCATTTTGTTATAAAGCAGAAACTAACACGCCATTGTTAAGCAATTATACTCCAATAAAGATGTTAAAAAAAAAAAAAAAAAAGACAGGGAGGCCACAGCCCCTCCTTCCCCGCCAGCCACTTGGGCACTGTGTCAAGGCCTAGAGAGAGAGGCAGGAGCAGAGATCTCTGAGAAGTAAAGTATTTCTTCAGAGACTCAAATATGGCACTTTCCAGGCCCTACCCTGGCCCAGCTGTGCCCTCAGCACCCTAGAGACAGGAAGCACAGGGACCGTGAGGCAGAAATAGCCTGTGTGGCCTTTGGGAAGGCGGTGGAGGAAATGGAGTGAGGCCAAGAGCAGGGCTGTGAAGGAGACACAACCTCAGTGAGGGCGTCTGGGCCTGTAGGGAGGGTGGAGAATGAGGTCAAGAGAGCTCCCTCCCCAAAGGCTCTGAGAGGAGAATCTTCTAGAATAGAGTAGTAAGGCCACCTTGGAGGCCTGGTATACATCTTGGGACGTATGTGGGATACGGAGAGAGGAGCCATCCCACCTTTTGGTGCTGGAGCCACTGGCCAGTCTCCCTCCCGTCCTCCTTCCTGGACCTCAACCTCTCTCACTGAGCAAACTCTGGGCTCTTGCCCCCTCTTGGCCCCCTCTCCGGCCAAATGCCATTCACCAAAATTGCAAAGGAGCCTTCCTTTCCTCGATTCAGTCCCTTCCTGGTGAGCTCAGCGCCTTTGGGAGCAGCCTGGTGGTATTACTATCCTTACCTCTACCTGCAGGCTCTGGCCCTGAGGTAAAAGTAGTTACAGTCAAGGCTTATTTACCATGTCCCCGGCACTGTGTCAAATGCTTCACACACTCAATCTCAAGTGTTCTTCACAATAACCCTGAGCGGTGGAGATGATAATTATCCCCATTTTGTAGAACTGGAGACTGAGGCTCAGAGAGGTGGGGTCACATGGTCAGTCAGTGGTAGAGCCAGGCTGGGAACCTGGGAGTCTGCCCCCTTCGCTGTTCCTCACTAGGATGAGTGGGCACACCCTCCCCTCCATTTATCCCACCCCACGCCTGCCTCAAGGTAGTGGACTAGACCGAGAGCTGCTGGTGTCCCATCGCCTGGGGTGGAAGGTCATCCGAAGAGCTTCAGGGGCTCTGGGGAGTCAGGTTGGTCTAGTTCTTTTGAGAGCTCTCTGCAAAGACATGCTTTATCCATCTATCCATCCATCCAATATTTAATGAGTGCCTACCACATGCCAGCAGCAGTTCCCACCCACTGAGATACATCAGTGAATAAACAGGAGAAGATCTTTGTCTTTGTGGAGACTATATTCCAGGAGGGGGAGCAAATGGTAAATTCTATAGTGTGTTGGAGGTGCTAAGACTGTGCACAAAAATGTACAGCAGTGCTGTGGACAATGTGTCCACTTAAAATTCATATGTTGAAGCCCTGATCCCCAGTGTGATGAGAGGTGGGGCCTTTGGGAGGTAATTAGGTCATAGGGGTGGAGCCCTCATGATGGAATTAGTGCCCTTACAAGAAGAGTCACAGGAGAGATGACCTCTTTCCCTCTGCCTCGTGAGGACACAGTGAGAAGGTGTGAGACGCCAGATCTGCTGGCACCATGATCTTGTACTTTCCAGCCTCCAGAACTGAGGGGAATAAAGGTCTGTTGTTCAAGCTTCCTAGTCTCTGGTCCTTTCTTGTTATAGCAGCGTGGATGGACTAAGACCGGGAGGCTGGGAGGGTACGGGAGTGGTGCTGAAAGCAGGAGGCTGCAGTGATCCCCCCTGAGAAGATGAGAGCTGGGCAAGGACATGAACGAGGAGGAGCCCAGGTGTATCTGGGGGAGTCGTGTGCCCCGGAGTGAAGTTCCTGCACCAGCAGAGGCCTGGTGTGCGCAGGGAACAGCACGGGGCGGGGGTGGGAGATGAGGCCCAAGAGGGGAGGGAGGGGCAGGTTGTGCGAACGGACTTCGGCCGTTCACCTGGTGACAGAACAGGCCACTGCAGGGTCGGACTGACATGCTAACCGGGTCCCTCTAGCTGCTGTGTGGAACGCAGAGCCTGGGAGGAAGGAAGGAAGCAGGACCACCTGTTAGCAGGCTCTGGTCCTCACACAAGTGGGCGGGGGCTGGATGCAGGGCCCCTGGCTGGCCCCGCCCTCGGTGGAGGGCACAGTCGCTTGGTTTATTAGTCCAGTCGTCTAAATGATTTGTGTAATACTTAAAACTATAGGATCTGGAAACACAATAGTTTTAATTAAAGAATTTAAATAAGGGCAATTAAACCTGGCAGGAGGGATGCCGCACCACACAGAGAGCTTAATTGGAATGGAAACCAAGTTAAGTATGGAAACAGCATCAAAAAAAAAAAATGGAAAGCTGAATGTATGGAATTAAGAAGGCTAATAATAATTCTGAGAGCTCGGTTCCCAGCCCCCAGCCCAGGTCCTTCTCCTTACAAGCCTCTCTGGAGTAGAGACTAGAAACAGCATCAGAGGTGGGATGAGCGGAAGCAGGGAACACGGGACTCTGCTCCCAGCCTTGTCTCTGGCGGCTCTCCCAGGCCGTGACCCTGCTAAGGGGCTGAGCCACCATGGGCTTCAGTCTTCTCATTTGCAAAAGGCACCGGAGCACTGTGGGGCACTCAAACACGGAGCACTGACTATATGCCTGGCGGGCATGTGGAGCCGTGGTCCATGAGCGCCTTGGGCTGAGGCACTGAGGATCCGACCCCAGGTTACACAGCCGTGCACCTCCTCTCTTCCTGTTTCCCCAAGGTGTGTCTGTAGCAGCTAGAGGTGGGACCACGAGCACCAGACCAACCTTCCCGGTTCCTCCTGGGGATGTGGGTTGGGTAAATGGATTAGACAGTCCCTGGAGGGCTTGTGATACCACAGATGACTGGGGCCCACCTTCTGACCCTACGGGTCTGCGATGGGGCCCAAGATGTGCCTTTTTAAGCTCCTGAGTATCTCAGCTGCTGGTGGTGCTGGTCCAGGGGTCACAGTCTGGGCACCACAAGCAAACCGTCACCCTCCCTGGGGAAAGGATGAGGGCTGGCTTGTCACTTGCACTCACCACCTTGAGGTAGAGGATATGGAGCAGCTGGGCTGAGCTCATGTTTGCAATCAAGGTGTTTATGAGGAGGCTGTGTGTGGACTGAATAAGACTCTGCTTATTTCAGAGCTCCCGTTCCACTTTCAGTTCTAATTAATTTTCTACGGGCAAGTAGCCCAGTGGGTCTGTGGCTTTAAGCACAGTGGGCTCAGGAGTTCCCAGGTTAAGTAGATAATGATTAGTAATCAAATAATTCAAAGCATGGGTGGGATGTTAGTGCTAGTTAAAGAAACCCCGAGATTAAGTCTTTTTGTAGAGGAAAGTGGTCTTTCTGTATTATGAATATTCAACACTCTGTCTATTCAAAAAGTGCTTTGGTGTTTTTCTTTCTTAAAGGAGACGCACCTGTGCCAGAGTGAGAGTCTGCCTGGGATTTGCTGTGAGGGCCGTTGGACTGAAAATGGGGTAATGGCAATGTCAAGTGCAAAAGGAAAGGTGAAGGGGGGTATGGAGACAGCAGGATGGCTGGAGGGAGTTTGCTGAGGAAGCAGGAATCCAGCCAGTTCACACACACCTACAAGGTTTGGCAGGGAGACCGCAGCCCCAAATTCCCACTGCAGCAATCCGTGGGCTTTGTAGAGGCAAGACAAAGGCTCCACGGCATGGTGGTTTAAAGTGTGGGCCCTAGAGGCAGAAGCCTGATTTGACCTTGGACAAATTACATAATCTCTCTGTGCCTCAGTTTCCTCATCTGTAGAATGGGGATGGTAAAGTACCTGACAGCAAGGTCATGAGGATTAAGTAATATTTATACAGCAGTTACAGTAGTATGTGGCGCATAGTAAGCACTATATAAATGTTTGATAAATAAATTTAAAAATCTCACCCAGGGGCTTCCCTGGTGGCGCAGTGGTTGAGAGTCCGCCTGCCAATGCAGGGGACACAGGTTTGTGCCCTGGTCCGGGAAGATCCCACATGCTGCGGAGCGGCTGGGCCCGTGAGCCATGGCCGCTGAGCCTGCGCGTCCGCAGCCTGTGCTCCGCAACGGGAGAGGCCGCAACAGTGAGAGGCCCGCGTACCGCAAAAACAAAGAAACAAACAAACAAACAAAAACTCACCCAGGCTTCCCTGGTGGTGCAGTGGTTGAGAGTCCGCCTGCCGATGCCGGGGACACGGGTTCGTGCCCGGTCCGGGAAGATCCCACATGCTGCGGAGCGGCTGGGCCCGTGAGCCATGGCCGCTGAGCCTGCGCGTCTGGAGCCTGTGCTCCGCAACGGGAGAGGCCACAACAGTGAGAGGCCCGCGTACCGCAAAAAAAAAAAAAAAAATCTCACCCAGGTCTGAATAATGAGGCACTGAGCTGTTACACCTGGTCCTGGCTCCTGGTCTAAAGTGCTGACTGCCGTAAACTAAAAATAACTAAGAAAATATTCAGGGCCTAAACAAGGCTTTGTCAGTCCTTCAAAACTGGCTGGTCCCACACTTGCCCCTTCATGTGACATGGAGATGAAAAGCTGCTTTATTCCAGAGCCATAAGGAAACACCCGATTACAGCCTTTTCTTCTCAGCACAAAAGGTTCTCGAAGTTGGACTTCCTGCCAGCGCCTGGGGGTTGGAGCAGGAGAAAGTCAAGGACTCCTCCTCCTTGCGTGCTGGGAAATTCTTTGGCAGAATCAGTGATGCTCCCTGGGAAATGCGCTCTGCAAATAAGTTCTTCTTTGAGTGGGTTACTCATCTTGCATCAAATTATCAAATTAGATCCCACAAGTAAGAGCCAGTGGTCCCTGGCCAGGTGGGCTCAGCTCTGCCCTCAGCTCTCTTCCAGGCAGTCTCCTCATGCGCTTGAAAATCTCTTCTCTCCTGGCCTTAATGGTCATCTCTGCTGTTATCCTTGATGTTCTGCATTTGGAAAATGCATTAACGCTGAGCTGAGAATGAGGCAAGCATGGGGGTGGGATGGCAGGACCGCCCACCAGCGGGAACGCTGCCCTGTGTGCCCTTGGACTCCCGAATGGGCCTTGCCAGTGTTTCCACCAAAGAACCCAGTGGCCAACGGGAGTGAGAGCACATGCCAGTGTGAGGCAGCGTGAAATACAGCCAGAACACCTCGACATTTCATCAAAGCCCCCCCACTTTTTTTTTGTTGTTGTTGTTTTTGGCGGTACGCGGGCCTCTCACTGCTGTGGCCTCTCCCGTTGCGGAGCACAGGCTCCGGACGCGCAGGCTCAGCGGCCATGGCTCACGGGCCCAGCCGCTCCGCGGCATGTGGGATCTTCCGGACGGGGAATGAACCCGTGTCCCCTGCATCGGCAGGCGGACTCTCAACCACTGCGCCACCAAGGAAGCCCAACGCCCCGTTTTAACAAATATTCATAGAAATTGCTACTCCCCTTCATACGGTATGCATAATTGTTTTAGTAAAAATCATTTCCACCTTCCTCCCCCAAATCTGAAGCTATAGGAAGATTAAACGGGAGTACCCCTCTTCACGCATGTCTGTGTATTGCGGCTGGGATGCACTACCACCTAAAAGTGTTCTTATAGGGATTTTCTAAGTAAGTGGGGCCCTTTGACTATTACGTTCAAATGTCCTTGAAATAGGCTAGTACAATTAGTTTTTTTTCAGTACGCATGCATGCAAGGAAGAGTTATCAAGGGTAGGGTTTGTTTGTCTTTGGGTCTCCCACAAACTTAGCTCGAGACCTGGCACACAGGGTATTTGTGTTAATATTTGTGAATTTTTAGAAAGGACTCCTTAATTTAATTGACAGCACCCTGGGTGTCTCTTCTGTTTCAGGCTTTCTGTTAGGTGTGGTGCTGGAGACACTGAAAGTGTAAGACAGCCCTGCCCTCCCATCTATTGGTTGATGGGAGAAAGAGTCATGGAGAAAATAACAGATAAACAATTCCATAAAGTGGGATAACGATGACCCTTATACCAGGAGTGCAGCTCATTTTCAAGTTCGTGGTGCTTTTTAGTAAGGCAGGCCCAGTCTGGGCTTCTAGGTAGAATAAGCCCTTTTCAGGGAATGCTAACTTCAGGAGCTTAGAATTTCAGAATTTCAGGGCTGGTAAGCCCTTAAAACCATCCGGTCTAACTCCACTTAGAGCTGTAGCACGTTTGATGGCCTGCTGAGTGGTCGTCTGAGCCCACCTCTTCCTTGAACAGCCAATCTCATGCCTGGGCATCTCTGACTATGAGAAAGCTGCTCTGTAAATTGTCCTTGAATCTCCCTCCAACTGGTCCTCCCTCAGAGCTACATAGGACAATCCTGCTCTCTTTTGCCTAGAGAAGCCTTTCAGATATTTGAGGGCAGAGATCAGGCACTCCTGAGGTCTTTCTGGCTTCAACCATGAGCACAAATAGATAGATTTTAAGGAAGTTGGACCTTAAAGAACACACATCATAACAGCCTTCCTAGGGCATAAGTCCCTTCAATAACATCTTGAAGAGAGGACTCGGCATTTGCTTAACCATTCAAAGTAATGGTGATGGGGGGATGGTGGGGAGGGTGGGCATCTCATTACCCCTGAGAGGTAGTCCGTTGCTTCACATGAAAGGTGTCTTGCCACAAAGTTCTCCTGTGTAGTGACCTAATATCTGCTGCTTCCCTCTCCTTCTGGTCCAGGGGTCACTGACTAGATGCCTCTTTCACTAACACTGCATCACCTAATCCCAGAATCCCCCAGATCTCAGTAGGTGGGGTACTCTGGGAAGATTAAAGCTTTCCACTTAACACATATGAATTTATAATCCCAGTACATAGTCAGTTTAGGAAATTCTCTAATCCGGGAGGAGTCACAACTACCACTTCTAATGTTAATGAAGTCTCATCATGTGTTGATGTGGGAAATGTTGGCTGTTTAGAGACGGGTATCCACTGACTTCTTCAAACCCAGAGCCTGGGGTGGCCCTGGATTCATAATCTCCCCTCACAACTACCTCCATTTAATCCATCACTACTTCCAATAGACTGCTGAACTGTCTCTCCAAGTCCTTCCCAACAGCTGCCTGGCCCCACGCCTCCATGGCAACCAAGTCTACCCCTTTTCTCACAGGGATGATGGAACAGCCCACTACTTTCTTCTCTGTCTTCCAATCCACCTTGCAGTCTGCTGGTAATCTACAGTTTAAGAACCCTCCCCTAGTCCCTCCCTTTGCTTTTAAGGTGAAGTCCGAACTTCTCAGCATGATTTTCAGTGACCATTATCTGCCCCAAACTGACACTTAACGTCTGATCTCTCTCACGTCCCACTGAAAATTCCATCCACACCAACACTGAATATGCTCTGCTTTTTCTTGCCTTTGCCCATGCTGAGCCTCTAACATGGGATGTTCTCCCTTTCTACTCCTGGGGACTATCCTACAATTTTCAAGATCCAGATCAAACATGCCTTGAATGTGAAGCCATCCCTGAGTTGTGCAGACAGAGCTCATCACCCTGGGCTACTGGAGTACCGTACCCGCCTCATTTCCGCTCTCATCATCCAGTTTTGCTATGTGTTTATACACCCATGAGCTCCTCCAGGGCAGAGGCTGTGTCTGATTCATCCCTCCTGCCCAACCACCATGCTCAATAAATGCTTGATGAATGACGGAAGGAAAGAATGTTCATCATTGGAAAATTGCTCATCAGAGCCCTGTACATCAGCGTTGCTGAGAGATGTTTTCATCAAATGTGGTTTCTCAGTGTCAGTATCCGACGCTGTCCTGATTCATCCTGGAGCATGGAAAATTCAGAAGAGCTTGCAGGCATTTTATTTGTTAAACAGAAAATCAGGCTATGAGATGGAACACCAAGATATGCAAATGTCTATCTTCTTTGTAGGAGAACCTGGGAGAATCACACTAGATTATTTTTAAATTAATTCAGCCTGAATGTCTGGAGTTTAAATGTAGCCCTCAGGAGAGTAAATAATGCAAAATGTGAAAGTGAAAAGGAGATTTGAAATGCACCAATAAAATCTTTCAGCCCAACTTCTCCACCAGAACATTTTAGTTGGTAGGATCCCCCTGTAATTTGCAAAGATTAAACCTGTTGCAAGAAAATTAGCCCAAGCAATGACTTTAATCATTTAAGAGGCTCCCAGCTTCCTCTGGCCTCATCAACAGTAGCTCCTCAACAGTGAGGGCTTGGGGACAGATTCCAGGATGCTTGATAAATACTGGTCATTTTGCATTAAACAAAAATTTCATATACATTAATTTTTTTTTTTTTTTTTTTTTTTTTGCGGTATGCGGGCCTCTCACTGCTGTGGCCTCTCCCACTGCGGAGCACAGCCTCCGGACGTGCAGGCTCAGCGGCCATGGCTCACGGGCCCAGCCGCTCCGCGGCATGTGGGATCCTCCCGGACCGAGGCACGAACCCGCGTCCCCTGCATCGGCAGGCGGACTCTCAACCACTGCACCACCAAGGAAGCCCCACATACATTAATTTTTAAATATCAAGTGAGAGCGGCTGCTCTGGGCTTGCAAATTAGGGATTTAAAAATATTATTTCCAAACAGCTCCCCTTGGTAGAAGGATCAGAGAGGTGACTGCCAGAGTGCCCTGGGAGTTTTAATTAGATGTATGTATAAGTAGCTGAAAACTGCCCAGACCTCAGGGCTGCACATGCCAATGTGGCCTGCTTGGTTGGTCACTGTGTCCCTTCAAGCAGGAATCTGTCCGGCTGCCTGTTCAAGGCCATGCACAGAGATGAGTGAAGGAAGGAGCTGGATTTGGATTTCTCTGCCCCAGTTGGGAATGGGCAGATGAGATGAGAGCCAGTTGGGGGCACCAAGGCCTCTGGATCTGGGCACGTGTGGGAAGGCCATATGTCTATGAGGGCTGGAAAGGAGTCAGATGTGCCTGTATGTGGGGCTGGGATGTCAAAGCAGCCCGGGTTTGGATTCAAACTGCATGAAGCTGGGCATGGAGAGGCTGAGACCCCACAGACAGACCGAGCTCTCTTCCCCTGGTGAGGGGCAGCCTCAGACCCTGCCCTGAGAGGAGATCTTGGAGGCCAGGCAGGGTCCTGAAGACCCCAGGGTCATGGAGGAGAAGGAGGAGGAAACAGCTAAACTTTCAAACTGCATCTGAGCCTCCCCGTAACTCTTCTACCTGCCCCTCCCTGCTTCTAGAATCTCTCTTCCCCATTCAGCTCCACAATCCCGACCACTGGGGGCTGCCAAAACCCAGGCCTAAACGCACCAGTCCCCCGCACACAGCCTCACCTCCCACAGGACCAGGTCCAGGTCCAGCTGCCCCTGCAGGCACATCTCTGGCTGCGCCCCACGGGGTCCACGAGGATCCAGCCACACCTGACCCTCCGCAGCTCCCTGCACGTGGCCTGGGTTAGATGTCCGCAGCTCGCGCCCGTGCCGTTGCCTCTCCCTGGAATGCCCCTCACTACTTCTATATGGAGCAAACTCCTATGCCTTCTTCAAGGGCCAAGCTTTGTATTCTCTGTTCTGGAAAGCCACCAGCCCTGCCCCAACCTGCCACCCCCATCTTTCTGCACGGTGTCATTCAGCTCCCAGGAGGAAGCTGAACTCAGGGCAGCAGGAGGTGGGGCTGAAGGCAGCAGAGAGCAGCCTGATGTGAGCCCCTCCAGATGGTACGGTCCCCGTCTCACCCAGCCAAGTCAGCCCACTCACCTCCTCGGACCGATGTACCCGTTCCTCTCTCTGTCGCCTTCAGCCTCTGAGCCTGTTATGCATCTAATCCGAGCCAGGAGACAGCAGCCACTTTACCACCCAGCCCATGGCCAGCCTTCCTCCCTGACCACACACCTCCAGGGCTCCCTCTGCCTTGTAATTTAAAGGAGGGCAGAGGGGAAATGTAGCCCTATCCTGTGTCACTCTGGGCCAGAAGCCTGGCTGGGGAAAGTGACAAAGGCTTCTGCTGGGCACAGTCAGAACAGGTCACAGCTGGGGCATCTGAGCTCCACCAAGAGACAGGGAGGTGGTAGGAGGAAGTGCTCCATATTCTAAGCCTCGGCCCTGACCCTGACCTTCTTCCAGGGGCCACGTCCAACATCCTCCCACGATTAGAAGTAAAAAAGAGAATCTGAAGTAGTTCAGGAATAATAATAATAAGCAGTGGGTATGTTATTTAGCATCTTCGTGCCGCAGTTTCCTCATCTATGAACTCGGGCTAACGGGCCACATCTAATCACACACAGGTGTTGTGAGGATTAAATGAGCTGGTGTATGCCAGGCGCCTAGGAAGTGCAGCACACGTTAAGCAGTGTATGAACCTTAGCTAATTCTTCTTACGGGACAGACCTTTACAGTTTACAACACGTGTCAAAGGTCATATGGACAGGAAGGGGCAGGGCAGGAGTCCCCGGGCACCATTCTCTTTCACTGAACCTCACGCATTCTGCAGGCCCAGCCGGGACTCAGAGCTGCCACGTGCATCCTCTACCCACCCTCGGATGTGCTGTCATTGGCTTCTTGTGCTGCTTCCCAGCGTCTGCTTTCCTGGGGTCCCAAAGTCCTAGTCTGGACTCTCGCTCCTGCTTTCCAACTAGCCCCTAAATCTATGACGTGTGTTGAACTTGCTTCTCAGGGTTGACCTTCACCATCCATTTAGGACCGAACCGAGGGTCTCTCTCAGCCCTCAGGTTCTGCACCCCCAGACCACAGGTCAAAGGTGCCCCGTGCCCATAGAACTTGACGTAGCTGGGACCTCCCCTCACTGGCCCACCACTACAGGGGAGAGTAACTGGACATGAGGATTGGAATCAAGGTCAGGCCAACTGCACACCCTCATCCTGTGCCTGTCAGCCTCCTCTCAGAGTGGAAGGAGGCTTGAGTCGGGGTCTCTGCCTCTTCGTCCCATGAATATAGACATTCTGTTCCTGACTTCCCCAGAAGCATCCACCATGTGCAGCCCCCAGCAGTCCTGATGCCCTAAAACCCCACGGGCTCCATCACTTCCTGTTTTGAGTGCTTTCCCTGCACTACCTGGGAGGTGGGCATCCCTATCTGTGGGCAGAAACTGGTCCTAATTCAGCAGATTCCTTAGGGGCTGGAGGCCTCTGGGCCAAGGCACTGGTTTTCTTCAAAGCTGGGTCACTGCGGGCCATCTCCAGCTGGCGTCTTGATCCCGGGGCATCGTTTTATAACTAGGTCAATGCAGAGCAGGAAGATAAATATGGTCCTCAGAATTGATGGAAACTTAATAAAGGAATGTTTCCTGGTCACCAGTGTGTGGACTGCCCTTCACAAAAGGGCCCCCAGACACTGCCCTTTGAGAAAACCTCATTCCCTACAGAATGAGGAGGAAGGCAGAGCGGCTCACAGACCGGAGACGACCCAGCACTGTCTATACCTGAGAGACTGGGGCTGCGCTTGTGAGAAGGGGCTTGTCAGAAGACATGTGAGGTTTAAAGTCAGAGATCCGAGTTCAAAATCCCAGCCCTGCCCCTCACTGTGTGACTTCAGGCAGGGGACTCCCACCTCTGAGGCTGTTTCCTTATATCTAAAAGTTAAATAAAATGCCACTAAAACAACAACAACAACAACAATAATAATAACCTCCCTCAGAGCCAGTATCAATGAGTCAATGAGCTAACGTATACCAAACACCTGGCACATAGTAGGTGCTCACTAAACCCCGAGACTCAGTCCCTCTCCGCCTCCATCCCTCCTATTCCTCCCTGCCCCGGCCCCTTCCCCTACTTCTCTACGCTGCTGCTCCTCCGGGTGGGGCTGCTACCTGAGAGAACTGCCAGTGGAGCTTCATCCTCTTGGCTTTGGCATAGCTGCATTCGATGAGCCGCGGCCGGCTGTTGACGTCCACCAGGCACCGGTTGTCGTCGTCGTCCACCGTGGGGCTCAGGATGCCCACTTGGATGTGCTGACTGCTCGTGTAGTACACGTTCTGGGGGCGGGGGGAGAACGAGGTCAAACGCTAATGACCAGAGAGATGGGGAGGGTTTGTAGGACATCTCCCCAGGCAGCTGGCAAAGAGACCACAATTCAGGGGCCTTCAAATGATTTTCCATTGCAACGGACAAGAGGAGACCCTTTTACATTATGATTCGGTACAGTGTCTGGTCCGCTCGTACAACTGAAACAAAATTTTGAAGAAATCAAACTTAGCCCTACTATATGCAGCGTACTCAATTTTCTATTCTATTCTTTCATTGAAAAACATTGGCCATAACCTTTTTTTTTTTTTTTTTTTTTTTTTTTTTTGCGGTACGCGGGCCTCTCACTGTTGTGGCCTCTCCCGTTGCGGAGCACAGGCTCCGGACGCGCAGGCTCAGTGGCCGTGGCTCACGGGCCCAGCCGTTCCGCAGCATGTGGGATCCTCCTGGACCGGGGCACGAACCCGTGTCCCCTGCATCGGCAGGCAGACTCTCAACCACTGTGCCACCAGGGAAGCCCGGCCATAACCTTTTAACTTGATTTCACCACCCACAGTTTAATTTTTTTAAACACTGCCTGAATCCATTATTTGCAGGCTTGCTGACTTCCTCCCTCCATAAGTATTTTGTATAAGATGCTGTGCTTGGCTGGTAGTTAAAGAGCAAAGGACATGGGCCACACCTTAGGGAGCTCAGAGTCTTGTGGCATGGTGGATATGTAATAGGTAATTTCCATCTGTCCTAAGACTGTATAGAGCAGGAGTTGGCAAACTTCTTCTTAAAGGGCCAGGTGGCAAATATTTGGGGTTTTGCAGGGTGTTGGGTGGTCCCCCAGACCACCCCCAGGTTCGATGATTCACTAGGACCCAGGAGACTCAGTGTTTGGTTGCACCATAGCTATGAGTTATTACAGGAAAGGGTACCAATCAAGTCAGCAAAGGGAAAAGGCACGTGGGGCAAAGTCTGGAGGAAACCAGGCACAAGCTTCCAAGGGTCCTCTCCCGGCAGTCACAGAGAATGGCCCTTCACAAGCAGGAAGGAGTTGAGATAATGCTTGTGAAGGGTTATCTACCAGGGAAGCTCTTAGAGACTCAGTACCCAGGCTTTTTATATACTGAAATCCCACACTTCCATAAGGAAGGCAGGTGTTCAGCATAAACCATATTATTTGTACAATCAGGGTGGGCACAGTGAGCCACTCTTACCACCCGTGGGAATGGTGGGAACCTTCCTACAATCCAAGTTCCAAGATGCCAGTCAAGGGCCAACCAGGCCTTTCAAAGGAGAGCAGTCAGGCTGCTGTTTTAACCTTTTTTTTTTTTTGACAAAGGGCCAGACAGTCTGGAAAATTAACTCTGCAGTTGTAGTGCAAACACAGCCATAGACAATACAAATGAATGACTTTGTTTACAAAGATCAGGGCTGGCTCTGGTCTAGAGGAAAGTCATGTGACCCTTGGCCTTCAAAGTTTTCAGTCACTTCCCCCAATCTCAGGCAGTGGTTCCCAACAAGGGCTCTGAGTGGGCAGTCACAGGGTCTGTGAGCTCTTGTCCTCTATTACTAAAGAAATGAACAGCCCCACCTATGATTAATTAGGCCGCATGGGCAAATCAAGATACCACACTTCTCTGCTTTAGATTAGAATTCAGGGTAGGCCCTCTTGCTGTCTTGATCTATCCAAAAATTCTCACTGGTAAATATTTTTGATTAATTTCAGATGGTAAAAGGAAGTATTTTTTGCTTTAGTAAAAGAGGATGGTTGACAAGGACTTTAAAAGCATGGTACAGGGAATAAAATGGACTGTGGAGTGAGAAGGGCAGTGCCAGCGAGGAGGGTGAGTAAGGGTGGTCCTTCAGGGGCGTATTCTCTCTGACCCTCAGAAGTCCAGGGGAGGGGTGGAGAGGCAGGCAGGGTCACCCTTCAGACATAAGAAGAACTTCAGGCCAGTGTATCACTCAAGGCCCCAATAGGCAACAAATGGCACACTCAAGGTAGGGGGATCCAAGGAGGGTGTGATAAAGGCACAGTTCTCAGTAGTGTGGTATAGGGTAAGGGAGCCATGGGGATAGTATCGGTCCTTGGGATAGTAACATGGAGCTGTTGCCACCACCAGGCCCAAAGGGATGAGAGGAGAGAGCTGATACCAGAAGCTGTAAGAGAAAAGTGACGTAGAGATACTTCTGAGAAGGGTTCAGAGAGGGAGATGTTTGGGGGTGATGGTGAGTGGTGGCTAATAAACACCCCAACATCACCCTCCCTTCCTCATACCATTCTTCTGCTGGGTCGGCCCATTGGCAGAACCCAGATGGAAGTCAGACAACACAGGAGCCCATGGAAACATTCCATAAAGTCAGGTTTGCAAAGTAGAAGAAAAAGGATGGAAAGACAAATGGACAATCACTACACTCACTACACTCACTACAGCTAGGATCTGCTCTCCAAGGTAACCTTACAAGTTATCAGGTTTGGTGAATCCACGGAAATGGACATCAAAACTACCAAGGTGGCTGATTCTTCCCTTAAAAGAGGTGAAGTATTATAGTGACCAAAGTTCTGAGTGGAGGCCACATGTAGAATGCCTGGCTTCAATGTGGAAATGTGACCAGAACACAGAGGCAAGGAGGACCTATTCATCGCCTACATTGGGTAAGAGGTGGGCTTCTCATCAGAATCCTGAGACCGTCCATTGTGTGACCTGGGTTTTTAGTTCACCACCAAGGAAAGCTGATGACCTGCTGAGGCTTCCAGGTTATTGGCACTGAGGGAGAAGTTGATGACTGGTAGGATTTTGGAAATTAAATAGATGCAGGTGGGCATCTCATCCATCCATCCATCCACCCACCCATCCAACAACAAGTAATAGCTGTTGGGTCCTGAGGGTGAAAAAGCCATGGTTCCCTGTCCTGGATGATCCAACAGCCAAGTTGGGGAACCTAACATATCAGGAAATAATGGTCCCAATCACACTGATATGGGAACTGTCTCTGCTTCCTCCACTCGCTTACCCCGACTCTTGCTACTTTGAAAATAGATATAAAAACTCACCACCTCCAGAAAGCCTTCCCTCAATGTGCAAAAGCATGGCCCTGCCACCTGAGCCTCTTTGCAAAGATGCACAGCTGTTTATGTCCTTGGGTTGAATGCACCATGCTCTCTCCTCAGGACGGTGTAGCTCTTAGGTACCTCGCAGGCCAGGACCCGGATCTCCTGAAGCTCCAGAGTGTGGGCTGCCCGACAAGAACAGCCAGGAAGCCAGTCACTGCCACCCCTTCCTTCATCCCTGTCATCGGGGCCTGCCTCTCGTCTCCAGGACGGGCTCCACAGACACAAGCGGCTGCCTAGGTAATAGCTGAAATCAGTTTTATCCACTTAGCTGTTCTGAAATGCTTCAGGGAGATGCTCTGAGAGACATGTGTTCACTTACTTTCTATCTAGTACAGCTGTCATCAGAGCTGTTTATTGCTCCAGAGTCTGGGAAAATCATAATAAGGACAGACAGTTATTTATTATTTAAAAACCAAACAACAGAGCGCATCTTGAGTGGGGTAACCACGAAGCTGGTCAGATCACAGGGAGATTCAGCAAAGAGGATTCTCTTAAGCTGTCACCTGGACACCTCAGAAGCCCAGCCAGCAGTGGACTGAATCAGTAAATGGCCTGAACACAAAAGTGGGAAACAGTTTTGTACAAGACACCCCACTTCTAGTGCCTGCAGGCCCAGCAGGCCCAGCTATGTTTTCTGAGCAACAGGGAAGCTGGAGGTTTAATAAGAAATGACTTAGAATTGTGGTTCACCATGGCGGGGGTGGGGGGTGGGGCTGGCTTTGCCAACCAGAGGATTTGGGGCAATGTCTGCAGACATTTCTGGTTGACATGACGGGGGTGGGAAAGGCTGCTATGGGCATCCAGTGGGTAGAGGCCAGGGATGCTGCTCCACATCCTACAAGGCACAGACAGCCTCCACAGCAAAGAATTATCCAGCCCCAGGTGTCAAGAGAGCTGCCACGCTTTACTCCAGTGAATCCTAATAACACTATGAGGCAGCTGTTACCATCATCCCCATCTGGTGGATGAGGAAACTGAGGCATGGAGATTTTACGAACTTGTCCAAAGTCACACAGTTGGAGAACAGTGGTTGAGATTTAAACTGAGGCAGTTTGACACAGAGCTGCACCTGTAACCTCTCACCTCACTCGCCTGCCACCCTCCGGTCACTCCAGCTCCAGCAGCCAGGCTGGAGGGGGACAGGCTGGCTTGGAAGCTTCCACTGTGATCCCTTCGAGCCAGGAGGGGGCCTGGACTAAGGCAGCAGCTGAGGGCTGGAAGATCCTTGACTAAAAGGCCTATAATACAAGATGCTACGAAGTGCTGAGACGGCGACAGCCCTCCTGTAACTCACGTTACAGAGTTGGAGGGCGAGCGGTCATCCTGTATGTGGATGTTTTACAAACCCCCCAGCCTCCCGGGGCAGAGAAATGACATCCCTGACCCCTCAGCTCCTCCTCAGCTGCAGATGAGTGCTTCAGCTCACAACTCAGCCCATACAGCTCAGCAGGGCTACAAACCCAATCTGATGCTTGAAAGAGAAAAATCACCAACAAGGGAAAAGGACAAACACATGGGTATCTCGGGTCTCACACAAGGGGCATTTTCCTCTCCCTCAGGCCGGGGTCAGGAGTAAGGACTAATAGCTGAGCTGGACAGCCAGCCAGGGAGCCTGGAGTGCCCCCTGGGTGCACACTCCTGCCTTAAGGGCCACGGAACGAAGGCCAGGCAAAGACCCCCAGGGCTGCAGGTTCGGCTTGCTCTGTTACCTCATTTCCCAGACAAGCGAGGGCCCCCACCCTCTAGGATGTGGGTGGGCGCCCTGCCAGGTGTGCTCAGCATCCCTTCTCTACCTGGCAGGCTTAGAAGCAGGACCTGCCTCTGTCAGAGACCGAGTACAGCCTTCTATAGGCTCCAGCCCTCACTGTATGAAATATTACCTCCCTGCCAGAAACGGCTGCTGGGGGGAGAAACACCTCAGGAAGAAAAGGGTGGGAAGAAAACCAACATAGTTTTGTACACCTGTAAGCCCAGGTACCTTCTACACCTGCGGTCACCTTCAGCTGTAAGGATGAGGAAACCGTGGCTAAGAAAGTTTTGAAGACCTTGCCAGGTGCATAGGCAGATGGCTGCTCTCTCCCCTCCCTGACTAGGGGGAGTTTCCAGGGAAGGCTGAGATCTTGACAGTTCAGGGCCTTCATCCCACTCCCCGGGTGGAGCAGCCCAGATAAGCCTCCCCTCAGCCTGGGCTGGAGCTGGGGCACTACCTCCCCGAGTCCCAACCCTCGGCTCAGGCACAGGAGTGAGGCTCCCCAAGGGCCTCATCCCTCGGAACCAGCAAGGGAACTGCCAGGTCATTTCCACCAGATTGTTCACCCTGAGTCTCACGGACTCCAAGAAGGGGTCTCGTGGGCTCCTGAGTCAGGTGTGGGAGGACAGCCTGGTGGGTGGGGTTCTAGGGCCCTTCTCCCAGGCCAACCTGGGCTTTCTTTCTTTTATTTGGCTTTCACATAACATTTGACTTCAACAAAACGTTACGAAGAATTCACAAAAAAGTTTGAAAATCACTGCTGTCAACCATGAGGCCTTCACTCGGGAGGAGGACACTAATGCCTAGTAAATCTTCATCAGCTCAAACGCCACCAACTGGAATTTGTGCACATTTGGTAAATAGCTTTAACTTCCTTTCTCCAACCGCCTCCAGGCCCCTAGTCCCTTGCATTCTTTTTTTTTTTTTTTTTTTTTTGCGGTACGCGGGCCTCTCACTGTTGTGGCCTCCCCCGTCGCGGAGCACAGGCTCCGGACGCGCAGGCTCAGCGGCCATGGCTCACGGGCCCAGCCGCTCCGCGGCATGTGGGATCCTCCCGGACCGGGGCACGAACCCGTATCCCCTGCATCGGCAGGCGGACTCTCAACCACTTGCGCCGCCAGGGAGGCCCCCTTGCATTCTTTAATATGGCCAGTTTACATATGTTCCAATCATTCAGTCTCCTCTTCTGTCCAGACTCGCCTACCTACTTCACCATACCTTAGCTGCTATGGAAATTCTGGAGCCCTCCCCAGGGAATCATAGGATGGGCAGGAGGAGAGGGCCTCCCAGCAAATCAGGAACGTGGAGCTAAATGGGGTTGGTTAGATTACTTAATAATACATTTTCAAGGTACAACAGAAGTACCGGCTCTCTTCCAAACAACGGCATGTGGATTTTGAGCGGCTTTATTTCTTGTATTAAGCGATGTTTCCTTGGCAACACTGCCGGCCTATTGAGTAAGCGCCCTTGAAAAATGAGGTATCTTGGAGACAGAGACACCCTCTCCTCAGGAGATGGGACGGCAGTGGTGGTATTTGACTAAAACCTTCCTTAGCCTGGTGAGTGGTGAGGGGGTGGGAGGGGGAGAGCCATAGGGGGACACTCTTTACAAGAGGTTCAGGAACAGGGAGAAAACAACGCTATTCTCAGGGCGCTTTCACGGGAAAAGTGACCCAGGGCGAAGGGGGGTCCTTGCAGTCATTTCTTTGGATACTTAGAGGGGATCTGTACCCTGGAGGATGGTTGTAGCCCAACCAAGAATTAAGAGCCCAGCTCTCTGTGGGTTTGGGGGTCACACCAGGGGAGTGACAGTCTAGGGGTTGAAAATTACACATAATAGGGTGATTACAAAGTATCAGAATGGGAGGGGGTTGGCAAAGATCATTGAAAGGAGAACCAACCTGTGGCCTGAAGGGTGGGCTTCCTGGAGGAGGGGGTGTGCACTGGGAGAGGAGCAAGACCTGTGAGCAAATGAAACGGGGGTGGATAGAGGCGTGAAAAGGACACAGCCCTAAATGTGATCAAACTCAGGCGGTGCTTGCCACCTTGGCTGCATATCAGAATCACCTGGGGAGCTTTAAAAACTATAAATCACAGTCTTAGGGGTAGGGCCTAGGCTTGGGGTTTTAGGCCAGGTGATTCCAGTGTGCAGCCACGGTGGAAGGGTAGGTGTATCGAGGGGACTCTGGCAGCCTAGGGAGGAAACGTAGGGACAGAACCTGGATTCCAAGCCTCCTTCTCGTTGTGGGGGGTAAGCGGGACCTATCTTCAGGGCATTGTTTGTAAAACTCTGAGGAGGGTGGCGAGAGGTTGGGATGCACCACTGTTTAGGACAACAGTTTCAAAGTGTGGTCCCAGCATCATCTGGGAACTTGTTAGCAAAGCACATTTTGGAGCCCAGTCTCAAACCTGCTGGAACAGAAACTCTGAGAGTAGGATTCAGGAATCTGTGTTTTCACAAGTCCTCCAATTAAGTCTGATATATGTGAACATTTGAGAATGCTGGTCTAGAAAAGGGGTGGTCTGGTGGGCTTCCAAGTCAAGTCTCCACCCTTACTGCCTAGCTGGGAGCCACTCAGTTTCCTGACCTGTAGAATGTAGTTGTGAGGGTTAAAATGCTCACCAAGGCTCTCGTCCGGCCACAGGCACTGCAGGGCAGGAACAGGCAGGCAGGGATGGAGGGCGAGAAGAGACCCAGTGTGTGTGTATGGGGTGCAGCTGGTCCAGCTTCCCTGCCTCAATGCCCCTCATCTCTGGTCTCCTCTCCCGGATTCTGCCTGGCCAGTAGGCCTGTGGGTAAGGATTCACGGAAACAGCGGGCAGGGTGTGGGCATGGCGGGGCCGGGGAGAGAAGGAGCAGGGCCTTGCTTTCTTAAATTTCAGTTTTGCGTGGTGACTGTGACATCCGCAATGTGTGCTAGAAATGGTCTTTGTCCTCTCTACCAAGTACGAGCTTCTGGCCGCGCTGCAGACAGGGCGGGCTGATTTAAGGGTTTGGTTACTGGTCATTAACCCCTCGACACAGAGGTTACCGTGCTGAGGGCTGCAGGGCACTGATGCTAAATCAGGAACGAAGGCGAGTCATTTCCAAAATGATCTTACATTCACTAACCATAGGACCAGGTACCTATAGGCAATGGAAACATTTGTAAACATTCATAACTGTGGAGAGCAAGGTCCCTAGCTCAGAAACCCCCTCCCCTTGTGAGCCCATTTCCCTGGGGAGGGGCAACAGGTGAGGCTAAGCACACAAAACCCCCAGGTTTGTAACTGGCACTCAGCCCCTAGACAGCAGTCCACTCAGTTTAATTCAGCAAACACTCCTTGGTGCCGTCTAGGGTGTGGGCCTGAGCGGGCACTGGGGAGCAGAGAGGGGCCAGGCAGGGCCTCCCCTGGGAGCTCTCAGCCTGGAGGGGAGACAGCCATGCTGAACAGGGCAGAGAGAATAGCCTCCTGGCCAGGCTTAGCACAGACCGGGAGCAGGCAAAGTGCTGGGGGCCAGAGCTGGAGTGATGAACGCTACCCGGAGCTGGTCTGTGGGTGATGAGTTTTGAGAACAGCTTAGGAAGAGAGCAGTTTGTCCAGATAACTGACCAGGACAAGGGACCTCTGGCAGAGGGAACAGGATAAGCAAAGTCACAGAGGCTCGGCACTGCATTGCTATTTGGGAAAAGAGAGTGCCGAAGCGGGGTGGTGAGGTGAGGCTGGGGAAGCAGCTTGGGGGCTGCAGAGTTTGGACAGCACCCTGCAGGCTGTGGGGAGCTGTGAGTTCAGATTAATGGGCCCTCCACTTGCTAGCACATCTGAGGGATTCTCAGAGTCTTCTGAGACATTCAACATTTAAGGGGCTTGGAAGTGAGCTGGGATTAGAGGTGACTCAGGCCGCTCGGCAGGCCTGCCTGGAGGAGTTCAGTTGTGAGCCTGCAGGGCAGCTGGACTCAGGTGTGGTCTCTGAACATAAGACCGAATAGAAAAGGCTAAGCTAGGTCCTCCCACTGTGCACCTGAACCAGGCAGTGGAAGAAGCAGCGTAGGCACTGTTGCCAGGCTCAGAAAGTCTGCCTTCGATTCCCAGCTGTCTGTGTGTTTTCCCGTTTCATTCCAGACTTTGTGCCTGCAGCACGCAGGTGTCACCTCTGTACCACTACCTACGGGGCTGTGTGCAGCCCAGCCAGCCCCATCGGCAATCCTAATCCCCCACCTTGCGCTCACTGCTCTTCCTGTGTTTGCTGGTATCTCCTGGGCCCAGTGTGTCCTTGTGAGCCCCTCGGCTTCAGGAGAGAGCCAGGTGACAGGGGTCACCCTGGGCTTCTGCATGGAAACCAGTGAGAAACCAGAGATGAACTAGAAAAGACGGCTGCAGGATTCTTGATGCTGAGAGTTTTATTTGCTTTCTTATAACAGCACCTTGCCTCACCCTGGTCAGGGGGGTAGGCCTGATCCCCAGGCTGGCCAATCAGAGTAACCCATTGCCTTGGCCCAGGGTTGGTTTCAGGACAGGCATATGACCCAGTCTGGGCCAATAAAAGTTCCCCCTGGATTTCCTGTTTGTAGGGTCAAGCTGGACGGCTCTAAGTCCAGAGTTACCTGCTGCCTTTTTTCCTGAGGTAAATCACAGAAGCCCCTTCCCCTGTTAGTATAGGAGAGACAAAGTTTACACATAAAAGGAACCAGAGTCAAATGGTGGTGAGAGAGAGAGAAACGAAAGCGTCATTGAAGCCCCTGGATCCAGCCCTGCCTGAAGCCAGAACAGACATGAATTTGTCAGTTACATGAGATGATAAAATTTCTTTTGCATTTAAGTTGGATTGAGTTGCGTTTCTGTCACCTGCAACCAAGAGTCTTGGCTAATACAAAAGATACAGGAGACCTTTCCAGGTTACCAAAGGGGATGAGGCAAAAGGATCAGGGAGTCATATAGCCCAGTGGTCCTGAGGCACAGGGTGAATGTAGATATCATGTGTGTATAAGGTTTATTCTTTCTTTTTTTTTTTTTTTTTTTTTTAATTTTTGCGGTATGCGGGCCTCTCACTGTTGTGGCCTCTCCCATTGCGGAGCACAGGCTCCGGATGCGCAGGCCCAGCGGCCATGGCTCACGGGCCCAGCCGCTCCGCGGCATATGGGATCCTCCCAGACCGGGGCACGAACCCGTATCCCCTGCATCGGCAGGCGGACTCTCAACCACTGCGCCACCAGGGAGGCCCTATTCTTTCTTATTAAAAGCAAGCCATTTGTTTTAATAATAAAGTACTGAAGTTTGTGAATGTCTGACTTTTTTTTTTTTTTTACAAAATAAGGAAATATCTCACTCATTTGCATGCTGGTATGCTTTCTTCAGGGGGTGAGAAGCTAGTGAGCCTGGAGGTTCACACGCCCTAGTAAGTCCCTGGGAGGGGGCTGAGTATCTGAACATTATTAATCATGTGGGTATAAGTGGAGAAGCTGAGAGCTGCAGAGGGAGCTCAAGTTATGGGGAAGTAAGATCAGCATTGGTCCAGGATAAGACAATGAACAGGTGCCCTGGACTGGGGTTGCTGGCTGAGCCCCTCCTTTTCTGCAGCCTCTGGTGTCTGTCTTGAGGGAGCAGTGCTTGCCAACCACCCCGGCCTGGACCTTAGCCTCGCGTCCAGGTTCTGCTGCTGCCATTCCTCCCTCATTCCCCCTGCTCTCAACCTGCACCCCACACCTGACACAGATGCCTGCCTGGGGAGCTCTCTCCAGCAGAGCCCTCTGACACGGATGGAGGCTGCAGACGAAGGCCACTTCAGGCAGAAACAGGCTGCCGAGGGCCGGAGCACAGAGGAGGCCCCATCAATAGCGATGGCCAGTGTGGTGGGTCAGGCCCCGGAGGCTGCACACCTGGGCTTGTCACGGAGGGGAAGGATGCGCATGGGACGTGTGCTGCTGTCAGAACAAGGCGGGAGGGGGCAAAGCCAGGGGCTGGGGCTGGCAGCTGTGAAGAGGCGGGACTGAGCCTGCAGTGCCTAACAGTGACCCATCTCCTCTGAGAATAGGGCTGGGCACCCACTAGTCTGTATTCTGTGACTCTACCACCTGCCCATTGGCGAGAATAGGGTTGTTAAGGGGCCGAGAAGGCTCCCTCCTCCCAGGAATTTAAAACATGAAACGGAGAGACACAGAGATGAGGCAATACTATAGCTAAGACACATTTAGGGCAACTCTCTAGAGAAGATCAGTGAACTTGTACTGCTGAGAGCCACCCTGTTCCTACCTTGCCCCAGGCAACCCTCCCTTCGAGTCTATAAATGAATCACCCCAGGGTTGCTCTAATAGCACCAACCCTTTGTTTTTAGCTTCAACTACCTGTATTTATTTTAGCTGTTGTTGTTGACGGTTGTTACTCCTTCCCATCAAGTCCAGTTGTCCAAGTACAAGTACAGTTCTCTTGTTCATCGGTACATTCTCCATCTTCAAGAAAGCTCACACACCTGCTATGTGCCTGCTGGTCCCACGTATGTCCCTATTTTGGAAGGTGCTGCTCAAAACTCTTTATAGCTGTGTCTGCTCATTTACCACCACCTCCATCTACTCACTGACAAACGGCTAAGATGGAGCGCATCATGTGCACCTAGGAAAATGTGCCCTGACATTCCTCTTTTCAAAATACAACGTCTGCCAACTCTGCATCTGCCTGTGACAGTCAATGCACACTCCTTAACGCCTCTAACAGATTGATTCACTGCCCCGTCTGGTGAGGCCGCTCCTGTGCTTCCCTCCAGACTGAGCTCTGACACATCCCTGCATCATTAGTGTCAGACCTGGCCATGTGTTTTTTTGTTTGTTTGTTTTGTTTTTTTGCGGTATGCGGGCCTCTCACTGCTGTGGCCTCTCCCGTTGTGGAGCACAGGCTCCGGACGCGCAGGCTCAGTGGCCATGGCTCACGGGCCCAGCCGCTCCGTGGCATGTGGGATCTTCCCAGACCGGGGCATGAACCCGTGTCCCCTACATCGGCAGGCAGACTCTCAACCACTGCGCCACCAGGGAAGCCCGGTACACCTTCTTCGAGTGCCTGCTCAGCCTCTGAACCACTTCCCCTGAGCAGGGTTCCTGAATCTCCTCTACTCTCTACTGCATCCAGATCCCCCTGCTTTACTTGCAAGACAGCTGCAGACGTGTTCCTCCTGAACCTCCCTCCATCCTGCCCTTGAGCCTCAGAGGCAGAAGTTCCTCTCCAACCCCAGGGCCCACGCCAATGGCCTTGGACCCCATCCTCTCCCATCTTGCCCTGTCCCCACCCTGAGAATGTTGCTTCATTCCCTCCCCATCTATCAGAGCTTGTTCTCTATAGACTTCTTTCCATCAATCTCAAAACATGCTCCCTTATTGCTTTCCTTAAGAAGCAAACCTTAATACACACCTATCTTATCTCAACTCCACCCACTTCTAACAGGCAGCCCCTTTCTCTCCCTCCCTTCAGAGCAAACTCTGGGAAGAGAAGTCTACACTCCCCTCCTCCTCCTCTGCTTCTCCAGATGGAGGCTCTCTGGCTACCAGGTCCTCCTAGACCTTCCACGACTGCCACCCACATCATGGGTGATAAAACGCTCCCATGGCATCAACTGTCCTCATTTTCCAGGGACAGGTGCCAGGGCGAACCTTGACACCCTAGAAACCCCCAGGGGGATTGAGAAGGTAAATACTGATCAGTCCATATCATGGTCATCACTTAAAAGGCTTAAATTTTCCATGAATTTAGTCATTCCTGTATCCAACACGTATTTGTTAAGTACCTATAATGCCCCAGGCAAACATTACTGAGTGACTTCTGAGTAGCCCAGGATGTTCTGAGGAGCTAAAGATACTGCAGAGACATAAATGTGTTCTGTAGCCCAGTTCTACAAGAATTAAGACCTTTTTCCTGCAGAAAAAAAAGTTATGAAATTTTCCTTTTACGTGTGTCCTTCACCCAAGTCAACCTCCACTCCCACACATGTTCCTGCATTTTGTAGTGTATTTTTGAGCAAGAAAAAAAAAAGCTGTTTTGGTGATTGATTTAGAGAGCCTAGCTCTGCTGAAATTCCCAGTATATTAACACAGTGCTAACCTCAGTGGTTCCGCTAAAACTCGATGCTGGCAGGACTAACGTGCAGCAATGAATAGATTTCAGGAAAAGCAGCTGGGACAAAGGCAGTGTAGTGACAATGGAGTTAGTCGGGAAAATCAAATATAAGAATCCATTTCGGCCCATGATATATTCTGAACACATCTACTTAGGCACTTTCTTGAAATAGACAAGCATACCCTTAAGCTTCCCTGATATAAACACAGTTCAGACATCCCCACTCAGTGCCACCAGCCATTCCCAAATCCCCAAGCCTATTTCTTCCTCTTTTTTTTTTAGATATTTTCTTTCTTTTTTTAAAAAAAATAAATTTATGGGCTTCCCTGGTGGCGCAGTGGTTGAGAGTCCGCCTGCTGATGCAGGGGACGCGGGTTCGTTCCCCGGTCCGGGAAGATCCCACGTGCCGTGGAGCGGCTGGGCCCGTGAGCCATGGCCGCTGAGCCTGCGTGTCCGGAGCCTGTGCTCCGCAACGGGAGAGGCCACAACAGTGAGAGGCCCGTGTACCGAAAAAAAAAGCTACAGGGATATATTTTACAACATGGGGAATATAACCAATATTTTATAATAACTATAAATAAAGTATAACCTTTAAAAATTGTGAATTGCTATATTGTACACCCGTAACATATAATATTGTACAGCAACTACACTTCAATTTAAAATAAAGAATTGTGAAGGATCTGAGACTTCACCCTACTAACAAGCTAACCTAACAGATGCTGGTAGAAAACACAAGATTCTTGGGTCAGAGACAAGGGACTATTTTGCTCTGTATCTTACCATAGTCAATCTCTACTTTAGTGGAAGAGTTAACAATTTATAGAATTACAAAAAAATATGATCAAATTAGCATTCGGAAGCTCTAATAAATATAAAATAAAATATTAAATGCAGAGGATGTACTAAGAAAATGAAGAGATCCAAATAACCCTATTTGGATTAGTTCCCGAATAATGCAGAGCTGGAGGTGGCCAGCCAGAGCTTCAGGACAGGGTAAGGCTCCCCCAGGACGGTAATCCAGTCGGGGCCCTGCACTAACAGTCCTCAGCTGATGCCTGGGCAATAAAACCACACATGAGAAGCCAAGAAACAAACTCAGGGAAGTTTTTCAAAACCTCACAACCACTTGGTGCCTGGCATTCTCATTTATTTATAGGTAAAAATCGCAGAGAAGTGAAGAAGTCTGCCAAAGGTCGCAGAGAAGTGGCTGGCGATTTAAATTCTCGTCCCACAAAGTAAAACTTTTTCAACTGTCTCTCAGATGTTACTTGAAAGTTCTGGGGGTGCAAGCACAGTCCATGAAGGGCCTCTAATGCCGCATGCATTGGCCTTGGGAGCATTGCCGACCAGGCCAGGGGTGATGGCTTTATCATGACCCCACGTGGGAATGGCAGTTTCTAGACAGTGATTAGCAGATAGAGAAATAAGCTAGTTTTCCCACTCATTTCTCTCTCTCTCTCTCTCTCTCTGCATGTGTGTGTATATGCATGGAGAGCCAAGTGAGAAAAAAATGAAGAAATTCTAGAAATTCCAAAAAGCAAAGGCAACAAATTCCATCTACAATTCCACACTTCTCTTAAACACATTACCTGATCTAACAGGGAATTCATCTCCGGGGTAAATAGAAGACTTCTTTCAACTCAATTCTAATGTTTATACCTTGAGTCAAAAAGCACTTCCTGAAGCATAAACGTGGCAGCTTCAGTATTTCAAAAACTTTAGAAAGAATTTAAGTTCCTTTCATCTTCCTTCTTCCTACAGCCAAAAATTTACCTTCCTGTGGAAAAAGCACTTTTTTCCCCCTGTGTCTTTTACAGTCTAGAAGATTCAGGCAGAAAGAATGGGAGAGGTCTCCAGACCTTTTCTTGTCCCATTTCTCCTCTGAGGGCCTAATGAGAAAGTGGCTTGGGGCCGTAGGTTGCACCGTATAAACGGTAATTTCTAAGTGTCCGACTCCTTCTCTAGATTGGGGCTCTTCCAGGTCAGGGACCTGGGTAAAGCTGTCTCTGCCTCTCACAGTTCTTGGCCTAACATAATACTCAATGCATGCTTGTTGAATGAGCAAATGAAGGAATAAGTGAGTGAATGAGTGATGATTGAATAAACAGAGCCTGTGAGGAGACCCCATTGGTGCATTTTTCCCAGCAGAAGAAATTTCCCAGGCTGTTACACTAATTAGGGCTAATATTCTCAGTTATTTTGAGGATTGCTTGAAATTTGCTGCTAATTTAAATAAGATGGTTACATTTACTCATTAACCAAATAGCATGCTTTGCAGCAACTTCACCTCACTAATTTGATTAGTTACACTAGGCTTTCTCCTACCCAAGGCCTTCTCTGAGACCCGGGAATATCACAATGCTATCAGAGTGAACTTTTTAAACAACATTTAAGCAGAATCTCTCAAAGGGTTGAAACACAGATGTGAACCCCACCCCTCTTCCTTGTCCAAGCTGCCTTTGGGTCTCTGATGTCTTTGGGCCCCACTATAAGTTGCTCTACAATGCCACTCTATCACTAGACCAAATTTGCTCTTCAAGGGAAATGAAACTTTCCAAAATATGAGGACTTCCTGAAAGACAACCTAGCATGTGTTTGATGAATGAATGAATGACACTGAAGGAGAAAATGGAACACAAAATACAGGCATCCTTCCTAGACCTGTCTTGGCCAGTAGATTGTGCTGTGACCCCAGGCAAGTAGTTCATATCCCCAGTTGCCATTTTCTTGTTTTCTTATTTGTCAAAGGAGGAAGTGATTTAGAAAATACCTAAGTTTGTGTGGCAGAGACAAGGCTTCCTGGGCACCCAGAAAACCCTAATTTCCAGTGAGGTAGGGCCGTGTGATAGCTCTGGTGAATCGAATGTGACAGGAAGTGATGTGAGACACTTTTCGTCTGAGGCACAGAAGTCAGGTTTCTAGTCACACTCTTCCTCTTTGGGGGTGTTGGGGGTTGAACTGTGTACCTCAAAAATTCGTATGTTGAAGTCCTAACATCTAGTACCTCAGAAAGTGACCTTATTTGGAAATAAGTGTAATAAATAATTACACTGCAGATGTAATTATTTAAGTTAGGAGGAGGTCATTCTGGAGTGGTGGCCCCTAATCCAATATGACTGGCATCCTCATAAAAAGGGGGAATTTGGACACAGACAAGCACACAGGGAGAACACCGTGTGATGATGGAGTTATGCTGCCCCAAGCCAAGGAACTACCAGAAGCTAAGGAGAGAGGCCTGGGACTGATCCTTTCCTAGCACCTTCGGAGAGAGCATGGCCCTGCCAGCATCTTGGTCTTGGACTTCTAGCCTTCAGAACTGTGAGATGATAAATTTCTGTTCTCTAAGCTACCCAGTCTGCACTCCTTTGTTACGGCTGCTTTAGGAAATAATTGGGGGGAAAGACCATGTGCTTCGACTGTGAATCCACAAGGGTACCCAAGTCACTAAGGGCCTGGAGAGGCACCCCACCTTTAGCCAACTTTGTGAAAAGACAAAGAGAACTACCTAAAACCTGGAAATAAGGCAAAAAAAGACGGGAGGTTACCTATCCTTTCAATATCATAACTGGAACATCATCTAACAAGCCCACCCAAGAGTATGTAATTTTCCAAGAGAATATACCTGTGTTTGACTTTGTTATTTACCTTTTGATTAGTACCCAGACACTATGAAGTTAAACGTTAACTTCTAGAATCCTGTCTGGGTAGAAAAGATCACATTAAAGGCTATGATTTTATTTCCCTGTAGAACATTAATTACTTATGTATCTAATCTAGAATCTTATTCTAACACTCTTTTTTAGAAAATGCTTACAGATACTGAGTTCCTCAAATACTTTCAGTACCTGCTTACTGTTTCCCTTATTAATGAGTTAAATACGTTTTTATCATTTTAATTTGTTTAATGTAAAATGTTTTACTTTTTTGAATTGACAAAATTAACTTGTTTGGTTAATGCCAGTGAGGTTTGGGGATTGATTATTACCTGGCTGATACAAGTTCTCTCTGGTTTTAAAACCCCAAATGAAAAAACCTTAGAAATTTGGAAGAAGGAAACAACGAAGGGAAGTTCATCCTCAAAGTCGGCAGGATGAACTTGGCCAGGTCGCAGTCCTGCCTTCTTATCCTCTTCCTCCTTCACCATTCTTGCCTGGCTGAAATCCAAGGCATGCAGCTCAACTGTGGCCATATGCATAATTCCCAAGAAAGAAAAAAGTTCAAGCCCTAGCTGGGTTGAAGACTGAGGATGAAATAATATAGAAAAGTCTGTCTCCAGCACTAGAATGGCAACTTCGTGGGGGCAGTGACTTCCACATGGCTCATCACTGTCTCACAAGGCCAAGAGCAGTATCTGGCAAATTATGGACTCTCATTCATTAAAGAAAAATTTTAAAAGGTAATGAATTAAAAAGTCATAGAACTTCAGGGTGGGAGTGCCCTTAGGGATTTCTCAGCTTAAGCATCCACATGACATAGGAACACTTCACAATGCCCCTGGAGCCCGCCAAACATGGCTTGGACACCTCTGATGATGGAGAGGTCACCACTGCCTGAGCCAATGACTGGGAAAAGTTTCCTTTACACTCAGTCAAAAAATCTGTGTCCTTATAATTTTGGAAGTTTCATGTCTCTCTTAAATCTGCTCCTCTCTAGGCTAAACAATTCCCATTCGTAAGGACATGGTGTTGAATCTCTTTACCAATCTGGTAATAATTATCCAATATTTAGTAAGCAATGACTGTGTACCAGGTTTGTTGTCTAAGTGTTTTACGTGCATCAATTTATTTAATTCTTATAACAACCCTAAAATGTAGATACTACTATAATCTCTACTTTATAGGTTATGAAATTGACACAAAGAAGTTACGACACCTATCCAGGGAACCGGGTGAGTAAGTGGTAGGGCTGGGATTTGAACCCAGGTCGTCTGGTTCTTGACCACTCTATACCTCATCATTTGCCTTTCAACATTTTTGCGCTTCCTATCAAGTGTGATGCTCGGGGAGGAACATGTGAGGTTTCATAACAGGGCCCAGAAAGACTGTCACCTCGGGCAGGTCTCTGTTCCCCAGACAACAATGTGAGGTGTCACATCCCTCCTCTGGAGTTGCACAGTGCACAACCTGCATAACTGGATGTGGCAGTCCCATCTGTGAACTTCCCTGGGTTCTCCTTGACCTCTGTGGCCACGGTACCAAGAGATTTGCTGAGAGTTGTTAGTAGGAGGGGAAAATGTTCCTGGAAATGCATATTGAGCACTTAATTTGGACCAAGTCTGGGAGATTCAGAGTATCCCTGAGGCCTGTATCTGTCCACAGTCCCCTTCTGAGATGTACCCTGACCTTGTACTAAGGTGATATCCCTGAGCTCCTCCTTTTCTCATCTCTTCCATGAGCCAATGAGATTCTTAAGGGCTAGTGGATGCCTTTGGGAAGCCTTGAGAGCCAGAGGCCCTGCCTCCTCACCCATCGCTTACCCCTGTACCCATGTCCACCCCTGGTGGATGGATGAACGCCCGCCAAGGATACACGGCCTATCTCCAGGATGACCCAGTTCTCCTCAGCTCTCCCAACTCACTGGGAAGGCCATACTCAACAAACTCCTGCCATGGCAGAGTACCTACACCTCTCTGTTCTGGGAAATGTGTGTGATTTGAGGCTGGTCTCAAGCCTCCTTACCTCTGGGCTGTGCACCTCAGCTGCAGGCCTAGTAGGAGAGGGCAACTGAGCCCAGTTGGGGTTGTTCCATATACAGCCCACTTATACGAGGGTTCTGTGGGGAACGGGGAGGGGGACCCAAGTCTGCTTGCTGCAGCTCCACATCGAGAAGCTGATTTACAAAGCATCAAGGGAAGGCAGCTCCCAGAATTCCTGGCAAGCACAGCACAAACGCACAGCTTCCCAGGCCAACTGAATTTCAGAACAAAAGAATTCGAGGTAAGCAGATTGTCAGAGCTGGCCGAGCTGGGCCTGGAGATGGCCAGTCCAACTTCCTTGCTTGCAGATAAGAATACAGACCCAGACAAACCTAATCAATGGCGCTAGAGATCAGAATTGTCATTACCTTTGTGTAGAGGTATTGACCAAGAGGCGCAATGAGGAAGCCCACTGGGATGATGAGTTTGATCTGGGTGGTGCCTGTACAGTGTCTACAAATGTGGAAACTCATTGAACTGCACACCTAAGATGTGTGTACTTTAGTGTGAAAGTACACCTCAATGAAAGAATAAAACAAAATAAAGGTCCAGAGAGGGTTAAGGTGACATTGCAAATGTGTGGCAAGACCAGGCCTAGGACTCAGGCTTCCTGATGCCTCATTCACTGCCCTCACCCCTACACCACTGCATTCTTGCTGCTATAGCAAAATGCTCTCATAGTCTACGGGTCGGCTTTGACCAGAGCAGGAACCCACAGCACATGGCACATGAGGTCAAGGAAAGTCAGTCCAATGTGGGTTGGAGTTAGAAACTTGAGGGTATTTATACTGAGCAAGGCTCAATGAGCAGTAATTAATAATATTATCATTATAGCAATACTAATAGCTAACATTTATTGAGCATTATTTAAATGTATTACATCCTTTCAACAACCGTTACGGTATATACCGTTATTAATCCACAATTTACAGATTAAAAAAATAGGCCCTGGGCTTCCCTGGTGGCGCAGTGGTTGAGAGTGTGCCTGCCAATGCAGGGGACACGGGTTCGCGTCCCGGTCCGGGAGGATCCCACATGCCGCGGAGCGGCTGGGCCCGTGAGCCATGGCCGCTGAGCCTGAGCGTCCAGAGCCTGTGCTCCGCAACGGGAGAGGCCACAACAATGAGAGGCCTGCATACGGCAAAAAAAAAAAAAAAAAAAAAAAAGGGGCCCAAATTGAAAAACCTGCCCGAAGGTTCACAACTAGAAAGTTTCAAAGCTGACATCTGGACTCAGGCAAGCTGGCTCCAGAATCCAGGCTCCTAACAACACAGACTGCCCCGTACTGAATCATCTGCAGCTGGCAGACTGGCAGCCTCTGCTTGAACAGACAGCCATCATCCCGAGGAGGAAACACCTGATACTTGGTCAGTGATCTAGATAAGCACCAACCCTGCACATTTCCACATAGATTTGTTAAAAGAAAGTTTACCTGTTGTGTTCTTGATCGTAAGCATTACAAAGCAGAGAGGGAATTTACACAAAGACCGAACTACCTATGACCTGGCCATCTTGACCCACACTCAAGAACAACTGAAGACTCAGGTGCCTGGCTGCATTTATAATCAGAGAAATGCAAATTAAAACTACAATGTGATAGCACTATACAACCACCATAATGTCTAGAAGTTTAAAAAGACAGATAGTACCAAATACTAGCAAGACTGGGGGATAACTAGAACTCTAATATATGGCTGGTGGGAGTAAAAATACAACTACTTTGGAAAACTGACAGTATTTTAGATGGCTTTGGCCGCCATAACAAAATGCCGCAGGCTGGGTGGCTTAAACAAGGGAAGCTTAGTTTCACACAGTTTTGGAGTCTGGAAGTGCAAGATCAAGGTGCTGGCATTTCGTTTCCTGTGAGGGAGTTCTCTTCCTGGCTTGCAAACGACTCCCTCCTTGGTGTGTCCTCACATGGCAGAGAGAGAGAGACAGGGAATGATGAGCTCTCTGGTGGCTCTCCTTAGAAGGACACCAATCCTCCCAAATCAGGGCTCCACTTTATGACCTTATTTAACCTAATTACTTCCTTACACCGAATATAGTCAGGATTAGCACTGCAACACGTGAATTTTGGGGTGACACAATTTCAGTCAATGGCATTCTGCTCTTGGCCCCCCGAATTCCTCTCCTTCTCTCATTCAACATACATTCATTTCATCCCACCAGCCCCGAAAGTCTTAACTCATTCCAGCATCAACTCGTCTAAAGTCCAAATACCATCTAAATATCATCTACATCAGACATGTGTGAGGCACAAGGTAGGATTCATCCTGAGGCAAAATTTCTCTCCAGCTAAGACACTGTGAAATCAGACAAGTTATGTGCTTTCAAAATGTGATGGTGGGACAGGCATAGGATAGATGATCGCGTTCCAAAAGGGAGAACTTGGAAGGAAGAAAGGGTTGATGGGCCCCAAGCAAGCCCAAACCACAGCAAGGCAAATTCCACTTGATCTTAAGGCTCAAGAATAATCTTTTTTTTTTTTTTCCCCTTTTTTGTGGCACGCGTGCCTCTCACCGTTATGGCCTCTCCCTGTTATGGCCTCTCCCTGTTGTGGCCTCTCCCGTTGCGGAGCGCAGGCTCCAGACGCGCAGGCCCAGCGGCCACGGCCCACGGGACCGGCCTCTCCACGGCATGTGGGATCCTCCCGGACCGGGGCACGAACCCGTGTCCCCCGCATCGGCAGGCGGACTCCCAACCACTGCGCCACCAGGGAAGCCCCAAGAATACTCGTCTTTTGTCTCGATACGCTGCCCTCCGGGCCCACTGGGGTGGCAGTACCGCCCTCACGTCTCTGCAGGCCTGCCTGCCCTTCAGCTCTCTGCAGTGGTCTCACCAAGGTGCTCGCTGCTTTGGCCCCACCCCTCTGGTACTGGGCAGGGTCATCCTTGCCCACTGAAACCAGCACAGCAGGCCCATCCTTTGAGGGAACAGCCTTACCCCTGGGCCTGTGGTGGGAGTGGCAGCCCTGATGATCCCTACATCACCTTCAGTACTATTCTTCCCTTTTCTTGAGGAATAGCGCCTGTTCACAATTGAATAGCTATACGGTCCCATCTTATAGAATCCAAGAAGTCCAATAGCGTTCCTTCTCTCTGCCCCACTTTTTCTTTAGTTCAAACTGGGAGTGTCTCTGGTGGTATAAGCCCATCTCTACTGATGCCTTCTGCTGTGAGATGACTAATTAAGTCCATGAATCCCACCCATGATCTCTTAATCAAATGGTTGTTCAGTCACACTCTTGGTATTCTCTCCAGAAGAAGCTTTCTCATTTTTTTTTCAAAATGAACAGGCTAAGAATTTCCCAAATCTTCAAGTTAAGGTTAAATGAGGTCGTAAGGGTACAGCTCTGATCCAGTTGGGTTAGTGTCCTTTTAAGAAGAGACACCAGGGCTTCCCTGGTGGCACAGTGGTTGAGAGTCCGCCTGACGATGCAGGGGACATGGGTTCGTGCCCCGGTCTGGGAGGATCCCACACGCCGCGGGGCGGCTGGGCCCGTGAGCCATGGCCGCTGAGCTTGTTCGTCCGGAGCCTGTGCTCCGCAATGGGAGAGGCCACAGCAGTGAGAGACCCGCGTACCGCAAAAAAAAAAAAAAAAAAGGAGGAGACACCAGAGAGCCTGCTTATTCTCCCCGTTTGGGTTCCCTCCTGCCAGGGAAAGGCATGGCTGCCAGAGCCAGGGCTGTAATTTACACACAGCCTCCCCAACGGAGGCAGGTGTTCCTCTTTAGAGATGTATTGCCTTCCTTGTGCCCCACCCCAGGGGATCCTGGCATCCCAGCATCTGCTCCTTCAGACTCCTTCCAGGCATGGCAGGTATGACTCCCTTTTTTGCTCATGAGGATACTTCCTAATGAAAAGTTCCCAAGGCCTCTGGGCCCAGAGTAGCCATGACAGAGTTTAGCTTTTCCTTCCCCACACCAGACACACACGTGCATAGGGATCTCTCAGAGCACTCACCTGGGGCGTCATCCCGTGGCAGATGTACACGATAGGAATATTCTCTGTGTCTGGACCCTGATCAAGACACAAATCAGTCTTCAGAGAGTTCTGCAGCTGAACACCAGAGGAGAGGCGGCCACACCAAAGAGAAAGGAACGGAGAAACAGATGCATTAAATTAGGAGAAACAAGCATTCCACTGAGATAGGCTCTGCTTCCATAATCAATCCGAGGCCCTCTGAATACTATGGAAACCAACAAGCACCAGCTTTTACCTTGCATCAAGGTGCTGAGGGAAGACCAGCCTCCTCTGAAGGAGAAGCATTAGGATGCTGTTAAACGGCAAGCTGGGTTTGGGGAGCTGAGATAGTCTAGGTAAAAATAAAAGATATGCGTGCACACACACGAGATGGTGCTAGATTTTTCAGCCCCTCCTTTTGCACAAGGGTGGCATAATGGCCTTCAGAAGTCCGTGGAAAGAAGTCTTTCCAAGAAGTGGGCAACATGTCAGCTGTTTGGGGGCCTGGGATATCCTCTAGGACCAGGCCTTCTCTGCTTCCTGCAGATCCAGCAGTGGTTGGCCAGGCCCCAGCGGAGGCCCAGCTGATGAGGGTTCTCCAGAGTGGGAGGTCTGGTGGGAGAATAAGAGAGAAGGGGGCCAGAGTGGGAGCAGAAGAGAGAGGTATCTCTTATCCTCACCTACAAGCACATGGTAATCAACAGAACAAATGTCTGGGTACCATGAACCAATGTCATACCACATCTAGGTAGGAAAGCCGATATTCAATGTCCCTTTCTGGCTTAAGCTCACTCTCAGCCTTTGGAAAGGGCAGCTTATGGTCCACATGGTCCTGCTCCCATGCCATAGCTGAGTAGACCATGGCGGGCACCAAGAAATAGCTTAGAATGAATTAACAATTGTCTTTCTTTCCTCCCCTCTCCTGATCCTTCTCTTTCTGGAATGTGACTATCTCATGATGCTCTTATTCTGTCCTAGGAGTCCAGATGAGAGACCAGACACCGTGGTCAGTGGGTGCTGGCCACTAGGATGGTGAGGCCATTTAGACTGGGTGTGGTGGATCTGTTGGGCCATGTGCAAGCAGAGGAATCCAGTTGTTATCAAGGAGGAGATGAGGCAGAAGGCAGATAGATTTAGAGACAAGAGAGATCATCCTGCCCCCACTGCGGTTTTAGTGGCTTCCCAGCTCGAGTGCTCACGTCCAGCTGTACTTTAGTTCCTAAGCCCATGAGAGAGTCTGTGGTATCTTTACCCACCTAAACTTGAGCTAGCTTCAATAGCTCTTCTTAGCAATCAAAGCACTCTGTTCACAACAGGAGGCTGGAGATCAGAATCCAGGGGAGACCAGGGCAATGGGCCACAGGTGGGTCACCTATCTGGGGAAGGCCAGAGGCAGACAGCAGCCAAGTTTTCGTAGTCCTGATGGATGTGGCGGGAGGGCAGTGAACCCAGTTAAGGGGTGAGAAATGGAACAGATAACCAGAGGCCCACGTGTGCTCTATGCGACCCCTGTTCTTGACAGGGGACAAGGAACAGAGTCAAATTGTTTTCTCTTGAGCTCCCTTTCCTTTACTGGGTGATAGCAGCTCAATCTCAAACTTGAAGTGTAGGGGTTCTGCAGAAATATGAGCATGTGTCAGTTCCCTAGGCAGGGCCCCAGAAGCATCGATGAGGCAAATCCTCTATCATAAACCAATGACTTGGCTGGCCTGTGTGGGAGGAGCATATGCAAATATTCTCTGGACTTTTCCCACAGCCCATGGAGGGGTGGGTGTCACATTGGAAGCCGAACACTGTAACCCATCAGTGAGACCTGCTAACTTCTACTGCAAAGAGAAAGTTCCAGAAAGCCCTGGTGTCAGACTTGGATCTCCCCTGGATCCCCAAAGCTGGCCTCTGAATGAGGGGTGGGTGGTGCCTTTTGATAAAGTCCTCCTTGGCTCTGTGTCATCCACCCCCCATTAAGTAGGTGGTCTGTTGAGGAAGTTGGGAGAGACGGACTGAGATAGAATCCTGGCTCCAGCTGTGTGGCTTTGGACAAAGCAACATAATTCCTCGTCTGTCTCCTTCACCCTCAAATAGGGATAATACTAGTGCCAACCTCATAGGTCTGTGGATTAACTGAAACAATATCTACAAGTACTCAGCACAGGGCCTGACAAATAGCAAATGTGCAATAATTGTTAGCTGCTATTATTACTGCTATAACCTTTCTGAAGGCTGTTCAGGGAAACTAGCTTTTATGACTGCATCTATGTGCCAGGTCCCAGGTGAAGTGCTTTCCATGTGTTATCCCACCTAATTCTCAAAATAACATCGCCAGATTGGTAATACTATCTCTTTTAAGGGTGCAAGAAGTGTGTTACAGTAGGAAGCTCTGCACACCTCTCGGTCTGTAATGCTGTTCCCACTGCATGGACCCTCGGCCCTGGCCTTCTCTTTTCCCTGACTGAACCCTCCTCTTCCTGTGGCCCTCAGCTTCTCTGTCACCCTGGAAGCCTTTCCTGACCCACATCTGGGTGTGAGGCCAACACCTCCATTTCTCTGATTGCAGCACTTAACACGTTGTATTCTTGTCGCTTCTCCACTTGCCCGTCTCCTCTAGCAGTCACCAGACTAGCTCTCAGGCTTTCTCATTGCCTGTGACATGGGTCAACCCTGGCACATATTAGACAGTATGTATGTGTGAATGAATGAAGAAAATGAACAGTGAATGAATGACATCATAGTTGGACAAAGGGCAGAGCTGGAGTCTGTCGGTCTCCAAAGTCCAAGCTCTTTACATCATGCAAATGGAGACAATCCTGAGACTGTGAAAGATGCCCCATGAAGTGATGTGACTATAACCTTTCAGGTTTTGCAAACTGTCAAGGTCACGTAGTGATTAAGTAGCAAAGCTAATGTTCAGAAGCAGGCATGTCTGTTTCCAGATGCCGCTCCATCTCTACTGTCAGCACCAGAGCTGGGATTATCCAAAGCCATGCCATCTCCCAGTCCCGGAGCTCGGTGATCCAGGCGGATGCCCATGCCCACACAGCGGGGCCCACAGGCCCTTCAGCCTACAGGAGGCATTAGTGGGACCTATTACTGGATTAATGGGTAGGGTTATATAGACTTGACAATGGCCTGAGAATCCCAGGGGGTTATTTGACCTGAGCAATGCAGTTTAGGCATGAGTTGGAAGGGAAAAAGAAAAAAAAACAACGTGCCCCTGAGAAGACATCTGGTCTTTCCATTTCAGAATAAAAGTAATCACCAGGAAGAAAGATTCAGCCCCAGAAATCCTCTTGCTCTTGTGCTGCATCCTGCCTTGCCCATTGTCTCCTTATTGCCCCCATTAAGAGTTCATTATGCTCCTGGACAAGCAAGCATATCTCTGCTCATGTAAGAACCCAGCCTGTTGAGGAGGCAGGAGGGAGGGGGGCTGCTGAACAGCAGCTGGCAGATGAACATGCAGGGGGTCAGAGACCTCCGCCAGGCCCAGGAACGGCTGACACGGTTCAGCCCTCTGGGATGGCAAGTGGATGTTTTTCAGCACAACAGAGTGAAAACAGCCCCAGCTGTGGACTCAAACAGATCTGGATCACAACCCTGTATATGCCACTTACTATTTGACCAACCAAAGGTTTCTGGGTGTGGTGGTGAGGAGACTACATGGTAAACCTGCTGTATGTGCTCATAAGATGAGACCCTTTTGCTTGGAAGACAAGAATGCCCTGGGCCAAGACCCAGAATTGCAACGGCTGTGTGCATACACCTCCACTGTTATTGCTTTCCCTGCTTCTCTGGCTGAGTTTGGCTAATACTCTTTAGCTACAGCTGATAGCTTGGTGAGACCATGAATCCAGAAGCTTGCCCTGGCTCCCAGAGGTCTGGGCCAATAGTTTCTCTGGAGCCACAGTAGCATAACTACTTTGTTTGAGCTGGGTTCAACAGTGGCCAAGCAGCACACACAACTTGCTATGGGCTGAGTGTAGAGGTACCAGTAACTGCCGCATCCTCAGGATGGTTCTGGGGAGGTAGATGGGACTGATGGGCACCTCACAGTCCAGTGTGTTTCCATGGTGATGACAGGATCTGGAGCCTCAGGTAACAGCTGGGCAGCGCCAGCTGAGGAGTTTTCTGACATCTGAATTATACCAGCCTGGGAAGTGGAGAGGCAAGAGGCTACTGGGCAGTTCTCTCAGGACATGTCAGCCATGCCATGGGGACTCTTGTGGGAAGATATGACCCCCTCCTACAGGTTGGCCTCCGGGGACAACAGAGGCCCTACAGGAGGGTGGGAAGGGGGGAGTTCCTGGGACCTTGGCTCTGTCTCCTTTAGAATCCTAGGACGTGAGAGTTGGGAGGCCCCCAGGGAACACTGAGGCCAACCCTTCAGCAAGGATTCTTCTCCTCCCAGGCTGATGTTGTACCCATAATGTTCCTGCCAAGGCAGGCCTTGAACTCAGTTCTGAGCACAGGTCATCAAAGGAAGAGGCCTCAGTTCTTCCTTCAGATTTTCATCCTGGGATATCTAAAAGGTCTGAGGGGACACTGCAAAGGGAGGAATGAGAGTGATATCAGAAGCTGATGTTTTAGATTCAGTTTCACTGTTGATTAACTGTAAATATGGGCAAGTCACTTTGCCTCTCAGTTTCCCCATCTGTAACACAGCAGGGGGTGGGGGTAAGGCAGGTGGCCCCAGGGATAGTTTTGAGGGTAGTTTTGAGGGCTTAACTGTCATAGAAAATCTTTATGTGTTCAGTCAGCAAAAACCAGGTGAGATATCCAAAAATCAATCAGGTATTTAAAATACCTTAAGAGTTGTATGGTCCTGGGGAATATTGGAAGAATGCGAGAGTTTATAATGTTCAAAGTATTTTAACCTTAGACACAAAATACATTTATGTATCTGAGACTTTCTTCTACCCACGAGGACAGTATTATTTTACCACACTTAACATATGAAGAAACTAAGGCCAATAGACATTAAGACACTTGCCCAGGAAGTGGCTGGGTCAAGATTGGAACCAGGTCCAAACCCTCTGCTCTGTCCCTCCATCTTGCTGCCTCTGCTGGGGGAACTGCTCGCTGCCAATCAATAAGTGGTACTAAAACATCCCTCAAAATACAGCAAACTCAGGAAGGTTACATTTCCCAGAATGCCTTACCAGGAGGCTCTGTGTGAGTGAAAGACATAGCCCCGTGGGTTGGGGAGGCATGCAGGCTGGTTGGTAGAACTTCAGGCACCCATGCTTGAGGAACAGTGGAGTTTGTTATGTTGTCTTGCAATCTTAACCTGACTTCAGATTTTTGTTTTATTAAGTGGGATATGCAGGTTTGGGGCCAGAGCTGAATTGCTTAGGACTGTAAAGGAGAGACTAATCACCTCTCTCAAGGGAATGGAGAAGTTTGGGCTATGAAAGCATCGGCTGCCTCACACTCAGCTCCAGAAATCAGCCTCTTGTCCACAGGTCTACCACAGGTCCCATACTGGGGGCCAAGAGGCTCTTTCCCTCCCTGACTCTCCACACCTCTCTCTGGTCCTGCTCTCTGTCTGCATCTTGGCGAAACCCCGAGGGGCGAGCTCCTTACCACCCCATAGGCAATGATGTCTGAGTACATCCTCATCTCTGGGTACACGCTGACCAGGTACCACCGGAAGGTCTTGCACTGCAGCTGTTTCCTCAGAGCCTTCCTTGCAGTGATGTCCCCGATGTCGATTCCTGAGTCCTGTACAGGATGCAAACACAGAGATTCAGCTACCACCAGGGCACAGCTTTTCCCTGAACCGCCCCAACCATGGTTCTGGGGACTGTCTGGTGAAGGGACAACCTGAGAATATAACTCACGCACTTCCTAACATGTGCCTTGGCCCCATAACCGTCCCTGTTTGGTCTGTGAAACATCAGATCAGCACTGATGGGGACTGTCATCAAAGGCCATTGAAAATAAAGATGCAAATCCTTAAAAATTACTAAAAGAAAAAAAAGCTGTAGTCTTTGTATAAGTGAAAGAAATGGGAAGAATACAGCCTGATTAAGGTTTTCTCTACCTCAAGAGATAAGGTGAGAGATTCTGAACTGCTGGTGGAGAGGAAGAGGGAAAGGAAAGAGTTGAAGATGGAATAGTGCTAATTATATTACTATTCTAAGGATCATGGCAGCTAAGTCTTACATAACACAATGTGTCAGGCTGTGCTCTGCATGAGACAGGCACATATATTTATATTTTACTTATATTAAATTTATGTACATGGTCCCATTTAAACCTATGAGGGAGCACAATATAATCCTCATTTTACAGATGAGGAGTTGAGACAAAGGGAGGTTCAGTGACCTCCTGGGTGACTTGCCCAGAGTCCCACAGCTAATAAGTGGTGGACCTGAGAGTTGAACCCAATCAACCTGGGTCTGGAGTTCGTGCATTAAAATTTGCCCGGCGCATTTTTAGGAGCCTGTCCTTCTGCCTCTTAAGACCAAGTCCCTGTGGGAGAAGCAGCCTCTCTCTTTAGGCCTGGGAGGGCTTAGCATAGACAGCACTGTGTCTCTCACTTCCCAGGTGGACCAGAGAGGTGGCCCTTGAGCCATGGACATGCAGCAGACAAGGAGTAGACATGGAGACATGGATGTGTCCTTGAGTGAGAGTGAGAGAGAAGCCCCTACGTTTCTTGTGGTCCCAGAGCAGAGGGGAAGCCCTGGGTTTACACCCCAGCTGCTGAACAGGGCACAGAAGCAGCTGAGAAAGAGCTGATGCCACAGCAGAGGATGGAAAGGGGTCCCTATAGCGGGGGATCAGATGGAGATGGGTGACATCTCAGAGGACGACACCATGGAGCCAGGGATCAGAGGGGCACGTGGTATCTCATGAGACATAAGCCCAGAGCAGAGACAGAGGAGGATGGGGAAGCACATACAGCTCTCTCTCACTGACACAGCAGTCCATGCGCTGACAGCGTTACCCCATCTGGTTCTGCCATCAACTCCGGGATCAAGTTACAGGGGTTGGGAAAATAATGAAATTGACAGTTTAAGTCTGAAATGTCTGGGAAAAATCACAAAGATGGCTGCTGCATGTATCTGGACATGATCAGAACACATTTTTTTTTTCTTTTTTTTTTGCGGTACGCGGGCCTCTCACTGTTGTGGCCTCTCCCGTTGTGGAGCACAGGCTCCGGACGCGCAGGCTCAGCGGCCATGGCTCACGGGCCCAGCCGCTCCGCGGCATGTGGGATCTTCCCGGACCGGGGCACGAACCCATGTCCCCTGCATCGGCAGGCGGACTCTCAACCACTGCGCCACCAGGGAAGCCCCAGAACACATTTTTGATATCAGTCAACAGGGGCTTGAGTCAAAACAAAATGTAGATATAGAAGAAATACATTTATTTTTGCCCACCAGAGTTCAGGTCATGTAAAAATTTGAACCTGCCACAGCCTGAAGGTTTAAGTTCCAGACTCCTAGGGTGCAATTTCAGTGAGGATATACCTTTTGAATATTTCTTGATGACCTTGTCTCTGATGGGTCTGCTCCCTGGCTCCTGCCGGGAGCCCTCCCAGAAACTGCTACTTGGCCTTTCTCTGCTGGACCCCAGCTCCCTGACAATCAAGAAACATGTTCTGATGATCTCTGTGCCCACAGTCTAGCGCTGCGCCTGAACTATATTGATGAGACTGAGTTGAAAAAAGATTTATGAAATAGTGAACTTAGCAACTGACAATAAATGTATCCTGCTCACCCCTCCCCTACCCAAGACACCTGTTAAGTATTAACTCTTTAAACTGCTCTGCACTTTATCCTCACATCACAAAGCTATTCTCCTGGACCCAGGTCTTCTCACTTCATGCTATACTTGCCTTTATGTGATGTCAAATTAACACTGTCTCAGCTTTTATGGAAAGCAACTAGAAGAACCTACCTCAGCAAGGCCTCTGTATTTTCCTAAAAATCTAGGTTCCCATGGGAAAACTTCCTTTCTACATTCAGGATCAAAGGAAGGTTTGTCTCTCTACTTATAATCTACTCAAAAGTGGGAGAGAGACAATCCATCGGGAGTCCATCTCTACTTTAACTACTAGGAGACTCAAGAACCAGAGTTTTGCTCAGCTTAGGTGTCTGGAAATCATGTCCCTTTCCTCTTCCTGTTTATTAATGGACTTTTGCCTTTCCATTTTAACCGTTCAGCACATCTGTACTGTGTGTTTACTGTAAATTGCATCAAACTCTTTTTCAGAGCAGGGGGAGGAAATTGAGAAATAAGCAAACATTCTCAGAGAAGGTCACCTTGACCTTTATTATTAGAAAACAATAAATGTATCTTCCCCCTTTGCCAAATACTTAGCGTAGAGGGTTGAATAGTGTCTCTCCCCAGTATCAGGTCTGCCCAGAACCTCCGAACATGACCTTATTTGGAAATAGGATCTTGCGGCTATAATTAACTAGAGATCTTGAGATGAAACCATTCTGGACTTAGGATGAGCCTACATCTTCATAAGAGAAAGGAGAGGGAGGCTTGAACACACAGAGACAGAGGCAGAGAATGGAAAGATACATCTACAAGCCAAGGAACCCCTAGAGCCACCACAAGCTGGATAAGGCAAGGAAGGATCCCCCCCAGAGCCTTTGGAGGGAGCACGGCCCTGACAGCACCTTGATTTGGGGCTTCTGGCCTCCAGAAGTGAGAGAGAACACATTTCTGTTGTTTTAAGCCACCAGTTTGTGGTAATTTGTTCTGGCAGCCCTAGGACACTAATGTACTTAGCCACACAAAAAGCTGTCCAGTATTCCTGCCTGCGTGTGCAGCCAGATACAAAATTCCTTGTAGCCAAACCCAAAGAAGGGCTGTTGCCTAAGAACTGTGGTGAGTCATCCTTGGCACTCAGCCTGTCTTCGGGCAAGAGGAAGCAGGGCCACGTCTAGAGTTCCTGAACCTTGTGTAAGAGAATATTGATGCTTTGCTGCAGACTGACTTTGTTTGTTGATAAGCAAACTGATTTTCAATTAAAGTAGAGGCTGCATGAGTGGAAGGCTCCTCTGGATTTCCAAAAGCTTGGGACTGAATGTGATTATGGAGTGAGTGAGAGAGCTGGTTCTGTTCAGGGCACGGCCCAGGAAGGACTCCGCATAGAAGGAAGCGAGGGAGGATGACTGCCCAGCAAGGGCATTTTAAAGCTGGGGCGGGAATGCAGAGGGTGCGGGTGATCACGTCGACAACAAGAGTTAACACTTCTCTAGTGCTTTCCATTTGCCGAGCACTGATCAAAGTCTCCACATATTAACTTATTTAATTCTCCAAGGAGCCACTAGGCAGGGGTGAAGGGTTCCACCTCTACATTTGCAGTTGGGATGCTGTAGATGAAAGGTTAAGTAAATCGGGAACACACGTGCCTGTGACTGAACAGAATGTATCGAGATGCCACCACATCAAGGGCAGCTGGGAAAATTACTGGGGAAAACATGGAGGGATGCAGTACCCACATTTCCTCCCTCTTCTTTCTTTTTCAACTCATCTTTATTGAGTGCCTAGACTGTGTCAGGCACTGTCCTAAGCATCATGCATACGCATAGGAAGAAGTCACAGTCTGCCAGAAAGCAGAGTCTGGAAGATCCAGACAAGTAAACAGACCCTCTGCACACAGTGTGAAGCACGGCAGGAAGCAGAGAGTGCTGAGGGACAATGGAAGAGGGGCCCTTGGTCCATCCCCTGGTGTGGGGCAGCCAGGATGAAGGGAAAAGGGAGGAGAGCAGTCAAGGAAGGCTTCCTGGAGTAGGTGATGCTAAGGGTGAGTTTGGAAAGATAGGCAGGATTAGCTAAACTAGTGTCACCCAAACCTGGTTTCCCCAAACCAGCACCTGGGGAGCTTTTTACAGATTCTGGTACCACTATACACCTCCTTATCAAAATCTCTGAGGATGAGACCCAGAATCAGTATTTTTTAAAAGGTCTCCAAGTGATTCTGATGCAGTTGGTCTGTAGATCTGCTTTTAGGAGCCACTGACCAACGGAAAAAGGGATCACTCATATGGCTAGCAGATTCATTTGTTAACAAGAATTAGTGAGGTTTTACTGAGCCCTGATCACGTGCCCCACCTTGTGCTAGGCCTGGTGACACAGATATGAATAATAAAATCTGTCCTCAGAGAGCCCATGGTCTAGTGAAGTGGTTCTCAGCCCTGGATGGACATTAAAATCCCCAAAAAGCTTTCTTTAAAAAAAAAAAAAAGTCCCCTTCCAAACCAATTAAATCATAATCTCTGGGGTGGAGGCCAAGTGATTTTAAAGTTCAGCCAGATTTGAGACTCACTGGTCTAATGAGAGAGAGACTTTCAGACAACGGAACATTCTCTTACAGGGTGATGATGCAATGACAGAGACACGCAGGCAAAAAGGGGCGTTCTCCCCAGCTGGGGCTGGCTTCTAGAGAAGAGGTCGCTGGAGCTGAGTCTAAAACGATGGAGGAGAATTGGTGAGGGTGGAGGCTGGGGAAGAGGTTTTGCGAGGAATTCCAAGCAGAGAGGACAAAATGGGCCAACACACAGAGATGAGAAACAGCCTGGTGCGGACAGGGAGCTCGGGGCAGTTCCCCTAAGTCCACGCTGTCTGCAGAGCCTCCAAAACAAGGATGGTGGGCAGTGGGGCTGGAGACGTGGGTGGAGGAGAAAGCTTAGATCCATGTCTAACACCGGACTTTATGCCTGATCTTGTGCACATGGAGAGTCGTTTAAAGATTTCAAGTAGGACAATGACATGGTTGCTGTGAGTTTTTTAAAAAGATGACTTTGGGCCGTGGGGAGTATGAATTTGAGGGGTAAGACTTGAGCCAGGAAGACAACCAGAGGCTGTTGCAGAGGAAGAGGTGAAGCCTGAACTCAGAATTGAGAGGAATGGAAAGGTGGGCTTGGTGATGGACTGGGAATGGAAGACGATTAAAGGAAGACACTCAGGTTTAAGCTCACATGTCTGGTCAGATGGTGGTATCATGACTTTAGACAGAGAATAAGAACAGAAGCAGACTCGGGTGGGGAAAAAGATGTACAGTTTCAGTCAGATTCAGTCTGAAGTGCCTGTGGGAACACACAGGAGATGTGTGGCTGAAAGTCTGAAGCTGAAGGCAGAAGTCAGGCGAGAGAGAGTAACTAGGAAGCCCTCAATGTACAGGTGATACAGAACCCAAGAGTAGATGGGATTACCGTGGGGATGCGTATCATGAGAGCAGGTGGCCAAGGATGGGTCCCTGGGGAGCACTTAAGCAACCACTGGAAGTAAGCCTTGCCCACACAGAGTTAGGAGCAGTTGGAGAGATGAGGATGTTCTGGGGTGTGGAATCCTGGAGCTAAGGGAGTGAAGAGTTTCAAGGAAAAGGTGGGATCCTGTAAGTGAAAGACTCTAAAATAGCCATTAAATTCAGCAGTTAGGAGGCCCAAGATGACTTTGCCAAAAGCAGCTTCGAGGTAGTATTGGGATGTGACTTGAGAAGTGGACGGGAGGTGGAAAAGTGTTGACTCTTTGCACAAGCCTGAAAGAGGCAGAATAGGGAATCTGGACATAGAAGCGAACAGGGGGGTCAAAAGGAAACACACTGACCCCTTCCTTCTCCTCCTAAGGCTTCATCCTGGACATTTCCATCCCTCGTCTGCCTTTCTTGTGTTACCCCCCAGCCCCACCCACTTGACTTGGTTTGAACTCTTCTAGGAGTCACAGGCAGACACTGAGTTTCATCATTTTCCAATTACTTCTACTCACTCACTTCTCTACTATTCTTTGGATTTGCTGTCTATTTCAACATCTGGCAGCTGCAGTCGGGGGGAGAGGGCTACAAAGTTTGCAGCTTTGGGGTGCAGAGAGAAGGGGGGCAACAGTAATGGACAGGATCCCAGTCCTTTGCAGAAGCCGGGGATCCACAGTGCTTCGCTGGTGAGCTTCTGGGGAGTTTCCAAGTGTGCTTAACATTTTGCTATCAGAGGACACCCACAGCAGGGCTCAGCATCCTGCCCAGAATGCTGTGATCCAACGCCCACAGCCACAGATGGGGCTAGAAGGCACCACCATTTCCCTAGAAACACTCCCACTGTCAGAGCTGCATTCGGGGCTGGTTCATTAGGGCTGGCTGCACTCCCGCTGGTACTGCTTGGTTCCTCATTCTTCTTCCCAACTGCTGAAATCTCACTGATTGTAGGAGGATGCAATCAACCCAAGACCCCTCCCCGTGGTCGTGGTAGTGAGGGGGTTGCCTGAAAGTTCCCACCCATGACCCAGCCTACTTTCTCAATCACTCAGCCTGGGCAAAACATTAGCTTGGTGGACACATCGGGGAAGGAGGCCTTCATATAGAAACTTTAAGCAAAGATCAATCATTGCCCTATTAGGAAGAGAGAGAAGAGGCTTTCTAAAGGACTCACGAGGGGAAGCCATGGCCTTGGAAGGAAAGCAAGAGGTCATGCAGTCAACAGCTCCATTTCACATAAAATGCAACATAAGCAATGATCTCCAGGCAGACCAGCTGGCAAGCAGGCGGGGATCCCGTGGCTGGCATCTGTTGGGTTCGCCCAACCCAGCGGTCCAAGGTTACTTCCGTATGACACACAGCAAGGCTGAACAGAACTACCAAAGAAACATTGCTTTCTCTCTCACACTTCTTAAGTGTGGGTGACTAGAGGGCTAGAGGACTGTGGCAGGCGATGATGAGGTTCTGTGAGAGTTAAAAGTAGCCTAAAAAATGTGGGAATGTAGCCCAGCCCCATCCATGTGGCTCAAGCAATCCCAAAGGCATAGGAATATTCCTTATTGGTCTGGTCAAAGGTTCGATGGAGAAGTTTGAATCCAGTCTACAGGGAAATTAAGGTGCATTTTGTGAATTTTGGTAATTACTGGGATATTTGTAATCCAGGACCATGAAATATCTATTGTCAGAGAAGCTGAGAACCTGAGAGCATGTTGGAACCTTGGAGCCACTTGGTCCAACTTTCTCACATAGAATGAGGACACTGCTGTCTGGAGGGAAGGAGCCCTCCTTCAAGGAGGAGGTGACCAGGGATGGGGTGGGTAAGATGCCTTAGCACCCTATAGTCAGCCCCTTTTCTCCAACATCTTGTATCTTAGGGTTTGAGAATTCACTCCAGCATGGCAAACAAGACTCTGGCTGTCCCCTGGGAAGAAGGGTTGAATCTCAGGTTTGTTTTGTTTGGTTTTTTTCCCCAACAACTCCCAAGAAACCCACCCCCACGGGGCCTTCCTACCTCTTGGGGTATGTTCCATGCCATGTACACATGGCTTTTAAATTCGTCCATCCAGACTTCAGCCACCCTGAGGGCGTTCCTGCGGACATGGGCGGTGAGGTCCTCGGTGTAGGGCTTGTGGGCTCGCTCAATGTGGGCAATCCGCGAGCAGGGCAGGACCTCCACGCTCCCGCCACACTGCCACACCTGCGGAAGACACGGCCATGCATCAGTGCCCAGACCTGACCCCGAGCCTGGAACCCAGACCACAGGTGACCACGAACACGAGCTCAGACACATCCAGCTCTCCTCAGCTTACTCTCCTGTCTGCAAAGGGAGCGAGCTGTACCTTATTTCTACTCCTAGAACAGGAAGGTTATTGAGTCATTAATTTGTGTCTTGTTTCCAGTTGCTGTGGATTTACCAGCAAAGAATTAATGCACCCTCCCTCTCCAGTCTTTCCACCCTCCCTCCCCCAAAGAAGAGACTAGACGTTTTGTGACCAGCGATCTGGGTTCTCCTTGCCCCAGGGGAGAAGTTAACAAAATCCTTGATAATGGTGTCTGCAGCAGCGCTTGACATGGAGAGACCAGCAGAGCCTCCCAACAGAGACATCACCTTAAAATGGACAACCTGGGCCTGGACACAGATGAGTGATCTCCACAGGGAGAGCTAGGTGCCCTGCTGCGGCTCCATCTTTCCTGGGCTCTGAGTTCTGTCAGAACCCAAGGCGGGGGGGCACTATAAAGAAGGGAATAAAAAAAAAAAAAAGAAGGGAATAATATGAAACTTCTCCCTGACCTTGGTGAGTAGGAGTTTGAACAGGATGCCATTTGATTTTGAAAAATAAAGAAAAATGACCTTGTAACCTGAGCGTCGAGGGACAGTGTCTTGGAGCCCTTGCCACAATCATTCCAGCCACTGTGGGAGTTCAATGCTCTGGAACGTGCACATCCTTTTGTGTCTTCAGGCCTCTGCCCATTCTATTTGTAATTTTGGAATGCCCTCCCTACTCCTTCTCCTGCTGAAAAAAAATATCATCTCTCAGGATCCTGGCCACCCAGCCACACTATTGTGGGGTCTTTGCTTCATTCTTGGGGCAGAGCTTCCTCCTCTGGCCCTCAAAGCTCTTCATACCACAACTTACCTGCTAATAGGTCAGCCTCCCCCTCACTGTGTTGCAAGAGGGCAGAACCCATATCTCATTCGTTTCTCATCTCCAGCACAGAACACAAGGCCTGGTACATATAGGTACTTTGTAAGTACTTGTTGAATAAATATATAAATGATTGATGCCTAACCAGACAATCAATCAGTAAATGGTTGGTGCTTAGTAAAGTGGGATGAATCTGAAATACCTGGTCAGAGAGGCTGAGTGAGGCTTTTGGTGGAAAGCAATCAAGATCTCTTGGTGGACAGCGGTGATCACTTATGAGGTGTTGTCAACTGGACAATTTGGCGGATGATATTTGCGCTTATAACGTGTACTCATCGACAACCATAGGTTTTCCTCCAAGGAAAGGTCAGCTTCAAATTTAGCTTAATTCCCCTCCCCACCCCGTGCTAGTTAGGAAGAGAATGTCTTCTCTTCCACCAGGCTATTTCACACCAGTTGGTCCTGTTGGAAGTTGGAAGGCAATGGACTGACTTTCTAAGCTTGTCTTGCATTTAGTATATTATTAATATTTAGGGCCAATGGAAAGGAAACAAGCATCCCCACTGAGTGTCCACTATGTGCCAGGCACCGGCACAAATCACACATAGTAGCCGTGTGACCTTGGGTTATTCACTTGATCTCAGTGTGCCTCAGTTTCCTCATCTCCAATGGAGATCCTAACAGTTCCCATCTCACGAGGTTGCTGAGGAGACTAAAGTGCTCATATACAAAGTGCTTAGAAAGATGCCTGACACATAATTAGCGCTCAATCAGCCTCAGCTATTACTGAACAAATGATACACAGCAGAATCTTCAGAATAACCCTGTGAGGTAGTGGTTATTGTCTCCAATGCCAAACGAGGAAACTGAGACCAAGGCTGTCCCTTGCCCGAGACCACACAGCTGGTACGAAGGCAAAAGGATGAGTCTGAGCCTGACCGAAGCTCAAGGAAGAGCCAGTGCTTCCCTAGGTGATCATGCTTTGAAGGAAGTTTCCACACCCAGGGGTGGTTCCGAGGACCAGGAAAGGAAGCCATGGAAGGCTCTGGGGTGTGTACCTTTATGTCCATGACCCGTATATTCTGGGGACTGTGCTGATCTCCAATTCACTTTGCTCAGATTTTCAAGGAAAGCCTGTGAATATGTTACTGATAACACACGGAGTCAGGGTAATGATTCTTTGTGCCACTGGAACGGAGGCTACTAATTGACATATTTCAGCGACCCAACACAGTACATGATTTGTAACAAAGCTCTTTTATTCCAAGACCTGTCTCTCAAAGAGTTCAGTCGCCATTTCATCTTAGAGTGGGAGCATCTGCCGTGGTTCTAATCAGAAGGGTGGTGGCAACACCTCCCATTCTGCCCTTAGCTGCACGGTGAAAGGAGCCGTGTGAATTCACTGCTGACCTCTTGAAGCCACTCCCCTTTCCCCATCCTGTAGCCACCGCCCTCATCCAGACCACTGCCATGTCCCATCTGGACTCTGCAACAGCCTCCAAACAACTGCCCTCCCTCCTGCCTTCCTCCTCCAGTCTCTTCTCCACCCAGCAGCCAGAGTGATCTTTTGAAGGTGTACATTGGATCCCGTCCCGCCTGCACAGCGCCCTCCCCAGCACAGCCCCTGAGGCTCCAGCAGCCTGGCCCCTGCCCACCCCTCCAGCCTCGTGCTTGCTTCCTAACACTCTGTGCTGCAGTCATGCTGAGTTTTTACTTCCTCCAGCATGCTGGGGTTCCTCTCACCTCTGGATTTCTGCATATGCAATTGCATACCCACCCTGCCCCGCTTCACCTGACATCCTTGGGGCGTCAGTTCAGCATCACAGTTCTGTATCCCCTTCAACTAGGTGAGCCCGTCATGCTCTGTGGTCCCAGCCCTGTCTTTCCCGACCATAACACTCTGGTACCTGCTGGTTTACTAATCTCCTTCCCTCTTTCAAAATGTTCTCCAAGCTCTTCACCATATTCTCCTTTAGACATGTGCTAAATGGTGCCTAGAACACATCACGGGTTTCCAGCAGAGGTGGGATGGCTGGGCTGGGTGGGAGTAGCACATAGTTTGTAAAAGCACAGCTTTGGAGCCAGCGAGAAGTGGATTCCAATTTTTACCTCTGCCACCTGCTGCTATGTCACCTTTGGCAGGATATTTCTCCTCCCAAGTCTCAATTTCGCCCGGTAGAAGAAGGGGATGGAGTGCAGGTAGGTGTTTGACCCTGAGCCTGCCTCCGGGTGAGCTCTGTATGCATGGCAGTCGATGTGGGATCAGGACATCTGGGTCTATTCTGGCCCCACCCTGTGCTGGCTGAGCGGCAACTCTGGGGTACTTAACATCCCATCTATGAAACTCAAATTACAGTGATTGCTACACTGAGCTGTGGGCTCTGGAAGCCCCTGTCATAGTGCTCGGAATATTGTAAGCCCTTAGCCTGCACTTGTTATTATTGAGTATTTTATAATAACCATTATGATTGCTGCTATTGGCTTCTCTTGTACAGCCACCTTCAGGGGACAAATGATTGCAGAGGAGTCACGTGTCTGGCTGAAGCCCAACAGACAACAGACGTGCTGCCCTCCAGAGTGCCTGGCCCAGCAGGGAGAGGCTCCTCTCTGGAGACTGGAAGCACCTGTTCACCTACAGCTTGTCTCCGTTCTCCTCTCTTCTGTGAAAAGAAACTCATCTATAGGGAGCATCTGCCTTGGATGTAGCCTTTGGGTTCCTGGCAGCTTCTGGTTGGAGCAGAAGATGTGTACTTGGCGTGTTTGCCCCTCCACTTCTGGACCCTGCCCAATGACCCTGAAATAAACAAGAGAGAGCCTGTGCTCCACGATCCCCGCATGATGAGCAGCTCCGCTGACCAATGGCTTTCTTCAGAGAGAATCTCAGAAGTCTTACCCACAGCTGATCTCAGAGACCCTCTCATGGATGGCAGACAAAGGATAGGAAAGAAAATCACTGACATTTGGACCTCATGAAAGATGACATCATGAAGCTTCCACGGAGGTTTGGGAGGATGAGGAAGTAAAAGGGATCCAGGCCTGGAACACAGGTCTTAGCTGGCAAGATGTGGCAAGACCCAAACCAGATAGAGGCTACAGACGGGAGGCATTGTGCCAGAGAAGCACAATGGGCCACTGGAGGGAGGGCAAAGATGTGGGACAGAATGATGGCTTAGCATTGCAAGTTCTAGGGGGTGGAGATGCCAAGAGGAGGAAGGGCAAGGGTTGGGTACCAAAGGGGTGGCTGAGAAATGAAGACCAAGGGTCAGCAACCAAGAAGGCAGATGAGGTCACAGGGCACAGGAAGCCACTACCAAGGTAGAACTTAATTTTTACCTAGCGCGCTTGTGACCCAGGCTCCTAACAAGTGAGGCGTGTGCTAGCCTTACAGGCACTGGGGATGCCTGGTGGCACGTCAGCCCAAGGCTGGACCTCGTGGCTTCTGTTTTCTTGACCATGTTTCTTGACCATACCAATTTTTTTCCCGTCTCTGTGCCTTTTCACCTGCTAGTCCATCTTTCTGGAATAAATCCCCCACTTGTCACCCAGCTCAAATCTTACCTTCTTTCACCCACTCAGTCTAAATTATATTCCCTCTGAATACTTTTAGCACCCCACCCTTTTTCTTATTAATGCTTATTCACAATACTTCTATTTATGTATTTCTTCATTCGATGTCTGCCCTCCACCTCCATTGCCCTGCTAAAGTATAAGCTCCAGGAAGACAAGGTGCACGTTGCATATACCAGCACCAGGCACTCAGGACATGTTCAATAACTGATCTGAATGAGTGATTCCAGCAATCCCAGAGCCCTGGGCTTTCATTCACCATACAGAGAGGCGGCCTAACTCGTTTAGCTGGCTCCTCTAATAAAGGCCATAAACATAAAATGTGCCAGATTTTACTGAACACAATGACTTCCTTCAAACCCAAGTGGTTTTTCAGCAAAGCTCTGACATTTAAGTGCAGGCTGCTACAAACGAGAAGAGTTACTTTGGCTGCAGAGCTTGAATTACCGTTATAAAACTCGGGAAGTTATCAAATGAACCTGGGCAATTGCAGGCAGTTTCATCTTATGGAACCATGAACTCACTGTAGAGAAAGCCCCCCACCTAGCCAACGCTTCCAGACGCCCACGGAGAAGCTGCTGGGCTGACCCCAGACGCGACCGAGAACCTGACACAGCCCTTCCCAGGGAGCCCTAATCCTGTGATTGTTTCTGAAAAAACGTGGTGCATCCATCTGGGAACTACAAGAAAGCATGCAGGTCTTGGGGGCTGGTAGGCAGAGTGTGAATCCTGCCTCTGTCACACATTAGCCTTTGACTTGGACCTGTTCTTGGATGTCAGTTGCCTTTTTATTGGGGCAACTGGCAGGTTTAAAAGAGATGCTGTATGAAAAGCTCCCTCTAGCAAAGACAGGCATCTAGTAGGTTCTTAGGAAGGGTCAGGTTCCTTTCCCTTCCCAGGACTGGGAGCTGCTGGTACAAAGTCAGGGTCAGAAGACTGAGTTTATGTCCTATGTTTGCCACTTACATAAATAGACCTGTTTCCTTCCCAAGCCTCAGTTTCTCCCAGCTGCCAAATGGAAGAGTGGACTAACTTGGAAGTGGACTAACTTCCTAACTTGGAAGCTGGACTCAGTGACATGTTAGATACCTTCTACTTTTTGCATTCTGTGGTTCTAAGTGTTCTTGCCAATACCTCAAATATTACCCAGTATTTGAGACAACCAGTAGAGTTGTGAATTGGGAGTTATAAAATAGGGAGACACTGGAGGCAAGACATCAGGATACAGTGTGACCATTTCTCCTACTCAGAGTCTAGTAATCACTCTGTAGTCTTTGGTAGGAATAGCAGATAACACTCCCATGTTAAATCCATTCACTGGTTAATGTCCTTCTGAAGCACTGGGTTAAGAAGGATTCTGAGGCTCCGTCTGGGCTCAGTGGAAAAGCATGCCACCATTTATTAGTATCTACCGAGGGTAAGTGATTGGGGGGCGGTGGCACCTTAGTCTTGTACTTCATAACCACAGTCCACAGGATAAGATCCCAAATCCTGTCCAGCTTTTATCTCCTTATGACATTTAATGAGCTCTTCTCTCTTGGCAAAATGTTCCCACTGTTCCCTTAGCCCAGACATCCTCCTTCCTGCTCTCCGTCCATCCAAAGCCAGCCTGGCCCTGTTCCTCCAAAGTCCTGAAACACGATTTGCACCACTCAGGTGGTCCTTTATTTCTTGGTTCATGTTGTCAATTACCTTTTTATGTGTAGCTGTCTCGCCTAACTTGGCTGTGAAATGCTGAGACAAGAGTCAAAAGCCAACCCAGGCAGGCTGGGGGGAGGAAGACGAGGAAGATGGAGGCTGAGGCCTGAGAATGGCTGGCAGAAGACCAGCAACCTGTTTGCAGAGTGGTTGCAGGGTCAGAAATGCAGGCAAACAAAGACACTGACGAGGGCATCACCTAGACACCGCATGCGTCTCACTCTAGCAACAGCCGTGCATGGGAATGAGAAGGAAAGAGAGGTCAAGCCTAGGCAAAGCTAAGTCAAAAGCCAGAGGCTGTCAGCCTCTTCCCCCTATCACATATATTTATTTGCCTGGCTAATTCCTACCTACTTTCCCTGTCTTCCCTGAATTTGGTAAATGCCTCTGCTCTGCATTCCCATGTCACCTATACCTCCTCCAGCTGTGTGCCTGTGTACCTTGTATATGTACAGTTTAAAGACACATAACACAAGGGACAACTGTTTACCTACCGCCCACTTAAGAAACAGTATTGGCAGCAACTTAGAAATCTCTGTGTGCTGCTCCTTACCCACAAAGGTAACCCATTATCCTGAACCTTGTTAATAATTTCCTTGCCATCAAGCTCAACTATGTACTTAGTTTTACCTGGTTTTAAATGCTGTATAAATGGAAGTATATTGTCTGCATTCTTCAACTTGCTTCTTGCTTCATTTATTTTCATCACCATTGGGCTCCATTGTATAAATGTACAGACATTTATTTATGCATTCTCCTGGTGGTCCAGTCTGGTTGTTTTCAGGATTATGAATAGTGCTCCTTCGAATATTCTTATACATGTTTCTTGGCACCCAAGAGAGAGCACCTCTCTGTGTATCTGCACATAGTGGAATTTCTGAGCCATAGGTTATAACACACATTCAACTCTCCCAGGGAGAGCGAAACTCTTCGAAAGTGAGAATCCCATGTTCCGGTCCCACCAGAACAGATGAGCACTCATGTTGCTTTACAATCTTGCCAACATTTGGCATCGTTCATAGATGGGTGTGAAATTCACCCTCACTGTAGTTTTAATTTGCATTTCCCTGAGTACCAGTGAGATGGAGCCTTTTTCCTATTTATGGGCCCAAAACACCAGCCTGTGAGAGAAGACCCATGGTCACCTTGCTCTCCTTAAGGAATCTCAAGAGCCTAAACAGGGCCTGGCATATGATAGATACTCAATAAGTTGCATGAATGAAGGATTGAGAGTTGAGCCTTAGTTCTGAGTCACCCCCTTGTGCACTTTCCTTGGTGCTCTCCCAGGTTCCCAAAGGCAGATATTTCACTATTTTCAAGCGTAAGGAAACATTTTTTAAAGTCTGACAATGCTTATTCTTCTATCAGACTCCACAGAAAAACACTCCCTGGGGATCCAGTTTCCCAAGCCCTATTCTTACAATAAAACACTGCCAAAAGGTCTTTTGGACAGAATTGCTGCTTGGGAAAAAAAAAAAAAAATGATGCTTTTTCTTGGAAGATGTCCCTGAAGGGGTCTGATTTTGGGTCAGCCGTAAGAAGCCCTTGAAGCAGTTTCCCTGTTTGAAAGGGATCCTTCAGAACTATCAGAAGGCAGCAGGAGGATTCATCCCGCAGGAATCCAAGAAGAGACCAGCTGGGCTGGAATGTCTGGAAACTTTTCATGAAGAAAAAGTTCAAAGGCTGTTTTGCAGGAACTTGAGATTTGCTGAAATAGCTGTTTACCTATAGGAAACCCAGGGGCAGCCATGGTGCCAAGCTCAGCAAACCAGCCCATCAGAGACAGGGGCCCCAGCTTTCCTTGACCCTAATGCTCTGACTCTAAAGATTGGGACCATGGAAGTTCATTTCCTTATGGGAGATTCCAGGAGGATCGCTTAGCAAACACGTGGTCATTGAGATTAGAAGCCCTCTTTCAGTCATTCCAAACAAGGTGAACTTATACATGGTTACCTTAAAACTCGTAGCAGCCAACAGCCCTGATTACTATTGTCCACATGCAGGCTAGGGTGGACTCAAGACAGAATGGAAGAAAAGGAAGAAGACAGGCCTGGTTCTACCTGGGGTTGGGGAAGTGAAGCCAGGAGAAGGGTGGTCTCCAAGGATGTGGCTGACTCCTATCGCTTACGAATTTCTGTGTTGTGTTCCTCTACATCTCCCAGCCTTTTTTTTTTTTTTTTGCGGTACACGGGCCTCTCACTGTTGTGGCCTCTCCCATTGTGGAGCACAGGCTCCGGACGCGCAGGCTCAGTGGCCATGACTCACGGGCCCAGCCGCTCCGCGGCATGCGGGATCTTCCCGGACCGGGGCACGAACCCACGTCCCCTGCATTGGCAGGCGGACTCTCAACCACTGTGCCACCAGGGAAGCCCCTCCCAGCCTTCTTTGAAGTCGGGAGGGATTGTGTGAGCAGCTCAGGCCTGTCACTTTCAGGCCCACGTGGGTAAGTATCCAGTGTGGGAAACCCATGAACATTTCTACTGCTTCTCCTCCCAATCCGCTGGATGTTTACGCCAAGATGACCTTGAAGTTCAAAGATGGGGAACCCCCAAGAAAAGCAACCTGAGTCCTCAGTTACCACTTGGAGAAGAGCTGCCCAGGAGAGCCCCCCAACATTTAGAGAACTGTGAAGTGAGTGAGAAATAAACTCGTCCCGGTTTCAGCCTTTGGGGTTTGGGGGCTGCTGTTGCAGACTGTGATCATTTCCCTGATTCATACAAGCTGCCAGCATGTGGAGAGGCAAAGTGACCAGAGAGGCTTGGGCCCTGCAGCATGGATAAACAGGGGTTCAATCTATCAGGTGAGACTTTGCAGCAGAAGCAGAGAAGGCATGGGGAGAGATTGTCCAGGTCCAGATGATGAGTCCATTCAGAGCAGGTCCCCACTAGGGACTGAAGATACAGAGAGATTTAGTCCCCAGTGGGGAGAGAGGGAGCTGCCAGGGGTAGGCAGGTATTAGGACTCCTGCAAAACAGGCTGTAGGAGAGAGTCTGGTTCCAGTTCAGAACCAGAGCAGCAGTCAGAAAACCAAGGGAGAAGCCAGCAGGCTGGAAAAGGAGAAGCCAGGGGCTTGGAGACCATGCATGACTCAGGGTTCCTCCGACACAGCCCCATGGCAGCTCCACAGATCCTAGTGTGAGCCAGGGGGAGGCGCGGCTGCACCCACACTGCCAGCCCTGGTCAGGTGACACAGTCTAGCAGGGCTGACCCTCACAGCTTCCCCATGCATGAAGCTGAGAAGGCCAGTTCCAGCCCAGGCGTTTCTATAGAATCAAGACTACAGAAGCCCCAAGCTCTGAGACAGAAGTATTGGCCACGTTCCAAATCAGGGTCCCATTGACACGTGTGCTCTCTACTCTAACTGCATCTTTTGTTTTGAACTAAGATCTCTGGCTCCATTACCATCACTGATGCTGTTAGAGAATAATAATGAGCTTGAATGTCACAGGGACTCAGGGAACAATTTTCTGAAATCCAAACAAAACCCTTCCCGTCCCTAGTGTGAGAGTCATTTTTATCAGATAACTCAGCCCATCCATTTACTCAGGAGTTTTCAGAGCCCTCTCTGGTGGGTTAAGCCCCTCTGAATTGCTGTGAGCGCCTTCTCCTGTGGATGTATTCAGAAAAGCTCGCTCTACCCAGCTGCTATTCAAAGCTGATCCCCAGGACTGTTTAATTTATACTTTGCTATATGAAGATGAACCACTGACTCATTTAATGTGTTTCCTTTTTCATGTCTTTAATCAGTGGCTGTTTCTTTCCTCTCTCAGAAGCTTAATCTAATCAGAAACAACCCCTACTCCCCATATGAACAGTTCGTTAGCATGTTCCAATCAAATTCAAATTGACTGTCCGTACCAGATGCCCCTCCCACACACACACACCAAAAAGGTGACACTGGTCCAAAGGATAAGCCAGGAGGATAAGTTAGGAGGGTCCTTTCTGAAATGCAGGGCACTCAGAATCACTAGAGGAAAGTATAATACAATCTGTCACCTCCCAGCACGGTGGAGCCAGATGACAGGTGACCCATGTGTCACTGGGACAGCATAAGTGGGGAAGTTTGGCAGACCCTGGGTGCAAACATTAGAGGAAAAGCTGTGTGTCTGGCCCAAGCATCACACCACATTCGTCTCAGAGGAACGCTCGAGGTTATCGTTCAGATGATAAAACGAATCTGAGATGCTGAACATTTTCTCACTCAGAAGTATTTGTTTTAAAGAGTTTTCCTCTTACTCCACTGGAATTCAGGTTAAGAAAGCTAGTGTGCTGGGTCTTCACTTAAAGAGATTTGCCCTTTTCATACACATCAAAATGAATTGTCAGCTTGGGTTTCATCGCTGATAGGTACCTACAGCAAACGCACATTAAAAATGGGATTTACAAAAGAGATAAGCATTGCAGTATAGCAGAACTGCAGGGGACCTAACAGATTACCTTTCATTTCCCACCTGAGGTTCAAGGTCACATGATAATATAGAAGCACAGTAGGAAATGTTTCCAAGACCTCTGCCTCTTGAGAGATGGGAGGACATTGTGGTTAGAGAACAGGGGTTAAACAGTCTTGGTGTCAAATCCTACATTTCCCATTTGCTAGATTGGTGACTTCAGACATTTCATTTCACTTTCTAATATTCAGTTTTCTTGTCTGTGCAATGTGTCACAAAAACAACACATTGCAAAAGTAGTTGTGAGGATCAAATGAGAGAATTTCAACACCTAGCCCAAGTTTAGAGCCCACTAAGTGTGAGGTATAACTATTATCAGTGTAAGATTCCATTGATGATAAGATTCACCACCGCTGTAATAAGAACTTTTCAGGGCAGGAGGAAACACCACATTCTGCTGAGCTCGAGATTTATATATCCACCTGCCTACATGTCACCTCCACGTGTGTATCTCTCAGGCATCGCAAGCTTACCTTGTCCAAAACCAAGTTCTTGATTTCCTTCCCTGCCTCCCCAGCTGTCCCTTCGTCTTCCCCTCATCCATCTAATAGCCCACGCCTGAAACCTACATAAATAATTATGTAACTCAGCCATAATTATGTTCTCTTCCTCCTCCTTCACAGCCAGTAATGCATCAGCAAATACAGTCAGTTCTACCTCCTAAATATAGCTTAAATTTAATCACATCTCTCAGTATGCACAGACAACATTCTGGTCCAATTATTCTTGTGTAGACAACTCTATCAATAGCCTTTTTTTAAAAAAAATCAGGAATGTACAAATGTCCTTATTCAAAAATACAAAGTAAATTATCTGTAGGCGTGGACAATGACAGCAGTAAACCATTCTATGTTGTCAACTGAAACCAGTAACTGATGGTTATAGTGATTTTCTTTTTTTTTTTGCGGTACGCGGGCCTCTCACTGTTGTGGCCTCTCCCGTCGCGGAGCACAGGCTCCGGACGCACAGGCTCAGCGGCCATGGCTCAAGGGCCCAGCCGCTTTGCGGCACATGGGATCTTCCCGGACCAGGCACGAACCCGTGTCCCCTGCATCGGCAGGCGGACTCTCAACCACTGTGCCACCAGGGAAGCCCCTATAGTGATTTTCTTAAACATCAGCCAGCCTTTTCTTCAGTCATCTCCTTCAGCTGACCTCTCTTAAAGTTACTGGTGAGGAACACTGCCTTGAGCTTCCTTTCACAGCTCATTAATGATGGTAAAGCACTATTCTAGGAATTAGGACATGCCACCTCCCATCCCACCTCCCATCCCACCCATTCCGCCCATTCCAGGATCCTTCTCTTCTTTAGGAATTTCTGTGACTAGGACTTCTGCTGTAGTTAACAGAGAGGCCACTCCAGCAGCATCCAGTAATGCACTTCTTACAACCTTAGTTGGATCGGTGATTCCTTTTTCCACCATATTCACAACATCTCCAAGCATAGCGTCATAAGCAACTTCTGAAGAACTCTGCAAAATTTTCTCAACTTCAACACCTGCATTCTTAGCAGTGGTCATTGCAGGAATTTTGAGTGTTTTAAAAATAATTTCTATACTAATTTTTTGATCTTCATTAGCTGGAGTTTTGAATCCAAGGCTGGAAGGCACTGAAGCAGGGCACAGCCCCCTCCCAAAACAATGCCTTCTTCAACAGCAGCTCACGTAGCATTAAGGGCATCTGTAACTCTGTCTTTCTTTTCATTCACTTCAATGTCACTTGTCCCACCAACATTTAGCACAGCAACACCATCTGAGAGTTTTGCCAGACGTTCATTCAGTTTTACCTTTTCATATTCACTAGCTGTAATATCTAACTGCTCGATGATTTCTTGAATACACTTTTCAATTTGAGCCTTGTCACCTTTTCCTTTCAAGAGCATGGCATCATCTTTGGTCACAATGATCTCTCCAACTTTTCCTAAGTCATGAGGCTGAACATCTTCACGATTTAGAGTTAGCCCTTCTTCTCTAAAAACTGTACCACCAGTAGCAATAGCCATGTCTTTAAGCTGGTTCTTTCTGTTGTCACCAAGACCTGGAGCTTTGACTGCTACAACCTGAAGACCAACTTTCAGCCTATTCAAAACGAGTGTACTTAGAGCTTTTCCATCCACATCTTCAGCAATTATGACGAAGGGCTTATGGTGAGCACTGGCAATTTCAAGAGCAGGAACAATGGACTGGACACCGAAATTTTCTTTTCACTCAACAGAACATAGGCATCTTGGAATTCACATTTCTGACCTTTTGATGTATTAATAAAGTATGCAGAGATATACCCTCTATCAAACTTCATGCCTTCAATAATTTCTAATTTGTCATTCAGTGTTTTTCCATCCTTTACTGTGATAACGCACTTTCTTCCAACCTTTTTCATCGCATCAGAAATGATGGTGCCAATTTCTTCGTCTCCATTTGTAGAAATCGTAGTAACCTGGGCTATCTCTTCTGGGGTTGCCACAGGTTTAAACTGCTTCTTAAGTTCAGCAATTATAGCATCAACAGCTAACATCACACCTCTCCTGATTTCCACTGGATTAGCACCTTTGCTAATCTTCTCGAAGCCTTCCTCGGCGATAGAGCGTGCCAGTACAGTAGCAGTAGTGGTGCCATCCCCAGCCTCTTCGTTTGTGTTATTGGCAACACCTCGAACAAGTTTAGCGCCAATATTTTTATATTTATCTTTTAAGTCAATGGACGTTGCAACAGTCACACCATCTTTTGTCACTTTGGGACTTCCCCAACTCTGTTCACTAATCACTGTCCTTCCCTTTGGCTCCATAGTAACGGCTACAGCATCAGCTAAAAGGTCTACACCTTGAAGCATTAAGGCTCGGGCATCCGCACCAAATTTTACATCTTTGGCATAAGCCCGAGTGAGATGAGAAGCCAGTGCCCTGGACACTGGCCTCATCTGGTGAAGGACTGTGGGTAATCGAAGCATTTTTGTGGGGTGGTGGCACGGCTTGCGGGCGACGAGACAGGCTGTCAGCAGCGAGTGAGGGACAGACTGCAGGGCACACACAGCAATGAGCCCGTGTCCCCTCCCTCCGCCTATCAATAGCCTTCTAATAAGTTTTTTTGCTTGTTTGTGAGTTTGTTGCTGTCCAATCCATCTTCTAAAATTATAAATCAGATCATGTCCCTTCTCTGCTTTAATTCAATTCAACCATTATTTATTTAGTATTTCCTTCCTTTGTGCTGGGAGCTATAATATGTGCTGGGGGCTGTAATATGAGATGGGAATTTTGTCACTGAACGAAACCTACAAAGCCCATGAGTTTTTGGAACTTACATTCTGTGTTTTTCATTGTGTCTCTCTGACCCCGAAAATTCATATGTTGAAGCCTTATCACCAGCCCCCCACCATGTGACTGTATTGGAGACAGAGCCTCTAAAGATGTGATGAAGGTCAAATAAAGTTGTAAGGGCTGAATCCTGATCAGACACAACTGGTGTCCTTATAAGAAGAGGAAGGGACCGTAGAGCTCTCTCTCTACCATGTAGGGCACAGCAGGATGGTGGCTGTCTGGAAGCCAGGAAGAGAGCTCTCACCAGAATCTGACCATGCTGGTTCCCTGATCTCAGACTTTCAGCCTTCAGAATTGTGAGAAAATAAACTTCTGTTGTTTAAGCCATCCAGTCTATGGTATTTTGTTATGACAGCCGGAATGAACTAATACAGCACTCATTACAATTTGTAACTATACATCTATTCTTTGTTCCCTTTTATCAGCTGTCTGTCCCGTTATACCATCAGCTCCAAGAGGGAAGGGGCTGTGTTTACTTTTTAAACATTGTATGCCAAATATTAAGCATGTAATTTTTTTTGGGGGGGGGTATGTGGGCCTCTCACTGTTGTGGCCTCTCCCGTTGCGAAGCACAGGCTCCAGACGCGCAGGCCCAGCAGCCATGGCTCACGGGCCCAGCCGCTCCGCGGCATGTGGGATCTTCCCGGACCAGGGCACGAACCCGTGTCCCCTGCATCGGCAGGCATCGGACTCTCAACCACTGCGCCCCCAGGGAAGCCCAAGCATGTAATTTTAAGCATTACATGCTCCATGTTAAACATCGTATGCCCAATGTCACCTATGGCAGGCGCCTACCAAATAACGTTAAATGAATGAAATTGCATTAAATGTACATATAAAATTATAAGTTAAGTGATCATGTCCTGGTTTGCCCATGACAACATTGGTTCATGCCTGCTGGTCTAGTGTAACACTTAGTGGTATCCTCTTTTACTTTCAAAAGTGTTCTGATTTGGATAATAAATTGTAATTTATTTATATATTTATTATTTATCTATATGTGCCAAATTTATTAGGCACAACCTGATTTTAGAAACACTGAAACCCAAGAGAAGCATCTGCCTTGAAATCATAGTATTACTAATATTTTCTCTCCCCTACGCCATGATTTCTTTATAGGACTACCAATTCTAAGGCAGTGAAAATGACACACACCATCAAGACCTTCACTCACTGGGGAGCAGCATTTGAAGTAGGCATAATGAATAAAGCCAGACACACTGCATGGAGTGTGGCCAGCACTAAGCAAGGAAAGAGGTCCCGTTCCTTAGACTATCCAAAACTAGAGAGAGAGCCCAGACACAGAGAGAGACAGGACCTCGGGGAGTAAATGTCTCCTGGGGGTGTTACTGGGGGTAACTCTCTTCAGGGCTGACTTTATGTGCAGGTAAGCCCGCTTGATGGAAAAACTTGTGTGTAGGGATAATTTCTGTAAACCATCGTTGGTAAGCACTGGGAAATTTTACTCATCAGGATCTTGCCCCTTGCATCGCTTTACAAAGTGAAGAGCATTTGCAATGGGAGTAGATGTCTCTTAATTCCCCTTCTGCAATTTCAGATTTGTGAGTATGAGGATTTTTCAAAAGAAAACCACAACACTGTTTGGATGGTGATCATGCTGATACAGATGCTGATGCTGAAGAGGATGAGGGGGAGGAGGAAGAAGAGGAGGAAGAGAGGAGGAGGGGGAGGAGAGGGAGAGGAAGGGGAGGTGGAGGAGGAAGAGGAAGGGGAGGAGGAGGGGGAGGAGGAAGAGAGGGGGAGGGGGAGGGGAGGGAGAGGAAGGGGAGGAGGAAGGGGAGGAGGAGGAAGAGGAAGGGGAGGAGGAGGAAGAGGAAGGGGAGGAGGAGGGAGAGGAGGAAGAGAGGGGGAGGGGGAGGGGAGGGGGAGGAAGGGGAGGAGAAAGAGGAGGAGGTGGGGGAGAAGGAAGGGGGGGCAGTCCCTGCTCAGTTTCTATCATTCTGAGGAGCTGATTCTGGCCTTGCCTGGTGGTCCCTTCATGGAAAATTGGAAACACGATGTAATGGTGGCAAAGAAGTTACCTTCCAAGGGCACAATACAAAGCAGCAGGCAGACTCAATTAAAGAAAGACAAAATACAAAACAAAAAAAGAATAAGAAAAGGAGTGAGAAACTGACTCTCTGGAGCTTTAACATCCATTGCTGGCTCCCAGGTTTTTTACGCTTTTGCTCTTGCTTTTTTCCCCAAATCAGGAAATTATACATTGAGACATTACTATTATCTAATCCACAGCCTATAATCAAATTCCATTAATGGTCCCAATAATGGCCTTTATAGCTATTTTCCACCTTGGTCCCAACTTTTCAACAAGGTAAAATTTTCTTCAGCTTGGCTCTCAAACCCCTTTATCAATTGTTACCTCTTCTCTGCAGCTTATTAATCTTACTTTGCTATGGCTCTCTCATTGAACACAATTAAAGAAACATAAGTGTGAAGACCCTTCCAGAATAAAATTGTCCATGGGTCCTCTCCTTCTGCTCCCCACCATTTCTAGGTAATTGCTTCATTATGTACTTTTTTAATTGCTTTGTACTTTAGGGATTAATTTTGCACTTATCTTTACTAACCGTAAAACTTTTACAACGTACTGTTTAAGCTGTGTCTGTTTTGCGGCTGCTTTGTAATTGCAGAGTCACTGCGTGGCTGGTAAGGTAAAGATAATGTGCTATGGCAAAGAGCCTTCCTCTCAATGTTTTCAGATACCTTCTGGCTACCCAGCATGGCAGAATAATTGGTTCTGGGCTGCTTGGGGCGCTAAGCTCCCCTCCCATATGGAGATCGCAAGCAGAGAAGACCCCGATCCTGGGGGTTTAGGCTTCATAGGCCCCAGGATGCTCAGACCTCAAGGGCCCTGGGAATTTCAGGCCCCACGGTCCCAGGAGGCCACGCTTAGTGGCACACATTCCAACAGAGCAGGGCTGGCTACAGCTGACCACCTAGAAAGACAATGTCAACTCCTCTCTCAAGGTCAAGTCCATATTTTCCCAGGGCCCTTGCACTTGGCCTGTGCCTGAGAGCAGTTTTCAAGGAATCCCTCTCCCTCCATTCTTGGTCAAATAAAATCTCTAAACTCCTTGCTCCCTCAATCCTTCCTTTGAAATCTGTATTCTATCACCACCCCTTGACCCCAACTGTCCCCTCAAAGGCTTCTTCCACTTGCATCTGGATGCCCTTTCTCCACTCATATTCTCACAGTACAGGGTTTTAGAGGCTTAGGCATCAGACAGAACCGTGTTCAAATCCCAGCTCCACCAAACTCTTTCTATGTGGGACCTGGGCAACTGTCTCAACCTCTCTGAGCCTTAGTCTTCTCATCTGTAAAATGAGGATAATAATTCTAGCCTCTTGTGGTTCTCAGGACGAAATGACATACAGCATAAAACTCACCAGGATGTAAGCTCTAAGAGGGTACAATGTAGACAATCCTGTTCATCACTCTATGCCCAGCGCTCAGCACACTGTCCAGTATTAAATAAATAAAAGCACCAAGCACAAAGTAAACAATGAATAAATGGTACCTATTATCATTAGTGGTCATCTAACCATGACTAGTGCAATCCTGAAATGCTTCCCATGTCACCTGTGATTTTCCACCAACCCAGCTCTTTTCTAGTCAATTCTTCTCTGTAACTATGGGCATCACGCTGCCACCTGCCCCATTTCCTATGCCCATGCTCAATTCTAAAATCTCTTTCTAGTTCAGACTTTCATCCTCTCTGGGCTCCTCCATCCTCTTACCTTCAGTGGGCACACAGAGGGCACCTGATCCCCTGTCTCACCTCCAAATCTTCTCTTTACCTTTAGTTCTGGCTTCTTGCTGAAGTCAAGATCCGGGTATTACATTTCTCCCCTAATGCCAAGTGCAGAACACAAGCAGCATAATAAATGTTCACTGTGTACATAAATAGATGGACGAATAATGCGAGCTTTCTGGTTATTTCCATTGTTATTTCTAATACCAAACTTGCCCCATTTTTACCCACAAACCAACTCTCTACACCAAAGACCCCTTTCTTAGTCAATGGTACCCCCAAATCTCTCAGCATCTGGGCTTGAAATCTCAATGCCATCTTTGTCAAACTTTAATAACTCATTTATAAGGACCATGAAAGGCTACATCTTGACCTCCAATGAGCACTCAGACCACTATCAGCATCTCACACAGTGCTAAGGGAACACATGGACAATGCCTCAGCAAAAGTTTTGAGTCAGGCTTCCCTGGTGGCACAGTGGTTGAGAGTCCGCCTGCCGATGCAGGGGACGCGGGTTCGTGCCCCAGTCCGGGAAGATCTCACATGCCGCAGAGCAGCTGGGCCCGTGAGCCATGGCCACTGAGCCTGTGCATCTGGAGCCTCAGCTCCATGACGGGAGAGGCCACAACAGTCAAGAGGCCCACGTACCAAAAAAAAAAAAAAAGTTTTGAGTCACTGGGAAAATGCCCTTAGGAAAAACAAAAGCCTGCAACCTTGAAACCTGTGTCTCATGTCTTGAAATCCTTGGCCTCACAAGACGGCATAGATGAATAGTTATTCCACTGTACAGCTTGCAGCCTCCTGTAGGCTCTATTTACCCCATGACAGCAGCTGAAGGACAATGCCACGGCAGATCCCAGTTCACGAAAGAATGATACAAAAACGGTGGCAGCCCACGACACCCTCCACCCCAGGCCCCCCTCCACCCCTGAAGGATGTGTTGCCCTAAGCTCGCGGGTTATTCTGAACTCTAGCTCCAGCTGGCTTGGACCAACCATAACATTTAGAAGCAACAGAGACTAAAATCCAATTTAAGGTGTTTAATTTTCTCTGTCTCCAGGGACAGGGGGTGGGTCAGAGAATCTGCTTGTATGCTTTCTATGATATGTTGCTTCTGGTGGTCTCCTGAGACCTTTCCAGTTGAGCGAAAACACTGGTGCCCACACCCCTTCTCTTCCTTTTCACGTCTCTGTCACTGTGCTGGCAGAGACTAGTTGATGTACCTAAAATCGTGGTATTTTAATTAGCGTCCTTGTTCTCACCCAAGGCTGGGTGAGAACAACCATGATGTCAGCAATGAGCTTACTCAGCCTTCTAAGCCCAAAGCCTCTGGGGAGAACCGTGTGGTCCCTCGGGTGCTTCAGTATCCTGCAGGCTTGACAAGCACACATACACTTGCTTGGGCCTCTTTCACTAGTAATTTTAGCAAAGTCTCTAGCCATTTAACCCTAGATATATTTTGTAAAAGTTTCAAATAATGGCGATGCCTGTTCTGGGCAGTTGCTATATCCCCTACTTTGCTTTCTCTTCCTCCTCTGTGTCTCTGGCTCCCTGAACCCAGGTTTCTGACCTCCTGTTACCAGCTCTTCTCATTTGGCAGTTCTTCAATCTACCTCCTTTCTGACACTCTGGACTCTGGCTTTCAGCTCAGCTCTTGTCTCTGTCACCCTCTCCAGTTTTGATGTCTCCTGCGACCTCAGGTGAAGATACTGCGTGATACTGTCTGAATCCGGCCCCATCTCCCATGAGGGATTTGGGCTGAATCCTCAAGCACTGAAACGGTGCTGTGGTCCTTTTCCAAAGTGATGCTGACCCAGGTTAGCTCCTGAAATTAAACTCTATGCCATGGACAATTTTAAACCCTGAAGGCAGAGGTGGGTGAGCATCGTGACACAGTGATAAGGTATGAACCTTGAAACCACTCAGGCTGGTTTTTATCTTGAGTGATTTGGGGAGGCATTTTATCCTATTACTTCCAGCTTCCTAACTTACAAAATGGGGATAACAACGCGGACCTCATGGGACTTACATAAAAATTAACGAGATAGGGCTTCCCTGGTGGCGCAGTGGTTAAGAGTCCACCTGCCGATGCAGGGGACACAGGTTTGTGCCCCGGTCCGGGAGGATCCCACATGCCGCGGAGCGGCTGGGCCCGTGAGCCATGGCCGCTGAGCCTGCACGTCCGGAGCCTGTGCTCCACAGCGGGAGAGGCCACAACAGTGAGAGGCCCGCGTACCGCAAAAAAAAAAAAAAAAAAAAAAATTAACGAGATAATATAAACAAAGTGATGTGTCAATAGCATCCAATAAATGGAAGTTCATCCTCTCATTATTGTTATGATTAATAATATTATCATCATCTTCCAGACTTGTGGCCTAATACCGCTACCAACTGTGGAGCATGTATCTGCTTTATGAAATAATAATCTTCTTTTGTTGCCCAATAGTTGATGCCACTAAACCAACTCTTAGACATTTCAGACCTAGAAAGGCCAATGTTAGTAACCAAGGAAATGTCTGCCTGGACTCTCCCAGTAATAGGTCATCCACCATAAGTTCACTTTTTCCTTTTACTTCAGTCACTGAGGAAAATGTTGGACAAGCCAGGATGAGCAAAGAGCCCACCGAAGGCCACCCGCTGGATTGCCAATGACCACTCTTTTTCTCCATCTGATGGCTCTACCTTGTCTGTCACTGGCCCTCTGTTTTAGCCCCAGGTTACAGATCCCAGCCTTAGAGTTCAGCCATAGTCATGTTCTTTCTCAGCTGTCACTTTGCACGTGTCACCTCAACTCTCTGGAATACCTGTCCTCCTCTTCCCATCTGAATAACACACCTTCATTGCTTAGGCCCAGCCTAAATGCTGTCTCCTTTGTGAAGCCTCACCCAGCTCCCAGCGGTAGAGGGGTCACTCCCTCTTGGGTGCTACTGTAAATCACACAGCATCTTTCATCCTTGCCATTTTGATCCTGAGCACTGGGTTATGCCTTACTTAGTGCTTCAATCCAAATTATATTCACAAGGATGAATTTTCATCCAGGAAGTATTTTCTGGAATAAATGTCATTAAGGGACTTTAATTCTCTTGGTCAATTTTCTATATAATGTAATTAAAATATATTTCCTTTTATGCTAATTTTCTATTTTATTTTACTAGACTTATTTTCATGGGGTTAATACTTTTTGCATTGATTTTACAACTAAGATATGACTTATCTATCAGTAATTTTTAAATCTACATCTTTTTTACAATTATGGCCTCCATCACAGAGTTTTCTGTTGTGGTCATGATTTCAACCAAGCTTAGTTTTCCTGAATCAAATTTTGCAGGCGTAAATTATATTACTATTCATTTCTTCAATCAATTTTTTAGCTTTTAAAATTTTTACTGTGTTCATTTTTGTTTGTTGCTTTAGTTCGTGTTGATCTTTACTACTACTCATAATTTAGAAAAAGAATAATAGTTTGCATTTTTTGTTTTTTTTTAATTTTTTTTTTAGAACTCTCACAAGAAATAGTGTCAGCAGTTTCTCTGAGTTGTATACTTACTACAGTCGCCATTGGTAGATCAAAAAACACAGAAGTCCTTAAAGTCACAATAGAGGAAGGGGTCAAAACATCCTGTTTAAGCTCATGACATTTTCTATAATCTGTTAGATTAGTATCGATACTTAGAAGATGGGGAGGTGGTTGTCTCTCCCGCTAGACTGAGGGCCACTCAAAGACAGGGTCTATGTCATTCACCTCCAGTTTCCCAGCACCTGGCAAGAATGAATGAATGAATACACACATAAATGAATCCACAAGGAGATCATGAGAAATCTGATCTGATTTCTTACTGAAAGCCACTACACTATGCCTATCTATATAAGGCATAATGGTTTCTGAAGCCACTCTTCCTGGGTTGAAATCTCAGCTTTACCATTTTCTTTTAACATCTTTATTGGAGTATAATTGCTTTACAATGGTGTGTTAGTTTCTGCTTTATAACAAAGTGAATCAGCTATACATCAGTATACATATATCCCCATATCTCCTCCCTCTTGCGTCTCCCTCCCACCCTCCCTATCCCACCCCTCTATGTGAACACAAAGCACCGAGCTGATCTCCCTGTGTTATGAAGCTGCTTCCGACTAGCTATCTATTTTACATGTGGTAGTGTATATATGTCCTACCCTTTTCCTAGGGCAAGTTATATCACTTCTCTGTGCTTCAGTATACCCTCCTGGAAGTGGGGGTAATAAAAGATTCTACATCACAAGGTTGCTGCAAGGATTAAGGGAGTTAATACATGTAAAGCACTTAGGACAGTAGCTCACATATAATTACTGCTACACTACGATTAACTATTAGTATTTCGGTCATAAATCTCATCTCTTTCTAGTAATACCGAGGGGTGGTCATGTTCATGTCCTATTATAGGGAGCTCATGATTCCATTAGGCATCTCTTCCTTTTTATGATTCCAATATTTGTTTCTCATATTGAATTGATAACTACATCCATTATAGCTTCCACCCCACTGTTCATGGCTCTAACCTTCTGAGATATATAGAATAAATTCTCTTACACTTGACCGGCCTTCAAATTTGAAATCTGTTCATTGAGCACATACTAGGTTCCAAGCATCAGTGTGAAAATTAAGTAGCCATAAATCTTGACATTAAGTATTTTAAAGTCCAGATAGGAAGGAAGTGGGAAAGGTGATATTTCTGTCTCTCACAGATCTTCTCTTCCTTTGAATCCAAGATCTCCATGATACACAGTTGGCAAGCCAGAATCCAACTTACAAACTTAATATAACTTACAAACATTTTTAAGTTTGAACTTACAAACAATATAAAGGCTACATAATTAAAATTGTGTGATATTAGTATATGACTACACTAACAGATTAATGGAACTAGAATAGAAAATCCAGAAACAGACCCAAATATGTATGGCAATTTAGTCTATGATAAAGGTAGTATTGCAAACCAGTGAGGAAAAGATGTAATTTTAAATAGAAGGTGTTAGGATAACTGGATGGCCATATAGAAAAATAAGACATTGGGTCCATTCCTCACACCATACATCAGGATCAATTCTGAATGAATCAGAGATTAAAATGTAAAAAATACAACCATACAAGTATTAGAAAAAAACATAGGCGAATTTTTCTTTACCCTGATAGTGGGTAACCTTTACTCTGACTAAACTCTGGAAGCAAGAAGGAAAAAGACTTTTGCTTACATTAAAAACAAAAACAAAAACAAAAACTTGCATGGCAAAAAAAACACCAGAAGAAAAATCAAAAGACAAGTAACAAAAAACAAGTAACACACTGAGAGAAAATATTTGCAATGTATATGATAGGTAAAGTATTACCATCCCTAACGTGTAAAGAGACTCTAAAAATAAAGATTAACAATCCTGCAGGAAAATGGGCCAAAGATATGAAAAGCTCATGGAAAAAAGAAATGCAAATGGCCTTAATCATGTGAAAAGCTGTTCAACCTAGGTCTTAATAAGCGAAATGCAAATTAAAACTACTCTGAAAGCCACTTCTCATCTGTCAGATTGGCAACACCCCAAATATTCCACAACATACTTTGTTAGTTGACTGTGAGGAAACAGGCACCTTCATCATTCCTGGTGGGAAAAACACTACCCCTCTGGAAGGATATTTGATGATGTCCAGCAAAATTACACATGTATTTGCCCTTTGACCTCACAATTTCACTTTCAGGAACCTATTCAGACAATAATCCAGAAAAATATGAAAAACTGTATGCACAAGACAATTCATTGTAGCACTATGCCCTCAACAAGAAACTGGTAGAATAAACCATGGAATGTGCATGCATTGGAATACCATGCAGCTATGAAAAAAACAGTAAGGAATACCCCTATATACTACTATAAAGTAGTCTTCAGAAAAAAATTTATATAATAAAAAACCAAAATAGTGAAAAGTGTGCATAGCATACTACCATTTATCTAAGAAAGAGGAAATGTAAATATATACATATTCCCTTTTATTTTTTTAAAGTGTAAAGTAAAGCAAAATGTTTATGTTAGAGGTAGCAGTGAAACAGGATAAAGAGACAGCAAGACATTAAGTACCTTGTGATAAAAGTACGCGCATACTGCCTATTAAATATTCTTGCTACAAAATCGAACCTACATCTCTAGGTCTAACTAGCAATGTAGAAGAAATATATGGAACAGAAGGACATGTTAGATGATATCAGGGGAATGCAATCAGGAAAATCTAGACTGTGGGAGTCTCCACAGGACAAATAACCTGATCTCTCTAAAAATAAATTACAAGGAGAAAAAAGAGATGGAGAAAGAAATCCAGTAGATTAATAGAGACTTGCAAGATATATTAATCAACTGGATCTTGATTCAAGAAACAATTGTAAAACAAAGTAAAAAAATGTTATGAGAGAATTGGGGGAAATTTGAACACTGATTGAATATTTGATGGTATTAAGGAATTCTTTTCAGTACTTTTAGGATGGAAATAGTATTGTGATCATGTTTCTTTTAAAAAGTTCTTCTCTATTTTATTTTATTTTTATTTATTTATTTTTTTTGTGGTATGCGGGCCTCTCACTGTTGTGGCCTCCCCCGTTGCGGAGCACAGGCTCCGGATGCGCAGGCCCAGCGGCCATGGCTCACGGGCCCAGCCGCTCCGCGGCATATGGGATCCTCCCAGACCGGGGCACGAACCCGTATCCCCTGCATCGGCAGGCGGACTCTCAACCACTGCGCCACCAGGGAGGCCCTTCTTCTCTATTTTAGATGCATAATGAAAAATTTTTTGATGATATAATGTCTGAGATTTGCTTCAAAATAACTGGAGTTGGGGAGGATTGGGTAGGGACAGAGATTAAAACCAAATTGTCCATGAGTTGATAATGTTGATACTGGGTGATGGATGCAAGGGGATATATTATACTATTCTCTCTATTTTTGGATATGTTTGAAGTTGTTCATAATAAAGAGGTTTTTAAAAAAATCCCATTTATGATAAAATATTTGGGATATGGAGTACAATATCCTAGATATTATATTACATGTTTTAGAGGACATTTGTACCTAAATTCTAAGGTTCTAAATTCCTTTCCTATATGAGGGACCACATCATGTGTAATACTTGGGCCCATGGAACCTAAAAGGGTCCCTGACCCCTGGCAGCTAAGTAAGCATGGGCTATAATCTAGGTTTAGCCAATTGTATGCTCTAACACAGTACTTTGAATTTTGGTGACTGTCACCAAGCCCCAAGCAATGGGACTTGCTTATAGTAGGACTACAATACTCCTTACAAATTAAAGCATGCTTAAAAAAATAAAGCACTATATGAAATGTATGGTTGTATATTTATGCAACATATACATCTACATGTATAATAATAATAGATATGATCATGTTTAGTATAGAGCACTTTATAGATTACGAAGTACTTAAATTGATTTCTTGTTAACTTCGTTGCTAAAATAATGATTTTAATAATAAGATAATAAACCATAGAATGAATTAACTTTTTTGGCCAATATAAACATTTTAAATTGTATAACACTATTAGGATAATAATATCTGGCTTGCCTATAGCACTTGATTGCTGTGTAAATTAAATAGGATAACCGTAGGGAAAGAGCTTTGAAAATACAGATGTCAAGAAGCTTACCACCTATGTTTTCTTCTAGGAGTTTTACGGTATCAGGTCTTACGCTCAGGTCTTTAATCCATTTTGAGTTAATTTTTGTGTATGGTGTTAGATAATGGTCCAGTTTCATTATTTTGCATATGGCTGTCCAGTTTTTCCAATACTATTTATTGAAGAGATCATCTTTTTTCTGTTGTATATTCTTGGCTCATTAGTTGTAAATTAATTGACCATTTATGCATGAGTTTATTTCTGGGATCACTATTCTGTTCCATTGATCTATGTGTCTGATTTTATGCCAATACCATACTGGTTTTTTTGGGGTTTTTTTTGTGATACGCAGGCCTCTCACTGTTGTGGCCTCTCCTGTTGTGGAGCACAGGCTCCGGATGCGCAGGCTCAGCGGCCATGGCTCACGGGCCCAGCCGCTCCGCGGCATGTGGGATCTTCCCGGACCAGGGCACGAACCCATGTCCCCTGCATCGGCAGGCAGACTCTCAACCACTGCGCCACCAGGGAAGCCCTACCATACTGTTTTGATTTACAATTTTTCTTAAGTGCTATTTTGGTTGCATTTCACATAATGTAATATGTAGTACATTTGTTATCATTCAGTTCAAAATATTTTCAAATTTCTAGTATAATTTCTTCTTTGATCTATGAGTTATTCAGAAATGTTTCACAATTTCCAAAAATATGGCTTCTGCCTATATTTTTTAGTTATGGATTTTTAATTTAATTCCATCGTGGTCAGATAACATGTTTTATATGATGTTACTCCCTTGAAGTTGTTCAATTTTGTAGTTGTTAGATGCAGTGTTGTATATATGCCCATTCGATTCAAACTATTAATTATGTTGGCCTATCAATTACTGGGAAAATTTATTAAAATCCTCAACTACATTAGTGGTGATGTTGATGTCTCCTTGAAATTCTATCCATTTTTACTTTATATAAATTAAAGCTGTGCAATTAGGCACATAAAAACTTATAACTGTTAAATATTCCTGATGGGCTTAACATATTATCATCTTGTAGAAATCTTCCTTATTTATCCTAAAGTATTTTGTAATGGTATTTCTTCTAATATTAACATAACTACAGCAACTTTCTTTTGATTGGTATTTACCTGTTATGACTTCTTCCATTTGTTTACATCTTAACTTTTCTGTATTATTATATTTCAGGCTTATATTGATAAATAGCCTACAGATAATTTTTAAAATCTAGTTTAAAAATGTTAGTCTTTTAATTTGGCCCATGTAAATTTATCATATTTACTGATATATTTGGATTTATTTCTACCATTTTATATGTTTTTTTCTTGTACCACCTTTTTATTTCTCTTTTTACCATTTTCATATTTCATTTTTCACCTCTACTACTTTGGAAGTTATATTTTTTATACATATGATTTTCATGGCCCCCCAAGAAATTTTAATATGGTTAATTTATCAGAATTTAAAGTCAACCAGAATCTTTTCCATCTTCATTAATAATATAAGCATTTTAGGGCACTTTATTTACAATCACCCCTCCCAACTTATTTGCAATTATCATCATACACTGTAGTTTTAATTTGTTTTTATAACCTTGCAATACATTATTTACTATGAATATTTCTTTAGATTTACTCATATATGAGCTAATTATTCTTTTTTTATCTCAGATTTCCTTCTTGGCTCATTTTTCTTATACCTGAAGTATGTCTTTTAAAATTTATTTTATTGAGGATCTGTTAGTAGCAAACTCAGTTTTTGTGTTTCAGAAAATGGCTTTCTTCTTCCCTATTTTTGAAGGATTTTTTAAATTGAGTATACAAATAAAAGTTGATATTTTCTCTCAGCATATTGAAGATACTATTTCATGGTCTTCTGGATTCCATTATTGCCATTGGAAAATCCACTGTTATTCTAATTATCATTAAATTTTAGGTAGTCTATCTTTTCTCCCTGACTGCTGTAAGATCTCCTTTGTCTTTGGCTTTCTGTGGTTCCACTATGATAATGTCTAAGTGTGAATATTTTTGTATTTATCCTGCTTTGGATAGGTTGACTTCCTGAATCTGAGGATTGGTGCCTTTCATCAGTATGGGAACATTTTCAGTCATTATATATTCAAATATCACTTTTGTCTAATCCTATTTCTATCATCTCCATTTGGAATTCTAAGATATTAGACACTCTCTCTCATTTTTACATGTCTCTCAACCTCTTTCTTTCATATTTTTGTTTTTGTCTTCCTGGGGTAATGTTGAATAATTTCTTCAGCTCTGTTTTCCAGTTTACTCAATTTTTTTTCCTTTAACAATATCCAACTAGCTGTTTAATCCATCCATTAAGCTTTCAATTCACATTTTTGTATTTCTCATGTTTGAAATTCTATTTTTATACTAATATGACTGGTCCTTTTTATAGTCCCTTGCTTCTTTCTCATAATTTCAATATCTTTTTATTTATTTAAATATATTATACAACTTATTTGATATCCTACTTCTGATAGATTCAATACTTGAAGACTTTGTAGATCAAATTTGGCTATCTAATGCTTTTGCTGGTGTTTGCTCTTGGTTCTTCTTTTTCCTTTGTCTGTTTCATGATTAAAAACAAAAAACAAAAAACTGAACTCACATTCCTTGGAACTCTAGCTGTGAGAAGTTTTGTGGCCTGGGTTAAAGGGGTCTTTCCCAGAGAGGATTCATGTACACTTTTGCAGATGCCTAAGAACTTCTAACAACTTTAAGTTAAATTCTCCTCTCGAGATTTTCTGAACCATGAAGTATTTTGATTTTGAATGATAGATCCAAGGGAGGGATTCACAGAAGAGAATTTTTCCTTTCTTCCTAGCACAAGATTGAGACAGGCAATTTTCACTCTAATGACGAAAATGTGGGTGGGAGTATTTCTAGCCCATCTTTATACACAGATAATGGGCCTTTGCAGTTCCAGCTTTATGGGAGGTAAAGGGTAGGGAATATTTTACTAGATTCTTAATGCTGGTCAAGCCTTAGGCTTTGTATCCTGTCCTCTGTATACTCCATGAAACTGGGAAATCATAAACTTCAAGTCATCACATTCTTCAAATATAATGGACACAGGCTTTCTCTGATTCCTACTTTCACTTAGGTTTTGGTGTCTGTATTGATTTCCTTGGGTTGTTACAACAAAACACAGCAAACTGGATCACCTAAAACTACAAAAAATGTACTCTCTCACAGTTCTGAAAGCTAGAAGTCTGAAATCAAGTATTTTTAGGCCATGCTGTCCCCAAAGCCTCTAGGGGAGGATCCTTCCTTGCCTCTTCCAGCTTCTGGTAGCCTCAGGCATTCTGTGGCTTGTGGCATCATAACTCCAATATCTGTCTCCATCTTCACATGATTATCTTCCCTCTGTGTCTGTCTGTGCCCAGATTTTCCTTCTCTTATAAGGACACTAGTTATATTGGATTAGGGCCCACCCTAATGCAGTATGACCTCATCTTAACCTGATTATATCTGCAAAGATCCTATTTCTAAATAAGATCATATTCACAGGTACAGGGGGTTAGAATTTCAACATATTTTAAAGGGGACTCAATTGAACAGATAACAGTTTCTAACAACTTCTTAATTCCTTGCCAGTTCTTGAATACTTTCTTATATATTCTAGTATTTTATAGCCATCATCTGTATAATCTATCTCCTATTCAATGTCAGCTCTTACTTCTCATGCTTTTCATTCTATTTGCCCATAGCATTTCTTCTTTTTCCCACTGAGTTGTGGACTTATAAACTGGCGGGAAAAAAGGCTTATTTGAATTGAGTGCAAAATAAGAATAAGGCTTTGAACGAGGACTCAGTAGACACGACTGTGAGTAAAGTAGAAGAAAATTACTGCATGGACATTGTAATCCTCTTTTGGGAATGCTCAAAGGACTTTTATCCCTAGGTCACTGTGGTATATCTAGCTAGCTAGGCTTTCGAATTAAAAAGATCTGGAGTTGAATCTTTTCTCTACCTCTTATAAGTCATATGACTTTGAGAACATATTATGTAAGCTCTTTATTTCACAATTTTCTCATCTGAAAAAAGGAGTATTATGATAACAGCTACTTTTTAGGGTGTTTTGTAGCTGGATTATATAAGTAAAGTGCCAGAGCAGATAATGAATAATTGTGCAAACAGCTCTATTTCTGTGTTCCAAATGGGTAAGGACTTTGAATAAGTTGCCTCTGAATAAATGAGGGGAGGAAAGCAATGTCTGTCATTTTTACATATAATCCTAGGGAGTAACTGAAGGGAGATCCTAGATGGAGAAAGTGAGGCACTGAGATGTTAACTCATAAACATGAAAGAAAAACACTAATAACCATACAAAATGTGCACATCTATTTTGAAGATGGCTGGAGGTTCTGTATCCCTTTAGCGGGGACCTGGATTTGAAATTCAAATTAACTAGCCCCTCCTTCGGTCCTCAGCTCTGCCAGCCAACAAGTTGTTGGGTCCCTGCTTTAAAAGCCACCTTTCCTTCAACTCCGTGATACTTCACCTCTGTCAAATGGGAGGGAAGAGACAGAGAAAAAAAAGCTAGGCAACATTTTATACTGTATTTTACACCCCAAGCATCAAACCCCCAAATTTTAAACAAGTATTTGAAAGCCTCACCCAGGCCCACACTCCAGAGCAGCTTTATAATCTAGGCAAGGAAAAGCCAGGAGTCTCTCACCACTCTGTGACTGACTCACATACGTGCTGCAAGCACAGTTCACAAATCTAATTCCTTTCTCCATTCCTGGACATTTTTACCCAGAGAACATAAGTGACTGGAGGCGGTCCTGCCCGCTCAGCCAATTCCCAGCAGCAGCTCCTAGTAAAAAATATGTTTGGGGGCAAGCATTTATCCAGGAATGTGCGGAAATGAGATGGTGAGGACGCAAATGGTGAATAAATGACCAGCGTAGGGAGAGCGGAGAAGTGAGGGTGATTATGTAGGCGCTGTCCTCTATGAATATATTAGCTCTCCAACAAGCCCATGCATCTTGACTGTCTCCAAAGAGATTTCTCTGGGTTTCAGTAAACACAGGTATCTGGAAGTGTTTCCTAAGCTCGGCTTCAGGCAAGCTGCTCCTGCCGCCAGACCTCAAAGCCACAGTATTAAGTCTGGGTGACAAGTCAGGCCCACACTGCCTGTCAGGCTATTGGAGGTATTGTGAGATGCTCAGTGGAGATGCTCAGTCTCCCCTCAGGGCAGGGCGAGGACCGTCCAGGGCCAGCTGACTGCCCAGTGGGTTGGAGATAGGAGGTAAGGAGGGTGTACTCAAGCTGGAGCCCTTGAGAGGACACCAAAGATTAGGAACAAGAGACGCCAGATACAGACACTAAGGCCAAAGCGGCAAGAATGGGGTCACTAGTGGGAACCAGGCAGATACTGGGTGGACTGCATGGAGGGCAGGCAGCGAGGGGGAACATCTCAGATGATTGCCACGAACACCAGCAGGTACAAGGGCTGGCCAGGGGCTGGCGAGTCTGTAGCACATGGTGTGCCAGGCTGCTTAAAGAGCCCTGTGGAGAGGACAGTGGGGGTCATTGTGAGGACAAGCACAGCTTGCATGTCGGTTTTTTCATGAGGCTAGGACCACAGCCTAGACAGAGGAGTGGGCTTCCCTGTAGTGGACGAGGTCCTTCCTTGTATCCATGATCACATTTCTGTCACCTGCCAAGGGACTTAATGTGTCCCTCAGTCATGGGGATGGGGTTCATTTTGGAGTTATCTTTTCATGGGCCGAGGGAAAGGGGCCAGAGCCTTGGAAATGTTCCTGCAGGATGAGAGATTAAATTGTACCTGGTGTGGATTCACACCACACGTTGATAACTGCAAAGGGCCCTGTACCTTGGGGCAGGATGGCGGATATCTCTGGAAAGTGGTGTGAGGCATGTACGGGCCTGAGGGTCTGACCAACATGTGGTGGGTCAGAAACGCGCATGGAGTGAGCCTGGCTGTGTTTTGCTGTTTACTCCCCGTGAGTTTATTTCTCTGTAGCCCTCTCTTGACAAAGTCTTTAGGAAGGTTCTGTTGGCCACTGTGTTGGAGATGGAGAATAACAGAGTGAGAAATCCCAAAGGGAGGTGACAGTATAAGGAAGTGATTCTGAGGGTCCCTCCTGTTCAGCAGCCCCTTCCTGGAGCACCCCTTTGCTCAGCCCTGAGAAGTCTGTGTTTGATTTTAGCCAAGATGTCACCCTTGATCAACTCTCCCATGTCTCCACCCCAGCCAGAGTAATTTCTGATGTTCTTTTCTTCCTGAAAATTCTATAGGTCCCAACCTGTGTCTCTATCCCATCCCCACCAGCCCTGATCACATACACATGGACCAAGGTTAGGGACTGGACATCCAGAATCAGTCCACCACCCTCAACCCTGAGCCCCATTTCTCCACTCCTGGACTCATTCACCCTCTGGGGAGCTGAGCCACGCCCTACGGGGGGGAAACCCTGCTCACCCTGATCCCGAGCTCGACGTTCTCGCCTCCGTAGACCTCCATGCCTTCATCCAGCAAGCCGATCTCCTGGAAGTATTGCCGGTCCACAATGAAGCAGCCAATGAGGGCAGGGCTCCTGCAGGGCATGGGGAGATGGCCAGTCGTTAGCAGAGGGGCTGTCTCATGGGGGCCGCCAGAGCAGTAAGAGCAGTGCTGCCTTCCTGCCAGGAGGATCTGGTCCTCTCCCTTTGTTTGCTGCCAGAACTGGTGTGGGCCTTGCTCTCTGAGTGGCCCTCCTGGGTCCACCCTCACCAGCTATTCCAGGGAGGTTGTTTCAGCAGGGCAGTGGGAGACAGCTTGTGTCCTGGGACCAGCCATCATTTCTGGTGGTGCTTGCATGTATGTTAGCCCAGAGCAGTAGTGCTCAGCCTACCAGTCTATACTGTATGACTGTACCTCTGGCTGCCCTGACCCCTGCACTCTGAACTGCACCGTCAGTTTTTGTTTCTACCCGGGGACCCACACCAACTTTCCCACCCTTCACCTTGGTCCCTTTAGAGAGATGAGTTGGGGCTTTGGATAGCATGGTAAATCATTTGGATTTTATCTGTAGGTAAATGAGTGTCAAAGAAGAATTTTAAGCAGACAGTGGTATAAGCAGATCTGTGTTTGGAAAAAGAATACTCAGGCAGCTGTGGGGTGATTGATTGGAGGAGATTGGGTAGAAATCGAGGAATCCAGTTGGGAAGCTTGTTGCTATATCCAGATGGGCAATGATGAAGACCTGGACCAGAGTACCAGGACCGGAGACAGAGATTATTTAAAGACATATTTTGAGGTAAAAGCAGCAGAACTTTGAAACAGATGAACTATGAAGATGAGAGAGGGGGAAGAATCTGGATGCCAGCTGGCGTTCTGCTTGGGTGATGGTGGAGTGGGGATCTCCCATCAATAGGGGTGATAGAGAAGAAGCTGGTTTCAGAAGGAAGAGGGAGTCCATGCTGGGAAAACTGATCTTAAAGTGACCATGGGTCACTAGGAGGAGATATCTAACAGGCAGGGCCTAGCTAGCTGGTCTGGGTTGGAATTCAGCAGGGGTGTTAGGCTGGAGCAACACGTCAACAGCTTGTGGGTCCAGAAGCTGGAAGGCCTTTCCTTAGCGAGAGTAAGCGTGGGATTCATGGCTGTGTACAGACACCCGATGCAGAACGTCACGAGGAGAGATTCACATTAGGTGAATCAGCACAAGCGCATGTGGGCTGCTTCTCTGCTGAGAGCATCATCTTACACAAATTACTTTGAATTGTTCCACTGCACGCTGCTACCGCTTCTAGCCCCTGCGTAGCATTTTATCAGCTGGTAGCTGAGGAATTGGAGGGGAAGAGAAAGAAAAGGAGAAACGAAGAATCCTTAGTGATGAGAAAACTTTCACTCAAATGTAAATGGACCCATCTTTGAAATTGTAATATCATCAAGGTGGAGAAACAGCTATTTTGCAGGCCATTTCTTTGGAGAATGCTGATGCAGGAAGCTGCTTGGGCAGAGACTGGTGCCTTGGGGTCCCTGCCCCTTCTGCTTTCAAATTACAGCCTTTTATTCTGAATGGCCTCAGTTTCCACAGACCGCAGGCATCCAGGACAGTCAATCCACCTCAAGCCACCGCTCCTTTAGGCTGAGTTCCTACTCTGGTGGGGGGGACATGTGACCTGGCTTTAGAGGTGAGTGCTGGGGCAAAGGTTCCCCATTCTGCCTGTGCATCTCTGAAAGAAGTTCCCTAGACTCTCTGAGCCTCTGATTCCAGATCTATGAAATAGAATCAACTATAACCTCACAAGCGTTAAATTAAATAATGTAAAGCACTTGAAAACCTCTGGGACATAATTGGTACTCAAAAGATCATTTTAAAAGATGCACTTGCACATTGAAGAAGCCCAGAGAATCCCCCCTCTAAATGCATGGTGGTGTTAAAACATCAGCCCTGCAGAGTGGACTCTCAGCCTTTTCCTCGATGTTACTGAAATGTGTTTTTTTTTGTTTTGTATTGTTTTGTTTTAACATCTTTATTGGAGTATAATTGCTTTACAATGGTGTGTTAGTTTCTGCTTTATAACAAAGTGAATCAGTTATACATATACATATATCCCCATATCTCAAATGTTGAGCAGGGCAGGGCATTCTGGGATACAGAGTAGGGGGCCTTCCCTAAACGGCCAGACCCAGTCAGGGAAAGAACAGAATCTAAAACAGTACTCTGAGAAGAGCACAGGCCCCCTCAGTCTTCATTACTTATTAACTGGCTAGGGTATTAAGTGGACCTACTCAGCCTGAAAGTATTTCTGATTTATATCTTGCCTCATTCCCAAAAGGGTTAGAAATAGCTTACAAGAGAATGTAAAACACATTGAAAAAAATAGATAAATGTCTGAATCAAAGTCTAAAATTCAACCAAAAATTAGAGGCTAGTTAGAATGCATGTGTCTTCTTTCATGATTCTTAAAGTGGACCCACAAAGTTGACCCTGAGCTTCCTGGTGGCCAAGGTGAAAATGAACACATATGGTCTTAGAAGTAAGATTTACAGTTCCTATGTAAAAATGTCATACTAATTCCTCAGGAATAGCAAGCCTTTCAGTTTGAAAGAAATTTCTCAGGTCAGTCTTCTTAAAGGGGTCACTTTGGGATGTAGCAGACAACAATCTTAAAGCCATCCCTTTAGAATGCAACAGAAGATATCTCTGGGCTCTTTTTATAGCTTACATCATGTGGGGGTAAAGCACTAAAGCGCAGCTCCAAGGTGGGCAAGATACACTTGTATAACCCACAGCTTTCTGTGGGGCTGTCTTCATCCAGGTATAAACCAAGAATGTTCTTTCAAAATTTTCCATTAATACAGTTTCTCTCAGGAGTTTGATAAAAATTAGGTGATGGAATATTTGAGGCTGAGATGATATTTTCTGTCAAGGACCTAGAATGTGGGTTTACTGATTAAGTCCAGGCTGATACATTTAGTGATGCCCGGAACAGAAGCAGCTAATACCAGTGAAGTCTACTGCAAGACCGCTCATTGTGTTACGGCATATTCCCCTCCAATAGCAGTCAACAGACCTGGGGGTAGATTTCAGCCACACCAGTTCCAAGCTCAACAGTGGGTGCCTAGGAGGATGACACTAGGTACGGAATCTAGCTGATCTGGGTTTGGATCCTGGCTGCGCTGGCTGGAGCCTTTGGCAGGGTCATTCCCCTTTGTCAGTCTTGCTTTCCTCATCTTGTAAAATGGGAATGACACAGTGAGTGAGCTGTCATCGGGTTATGATGAAGAGCAGATGAGACCATCTGTGTAAAAGGCCCTTGTACACAGCGACCTCCCAGCAAATATTTAACAACATAAGTGTGGCAGAGGCCTAACAGACAGGTGACAGAGACAACCGCAGGAAAGCTAGGTGGGGTTCTCTTCCATCCTGCTTTTTTTTTTTTTAAATAAGATGTTGGGGGTAGGAGTTTATTAATTTATTTTTTTAATTTTTGCTGTGTTGGGTCTTCGTTTCTGTGTGAGGGCTTTCTCTAGTTGTGGCAAGCGGGGGCCACTCTTCATCGCGGTGCACGGGCCTCTCACTATCGTGGCCTCTCTTGTTGCGGAGCACAGGCTCCAGATGTGCAGGCTCAGTAGTTGTGGCTCACAGGCCCAGTTGCTCCACGGCATGTGGGATCCTCCGAGACCAGGGCTCGAACCCGTGTCCCCTGCATTAGCAGGCAGATTCTCAACCACTGCGCCACCAGAGAAGCCCTTCCATCCTGTTTTAAACAGGAATACAGGGCTTCCCTGGTGGCGCAGTGGTTGAGAGTCCGCCTGCCGATTCAGGAGATGAGGGTTCGTGCCCCGATCCGGGAAGATTCCACATGCCATGGAGCGGCTGGGCTCGTGAGCCACGGCCGCTGAGGCTGCGCGTCTGGAGCCTGTGCTCCGCAACCAGAGAGGCCACAACAGTGACAGGCCCGCATACTGCAAAAACAACAACAACAACAACAAAACATGAATACAGTTTTTTTCTTCTGGCAAGGAAAAATGCCATCTTAGATAGTAATCTCTCACTTTCAATTACATTTTTCATAATCTTTCTCCCTCACATAATACAAAGCAACAACAGTTTCTAATCTCCTCTTTCATCCCAGGAACTGTGCCCTAGGCCACCTTCTGATGCCATTTGTGTGGCATCAGAAGGGAGCATAAAGGCACCTGATCTGTGATTAGCCAGATAGAAATAAAGGCTGGCGGGGATGGCTGTTTCAGGAGTCCTGACCCATAAAATAGAGGCCACATAGAGGAGTCACTTGGGTGTCTCTGAAGGCAGTAGCAAAGGCAGAAAGAGTTTGGGATCTTTGAATGGCAGTTTGAAGCCACTTTTGTCTGAGTCCTACAGGATAAGCTCAAACATCAGCTAGGCATACACGGTGCCGTGGCATCTGGTCTTGCCTCTCTGCCCCTCCGGCCTCATTGCCTGGGCCTCCCCCCTCACTGTCCTCCTTCCTTCCAGTCCCTTTGAACTTCCTCTGTGTCCATGAACTCACTCTGCTCCTTTGAATATGAGTGTCCCTGCCCCAACCTTGTAATCTCCGACTTGCCCTTAAGAAAAAACAAGTGCGAATGCTACGGGCTCCGAAAAGGATTCTCCCCAGTTTTCATGCACTTTCCACCAGCATGGGGAATAATTTGTTATTCCACTTAGTTTATTCCAATTATTTTCTCTGCTTTCACTAGACTCCAGGCTTTTGGGGGCAGGAATCGAGTCTTGATCACTCTGTGTCCCCAGCACAGCAGTTGGTGCCCAGCAAGTGTCCCAGAGCGATGTGATGAAATGAGTAACTCTGAGGCTCTGAATGGATTCTGGGTGCCACAGCTCTTTTAAAAGGGATCGGCAGGGCTTCCCTGGTGGCACAGTGGTTGAAAGTCAGCCTGCCAATGCAGGGGACGCGGGTTCGTGCCCCGGTCCGGGAAGATCCCACATGCCGCGGAGCGGCTGGGCCCGTGAGCCATGGCCGCTGAGCCTGCGTGTCCAGAGCCTGTGCTCCGCAACGGGAGAGGCCACAACAGTGAGAGGCCCGCGTACCGCAAAATAAAATAAAATAAAATAAAAATAAAAGGGATCGTCAAATGCTGTAAGCTGTGAGTGAAGGTCACTTGCTGATGCGGCTGGAGTTTGGGAAACAAGGGTCAGGCTGGGAGGGGAGCCCTTGCATGGAAGACAAGACAGAGAGATCCAGGTAAGAATGCTTTACCTGATTGGGGCCGTGGAGTTCTCCAGTTTCCACCAGGCCTTAGGGGGGTTTAGGTAGCGGCACCACAGCTCCCAGTCAAAGCCCTGAGCGGCCAGCGGGTACTCTTCTATCTCAAAGTTGTCGTATTTGATGTTGTCAAAGGATGGCGAGATGATCCGCTTCCGGTTCTCCTTAATGCGGGTGAGCACGGGTTCAGCCCTGGGCAGGGGGGAGGGAGAGAGGGGAGACGGGCACCTTCTAAAGCTCCTTCCCCCAGACAAGGAGGAAGGAACTCCTGGCCGCCTCCTCCAGGGGAGAGCTGCTCCGCCTCCTGGGAAAGAGCTCCTATTCGGTCTCCCAGCCCCCATGCTTCCGGGCTAGCAAGAGGCCTGACCCCTCCTTCAGCATGTCCCAGGCTGAGCTGACAGACTCTTACTGCCTCAGATCCTGGTGTCTGCTTGATTTCCTTTTTTCCATTAGAAAAAAAAGAAACCAAGACTTAACAAAGAAGAAAGGAACAGATCTGAGGTTCCATCGGAAGCTTTCAACTTGGGCTTTGATTTTGCTAAAATGCGGTGCATCAACCAGGAGGAAAAGGCAGATGAGGATGGCAGAGACATGGAGGTGAGAACAAACCTACTTCCACCGGTTGTGTGATGCTGCTTCGGTCCTTCCACACATGCCACCCGCACCCCACACGTCCCCACTGCCCAAGGAGAGGTGGGGGGGTCGGGCTTCCACAGAGCCCGGAACCCCTGTGGGCACCAGGCGAGTAAAATGTTTACAGACAGGAATGATAAGCTTCTCATTAAAAATGCATTGGTTGCACAATTGTTTATTCAAATCAGCTTGAAATAGCAAGTGTCCCTCTCCTCTTCTGGCCATAAATCCAGTGAAAATGCTTTTTAAATAGTCACAAATGGCAAGCAGTGAATTCACCTATAAAAAATGGCTGCGTTGGGCTTCCCTGGTGGCGCAGTGGTTGAGAGTCCGCCTGCCGACGCAGGGGACACGGGTTCGTGCCCCGGTCCGGGAAGATACCACATGCTGCGGAGCGGCTGGGCCCGTGAGCCATGGCTGCTGGGCCTGCGCGTCAGGAGCCTGCGCTCCGCAACAGGAGAGGCCACAACAGTGAGAGGCCCGCGAACCGCAAAAAAAAAAAAAAAAAAAAAAAAAAAAACGGCTGCGTTACAGCCTTAATTCGGGCCTGCTATGTAAGCCTCCACCCAGTCCTGCTGTGTGCGTGCCCGCTGCCCCTTCTGCTAAAGGGCCCCACTCCAGGGAGGCAGAGGGTGGCACCTGGAGTCTAGGGGGGGACAGCAGACCCCAGTGCCATCCTGCATAGTGGTTAGGGTGGTACACTTGGCCATCCCCAGCACCTGGGATCCCCTAGGCCCAGGCTCTCTGCAAAGCCACACACAGTGGGCCATAGAACGCCCTCCAGCCTGCAGGGATGCTGGCGTCAGGTGCCCTGTCCCTGCTTGGCTGAAGCCACTGAGGCCTTGCCCCACCCAGCACCTGAGCAGCCCTGGACAGAGAAAGAAAGATTTTCTAGACCTAGTTTTACCAGTAGAAAGGATCTGAGGTTATGTGCTACCTCTGGCCTGGCATCTGGGGGAGCCCAGGGCACCTGTGATGACATCAAGTCACCCTGGCTCCCTTTGCCCCCTCGGTCCTGTTCCTGTCTTTGGGGTTGGGCTTCTGCCTTGTGTCTGGTCCAGCTCTCCACTTCCTGGGGGTCGCATCCTGGTGCTTAGCTGGGCTGGAACTCTTGCTTTGCCCTTAGCATTTACCCCTCTCTCCCATCACGTCTCCTAGAGGACCACAGCAGCCTGAGTCACACCTGATGCCACCAACACTTGAGACACTGTGTGTTGACCTGCTGATCCCTGACCCTCCCCTACCTTGAAGGGCCAGCCCTGTGGCCTGCTCACCCGTACACCCAGATCTCTCCTTTCCCCCATCATGACTGAGATCTCAGCAGGCTTTGCACCCATTTGAGCCAAAGCCCCTGGAACACATTGGGACTCATCCTCCTCAGCTCCCGACGGGCACTTACCAGCCCACGTTGAACTCCACGTGGGCATCAAAGAGTGCCACTACGGGGGCAGTGGCGGCCCTCCAACCACTGACCCTGGAGCGGATAAGGCCTTCCTGCTTGCTGTGCCGCACGACCTTGATGAAGCCTGGCTTCTGGCCATTCACCTTGTCCACATACTCTGACAGCTTCTCCTTCAGCTCCTCTGTGAGGGAGAAAATGCACCGTTAGCACACTGAGGGCAGGGGTAATCAGCACATTCACGCTTTCAGGGTGAGCTGACCCCCAGAGACAGGCAAGAAGAGCCAGTCCCCTCCCCAGGTCTTCCTTGGCATTTTCCAGCTCAGCTTTGAAGGGAAAAATAGAGGCAAAGGCCCTGAACCAAGATGGTGGAGTAGAAGGATGTGCTCTCACTCCCTCTTGTGAGAACACCAGAATCACAACTAACTGCTGGACAATCATTGACAGGAAGACACTGGAACTCACCAAAAAAGACACTCCACATCCAAAGACAAAGGAGAAGCCACAATGAGACGGTAGGAGGGGCGCAATCACAGTAAAATCGAATCCCATAACTGCTGGGTGGGTGACTCACAGACTGGAGAACACTTATACCACAGAAGTCCACCCACTGGAGTGAAGGTTCTGAGCCCCACGTCAGGCTTCCCAACCTGGGGGTTGGGCAATGGGAGGAGGAATTCCTAGAGAATTAGACTTTGAAGGCTAGTGGGATTTGATGCAGGACTTTGACAGGACTGGGGGAAACAGAGACTCCACTCTTGGAGGGCACACACAAAGTAGTGTGAGCATTGGGACCCAGGGGAAGGAGCAGTGACCCCAGGGGAGACTGAACCAGACCTACTTGCTAGTGTTGGAGGGTCTCCTGCAGAGGCAGGCGGTGGCTGTGGCTCACCGTGTGGACAAGGACACTGACAGCAGAAGTTCTGGGAAGTACTCCTTGGCGTGAGCCCTCCCAGAGTCTGCCATGAGCCCCACCAAAGAGCCCGTAGGCTCCAGTGTTGGGTTGCCTCAGGCTAAACAACCAACAGGGAGGGAACCCAGCCCACCCATCAGCAGACAAGCGGATTAAAGTTTTACTGAGCTCTGCCCACCAGAGCAACAGTCAGCTCTACCCACCACCAGTCCCTCCCATCAGGAAACTTGCATAAGCCTCTTAGATAGCCTCATCCACCAGAGGGCAGACAGCAGAAGCAATAAGAACTACAATCCTACAGCCTGTGGAACAAAAACCACATTCACAGAAAGATAGACAAGATGAAAAGGCAGAGGGCTATGTACCAGATGAAGGAACAAGATAAAACCCCAGAAAAACAAGTAAATGAAGTGGAGATAGGCAACCTTCTAGAAAAAGAATTCAGAATAATGATAGTGAAGATGATCCATGACCTCAGAAAAACAATGGAGGCAAAGATTGAGAAGATGCAAGAAATGTTTAACAAAGACTAGAAGAATTAAAGAATAAACAAACAGAGATTAACAATACAATAACTGAAATGAAAACTACACTTGAAGGAATCAATAGCAGAATAACTGAGGCAGAAGAACGGATAAGTGACCTGGAAGACAGAATGGTGGAATTCACTGCTGCAGAACAGAATAAAGAAAAAAGAATGAAAAGAAATGAAGACAGCCTAAGAGACCTCTGGGACAACATTAAACGCAACAACATTCACATTATAGGGGTCCCAGAAGGAGAAGAGAGAGAGAAAGCACCCGAGAAAGTATTTGAAGAGATTATAGTCAAAAACTTCCCTAACATGGGAAAGGAAATAGCCACCCAAGCCAGGAAGCGCAGTGAGTCCCATACAGGATAAACACAAGGAGAAACACGCTGAGACACATAGTAATCAAATTGGCAAAAATTAAACACACAGAAAAATTATTGAAAGCAACAAGGGAAATACAACAAATAACATACAAGGGAACTCCCACAAGGTTAGCAGCTGATTTCTCAGAAGAAACTCTACAAGCCAGAAGGGAGTGGCATGATATACTTAAAGTGATGAAAGGGAAGAAAGTACAGCCAACGTTACTCTACCAGGCAAGGATCTCATTCAGATTTGATGGAGAAATCAAAAGCTTTACAGACAAGCAAAAGCTGAGAGAATCCAGCACCACCAAACCAGCTCTACAACAAATGTTTAAGGAACTTCTCTAAGTGGGAAACACGAGAGAAGAAAAGGACCTACAAAAACAAACCCAAAACAATTAAGAAAATGGTCATGGGAACATACATAGCAATAATTACCTTAAACGTAAATGGATTAAATGCTCAAACCAAAAGACACAGGCTTGCTGAATGGATACAAAAACAAGACCCATATATATGCTGTCTACAAGAGACCCACTTCAGACCTAGGGACACATACAGACTGAAAGTGAGAGAATGGAAAAAGATATTCCATGCAAATGGAAATCAAAAGAAAGCTGGAGTAGTAATACTCATATCAGATAAAATAGACTTTAAAATAAAGAATGTTTCAAGAGACAAGGAAGGACGCTACATGATGATCAAGGGATCAATCCAAGAAGAAGATATAACAATTATAAATATATATGCACCCAACATAGGAGCACCTCAATACATAAGGCAACTGTTAACAGCTATAAAAGAGGAAATCGACAGTAACACAATAATAGTGGGGGACTTTAACTCCTTAGTTACACCAATGGACAGATCATCCAAAATGAAAATAAATAAGGAAACAGAAGCTTTAAATGACACAATAGACCAGATAGATTTAATTGATATTTATAGGACATTCCATCCAAAAACTGCAGATTACACTTTCTTCTCAAGTGCACACAGAACATTCTCCAGGATAGATCACATCTTGGGACACAAATCAAGCCTCAGTAAATTTAAGAAAATTGAAATCATAACAAGCATCTTTTCTGACCACAACGCTATGAGATTAGAAATGAATTACAGGGAAAAGAATGTAAAAAACACAAACACATGGAGGTTAAACAATATGTTACTAAATAACCAAGAGATCACTGAAGAAATCAAAGCAGAAATCAAAAAATACCTAGAGACAAATGACAATGAAAACACGATGATCCAAACCTATGGGATGCAGCAAAATCAGTTCTAAGGGGGAAGTTTATAGCTATACAAGCCTACATCAAGAAACAAGAAAAATCTCAAATAAACAATCTAACCTTACACCTAAAGAAACTACAGAAAGAACAAACAAGACCCAAAGTTAGCAGAAGGAAAGAAATCATAAATACCAGGGCAGAAATAAATGAAACAGAAACAAAGAAAATAATAGCAAAGATCAATAAAACTAAAAGCTGGTTCTTTGAGAAGATAAACAAAATTGATAAACCATTAGCCAGACTCATCAAGAAAAAAAGGGAGAAGACTCAAATCAATAGAATTAAAATGAAAAAGGAGAAGTAACAACTGACACTGCAGAAATACAAAAGATCATGAGAGATTACTACAAGCAACTATATGTCATTAAAATGGAAAACCTGGAAGAAATGGACAAATTCTTAGAAATGCACAACCTGCCAAGACTGAATCAGGAAGAAATAGAAAATATGAACAGACCAATCACAAGCACTGAAATTGAAACTGTGATAAAAAATTTCCCAAGAAACAAAAGCCCAGGACCAGATGGCTTCACAGGCGAATTCTGTCAAACATTTAGAGAAGAGCTAACACCTATCCTTCTGAAACTCTTCCAAAATATAGCAGAGGGAGGAACACTCCCAAACTCATTCTACGAGGCCACCATCACCTTGATACCAAAACCAGACAAAGATACTACAAAAAAAGAAAATTACAGACCAATATCACTGATGAATATAGATGCAAAAGTCCTCAACAAAATACTAGCAAACAGAATCCAACGACACATTAAAAGGATCATACACCATGATCAAGTGGGGTTTATCCCAGGGATGCAAGGATTCTTCAATATACGCAAATCAATCAATGTGATACACCATATTAACAAATTGAAGAATAAAAACCATATGATCATCTCAATAGAAGCAGAAAAAGCTTTTGACAAAATTCAACACCCATTTATGATAAAAACCCTGCAGAAAGTGGGCATAGAGGGAACCTACCTCAACATAATAAAGGCCATATATGACAAACCCACAGCAAACATCATTCTCAATGGTGAAAAACTGAAAGCATTTCCTCTAAGATCAGGAACAAGACAAGGAGGTCCACTATCACCACTATTATTCTACATAGTTTTGGAAGCCCTAGCCAAGGAAATCAGAGAAGAAAAAGAAATAAAAGGAATACAAATTGGAAAAGAAGAAGTAAATCTGTCACTGTTTGCAGATGACATGATACTATACACAGAGAATCCTAAAGATGCCACCAGAAAACTACTAGAGCTAATCAATGAATTTGGTAAAGATGCAGGATACAAAATTAATGCACAGAAATCTCTTGCATTCTTACACACTAATGATGAAAAATCTGAAAGAGAAATTAAGGAAACACTCCCATTTACTATTGCAACAACAACAAAAAAACACCTAGGAATAAACCTACCTAGGGAGACAAAAGACCTGTATGCAGAAAACTATAAGACACTGATGAAAGAAATTAAAGATGATACCAACAGATGGAGAGATATACCATGTTCTTGGATTGGAAGAATCAATATTGTGAAAATGACTATACTACCCAAAGCAATCCACAGATTCAATGCAATCCCTATCAAATTACCAATGGCATTTTTTACAGAACTAAAACAAAAAATCTTAAAATTTCTATGGAGACACAAAAGACCCCAAATAGCCACAGCAGTCTTGAGGGGAAAAAACAGAGCTGGAGGAATCAGACTCCCTGACTTCAGACTATACTACAAAGCTACAGTAATCAAGACAATATGGTACTGGCACAAAAACAGAAAGATAGACCAATGGAACAAGATAGAAAGCCCAGAGGTAAACCCAAGCACCTATGGTCAACTAAACTATGACAAAGGAGGCAAGGATATACAATGGAAAAAGACAGTCTCTTCAATAAGTGGTGCTGGGAAAACTGGACAGCTACATGTAAAGGAATGAAATTAGAACACTCCCTAACACCATACACAAAAATCAACTCAAGATGGATTAGAGACCTAAATGTAAGACTGGACACTATAAAACTCTTAGAGGAAAACATTGGAAGAACACTCTTTGCCATAAATCACAGCAAGATCTTTTTTGATCCACCTCCTAGAGTAATGGAAATAAAAACAAAAATAAACAAATGGGACCTAATGAAACTTTAAAGCTTTTGCACAGCAAAGGAGACCATAAACAAGACAAAAAGACAACCCTCAGAATGGGAGAAAATATTTGCAAATGAATCAATGGACAAAGGATTAATCTTCAAAATATATAAACAGCCCATGCAGCTCAATATTAAAAAAGCAAACAACCCAATCCAAAAATGGGCAGAAGACCTAAATAGACATTTCTCCAAACAAGACATACAGATGGCCAAGAAGCACATGAAAAGCTGCTCAACATCACTAATTACTAGAGAAATGCAAATCAAAACTACAATGAGGTTATCACCTCACATCAGTTTGAATGGGCATCATCAAAAAATCTACAAGCAACAAATGCTGGAGAGGGTGTGGAGCAAAGGGAACCCTTTTGCACTGTTGGTGGGAATGTAAGTTGATACAGTCACTATGGAGAACAGTATGGAGGTTCCTTAAAAAACTAAAAATAGAATTACCATATGATCCAGCAATCCCACTACTGGGCATATACCCAGCGAAAACCATAATTCAAAAAGACACATGCACCCCAATGTTCATTGCAGCACTATTTACAATAGCCAGGTCATGGACACAACCTAAATGCCCATCAACAGACAAATGGATAAAGAAGATGTGGTACATACATATAATGGAATATCACTCAGCCATAAAAAGGAACGAAAGTGGGTCATTTGTTGAGACGTGGATGGATCTAGAGACTGTCATACAGAGTGAAGTAAGTCAGAAAGAGAAAAACAAATATCGTATATTAACACATATATGTGGAACCTAGAAAAATGGTACAGATGAACCAGTTTGCAGGGCAGAAATTGAGACACAGATGTGGAGAACAAACGTATGGACACCAAGGGGGGAAAGCGGCAGCGGGTGGGGATGGTGGTGTGATGAACTGGGTGATTGGGATTGACATGTATACACTGATGTGTATAAAATTGATGACTAATAAGGACCTGCTGTATAAAAAAAATAAAATAAAATTCAAAAAACCCCCCAAAACAAAATAATACCTGAGAAATTTCTAGATGTTAAAAAAAAAATAGAGGCAAAAACAGTATTTATTGAGCCCAGCAACAAGAAGAGGGTCATGTGCCTCACACACAGTTAGAATGGGCATTTAATCTTCACAACAAGCCCCTGGGAAAATGCAGCTCGGAAGGGTTGATCAATGTGTCCAATGCCATGCAGTTTGTGAGTGGGAATTCAGTTCAAGCCAGGTCTAACGACCTCAAAATCCCCATTCTTCTCATCTGTTCAGGGACTTCCTTCTTCCTCAGTGCTCTCCGCCAGTCCTCCCCTCATACCCTGAGAAAGCTCCATCTGCAAAGACCATAGCCCAGAACCTACTCCTCGCCTGGACATCCACCTTTCCTGGAAGTGGATGACCAAGAGCTGTGTCTATGAAAGTGGCTGGCATTGGTTTATTGCTGGCTGTCTCTGGGCCTGGCTAAGCATCTGATTCCCCTGCCTCTTCATAACTGTATATGGTGCCTGCAGCAGCAGAACAGGGCCTGAGCAGCCACATTCATTGTGTTTTCCTTAGCAGCTCAGGCAACACCCTATGCAACCCCCTTCTCCCCAGATGATGGCCTGAGTGGGCCACATTCACCCACCTCCAACCACAGCACCTCCCCAGGACTTAATTTCCAATCGCCCCTCACCCCATCTTCCCAGCCTGCCCACTCCCAGGCCCTGGGACAGACCCACCTGGGCTGAGCCCTGTGTGTCCCTTGGTGCCCAGTCTGGGGCCTTGCCAGACAGACAGCCCACTAGGAGTGAAAAAGGGCATGAGGCAGCTGGCACAGTTCCTGGCACAGGTAGGTGCACCTCATGGCAGGAGCACAGTGTAGTAGAAAGAGGACAGCTTTCAGAGTCAACAACACTGCATTTTGGACTTCCCTGGTGGTGCAGTGGTTAAAAATCTGCCTGCCAACACAGGGGACATGCCTGCCAACACAGGGGACATGTGGTCCCTAGGCTGCTTTGTGCACCACTGCTTGAGTTAATCATCAAGGAGATGAGGAGACTGTGAATCCGAGGGAAACATGCTGACAGGGAGGAAGGAAGCCCTGACAGGGAGCCCTGGTCCGGGAAGATCCGACACGCCGCAGAGCAACTATGCCCGTACGCCACAACAACTGAGTCTGCGCTCTAGAGCCCGTGAACCACAACTACAGAGCCCGCATGCCACAACTACTGAAGCCCGTGTTCCTAGAGCCCGTGCTCTGCAACAAGAGAAGCCACCATAATGAGAACCCTGCACACCACAACGAAGAGTAGCCCCCGATCGCCGCAACTAGAGAAAGCCCATGTGCAGCAACGAAGACCCAACACAGCCATAAATAAATAAATAAATAACTTTATTAAAAAAAACAACAACACTGCAAACACTGCATTTTAATTCTGCTTTCCATGTATTATCATCGTGACCTGTTACTAAACCAGTTCTTGATGTCCATGGGGATATTCAGTTGCAGTGAATGTATTTTGCACATGGGAAGGACACGAATTGGGGGGGATCGGAGGGCGGACTGTTATGGATTGAATTGTTTCGCCACAAAGGGTATGCTGAAGTCTAATAACCCCCAGACCTCAGAATACAACCTTATTTGGAAATAGAATCTTTACAGATTTAACCAAGTTAAGATAGGTCATTAGGTCCTAATCTAATATGATTGGTGTTCTTATAAAAGGGGGAGATTTGGACACAGAGACAGACATACACAGAAGGAAGAGAGTGTGGAGAGGCACAAAGAGAAGATGGCCATCTAGCAGCCAAGCCACGTCTGAGGGTACCAGTAGCTGGGAGGGGGCCTGGAACAGATCCCTCCCTACCACCTTTAGAAGGAGCCCCTTGATTTTGGACTTCTAGCCTCCAGGACTGTGAGGCAATAAATTTATGTTAAGTCACCCAGTCTGTGGTACTTTGTACTTTGCAGCCCTAGGAAACTGATATGGTTGTTATGAGGATGAAATGGGATTGACATGTGTGAAAAGTGCATAGCACTTTCTCTCCTTTTCATAGTTTCTACCATACTGGGAGTTGTAAGAGATGGGGGAGCTGACTATCCCAGAAATTGGGGGATCCATCTCTGGCTGACAAGGCCCTCTTCATAGGCTCTGGTCCAGGACCACCTCTTCCTTCTCTGCCCTGCCCCTAGGTCCAAAGTGTACAAGAAGCAAGCCACAGGGGCCAGGAGGTACAAATGTGTGCAGTGGCCACACGCCCAGGGAAGGCAATGGAGCATGGAGCCGGAGTTGGTGTGCCTTCCTACAGATATTGATTTCAAGTCTTTTACCACATGACGCTGGCCAAACAAATAAGTCTGGATGGGTGAGTAAGCTGTGGTCCCTAGGCTGCTTTGTGCACCACTGCTTGAGTTAATCATCAAGGAGATGAGGAGACTGTGAATCCGAGGGAAACGTGCTGACAGGGAGGAAGGAAACTTTTGTGCTGGACAGTTACTACCTCACTCTGTGACCTTGGGCAAGTTCCTGTAAATCCCAAGACCTCAGAGTTAGACAGGATTTGAAAGTTCATTTTTTTTTTTTTTTTTTTTTTTTGCGGTATGCGGGCCTCTCACTGTTGTGGCCTCCCCCGTTGCGGAGCACAGGCTCCGGACGCGCAGGCTCCGGACGCGCAGGCTCAGCGGCCATGGCTCACGGGCCCAGCCGCTCCGCGGCATATGGGATCCTCCCAGACCGGGGCACGAACCCGTATCCCCTGCATCGGCAGGCGGACTCTCAACCACTTGCGCCACCAGGGAGGCCCGAAAGTTCATTTTGAACCAATTACCCATCTAAGGTTTGAATGCCCTCTGTGAATCCGGATGAGTGATCATCCAGCCCCTGCGATGACAGAGAACTCTATGCAATCTATTCCAGCTATTAGATGTTCATTTTTCTTTTACCCTCCAAATGCCACAGTCCCTCAACCTTCCACTCATTGGTCCAAGACTTATTTGGGGGCCACAGAAGGCAGATCAAGTCCCTTTTCCACTTGGCAACGCTTTAGAGCAGAAGACCATCCTTAAGACCTTGCTGAGAATTTCTCTAGGTCAAATGTGTCAGTTCTTCCTTGTATTTCCTCATATCTCGTGAGTTCAAGTTCTTTTATCGTGTTGCACTTCTCCCTAAATATGTTAGTTTTTCTCTAACACTTTTAAATTATGAAGCTAGAAATTGGCCTTTTGTTTTTTCGGAATAAACTGACCTATATAGAATAGGGGGAACTAATCACCTCCCTTAATCTAGAACCCATACACCCATCAATATCTTAAGAGCTTAAGGTCACATTAACTCTGCCTACTTTTGACGCAAATTGACCTTACTAGACACACACACTTAACGGGTTCTTTTCACATGGTGCTGCTAAGTCAGGCCTCCTCCATCCCATCTCTTCATGGATGCTTGTGTGTGTGCATGCATGTACTCCTGTGCTCTGAGCCAAAACAGCATCTTTCATTACTCCCCTTAAATCCGATCTTTTTAAAGATTTACAATGTTTCTCTAAAGTAAAAACGTTTTCCCCCGATTCTGTTATCCATTGTCTTTGTTATATAGCCCTTCAGCTTTCAGCTTCTGCAGAAGTGGTGAGCACATGCCTTTTGCTGTCATTCAATTCACGCTTTTAAATAGTGCGACCCTTGTCTGAAGCTAGGTTCAGTGGGGGCTGTCAGGCGTTCTCATCCAGCTTGGAGAAAATTCAGCTGACTTTTGGGTCACCACCAACACGCAGTGCATCTCACTCTAGCCAATAAGAAAACGACCTCATGGTCTCCTGTTGGCGCCCCTGCCTGGGGAGGCCTGAGGATGCCGCTGTCACAAATGGCAGGAAGTTGGCAGTACGGTGGTGTAGCTCAGCGTACCCCACGCTTACAAGGTCTTCAAGTGTGGTTGCCAGGAGGCCTCTTAAAATACTTACTGTTTCATCACTTCAAAGGTCCACTCTTCATATATCCTTTTTGAAATTTTAAGTAGAGCTCATAAAGCCTGATATTTGGGCTTTTGATGGTGGCCGTTAAGTGGTGAGTGCACAGAACTTGGAATGAGAACTGGGCTAGTACCAAATGACCCCCCCTCCCTGGCCCCGGGGAGGACAGACCTGTTCCCTGGTCTCCTTTCCCATCCCCCAGGTGAGAATCACTGCCCATGGGGACCACTGTTACTGAGGTGTTGATGGGACAGGGCTGTGGGTAATTGCCACCAAATGATCTCCCATGAATCCCACCTCAATGAATTCACATCCTGGGTGGCTGCTTTGCACAATGAATCTCAGCTGACCCTGGGACAACAGGATGCAGCTAGAGGGACCCTGTGCAAATTCCAGGCCTAGGCTTTAGAAGCCCTTGCAGCTTCTGCTTTCACTCTCTTGCTACCCTAAGTAAGGAAGCTGGAGCCAGCCTCCTAGAGGATGAGTGGTCCAGGAAGTCGCCTCCTAGAGGATGAGTGGTCCAGGAAGTCCCCAGTCATTTAGGCCACCCACTGAGGCCCTACACATGTGAGTGAGGCCAGCTTGGATCCTTCAACCACCAGTAGATTGCAAACATATGAACGATCCTAGCTGACATTGTAGAGCAGAGACAAGCTGCCCTTATTGCAGAGGCAGCCAGTGAGCCAGTGAATGGTTGTTGTTTTAAGCCATGAATTTCTCGGGTGGTTTGCTATACACAAAGACTAACCAGACAGGATCTATTGTTCTGGAATGGTGCTGGGGTTAAAATAAGATTGTGAACTCCTGATGCACAGGAAGTGAAATCAGACGCAGAAGAGCCAGCTTAGAAGGTGGCAGCGAGAGATGAAAAGGCTTTGCTTCTCGTAGGAGCTGCCTGCCCCCTTGTACCTCTGAGCTCTGTTAATAGTGAACTAGAATAAGGTTTTCTGGTGGATCAGCCAGGAAAAAAAATTCTGTTCTCAGCCAGCTGCATCCCAAATATTAGCTACTGGTTAGAAGAGAGGGATTCACTTAGACTTAACCAAACAACTGCTATTAAAAAAAATTTTTTTAAGGCCTGAAATACCCTGGATAACACTGGCTCAGTCTTTGCAAAGTCCATTTACTTAATTAGATTTTCATGTTTTCCTTTAACTTTTGCCAGTTGCCAAAGCAAGAAAGAACTATATCAAAAGGACTTCTACATTTGCTGGAAAAACATTGTGTAAGATATTTACTATTGCATAGTATATATATGATAAATACCTCTCAGAACTTAGCTCAAGAAAAACATATAAAGAACTTGTGGTTTTCTTTATACCTAAACACAAACACATAACCTGTCATATTTACCTTTTTGCCAAGGCGGCCAGGAAGCTCAGAGACCAATATAATGACTAATGACAGGGTTCTATCAGCATTTTTGCTTGTCTACTCTTGCTAAAGCTTTGATTTTCAAGCTCTAGTCTAAAAGCTGCATTGTCTTTTACCTTTTTTTTCCCCTTTGGTAGCTACATTAAACTGTTTTTTGAAATATCTATAACTTTTAATAAAGTGTCTTGGTAAGAGCAGGACAAGAGTATAATCGTGGAAAGAAGGGGAAGGCTGTATTTCATGTTTGTTTTAATGTGTTGGGGAAAGTGGAGGCAGGGGGTCCGCCCTCTGTGACTTTGTCAGATTTAGAATCAATGGCAGAGCTGTAACTAGCCAATGTCGACAGAGAAATACAATTTGCACCCTGCATGGGGCCAGGTGTCAGCCTGCTTGTGTTGCTCCTCCAGTCCTCTCCTGCTGCCCACAAAACTCTGCTCTGCTGACATCTGAACGACCTCTGTAAATCACGGCTCCCCGAAGCCATGCTGATGAAACACCATTCTTCTCTTAGGAGGTCACAGGCCACTCCCCACCATCGCCAGGTGGTGCCTCCCCTCAGAGCCAGCTAAGTGCAGGCTGCTATTCTCCCCCTTCAGACTTAGACGCCAAGTAAAAATGCAAAATTCACCAGCCTGGTCAAACAGAGCCCTTTCTTCCCTCCCTGTATGTGCCCCTTGTACCCCTCCCATAAAAAGAAATGGGCTCTGTGGGGTTACCCTAAAAGAAACATAATGCAGGCTGAGCAGAAGGCTGGTAACAATGGCTGTTCATCTGATTTAAACACCTAATGAGATACTCTTTATCTCTTGCATAAAGGAGAAAAAAAAAAAAGGATCAGGAAACTGACAGCCGATGGGGTTTCATTCTTTGGAAAGTGACTGCACAGGCATCCTTGTAAAACAGCCTGCCCAGCCTTGCCATGGAGTACCAGGTCCAGTTCCTCATCCTCTCAGTGATCGCATGGTCATTTCCCATGTCTGCTCTAGGTTTGGGGGAAGTAGGAATGAAGGGAGAGGCCACCCATTCATCCATTCAACAAACATTGAGCACGCACTCTGTACCAGGTACTGATCTAGCTGCTGTGCCTGTAGCTGTGAACAGGACAGGACTTATGGAGCTTTCCTACTACTGGATGTTTAAACGACATGCGATGTACCCCACACAGAAAGGGGACTGGGTAGAGATGGGGGGAGAGAGAGCGAAACAAAGGGAGAGGGAGGGAAGGAGGAGGAAAAGGGTGCAGGGAGAGAGAATGGGAAACAGGAGCAAGAGAGGGGAAGATTTTTGAAAAAGAATCTCGGGCACTGATTCAGTGCTCCCTGACACTGAGGGCTCGTAAATGACTGGACCTCCTGGGCCTGAGAAGCAGTGCTCGGTGCAGTTGGTGGGAAGACAGAGGGGCACGAGCCGAAGTTAGAAGCTCGAAGACCTACATTCTGTTACTTTCCTGGCCCAGTGGTTCTCAACTGGGGGCGACTTTGCCACATTCTCATCCCTTGAGGGGATATTTGGCAAATATCTGGAGACAGTTTTGATTGTCATAACTGGCACGGGGCTCCAGGGCATGTCTGCTGCTAAACAACCTACAATGCACAGCACAGCCCTCCGTGATCAAAAGTTACCCAGTTCAAAGTGTCAGCAGTGCTGAGAAACCCTGCAGAGCTCTTAGTTAATGGAGGTCCCGTTCTGGAAATCTGAGCACGTATGAGTTTTCAAACTGGCAGCTCTGGGGCTGCATCTACTCAGAGACATATTTCTTTGGCCTGCAAGGCAATCCTGCTTGGCAGCAACTGGCTGGAGGTGAGTAGGAGTTGCTCCTATAAAAGGATTCTGTAATAGGTATAAACTCCCTGTGAGATTCTGATGGGCAGCCAAGCTTGGTAACAACGGAAATAAATGAAGATTGGCTTTGTAACAGGTGGGAAAGGAGCCTCCTCTAGAATTTTGTGTGGTTTCAGCCCATTATAGAGACTCTGAAAAAGGCTCCCCCACTACCTGGCCAGATAGTTTTTCTCTTCATTCTCCCAAATCTATGGGCTCCATCTTGCTGCCCTCCATTGGAAGCCCTTCACTTAGCACTTGGTTTCTCTACGTGGCCATCTTTGGTTTCGACTGTCCCTTGTAGGTCCCCAGCTGTTCTCTGCACAAGGCACTGCCTTCTGTCCCCTCTCCCCAGCCCCCACCCCCATTTTCAGGCACTCCAGCTCTGCCTCTAGCTCAATGCTGTCCCCCAAAGCCCAGCCTGCATTAGAGTTGCCACCCTCTTCCTCCAGTTGCCTGGGAGGGGAGGGTAAACACCCCCCGCTGAGAAGTGCTGATAATTGCTAGTCGCCAATGGTGCTAATTTGAAGATTAAAAGCACAGCACATTTCTGTTTATTCCTCTAAGAATGAACAGTAGCTGGTCTTCCTCAGATCAGAAGATTAACTGGCTTTCCTCTAAAGCCACTTAGGGCCATTGAAACACAAATGATGTGTCAACACACTTTAAAAGAGAGATTATTCATTAGGATGTAATGGCTGTCAAAACTAGCTGATCATCCACTCACTTGGGGATCAAAAAAATAAAACAGAGATGCCAGCCCACACCCACCGCCCTCCTGAAGAATCTGGAGGGTGACTGTAGACTCAGTTTGTCCTTCTGATGAATGATGGTGAGCTGGGTTTGGACAGCTGTGACCCCAGAAGTATAGACCAGCCTGAGACCCCAGGCCAGGGTCAGCCTTGTTTTGTGGATTGCTCTTTCTTTAAGATCACTCCAGACAAGCTTTCAAACCCTGGGGAGTTTATAAATGCCTTCCAACCAGTTCCTTCTTCTGTCCCATGTACTTAACAGTTGACTTCTGGCCAGCCCCTTTTAATAGCTGCACTTCTTCAAAGTCAATTCATACTGAAGTAGATCTGGAATGACCCTAAACAGTTCTCCTTACTCAGGACTTGGAGAAAGGCTCCACCTAGGAGCTGCACAGATGGCATATACAGTACGGCTACAGGGTCCAGGCAGAGTGTCTTCCTTGGAAGACACAATCTTACTGGGAAGTTCCAAGCATTAATTCAGCCATTCCAAGTTCCAGAATTATCACCTAATAGACCCAGCCATTTGTTTCCGGGACTACTCTTTTGTGTCAAAGCCAGCCGTTAGTGACCACCAAAACCCACATGAAATATGCACTCCTCATTTAGTGGGGTCTCCAAAGCCAGGCTCTCAGCATCCACTAACACCTTACCTGCTCCCAAATGACTTATTTTCCCAAAGATCCTATAACCTGCAACACAATGGTCAGAACTGGTTTCTAAAGATGATTGTGGCAGATGATGTAAAAATGGTCCCTTGGACAGTCAGGGATGTGTGTTGGGTGCTAATCAATGTTTAACACGCCCTCTCTCTCTCTCTCTCAACAAACAAAAACCTGATTTGTAACATTTGCCAATGTCTACAGTGTAAATGCCCTCCTACCATAGCTGATTTCAGGCTACTAACCTGATGCCACTGTCCTCAAGTTGGGAAGAGATGTGCAGAGTTGGGAAAGGACGTGCATGACCAGCTGGCAACAGTCCAGGTCAGTCCCAGCACACTGGTTCTAGTAGCCAAGGCAGAAAGGCTGTGGTTCTATGGGTGCTTCCCTTCACTTACTGTCTAATGGGCACTGTGCTCAGTGCCTTACATCTGTCCATCCCATTCTTTATTCATTCATTCAGCAATTATATATTAAGCACACATGAAGTACCATACATTATTCTAGATTCTCATCATACTGAAATCTCACTACCACCCTACAAACAATGACATTTATAGCTAATGGGGATTTATTTGGTGCTTACCACGTTCCAGGTACTGTTCCGAACCGGGTTTATATATGACACATTCAACCCTCTCAACAACCATACTACTACTCAAGGTAGGCAGTATTATTATCCCTGCTCCATAGATTAGGAAACCGCAGCACAGAGGTGGAAGAATTCGGTCAGTTTCACAGAGCTAGAAGGGGTAGGGCTGGGATGCAAACCCAGGCACCCTGGCTTGAGTCCATGTCCTTAATCCCACATATTATTAACTCCAAATGACAAAGGAGAAAACTCGAGGATCAGACTTGAAATGGCACGCCCAAAATGACACAGACGGTAAGGAATGAGCTGGGATTCAAACTCAGATCTGCCTGATTCTAAAGACTTTGCTCTTTGTCTCTCTGCCCCACAGCCTGCCAAAGGAGCTACATGTCCCAGGCTTCAGCAGCATCCTATGATCACAGATTCATTTCTGGAGGAAAATGTCCTCTTTTTACAACTATGTAGGCTTAGAACCCAAGGGAAGGAATTAGACTGACAAATGCACCTTCCTTTTTTTTTTTTTTTTTGCGGTATGCGGGCTTCTCACTGTTGTGGCCTCTCCCGTTGCGGAGCACAGGCTCCGGACGCGCAGGCTCAGTGGCCATGGCTCACGGGCTCACCCGCTCCAAGGCATGTGGGATCTTCCCGGACCGGGGCAAGAACCCGTGTCTCCTGCATCGGCAGGCGGACTCTCAACCACTGCGCCACCAGGGAAGCCTGCAGCTTCCTCTTAATGGGAGGGCCAATAGAGTATTTATACGCAAAATCCAATTTATCTGGGATACAAATCCTGGAGCAAGCAAGATCAATAAATGAGGGAAGAGGGCCTAAGTCTGGGTGCTTGCTACCTACCTTTGGATCCACAGTGCAATCATGCCCAGGAAATCCAATGTGGCGCCGAGGACATAAGGTTGCCTGAATCCATCTGCAGCTCCAGGCAGCAACTTCTGAATGCTCATGCCCTCTTCGCTCCTGACACACCCAGATGTGTCCAAATCAGCACAGCCAGGAAGAGAACCCAGCTCTTCTTCCCCCAGGGCCAGAGAGCCAGGCTCTCTATTCTACCCCGCTCTCTATTTATCCACCGTGAGTGATTCAGCAAATGAAAATGAGAAAGATAGACTAATAGAACTCAGTTGTCTTCATGGACTAAATGACCTTGGAAAGGGGCCAGCTTGCCTTTGCACTCCCTGGGGCCATGTGAGGAGAAACCCCTGTAAAGTAAGGGTGGGAAGCAGCCCAAATGCTGTGAAATTGCTTGAAGGGCATAAAATACTCCTGCTGCTCTGATGGTTTTCAGCAGGAATCCCAAGACTTATTAAAAATGCCATGATGAGTGATTAATACCAGGTATCCAGGCAGAGTAGACACTGCTCCAGCCCAGCTGCTCCAGCTCAGGAGTACTAGGTAGGTAAGCTCCTTGTGAACTTCTAGGGAGGATGTGACCAAGAACTCAAAGCCTTGGAAATGCTGGAGTCCAGCCTTTAACCACAGGTTAAATCTAAGCTAAGAACAGGCTCTCTTGGTGTCCCATAAGGCAAAGGTGATCCCAAGAAGGCCAGGCCTACGTGCCGGCACTGGGGAAGGACAGTTGCCATTAGCAGTTAAGTCAGAGGCCAACCAGAATTTTGGTGCTAACTTATTCTGTGCAAGACTTGGAGAGGTTAAGAGGGCTGCCTAGCTCAGAAAATTGATGATCAAAATCTCATGAAGGACAGCCCAAGACTTTATGATTATGAGTCCAGTATCTCAAGATTCTGGCATCTCTTAAGAGTCTGTGATTCTCAGATGCTAATGCCCATGATCCTGAGATCCTAGGAATCTAAGCTTCTGTAAATGCTTCCTGTAACAGCTCTCCTATCCTAACCCCCCACTCTGCATCCCCTGCCATTGTGTTGGCATACAGGGTCCCTTGCTTCTCAGCCTCCTCTGCCAGACTGTGCACAAGTCATGTTCCCAAACACACCAAGCTCAGTGGTGCCACAGTGCCTTTGCACTAACTACTCCCGCTGCTTGGAGCAGTCTTTCTGCCTCATCTGACCCAGCTCGGTTTCTTTAGGAAGCCTTCCCTCCCCTGACAGTAGCTCTCCAACTGGAAGGAAAGCCTAGGGGAAAGGAGGGGATTTTTTTCTCCTTGGAAAACAGACACAGGGCGCTAGAAACACTGATGTGCTCCAGGCAACCAGGGAGGACTGACATCAGGCTTTAAGGTCCAAGTCCTGCTGGTGCAGCCCTGAACATCCTCTGGGGGAAGAGCAAAGGCTCCTCCAGGCTGTAAGTCAGCTCTGTACTTGTGCAAATCACTGCTGCTCTGGCTGTGTGACCGGCAGCCTCAGCCTGGCTGATTCACGACTCAGGAGACCCAGCGGGTTTCGCACACATATTTACACCCCAGCCCGCTGTCGGAGCCTGTCAGATCAGGCGGTTTGATGCTATTTTCCTCAGCTCCAGAGCACCTTCAGGCAATCTATTCTCAAAGGGAAGGATCCCGTGAAGGGGTGGGTGACAAGGCAGAACCCAAGTGCTCTGCCCTTGGCCTTTAAGTTTTTATTTCTTTATTGAAAGAGCAAGGGCTCAGAGGAGAGGCAGACCTCAGTTTAATCCCTAGCATGGCCGTTTATCAGCTGTGTGACTTTGGGCATGTGACTTAACCTCTCTGAGCCTCAGTTTCCTCATCTTTGAGATGGGAATAAGGTTATCTACCTCTCTGGTTGCTGTAGGGTTCTGTGAGGTAATGCCTGGCATGTTATAAGTACTTAATAAGTGGTCCTATTATTTGCTCATTAGCTTGAACCCCTTTGTTCCCTTCCTCCCTTCAGAAGGAAGGGGTCTAGGCTGGGAGCAGAGACCCCTGCATTATTTGGGAAAGCCAGGCCTGCAGCAAATTGCCCTGGGACTTCCCCAGGCATAGGACACCGCTGTCCCCCTTTGGAGGCCACTCATCATCTGGCCACTCCATATTCAATCCCCAGCTCCCTTCCTATCCCGACCTGTCATCCATTTACTGGACAACCCCTTTTGGGGCAATTTCTATATGCAAGGGTTTATTTTTATTAAATCATTGAACCCTTATAAGAACTCTATCAGGTAAGGATTACTAGTAACTCATTTTATAGGTGAGGAAACTGAGGCACAAAGAAGTTAAGTAACTTGTCTAGTTCAAATACATGCACACCTCTGAGATATCATGGGTTTGGTTCCAGACCACTGCAACAAAGCACATATTGCAATAAAGCGAGTCACATGAATTTTTTTGGTTTCTCATGCACATACAAGTTATGTTTACATTATACTGTAGTCCATTAAGTGTGCAATAGCACTATGTCTAAAAAATGTGTATGTTTTCATTAAAAAATACTTTATTGCTTAAAAAAAGGCTTCAGCAAGTCATAATCTTTTTGCTGGTGAGGGTTTGAAATATTGCGAGATGGGGTCTTCCTCTTCCCTGTTGCCCCCAGAGAGTCCAGCACAGCCTGGAGGGTTGTTGGCTGGCTGCATAGTACCTGGAACAGAAGTCTTTGGACTAAGGTTTGGAGATTTTTCTGGAAAATACCCAGAAAAACACAGTGGTGCTTCTGTTAAGCCTACCTAGGAGTTAAAAAAATCACTCTTTGTCTGGACCCACTTTCTGAAGTTTCCGCACAGTTGCTGACACATGGTGGGCTCCTGGGCTCGCTGGTGTGTTTCATACACATCGTCCCAGTCAGTCCTATGCAGGCTCAACAGCACTGTGGTCATCGTTCACAGAAGCAAACCGAGGCTTAGCAACATGAAGATTCTTTCCTAAAGTCATTATAGCTTATGAACAGCAAGACCCAGACGCAATCCCAGGGGCAAGAGGCAGGTCAGAATCCAGGATTCGCCACTTCCCTTCCTCAAAGTCACTGCTGACCTTTCTCAGAAACTTTGCCTGCTCAGTCCCCTCAAGGGTAAATGAAATAAGGCTGGGAAATGTGTCATCCTTTCCCCAGCAGACCCCTGCTGCTTCCTGGGGGTCAGAGAAAGCTGAGCAGACCACACTTCCCGCCCCCCACCCCACCCCGTCCCGACCACGGTGTTGGGAAATATTTTAGAGCCAACATTTCCCGGCTGTTGTACACACGCACCAGGCACTGTCTTCAGCCCTTCACCCGACTTGTCACACTAAGTCCTCATCTGGATCTGGGAGGAAGGAACTAGCACAATCCCCACTTCACAGATGAGAAAGCACATTCAACTTGCCCAACATCACATGCCTAGTGGTGAAGCCTGGACTCAAATCCCATCTGTCTGACTCAAGTCCAGGGCCAGTATCCAGTCCCCTAGAACACAAACCTTTCTTGAGGCAAAATGGACACAGTGAACTCTGGCTCAGGGGGTAGACGTCGTGTTGCCTGAGTATTCACTCATTCACAGAGCATCCTCTGGGCCAGCTACTGCCTAGATGGTGGGTTAGCTCAGAGAGGAAGCCCAGCTTCCTTCCCTCAAGGATTCACAGACTATTAGTGGAGACCCGCAATACATAGATACATACGTGGATTTATTCTATGATGTCAGGCAGTGAGTTTGTGTATGTGAAAAAAGCAAGCACAGTGAGGGGCAAACAGTGATGGGAGAGGGGACCTGGCAACTGCGATCTCCAGGCAGGGGTAATATTAACCACGGAGGGGCAGCGATGTCATCTGTCCAGTATGAAGGAGGAAGCTGCGGGCATTTGGGAAGCCAGAGACACAGTTGTGGATCTCGGGGGAAAACCCAGCAAAGGTTAGGCCTGTGGGCTGGTCTCAGCAAGGGGCTGGGTCTCAGGGAGGGGCCCCGGGCTGAGAAGTGGAGTGAGGTGTTTGTTCATCCTGGCACGGCCCGACCATACAAACAGAGCAGGCAGCAACCTAGAAGGTAGGACTGCCCCCCCCCATCCCTCCCACGAAGATTGGTTCTTTCAGCCAGGGAATGCCTGGCCTCAGCCATGAAACTGAGCAGAGATGGGGCCTGAGAAGGGAGAGGGCCAGCCCAGCACTGCCCCCTCCTCTCTTGCCCCAGGCAAAGCCTTTTCCATCCATGCTTCAGGTGCTAGTGGGACTGGAAGAGGCTGAGGTTGAGAAAGACTCAAATTCAGGCTTGGGTTCTGGGTGGGCCGGAGCCATCTGATAAAACTCGCTAAATCCTCTGGTCTGCTGAGGCTGTGCTGGATGGCAAGTGTAAACAAAAACACAATTAACTGCTGGAAGCATTGCTTTTTGTTTGTTTTTAGGTTAGCACCTAGGACTTATGCCCTTGCCAGCATCTTGACATGGACGGCTAACATCGGCCGGCTCCTGGGCTTCCCTGCCCACCCTGCACTGGCCTTCCTCTTCCTTTAAAGCTACCAAAGGCCAAGCTGAGGGGCCTAGAGATGCTATCAAAATGCAGGATGTAGGTAAGTACAGGTGCCTCAACCGCTGGCAGGAGACTGCAAGACCGGGCTGTGAACAGCCCTGCTGAAGAGCTGCCCCCTATAAAGTCTGCAACCTTCACAGCTAGCAGCTGCCGGTGTGATTTCTGCAGGCCTTTTGGAATTATTGATTTTTTTCAGACCCCTTTATTTCAGCAACATATATCATCATATTCCTCTAGCGAGACTTACTTCAGAAAACCCAAGAAATATTACTTCCCTGATAGACAGGCCCCAAATATTGACCACATCGCTCTTTCTCACTTCATGTCACATCGTGTTCCTTTCTTTCATTCATGTGTTCAACTGGCAGATGCTTCCGGAGTGCTTGGCACGCGGCAGGCCTGGTGCTCGGGGCTGAGCATGCGGACTAAGTCAGAGCTCCATCCTCAAGAAGCTCACAATGCAGTGGGAGGAAATAACTGAACAGATCACTTGCATGCATTGAAATATGTTCTAAAAGTGGTTGTCACAAGGTGCTCTGATAATACAGTGTAGGAAGGGACCAGCGTCACTGGATGACATTTGACTTTGAGGAGGCTTTGCTATAGGAAGGTAAAGGGGACAGAAAAAAAGTGTCCAGGAAGAAAAACAGCATACATAAAGGCCAAGAAGCATGAACGTGCACATTTGGCAAGTGGTGAATGGCAGGCAGGCCAAATGTGGGTGATGGCCGAGCATGGGGGTGTGGATTTAGTGAGGGGAGAGGTCACTGGATATGTGAGTAGTACGCAGGTTGTAAGGGGCCTTAAAGGCTGGGCCAAAAACTATTAGGAAGTCGACTGTAAGGAAGCTTTACTTGGTGTCCTCTCACCTGAAGGTCTCTGAGCTTGTGAGAAATGAGCTGAAATGTCAGGAAGGGCCTTTTATCCATTTGTTAATTTAAAAGTGTACCATAGCAGCAAAAGGAACTGCCCCCTTCCAGAAGGCCAAGCAAGTGAGGTTTCTGTTTTTTCCCCCCCAAATAATACAAGTCATTCTATTATTTATTATTATGGGTTCCTCATCCAGCCCCAAGCCTCAATCAGGCCTATCCTGGGTCTCTAAAGAGGGCTGGGGACCATTGCTTGAGCCAGCAGGACATGGAAGGAGGTGGCCCGAAGGTGGGCCTGGCCTCCTCCAGGGTCACTGAAACCCATCCTGACCACATGCTGACTTTGCCTGGCATGTGATGAGTTCCTTGTTCTCCCAGAACATCTGGAGTTAAAAACAGCCAGGCCTGATGTTCTCAACATGGAAATAACTCATGGGTCACCCAGGTGTGAGGCCAGCTTGGTCCCTGAGCAGGATCTGGCCTGGTACCCAGACTTCTGCAGAGAACTCAGCACACAGAATCAGTCCTGTAAGCAGCAGCCGGTGTTGGTCTCCAGCTTCAGAATCTGGGCTTTTTGTCATCTTTCTTGAATAATTCATTCACTCATTCAGTGAAAATATGGAGGACATAGTGTCAGACACCCATCCTCAGATAAGACTCAGTCCCTGTCAAGCCGGGCCCTGAAAGGTATCGTATCAGAACTCCAGGTATGGATGGGAATCTGCATCCCTATGACTGTTTAAGATGCCCATAGCCCAGAGAGCCACGGATGGAAGCCTGGTCATAGTGAAGTGACTGTGACCAAAAGAGGAGGAAATGGCTCTGGGGGAAGCAGAGAGAAGGGAAGGAGGAGAAGGGAACTTAGCCTGTCTGAGTACCTAGTGTGTGCTTCATCTACATTATCTCATTTCATCTTCACAATGATCCCATGAGATGGGCCAACTGGCACCCAGAGGCTAGGAGGAAGGCGAGGGGGCAACTTCAGGAACCTCAGAGAGTTTGGGGTCCTCCTGCCAGAGGTGAGAGCTGGAACACTGAGAAAATGTCAGAGGAAACCTCAAACTTCTGTAGGCAAAACACGTCCACCTAACCCTGATGTGAATCTCAGCCAACTCCAAGGAGACTCCCCAGCACTCGCGGGTAGGACAGCATTGCTATTTACTGCTGTGGGCACAGCCAGGTCGGAGAGATGCCCCTTCCCGGGGGACAGCTGAGTCTTCCCCAACTGTGGCCACCTCCCTTTGTTGCTAATCCACCTGGGACTGGACAACCCTGCCTAGAGGCATGTCTCTAAAGTCTGGGCAGGACACTGAGGAACTAGGCTAGTTGAGTGGTACTTTTATTGCTTTTTTCCCACTGACTCTGAAAGCAAAAAGCTGGCGGGACACCAGCTGGGTCTGCTGATGGTATTCACAAGCATCGTTTGGCTTTCTTGATTCTGGCCTGGAATCCACAAAAGCTGGATCAAGCAGGACAACATTGCGTGAGGAGAGGGAGAGGGGGTTTGCTTAGAGATGAAGTGATGCCAGAGAAGAAATGAGTGAACCGGTTACCATGGAGAGCAGCAGGGAGGGTGGAGAGAGGGTGCATGTGTGGGAGGTGGCCGTGAGTCAGAGGAGGAGACTACTGTGGTGGAGCTGAAAACAAAGCTTCTCTCTCCGAAGTCTGCTTAGCAATATGGACAGCCTGGTCAGGAGCAAAGAGAACTTGAGGCTGGAAGCCAGACAGGGGGGATGACCCCACGGGGAGTGCAGAGATGTGCACGTGACTTGAGGCTGAGGGAACAGGGCTGCTGGGGCGGGAGGGATTAACTCCCGCCTGGCACCACCTAACCCAAGGGTGCGAGTGTCTGGTGAGGCTGAAAGGGAACGCAGGCGAGAGCCCTGGCTCTCTCATCTGCCATTGGTGCTTCAAGCAGATGGAGCCAGAGGGAGGCTGTTTCTGGCCCAGATCCCAGCATTGGTAGGGAGGGCCTTGGCTGCCCAGACACCAAAGAAAGGCTTGCATCCCGTTCAAAGCGGGATGTTGGACAACTAGCTAACAATTCTCTGCCCCTGTGGCCAGAGGGAATGATGCCATGGTTATTTACCCTTTGTGCATCTTCTCAGAGTCTGATGAAACCTACAGGTCTTTTCCCCTGAAAAAAGATGCATACACACACACACATGCATGCATGCGGGCAAACACATAGACACTGCCGATTTCAAGGGGGTCAGGGATGTCTCCAGTGACCATTCACGGTTCTTCTAGGACTCTACGGGCTTTGATTAAAACCCCTGACCACCTCATCAAACCACTCCTCCAATCCACTCCCCTCCATCCCTGCGTGTTCTATCGCCTACCCTGTATGGTTTTTCTGGAAGTATTTTTAACCATCTAAAAATTACGTTAATCCTTATTTGGTTATTTTAATGCTGTTGCCTGTGCCTACAGCTAAAATGTCAGATCTATATAAGCATGGGAGTTTTCTCTCTACTAACTTCTAGTGCTGAGACAGTACTTGATACTCGGTAGGGGAGCAATAAATATTTTTTTAAAAAACTTTTGCTATTCTGGACTTCTCAATTCCTATCAACTGTGAGGAATTGGTGGAGTGTTGGGAACCTTGGTGGAAAAGTCTGTATCTTCTCCCAGTGCCTGGTAGAGAGGGCAGGACTGGTATACCTGAAGCCTGAGTTTTAGTAGACAGACTTCCAAGAGTCGATGGGAAAAAGAGCTGTGATTTCATGGAATAGAGCTTTGGAAAGAAGCCCTGGGAACAAAAATTCTGCTTGTACAGTAAGTGATGATCCAAAACAGGAAGAACACAGGAAACCCAGAAAAATCAAACTCTGGGGAACTCTTCAGGGGGCTCTTACTTTTAAAAGACTGTGTAGAGAAAATAGGAGATTCAAAATCGCAGTTGACTGAGATCTGCAAGATCAGAGCTAAGAAGATGAGTAAGAAGGGGCCTGTGATTGGGGCCAATGGCATTTGTATGAGATGCCCAAGAGAAAGCATGGCTCCTTAGCTTCCATTCTGCAGCTCACCTCTGCGCCCTCGAGAATAATGCTTGATTTGAAGGGAAGAGAAGGAAATTAACATTTATTAAATAACTGTTATGTTCCCGCACTAAACTGCTCCACACATTACAGGCATTAATTAATCTTCAAAACAATCCTGAAGGAGCTATTGGTATTTGCATTTTATAGATGAGAAAACTGAGGTTTTAAGCATTTGCCCAAGATTGCATACTTAATAAGCAGCAGAGGCCGGATTCAAATCCGTATATGTCTTTCTCCCAAGTGAGCTTCTGCCATGCCCACTGCCTCCTCTCTGTAAATCTTAGAGGTCATGACATGGACCGCTGCCCTGGGCATTACCACCTTGTGCCAACTGTACCTGAGCTCACTACGCAGTAGGTTGAAGTGCAGGAAGGAATAAATAGTCACCATAGGAGATACCAATTGTGGGCCATTAAGCACTTCCTAGGCATTTCCCACAACTATCCCATTCATTCCTCACAACAAGCTGATAGGGAAGTTTATTTTAAATTATTGTCCCTATTTTAAAGATGAGAAAACTGAAGTGCAGAGGCATCAGGGTAAGTCACCAGCTTATAATTGGCAAGATTAGGTTTGGAAAGCAGGCATTCAGTCTTTTCTGGGTGTTTACTAAAAATGGATGTGAAGAGAGTGCCTGACTACTCCCAGGGAACTCCAGCTTCCCGGCCGAGAAGACCACAACTCAGGGCACTGAGATCCATTAGAGATAATATCACTGAACTAATATACAGGAGAAAGGGGCTGGAAAACCAGATGGACACTGGGGATTTCAACCAAGAAAAGGGAAAGGATTGGTCACATTGCAGGCAATTGGATTTAATACCAAGCACAGGTAAGATTTACTTTTTAAGAGAGGAAGAAAGATGTTCCAGGCACATAAAACCAGCATGTGTACATATCCTGAAAATGGAAGGAGTATGGTGCTTAAGATTGGCTGAAGTCCCTGCAACCAGGGTAGAGGGTGCCAGGGTGGAGGGGGTGAGAAGGAGTGAGAGGGAGGGAGGGGCAGACCCTGTACATCATGTTTAAGAGGCTCATCTTGGGCTTCCCTGGTGGCGCAGTGGTTGGGAGTCCGCCTGCCGATGCAGGGGACACGGGATTGTGCCCCGGTCCAGGAAGATCCTACATCCGCGGAGTGGCTGGGCCCGTGAGCCATGGCCGCTGAGCCTGTGTGTCCGGAGCCTGTGCTTCCGCAACGGGAGAGGCCACAACAGTGCGAGGCCCACACACCGCAAAAACAAAACAAAACACACACAAAAACAAAACAAAACAAAAAAAAGAGGCTCGTCTTGATCCAAAGAGCAAGGAGCAAGATTGGAAGAGGGCAGGTTTTGAGCGCCTACCTCATAAAATGGTGATTCCTAGGACCCAGCACAGGTTTATCAGAACAAAACACTAAATGGAACACATTTCTTTCCATTAAGCCTTGTTAGTGCCTCAGGTCAGGGAAATTCAGGGAAACGTAAATAGTAATAATAACAATAATAAATAATAATAATGACTACAAACAGTAACAATACAAAATTCTGAAAGGTAGTGTAGTATAATGATTACATGGACAGATCTGTGCATCTATACTGTTTCCCCACTTACTAGTGTGAACATGGGCTATATTTGTTCCACCTCGCTGGACATGTGGTCTAAGGTGTAAAATGGAAATAATAATAAAATCTACCTTACAGAGCTGTTGTGAGGTTAAAGAGTTAATGCATGTAAAGCTTTTAGAAGAGTGCCTGGCAGGTATTCAACACTTAGTGTTACCTATTATTACTATTGTTAGTAACTTATTGAGCACTTATTATGCATTAACTACATAGTGCTAAAGATTTTACATGCATTATCCAATTTAAGGATTGTGGTGGTATTAAAATATGTCCACACATGGAAGCAACCTAAGTGTCCATTGACAGATGAATGGATAAAGAAGATGTGGCACATATATACAATGGAATATTACTCAGCCATAAAAAGAAATGAAATTGAGTTATTTGTAGTGAGGTGGATGGACCTAGAGACTGTCATACAGAGTGAAGTAAGTCAGAAAGAGAAAAACAAATACTGTATGCTAACACATATATATGGAATCTAAAAAAAAAAAAAAAAAAAGGTTCTGAAGAACCCAGGGGCAGGACAGGAATAAAGACGCAGAGAGAGAATGGACTTGAGGACACGGGGAGGGGGAAGGGTAAGATGGGACAAAGTGAGAGAGTGGCATGGACATATATATACTACCAAATGTAAAATAGCTAGCTAGTGGGAAGCAGCCGCATAGCACAGGGAGATTAGCTCAGTGCTTTGTGACCACCTAGAGGGGTGGGATAGGGAGGGTGGGAGGGAGACGCAAGAGGGAGGAGATAGGGGGATGTATGTGTATGTATAGCTGATTCACTTTGTTATAGAGCAGAAACTGACACACCATTGTAAAGCAATTATACTCCAATAAAGATGTTAAAAAAATAAGTAAAATATGTCCACAAAGTCTTTGATACTTCTGTTTTCAAGAAATGGAAATGGATTCCTTTCCCCTGCGTGTGGGCTGGACTCAGTAACCTGCTCCTAATGAATAGAATACGGCAGAAGTGGAAGTGTGTCACTTCGGAGCCTAAGTCATGAGAAACATCGCAGCTTGGTCATTGTCTCTTGGATCACTACTTCTGGGGGAAGCCAGCTGGCATGGCATGAAGAAAGATCCATGCAGGCCCTCCAGCCACAATCAAGCCTACAGATGACTGCAGCCCCAGCCAACACCTTGCCTATGGCCTCATGATTCAGAACCACCCAGCTAAGACACGCCAGGGTTCCTGACCCTCAAAGATCGTGTGTGATAATAAATGTTTGTAGTTTTAACCTGTGAAGATTGGGGCAATTTGTCACGTAGAAATAGGTAACTAATACAGTGATGATAACTTAAATACAATCGATAACTAATACAAAGCCTCCCTTCCTATCCTTTGGAAAGGTTGTAAACTCAAAACATAAATGAGTAAAGTAATCAGGGAAGGTAGCAAACCAGAGACTACATGTCTTGTCTAACAAAGGCACCTACTACCCAATTCCAGCTGACTATTATCAATACTAAGTATTTTTCAAGAGAAGCCAGAAATCTGGATATCTTGGTGAGAAATCTCCTGATTTTTAATATGAGTTCAAAGTTTTTCAATGCTGTGCAGACCTAACAAGACATTTGCCAGAAAGCCACCACTGTGAAACATCCGGACTGGAGGTTTGAAAAATTTGGCCTGGATGCTTATATAATCAAGTGAAATAGTCACTAATTGAATAACTATGTCTAAAGGGATTGATTTATGGCTCGACGTCAACATGAAAGAGGTTTCTAGCAGCAGGTGAAAAGCTCTGTCTTTAGCTCCATCTCAGATATATATATATATATTTTTTCTTGATAGCTTAGATAGAGAAGGTGTACACATTAAAATTTGTGACTGATAAGAGGGTGGGGAGAATTGTGATAGATCCAAAAAAACCCCCAAAAAAACCTTTAACAAGAAGGAATGGGTCAAATCTAACAAGGGGACATTTTACAGACATAAAATTGGAAGCTGTGTACCTGTGCTCTCAACTCAGGTGCACAAGAGAGGAAGTGAGAACCAAAATATCCTGTTGGCCCTGTAGCAGCTCCTGTGGGAAGGGATGGAAGTTGAAGTGAGAAATGCCCATTGGCCTTGGATAGGTGGGAAGGTACCAGAAGCAGAGAGGAGGAAGAAGGTGAATCAGGCATATGTAGCCTCAGGGGAGCCTGGCAGCAGCTGAAGGGCAAAGGTCCCAGCTTGCTGTCAGTGTCAGGAAGGCACAGCTGAGGTCTGCAGCTGGTACCTAGGGCAGGTATGCCATGAATCCCATCCTAGGAAGCTGACAGCCAACAACAGTTGAAAACTCAAATAGAAGACTCTCCAGCAGAGAACACAGCTTATCTACCTGGACCAGGGGTCAGGGGCTTGGTCACACAAGAAAAGCAAGAACCCAGTTATAAAGGCCAGCGTCCAAAAAACAAGTTGGAATCACTTGCTGCTGTCATCGTCCAATTTATTCCGGAGGCTTGCTTCATTCAGATGCATGGGAGGGGGAAAAGAGAAAGGGTCCAGGGCCTCCCTGGTGGCGCAAGTGGTTGAGAGTCCGCCTGCCAATGCAGGGGATACGGGTTCGTGCCCCGGTCTGGGAGGATCCCATATGCCGCGGAGCGGCTGGGCCCGTGAGCCATGGCCGCTGAGCCTGCGCGTCCGGAGCCTGCGCGTCCGGAGCCTGTGCTCCGCAACGGGGGAGGCCACAACAGTGAGAGGCCCGCATACCGCAAAAAAAAAAAAAAAAAAAAAAAAAAGAGAAAGGGTCCAGATGAGACCCATGATGATGAGTACCTGGGGATTCACTGTATTTGGTACCTGGGTAGAGTCCCCAGACTTCAGCTTGTGGATCCCATTTCCATTCTTTTTTTTTTTTTCAATTTTTTTTGGAGTATTGTTGATTTACACTTTTGTGTTAGTTTCAGGTATATAGCAAAGTGAATCAGTTATACATAAACATATATCCACTCTTTTTTAGATTCTTTTCCCATATAGGTCATAACAGAGTACTGAGTAGAGTTCCCCGTGCTATACAGTAGGTTATTATTAGTTATCTATTTTATATATAGTAGTGTGTATATGTCAATCCCATTCTCCCAATTTATCCCTCCCCACCCATACCCCCGGTAACCATAAGTTTGTTTTCTACATCTGTGACTCTATTTCTGTTTTGTGAATCAGTTCATTTGTACCCATTTTTAAGATTCCACATACCCATTTCCATTCTTAAGTATGCTTGTCACTCCTGGCTTTGATGTCACTAGGAAAATCTGTGCTGTCACCAGGCTAATCGTGCCTTGACTCAAGTTGGCTGAATGGTCACGAAATAGGCTTGGAATAGGTCATGTCCAGCTCTGGTTCTATCTATTGCCAGTCCCCCTCTATTGGAATCATGTCATGAGTTTATACCACTGAGTTACGGATCTAAAGAGCTATAAACTTCTCTGAATTTGTGCGAGGAGTGGGGATAAGTGCCCCACTCTTTAATGGCTAAAGGTAGGCTGGGGCAGGAACCCAGATGGGTTTCGGATACAGGACACAGGAAGGCAGTAGTGAGCAGAGGGGGGCAGATAGCGTCCGATTAGGGAAGATGCAAGCTGTGAGGCTGCTGCCTTGTTTTAAGCTGTCGTGTAACAGGGAGCTGCGGGACAGTTTTGAACAGCAGCATAATGTCCTCAGAGCTTTCCTGCGGCAAGATCCTTCCATCAGTTAGTGTGTATTCTGAGAGATGGGAAAACACAGACTGGAAGTGGACAGGGGAGGCGAGTAAGAAGGTGGCTACACTCATCTCAGAGATGACCAGTAGGGCCCCAGAACCCCACAAACCAAAGCCTTCAGGCCACTTAAAGTTTTCACAGTACACTTAAGCTCCTTCTTCACTTTTGCTTGTTTGATGCCTCATTTCAAGTCTCAGAAAGTTCTCCCTTTGGGGGCTCAGCAATGCTATGAAGCCTTGCTGATCCCCCAAAGACTAGGTTGGATGCCTTCCCTTCATACTCCAGTGTTTCCTAGTCTGTCTCGCCGACTAGACCAAAAGCTCCTTGAGGGCTGTGCCCACAGCTTGGTCAGTTATAGCTCTGGTGCCTAGTACTGAACTTGGCCTAGAGAACGTGATCCAGAAAAGATTTTTGAAAAGAAGCAGGAGTGCTGCTCTCCTGTCTCTGGGAGGGGACTGCATGAAGCTCACCCACATCACAGGAATTCTTTCTCTTGCTTCTATCAAAACACTCAAGGGACCATTTGCAGGACTGGAGATCTGTCCACATTCCTCCATGGAGCCAGTTTAACACACACCCAGACATACTCAAACACACACCCACACCCACCCACAACCCCCCCCCACACACACCCTTAAATTGCTGAAATTAAGATCGTGGGATGTAAACAGTAGGGCAGACAAGTCCAAAGTCCAGCTCTCTGAAAGGATCTCTATCTGACCTACTGCAGATCTCCAAACCCCTTACAGTCAGGGGGAAGGGTGTTTCTGGATCCTTTGCAATCCTGAAGAGAACTGGGAAATCAGGATGTGTTTGACCTCAGAAATTCCAGGCCTGGGAGTCCAGAGTACAGAGAAAATAACTCTTCTCCTAAATGAGAAATGAACAAATAAACACACAAACCCAGATCAGCCTCCTGAATGTGGCAAATAAATGCTTTGGCAGGGGGGCAAAGTGTGGATTCAGGCTACCTGAATCCACAGGTAGTGTGAGCTCCCTGCAGGGTTTGCTGCTGGACAGCACGGTCAGGCTGGCTGTTCCTGGCTCTCTGTTCTAAAGGCTCAGGCCCCAGTCCTAGCTGTGCTGCCTCTTGTGAGGCTTGAGGAGGCTGAGTAGGGACCACTCCAGGCTCCCCTTTGACATTCTGGACATAAAACATACCTTCTAGGAACAAGAATACTAGGGTCCCTCTACTACCGAATAGTCTTTTCTGTTATTTTGATCAAACATTTCACTTTTATGTGTTTAATATCCCCATTTAAAGTAGTAAACAAGAAAGAGGGTGGGTTGCTTTGCATATAGTAGAAAAAGCACTTTAAGCAAACTTTTACTGAGAACCTCTTATATGCCAGGCACTACGCACTGAAGAGACACAGTCCCTGGTCTTGAGGAGTTCCTAGGCCAATGGGAGACAGATAGGACAAGAGACAAAACAATTCCATTCTAAATGGCGAGTGCAATACAATAGAGGTGAGGACACGCAGCTCAGGGGACTCCCAACAACTTAGTCTTGGTGAGAGTAAAGGAGGGCTTTACAGGAGAGGTGGCATCTCAGTTGGGCTTTGAGGGATGAAGAGAAGTTTGCCAGGTGGACAAAGGTGAGACTCTCCTTCTAGTTAGGGTAATAGCATGGACCAAAGCCAGAAGGTGTGACATAGGCTTACATATTGAGTAAATCAAAAGTCATCACATGTGGCTGGCACGGAATTCTCCATGTAAAGAAGAATCAGGCTGGAGAACTGGAAAGCAAATAGTAAGGCAATAGAAGAATCACGCAAGCATGATTTATTTTGTATCACCTTGGGAACGTTACTCTTCAGTGTGTTTCTAGAACGTAGATTGCCTTTAAATGATCCAGCCCGGTGGAATTAGATTTCTTTCCCTCTTGTCTGTGAAATGTAAGCAATGTACTAATATTCTCAGGAAAAATAACTATCGTCATCGGGGGTGTAGACATGTTTTAATCTGCGATGACAGTTTGTCTTGAATCATAAACTGCTTTTATCTTATGGAGCCAGGCTTTGATGGTGGGTGGCTTCCTCTGATTGGCTGCCAAGCCGAGCAGAACTTCAAAGCAACTGAAAGCAAGATAACGAGCTCCTTTTGTCAAGGTGCCCGCAGGCCTCTGAGTGGTGCACGGAGTCATGTGAGATGCAGGACATCAGCCACAGTGCTTGCCGGGAAGGACTTCACAGGGCATCATCCCGGGGCCTAAGTCCTCCTCTTCACAGATAGTGCCAGTATCCCCCAAAATCCTTGGGGAACTCAAAGTCTTTGTCCTTTTCCAAGCCTGAAGTGCGACACTGTGATGCACCTGCCTTGCAGCTGCAGGCAGGAACAGAGACTGCAGGAGGGAAACGGGAAGATATGAAGGCCTCTTGTAGTGTGGCTGGCATCTGACAAGGAGCCTCAGGTGTCCCTGTGGGCCCCAGGGATGGTGTGATGCTTGATTTTCTTTGGAGTTAGCACAACTCTGGAAGGTGGGCACTTCTCTTTTCCCGGCCCCAGGCATTCCCCTGAAGAAAGTGAGCCTTGGAACCAGGAAAGAACAGTGGTTATTTAGAAAGAATCACGCTCTCCTTAGGGCAGAAGGGATGATAGAGCTCAAACGTGGTGTGGAGGACACGATAGGACATAGGGCTAGAAGCAAGGACCTGGACAGTGGAGGGGGATGCTGAAAGCCAAGGCGTACCTGGAATCAAGCACTTGACCTTGACCTTGAGACATCCTTCCCAGAGCATCTTACAGGAAGGGCCTTCAACAGTCCGCTTATCCAATCCTTCACTGCTGTGAGAATCCACCACACCATATTTCTGATAAGGAGTTCCTGCTTTGTTTGATTATCTCCTGTCCCGGAGAACTCAGTACCTCACAGAGCAGCTCATTCTTCTATTCAGTGGCTCTGGCTGAGAGAAAATGCTTCTGTTGCTGACTCCCAGCACCTGTTCCCAGGGAATGGTGTGCCACGTGCAGGATCCAGGAAACGACACTGAGTCCCTTCCAGGCAGCCTCCCTATTTCGAGGAACCTGTGCCCAGGGATGCCAGGCAGGTGATAAGCTAATGCTGGGCCACTTGCCTGGCAGCAAGAGGAGAGTGCTCCCATTTCGCATGGGCTCCCTGTGAGACGGGGTTTTTCTTCTGGAAAGGAGGGAGTGTCAAGAGGAGTGCACGCATGCACAACACGGAGCTAATTATCTCTGCTCCAGGAAATGGGGATGGCATCGATCACTGGATTCCCTGGGGAACCTGGGCTTCAGTGCCCACACCTCCGCCCATACCATCTATCTGCTGATGGGCCAGGCAAGCGGCTAGATCAGCTGGATTCAACAAAGCTGCTTTTATTCTTGTGCCCTCCCTAGGGGAAAAGCAATGCGCATGAAATACAGGAAGACAGGGGAACAGGAACAAGAGCTAAAACACTCAAAGGTTGGCATGAGCCTGGGCCCTGAAGGAGTTAAGGGGCAAACAGCACCCAAGGGCGTGGGCTGAACACTCCATGCTAGAGATTTAAGGAGTGTCTGACTTTATGGAAACACGGCTCCACCCAAACCTAACCCAGCTCTCAAACTCTATGCTCATGACGATATCCTCATTCTAGTGTGACTTTGCCTTCTCTCAGCTCTAATTACAACCTAACTCTGACTTCACCTTGACCTTGATCTCCTGTTGACCCCAACCATCACCCCGCTCCAGACCCTGACCCCACCCTGGTGACTCCGCCAGTCACGACTTCACCATCACCCTGGCCTCACCTTGAACACCTAACCAGACACACCTAACCCAGCCCTCAGTGGACCCTGACTCTACTCCCAGTCCTAGGTCTCTCTCAGAGGGCAGAGGATGGCAGGGTCCTCCTGCCTGCAACTGGGGAATAGATTCTCAGCCACAGAACTGCTTTGCCGTGCTGTGTGTCTCCTTTCCACCCCCATCTCCCCACACTAGTACACTTCATGTGGTCCAAACACCTTCTTCTTCAGAGAAGTCTGAACAAGAAAAAGCCTGACTTGGTTACCTGTCGCTTCTGCGCCCTGAGTCGGGGGACCTGGCTGCACGCACTGGCCGTCACTCGTATTTCCCCCCTGCTCCGTGCTGGGTAACGGGAGGAGGTGTGTGGGGTTTGGGCAGTCGGTCAGGCAGGGTGGATACAGGATATCTCTTCTTCCCTTCCCTTCCCTTGTTTCAGTTTTCTAGGTTATGAAGGAGACATGGGAGGAAATCACTGCATCATTGTTTAAAAATCATTTGATTTTGTTCCAACTGTATTTAAATCATTCTTCAGACAAAACGAAGACTGTGGTTATGTCTTCAGCAGAGACCAGTTAGATAAATCCTTTTCAAAGTGAATCTGAAATGGCTAGACTTTGGAAGAAATTCGGTGGAAGTGGAGAGGATAAGTCTCACTGCCCGGGATTGGGGGTTGAGTGGAGGTGATCGGGGTGGGGAGGGCTTGTGCACGAGATGCCTTGGCTTGGGGTTTCTTCCTCCTCCAGCCACACGGCATGACTTTTTAGGATTTAGAGCAAAGAGAACCACATGGAAGAAAGAGGGCTCTTTGCTGGGAGTCCAGTTTCCAAGATCCGCAGAACAGGAAGGGACAATATTTTCTCCTTAGAAAAATTAAAGAGAAGCAATGAATGCAGACCACAAGTGGAAGCCCTCTGAGGGCCTCTTTTATTCAATCTATGAGCTAGAAAATGTCTTTCAGTGCCCAGGAGCTATCAGAGCAGGTGCAGAAAGTTAACGTTTCCCAAGAGTGAAAAGATGTCAAGATTAAAAAAGTAGTGAAGGATAAGAATTCTATTTGGCAAGGAAGAAATATGACTTTCACCTAAGTGGGGTCGTGTCTCTTTTATCCTATGGCTTGGACTCCTGCACTTCTGTCTTTCTCTGTGCAGGCAGCTTTACTGATACACTAGTCCTAACCCAATTTTTACCTCCGTCTATGTGGTGCTTTACCACAGAGCATCAACAGTCCTGCCAGACCAGAAGCCTAGTATCTCATCCCATAGAGATTTCTATTAGAGAGACCTGAAAGTCCCAATGAGTCACAAGTGGATAAACTTTTCTTTATAGTACGTCTCCCTATTGTGACTTTCTTATTGTGAATCACTGTGTAACTTACTTTGTCATTTTAGTAAAAATCACATCTATTAGAGAAATAAGTAGGTCACTGAATCTTAAAATAATAGCCACTATTTACTGAGTACCTACTATGGGCCAAGCATCTAGGCTGGATTAGCAGCTTCTGGGTTTATTGTAAAAAAACTTCCTTCATTAAGTAAGAGGATAATCCTCATGATGTCTGCAGCTCTCACAACATAAGAGTCTATCTTAATGACTGGGCCCAGTGATTTACTGGACCTTTGCTGATTTTTCATGCTGGCATCTGGGGACATGATGCAGGTGATGCAGGTGAATGTTGAAATATTCCATCTCCATAGGGCTAACATTTTATATGAAGTACACTAAGAGCTGGTAAACATCATGAAACACTGGTATTTCCAGCCCCATTTCTATCTCCAAAGTCAGAAATGGTCCAATATCTGTAAGCTATTCTAGCCATGCTGCAAGGAGGGGATGGTTCCAGGTGCCACTGTGGTGCAATAAAGGCTAAATTGAACACGAGGGGTCAAAGGATTAAAATGTCATAAAAGTTGGGGTTCAGAACATGGCCAAAGCTATATTCTATAGTGCCAGCCATCAAAACTAATATGAAAATCAGAATTCATGGAGGATGCCCAAGATAAAAGGCAGCAGAAAAGAATGGACATGAAAGTTCTTACACACAGTCCAGGGTCATCTCTTTGGCCAGTGGGTGTTCCCATGTTTTCCTTTTGGAAAGCCCAGAACCTTGTCCTCATGGGTGCAAATCTTCATATCCTTCCCAAGAGAGTGAATCCAGAAGGAGTATTATCCATGGGGGATATGTGCAGAGGTGAGGGTCCTGGGGCCAGGTCGGACCAGGAGGCAGACTTACCTAGGACAGCCTCCAGCAGGATCACTGGAGAAAGACTCCTAATCAGAGTCAAGGAGAGAAGCAAGCTCAATGTCAAGGTGCTGAGCCTACATGGATGTGAGCCAACAGATTCCCAAACCTGGGAGCTGGGAACAGGTTGGGATTCTACACATGCAACTGGCTGAGGCAAGCTGCTCAGGCCAAGGCTGTGTAGGGAATGAGTGCTGGAGGACAGCAGCGTGTGGGACTGGCTGTGGACTACAGGGGATGGCTTTAAGGGCTGGCATCCAGCCAGCAGTCATCTCCCTTTGTAATCATGTGGCTTTCCGACAGACCAGGCAAAGCGTGTCTGGAGCTGAATAGTTGAAAGCATCCTCCACTCAGATCAGCAAATTGTCCCTTGAGGAAAAAAGACCAGGCAATGCCTACAAAGGAGAGGCAGTTAGGGAAGCTGCTTCCCACTGCTAGAATGGCCACCCCAGAGATATAACCTGCACCCCTTGAGGACACACATTTCTGCTCTGCAGAACCAGCGGAAAAGAGCTAAGGCCACTGGGCTTCAGCTCCATTTATTATTATTCAGAAATGCAGAGCTTTCCCAAAGTCAGCTGCATGATGTAGCCAGCCAATGCTGCAAGATGATTTATGGGACTGGAGAGGAGATATTCCCCGTGACTGCTATTATCCAGACATGGTCAGAGAACACTGCCTGACAAGGGAAACACAGAGCTTTATTTGGCCACTGAACTTTAATAAACCTAAGAGGAGGGCAAAGTGGAAGAAGGAACATGTCCAAACAAAGGTTTACTAGGCTAAAGGAAAAGGGACCATCCCCCAGGAATGAATGTGGAGCAGCATTGAATGAAAAGCTGGAAGCCGTGGTTGGCTCCAGAGACGAGAGAGAGGAGGAGGCCTCCGAGAGTGAGAACTCTCGGTCGTTCCCATTCGATGCATTGAGTGGAAGCCCCCCAACCACCACCATTCACAACTTGAACAAGCGTGTCCTGGACATCCCCTTGGAGACACTGTGTCTGAGATATGACCCTCTTCCTGAGGAGTTTACAATCTAGCAGGTCAGAGAACATGTATGAAAAAGTACACAGAGAACCAGACGAATAACTAAAAAGTATATGTGTGTGTATGTGTGTGTGTGTGTGTGTGTATCTGCCATGTGGCCTAGAGGAATGTTCCCCTCAATGGACAGATCACAGAGCACCCAAGACCTATGTCCTCTATGGAAGGAGGTGCTCCAGACAGAAAGAAGCATATGTACACTGTCAGACCCTCCTGAGACTCGTCATCCCTTTGGGGTCACCCACTGTGATTCCCATTCTCCCAGTTAACAAAATGTTTCTCGAATAAGTGAAGAGCCCACCCTCTCACACTCTGTGCAGACGGCTAGCGAGGCACTCAGGTCCACATCCTAGGCACGAGGGAGGGTGTGCTGTGTTCTAGCACTGACCTAATGTGCTAACAGTCCCTAACAGGCCAAAGCCGGTTTCCATGGCTTCTCGAGCCCCCATCCTCATCCACTGACCATGAGCTCTTTGAGGGCAAGGGTACATGTAACCAAGAAAGTGGCGCAGTGCCTGGCTTAGAGCAGAGTTCTATGAAGGAACCATCTGATTTTGGTCAGTTACAAGCTGGATTCCTAGATTCTTCACAAGGCAGGCACACAAACCCAGACAAGCTGGCTTCAAATGGGCAAAACAGCAAGGTCCCACAAAGAAATTTGCATCCTAATCACCAAGTCTGCCATTTTGGACCTGGTGGTGAGGCACTGAGGTGTTGGTATGGATTTTTAGGGGTAAGATATCTTTAATTAAAAACAGCCCTGGTACCACAGGTTGAAGGTGATACCAGCATTTTCTTCTAAATGCTACTGACAGTCCTCACTCCCTTGTTGAGGCACAAGCAACAGGGCCACAGCTCTCTGGCTCCTGCCCACCCACGCCCAGCTGGTGGCTTGTGGAGGACGCAAGAATGCCCTTCTCATAGGCTCCCAACTCAGGGCCAGTAGCCTCATCTCCTGAGAAAGAAGTCTAGTCAGCCCCCAGGTTCCTGGAGCGCGGTCTCCCCAAGGGCAGTCTGTAACCCTTCCCCTATACCAGGGCAGTCTCAGTGGGCTGCAGGGCCTTTCCCCATAGTCTGGTCTGGCTCAAAGCCAAGGCCTAGAAAAAGCTCAGGGCACCACCTGGACACAGTCCTGGGCCTCATCAGCCTTCTATCTCCACTTTGGCCTGGCCTTTATGTGCTGACAAGGGGCTCTGGGGGACCCCAGGTCCCTCTTTGCCCATGCCCACCCCAGCTCTGCACTCACTCCACCATATCCTGCATTTTATTCAGCAATGACCTGGATTCTAGCTTTGTCCCTAAATCACTGTGTGACCTTGAACAAGGCACTTCCCCTATCTGGGCCTCAGTTCCTTATCTGAAAAATAAAGGCACTGGACTAAGCAGGTCCCCCTACTCTCAGTGTCTGGGGCCTGACTCCCCATGAGCCTCTAGTCTTTGTCTGAGGTCCTCTCCATCCCTCCTGCAAACAGAAATTAACACACTGACAAGTGCACAACTAACCCTTAAATTCCATCCAAGCAATTAGAAGTTAAACTTTAAGCTGACCTGCATTATGAGGGTTAGGTCCTGAGGCACCGTGAGCTGGGACAAATATGCAGGGGCCCAGCATCCTCCATCCACTCCCTACCCTCCCTGGGTCCTCTCTGTGCTCCAGGGGCTGACCTGTGGGGAGTTCAGAGGGAAGGGGGTTATTCCCCCAGTATCTCCCTGCGGGGTACCCTCTTGGGCCTGCATTGGGAGGGACCACTGCTGTTTCCAGCCCCAAGGTCTTGCACTGTCCCTTGTGGCTTCCCTACCCTCTGCTCACATTGTGTAAATCTCCTCAGATTCTCCAATGTGAGAGTGCCACCTGCTTCTTGCCAGGAGCCTGCGGTTAGGGGACTGCAGATCTGATCCTGCAGTCAAGGGACAGAGGTCCATATGGAAAACAGGAGGATGGAGAAGGGAGTTCAGACATGAACATTCGAAAGCCCTAACTCACGTTTTTACCTTCATTATACTCAAATGATAAAGATTGCAGATGAAAGAAAGAAAACGTCAGTGGAATTTTTACATATCTTAAATGAATAATCACTGCACTGTATAATTAATTTCCATTTACCAACATTTGTTCACTACAACTTTTCCCAGATTTCTCTCCCCTGCAGTTTTCAATGACACACATAAAAGTTTGTTTGGCTTTGTTGCAGAGAATATGCAACAATATGGAGTGGCATTTTCCCCTGTGCCTGGAGTTCCAGTTAAATGATCACTGTCCGTCTAATTTTATGGCTCAGAGCTGGTGGCTCTGGCCTCCTGTATTACCATCGCTCCAGAAATGCAGCAGCACTTGATGTTTCAGTTGAAAAGGCCTGAGCAACCCTTATTTAACCCAGGCTGCTGGCCACACTGAAATGCTCTCTCTCAAGCCCTTCTCCATGTACACAGGGTTTACGCAGGTGGCACCCTCCATGACAGCTTCCCGCCAAGGTGGGGCGTGTTAGGAGTGGCAGGGCGCTCTAGCTGGCTGGCTGCTCCTCCCAGGAAGAGCCTGAGTGTGACTAAGGGCCTGGGCACTTTTTTTTTTTTTTTTTTTTGGCCTCAGTTTCCTTCATCTCTCCCCAAGGTCATGTTGCCAAAACCTCTTCACCCTCTCTGTCTTTTGCCTTATCTCCCTTTTCCTTGTCCCACCTTCCAGTTTCCTTTCTTTTTCTTCCCTTTTTCTGATATCTACCCACAGGGAGTGACCTGAATATACAAGAAGTGAAGTCCTCACAACAGCGGGAAAGGCTTGTAGAAATAAACCCTCACTTAGTTGAATTTCCCCGAAGACATGTTTTTGTGTTTTCTTTTAGTCCCCATTGAGTCTAATACAGCTCTGGGCTCACAAAGGGAACTCACTTCACTCTATAGATCAATTGAGACACGGATCCATAGGGCGAACAACCATCTTGGTTGGTCAGAAGGATCCGGTTTAGCATGGAAAGTCCCAGGCACCCTGGGAGGGTTGGTCACCCTTCTCTAGCAGACCTCGTGCCCACCCGGCCTGGTACTGCTGCTACAGCTCACACATCTGGAAGTCTTAGACGAGGTTCTCTTAAAAGCAGAGCCCGAGATGGGGATCCTTGAGTCGGTGCCGGCTCTGTTCCCGTAAGGGAGTGAGGGAACTAGGTTAGGGCAGGGCAAGAAGCTGGGCAAAGATCTGCATTCAGCGGCAGGCCAGGCGCAGTCTGCCCTCTCAGGGGGCGCTGCAGCCTGATGGCATCTCAGCGTTATCCCCGCCGTGAGGTGGGGGTGGGGTTTTAGACACCCATATCGATCAGGCACTAGTTCTGGGCCATCCCCGGGGGACGGGCATAATCTCCTAGGTACTTCTGGGTGAGGCAGCTCTCAACAGAGAAGGCAATTTCCAGGAGAAGGGTGCAGGCTCTGAGCTGCCAGCTGCCAATGCTCACAGCCTCTGGGGGATAGATAGACTGGCCGGTAAAGGGGATCTGGGTGGGGCACCTATAGCATCCACGACACCAACCACAGCTTCAGCCTGGGCTCTGGGGTGCCGAGCGAGCACCCTCAATACCTGGTGCCAGTTCAGCTGCAGCTTCCCTCCCGCTTCCCGCAAGCATACACAGACCTTACAAGTGTGGTTCTACCTCCGTTTTCTGGTTTGTACTCTTGAAACTGACCTGACCCTTCTTGGCTAGGGCCTGACCCCTGCTAGAATTTGCCAAAGATTTTCCCAGAAACTGCACCCGATCCTTGTTCTCCCAGACCCGGCGGGGACTGTGCTTCAAAACCGCTGAAGGTGGGGATCGCGGATCCCTACCCCAGCCCGAGTTAGTCTATATAACCCCAAGTCACAGCTTCCTGCAGATGCTCTGTCCATCAGATGGACCCGCTAGACAGAGACACAAAATGAAAGGGAGACCAGGGCCCGAGGCACTGTGGACTCTGCCTTTGGGCAGCAGGTCCACCTCAGAGGGCAGGAGATGGCCTAACCCTGGTCTTGCTCGTCCTGGGTGATGGCTTCAACCTGCTGCAGGGGTCCCAGCATGCCTTGCAGCTTGGTGAGTTAGGATTGGATCAGAATCAATATCACAAGCTTTTAGAAACGCAGTTTTTAAAAGTATCAAAACATATGCATCATAGCCCTTGTGGCAGACGCTGTGGATGCCCCACCCGTATCCTTAGAGACTCATCCTTTTCAAGTGCTCCTCTGACCCTCACATCTCAGTGCCAGAATGTTTACCCCAGGGATTTACTCGAAGCCGCAGAAGACTGCTCTGCCCCAGCACATGGAGGGCTGAAGAGCTATAAACTAACAGCCCCTCAGAGTAGCCCTGAACCGACGACTAAAGGCAGCTGGCTTACAAATACCCCAGCTCCCTCACCTCTCAGGGTTGATCACTCTCAGGCATGTGCTTTACACAATTTCCCAGAGTTTCCCCGGAGGTTTAAGCTCCATCGCCCACAGTGGTGCTTGACTTGATAACATACTCTTATTAGTAGCTTCCCTTCCCTTTCTTTTTCTTTTTTTGCGGTACGCAGGCCTCTCACTGTTGTGGCCTCTCCCGTTGCGGAGCACAGGCTCCGGACGCACAGGCTCAGCGGCCATGGCTCACGGGCCCAGCCGCTCCGCGGCACGTGGGATCCTCCCGGACTGGGGCACGAACCCGTGTCCCCTGCATCGGCAGGCGGACTCTCAACCACTGCGCCACCAGGGAAGCCCCCCTTCCCTTTCTTAACTCCTCACCCTACTGGTATATCTTGAACTTCCTCAATAAACTACTTCATATTGAATCCGTGTCTCAGGGTCTGATCCTGGGGGAACAGCCCCTCCAAGGCAAAGCTGGAGAAGCTGGGGCCAAACCTGCCATACGTGACTTAGGCCCTCTGTAGGTTGCTGCTACATCCCTGAGCCCAGTGGTCATATCCCTGTGGGACCTCTTTCCACACCAGCCCCTCCTGCACCGAGCAGCCCTGAAGAAGGAAGCGGCAGCCCAGTCAAACATCCTTCTAGAGTTGCGGATGCCCCATTAGGATTCAGAGGCATTCCCCACTTTCTCTAGAGGCCATTGATCCTGGGAGGTGATTTTAATCAGGGATTTGATCATCTTACAGACGATTCCTTGTTCACTCCTCCCAGGCTCCCTCCGGTCTCTTAACAACATTAGACTGTGGTTTTAGGTTTACATAATTTGGTGCTTAAGGCGCCTCATGACTAGCCCAGAACAACTGAAGTAACTTGTGCAATGTCAGCTTCACACCAGAGCCACCCCTTCCCAGAATGTCCCACTCTGGGTGTGTGGCTGCGCCCAGGGCTTGGCATGGGAGCAGGGGGGTCCAGGAAGGAAGACTGCTCCAGCGGCCTGAGCCCTGGGTCTTTGAAGCCTTGCTGTGTAGACCCGGGTATTCTGCTACTCTTCAAGGAAGTGAGCATGGAGCTGGTCTGCCACCAGGCCAGGTCAGCTGGTCCTGGCCTCCTGGAGCCTGGATATTGGCCCTGCTCAGCAGCGCCTCTCTGTCCAAATGACTACCTAAGATCTTCCCTCAGATGTCTTAAAGGCATCTCACATGCAGCACAGCCAAACCTTAACCCTTGGTCTTTCTCCCCAAACCTGTTCTTCTCCCCTCTCCTGCCCTCCCATCTCAGTAAGTGGCACCATCATTCACCCCATCCCTCAAGCCAGAAACCTGAACTTCATCTTTGGTCCTCTCCTCTCCTCCACTCCCTACATCCAATCACCAGCAAATCCAAATATTGGGTTGGCCAAAAGGTTTGTTTGGGTTTTTCCATAAGATCTTATGGAAAAAACCGAACAAACCTTTTGGCCAACTCAATATATCTCAAATCCATCCTCTCCTCACTCTCTCCAGTCACCATAGTCCAAATCATCATTATTTCTGGTCTGAAGTATGGCCTTAGCCTCCCAAATGATTTCCCTGCTTCCATTCACACCTATATCCAAACACTTCACCACAGACTAGCCAGAGAGATCTTCCAAAAATATCAGTCAGGTCATACCTCTCCCCCATTTAACACTCACCAGTGTTGCCCACTGCACTGAAGGCAATAGTCTACAAGGTCTTATGTGACCAGGCCCCTGACGAATTCTTCAACATCATCTCAAGCCATCCTCCCCGTTCCTTAGCACCCTCCAGCCACATCTGCCTCCTTCTGACTCTGAGAACATGTCAGGCTCTCTCCCACCTCAGGGTCTTTGCATGTGCTGTTCCCTGTGCCTGGAACACTTTCCATGGCTCTTCATGTGGCTGACTCCTTCTCGTCCTTTTATGCTCAGCTCAGAGGGGCCATCTCTAATCATCTAACGTGAACCATGTCCCCCTCCTACACTGATTTACTTCATAACATCCTGTTTACGTACGTCATGGCATTTATATGCTCTGTAATCATTTCATTTGTTTCTTGTCTATCTCCCACCGCAGACTGTGAGCTCCATGAGGGCAGAAATCAAGCCAGTCTCACATTCCCTGCGGTTAGCACACTGGCCGGCACATTGTAGGTGACTGTGTTAGTCTTCTGTTGCTACATAATGAAATACCACAAAATAGCAGCTTAAAACAATGCAAATTTATGATCTCACAGTTTCTGTGGGTCATAAGTTCATGTGTGGTATGGCTGGATTCTCTGCTCAGGGTTTCACTGGTTTGAAATCAAGGTGTTGGCCAGCACTGTAGTGCTCATCTGGGCCTCAGGGTCCTCCTCCAGCCTTACTGGTTGTTGTCACAATTCATTTCCCTGTAGTTGTAGGACTGAAGTCCCTGTCCTGCTAGCTGCCAGCCAGGGCCACTCTCAGCAATGAGAAGCCACCTGCAGTTCCCTCCCACATGGCCCCCCCAGGCAGTGCACAGCACAGATGTTCGCTTTCTTTCAGGCCTCTAGAGGGCATCTCTGTGACTCCCCTTTCTGCAAACAGCCACAGGGAACTCTGCTTTTAAAGAACTCACAAAATTAGGTCAGGCCCACCAAACTGGTTGGGGACCTTAATTACATCAGCAAAATTCCTTCACAGCAGTACCCAGATAAGTGTTTGATTGAATAACTAGAAGAAGTGAGTGTGCACCAGGGGCCAGGAGTCTTGGGGCTCCATCTTGGAACTCTGCCTACACAGTGATCAATACTATTCGCTGAATTAAAAAAAAAAAAAGAATCTCCTTCTGGCCACCTGTTTGTATAAGCAGTTGGTCCAAGCCCATGTGGGTCCATCTCTAGGTACAAGGCAGGCAGTTAAAAGAAAGAAAAAAAAAAGCCTAGTGGGCAACACTGGAAAAGAGAGGAGGGACACATGGAACTTGGAGCTGAGAAATGTGGGCTCAAGCCCCAGTCCTGCCACCATCTTGCAGTGAGAACATTGGTGATTCACTATGTCCTCTGACCCTCTATTCCTTCATCTCTAAAATGGGCATAAAATACCTATGCCATAAAATGGAAAAGATTAATTCTATCCATCCATCCATCCATCCATCCATCCATCCACCTTCCACTCACCCACCTGTGCATCCACCCACCACCCATTCATCAATTCATCTATACAACAACCCCACCTCTCTCTCTTCTCTCCCCGCCCCCCTTTCCCTCCCTCCCCCATGGGTGTACCTGGCATAATATGGGAGCCCAATAACTGGGAAGTGGGAGGATGGGATTGATTTTTCCTGCCCTGCAGAATTCAGGAACTCAGGGAGCAGCAACCTCACCTACTGCTGGCCTGATGTATCGTATGTAGGAATGTGGAGCATGTAGGTACAGAGGACAGCAACTGGGCACCTAAGATCATGGGAACTCACTCCACAAAGATTAAACAACAACCGTGAATGTTCTTTTCAGAGAAAATGCCATCACTTCACGCAATGCCTCAGCCTCATGCCTGAGCAGCCCGGGTCAGGAACACTCAGCAAAAAATCTTGTTTTCTTTGATTCTCTGCATTAGTTCTCATGTTTAAGCCAAATGAAATTTGACAACACAGACAGGAGTGCAGACATACTCGGTCCACAGGACTTAGCCAGAAACCTCTTTCAAAGCCGGGACAGTGTTCCTTTCTTCAGCATCTAAGCACCTTAGGGCAGATGTGGGATGCAATGGCTCCGCTGGGCGGCCCGGCATTAAATCCACCCTGCGATGCTGGCATTTTCTGTCGCATCTGTGAGTGTCAGTTGGTGACAAGTTAATTCCTTCCCACTGTCTGGGTAGAGAACTCTCTCTGGACCTCCTGATCTCATCCACAGGATCCTTCGATCAATCCCCTCTGAGACCCAGGTCAGGACACTCTGCCCAGGCAGGAAGCTTGCCTTCACCACTAACCCTGCTGGATATACTCTTTTTCATCTCCATTTGGTTCAGAACCCATGGAAATGCTGACCCCTGATCTAATTTCTAATTCATTTCTGTCGCTCTTCAAATTCACTGGGTCAGGAAGAGTTTAAAGATTTGGGTTTGTAAAGTTCCAATTCACACTTCTTTCCCCAGATGAGAGAAACATGAGGTGTAGGTTTTTTTCCTGGGTCTTATTCAGCTTTGAAATGCCACGGTTATTCACTCCCAGATGGCAACCACAAGAGCATCAAGCACAGGACCACAAACACACTCCAAGACAGTCCCTCAGGGCTGCAGGTCACAGGCAGTGAAAGAAATGGAGGTGATGCAGCGGAAGAGAATTAGGCAAGCCGGTGAGTGCTCGTGAGCCGTGGCACACCCAGATCACAGCTATCGACACCCAAGTTGGCCCATGGGAAGGCCTGAGCTCCTGCCTCCTTCCCCAGTTTCCTCCCCCACTTCCTGCCCCTGAGAGAGTCCTGCTGAGACGAGCCTGATCAGACTGACACACTCTCCAAGTGACTGTCACACTGTCTGTCTCCTCTGCAGCCTGGTCAGCTTCCCGGGTGCCGGTCACTCCCCTCTCTCACTACTGGCCTGGCCCAGGGTACCTGATACAAGTTGCTTCCAAGATCTCAAGATGCAAGGATGTCACCAAGAATGGCATCCAAGTCCACAACGTAGGAACAAAATCTACACCTTGATTGCGTGACTATGTGCTTTTCCAAAAGGATCCATCAGCCCAAAAGGGGCCTCCCTGAATCAATGAAACTAAACCGTGTGGCCTGTGCATTGTGAATGTCTCAACTTGTGCCCACAGTGAAGGGAATCTGCACAAAGCCTGTCTGGACTGGTGGCTTTCTGAGATGTGGGAACCAGCAAGCACAAGAGGGAGAGAGTGTGAGATGGAGAAGTTTTCACCAAGGATGTCTGAGATAAACAGCATCTCCAGAGAAGCTTCTATTTTGCACACTGGGAGTCAATCTGATAGAGGCTGCAGACAGGCAGACCAGGACCATATCTGGCCTGCCCATGTGGCTTATTCAGCCCACCAAACATACAAGTGTGATTTCCAACTTGAAAAAGGTCAGCAGGTCCTGCAGGCTAGTGATAGGCTGGAGCCAGCATTGGCTGCCCGTCCGGGATGAACCTGGGCTCATTCTCTGGTTCACCGCAGTCCCCACCAGTCCTCATTGCCTAACCTCTGCCATTCACGTTATCTGTCTAGCCCTGGAAGGTAACTGAGTTTAGACCCCTGAATATAGTGACAAGGTTAAGCGTCCAGGCTCTACAGCCAGATCCAACTTGGGTTCAAATGTTGGTTCTGCCTTTCTCAGCTGTGTAACCTGTAGCTTTTCCAAGCCTCAGTGCTCTTATCTGTGAAATGAACATGATAATAATAATACCTACCTCATACAGTTGTGCTTAGGGTTAAGCAAAGCAACACATCAAAGATGCTTAGAAACAAATGGTAGCTCTTATTAATATTTGCCTAGGCTAAGAATCTACCAGCCTGGGGGTGGGGTGTATATATGCAGGGGGAAGAAATTTATTCTGATGATAGAAATCCTAAATAGCTCTGTGCTTAGCCCCATGTTGTCCAAGAAAGGGGGATGCTGCCTTCCCTATGGCTTTGCAAACTCTCTACCCCCATCTCTCTGTCTCCATTTTCATTCAGTCATCAGAGTCACTGATGAGTCATCAGAGTCCTGGTGGGGCACAAGTCACTGGGTGAAGCCTTATGGGAAAGAGAGAAGAAGGAAAGAGGCCTCTATTCAGGGCTAAGTAACTGCTGAGTCTCAGTTTCCTCATCTATAAAATGGGGAGAAATATTGGAAAAATTAAAGAAGGCAGTGTGTACAAATGCCTAGCACAGTGCCTGGAATGCAACAGGGGACAAGTACATGATCATGCTGACACCTTCCCTAAAATCCAACTAGAAAGACACAAAAATGGAGGCAGCTTCTTTTCTCCACCCTCATACCCATATCCCAATCCCATTCAATCCCCAAGGCCCAGCTCAAAAGCCAGCTCTTCCAGGAAGCTCTCCCAGAACGACTAAGACCTCTCCCTGGGTTTCCCCAGCACTGTGGCTGGTGGCACTTATCTTTTTACATTATGTGTAATGGTTATTTGTCTATAGTTTATCAGCTGCACTAGGCTGCGAGCTCTCTGGGAGTAGAAACTGTTTCTCCGTCCTTGGATCGTTGATGCTGAGTGTGATGCTTCACACTCTGTGAACATTTGTTGAATGAACGAGTGAGTGGGGTTAGCAAAGCACTGGAGCAGGGTCGCTCTCTGGCTCTGCCATTAATCAGATGTGTGACGTTGGGAAACTCATTTAACCTCTTTGGATCTCAGTTTTCCCTCCAGGAAAATAAGGAGCTTGGACTACATTTTAGGGCTACATCTACATTACAGCCTGCTTCAAGCTGCCCACTGCCCCATAAGGGAAGCTCATCTAGGTGCGAGAGACCTGCAAAGTGAATCAGGGCACCCACTCCCAATAGTAGGTCAGGTGCTCAGAGGAGACGCACCTAAGCCAGGGGAAGCCACTGGAAGTTGCAGTACAGGGGCCAGGGAGGAACAAACCAACGGAGCCACATATCCTGGTACCCAGGCGACGCCCTCCTTGGTTAGATGAAAATCAAGCTCCCACTCCAGCAGTACAGGCGGGGTCAAGAGGCAACCTTGGGCTGCCTAGTAAAAACCAGCCTTCCAGCAGCGGCTGCTCGACATAGCTTTCTTGCTCACTGATCTGACATCCCCCTGGTTTCTTTCTGTTCAAGAGCCTCTTTCTCTAAAATTCTACTTATATCTTGAGCTCCTGAGATACGGGCTTTTAAAAACAACTAGAATTGAGGCATCTCATTTTTGCATCTGTGCCAAAGGAGAGCCATAGAGTCTGTCCACTGCCTGCCGTTGTCCTCGGTCTAAATCTTATCTGAGGCAGGAACCACATCTGGTTCACCACTGCCTCCCCTGGGCCAAGCTTAGAACCTGGTGCTTGGTTCGTTGAATGAATGCACGTGAATGACTTTAGCAGCAGAAGAGGCGTAAGTCCCTGTGGGCCTGAGCAAACAAGCAAGGCTGTCTCTAAAAAAACAAAAAAATGGAGTGGTTGCCCAATTTATAGCCCCTGGGAGTAGATCAGGGCCCTGGCAATTAAAAACAAACAACCCCACCTCCCCCTCCACTGCAGTGAGCCCACACCTGCTGTTGAACTCTCAGGCCCCAGTCAATTATACTGGCTTCCCCCATCCCCCAACATTATCTCCAGCACAACCTCCCACTGCAACATCCAACCAGGGGGGTGCTAGTCTCCCATGAGCTCTGGAGGCTAATTTGCAGGACAGATCTGGGCAGAAGGCAGCTGGAGTGGCTACAGGTGCCAACTCTTGTCCATGCGCCCCTCTTCTTGCTGAGCACGCAGGCCTGGAGCTGCTGGAGGACACCTGGGTCGCTCGTGGTTTGGGGTAGCCTTTCAGGAAATCAGTCCCACCAGAAGGCATCCCATACTCCAAAGATTTGATATCAGTAGGAATTATATGATTTGCTGGGTTCTGAGCACTTTTCGGTATTGGGGAAGCAGAGGGGGACGTCGGCTGACAGCACTACCCGCCGGTCAGCCCTGCTTCCATTGTCAGGACCAGGTTGTCTTCTTTTTTCTTTCTTTTTTTTTTTTTTTTGCGGTACGCGGGCCTCTCACTGTTGTGGCCTCTCCCGTTGCGGAGCACAGGCTCCGGACGCGCAGGCTCAGCGGCCATGGCTCACGGGCTCAGCCGCTCCGCGGCATGTGGGATCTTCCCGGACCGGGGCACGAACCCGTGTCCCCTGCATCAGCAGGCGGACTCTCAACCACTGCGCCACCAGGGAAGCCCCTAGTTTGTCTTTTTAAGCTGCTCCAGCTCTGCTTCCACCGTCAGGACCGGTTCGTCTTTTCAAGCTGCTGAGCAAGATAGGCTGAGGGCCAAGGGTGGACAAGGAGACCTCTCCTGCTGGCGGCACTGGGGCTGGGCCAGTATGTCCCCGGCCTTTGCCACGGGCAGCTTGACACCCAGCTGCTGGCAGCAAGGCCCCTGACCCGAGGGCAGGAGACACCTCTCCTGGATCCCCCACGCTGCTTAAGGCTCCAGCTCCGGGAATTTCCCCATCAACAGATGGTCCTACAGCTGACCAGAGGAAGAGGGCCTTTTGGTATTTGGTTCCTGCTGGCTTTGTTAACCAAATACTGGTCATCTTGGCTAGTCTGTAAAGCAAAATGGTCCAAAGCTCCCTTGATGCAGACTGCTTCCAGGGGACTCATGAGCTCCGGAGAAGGCAGGCCCTTTGCCCTCCTGGGGTTGTTCTCCATTGGCAGGGAAGTATGTTGAGGAGTTCCTGGTTCCCGAAGTCAGTTTCCTTTACTGGTAAAGGAACACAAAAGGGTGATGAACCACCCACACCATTGCCAGACTCAGGCAGGCTCGGTTGTGTGGCGTGCCGGGACCTCAACAGAGTGGCTGGTGAGGACAGAGAGGAGACTGGCATCACACAGGTTAGAGCTGGAGAAACTGACTGTGCTCTGGGGCAGGCCCACAAAGAGGCAGTGTCCCCAGGGGCTGGGCACACCTAGGCATCACTGACTAAGGATGCTTTTTTCATGGGGAGGGGCTTATCAGTGGGAGGTCCCAGCCCCCAGATGCAGGAACGCAGATGGATCAAACCAGGGGAGCAGGACACCAGCCTGGTAGTACAGGGAGCAGGGTCCAGCCTCTCAAGGAAGAGGGTTAGCCGGGACTAGATGCGGAGCCAGGGGCCTAAGAGTGTCAGAACAAGGCTCCATCCCAGCAGGGAACTTCTGCCTCTTCAGCTGGGTACCCTGGTGAAGGGCGTAACCTGCAGAACCACGTGGGGTTTGTTCAGAAACTGACATGATGGAATCTGTCAGAGATACTCATCTGATTCCCTTCTCCCCCCACAGTCACTGGGCAAAGCAGGCTCATCCCTAGGGTCAGGGCTTGAGTGGGCAGGGAGAGGTGGGCAGTTGCTGCCCAGAGCAACCAGGAGCTCGAGTCATGCAAGCCAGGTCCTCGGGAGAGTGCTGCTGGACAACATGTGAGGACACGAATCTGCGGCCATGGGAAGAGTACCTCTCAGGGTGGCGATGAACAATGAATCTGTCAGTGAGAGGCAGCCCCAGGCAGTACGGAGCAAAAGTGACAGCCTCCAGGGCTCCTGCAGAGTTCAGGACCGGTTGCCTCTGTCTCAAGGCTGGGTACCCTCTCCCGGGCATGTGGGTGGGCCCCAGAAGTCACACTGGTCAAAGGCACAGGAGTGGGTGGTGATAAGAAGCCTTCTGCTGAGCAGGCTGACAGCCCACGTGCCTGGCTGTATAAACACCTTTAAGCTGCCTGAGTCTTAGTGGTAATTAGATTAGCTATATGGGATTCTTTAAGTTCCATAAAGCACAATACTGTCAGACCATTCTTTTTCTCTGCTTTTCTTATTTTTGCAATTGTTCCAGCTGCATGCAAAGCTGTTGGTATTTTTACAGCCTGGAATGAGTATCTCTTGTGTAGGACAGCATCTTTGAAACATTAAACAATGATTAGGCAGGCTCTGGGCCAAGGGACGATGGGGGCTTTGCAAGGAGTGGAGGGGGACCCAGCAGCTGATGGCAAGCAAGTTGGGATCTCAGATTCTATTTCGTCACTACACTGTGATTTTCTTACCAACAATTAAAAATAACAATGATTCACAGTTGTGTGGTTACTTGTCATTCAGCAGGATGGCGAAGGTGCTCCAGGTAGTGGTGGAAGGGGCTGAACCACAGTTAGTGGGGACTTGTACACCACCACTCACACAAGCACACACAAGCCCAGGGTTATGGACTGAGTGTGTGTGCCCCCAAATTCATACATTCAAGTCCTAATCCCCAAGGTGATGGTATTTGAAGGTGGGGCCTTTGGAAGGTAACTAGGTTTAGATGAGGTCATCGGGGTGGAGCCCCCATGATGGGATTAGTGCCCTTGTAAAAAGAGGAGGAGACACTGAAGCTCACTCTCTCTCCACACCCAGGCACTAAGGAAAGGCCACATGAGGACACAGAGAGAAGGCAGCTGTCTATGAGCCAGAAAGCAGTCTCTCATCGGACACCGAATTTGCTAGCACCTTGATCTTGGACTTCCCGGCCTCCAGGACATGAGAAGTAAACCTCTATTGTTTAAGCTACCTAATCAATGGCATTTTGTTACAGTAGCCTGAATGGACTAAGACACCAGGTGCATACATGCTTGTTCATGGGGCTTACACATGCTCACACACATAAGTGCACACGCACAGGTTCATATACCCACTCACCCACGTGTTCACATGCACACACGTGTGCACACACACAAGCATATCAACTTCCCCCTATTTCAAAGGAAAGAGGAAGCTGTCCCCCTCTCACAAGGTGACCTAAAGCATGGTTGCCAATTGTACGATTTCCACTCAACTCCGTGCCTAGAAGCCTCTGTGCGATGCGTCCCTCCTTCTTACGAAGCCCCGGGCAGAGCTCCAGCTGAGGAGACAGCCACATTTTTCTCTTCAGTGCCTACTCTGCCCTTTCCTTCTCTGGCCCTGCTGCCCAACATCTCTCTCTGTGGAGTGCACAGAGGTAAGAGAATGAGGACAAAATTCAAGTAAATCTTTTGGAGTCAGAGACCCACGGTGCACCAGAGGCAGCCTTGTTTAATAGTCAAGGGTGTAGGCTCTGAAGCCAGACAGCCTAGCTTGCAATCCCACCTCTGTGTTTGGACACGTTCCTTTCTCCTCTGTGCCTGTTTCCTTGTTATATAAGATGACATTAATCATGGTTCTTACCGTTGCCACAGAGAGCCGATTAATTTATATAAAGTACTTAGAATAATCTCTGGCACATATGTGATCCAGCCGGGCGGGTGGCGGGGGAGTAGTGCAGAGTGACTCAAGATTTTTTCTGATCCTAAGCAGACCCTGAAGCTTGGAGCTGGGCAAAGGGGCTGGAGGTGTGGGACGAGTGTCATTCCCAGAAGACAGCTAAGCAGGGCAAATGTCCCAGAGTCACCACAAGCAAACCTGAGGGGCCTGGCTGTAGGCTACCACGTGGACATATGGTGCAGACAATAGGAAGACTGGCCACTGGACCAAGCAGGGGCACAGCATGGAGTGGAGAGGGGCGAGCCTTGGCGGGAGTCAGGAGACCTGAGGTCCCACCCTGGCTCTGTTGCTCACAGACTGCAGGGCCCTGGCAAGTCTCTGCCTGATGTGGGTGCTCAGTCCCCCCCCACCGGAGAGCCACCTGGGGCTTGACTGGCAGTCTGTCTGCCTCCTGACACCGTGTTGGCAGAGGGACAGCTCCGTTTGGCCTGTCTCTCAAGGCCTGCTTATTTCTAAGCCTCCTCCTGCCAAAAGACATGGAAAGCTTTGAGCAAACGTGGCCAGTGAGAAGGCTGGATCCCTGGGGGAAGGGTATCCACTGCCCAGGAGAGAGACGGTTCAATCCCAGCTTGAAGCGTGCAAGGCACTGGGAACTGGCCATTCTCTTGTTGGAAGGCAACAGAAGAGGACAAGCATCACGCTGGTGTAGGCTGGGCAAGTTACTGCCAACCAAGCGCTAATCAAAATCTCCAGGGAATGAGATGCTTAAAAGAATATTTGATATCACCATTGCTTTGATGTGCTTTTAGTCACCAAATTCAGGTTCATTTTTGAAATATCAAGTAGCGTGAAAGAAGAGTGCATGATTTTTTTTAAGGTTATCAAAAGAGGACAGGAGTTAAGAAAGGAAACAGAAACTGAATACAGCAAAGGAAGTGGGTGTGGCTGGATTGTGGGATGGGGTGACTCTGGGACAGCTAGTGAGGGAGCCTGAAAGGGCTCATGTTCATTTAGCACCTGCTCTGGGCCAGGTACTGGAATACCTGAGTCATAAGAGAGTATTCACAATATGGGTGGAGTTGGTGAGGCAAGTATTTAGCTGTGAGCTAAAGTACGTGGCACAAAGTATGTGGCCATTAAAAACCCGCTGAGGGAATGAATGAATGAATGAATAAGTAAATGAATGCCAAGAATCAAAGGCAGGGATGACTCTGTCAGCTGCAAATCCTGGTGCTTCCCTCCCTCTGGAGGTCCATAAAGGTTGAATCACTCAGTCCCAGCTAAAGACACTGGCTCACTGGGATTCACCAAAAAGCAAGGTAATTAAAACCAGGAGGCTCTGAGCCGTGGTCCCACCATTGCCTTGAGATAACAAGGAAGAGGAGCCAGGGAGGGGAGAGTTTGTCTCAGAGTGGCAGGGCGGGCAGCCTGGATGCCACTGTCAGGAATGCCTGCAGAGGCTGGGTAACATAGAAGGCTGGAGGCTCAGGTTGGTCATCTGACTCCATGCACAGGACCTGAGTTCAGGTCACGTTGGGGTAACCCTAAGAGAAGCTCCCCTTCTGCTCTGCATTCCTTCCCCTTTCATGCCATCTCCCTGGGATACAGCAGAGAGGTCCCAAGGGCCCCGCCCCAGGAAGAAACACTCCACCCAGCAGTGCCTGCTGCTGAGGCCAGCCCTGAGGGCCCTTAAGTGCCTGCTGTCCCGCACTCCTCAGCTGCAGCACGCTGGACAATGGGGGACAACAATTAGAACTGTGATTCCCAGAGAATGTCCCGCTGCATCAGAATGCTCTGGGAAGCTTATTAGAATGCTGATTCCAAGCCTTGTCCCAGACCTACAGAATCAACATGAATTCTTTCATTGAATCAATATTTATTGAACAACTACAAGAACCAGGCACTATTCTAGGTGCTGGAGATACAGCAATGAACAAAACAAATGTCCCTGTCTTCATGGAACGTACACACTGGTAGAGGGAAAACGTACAAATAAGTAAGGGAGAGTAACCAAGTGAGTACAGTATATCAGAAGGCGACAGATACTGTTGAGGAAAAGAAGCATGGAAGGGATGAGGAGTGACGGGGTCAGGGCTGCCATTTTAACAAGGTGCCATTTGCAACATTTGAACAAAGGCCTGAAGAGGCAAAGGAACAGATACCAGAGGGTAAGAGCATTCCAAGAGGCGGGGGAAGCAAGTGCAAATGTCCTGAGGCAAGAATGTACCTGGTATGCCTCTCCTTATTTTTAATCAAGATCAAACGTGAGAGTTGGAGACCACTTTAGCAGAGTGACAGCATCCTACACAGGCGCCAGCCCCTGAAAAAGTGGAGCTTGTTTAGGAAATTGCTAAGGAGGCGAAGGACCGAGACGCAGAGTACTACACAAGGACCATCTGTAGAGCCTTCAGTCCTTGGCTTCTGAGGCGGAGATAAAGGTCTCGAGCAGCTTGGATGAAGAAAGCGGTGATTAACTGCCCCTTTTTTATGTCTGTGAAAACACAGGCCTGACCCCAAAGCAAACGTGCCCGCAGTCGGGGGGGTTTGGGGAACACGAGGCACCAGTACACGCAGAAGCGGTGGCAGCCGCCTGGAAGACAGCCTGGAAGCTCTGCTCTCCGGCTTCACTTAGAGTTTTAAACACCAGCGTCCCTTCCATCATGCGTTATCTCATTCAAGCCTCCAAACAATCCCAGAGGTAAGAATTATACATCCCAATTCTATAGATAAGGAAAATAGAGTTCACTGAGGTTAAGAACACACAGCTGGCAAGAAGCTAGAAAGAGCTGGAACTGAATAGATGGCCTAATGCCAATTCTGTGCTCTTCCCACCAGAGCGCACTGTTTTAGGGAGGCAAAAAAAGCCGGGGCTGCCTTTAGGGGCTGCACGGCAGCTATTATTACTACTGTGGTTGTTATTGTTTTTCTTTCTCTCATTTTAACTCACCCTTAGGGCACCCTTGCAACCTTGCTGCGTACGGCACATTCACCACCATTACCCCGTATATCTTCAGAGACCGTGGGGCAGACAGGGCATGGCAAGGCCTGATGTGCCCACAGGGCACGAAAGAAAACCAAAGTGAAAGAGCCATGGCCGGGAGGTGGCAGAACTGAGCCCGGAAACCGAGTCCCATTATAATAGTTTCATCCCATTTTGCATTTTTTCGCATGACTCCCTGATGGCAGGGGCGGATCTGAGCTGTCACCCCCTCCACACCCTTGGCCCAGGCTGGGTACCGTAGGAATGTTTGTTAGCCCAGCTGAGTTGGCCTGATGTGAAATGAATGAAAGTCCTGTGCTGAGCGGGCTGATGCCCCAGAGGGAGCCTGTCAAGGACACGGCCAGAGCCGCCTTCCCGGCCAGCCTGGGCCCTCAGGCAGCCCTCGGCTAAGGCTAGAGATGGCTCACTTCTGCCAAGAGCTGCAGTCTCAGCGTCTCTGCCACCCCTCTTGAGAGCTCAGTACAGGCTGGTCTCGGGGAATCCCCATTCCTGGTCGCCTCCCCAGCCCATCCACACAGGGGCCAACCCCCCTTTGCCTCCAGCCACCTCCCTACTGCCCCATCTGAGGGAGAAAGACCGGCCCTTTCTTCCCCGGTTTCTGTGCCCTGGGTCCCATCGACTCCTCCCTCCTCAGAAGCCCTGTCCTCACCATGGCCTCAGAGAACTCAGGCACCCCCTCCCCAGACCAATTAAATGACCAGAGCTAAGGCACGACCCTCCTCGCTTTCTTAAAAGCTGTCCAAGCGATTCAGTGTGCAGTCAGAGTCTTGAGGACAACTCGCCTTTCAAAAAAGAGAGAACTACAACACAACACAGCACAATACAACAGAACAAAATAGAACCGAATAACATAGACCAATCTATAATAGAACATATCAGAGCACTTTGCACATTATAAGAATAACTATTGTTTCTTAAAAGTTTTGTTTCAGTTGCACGTGCGTGTGTATGGGTGTGAGTGGTGTGTCATCCTGGGTCATGACTGGAGACTGGTTAAGTGGTAGAAAACCTTGCTCCAGCTCCTGCCTTAGCTCCCGATTCTCCATCACAGTCAAAATCCCTGATGGAAACATCTACCTCCCAGCTCTCTTCATCTTCATCTGGCTTCTGTGGCCCCATCCCCAACCCTGCCCACCAAGGTTTCTGTGATCTGCAGCTTCCAAATCTAATGGCTTCTTCCCAGACTGCGTGTCCTTCCCCCTGTCTGTGGGCTCATTCAAACAGATGACTCGTTCCTGAAATTCTTTCTGTCCGAGGAGTCTGTGTCGTCCTCCAGATTCTCCTGGCTCTTCCCTCTCTGTCTCTCACCAGCTAACCTTCTTCCTTCTAACTCCTAAACACCTTACCTCAGTATCCTCTCAGGCTTCTTCTTGTTTTTTTTTTGTTGTTGTTTGTTTGTTCTCTCCTCTTCTCTTTGCTACCCTCTCCTCCCAGCCAATGGCTTCGGCTGCTCTGTACAAGACTCCAAATCCACATCCCCATGTTTACCTCTCAAGCTCCGGCTGTGCAGTTGGCCAGCTGTGAGGCAGGCTCCCGGGACTGGAGCTGGGGCTGGGGAGGGGTAATGCTGACAGCAGTCAACTCACGGTCACACACTTGACCGGGTGAGGCAGGTGAGGCAAGCTAGGAAGGATTACCATCCCCCTTTACAGAGGAAGAAACTAAGACTCTGAGGGTTGAGGGATGTCTCCCTGGTCACTCATCCACAGTGAGAGGATCCCAGAACCCATGACTTCAGACTTCAGAGTTCTTTCCCTTCACACCATGCACTGGAACTCAACGTGTGCAAAAGCGATGCTGCATACTATTCATTAAACCAGAGGTTCTCCACCAGAGCTGTGCAACAGAATCATCAAGAATGCTCTTAAAAGGAGAGACGGCCAGATTCCACCTCAAACCTACTGGGTTAGAATCTTCTGGGAAAGGCTTTTGTCTGTTTTAGCTTTATATTTTGAATTAATTACAGATTCACAGGAAAGTACCCAGAAATACACAAGGAGGTCCCATGCACCCTTCATCCAGCCTCTCCCAACATTAGCATCTTACACAACCGTAGTACGATATCAAAACGAGGACACTGACGTTGCCACAATGGAAAAGATTCTCCAGGTCTGTCCAGCAATATAGGCACTCATTTGGGTGTGTGCATGTAGTTCTGTGCAATTTTGTCATGTGTAGCCTTGTGTAACCACCACCACAGTCAAGATGCTGTGCTACCACTGCAATACCTCCCAGAGCTTTGGCTTTGAAAGCTGCCCATCCCTGATGAAGAACACTGCACCCATCCTACTAGTCCTCTTGCCCCCCATCCAGGGGATGACCATCATCCTCTGAAGCACTCTGGCTTGAGGCTGAATCATCGCTCACCAGCCCTCTTCTGGCCCATCTGACCACAGCCTGTTAGTCAAGAGACCCAGTAGATGCTTCCTTTATGGCATCTCTCAGGCTCATGCCTCGGCCTCAACCCCACATCCACCACTGCTCCAGAGCCCCTGATTTCTTGCCTGTAATGCTGCAACTGTCATCTCATCCAGTTCCCTTCTTCAGGACGCCCCTTTCCCCCAACAGTAATAAAAACCGCAGCCAAAGCTCTTCATTGCCCAGCCCTGACTGCATCACTCCTCTTACCAAAAACTTTCATGGTTTTCGCCATTTACAAAATAAAGTCCAAACCGTTTAAATTCAAATATGAAATCCTCTATATCTGGCTCACTTTCCTTACCTAAATTTCTCAAAATCAGTCTCACTTTTCCCCCTCTTTCCCACATGAATGAATGACAAAACGGCCTCCTTTAGGCCATGATAAAGTTCTCACCAAGGGGAAGAAATGAAAGGCTTCAAGGTTTCCTTCTTCCTGATGCTTCGTTCTTTCTTTTGTGATGTGAGGATGGAGCCTGGGGATGCCTCTTGCTTGGGGGAATATACCATCACCCTTGGAAGGATGGCTCTTCCATCCCTGGCCTCCTTACAATGTAAGACGTGAGGGGGCCAGCCGGCACCAGCAGCCTAGTCACACTGCTGTGGTGTTAGCCACTGGGGAATGGGAGCTTTCTCCACTCCTCGGACCCAAGCAAGGTGATGGTAGCTGCTCAAGGTCTCCCTCACAATAGACCATCACCTTTAAAACTACACTGCCTATTTGCTGCCACCCTTAGGTGCCTTTTCCTTCCTTCACGCCCATGGAACAATGAGAGCTAAATGATTCATAAGCACTGCCCTTCAGAAAGCTCTAAAATCCCCTTCACAGCATTGCTTCTATACTCGCTTCTACATGATAATAAAATGAAAAGGAAAATTTGCTTATTAAGATTAAAAATATTTCAGGTATCTGATATGTTTCAGCTTTAATTGATAACAAAACACAAATTGCTCATCTCAACTTCTCATTGTAGCAACGGATTCACTGGGAAAGGTACTACCTGACATCAGAGAAAACATTAAAGATAACACAAGCCCAGTGACTCTGTGATCCTGTGACCCAGTGGTCTATTTTTTATGTGACCCAGCAGTCTATTTTTTAAAGTCATGCATTATCCATAGAACATTCATATTAATGGTCCTATCAAGAGCACCAGTTCCTTTTTAAAAAAAATTTGTTTATTTTATTTATTTATTTTTGTCTGCGGGGGGTCTTCGTTGCTGCTTGCGGGCTTTCTCTAGTTGTGGCGAGCGGGGGCTACTCTTTGTTGTAGAGTTGTGTGTGCTTATCTTCTCATCGCGGTGGCTTCTCTTGTTGCGGAGCATGGGCTCTAGGCACGCGGGCTTCAGTAGTTGTGGCTCGCAAGCTCTAGAGCTCAGGCTCAGTAGTTGTGGCGCAGGGGCTTCATTACTCCGCGGCATGTGGGATCTTCCCAGACCAGGGCTCGAACCCATGTCCCCTGCGTTGGCAGGCGGATTCTTAACCACTGCACCACCAAGGAAGCCCAAGAGCACTGGTTCTTAAACTGTCTCAATACGTGGTCTCTAAGCTTGGAGACTATTATGGGGATGGTATATGTGGGAGGAATCAGAAGCCATGGAATATGCACCAAGGGAAAGAGGTAGCTGGTAGTAGCTGGAGAAGGCGAGATGTGATGTGAGGGCTTCAACAAGGCCTTGCTGGCCACCTGGGGCTTTGCTCGGGCCAGATGGAATGAGGAACAGGGCATCCAGAAAAGAAGCTAGACTTTCAACAGCTCTGTTGCTGTCATTGCATTGTACGTCTTCTACCGTCCCCACCATCAACGCTACTATGGCCACCACCACCGGCACCATCACCATCTCCACCATCATCACCACCAACACCAACGGACAAGCTTCCAGGTAAAGGCCAAGGCATGCAGCAAAATGAAATGATGCTTCACAGAAAAGAGTCACTGGAAATGTTCACTGTGTACGTGAAGGGGGTAGAGGTCACGGCTATTTATCTTATCATACTGCACTAGGATGTTGGGGGAGAGAGTTGACAACCAGTGAGGGAAAGCCTGGGGACCAGGCCCCTCTGGAGTGTGGAGAGGGTGCAACTGTGGAGTGAACCTGCCAGAGCGATGACCATCATGAATCTCTCCTCTCTGAGGCAACATCCCAGAGAAGGAAGAGCCGTGGAGAGCCTCAAGAAAATGAGAACCCCGGGGCTTCCCTGGTGGTGCAGTGGTTGAGAGCCCGCCTGCCGATGCAGGGGACACGGGTTCGTGCCCCGGTCTGGGAAGATCCCACGTGCCGCAGAGCAGCTGGGCCCATGCGCCATGGCCGCTGAGTCTGCGCGTCCGGAGCCTGTGCTCCGCAACGGGAGAGGCCACAACAGTGAGAGGTCCGCGTACCGCAAAAAAAAAAAAAAAGAAAGAAAGAAAATGAGAACCCCGAACAGAGGCTGGCCCCTCCGCTCAGATGTCCGCACGGGGCAGGGAGCCAGGCACTCACCATTACTGCTGTTGTCATCCACCAGGATGATCTCCTTGAGCAGGTGCGGAGGTGTGCGCTCGATGGCTGAGTGGATGGAGCGCAGCAGCACAGAGAGTGCTTCGTTGACGAAGATGAACACGATGCTCACCTCTGGGAGGCTGCTGGGGAATGAGAGGTTGCGGCACCTGGAAAGAAGAGCAGCCGGGCACTTAGATTTGTCACTGACTTGGCTGGGGTCACCCCGGGTGCTGGCCCGCCCATGTCTTGGCTCCAGCTTTGCTGGAGGACTCGGGAGTCCAGATTCTTCCCAGGGTCTTTTTCTTGATATACTTAAGATAAGCCCTAAGTGTACAGCACACAGGCCCTCAACCACTGAAACTGGTTTGCCCCACTACAGCATCTGAATTTGTCAGTGACTCCCCCAACTGAACAGCTGTACCGTTAGTGCAGGGCCCGGAACCCGGCAGGCAGTCACTGAGTGTTTACTGGAAGAATGACTCCATATTTCTAAATCCAGTAGAATGGGAAATGCAAGCAAAAGAAAGTCTTAGTTTTTCCAAAATGGCAGCCAGTGCCTAAGAGAGGCCAGACCTTAGATGACCTGCCTCAGGAGAAAAATATGTCTCCTTCCAGAGACTCCTGCTGCCAGAATCCACTCTGCCTCATTCCAGAAGTCACACTGCCTGGGGCCTCTTCCACCTCTCACTTATCTCAGGGATTCAGCCTCCAGAAAAGGTTGAAGCCAGAGTCAGAGGCTCAACACACTAGAGGACTGGAAGGACAATTCCAACCTCACTTCACAGATGAAGACACTAAGGCTCAGATAGGCTAGGTCCCCGCCATGTGTCAGCTGTCAAGATGGCATCTCAACTCTGGTCTTCTTACATCTACACCAGGGTTCTTCCTTCATGGAGAAGTGGTCAGGGGAGAGACTGCCTCTAACTGTCCATTGCCTCCCTAGCTCCACTGAAACCCTAAAGCCATTTGGAGGTCTCTTATCCAAAGGACAGGAGGCAAAATCATAAAAGTCTGTGTGCCATTCTCCATGGGAAGAGGAACATGCAACCCTAAAATCAGATCCCATCAAGAGGCCAGACCATAAGAAGTGCCATGGTTCCCAAGGGCATGTCAATTCCTTCCGTTGCAAGCACTGCCTTTATGGGTAGGAAATCATTGCTGGTGCCCTTCTCTGGCTGAAACTAAATACTGTTCCAGAAGGCACGGAGCTCCCATCTTCAGGATACTTGAATGAAAGGAGAGAGCAGCAACTGTAGCCCTGTCCCAGGTCCTGGGCTCAGAAAAGAGGCTGCCTGCTCCCAGGGAGAGGTTTGATCAGGCCACTGATGGTTCCAGGGGTTCAAGGCTGGTGACCATGTTGCATTGCTCCAAAGTGGGAGGTGTGGCCAGGTGAGAACATGCAATAATGAGCATAATAGCGCAGGGCTTCTGCTCGTCAGTAATTAAAGTGCTGCAGGATAGGGACGGGTCTGCTCTTCCTTAATGAGGAAGGCTGCAGGATAACCAGCACTGAGCAATTTTAGAGAAATCACAGCGGGGCCCCAGCCTGCTTAAGAGCAGGAGATTAATAAACTAAAATCAGTCTCTATGGTTATGAGAAATTTACAGAAACGTCTCCCATTCTATTTCCAGCTCTCCTTTTCTCTCACCAAAGATAGGTGGGGGAAGGGAAAGAATCAAGCCTTTACCCAAATCTGCTTCCTACTTAGAATTTGAGTAAAGCCATCAGGTTAACAGATTGGTGTAGAATTCATTCACTGTTGTATTTAATGGAATAGATATTTATTGAGTTTCTTCCATGAGATAGGTACTGCACTGAGGGTACAGCAGGACGTGGACAAAGGGCCTGCCCTCATGGAGCTTATGCTTTGATGGGGGAAGCAGGCAAAAATGGAAGCAAACAAATGATACAACTTCATATAAGTGCTGAGATGAAAAGTAATGCGGGGTTGGCGGATAGCGTGGTGCCCTGGCAGCTGTTCTAGAAGGAGTGGTTAGGGAAGGTCTCTGTGAGGGGAGAGGTCTGACCAGAAACTCACGTGGCACGCCACAGTGAGCTGTGCAAAGGCCCAGCGGGGCGAAGGGAACAGTGCTGTGACTAGAGAGGAGGTGATGGAGGGAACCAGCTCATGGAACTGCAGCAAAGGGCAGAAGGAGATGAGGAGGTGGAGGGAGGGACTTAAATGAAGGAGAAAGACTGGAATGACTCCTTAAGCTTAACAGACCCTTTCCAAAAATTTGTTGTTGTTGTGAATAGTATTGTTATAAGAGAAATTAAAAGGTTGCTGGCTAACAGTCAAATAATGCTTCTGGCTAGTGCTTATTTATGGTTCTCAAGACCAGCAGCTGGCCTTTCCTTAAGCATGGAGACTGACAGAAGTATTAACATACAACCTACTTGCTAACTGCAGTTTAAAAATAATCCTTTATATGGTCAAACTACTAGCACATGACCTTTATTTTTCTTTTATGAAAGTGTAATGAACAGCCCCTAATAAGGTCAATATAGCAGTACACTGTCAGTTCACTGTCCGCCCCACTAACTCCACCAGCAGGAAGACTGTGACCCTCCATCTGTCCCCACTTCTCCAGGGGTTTCCTCTGAGTTCTCAGAGCCTCACTATCTGAAGCTTCCGGTGGTTCTCAAGTCTTTTCCATTCCAGAGTTAGGGGTTAATTGCCTTCTCCTCCTCTCTTCCCTTCTTAATTCTCAGCCTAACCATTTCATTTCTGCCTTCCAAGGAGACCAAGTTGAATGTCTCCCAGTAACGGCCACGGCCGTCCTGATGGCTTGAGCAGCTGCTGTGTCTAGGATCTGTCTCCTGAAGATCTTTCTGCAAGCAGAGTGGAAACGTTACTTTTGTTTTACAAGCTGCTAAACTCTGCTGATCACTATTTTCGCATGAAAGACTCTTTCGAACAAGGTTGTTACTTAACAGCCCTTTTGAACAGAACACCTAGGAGGGTGCATCCCATTTGTGCGTGTTTATTGCCTGTCTCCCTCTTCTATAATGACCCTCCCTGAGAGCAGGGACTTTATTTTGCTACTGTGCTATAGCTCCCAACCTTAAGCCAGGGTGTGGCGTATAGTAGATTTTTGGAACTGAACAAAACCAACAGGTTTATTTATTTTTATCCATGCATACTCGGAGATATTGCGGGTTTGGTTCCAGACCACTGAAATAAGGCAAATATTGCACATAAATATTTTGGTTTCCCAGTGCATTTAGAATTATGTTTCTACTACACTGTAGTATTAAGTGTATTAAGTGTATTAAGTGTACAATAGCATTATGTCCAAAAAAACCCAATGTACATGCCTTAATTAAAAATATTTTAATGCTAAAAAATGCTAAGCATCATATGACAACACAAACCTTCAATCTGTAGAAAATGCAGTATCTACGAAGTGCAGTAAAGTGAAATACAGTAAGACGAGATATGCCTGCATAAGGCCTAAATTTCACATGCGTGCCACTGATCTCAGCACGCTCTTTTCCTACAAACCTCCTCCCTCTGAAGGAGAGTCAGGTCCTCTCCCAGCAGCAGGCCCTTCCTCTTCCACCCTCCCTCCCCTGGATTTGTGGCCCCAACTGCTCACTTTCAGTCTCCAGCAGGCTCTCAGTTCCTTTGCACTGTAATTAAGTGATGCCTCCAGGCCAAATGTCCTGACCTCCTTAAATCCTTCCTTCCTCTCCTTCTCTCCTGGGAGCCGCTCAGGGCCCTCCCAGGAACAGCCACGGTGCTGTTTCTCCACACCTCATGGCATCTAACCTAAACCTGGGTCTGTGTGAGCAGGCAGGTGAAGGGTAGGCAGGTTAAGAAAGACGAGGTGGGGTAGTTTATAGGGAGAGAACATTGCAGGGGAGGGGGACGAATAGAGCCACCCAGATGCTGACCCAGCTGTGCCCCGACTTGCTGTGTAATCCTGGGCAAGCCACTTCCCTGCTCTCCATATCTTGTCACAGATTATGGGAGGTAGAAGCAATGATCAGGGGTGTCTTCTCTGTACAATTCAGGATCTTCTATCTCACATGTGGTCAATGGAAGATGTCTCACTAAAGAAATAGCTTGTAAACTTTCTCTCCCTCCTAGCCAGTGCCTGGTCGTCACCAAATGCCACAAGACACATACATCCCCTTACCACTGTTGTGACTAGGCAGGGTGACCAACTTCATCCTGGTCTGCGCAGGACTCTTCCAGTTTCAACACTGAGAGTCCCAAGCACACTGGGATGGGTTGGTCATCCTATGACTAGACCACAGCTTCCTGATGGTAGGGACAGGTTTTGCTCATGACTGCATGCCCTCTGCCCGGCACTGTTTCTGGCCATCAACAGGCATTCAGCCTGCATCTCTTGAATGAACTGATGGCATCCTTCTCAAAGTCCCCAACACACACACATTCACACAGTATGATTGCAACCTTTGTTTCAACATCAAAGCAGAACTTACATGGCTGAGAGGAGAGGCAAAAAGAGGGAAGAAGAACAGCACCTCAGGTGAGATGTCTGCATACCTGCCGGTCACACTCACCATCATCACTGCCGGATACTGAACTCAGGACAGAAGCCTGCCTGCAGCGGGGCAGCCCAAGGCCTTCCAAAGAAACACACGTCCAAGAGGGTTGTTCCAGACCCGAGCCCAGCAATTCTGTTCCCGAGTCCGGCCACTTCACCCACAAACCAGCACCAGCCTCTGCCCGAGGGCTGTGCCTCTCATATTCACACACTGAGATGTTCTCCCCCAGCACCTGCATCCTCCTGGGTCTGGCCAGCACAGCCTTTGCTCCCAGAGCCTGCCGTCCCCACCTGCTCTGGTGTCTGCCTCTGTTCTCCCCTTCTCCGCTTGCCTCTCCAGAGAAGGGCCAGGGGACGTGAGAATCAGAGGAACCACCAGGTGTTACTGGCCCTTCCCTATTTGTGCTCCTTGAGAAAGCCTGACTGTACCAGACCTGTCCCTTACACATTTTGAGAAGAGGTACACTCTCCTGTAAAATTAACCATAAACGTTCCCTTTTTATTTTATTCTTGTTCAAAGTTGAGCCATTTTCCACTAGAGATAAAAAACAAGGCATTTCTGAGAGGGGAGTACTATGGCTGTCTAATAAGCCGGGACTGATGGTCATGATAAATTCAATTACATCCATCTCTGCACACAGAGGTGGTGTGGGTATGGAAGCGGCTATGTAGGGAGCCTCCCAGCAGAGCTCCCTGACACGGTTTGGAGCTGTTTATGAGGCAAGTTTATATCAAAAGCCTTAGCGCTGCCACTACCTGTGAGAGGCAGAGAAGCAGTAGCAGACTAAGGAAGGCCGAGCCAGGCGCCCTGCCACCGGGTACCGCCCAGGGCACCAGCCAGACACCCCCATATTGGACCGATGGATTCTCCCCTCCCTGTGACCTCGGCAAATCTACGAGCTCCCGGTCCATCAGAGCATGACTCATGGAGGCTGCCTGACCTCTTCCAGAGCGAAGATCAAAGTAGAATGTGAGCTGTGGTCTGCCGGCCAATGTGTACAGGGAACCAGGTCCAACTGTGCCTGGATTCTGGGAGTGGAGGAGGGACCAACCTGGACCAAACAGAGAGAAGATGACACTCCCAGGTACCCACTCCCCTGAGTGCCCGAAGCCCCTCTTTCTTCCCAGGTTTCTCCTAGAGAGACTCTACCCTGTACCCGCGGTGAGCACACAAGGGTTCAGCTGTACCGTTAGCCACCTAGAGCATAAACCCTGGGATCAGCAGTGCCTGTTCGTCCCTTACAGCTGTCTGTGTCCTCACTCCGGCCTCCACCCTTCTACCTGCACCCATAGGACTTGCTTGATCCTCCTCTGGCCTCACTTGGGTACACTTCTGGCTTCTTCCAGAACTTTCCAGATTAGATAGGCTCCCAGCCTGCCAGCGACCAGTCTGTTGGGCTTAATGAGAGCCGAGGATGAGGGCAATATGGGGCTTCTCACTGGGCATGAGTGCAGTCAAGACTTCCGCTCCCTGTGCGTGGCACCTCTATCACCACAACTTCTGGAGCTCAGAGACTGCACGGTACAGCTACCCCTACTGCCCAGGGACTCCTCACAGGATATCTGGAAGTAACAATAGTACTAATTTCCATTTACTGAGCGCTTATGATTTGCCATAAACCATGCTAAGAGATATACGGATGTTTTTACTCTTTTTCCCCCCTCTGAACTTTATTCCTTCCTACAGTCTTATACAGTAAACATTTTATCCCCATTTTACAGATGAGGGAAATAGGGCTGAGGTAGTAGGTTATCTTCCAGGGCTTACACCTGGGCTCATTTGCCTCCAAAGCCAGTACTCATAGTCCCCGCTAAACTAGGGTCTGTACCTTCTTTCCACACACACCCAGAGATTCATCTGTCCAGACACTGGTGTTGTGATAACCCAAAGACCTGGTGGAGGGAGGGGCAAAATGGAAGTCACTCCAGGTCAACTCTGATGAAAGATGGGGCAGATGTACTGTGTCTAATAGGATGATGTGGACTCACATGATAAGATACTACTGGGCATGTGAAGCCTAAAATTGTCTTCCTGTCCCATGGCTCCCATTGAGATAAACCCTCCCCATCTATACTCCTTGTATGAAGCTGTCTGTGTCCTCTGCCAGGTGGCCTCACCATTCCGCTCACAACTCATGGGACCAGAGACTGCTTCCTGAGCCCCAAGTAGCTATCGACGGGCTGGCGGTCAGTGTACAGAGCAGTCTAGCCCAGGAGCTCTTATAGCCGGATCTCATAATATTGAAGAAGGACCAGCAGCCCTATCAAGCCCTTTCTCATGGGGAGGTTGAACATGAGGTACCCTAAGAAGACGGAAGGATGGGGGAGGAAACAGAACACTGTCACTGAGTGAGCTGCAGATGTGGACAGTCACTGTTAGAGACACGGCACTCTAAGAGATGAACAGAGAGGATGCAGACTCAAGCCTGTCCAGGATGTCCTGAGCCACGCTGCCTTCCTCCAGAGCCTGGATATGGGGCTTCCGCTGGTGTGATTATGTGACTGTGTAGACACTGGCCTACAAAGAATCCCAGCCATCTGTGGTCATCTGAGTGAGTTCAGTGTCTTCCTCCATAAGAGCACACCTACCCTAGCAAAGAAAGACCCACTGCACTTCCTGGACTGGGATCGGATCCCCCTGTTAGACTCTCACAGCCTCTTTCGTTTTTCTTATATGCTATGGCAACGTGTTTCTACGTGGTTATTTAACAGACGTCAGTGTCTCCACTCAAGTATAAGCTGCATGAGGTCAAGACCATATCTGCTTTGCTCACCAGGTCCCCCTTGTGCCTCAAACAGTGTCCAGCACAGAGTACAAACTCAGAAAGCACTGGGTATCTGGCTGAACGAACAAATGAATAAATGCTCAAATAGCAGACAGTGGAATGAATGCAGGCCTGGGAAAGCTTTGTGGGTGGGAATCTCACTGCGGCCTGACAGAATGGGAATCATGGAGTTGAACACATACTCCCTGCCTGACCACAACAATAAGCCCAGATCATCCAATAAGCCAGAGGGTGCATGGAGCTAGTGGGGCTACCTAGTGCAGTCAGGGGCTTCGGGGGCCTGGCAGGAGGCCACGTCTGGCTCAGATGTGGAGGAGACAATGGACATCTGAGAACAGGAGTTTTAACAGTCTGCAAGGCAAAAGAAATGGGCCACAGCCTGATCCTGGAAGAGCATCTGACACCGGAATCACTACAGGTAAACTTCTAAGTAGATGTGATCATCAAAATGTCCAGCTTTCATCCAGAGGCAGAAGTTCTACAAGGGGACTCTGTTGATTTAGAGAAAAGATCTGCTATGTCAAATGTAGATTGTAAGTGGAACAAGAGGGAAATGAATCAATTAAAATGTAAACAGCCAACGGGAGGCAGGGTCATCATTTGTTCCTAAAACATCTTATTAGAAATCCAGGGAAAATGGGGTCCCTGGGACTACATGGACAGCCACCCAGGGAATAATAAAAGTCAGCTGGCTCTGGTGGAAAAATCACACAAGGGACCGAGCATCTCCTTGTGGGAAGTTTGTGGGTGAGTGGGCCAGGCCAGGGGCAAGGAGCGCTGAGGAACGTGGGGTAAGGGAAGGCAGTCCTGACAGGTGGGAAAAAGGAGGACAGGGCGTCTTTGCTCTCCAGCAGAGCCTTGCTCCGGCCTCTGATGCCCAGAACTCTGGGGCTGGGGAGAAATCAGTCTGTCCTACACTGCCTAGCTGGCCCTCCTCACCTAGTGCCAGGGTGGAAGGGTGGAAGGCCTGTCCCGTGTGGCTCCTTGTCCACTTTGTGGTCCTTCTGGTACTTAAAGTCATGACCATGTCCCCCAGGCCATCTCTTTTACAAATCAGAGACCCAGATAAAAAGTAGCAAAAAGTTAAATAGCAGTTACTATGATGTCAGGCAATGTTCTAAGAGCTCTATGTATATTACACATTCAATCTTTGTATTACCGTCTCTAATTTACAGATAGGAAAATCAAGACACAGAGAGGCTAGGTAACTTGCTGGAGGTCAACCAGCTTTGTAAGTGACAGACCTGGCCTTGGATCCCAGGGAATTGGGTTCTACATATCACTCTATAATCTAGCAAAAACTTCATCTGTTTGTCATGTTACTCAGTTTTTCTCCTGAGTCGTTCTCCTCTAAACATATGCCACTTGCTCTATATCCCATAAAATCCAATTCTGCAGTTGTGATCTGAGTAAAACAAAACTCTTGCCTCCCCATTTTAAGACATTAATACAGCGCAAGATCACATCATCTATAAGAACAACTATGTGATACTGTTGGCCCATAATATGTTTAATTAACTAGGACCCAGAAGCATTTTCCCAGATTGCTCCAGTTAAGAAGTATTTCTCCCTATGTTTGTGCAGTCAGTATTTTTGATGCAACAGCAGAAGCATTACCCAGGGTGTTGATTTTACCCCCTTTGTCCTGAGGCTGCCCTCATGGAAGTCTCATCTTTCAAAGACTTCTGGGTCATCTCCACAGAGCCAAAATCCCAAACTAGAAAAGCTCCCCTAGGCAGGGCGGGGCAAGGGGCCTGAGTAGTGTCCTGGAGACACAGACACAGGTAAAAATACTGGCTCTGCAACATACCACTGGTGGGAGCTTGACCAAGTTTCTTAACCTTGCAAATATTCAGTATTTTCCTATATAAAATGGAAATAATAATAACTACCCCAGAGAGACGAGAGGACAAAGTTAAAGGACACCATAGACATTAGGCAGTTGGCACAGTGCCTGCCACGTAAGTGAGCAAGTGGCAGCTCTTGGTGTAAATCCTTAGCCCCAGCATAGGAACCCCCAGATGATCCAGCAATCATGTCCCAGCTCCTCACCTGAAACCGCCTCCCTTCCCCGCCAGGACCAGATATATAACTTGTGGGGCTCAGTGCAAAAGGAAAAAATGGTGGCCCTTGTTGAAAAATTATTAAGAATTTTAGCACAGCAACAGCAGATCATTAAACCAAGTGCAGAGCCCTTCTAGCCTTCTCAGGATCCTGTGCAAAAGGGGCCCAGTGTATAGTGTCTTGATACTAATACTGCCGCTGTAAACAAGTCCTGCGAACTTGGTGACTTCAAATAACACAAATTTGTTATCTTCTGGTTCTGGAGGCCAGAGTCTGACAAAGGTCTCACTGGGCTAAGATCGAAGTATCAGCAGAACTGCATTCCTTTCTGTAGGTTCTAGGTGATAATCTGTTAGACACTGTTCTTGCCTTTTTCAGTATCTTAAGGCTGCCCACATTCATGGCTCTTTTCCATCTTCAAAGCCAGCAATGGCTGGTTGAGTCCTTCTCAGATAGCCACCTCTCTGGCTTATTCTTCCACTTTCAAGTGCCCTGTGATTACATTGGGTCGAACCAGATAATTCAGGATGATCTCCTTATTTTAGTCAGCTGATTAGCAACCTTAATTCCACCTGCAACCTTAATTCTCCTTTGCCATGTAACATACCATATTCACAGGTTCCAGAGATTAGGACGTGAACACCCTTGGGAGGCCATTATCCTGCCTACCATACACACTCATGAAGTCAGCACTGTTAACCCCCAAAGTTCAGAGATCTCAGATGTCTGTCTAGAGGTTGCACCATGAAGACCCCATGGCCCTCCAATCCATACACACAAACCTGGTGGCCATCCTCATAGTGGTGGCAGCAAATACCCACAGCCACCTTGGATGGACCCTAACCTGCTCCTAGAGGGACCCAGAGCCCTGGCTCCAGGCTGCATTCTTTCTCTTCTATAATCTCATCCTGCTTCTTTCCACTTGGATGTTCACACAGGGTCTCTCCAGCTCAGGACCCAGGGCTCCTTTGTGGGTGGGTATGTGTGGATCTGCCCCAGTTGCTCCTACCTGGGGCTGCAGAAAATAGTCCAAGCCCCTTTACCAGCCCCTTGTGCCTCGGCCCCAGGCCTTAACCTACCAGTCAACCCAACAGCCAGTCCACCCTCACTCCTGGGAGGGATGTGGACCTCAGGGGATGCTGGCGAGAAAGGTAACAAACATCATTACTGATGGCTCAGGGGCCTCTGAGAATCTGCCAGCAAGAGGCAGGAAGCAATACCTGCTGGAGGCTCTGCCCTGAGCTACCTTAGAGGTAGGCCATAGAGTTGCCATGGCAATGTGACAGCCCTGAAGCGGGAGCCCACGAGCCCCTCCTTTTCCTACCCATACCCAATGCCCACTAGATCAGGGGCTCATCCCTTATATCCCCTGGCCCCTGTATGGAACTAATACCCACTGCCTGCAGGAACGGCTGCTGTGGAGCTGGTGAGTACCAATATGCTAACTACCCCACCCGCCATCACTGGGGTGGGAGGCCCACCCTTACCTTCCTGTCCTGATCTGGCAAGCTTGCTTTAGCCCTCCACGATCCTCCTTCCCCACAATCACAACCCATTTTCTCAGTGACCTCCCTAAAGATGTCGCCTCCATCCTTCTTCTCCATCCCACAGGCAAAGGACTTCCTTGATCTCTTTCTCACACCATAATTTTTCAAAAAGTTGACGCTTAATTTATATTCAGTGAAATGCACAGATCTTAAGTGTGTAGTTCGATGCGTTTTGACAAATATATATACCTATGTAGTCCACACCCCAATCAAGACCTGTCTTTCCCTTCTTCTCTTTTTGCCTCCGGGAGGTTCTTTTGGAGGCTACAGATTAGAAGGGGCAGGTGGGACACTGGGAGGCAGGAGGAGGGACACAGAGAAAGCCATGGGGATGTCTGGAGCTTGTAGCTAGGGACATGAGGGATGGAGTAAAGTCCAGCCAGACTGAGATGCAGACTTTCTCCCCTTCGATCCTGAGGCCCCGGTGTCTTTCACCCCAGGAAGCAAGAAGGCAAACCCCTGTCCAGATCTGGCAAAGGTCTCACGTGGGGTGAGGTCTAGGAGGCTCACTAGAAGAGGCAACCACTGTCCTGTCTCCCCTGGGTCTTCCCACCTGGATGGCCAAGGGGCCTGCTCTGTTCTTATTATAATAATGCAGGAAGAATGAATGGCACTTTGACTTCCCCGAAAGCCAAGTGTCCTGGTGCCCAGAGGAAATACGTCCTCTCTCTGCATGGATCAAAGACCCCAGATGAGGCTAATGAAACTGGCATTTCCAGTTCCCATGTCCTTCTGAGGCAGGAGATAGATGGGCCTCAGGCTGAGCAGCTGGAGTTTGCTCCCTGGGGACAGATACTCCAAAATAGCCAGAGAGAGAGAGGAGCTGAGCCCTGCCCAGATAAAAGATAGAGACCACATATTTCTCATTCTTGAGGTCAAGGAGACCTTCCTGACTACACATGCACAGAAAAGATCCTTGAAGGTCAAAAAAGGAGTGATGTCAACTTATCCATAAGCTTCTTCACTAGAATCCATTTTGGCTAAGAGATGGGCGCGCGCACATGGGACGACCCTCATGTAAACCAAATAAGGACTCAGAGCCAGGCAAAGCAAGATCACTGCCAAAGGAAACCCAGAAGAAATGCCCCATATAAGTGATTCAAACTACCACGAGGGTGCTACTCTCTCTCTGAGTCCACCCGTGTGTGCCTATTCACACGTACTCTTTTTTCCTCCTAATAAACACTTTACTTGTTTCATTACTTTCTGTCTCTTTGTAGAAATTTATTTCTACCAAGCTGATGGGCCAGAGCCTTGTCACTGGCCACTGGTCCCTGGTGGTCTAATGGCTAGGGTTCAGCACACTCACTGCCGTGGCCTAACTTCAGCCTCTGGCTGGAGAACCAAAATCCTGCTTCAAGCCAAGGCCACCTGAGATGACTTCCATTTCCGGGGGAGGGCGGCCAAAACTGGTAAAGGGAGGCCCCTTGCAGACGTCAACCTCCAGGTGCTGCTTCCCTGAGCAGAGGCCCCAGGAGGACAGGGCTTCTGTGGGTGTCAAGTGCAGTCCCTGACTTACTAGAAACCTGCATGGATGACTCCTTCCCAAGGAGGCAGGGGATCCTCTGCAAGTTTTCTGATCACTTGCCTTCTGATCCCATCACCTTCCACTCTGGATCCCACTACAGTGTAAGCTCCTTGAGTGTTCTCTCTCTGACGCTTTACTGGGTACCTGGCACACACTCGGTGCTCAATAAATATTTATTGGATGAATAAACTAATGAAGCCTACCTAGCAACCAGTTGGATGGATTTTTTTTCCTTCTAGTTACCTCTTGTCCTGTGTATAAGGCACTGAGCACACTTTGGCCCTCTCATGACAAGGTGGTCAGATTACCAAGAAAGGAGACAAAATAAGGGCCCAGCCAGAGCTGATGGAAGGGAGGGTAGGGCAGAATTTGGGACACCCACTTTCTGGTCCAGGAATGAAGCCAATGAGCATAGCATCAGGGTTAGAACTTGGCAAAGTCAAGAATACAAAGAGCAGAGTGCAGAATCCAAGGATGCCTCCAGGGGCAGCAATCCCCAAGGGCAAACAGGAGGTAAAAGGAGGAAAGGCACAGGAGCTGAGACTGAAGCAAGGTACACCTGGTGCAATTCTTCTAGAGACTGTCCTTAGCATGGGGCTTCCTCTCCAGATGCTCCCTGTACCCCTACCCACCTTGCTCTAAATCCCAACATTTGCCATAGCTGAGGTTTCACTCTATGCCTTGATAACAGCTTTGAGGTCCACTAAAACAATTTTTCCACTTCCTGAACCAGATAAGCCAATCAGCTCCATGCTATACATCGTTAAAGCAGGCCCCATCCCCAGTAGAATGACACAAATGGACACCTCAAGGCAGTGAAACACAGTGACGGTTACCAGCACAAATTCTATTGCCAGACTGCCTGAGTTCAAATCCCAGCTCTGCCACTAGTGACCTTGGGCAGATTACATAATCTTTCTGCGCCTCAGTTTCCTCTTGTGTAAAATGGAGACTAATAATAATACTATGAAATAGTAAGAAATACGTATATTGATCTCTGCCCCCAGCTCCTGACAATATTTATTATTAGTCTTAGACTAATAATAATACTGTGAAATAGTAAGAAATACATATATTGATCTCTGCCTCCAGTTCCTGACAATATTTATTTAGTCTTCGATCCATAGCCCCTAAATCCTTTGTAATTTACTGAGTGAAAGGAGTGTCTGACACAGAGGTCCCAAATCCTTTAGAATTTCCTGGGTGATCAGAGTATCTCTTTTTTTCTCAAAACAGATAACTTTTTATTGAATTATAGTTGATTTACAGTGTTGTGTTAGTTTCAGGTATACAGTAAAGTGTTTCAGTTATACATATATGTATATATCTATTCTTTTTCAGATTCTTTTCCATTATAGGTTATTATGAGATATTGAATATAGTTCCCTGTGCTATACAGTAGGCCCTTGTTGTTTATCTATTTTATATATAGTAGTGTGTATCTGTTAATCCTAAACTCCTAATTTATCCCTCCCCCCTCTTTCCCCTTTGGTAACCATACGTTTGTTTTCTATGTCTGTGAATCTATTTCTGTTTTATAAATAACTTCATTTGTTTTTTTTTCTAGATTTCACATATAAGTGATATCATATGATATCTGTCTTTCTCTGAATTATTTCACTTAGTATGATAATCTCTAGGTCCATCCATGTTGCTGCAAATGGCATTACTTCATTCATACATATATGTGTGTGTAGATATATATATATACACACCACAACTTCTTTATCCATTCATCTGTTGATGGACATTTAGATTGCTTCCATTACTTGACTACTGTAAATAGTGCTGCTATGAACATCAGGATGCATGTATCTTTTTGAATTAGAGTTTTCATCTTTTCCAGATGTATGCCCAGGAGTGGGATTGCTGGGTCATATGGTAGTTCTATTTTTGTTTTTTCAAGGAACCTCCATACTGTTCTCCATAGTGGCTGCACCAATTTACATTCCCACCAGTAGTGTAGGAGGGTTCCCTTTTCTCCACACCCTTTCCAGCATTTATTATTTATAGACTTTTTGATGATGGCCATTCTGACTGGTGTGAGGTGATACCTCATTATAGTTTTGATTTGCATTTCTCTAATAATTAGCTATGTTGAGCATCTTTCCTGTGCCTGTTGGCCATCTGTATGTCCTCTTTGAAGAAATGTCTGTTTAGGTCTTCTGCCCAGGTAGGAGTATCTTTTGATCTAATGAGGAAGACTCTTGGCAGGCTCCTGAATGAGGGTTGGTCACCAGAAAGACCAAGCCATGATTAGAAGTTTGGAACTTTCAGTCTTACCCCCCATTCTCTGGAGAGAGGGGAGAGGCTGGAAAATGAGTTAATAATCAGTCATGCCTACGCAATGATGCCTCCATAAAAATCCCTAAAATATGGAATTCAGAGAGCATCCAGGTTGGTGAGCATATCCACATATTGGGAGGGTGATGCACCCCCAACTCCACAGGGACAGAAGCTCCTGAGCTCGGGACACTTCCAGACCTCACCCTATGTCTCTCTTCATGTGGCTCTCTTCCCAAGGAGCCCCTCACAGGGTAAAAGTCACATTCCTTGCAACAGTTAACAGAGCCCTCCTCTGCAATTCTTAACCTGGGCTGTGCATGGGAATCACCTGAGAACTCTAAACAACATGGGCACTGAGTTCCACCTCTGGAAACTCTTGCCCAATTGGTCTAGGGTAGAGCCTGGTATCGGGATTATTTTAAAGCTCCCAGAGGAGTTGAATGTGTAGCCAACTTTGAGAACTACCAACCCCCCACCCCGACTTGATCTGCTTCCTGTTGCCCCTCTGATCTCATCTCCAACTACTGTCTTCTAGCTTGCTCTGTTCCAGCCACAGAGACCTCCTTCCTTTTCTTCAAACATGCCAGGCATATGTTGACCTCAGGAACTTTGCACATGCTGGTCCCTCTGTCCAGAAAGTTTTTCCCCTGAGTATCCACATGGCTCACTTCCTCATCTCCTCTAGGTCTCTGCTCAAATGTCACCTTCTTAGTGGGGCCTTCTCTGACCATCTCATTAAAAATTCAACCCCTCCTCCTATTCCAGGCTGTTCCAATCTCCCTCTTCCACCTTACATTTCCCCACAGTACTTACTACTATCTAACCTGCTACATAGGTGACTTTGCTTTGTTTATCATCTGTCCTCACCTAACTAGAATAGAACACAAGCTCCCCAAGGGTAAGGATTCCTGTCTGTTTTGTTCACTGCTCTATCTCTGGGTCTAGACTATTCTGGCACATAGTAAGTGCTCTATAAATATCCTTTAAATGAACATATACTCTTCTCTCCCCTTGTAGATCCTCAGCTGCTCTTTCATCTCTAGAGCCCAGCAAAGTTCTCCTGGGCCAAGAAAACCACACCCAACTAAATGGCATACATCAGGTGCTCCATAAATGTCTATGAAACTGAACTGAACTCTCCTTCCCAAAGAATATAGCCCCCAAGCCCAGCAGCAAGATCTTTCCTGAAAACTCCAGATATAAGCTCACTGTGGTTTGCAGCTTTAAGAAAATTTTAAAAATAAGGGGAAAGTGGGGAAAAGAAGATGTTGATGGGGAGCTCACAAAGTTAATGAGATTTTCTCAGCTACGGTACATGTCCACATTTTTAATAATTAGGAGTAATAAAAATTCTAACTGAACCTTAAAGGAACATCTTCTGTAACGAAGAGAGAAGTCAAGACAGACTTCTCTCTTGGGTGTAATGACTTGTTAGCCTCAGAAGATGGATGTACTTTAAAAAACTAATTTACAGAAAAAAAATAATTGTTCATAAAAATGCAACTGATTGGGTTAAAATGACTTATTAACAGGAATGCCAGATGATTCTCGTTCCCTTAAGGATTAAATTAGGTTATTAATCCTCCAAATTTCTAATGGAAGAAAGCCTTCCCCCCTGCTTAGCAGATGGAGAAACTGAGGCTGGGCAAGCAGGGAGAGAGTGACTTGCCTGATGCAGGCCAAGTGGGCAGACCCTGGCTGAAGCCGGGAAGAGACCCAGGAGTCCAGACACCAAGTCCTAGCTCTGTCCCCAGCACTGTGGTGACCCCACCTCCCCACTTGCAGGTCAACAAGGGCCCGGCCACTGACTCTGCTCACCCACTGGGTCTGAGGTCAGGCAGGGGCCGGTCGAGGGGTAGGCGGTCACTGAGGTAGGCATTGTAGCCGTAGTACTGGAACTGCTTCAGGGCCACACGCCGGCCTTCGGGGCTGAGCTCCTGGCCCCAGTGTGCAAACAGAGAGGAGTCTGTGAAGGGCTCAGCCTCTGCCTCCTCAGGTTTGGCGGGGGCCTCTGGAGAAAGAAGGGATAAGGAGACAGTGGGTCAGAGTGCACCCCTGCATATGCCATGACAACCCCTTTCCCTTCCTCATCATTGCCTTGGGTAAAACAATCTTAGCCCCAACTTTGGGGGTGGGGGAAGGGAGACTAGAATCTTCATGCTTCCGCAAACTCATTTATCCATCCATACATCCATTCACCCAACCACCACGAGCACAACGGATATAGAAATATACCCAACAGGGTCTGCTGGGAAGCCGATGGGTGTGATCCTGATGCCCCATGGCTTTAAGTTAGAACCTTCTCCTTTCCCAGTCTGCCTTCTCATCAGAGATACTGGTCCCAGCCCGCGAATGGGACTTCTGCTTCTCTTTCCCCAGATCGCACCCCCATTCCCTGGGAGCTCTGAACCTGTCCCACACCCAGGTCCCCGAGCTGGGCATCTGCTCCCCTGCCCAGTTCTTGCCAGTCCACCTCTGTCTCCACTGTCTGGTCCTGCTCTGAGTTTCCTGGTCCCACCGTATGACATTCACCTGGCTGCAAGGACCCTCGGCCAGACTGCCTCCTGCTGCTTCAGGCTCTGCCCACCAGGATAGGGAATTGTTGGCACAGGAGACAGCCATACCATCCCCAAACCTCCACGCACTCTGGGCACTGCTCATTGGACCCCTGGTAGACTTTGTGGGGGGCAGTGCTCACACCAGGTCAAGAAGAGCTCATCGTTTTCTTGGAAGCTTCCAAGAAAAATGGAAGAGGCATTATTACCTATAAGAGCAGAGGCTTGGATTCAAATAAATCCCTGCTTCACCATTCACTGGCTACATGACCACAAGCAAACACTCAACCTCTTGACGCCTTGATTTCCCCACCTGTAATGTGGGAATAATAATACCCACCCACCACCCCCAAGATCTGTGAGGATTACATACAATCAAGTATATAAAACACTGTCTCAGAATAAGTGCACAACAAATGGTAATCAGGGTTGCTATAGCAAGAGGAGCCTGCAGGGTCATTTAAGTCCTTCTTTTATGGTGATAATGGGTAGGTCTTGCCAGGACATAGGCTGTGAGGTCAAGACTATGGAATTCGTTCCCAGGGACGGGTAGTCAGGCCCACCATTCAAGGCCAGCAATCAGAAAAACTGGACAGAGATGCCAAGGTCACTGGATGGTGCCTTCCATGCTCATAAACATGATGTAAGAGACAGAGTCAGGAGCCTGGAATGAGACAGGGACCAGGAGGAAGCAGAAGGGGGGTTAGGAACATGAGAGGCAGGCTTGGGACACTTGCCAAAGTCCCCTCAGCTGTCTGTATGGAGCCAGTAGGTGCATGCACACCTATGCCAGGTAACTTAAAGGTACAGGCCAAGACAGGCCAGGGGCTAGGGTTCCATGGTCTTCAAGGTTGGAGAACTCAGAGCTGCAGACCACAGCTCTTACCACCACTTCCTCCTGACGGACTCTTGGAAGAGCCAGTCTGGGAAGGGGAGGAGGCCTAGGAGTAAGAGGGGGACCCTTCCCGCACCTAGGAAGGGGTGCTGCAAGGAGAGGAAGCCCCCATCACTGAAGGTGCACAGAGGGTGTCATGGACAGAAGGGAGCTGTTGTAGCTCCCTGCAAATTAGAGAGCCGAAGATTCTGAAAGCAGAGCCAGCACGCCGATGCCAGAGACCTTAGTCAGAGAGATGCCAAACCTTCTGTAAATGGAGCTGGGACTCACAGGCGCTGGGTGAAAATGTGTATGCACCTCTCCTCTTCGGGGGCCATGTCCTTGGGCCATACCCCAAACTGGAGATCTGTGTAACTCCTGGGATAACTATCACAGCTAGCACTTGCTGAGTGTTTACCATGAGTCAGGCTCTGCCAGAAGCGTTTTTCACATATCGACTCAACTCACCCTACCAGGTGGGAAGTGCTACTGTTTCCATTTTACAGATAATGAAGGTGAGGCACAGAGAGGACGGGAAGCTTGCCCCGGCTCACTCAGAAGGAAGTGCAGGAGCTGCGGTGCAATCTCAGGACGTCTGTCCCCCGAGGCAGTAGTCCTAATCACTAAGCCACACTGCCTCTACAGAGCAAAGGGCTGGATAGAGGTGAATTCCAAAGACAAACATGACCTATCATCTCAGTTACCAATTTTCCTTAAAGATACAGAAGGCAACTCAGATATGTTAAACATATTAGGACATATTAAAGAGTAAAATGCAAACTACATGTGCATTTCTATGACAAAGCAAGAGCTTTTAGGACTGTGGTGCTGCTCAAAGCTCTATCCCAGAACTCAGGCTGCCTTTGGCCCCCCAACTAGGTACGCTTGAAGGGAAACACGGGGCTCGCTTGATCTTGAAGGTCCTTGTTATCTCTCAAAAGATGGGTGACTCAGGGATTCCCTGGTGGCGCAGTGGTTGAGGGTCCGCCTGCCGATGCAGGGGACACGGGTTCATGCCCCGGTCCGGGAAGATCCCACATGCCGTGGAGCGGCTGGGCCCGTGAGCCATGGCTGCTGAGCCTGCGTGTCCGGAGCCTGTGCTCCGCAACGGGAGAGGCCACGACAGTGAGAGGCCAGCGTACCGCAAAAAAAAAAAAAAAAAAAAAAAAAAAAAGATGATGACTCACTCATTTGGAATGGGGGGTAGTAAAAATCTAAATCAGTGAATCAACTGAATCATATAATATTTAACAGAAATGGAGTTTTACTGCTCTCACATACCCAAATGGATATTACCAAGTAAAATGAGATCAGTTAATGAAAAAATTATAATTCACAATTAGGCCAGTGTTTCATAAAAATGGATTATAAACATATTAAAGTCCTGGGTTCCACCACATGCTCCAGCCTTTTTACTCAGTATGGGTACAAATGACAACAAACTTGAAAGCAGTGGGTCCTGAATAATGAGTCAGGGGCGTGACAATGGGAAGAGGTATATTTGTTGAATTTCTGCCTGAGCGAAGCATGGTGCTAGCTGATGTCCTTACCCAAGGTTATCTCTGTCATGCTCACAGGTGTGGACTCCATGAGAATAGGATGACCTCTGTCTTATTCCCTGCTGTATCTTTGGCTCCCAGCACAGTACGTGGCTCTTACAAGGGGCTCAGTGCATCATTTTAAAACAAATCAGTTAATAAGTACCCCATAGTGGTTAGTTATTAGACATGAGGAAACCAAAGATGAAGATGTGAAATGACTAATCTGAGGTCACCCAGTTTGTCAATGGCATTGAAGCTTTCCTCTGCATCATGGGTGGCAAACTATGGTCTGAGGGCCAAATCTGGCCCACCATCTATTATGTAAATAAAGCTTTATTGGAACACATCACATTCACTTGCTTACATGTTAGCTATAGCTGCTTTAGAGCTACAAAGGCAGACTGGGTATGACAAAGACTATATGGCTTGCAAAGTGGAAAATATGTACTTTCTGGCCCTTTAAGAAAAAGTACACTGACCCCCTGCTCTACACCTTACATTTGACATCTCTTAGGTAAGGAGGCTTTGCCTCTGCTAATCCATTCATTTTGTTTCCTTAAGAGCACTGGCTGTAGAGACAGAATCCATACTCCAGCTCGACCATTTACCAGTTGAGTCTAGCTTGCCTGCACTTTAGTTCCTCATCTGGAAAGTGGAATGGATACTAAAAGTACCTTCTTCATAGGCTATTGGAGTGTATTCAATGAGCTGGTCCATGTAAGGAGCTTAGCACAGTGCCTGGCACATAATAAATGTTAGCTCAGTGGGCATCAGTGGCTAAGGACCCACACAGCCTCACAGCCCACCGGGGTGCTCTTCCACTGACACTTCTTGAGTTCAGATTACAAAGTGGAATGGCCTTGCCCTGAGGTCCCAGCTCTGGAAGATGCTGCTGCTGTGTAGCCCCCAGATGAAGGGTCTCCATGTCTACAGAGAGTGGCCTCCCCTTAACCAGTCCTAGACCCAACTCCCCTCACTCTCCACTAAGAAAACAGACCTACAAGGAGGACCATGTCTGACGTAGTTGGAGCAGTAAAGAGGCCCCATGCAAGAGCCTCGGCTGGGTCCTCTGCAGGGGGCCAGGGGAGTCTGGACACATCTGGTGAGGGGGCAGACCCACGGATGTCTCTCATCCAGGGATGAGACGCCCCCCAGGAGCAGATGCAGGCTGTGGCCCCTGCTGGGGTTCAGACCTACTCGACCATGCCTGATCAACTGAGGGGGTGACCAGAGAGAGGTGTCTATGCAAGGGGCTGAGGGCGCCCAAGGGAAGAGGTCATTCATGGCACAGATGAGTAGGGCACAGTGAACTCAGTCCGGCGGCCGAGCCAGAGTGTTTGGAGGGTCCTTAGTACAGCACAGAGGCTGTGGTCCCAGCCCATTCTTCACCCAGCCCTGGTGCTTGTCTGTGTCCTAGGGAGAAGAGGCTGAGAGGGAACCCTGAAGGGCCATTTCACCAGACAGCCACACACGGGGTTCAAGCAGCACCTGTGTAACGCCCAGGCAGGGGAGCTATTCCTCTGCCTTCCCTGACTCACCACGAACAACCACGTGGTGTGGGCAGGAAGGGAGCCCCAGTGGGGCCTGAGGAAACCCATCGGCTGGAGAGACACTGCCGTGCTATGCCCCTCTCTGCTCGGGACTTCCCACGGCCAACTGTCTCTCTCAGCCTCTGGACAGATGGCTCTACAGAGCAGAAACTGGAGGACAAGAACCAGAGCTATCAGGGCCCCAGCAGGCCTGGGACGGCCAGTGGATGGGGAAGGAAGAACAACAGTGCAGACCGTAAGTTTGAAAGGCCCCGGATTGGCCATATGATTTGGAAATAGTTTATGAACCTACAAGCACGTATGCCAAAGTGCCACCTACTAACCATCAACAAAGGTACTGTCCAAAGTGGCAAAGAGCCACTCAAAAATTATGTGAGGTCCACTGAGGAGGGGACTACAGACTAATCTTGGGTGTTTGCTGCAAAACCTTTGCCCCTGGAGCTGATCCCCTCGTACACTGTACCCTAATTCCATTGCACTGGCCCTGCCAGGTGGTGAGGCCAGGCCATCGCAGTGGCCCTGTGATATAAGTTCTATCATTCCCATCATAGATGAGAGGAAACTGCAGGTCAGAGATGTAAAAGAATTTGACGTTGAAACCATACTCCTGACGGCAGCCCCACCTCCATGTCGTGGGCTAGATACCCTGTCTGGCTTGAGGACTGGAGAAACTTCAGGTCCCGGGAGGCTGCTCAGTTGGTCTGCACTGGTTCACAGCAGTTGTTAAACCACTGAGATACCTTCACAGCGCTGGTAAACAGCTGCTTCCCAGAGTCCCTCCGGGTGGCCCTCTAACCCCAGCTGCTCTGGCCCTTTTCTTGGAATGATCCAGATCTTTCCACCAGCCAGCAACTGTAAGGTGTATGCCCAGCCCGCCCAGGAGCCCCAGGATCCTGCTCAACGCTCATGCACATTGATCCTGCGCTCAGCATTCATGCACATTGGTTAGCGTCTGTGCCTGGCTGGTTAAGTACAATTTGACCATTACTTGCTCGAGCCCTTCCTCGGAGGCCCCTGTGAGAAAGAATTATGGGTTTCTGGAGACCTTTCACTCAGCTCATCCGTTCCCCATGTTAGTGCCTTGGCGTCACTGTGCATGACCTGTTTTCCAGAAAGTTCTGCCAGTGATCACAGAAGGCATCCAGGAAATGCCACAATATGGTCTCAGAGATATGCCCACAACGCTTGACATGCAGCCCACTAATGAGAGCAGAGAATTACCGATTCAGGTCCTGACAGCTTCCATGCTAATTCACGGAGACAGGAGGGAAGAGGGGCAGGAAAGGAGCTTGCGAAGCTTTGAGCAGTTAACGCACCCAAGGCCGCAGGGCTGAGCACCGAGCCCAGGCTCACCAGGCATGCATGATGAGCACATCTGGAGACCCAGCCAAGTCTGTGAGGCTCCTGAAGCCGCTGTGCTGAAAGCAGGAGGAGTACCTGCATGAGGGCAGCTGTTTCAGAGAGCAGCCCACACGAGGGCTCGCCCAGCTGCTTTTGCTCCAGAGTCTGGGCGGTGCTGAGACTGCACAATGGAGTGGAAAGAAAATGGGTTTGGGAGTGAAACAGACATTGTGATGCGGCCCAGTCCCACCCACGTCTGACCGCCTGTCCTCTCTAGGACCACCTTCCTGGAGATCCCCATCTTTCGAAGCTGAGCCATTTTGTCAGCTCCTGTCGTGCACTTCAGTGGAAACTCTGAGGTGCTGGTGGCTTTTTTGGAGGAGCTGCAGGAGAGGCTGTAGCCCAGACCTCTCCCAAAGCAAAAACCCAGCACCTGGCTCTGCCCTTGGATTTTAGGATGAATCCTAAAATAGCAACAGAAGGGGTTCCATTGCATGATTGTTGCTGGAGGTCAAAGTGATTTGGGGCTGGACAGCAGGACTGGCCAAGCTCTACCACGGGGACAGACAGAGCCACCTAGGACGTGGCTCACATGGCTGAGGACCCTTAGCCCGTTGCCCACGCTGGACTGTGTGCTCATTGGAAGTGGCACCTCTGCTTCTGGTCCCTCTGTATGGGCGCCTTTAGGACTATGACCCCAGGAAAGCAGTGGAGCCCTCTTGTTTCTAATGGTTTTTCTTGGTTTCCTATATGCCTCTCTTTCAGGCAGAGCTAAGAAGGCTTTGAGGGTGGCTGGGAGGGGGGCCTCGCTCTGCGCTGCAGCCAGTGCTATTTTGGTTTCTGAAGCTTTGGTGTTTGGTGGTGAGATCCAGAGCCCAGGAGCAGGGAGGTGGGAGGAGGCAGGACAGCCAGGCCGGTGTCCCAGGTAACTGCCTGCCATGGGCACTGGGGCCTTAGGTCTAAGTTCATCCGGGGGACAGGCACAGACTGTCCTGTCTCCTGGTCCTCCTCCAGGAGTGTCCTGGGGACCTCCTCGCACCCTACAACTGGGTCTGCTCTTCACTGTTTCTGGACAAGCTCCACAGCCCAGCCCTGCAAGTCTCCATCTCCTTCCCTGTGAAACAGGGACAGACTGCCAGGCTGCTGGGGAGAGCCACTGTGAAGCCAGCTTTTGGAAGGATGAAGGCTAAGCATTAAATAATGGAGCCAGCAGTGCTGAATATCCCGGATAAGAATTCATAACTGCTGTTGCCTTTCCTTCCATTCCTTTTATTTTTTTAATAGCTTTATTGGGGTGCAATTTACATACCATAAAATTCGCCCTTTTCAAAAGTACAATTCAATGAGTTTTAGAAAAGTTTTCTTCCGTTCTTGAGATGTCTTGTTGCATGCTTTCTTTGGGGTTAAAAAGAAAAGGGCTAACTGAATATCCAGAAATGTACGTTTGTATCACCTGCCTGCTGGCTTCCTGCTGATGATAAGGGACCACTGTTCTCACTAAAGAGCCTGATGCCTGGGCCCCGCCAGCCCGAGAAGCCCAGGCAGCAGCATCTGCAGAGCATCAAAGCCAGTTCATCGGAGCAGTGCTCATGAGGCAGGATTCACACCACCACACAGTGGGTGGTTCACCCCAGCACAACAGCGGCTAGCCCCGGCTGCCTTCTGCTTGCCGTCGGTCGGCCGTGCTACTTCCACGGCCCGGGATGTGTGTCCACCTCCCTTCTCTTCCAACAGACCCCGGTCCAAAGTGGGGCCCCTCAGCCTGTCCCAGCCAGAGTGAGGCACCGAGAGCCTGTGGGAAGCAGGTGGTCCTGAGAGGCAGGAGGCCTCAGTCGACCCTCACCTCCAACACTGGGCAAATCCCCGTTTCCCAGTCTGTGAGAGAGACCCAGTGTTTGTGTTCCATTAGAGAGAAAGGAGGACTTGAGCACATCATCGTGATGCTTTTCTTATACCTCGAAAAGCAAGACATTACGCCTCCTCTTGTACTTGGGCTCCTAAGGGGACATTTTCAGATGTTCTATGTGCTAAGAGCCCTACTAGTAAAGAAGCGAAGTATTCTGTTGAGTTGAGGGTCTTCCCCCCTCTCCACTTCTAGGCGTGCATTAGGACATGAGCTGAAGGTCTTTTGCCAGCAGCCCCTACAATTAGGCTTTCTCTTCCAGAAAGAGAAAACTAAGAGAACTGCTAAGAGAAAGAAGTGGGATCTGGCAGGAAAGGGCTTGGAGATAATCGGAAGAAAGGAGCTCTGACAGCCTCAGGTCCCACGCCATTCAAATCCTCTGTGTAACAACTTCATTCATCATGTCAAAGACAAATCCGGAAGACCTTCCTCTGGCACCTGAAGAGCACTGCGGGGAAGAAGAGCAGCTTCCTCAGAATGCCTCCCTACCAGGCAGGGTCAGGCCTGCACGGCAAAGGGCAGCCTCCTGCAGGTGGTCTGAAGTCAGCTCTGCCCTTGACCGGCTACGTGACCTTTGTCAATCTCTCTGAACCTCAGCTGGCTCATCTATTTGATGAGGATAATAATACTTCTCACTCACCGCAAAGATTAGGTGAGTTGGTGGCATCAGTAAAGTGCTTAGCAAACTGTCACACTCCTGGTAAGTGGAGTAGTTTCCTGTTGCTGCCGTAACAAAGGACCACCAATTTAGTGACTTAAAACACTACAAGTTTATTATCTTGCAGTTCTGGAGGTCAAGGGTCTGACAGGGTCTCTCTGAGATAAAATCAAGGTATTGGCAGGTCTGCATTCCTTTCTGGAGGTTCTAGAGGAGAACTCTTGAATCCTTGAATCCTCCTTTCCAGCTTCTAGAGGCCACCTGCTTTCCTTGGCCCATGACCCTCTCACTTCACGGTCAGTGCCAACAACAGTGGGTTAAGTCCTTCTCATGTGGCATCCATCTGACCTCTTCTGATCTCCTCTGCCACTTTTAAGGACCCCATGATTACCATGGGCCCACCTGGATAATCCTGAACACTCTCCCTATTTTAAGGTCAACGGATCAACACCCATAATTCCATCAGCAACCTTAACTCCCCATTGCTATGTCAGGAAACATATTCACAGGTTCCAGAGATGAGGATGTACAGATCTTTGTGAGGGGCAGGTTATTCTGCCCACCCCAGTAAGAGTTCCATCACTGTGGGTTTTGCTATTTATAAAGGCGCGATTCTAATATTCTGCTCTCAGGGTTGGAACCCTAAGAGCGAAAGGAAAAACAGCTCACGTTTGTTGAGAGCTGACCATTCGCCAGCTCTCAGCGCAGCGGCTCTCTCCTCCCTGACACTGCACTGGGACTGCACGAGGGGATACACCCAGGCAATCAGGGCAGGCCTGCCAGCCAGGTTCTACAAAGGAGCAGGTACACATGAGGACAGCAGGTGGCCGTGAGCTGTGGAGGGGTCTCGTTCCTGACCTTGAAGCCACCTTGGCCCTGCGTCCCTCATGCACCAGCTAATGAACAACGAACGAGAGCCTGGATGGAGTGAGGCAAGTCCTGCAGCCATCACCCTCCTGCCTCTCTGCTTCTTTCCCACCAGCTCTGACTGAACTATCCCCACCTTACCACTGGCCCTGCCTCTGCTGCTGTGCTTTGAATTGGTGTTGGCAGTTGGTTGCCCAAAACTCTGGCTTTCCAAACTCCCTAAAGCTGCAGTTCTATTGTCTTGGGGGGTTTCTCATCTGAGAATCTGAAAAATTGCCCACTGGTACATACATAAAACAATCTGCATTCGATTTCATGGGAGTCATGAGAAGCAGTATGATATACCACAGAGATGGGCAAACCTTTTCTGTAAAGGACCAGCAGTGAATATTTTAGGTTTGCAGGTCTCAGGGTCTTGGTTTTAACTACTCAACTCTGCCGTATCTCTGGAAAGCAGCCATAGATGATATGTAAATGAGTGGGGGTGGCTTTGTTCCAAGAAGAGTATTTCTACGGCAGGCCGCAGGTCAGATTTGGCCCCTGGGCTGCAGTTTTCTGACCTCTGGTGTAGGGGTAGCACACGCTGTGGCTCCTGGCTACTGCATCTACTAGACGGCCAGGTCATAACTGCTCTGTGCCTCAGTTTCCTCACTAGTAAATAGGATAACAATACCTGCCTTGTTGGGTAGTAGTGAGGAACGGCAGAGTGAACCTGTGTCCAGCACTCAAAACAGTGCCTGGCACCTTGTAAGCTGGGTGAAAGTGTTAGCTATAGGATCTGCCTGCTGGTCCATAGCACCTGCCTCCAGGACACTGGCTCTGAATCACCTCTCTGCCTCGTTCCATGAGAGCCCACTCTGATTCCCCAGGCACTGGCCTCATGGGACACAAGCCTAGCCCACCTAATCCAGCCCCAGCCGGAAAGGACAAAGGTAGTTATGATCCTGGATGTTCAAGTCACTGAGAACAGGACCCTGGGCGTGGCTGGGACGGAGGACAGAGCAATCAGGCACCCTGGCAGGGGCTGCTGGCAAGGATGAGAGAAGGCTAGGGCTCAGGAAGGGTGGCAGGTCCTAGCAAGACACCAGAGAAGGAGTCAGGGGTCTAGGGAGAAGCACAGTCATTCCATTCTGGGCTGACATGGCAGGCAAGGAACAGGAATTCGTCCGACTGTGAGCTCACTCCAGATACTCTGTGATGGCTTCTCGCAGCCAGACAAATCTCACACCTGCTCCCTTGCCAGCCTGGGACTACCGCGCCCTCTCCCCCACTGCACAGGGTGGGTTCTGGGCCTGGGTGTGGCTGAGCTCACAGCTGAGAGAGCCGGGCAGGTAGGGATAGCCAGAGCTCAGCGTGTGCACACACACACTCATGGAAATGGAAATGGACTTGATTAGAAATTATGCAGAATGAAAGCTGCTAGTAAAGATCCAAGTTTTTATGCCCGGAGCCAACCACATAAAGAACACGTGAAAAAGTCATTTCAGGGAGTGACAAATGTACGTACCTCAGGAACCGGGATTTATAGGTGCCATTATGTGCTACTTTAAAACAACCCTTTAAACCTAGATTTCTGCCTAGGAGATATAATGAACTCTGAAGCACATACCATCTTTTTTTTTTTTTCTTTCCTGAGAGCTGTCAGCCTGGAGCGGAGCATCCGGACTTCTAAATATACACTTCACCATTCACACATAAAACACTGTTTCCACACATCAATTTCTTGGAATGAACTAGCTGGTGACCCTGTTGATGTTAAAGTGGCATGCTTCTCCTGGCACAGATGCACAGATGGGAACAGCTGGGCTCGACAGTGAGAAAGAAATGTAGTCCTTTGCAGCGCAACAGCCGGCAACCCAGACCAACTTCAGATGCCTGCAACAGCTGCAGCTCTTAGGTGCCGGGACAGGCTACAGGAGAGTCCTTGCTTTGGGAAATCTACAGCCTGAGGTCAGCTGGGAAGAGTGTGTCCCTTCCTCTGTAATATTACTCTACCCTTTTCCCTCCAGTCTCAGCCTCTCCAGGGAAGCCCGCCGGTTTCCAGTGTCTTTCTTCTGGTCTTAAAGGGACAGCCACGCGCCGTCTTGCAGTGGCTCCCAAACGTTAACAAGCATCAGACTTACCCAGAGGGCTTGTTCAATCAATGATCATGCTGGGCCCCCTCCCAGAGTCTCTGATTCAGCAGGAGGTCTAGGGTGAGGCCTGAGAATGTGCATTTTGAACAAATTCCCAGGCGATGCTGAGGCTACTGGAGGGGCCTCACTCTGAGAACCAGGCTGTAGAGGTGACTGGAATCACAGGCCTCCTTCTAGCCCTGGCTCTGCAGCTCATTCACTCTGTGAACGGGCAAGTTGCTCCCTCTCTTCAGGCCTCAGTTTTCTTCTGGGTAAACATAAGAGGGTAGGATGAAATGCTCTATAACAGCGGTCCCCAACCTTCTCGGCACCAGGGACCAGTTTCGTGGAAGACAATTTTTCCACGGACAGTGGAGGGGGTGGGGAGGTGTTGGTTCAGGAGGTAACACGAGGGATGGGGAGCGATGGGGAGCAGCACATGAAGCTTCACTCACTGGACCACCCGCCACTCCCCTCCTGATGTACGGCCCAGTTCCTAACAGGCAGCGGACCGCTACTGGTCCGCAGCCCAGGGGTTGGGGACCCCTGCTCTATAAGGCCCTTTCATGTTCTCAAATGTGATTCTAAGGTGGTTCAGCTCACACAGGAACTGGTGGTTTCCACTTAGAAGCAGAATGTTCAATGGTACCCTTAAGCCTCTAGTTCAAATTATTTACTTTTTAAATAAACAAACCAAGGTCCAGAGAGGTTAAATGACTCGCCCGAGGTCACACAGCTCGGTAGCTGCTGATTCTTGGACCAGAAAAGTAGACCAAGCGCCTGAATGCCCTCGTTCCCTGCTCAGTGCATTCTCCACCACCCGTGAGGATTTCTGCAAAGCGGCTCTGGGGACAGACAACCTGCTTGACCGCCAAGTCTTTCCAGTACCTCTGAGGAAGCCAAACCCCAGAGCCCGAGCCTTGGACAAACCAGCAAATCATCCCTCAGACACACCTCACCAAGACTGGTGCCCAGGTCTAGATCGGCAGATGCACCTGCAACCTATATGTCAGGCTGGCAGGGAGGTGAGGTACTCTGCAGGTGTGGAGGGAGAGGATATTAATCACCAGATCCCAGGACTATTAACCAGGCTCCCAGAGGAGAGCAGAGTTCCTGTTTTGCTCAGTTATCACCAGCTGTACGCTCACACACACATAGTCACAGCAGCCCACAAAGGCTTGTCCGGAAAGCAGATTCCTCTAGTCCCAAGGGACTGCTCACCGCATGGAGGCAGACCATTAAAAAGGTGTCATTTCAAAGATGAGAGAAGAACACTTGTAAAAACTCCACTCTGGTTCAACAGCCACATCTGAATCTTTAAGTGCAGTTTACAGTGGAGAAGGGAGCAGTAGCAGCCAGGGCCTGGGTGGGTCTGCTCGCAGGCTCCCAGGTACCTGGGCTGTGGGCACCCCAGGGCCGAGCACCACCGCTCCCGGGAGCTGTTGGCTCCCTGGACATCTTTTCATTGCTGTCCTCGGTCGTAAATCTCCCAGCCCAGGAAGCCACGGCTGTGTTTCAGTGAGGGAAAGTGGATTTGTCCTTTGAAAAAAGTTAACAAACAGGCCCTCCCAACCCCAGGCTCCTGCAGGACCAGGAAAGGCTTTGAATCCACGTCAAAGAAGCCATCAAAGGAAACAGGCCATTTCAAACAAAATCCATTTCTCGAGCATGACGGTAAAAATATTTATCACATGAAAGATGTGAAAACCTTTATGATGTCTTAACACTCTGTATTATGGATGCAGCATGTGTCCAGTGGAATGTGTGCAAAAAAACCATCATGCCTGTGACTTTGAAACAGGGAAAAATTAGTCCTTTCCATCTGGCAAATTCTTAATTTACCAACCCAGTCGTGCTGCATGGGCACCTGAGGCAAAGGAAGGAGGTGGGCCCAGCGTTCAGCCAGACAAAATAAGCAAGGGCTTCAGACAAAGAAAGTCTACATGTCCGGGACACAGTGAATAGGGGGTCCCACACTTATCTATCTCTGTCAGCCAGGGGCCTTGAAAAGCATCCACCCTCACGCCTCATGTACAAGGTCAGACAAGGCCACTCCAGTGTGTCTCAGGATTATCCACAGGGTCTGAACTTTCTTCAGGCACCTCCATAATCATGAGCATTTGCTGTTCAAATGGATTTTCAAAGTGCATGATAAAGCCTGTTCCTACTCCAGGAAAGGATCACGAGGGGGCAAGACAGACTTCCTGGGAGGCCTGAGTTTCTCAGGCTCAGATCTGAGGATGAAAGCTCTGCTCAGAGACCTTAGGGCACTGAGGTTCTACCTCTATGCCATACCTCAAGGTTGGTGGGTGACCAGAGAGGGCACTGGGATGCACAGCCTCTCATGGATCCATGAGCATGTCCTTCTCTTCGGGAAAGAGATGCACCCAGTCCTAATGCCCTTTCCTCCGGATGGGTGGCTTAGAAAGAAGCTCCCTTGTGGGCCCTGGCACACTGAAAAAGACACATGGGCTTGCCCTACCTTTCTGGGTACCCACAGAGAGGTGGAAATTAAACCCTATGCATCTGGAGTTATAAATGAAAGTTAATTCACATACTCAACAAATTGCATCGAGATGCAGCTGTGCAGAGGTAGCCTAGTCTGGAAGTGAAGTATCAGACCTCTGAGACACACTGCTGGAGTCTGGAACTTGGCTTCACTCCTCGCTAGCTGTGTGACCTGGCACAAGTCACTTAACCTCTCTGTGCCTCAGCTTTCTAATGTGGAAAAATGGGGATAATCATAATACCTGCTTCCTTGTGGGGACTGAATAAATTAATGTGGGGCTCTCACATTCTATGTGCTATACAATCAGTCATAGGCAGGTACTATGCTGGCTGCTGGGATAGAATTATGAGCAAACAGTGGGGAGTTTATGAAGTGGTTACTCATCGCTTTCTCATCTTCCCCACTAGAGGCAGGTTCTCAGAGTCACTTAGAACACAAGCTTCCTCCATCCTCCCTAACAGGATGAGAGGACCCAGAGCCTGCTGGTACCCTGGGGTGGGGTGCCTTGGGATGCCCGAGGAAGGTCGGCCTTGGCTTCCTGCTCCTCAACCCATTCCTGCTAAGGTCAGGAGAGGAAGGGAAGTTGGGGAAGCCACACGGGAGTGGGGGAGACCAGTGCCACAGTGTGAGGGCCTCTGCATCAAGACGGATCTGCCTGGCTGGGGAGTTGGGTGGAAGGTGGTGACTTTTCCTTCTGGGTCAGTCTGTCACACTGTGCAGCCCTGGGCTAGGACACAGGGATTCCAACCCTATGGGGCTGTCACTCTGCAGGAAACCCCAAGGATTCCTCATAGCATGGGTGCTGATCTCTCCAGGTTGCCCTCTGCTCATGACCCAGTGGGATGGCACCTTAGCAGTAAGAACCAAGGCAGTCTGGAGGGTGAGGCTGAGAGATAGAGCTTGGGCAGGGTCCTGAAGGTGGCCTCTATGAACCAGAGACACCTGGAGGTGACAAGCCCCTCCACTGTTGGGGATCATGAAGGGAAGGTCCCCAGACCCCTCACACACCCACACCACTCGCCTTTTACAAGACACACCACAGTTAGCATCCTAGACCATGGACTTGGGCAAGGTCAGCCCCATGTTAACCTCCTCTCCTCCTGCCAAGCCCCAGGAGGAGGAATGGAATTGATGGACAGTGCGTGGGCTCTTTTGTGGGGAGGGGCTCACCCTGCCCAGATGTCCTGCCTCCTGAGCCCTTGTCTCCCTGCATTCCTCACCAGTACACTGCTGAGCATGGCGGGTCAGAAAGTTCCCAGATGCAGACATGAGGCAAAGTCAGAGCCCAAAGGACCCGCAGGGACCATTCATCCAGACCAGTGCTCTTGGGCTTTTTTTGATTATAACCTACAGTAAGAACTACGTTGACGTCTAGTACACGCATGCAAACATACATAAGGGAAACCACAATTTACAAAACAGTCTTTAGCCTTACCATATGTGACTAACTCTGGTATATTCTATTTTATACCACAATATGTTGTTAAGAACGAATGCTGGTTGTGACCTAGGAAATTGATTCTATGACCTACTAATGGGTTGTGACCAGCATTTTGCAAAACAATGATCTAGATCAGTGGATTGCTACCTTTTATAAATCAATGCCTCCTTTTCATAAATGTTAAAAATCCCTACCCTCCTTTCATATTCTTTGAAATGTGAAAATAAATTAACTATCACAATTGAAAACAAATACAAATAATGGCCATTTTGGAATACGCTTCTTCAAAGTATGTGTGCCACCTAACCCTACTTTCCAAAGACTTTGATATGGACCACCCCATAGGAGAGGAGATGCCCCCCTCCAGTTGAAAATAACCTAGTTAAGAGTGGTTTTCAAGAGCTTCTATGGAGCCCCCTTGGGGAAAATGGACCCTGTGTTGGGGGAAGGGGAGGGCTGAGGTCCGTCTTTCCCCCTCTACCATAGCTGCTTTGATTGAGTCTGTTTATATGTTAGGGTTTTGTATAGGAAACCCTTTAAAGAAAGGGTCATTGGCTAAAGAAAATGGTTTGAACCCCAGAGGCTAGTGAGTTCATCTGTCTCATTTCCCTGGGGAGAGAAAGAGGCCAAGTCATTCATTCCATCAGAAGGATTCAGGGACTTGCTGAAGATGACAGAGAGAGGCAAGGTTAGGGCAGAAGTGAGAGGGAGACAGGCCAGAAGGTGAGACCTGGTCTATGGCCACACCACCCTGAACGTGCCTCAGCTCATCTAATCTCGGCAGTGGGACCTGGGCAGGGTATTCTTAGGTCTTCAAACTGTTTCAAGAAGACCCAACAATAAGGACATGCACAACGAAGGGACCCAATTCCTTGGCTTTGAGTTCGATTTCTAGAAGACTCAGCATGGAAAAATACTAAGTCAGAAGCCCTGCTTAACAGCTACTTGTGGCTTTGATAAATAAAAGCGGGGAAATGAGTCGATCCTCTCTGAATAGGAGCAGTGTGTCTGGAGGAGAGCATCTTCATAACCTGGGGTCCAGGAGGAGGGAAGCTCTTGATGGAGAGAAGATAGAAGAGGGGGTGTGTGCATGTGCTCAGAGAGGGAGGACGGCGGGGGGAGGTGAAGAGGGTTCTGCTGGCTTTTCCACTAATACACAGAAGGCGAGGCCAAGTGTCAGGCTCATGGCTCTGTGGCATCCACTACACCGGCTGCTGCTGCCCCAGGCTAAGTTATCCACCGTTTGATAATCAGAACACCCCCAGGACTGGCTGGTTCCAGCTGCAGCTGTTACCCTCTGCTCCTTCAGAGGGGGCTTTTCTGACCCAGAGCCAGGAGAGGCAACGTGATAGAGGCTCTTCTCTGGACTCCAGCAAAATCCTCTGAACACAGCAGAGGCTGCCATGCCTATCTGATGGCCAGCCAGAGGCATCAAAGGGAACCACTCGGTGTTCTGGAGTGAGCCCAGGTCCAGGCCATATATGTCTCTGAGGGTTGGAATCAGCCCAGAAGACACACCCAAACACACTCATGCACCCACGGAGCACAGACAGGCACTGTCCCTGAGGCTGTGGCTTACCCGAGTTCCCAACCCTGACTGCACATCAGTGCTAACTGGGGAGCAAAACAACCACAAAAGTACACATGCCCAGGCCTACACCAGACTAACCGATTCAAAATCTCTGCAGGCAGGGTCCAGCCATCTTTTTTGTTTGTTTCTCTTTTTTTGCAGTACACACAGGCCTCTCACTGCTGTGGCCTCTCCCTTTGCAGAGCACAGGCTCCGGACGCACAGGCTCAGCGGCCATGGCTCACGGGCCCAGCCGCTCTGTGGCATGTGGGATCCTCCCGACAGGGGCACGAACCCATGTCCCCTGCATCGTCAGGCGGACTCTCAACCACTGCGCCACCAGGGAAGCCCTGTTTCATTTTTTAATCTCTCCAGCTGATTCCAATACACAGCCAAGATTTAGAACCACTGGGTTGGGGAATAGTTTCCAAACTGCAGTGTGTACACAGAAGTCCACTTGGAAAGTCTGGGGACAATACAGATTCACCCCAAGATGGGCCATCCCCCAAGATTCTGGAGCAGAAGGTCTACAGGGTAATTATTAACAAGTCCTAAGAAATGAGTTCCTCCCTATCAACAGAACTTCATGTCAATTCAAACCATCACACATCTCACATAACAAAGCAACCCTTAGTGTTTTATCCCCTGAACAAGTACTGTAATCCTTTTATATACCGTAAGTGTTTTATCGGACAAACACTATGCCTTCTCTCAGATGTAGCAATATGGTGTCGTTACCCTCTTTCAAACGGCCTTTTGGAAATTTAATAACTGATGATGCCAAGGTCTATTTTCCTCATCTGAGCATCATGGTGTCTCATTTTCCCGACCTGAGCATCAAAAGATTCCCCCTCCCCAGGGCAAACTGTGGAAGGCACTTGGATATACTCAGGTATAGAAAAGAAAGCCACTCAAGGCCTGGAGCCGTGCTGGTCCCAGCCCCGCTGGTGAGCTCCATCTTCCCTCCTACCATGAAGTTCTCATAAACGGCCGAGTCTTGTTATGAGATTCTGAGTCTTTTCTCTACGCCACAAACTGTATTTATGACGCAGTGTTCCCCAGCACGCACGCTGAGAAACAGAGCTGCTGAGCCTGGGCTGCAGGGAGGTTGCCAGAGAGTAAAAGAGACCAGGTTGGGGGTGGGAGGATCTCACAGGCTCTTCGTTGAATCCCCGCTTCCCTGTGTTTCCTGTTGGCAGGATTCTTGGAACTGGGGGCTTTTTCAAACAGCACCCCTAGAAATCAAAGAGCTCCCCTCCACTTCGAGAACACCGGCTTAGCCAGCAGTCACTGCAGAGGGGCTGCAGCAGATTCTGCAGGTGTTGGTGCTGGGAAGGGCTGGGAACCATGGCGGGAAGGATGCAAAGATGAGGCAGCCTCCCTGCCTCCAGTGACCTCACACGTAGGTATGAGATGGACAGGTAAACAGGTGTGCTGCCTGTGTACCGCCATTCCACAAGGGGCTGGAGGGCTGGCTGGCTGGACAGATGGACGGTCATACCGACAGAGGGTCATTCAGACCTACTGCTGCAGCCAGGGTTTGGTAGGGAGAGTGTGTCGGGCACAAATGCTGCCTCTGGAGTTGGGGCCGGCAGAATGCAGCACTCTACGTCACTGCCAATAAGCCAGCTCTGAGGAGAATGGTTTTTGGATCCCGGGAGCCAGGAAAGGCAGTCTGAGTTGTATAAACACAAAGGAGCCCGTCTGTTTTCCTGTCTCTGTGACTGTCGCAGATGGGGCAGTACTAACGAAGGCCCCAAACCACAGGCCCAGACTGTTCCTGGGGACTTCAAAGCGGGAGTGGATGAAAGGCATCCAGGCAGCTCAACAAACCTGCCCCTCATTACAAGCGCTTCTGATACCTCATGGCACCACGTGGGCCTCACTGTTCCCATCCACAGCTTCCCCTTCACCGGCAGCCCAGGCTTTTCCTCAGGAGCCCAGAGAGGCCCTCGGAGGCTGGCAAGGCAGCAGGAGCATCAGGGAACAGGCAGTCCTTCCCCGCCAGCATCCTCAGAGCCCTGACCCCACAGGCCACTCAGCCGCCCTTAGCATCCACTTCGTGTGTGAGCACATCAAGCACCGAATCTAACAGACCAGGGTTTGACTTCCGGCTCCGCCACTCATACCCTCTGTGACCTCGAGCAAGTGCCTGAATCTCTCTCAGCCCCTCAGTTTACTCAGCTGTGGAAAAGGGATGAAAAGAAAACTGACCTCCTCAGAGTTGGGAAGGGTACCCGAAACATTTCACAGAAAGCATTTACCATGCCTGGGACCTGGTAAGCAACCAGTCAATGTCAGCGAGCCGTAGTATTACCAAGGTCATTATTGCCACGTGGAGCGGTGGCAGTACAGGATACAGAAAAAAAAACGAGGGCTGAGAAGCCAGATTCCCAAGCACAGGCCTCTGCCCTCTACCAGCCACACGAGACCTTTTAAACCTCAGCTTGGACCAGACAACAACTACCAGCCCGACAACCAGGAATGCTGTCTTTCCAATCTGCTTCTGTCTCTCAGGTTACCTTGGCCAATTGACAGGGACACCTGGAAGGGGATAATTTTGAAGTTGTGCCCAAGACGTTTCCCTGCCTTGGGAGGGCTCAGAGCCAGCCCTTATTCCACAGTTGGCCCCAGCTGTCACTCTTATTGTGTCCCTGAGGCTATAGACCCTGGACCTCCAGGCTCAGGACCAAGTCTTCAGCCCCTGGTCCCCAGAGTTGAGACCCTGGGCACTAAGGTACACCCATGGTCCGCCTCTCTGTGCATGTTCCTATTGCTGGTGCAGAGGAAGTTATACTCTGTTGTACCCCACTTTTCTGGCCTGGCCCATAGATGGGAACTCTCATCTTCTCAGAAGATGGGAAGAAGCCTCCTACCCTTCTCCATGTATCTCACTTCCTCCTTAACATTAGGGTATGAGTTGGCTGGGTAAGTGACCACTCTGTAGACCCCGTTATTCCTTGGGTATAGCCTTGAGAACAGTGATGGGATGATTAGTCACTGGCAAAATTTTGACCTTTTGCTCTCTATATGACTCCTTTCTACTCCAGGGCTAGATGAGATATTGGCAGAGACAAGGCATTGACTGAAAGCTTGGTTAAGGCCGCACTAGCTGGGTCCCTTGGCAGATTCTCAGACCCCTTCCTTCTTCCAGAGAGTGTCTTCCTACCACTGTGAGACCACTGGTTGGCCTGTAGCAGCATCTCCCCAAGGCCTGTCCCCAGACCCGAAGACCAGGAATGACTGCCAGGACCTGCGGCTGCTGTGGTGTGTCCGTGGCACATCCTCAGTCCCCAACCACCTGTGGCTCCAGGACACATTCCCTGTGTCCCAAGGACACTTTCCCCCTCCATATCCCCATCCTAAAAACCTTTGCCTGGGAATCAAATGTCCCTCCCAATAGCTTTTTTTTTTCTTTTTGCAGTACGCAGGCCTCTCACTGTTGTGGCCTCTCCCGTTGAGGAGCACAGGCTCCGGACACACAGGCTCAGCGGCCATGGCTCACGGGCCCAGCTGCTCCGCGGCATGTGGGAGCTTCCCGGACCGGGGCACGAACCCGCGTCCCCTGAATCGGCAGGCAGACTCTCAACCACTGCACCACCAGGGAAGCCCCCAATAACTTCTTGATTCCTCCCCATCCACACTCAGAAGCCCCTGCACATCAGTCATCACTCTCTCCTCTGTGTCTTCATCCCCTACCTTTCCTCTGGATCATTCTCCTGACATCATCCATGTGCCCCAGTACCCCTCATCTAATAAAACCCTTCCTGGATCCCCTCACCCTCCCCTGTCATTTCCCCCTTTTCTTCCATTTCAGTCTTCTTGTAAGAGGAGTCTACACAGGCTGCCTCTTCCTCGTCCATCCCTAGACTTGGTTCTGGACTCCTCTCATGGTTGCAGGGGTTGCCCAAGTGCAGGGCTGTGTCCTCAAAACATGCCTTCATCCCCGGACACGGCACAGGGCTTAGCACATGACAGATGAACAACAGATGTTTGATGAATGAATGAATGAATGAACAAATGAACACCACTCGCATAAGCCATACCATCCTGTGGGCTTCATTTTCTCATCTGTAAAGCAATGAGGCAGGTAGGACTGGTCCAGCTCTGACATGGCATTGCTCTGGGACTTCCCTCTCCATGCCATCAAAACAGACAGGTGGTGACTGGCTGCTTATGATGGTGCCAGTGTCTGGGGTAGCAACATTAATCTCAGGCAAGCTTTTTTTGCTCTGATTCCCTGGCTCTCTTTCAATACATCCCCTTTCCTTTCACTTTGTTGAGCATACCAGCCAGCTCTGCCACGAGATTTTGAGTTTACCTGAGATGATATTTATAACATCCACAGCATAGGACTTGGCACATGAAGGTAGAATCTTTGTGGAACCATACTAAGCAAGAAAACTGAGGCTCAGAGAAGTTCAGTAACCTACTTGGGGATACCCAGCAAGAAAATGAGGTAGGCAGCTTCCAGTCATGCTGGTCTCATTTTAGTTCTTTGGACACCCCCCCCCAAAAAACGAGATACTCTCAACCCACCTCTGAGACACAAAGGCCCAGGAAAATCCCTGGAACCATACAGGACATTATTGAATAAAATTAAATAGAACTCAATATTAAATAGAACTCAATACTGTCACTTATTTGACTATCTCAGAACAAAATATTCTGAGGCAAGAGCTTGCATGAGTGAAAATGTTATTTATTGAGCAATCAAACGAAAGTGCTCTGGGCCCAGAATATGCTCTCATATAGAACTTACTTTATAAATACAAACCCAGTCTTATTCCAAAGTTTGAAATGAAAGATTTGCCTTTCAATGGAGAATCTGCATTTCAACATAAAGGTGTCTTAGTTATTCACCAGGGATGCAAGATCCGATTAATGCTGTGTATTCAGCATTTAGAAAGCCCAAGGAGTCCAGAAGGCTCATTTCAGGCCTAAAGGCGGCAGCATGCACCAAAGGTGCCTAGTGAAATATGTGAGTGTCACTTGCAGCATCTTGGGTACCAGCTCTAAAGGAAGGCTGCAGGGACAGCAGCATCAGGGTCATCCTTTTACAAAGCTGAAGCGTGCAAGAGTGTAGTGAGAGAGAGGGACAGGTTCACTCCCAGGCGCTTAACTTTGTTACGCTAATTGAACACCTATTACCTGTCAAGTGCCAGGTGCTATGGCTACAACAGTGAACTTGTCAGGCAAGTCTGTCTCAAGGACCCTATTTTTTTTTTAACATCTTTATTGGAGTATAATTGCTTTACAATGGTGTGTTAGTTTCGGCTTTATAACAAAGTGAATCAGTTATACATATACATATATCCCCAAATCTCTTCCTTCTTGCATCTCCCTCCCTCCCACCCTCCCTATCTCACCCCTCTAGGTGGTCACAAAGCACCGAGCTGATCTCCCTGTGCTGTGCGGCTGCTTCCCACTAGCTATCTATTTTACAATGGGTAGTGTATATATGTCCATGCCACTCTCTCACTTTGCCCCTGTTTACCCTTCCCCCTCCCCGTGTCCTCAAGTCCATTCTCTAGTAGGTCTGCGTCTTTATTCCCATCTTGCGCCTAGGTTCTTCATGACCTTTTTTTTTTTTTTTTTAGATTCCATATATATGTGTTAGCATACGGTATTTGTTTTTCTCTTTCTGACTTACTTCACTCTGTATGACAGACTCTAAGTCCATCCACCTCACTACAAATAACTCAATTTCGCTTCTTTTTGTGGCTGAGTAATATTCCATTGTATATATGTGCCACATCTTCTTTATCCATTCATCTGTCGATGGACACTTAGGTTGCTTCCATGTGCTGGCTATTGTAAATAGAGCTGCAGTGAACATTGTGGTACATGACTCTTTTTGAATTGTCATTTTTTCAGGGTATATGCCCAGTAGTGGGATTGCTGGGTCGTATGGTAGTTCTATTTTTAGTGTTTTAAGGAACCTCCATACTGTTCTCCATAGTGGTTGGATCAACTTACATTCCCACCAACAGTGCAAGAGGGTTCCCTTTTCTCCACACCCTCTCCAGCATTTACTGTTTGTACATTTTTTGATGATGGCCATTCTGACCGGTGTTAGATAATATCCTATATTCTATTGATGGAGGTACATTAAGTAAAATAAAAGCAGGTCATTGCAGACCATGACAGTTGTAATGAAGGAAATAGACCTAGTGGCATAATAAAGAGAAAGCTGGAGGGGAGGTGCTGCTTTAGATAGAGTAGTCAGCACAGGTCAAGCTGAAGATGCATTTGAGCAGGTATCTGAAGGATGAGAAAAATGAGCCACAGGGCAAAGGAGACAGCAAGCATGAGAGTCTTCTGGCTCAGGGGGTCCAAAGAACTAAAATGAGACCAGCGTGACTAGAAGCTGGAGAAAGAACCCACAGGATTCTGTAAGCTGTGGTAAGGAGTGTGGGCCTTGTTCTAACAGCAAAGGAAAAATTCTGAGGGTTTAAGCAAAAGAGCAACATGAGCTGATGAACATATTAAAAAGTTCATTCGGGCAGAGAATGTGGGAGGAAGCCAGTTAGAAGTTATTGAGCAGTCCAGGCAAGAAGTGCCTTGGATGAGTCTAGTAGTTGGAGATGCAGATAGGTAACCAGATTTAAGTTACCTTTTAGAAGTAGAAACATCAGGCTTTAAAGTTAAGTAAAGGTGGATTCATTCATTCATTCATTCAACAAACGTTGAGGATCAAGAAATGGGAGGCTCCTGGGGCTTCCCTGGTGGCGCAGTGGTTGAGAGTCTGCCTGCCGATGCAGGGGACACGGGTTCGTGCCCCAGTCCGGGAAGATCCCACATGCCGCGGCGCGGCTGGGCCCGTGAGCCATGGCTGCTGAGCCTGGGCGTCCGGAGCCTGTGCTCCGCGATGGGAGAGGCCACAACAGGGAGAGGCCCGCATACTGCAAAAAAAAAAAAAAGAAAGAAATGGGAGGCTCCCAACCATGGAAGAGTTGCTGGAGCAGAGGCAAGGCTTTGGAGGCCCTAAATTCACCATAGATTTTATATCTATAAATATATATATATATATATATATATATATATATATATATATATATATATATATATATATATAGTGATGCACCTTTCAGGGAAAGGTATTGCATTCATTCAACAAACAAACAGAGAAGGACTACTAAATACCATGAAAATTTCAACAAGTAGATTTCAACTTGCTCTCACTTAAATTTTATCACAACAAAGAGAATAACCAAAGATCTCCTTATTCTTTTTCTTATATTTCTACTTTACGTCATTTCTCTGGATGCTTTCTGCCTGCAAAATACATCTTGTTATCATATTACAGTCACTGCATCTCAAATAGCTGATAATTATCATATTTCTAGAGCCTGTTAACATTTACTTTCTACAGTGGTATCCTTCTAAGTATCCATGTGAGTCATTTTTTTCATTTTTTTTCTAAAAATCACAGGTAGGTGCTCAGTGGAAAAACAACCATTAACCTCATTAAAGCAGCAGGGTGAAAAGCTGAGAGCATGGCTCCTGACATCCTAAGAGTTTAGAGCTGGAGCCCCTGAGACCCCAAGTTGAGTTTTGTTCCTTTTAGTGATAATGAATGTTAAAATCCAAAGCACACTTTAAAACAAAATCTTTGAAACTTGGCCAGAAGCTGCCGGCTCCTCTTGCTTATGCTTGACATGGGACTTAACAATACTGCTAGCCAGCCCTGAAAGGAGCCATGGGGATAGTGGTGGTACCTGCCCAACATTTACTTCTTGTACGTTCAGAAGATGCTCAGCTTCAGGCAGAGAGACATTAGAAAACTAGAAAAGAGCGAGTTTGAATCTCCCAGCCACAGCAGCCCTCCTACAGGGAGCCTCAAACGAAACAAGTTCCCTGTGGCCTCTGGACGGTCACTGTCAGGGTCCACACTCATCTGCTACACACACATCTTGACTCCATAGAAATCCAAACCATGCAGACCCTGAATCCACTGTCTACACCAGAGGAAGCAACAGGTGCCAAATCTAGGAACAGAGTTGGGGAGCCATGGTCTTCATGGCCCACCAAGACTTCCTGTATGGGGACATGGCTCATGATGATGGAAGTACAGACATGGAGAAGCCAGAAGTGTCTTCTCTGTTCAGCCTCCCCTTCTTGTCCCCTGGAGGCTGTGATCTCTCAACATATTTGTTCAAGAATCATACTTCCCCTTCATATCTGCTATCCAGGTCCAAAGGAGAAATCAGAAATCAGTTTAGTTCAGGCCTCCCCCCAAACCAGCTGATAACTCTAGCTCAGTGTCAAGGTTCTCATGAATAGCAATGGAATTGGGGGTCATCTAGACACCAGTGGCAGTGTAGAGACGGGACCCTTCAAAGTTGGGCGCCCCTGGAATCCCAGGCTCTTACCCTTGCAATAGTTGACTTATTGGGGCCTGGAACTCTTTTCACCAGGGATATATATTTCTGTTCTCCTTCTGTGTTTTCTCCTGTGGTTATTCAGGAATACTCACAGCCAGGGAACGTGATTCCTCTTGGGTGAATAATTGGACACATTCAGAAGGAAGAAATTTCTCCCAGAGCCTATAAAATTAACAGCAATAAATAAGCAAATAAAACCTGCTTCCTACCAGTCCGGAGGTGCTGTGGCATCCTCCTTTATTGGCTCATAAAGCATCGTCTGGCAATCTTGCTCTGCTATTGACAGCTCCAGTGACAAGGCTAAGCTATCAACTCACTAATTGGAATGTCTTTTTTTCAGGAAACTTTCTGAAGGAATCAAATTTCCAGCCCTCAGTGTCTCTTTCAGAAGCCATTACTCATATGTGGTTAGATATTTGCAATGCTATTTCAGAGCAACTTTCAGATGGTATGACAAGTGTGCAAGGGGGAGGGAGATTCTTGAAGATGCCTGTCTAACAGTAAATGCTAAGCTGGGAATTTTCACTACGGCACCAAGATGCAAGGGATACCAGATGCCCAAGTTGAGCTCCTAGACAAACTAGCATGAAACTCAAAGGTGATTGGAAAAGACTGGGTTGTTAGAGATTAAAGAGAGGATCTGTGAAGAGCTTTTGTGAGTTGGGGGTCTCTGTCAAGTGGAAAGGCTGGATGACCTACCTCCATACCAAGTTTAATGTGAGAGCTTCAGTGGAACCATCTACAGAATTGATATGTGTTCTCCAAATTTGGGGGACACTGGAGTCTCGTAACTGATGCCTCATGCTTGAGAAAGCTAAGGCAACCACTAAACAGCCCCCACAAATGCTGGACAATGGTGCACAAACATGGAACCCAAGGTGGGAATGTCAGCCTGCTGTCATTTTAATAGGTCTGCTATCCAAGAAGGCAGCTTGCCAAAGTAAGGGATCTTTCAGTAAGCCACCGTGAGGATCAGAAACTATGGGGCGACTGGGAGTAGCCAGTTAAAGCTGAAGCACGGCCTCTGTCAAGGAAGTTGCAGTTACCTGGCCCTGCGGGGGAATCTCCAGAGAACTCATGAAAATTATAACAACAGAGTCATCCTCCATCTCTGCCAGGCGCAGAAGGCATAAAGCCATCTTCAGACAGTTATCAGCCGAGTAAGAGCAATCCTGCGCCTCCCACTCCTACGCCTCCCACTCCTACGCCTTTCCTCCCTCCTCCCTTCTAGAATGGTGGGAGAGCACAGCTAGCAAATAAGGAAGGAGGCATGAAGAAAGAGAGAAGCAGGACCACACTGCTCCTTCTTGGATTGCAGAGCCTTTGGAGAAGAATCAGCATCAAACCAAGTTTGAAGTTTTGATGATTATATAGCACTGTGCCCTCTTAAGGATGGAATTGAGATTGTGTTTTGGTTTAAGTTAATCATATGACTTATTCTTGCCCATTAATTCAAAGAAAGTCCTGGTCCTGTCTGAATTTCTACCCCCTTGCGGTGGAAGACTTACTCCTTTTTTTTTTTTTTTTCCGGTACGCGGGCCTCTCACTGTTGTGGCCTCTCCCGTGAAGACTTACTCCTTTTGAGGATGTTTGCAAGGCAGTGGTATCAAAAATAAAGCTGCTTCTATAATTATACCTCAGGGGTCCTGTTCATTCAGAATACCAGTCCACCAAGTTAGAGCAGAAAGGGAAGGCTTCATTTCATCGTCCGTGGTTGATGGCTAATTCTCCCCGGAAGCCCTACAATTAGGAGCTGATCCCTTTGGGACATCATGCTCGATCTAAGATGAAAGCTTAAATCCCTTTGGGACTTGATATTTTCCTCACTGTGGAGGAAAGCCTCGCTGAGGCTTTATGCTCTCAGCAAGACAAGTCTATACTTGGGGCTGTTTGTCTCGATTTGTCCCCAAAGATCATTTGGGGCTGTGTAGAAGATACTAAAACTTTCCAAAGAGGAAAAAAGAAAAAACAAAACAGGTCATATATAAAGGAGCAAAAAAATTGGATGGCACCAGATCTCCAAAGCAATACTGGCATTGAGAAGTCAGTGAATCAGCACCTTCAAAATTCCAATGAAAATTTTGTTTTCAACTTGGAGGTCTAAAGCCAGATAACCTGTCAATCAAATGTGAATGTAGACTAAAGATATTTTCAGACATGCAAGGGCAAAATATTTATTTCCCATGGCCTCTGTCTTGGGAAGCTGTTGGAAGACAAGCCTCTATAAAAAGGGAGTAAACCGGGCCTCCGTGGTGGCGCAAGTGGTTGAGAGTCCGCCTGCCGATGCAGGGGATACGGGTTCGTGCCCCAGTCTGGGAGGATCCCATATGCCGCGGAGCGGCTGGGCCCGTGAGCCATGGCCGCTGAGCCTGCGCGTCCGGAGCCTGCGCGTCCGGAGCCTGTGCTCCGCAACGGGAGAGGCCACAACAGTGAGAGGCCCGCATACCGCAACAAAAAAAAAAAAAAAAAGGGAGTAAACCAAGAAAGAAGAAGCCATGGGATCAACCCAGGGGATTCAGCCCAGGAGCAAGGATGAGGGATCCCCCGCAAGATGAAGTTGCCCTGAAGCCTCACACAGCAGCACCGAGGCAGGCCTGGAGCCAACCACCCTGACTGGAACAGAAGGATCAAGCCCTCCAGGAAACAAGAGGAAATTGATGGATTATATGAGATATTCAAATATTTGGAAAGTAATGTCAAAGGTGTAAAACAGATACGATAGAGCACACAGGAAAAACAGATCAATGTTAAATACTGATGTAATTTTTTTTATAAAAAGGGCAAATATTAATATTAGTGTGTTTGGTGTTTGCTTGTTTGCCCTCATATCCATTCCTGGCTCTTCTCTGACCTGTTCTGTACCATGGGAGTTAGAAAGGAGAGAAGAGGGGTTGACTCTGGCCGGCTGGACTTCTCAATTGGCTTCTGTCTGCATTTGGCCAATGAGAGGCACTGAAGGGAGATGGAGGGCGGGAGGAAGGGAGAAGTCAGGGTATTTCTCCCCCTCATTCTCTGCTTCATGTGGTGTCTCCCACAGAGGTAGCACCTCCTCCATGTCTTTGACTCCTCTTGGACAAGTCCATTTTGGTTCCACCTTCTGCCAGGTAGCTGTGCATCCTGGGTTCTGGAAAGACTGCCCACACCCTTGGCTCTGCAGCCTTAGACATGGTAGCAGCTTCCCGCTGTTGCTAATTTCAATTTGCCTCAACTTCTCCCGTTTGGCTTCCCAGCTCTTCCATTACCTGTACAACCACTTCCTTAAATCGTTCCCTTCCTGTTAAAATGCTTAGTGTTTTCTGTTTTCCTAGCTGGACATTGCTTCAACCAGGAAGAACAAAAGTTTACATCATGGAAGCTGAACTTAATAGTGGGCAATACTTTCACAGTATGTAATGTAAACACTGCCTATTGTTTTTATACAAAATGTGAGGACTGGGGGAGAGGAGACATGGCTTTGAGGAGGTGGAAAGTAGAAAAAAAAAACAAAGCCTCACCTGCTATATCAGGAGATCAATGTATAATGCCTAATACTGCCGAGTCAGTGGTATAAACATATTATTTTGAAATGTGGTAAATATGAGAAGAAACAGCTAAAAGGGTTAAACAGAGCTCCTCTGAGGGTCAAGGCTGGGAAGATGACTCTGGTGAAGCAGAGAACTATCGTATTTTATTACAGATACTATTTGAGGTTTTTAAGTACGTAAAGAATTACTTTGATAAAATTCAAAAATAATTTAAAAAAAAATGATTCCTGGGCTTCCCTGGTGGCGCAGTGGTTGAGAGTCTGCCTGCCGATGCAGGGGACACGGGTTTGTGCCCCGGTCCGGGAAGATCCCACGTGCCGCGGAGCGGCTGGGCCCCTGAGCCAGGGCCGCTGAGCCTGCACGTCCGGAGCCTGTGCTCCGCAATGGGAGAGGCCACAACAGTGAGAGGCCCGCGTACCGCAAAAAAAAAAAAAAAAAAAAAAAAAAAAAAAAAAAAGATTCCTTCTAGTGGTTTGCTAAGGGATGACATTAAACTCACTAACCCATAGTTTGCAAAGCTGACCTTTTGTCCCTTTTGTGACAAAATCAGGACACTTACTTATTTTGATCTCTGGCCCCAGTCCCACTCCCCATGACACCATGAAGCCCCTGGCTGCTGGATCAATGTTTTCTTCTGTAAACTTACTCTCTGTGAAGCTTCATCTGGTGAAGCTCAGGTCAGAAAGGTGAACTCACTTAAAACAGCTGTGTTTCACATCACTGTTTCTAAACTCCAGCTGCACTGTGGATAGGTAAGTTGCCTGGATGCTCACCTCCCTGATCCAGGAGTGAGGGAGAGGAAGGGAGACGGTGAGGAGAGGGGAGCAAAGCTGCAATCCCACCCCATCCCCACCAGGAGACGAGAGATGGGAGATAGCAAAAGGGACCTCTCGAGTTTTCAGATCCAGGTGGGGAAACACTGCTCTTTGTCACCTTGCCTACTTGGGCTGCAACTTCCTTTTATTCAGTGACCTCATCTGAAATGTAATCTCCTAGAACAAGTCAGGAATGGTGGCCACAAAATAAGTCAAGAACAGAGCTGACTCTCTCAATCAAATGCCTCAGTCACTGTTACTTGTTCTCTTTGCTCATCTCCTTCCAGGTTTTAGTTTACCCCTCTGATAATGGCCTGGGATATTCTCTGTTCATTCTTAGGTGTGTGTCCAACTTTCACTGGCCTAATGGTATGAATTAGTTCCAGTTGGTGGCTTCGCCCATCTCTCAGGCTGTCTTCTGAGCTGCCCCTGTCTATGAAGCACATTATGAATTTGTTGGATGCTCTGCTTCTAGTCTCTAGCAGAAAGAGGCTCTGGGTGTCTCTGGCTACTACACGGCCCTAGGGCTGGTTCTGTGATCTGATTGTGGAATGCAGAGGTGCCATTTCTGCCAGGGCTCACTGACAGCAGAAGAGTGACAGTGGCAGGCTGGTTTCAGCCCTCCGGAGGCTTCCCTGACTCTCCAGATAAGTCCTCCCATCCCATACCAGCACTTCCCACAGCGAGCTCTGCAGAACCTTCCTTCTGTGCAGAGTTAGTACTGTTGTGAGACAGAAGGTTCCACGTCAACTGACTATGGAAAATGCTGGCTAATTCTGGTTAAGCGAAAAAGAATTGTGACTCAGGACTTCCCAGGCCTCTGAGGTACACTGGGAACCTCTAAGAATGAAGTGTAATTGCAGCACTGGGCAAACTCGGTAACCAGGGAGCCCTCTTTTGAGAGGCACAACCCAGGACCGATGTTCCACGGAACCTGCTTTGGGAAATGCTTTCATCAATAAGCTTCTCCAAGTTCCTTAGCACTGATCGTCCAACGGGACCACAGCGGCAGGCTCTCCGTGGGTCTGGGCAGCTACACGTAGGAGCTGGGTGAGTGAGGTCAGGGCTGAGCAGGTGGTGGAGCCACCCAAAGCATCCCCCTTAGCCCTGCAAAGTGAGTCTTCCCCAAGTTCCCGTGAGAGGAGATGGCCTGTGCCACGGCTCACCTCAGCTACAGCACAGCACCCACAGTTCCCTGCGTACCACACGTCTCCACACCTCTGTGCTTTCCCTCATGCTGTTGCCCCTTCCAAAACATGGATCCCTCCTTCTCTACTGTCTTAGCGTAGGTTCGCCCAAAAGCCAACTCTGGGACAAGCGTTTGATTTCGAGTAGGAGGTAAAGAAAATCCTGAAGTGAGAAAAGTGAGACTAAGAAGGGAAGGCAGCCAACAAAGGGTACTTTTTCCCACCAGCACTGTGGGTGTTTGGGGCAGCACCGTGCTGGGGAAACTCAGTGCAGAACCCACACCTCAGAGTTGTCTTCCCCAGGGGCCAGGGACCTGGGGTATTTATACTCCATCTCCTGCCAGTCATTGGTTGATGGTTGTTAGGGGCAGCAGCATTAATCCCCCAGCACTCTGGTCCATGCCCCCCCTGACCCCCCGCGAGCAGAGTGGATACTAGTGGGAAGAGAAAATACCCAAACAAAGAAATTCAGGTGCTGGTGGTTAGAAGTTGGGCCCATGTGCACTGAAGGAGCCAGGCGAGGGGATGTGGGCAAGGCCCGGACAGCACCTCCTGCACCTGCCCAGGACATGTTCACTGTCCCCACCCACACACTGGTAGGCCCTTCAAGGCATGGGCCTTGTTTGTCTTATCCCAGTGCCTAGCTCAATGTAAGGGTTTGTTGAATGAATATACTCCATTCTACAGAATCAATCACCCCCTAGCTAGGTCCCTACAGTCCCCATGCTCCCCTCTAACCACACTGAATGATAACTGTCAATGTCCTCGTCTATTTTCCTACTGAACTGTGACATCTTGAGAAAAGGACCCTTGTTTCCCCAGAGCCCAGGCCCATGGTGGGTGCTTAACCTGCAGTTTCTGAACTGGACTGAATGGAACGAACATTCCACTAGGGCCTTTCGTATGGAGAACCCAGGGTGAGAAAGGACAGTGTGTCGTGGAGGCTGGGGGCACTTAGCACCAGCCTGGCTGCTGAGAAGCCCATGTGAGCCAGACTGTGCCTGAGGGCCAGACGGAGCCCTTGCCACCCTCCCCAGCTACGCTGGTACCCGTGCGATAAGCACACCTGGGCTGGACCCTCAGCCCCACCTTGGATCTGTGTCTCCACACGGTTCTCCATCACGGCCCACAGCCCCCCAGAGCCAGTGGGCAAGGGAACAAGAGGACTCCGGGTAGAAGGTCTGTCTTGGACTGCTCTGCAGTGCGGGGAAACGCACGGAGGCTGGGAGGAGAGAAGGTTCATCTGGAGTCACTGAGGAGGGGGCCATCCTCCCTCATGGGCGAGGCCCCTGCCCTTTATGCTCATACGGAAGCCATGGGGACCATCACACCAGCCTGGATTCCCACAGACAGGACAGTCTGTCTTCCTCTCAGAAGTCCTTGCCTCATCTGAGTGGGAATTCAGAAACAGGGTTACTGAGGCAAACATCATTAAAAAGAGAATAAAAGCAAACCAGTATCCCAGTCATACTAAGGCGATGGGCCTGTGTATTGGCCAAAACACCAGTCCCTCGGCTACTTCATGGAATTAGCTAAAGCCAAACTCCCATTCACCGTTCATGCACAGTCACAGGAAACGAGGAATAAGAGCCTGCAAGGTCAGACACGCAGGGCTTGTCCTATCTGCTGCAGGTCTCTCCATTGCTACTCAAAGTGTGGTCCGTGGACCAGCAGCATGAGCTTCACCTAGGAACTTGTTAGAAATGCAGACTCTTAGACCCCAACCCAGACCTACCTAAGCATAATCTGAATTTAACAAGCCCCCAGGTGACTCACATGTGCGTTAAAATCTGAGACACCTTTGCTCAGACTCACTCCATTGGCTCAATGTTTTCTTCTTTAAACCCTGAGAAGCTCACGGGTTTGCCCGTCCAAAATCTTGACTCCCTCCCCATCGGTCCAGCCTGCTGCTTGCCTGCCTTTGTGCTGAGAGAGAATCCCACGCCCCTTTGCCTCTGATCTCGCTACTCCCTCTGTCCAGAGTTCTCTCCTTCCCCCAGCTCCCTTCGTAGCCTGGCTAAATTATTCTCCTAAATTCAGCTTCTGGGAAGCTGCTGCTGACTCTCCAGGCTGTGAGACGCCCTCCTCCGGTCTCCCATGGCACTCAGCCCTCAGTCCTGGCATACCCTTCAGCAGACAGGACAGCTCTGCAAACTTTTCTGTCCCCCCCATCACTGGGAGCCGTGTGGTCACCTTTATATAACCAACTGCTAGCAAAGACGCTTAAAACATCTTGATTGAGGGACTTCCCTGGTGGTGCAGTGGTTAACAATCCGCCTGCCAGTGCAGGGGACTCGGGTTCGAGCCCTGCTCCGGGAAGATCCCACATGCCGTGGAGCAACTAAGCCCGTGTGTCACAACTACTGAGCCTGCGCTCTAGGGCCCGCGAGCCACAACTACTGAGCCCACACACCACAACTACTGAAACCCGCATGCCTAGAGTCCATGCTCTGCAACAAGAGAAGCCACTGCAATGAGAAGCCCTCACACCTCAACGAAGAGTAGCCCCCACTCGCCGCAACTAGAGAAGCCTGTGCAGCAACGAAGACGCAATGCAGCCAAAAATAAATAAATAAAAATACATTTATAAAAAGAAAAAACATCTTGGTTGAAGGGAACAGAATGTCCACTGGATGTTTTTCTGAGGGTTTAATTGCCCAACCACTCTGGAGAAGCCCTTGGCAGGGTGGATCTGAGACTGTGCCGCCAGCCCGTTCCTGGCCTGTCACACAGAGGTCCTGAGAGCCAAAGTCTGCAGAAGGCTCAGGAAAGGTCAGTGTCACCCCCACAAGGCCACTCTGAAATACACACACTTTTCCTCTCAACTGAGGCACGACTCTGAAAGGCAGAGGGCACTAAACCCAGCCCTTAGTGACACTAGTGAGCCGCAGGAGGGCAGGTTGATGGGGGCTGCGCCTTCAAGATGCGCCAGTTTCTTCAAAAATAATGAGCTCAATATCCGTGGGCGAGCTGATATTTAGGCTCCTTTCTGTGAGTTTTTGGAGGGATGATTAATGTGGCTCTAAAAGAGCAGCCGTGGACTGCGAGTGGGCAGATGCAGGTTGAAATGAAGGCCCAGAGCAAAGTAACTATCACCGGACAGGTTGGGTGCAACGTGTAACTGTCCCTCCCTGAAAGGAAACTGCATCTCCTCCATGCCAGGGCCTCTCCACTCATTTTCTCATTTAATCTTCCCAAGATCTCAGTGAGATAACTCTTATCATCTGCATGTTACAAATTAGAAAGCAGAAGCTCAGAGTGGTTTAAAGGATTATCTGAAATCCCAGAGCAGGTAAGTGCTGGGGTCAGGATGGAGGCCTGAAGGAGTCAGGATGACTGTCTGAGGCTGGCCATCTCCAAGGACATCTTGCAAAGGTCCTGCAACATCAAGCGCCTTCTGCTGACCACTGGGAACCCAGGCTCACTCTGGGCAATTTGCTTCACTTCAAAAACAGTCAAATAAAATGTTAATAAAGCACCCTCGGGTCTCTCTGCTGCCTTCTAATGATGGAACGAGCACAAGATGGAGTGCGTGTGAAGTCAGGTGGCTTATAAAAATGAGAGAGGCAGAGACTGGAAGGACAGGCCCTCAGCAGCCCTGGCAAAGGGGAGAGAAAGGAGCTGTGATCAGGTCCAGGAGGGGTGAGGAGAAGTCGAGCAGCTGTGCAGGGCCCTTGGGAGCGCCACTCTACAGGGGACTGTGGGCAGATCACTCAACATTTCCAAGCCTCAGTTTCCCCATTGGTACAATGTGACCATTATGCCAGTCTCCAGGTGAGCTGTCATAAGAAAACAGAGGGATAACCAGTGAATTCATCCTAGGGACAGAAGTCTTTGGAAACCAATGTGATGAGTGCTGGGTGGAAGGTGATCAGGGCACCAGCTGTGGGGAGTCAGAGGAGGGAAGAAGGTGGCCTTCTCAGGGAGCATGAACAGCCGGGAGTTGGCTTCTGAGAAAGAGCAGGGAGGGCAGTGAGTGCCAGGCTGGCCAGATGGGGTGGGCCTGGGATGAAATGTAAGCAGTGAAACCCCTTTTAAGAACTTCCAGGGTAGGGGCTTCCCTAGTGGCGCAGTGGTTGAGGGTCCGCTTGCCGATGCAGGGGACACGGGTTCGTGCCCCGGTCTGGGAGGATCCCACATGCCGTGGAGCGGCTGGGCCCGTGAGCCATGGCCGCTGAGCCTGCGCGTCCAGAGCCTGTGCTCTGCAATGGGAGAGGCCACAACAGTGAGAGGCCCACAAACTGCAAAAAAAAAAAAAAAAAAAAAAAAAGAACTTCCAGGGGGGCTTCCCTGGTGGCGCAGTGGTTAAGAATCGCTGGCCAATGCAGGAGACACCGGTTCGAGCCCTGCTCCCACATGCTTTGGAGCAACTAAGCCCGTGTGCCACAACTACTGAGCCTGCACTCTAGAGCCCACGAGCCACAACTACTGAGCTCACACACTGCAACTACTGAAGCCCGCATGCCTAGAGCCTGTGCTCTGCAACAAGAGAAGCCACTGCGATGAGAAGCCCGCGCACCGCAACGAAGAGTAGCCCCCGCTCACCGCAACTAGAGAAAGCCTTCGTGCAGCAACGAAGACCCAACACAGCCAAAGATAAATAAATAAATAAAATAATTAATTTTTAAAAACGGTAAACTAATTTAAAAAAAAAGGAACTTCTAGGATTCTGTAGCCATTGAAAGCTGCTGCCCTCATCATCTTCTTTGGGAAGGCCTACTGTGCGTGTGAGCCCCTCCTTTGTGAATTCCCTGTGAACTCACCAACTCAGCACAGTGAGCACGTCATGGAGGTGATCCATGGGAAGACAGGAACCCAGGAGGCAGGGGCAGCCTTGAGTCCCTGGGAGTGAGCAGGAATCTATAAAGGCTACACCCCCAGGGCTGTGGAATTATCCAGAATGATGTGTAGATCTTTGAGGGGCGAGTGGGCAAAGCTGACACCTGGCCACATTTGTCAGATGCCATGACCATCCCAGGGGCCTCGCACCTCTTGTCCTTCTTGCCTTCTTTTGCTCCTGCATTCATTTCCTGAAAGTTCTCCTGCCTTTCACAAGAGCCTCTGAAGGTCAGAAATCCATTTTCCATCAAGCCTGTCCTCATCACAGGAAAGACAGCAAAAGGAATATTGGGATCTTCTAATGAGATGAAAGTGTGTGCAAATTCCAAGGTCCTTGGGTACCACAGGACACTGGTGCTCCTGTCAAGAGGGACAGAGCTAAGGAGTAGATCTGAGAGTTAAAGAACTCCAAGTGGGGTTTGTTCAACCTCTTTGTTTTTGAATAATTCATAGCACCAGACAGGTTGACAACTTATTGAAAATGGTTCCTCACCTGGAAAGTGCTTATTACTTACAGTGTACCATCTTTATTACATCGATACTGACATTTAACACTCAATAAATCTCCACTTCCTCCGTGGAGATGTGCCTGACAACCAACAGGGGCCCTTGCCTTTTCTCTGCAGTCCAGCAGGGTTTTGGTTTCAGGGACTGTGCTCTGCTACCAGGTCCCTCAAATCCAAGGCAAATCTGAGTGGGAAAGGGCAGCCCTGGGATACCTTTGTCCAAGTTGATGGCCACCCCCCACCCTGCAACCCAGCCAAGCCCCATCCTGGTCTGCTAACCGTGACTGATACATATATGTAAAGGGAGCTGGATAAGAGCTAAGTGAACGAGGGAAGGAAGGAATGTTCCTGCCACGTCCCACCACATGAGCTGCTATGACAACCAAAGCCCCACCCAGTCCAGCCTCCCTCCACTCACCACTCCCCGCTCTCCTCTCCCTGGGAATGACCAGCCAACATCTCCCAATAAGCCAATGTGCCCCCCAACTTCTGGGCCTTTGCTTATGCGTTTCCTTCTGTCCCAAATGCCTGCTCCCCACCCAAGTCCAAGTCCAATGCATCCTCCTCTGTGCAAGCCCACCCAGCCTCCCACAGACGAACTCGCAGTTTTCTAGCCTGTGCTTCTGTAGAAGCAGGCACAGACTGAGCACAGTTCCACTCAGCACAACTGTCTGTCACTGCCTGAGATTCTCCAGGGAAGGGGCTGCTCCTTCTCTTTTTGCTGTCTGACCTACCAAAGGCCCAGAGTTAAACCATTTACAGGTATCCCCCACTTTTCGAAAGTTCGCTTTATGCCACTTCATTTTTGTAAAAGACCTAGTTGGTACCTGTTTTCGCTGAAAGAAATCCAAAGAGGATTTTTTGTTTTTACAAAAAAAGGTGAAAAGCAAAAATAGTGTTCAGCATTTGTTTTGCAGCAAGGCAAACAATGTTTTGCCTCTATGAGAGGCAGTGCACACCCCAAACAGAGAGAGTGGCACTGCCAAGCTCCTTCCTTGGCAGTTGAACTCAGCATCGTAGCCTCAAGCCTCCATAGCTTTGAACTGTGTCTGTGAGCAACTGTGCTTTATCTCAGTTTTTAAATAATTAATTAATTAATTAATTAATTTTTGCGGTACGCGGGCCTCTCACTATTGTGGCCTCTCCCATTGCAGAGCGCAGGCTCCGGACGCACAGGCTCAGCGGCCATGGCTCACGGGCATGTGGGATCCTCCCGGACCAGGGCACAAACCTGCGTCCCCTGCATCGGCAGGCGGGCTCTCAACCACTGCACCACCAGGGAAGCCCCTATCTCAGTTTATTTTGTGCATCCGTTAGCAAGATATGTCTTAAGGTAATTCCTTCTTGGCTTTCCACCATTTTGGTTTATGAAACGTTCAATAGGAACGCTCTACTTTTGGGGAAACATGTAGAATGAATGAATGAATGAACGAATGAATGGGCATGTCACCTTCTTCCCTACCCTCTCCCCCTTCTTCCCACTCTCTCCTTACTTCCTCTACCTCTATCTGGCAATTTCACAGGCTCTGCTTTCTTTGGGTTTGCTAAGTCCCTGAAATGGATTATGGTAGCTAATACTTTGGGCTCCTAAGTCAGACAAATCTATCTTTATGGCCCTGCCTTGAAGCTTGCCAATCATGTGATCTCCTAAACGCTTTGAGCCTTAACTTCCTTATCTATAAAATGGGGATAATAATATATATCCCATTAGGTGTTTGGAAGGATCAATGAGGCCATGCGTATAAAGTGCTCACATAGGCTATGCTGCCTGGGCACATGCGAGCCATTCTTAATTCCTGATTCCCTGCCCTGGGAGGACAGGAGAGTCCCCAGTCCTGCCTGGCTCAGGTGGTACAGATCTAAGCAGGCCTGCTGCCCCAGTGGCCTGGGGTATAGGAATACCAGAGCAAAGCCAGTCTGGACTGGCAGAAAGCCAGTAGGGTAGAAGGTTCGTAGAGAATTCAAGAATATCCCTTCCAAGGACGTGCAGTCAAATGAATGTGAAAATTGGGTGTTAGTCTCCAATTTGTAATTAGAAGATCATGCAGATGGGTTCTGCTCTAAAGGCTAAAAACATTTCTTTACAGGGTTTCAAATTTCTCCTTGCTGCTAGGAGTAGCTTATGTTGATCACTGGCTCAGCTAAGGTCATTGGCCTCTTGGGCTGTACAAAGACAACATAGAGCCAGGCCCTGGGGGCTATCACTCCGGCCCTCCTGCTGCATGTTGGGGTGGCAGTGCCAGGAGCCTGCAGGTCCCTGGACCACAGAACAGTGGGCTGGCCAGACTCCAGGTGGATGTGGCCACCAAACTCTGCTGCAGGAGCTCATCGGTGGCTGGGCAGCTGTCCTGGGGCAGGACACCATTCTGGGGTGCCCAGTTTCTGGCTTGTGCACTGAGTGACTCGGGGCCTGACCTTGGCATCCAAGGGGGCCCTGAAGGCCTCAGGAGCACGGAGCAGCTGTATGCTTCCTTGAATCAAGACACTCACCCACTCGACTTCTGAAAGAAGGCCACTGTGTTTTCCCAAGGGCAGTGAGAAGAACCAGGAAAATACGTAACAATAAAATGAGGAAAAGATGTAATTAATATACACAGATCCATATATGCACTCACAGTCCTTTAAGCATCAGAAGGGCTCTGAGTGATGACCTACCTGGTCCAGTCCTGCTCTCAAAGCAACAATCCCCTCCAAAGGCCCTGAAAAGACAGCCTTGGCCTTCATTTCTACTACTGACAAGGAGCTCCTGCCTCCCTTCTTTGGACATGGCCAATTGTTAGAAGCCCTTTCCTTACCATGAGGCCAAAGTGCCTCCCTGTTAATATTACACCCTTGGTTGGCCTTCATTTCTACTACTGACAAGGAGCTCCTGCCTCCCTTCTTTGGACATGGCCAATTGTTAGAAGCCCTTTCCTTACCATGAGGCCAAAGTGCCTCCCGGTTAATATTACACCCTTGGTCCCACTTCTGCCCTCTAGACCAGCACTGTCTGATAGAAATAGAATGCAAGCCACATGTGTCACTGTAAATTTTTGTAGCCACATTAAAAAGAGTAAAAAGAAAAAGGTGAACTTAATTTTGGTAACCTATCTTATTTAAACCAACACATCTAAAATATTATTCCAATGTGTAATCAACATAAACATGATGAATGAGATAGTTTACATTCTTGTTTTCATTCCAAGTCTTGGAGTCGGTTGTCTGTTTCATGCTTAGAGCACACCTCAGTCTGCACCAGCCGCATTTCAGGTGCTCAGTAGCCATATGTGGCCACGGGGGCCACTGGACTGGATGGTGAGGCTTGAGACAGCGTGCCAGCAGCTCTCCTGTCCTTCCTCACCCCCCGTCTGCGCACCCCAGCTCACACATCCTCATTTCTTTCCATTTTTCTTTAACCTTTTTTGCTTCCTTAATATACTTCAACCTTTTATGCTTCCTTAAGATACTCTAGGTTATGATTGTAGTCACACTTATACTCATTTGTCGAGTATAAGTATAATCAATGCTCTTAACCTTCTCCACCTTTTTTTTAACCATTCCCCCTACTTCTTCCTGTGAAAGGTTCTCTTCACATTATTGTAAAAACAGTTTTCTATTACATCAATATTATTTAGCTTCAGGAAATGCTAATACCACTTATATCCAGTGAGTATGTAAGTGTCTATATCCATTGAAAATACTCATTCATCCATTCATCCTTTCAAGTGTTTTGGCTACAAATCAAAATAATTTTTCTTTCCCCTCAGGTGAGCCCCTGCATAGTTTTTCCTCAGAAGCTGTGCTTGAAGGTCTCTACACACTGACTGCTAATAAGGGCAGAGTGAACCCAGATCATCATCTAGAAACCCTATCACACAGCATCTGACATAAGGTCACACAAGACTTGCAGTTATGACCAGAGCCAGACAGTCCACCCAGCACCTCTGCAAGCCAGGCCTCTGCCCTCCTTTCTACCACACACTGGGATCATGTTTCTAATGGAAACAGACAGAGGTAGCCAAGAGCTGAATCCCAACTTCCCTGCACACCTCCTGCCCCCAGTGCAAATTCCTGCAGGAAAAATGCATGAAGAATAAGATGATGGAAATGATCATGGTCTATACAATAGCTGGGGTTGGAGAGTCAGATAACATCGTGGGTATGAGCCCAGGCTCCAATCAAACAGCTGGGTACAGGTCCTAGCTCCAAGCTTTCTTATGTGTGACAATGCATGAGTTACTTAACCTCTCTAAACTTCAGGATCCTCATCTCAAACAGAGATAATAACTCTACCTACTTTTAGGGTGTATTAGTTTCTTATTGCTGCTGTAACAAATTATCACAAACTCAGTGATGAAAATGACAGTAATGTATTATCTTATGGCTCTGGAGGTCAAAAATCTGAAATGGGTCTCAGTGAGCTAACATCAAGGTGTCAGCAGGGCTGCGTTCCTCCAGAGGCTCTGGAGAGAATCCGTTTTCCTGTCTTTTTCAACTTCTATCAATTGTCCGTGCTCCTTGACTCATGATCCTCTTCCTCCATCCTCAGAGTCAGCAAGGGTAGTTGAGTCCTTCTCACACTGAATCACTCTGACTCTCCTGTCTCTCTTTCACTTGAAAAGACCCTTGTGTTTATGTTGGGCCCTTCCAGATAATCCAGGATAATCTCCCCATCTCAAGGTCAGCTGATTAGCAAATTTAATTGCCCTTTGCCATATAATAGACCATATTCACAAGAATCTACGGATTAGGATGTGGACATCTCTGGGGGCCTTTATTCCTCCTACCACACAGGGTTATTTGGAGGATCCAGTGAGCAATACCTGGCACATTATAAGTGCCCTATAACTGTCGAAAATGTTTGTATTTGGTCCCAAATCCTTATGGGAACCTGTGGCCCTGGGCAACAAAGTGGAGTTAGTCTGGGTCATTGGATCCAGGCTTCCTTTCTCTTGGACCCAGCTGAGGTCCTTCTAAGGGCAAGAGGGTCACTTCCATGTGGGAGATAACTCTGGGCCCAGCTCACCACATGGACTCCAAAAAAGCCATACTCCCCAAAGAGAAGTTGAAGAATAAGAGCCAAAGACAGCCCACCCTAAGTGCAAAAATTTTAACCTCTTTGCTGTTCATAAGGAAAGCTCCTCTGCAGGACCCAAGGCCCAAACATACCCTTGCCCTCGACCCACACTGGTGCTTCTCCTGGGGATGTAATGGAGGGCAAGAAGGGGCTTGGTCTGCCCTAGAAATCAAGGAGCAAAAAAGAACCCACTGCTGCAGAGTATTATCTAGGCAAAGGGAAGTGTGCTCCAAACTTGGAAGGGAGGTGACTTCGTGATAATAATAGTAATAGCTAAAGTTTACTGAGCACTTACTCTGTGCCAGGGCCCTGAGACAAAAGCTTTATAGAGTTTATCTCATGTAACCCCCACATTAGTATAAACATGGGAGCTATTATGAGAGTGAAATGAGCAGGCATTCACACCTGGGTGCAAAGAGGCTGCTGTGAGCAAAGAGATGAGCAGGAGATGTGGAATCCCGGAAGCTCACCCTTTGACTTGGGTGGGGTCTCAAGGATGTGTTGCTGGAAGGGGATTTGAATGCAGAAAGTCAAAACCTATTCATGGGCTTCCCTGGTGGCGCAGTGGTTGAGAGTGCGCCTGCCGATGCAGGGGACACGGGTTCGTGCCCTGGTCCGGGAAGATCCCACATGCCGCGGAGCGGCTGGGCCCGTGAGCCATGGCCACTGAGCCTGTGCGTCCGGAGCCTGTGCTCCGTAACGGGAGAGGCCACAGTGGTGGGAGGCCCACGTACCGCAGGAAAAAAAAAAAAAAAAAACCTATTCATCTCATCTGAACCCCACTGAGATAACTGTGGCCCAGAGATGTGGGACAAGAGTCCTTCCTGAGGAAGACTCTTGAGGAAGAGTCTGAGGAAGACAGTTCTATTTGTCTCCCCCGCTGTCTTTGCCAGCTGCGTGAATATGGAATCCCCACAAAGGTCTCTCCCTAGCGGGAAGGTGTGATCACTTCCATCCAGGTCTGAATGGTGGAGCTTGGGAACCAGACGTGGTCCTAATGCCAGCTCTGCCACGTAAACATTGATGATTTCCCTGTGCTCCAGATTTCTCATTTGTATGATGATAGTAACAACAGCAAACACTTACATAGGTGTTTACCAAGTGCCGAGCTCTGTTCAAAAAGCTTTCAATGTGTTAACTTATTCCTTGTAACGACCCACTGAGGTAGATATTATTGTTATCCTATTTTACAGATAGGAAACTAAAGCCCAGAAAGTTTATATTAAGCAACGTGCCCAACATCACAGAGCCGATGGTGGGCAGAGCTGGGAATTGAATACACATAGTCTGGCTCCAGCCTCAGGGGTCCTATACTGCCTCACAACATGGCTCACTTCATAGGGCTGTTAGGAATTAAATAAGATATCTATGTAACATGTATTTATAATGCTCATATGTAATAAAAGTGCATAATAAATGCCTCATATAATAAATATTAAACATTCACTGATATGAATGAATTAACAAATGGATGTAGGTTCAGTGATGGAGCATCTCAGCATAGTCCAGGGGCCAGCAGGTACTATTGTTTCCAAAATGGGTGATGGTATGACCAGAGTTACAAGAGAATGCAAGTCCTCCTCTGTGGAACAGTCTCTGGCTTGTGTGTCAGGGACAGCCCTGACCAGAAGGTCCTTCCCAGCAGATGCAGCCAAGAAACTCTGCAGTGCCTCTGACCTATGGTCTCTCCAAATCATGCTGTGTTGGGGCTGGTTCTCCTCAAGGAAACTGAGAGAGCTGAGCATGGACCGCTGGAGGGTCTGTCAGGTGGATCCAAAATTGGATACAGAAACGAGAAGCCCTAACACTGGCACAGCTACACTCATCAGACCTGAAAGCCCAGTCCCTAAAGGTGGGCTCTGGCAGATACTGGGGGGGCATAGGTGGCACCGGGGGCAGAGGTAGGGAGTCTACTGAGGCAGGGAGGAGCACCCACAGAGGCCAGATTTGGGACCCCAGCAAGTATATTTGGTCCATCTCACTTGTCTCCTTGGCCCACATGGGGCCATTATGAACAGGGAGGTCAGAAGCCAGGCCTGTGATGCTCGGTGGCTCTCCATCAGAGGTTCTGGCCATACAAGGGTACCTCACCTCTCTGACATCACAGGAGCTCTGTGGAAGCTGCTCAGATATAAGACATATCCTAGGAAACATGTGCAAGAGTCAGATGGCAGAAGAGACTCACTATCATCAAACAGCCACGAGCAGTGACATTTATAGGCATGAACACCTTCCAGCCTCCTTCACCGAATGCAAAGAACAATTAGTCCTGCCAGATGGGGGAGTGTATCGAAAACCCTCTCCCAGAGTATAACCAATTAAAGCCTGAGTTTTTAAAAAGCCTACTGATTCGCTCAAAGGAGCAAAGTACAGGCTGCAGGGGCTCTTCCTGCTGAGCCGTTTCTCTGTGTTTTCTAAAGCAGATCTAAAACCTCCCGGTGGACTTGGTTTTCATATGGCTATGCACAGAGTCCGCTGATAATCTCTAGGCTTCAAAGCACTTGCCAGGCATTTTCTGATGCATATTCATTTAATCATTCGACACAATTTCACTTTACCCTCTCACCCCAGAATCTGAGCCCGGGGAAGGCTGACGGCAGAGTGCTAGGGCGGCAGATCGCACTGACCAAGCTGTTTTGGCTGGTGCAGTCTACACCACAGTCACAGAAGCAAGCGAGGAAGGGGACCTCTAAGGCATTCGTTCCCCTCCGCAACCAAGACCATCTCACATGGCACCCTTAGCCACGCTGAGCCTGAGGAACAAAGTCTGCCCGTTACAGGCAATTCAAATCGATGGAATAGGTAATGAAAAGCTCATCTCTCACAGAAGGAAAGAGACCTGTGATCCATTTAGCATTGACTCGAAATTTGATTTTTAAATTCTAAAATGAATAACGTGTGATGAGATTTACTGGCTCAACCAGAATTAATGAATTAATGAAAAAAAAATTCCTTCGGGGCAGGTGAAAATCACTCCAGATTATATCCTGGTGTTTAAGTAACACCAGGCATCCTGGTGTCAGACAAGGACAGAGCATTTTATCCAACGTACCTGCACTGATGTCCTGTCAGTGTAGTGCCGGCAGTGGGCACACAGAAACGAGTGGGCACCAGCTCACTTTCCTATTCACTGCTTCACAAGGGGCATCTCTCGTACCTGGCAGCTGCCGGCTTAACACCAGGGACACCTGCACCTCAGAAGCCATGAATGCTGTGAACAGAAGGAAGAAGTGACCACGCCAGCAACAGACAGAAGCACAGGGCTGGTAATGAATCTGTTTTCAAGTTCCTGAGGCGAAGCCCAGGCCCATGACTTTCTTTTTTTCTTTTTAAATTTTTATTGGAGTATACTTGCTTTACAATATTGTGTTAGTTTATAATGTACTGCAAAGTGAATCAGCTATATGTCTACATACATCATTTGTAGAGACGTGGATGGACCTAGAGACTGTCATACAGAGTGAAGTAAGTCAGAAAGAGAAAAACAATATAACTTTCAATCTTGGGCCTCAATAGGGCAGCTTTCCCTCAACTGGATGGATATTTTTAGCTGGCTTCTCTTCTTAGCCTAAGGCCAAGACCGCTCAAGAAACAGCAACCCTCATTCATTAAAATCCCTCAGTTTTATAAACAGCTCAACCTTGCTGCACAAACTTGACAAGTAGCTTAACCTCAGGCAGCCTCAGCTTTCTCATCTGTAAGTTTTCTCATCTGTAGCCACGTTGAACAAGTGTTAGAAGAATGAGGGATAAGGTTGGAAGTTTCTAGTGCTCTCCCTAGCACACAGTGGTACTCAGCTAATGGTTATTGGTTACAAAGTGGAAATGATGATATCTACATCTCAAGAGTTTTTTGAAAGAAAGCACCTGAGGAACACCCACCACTGGGCCTCCCAGTTGGTAAGCTCAAGGTGAACAGGAATTTCCACCCTTTTCTTCTGCAACCTGCTCACTCCCCAGCATGTGGAAGCAGACCCGAGGCCAGATCATAATGGTTCAGACTGCCTAGGTTCAGATCCCAGGGGAGACAAGTTACTTATCCTCCCTGTGCCTCTGTTTTCTCATCTATAAAATGGGATTAAAAAAATAGCTCAGAGGGCTGCTGTGAGGACTTAATGAGGCCATGCATATAACAACTAGGCACAGTACCAGTAAATGCTTAATACATGTTTACAATGAGTGTGTTTTTCTTCCACACCACCAAGCAATTCTCCAACACCAGCTGGGTGTCTTACAATTCAACTCAAATCTAACATTATCTACCTAGAGATAGCATCAGATCCCACAGATTAAGGGCTCGACCCTACAGGACTACCCTACCCCCACCCTACTTCAGATGCCAATCTCAAGTCCACATTGTCACCCGGGCTTCAGACTGACCAGCTATAGATTGGAGGTTCTAATGACCCCCTCTTTGGGTCTGATTAATTTGCTAGAGAAATTCACAGAATTCAAAGAAGCATCTTACTTACTAGATTACTGGTTTATTACAAAAGAACATAACTCAGGAACAGCCAGATGGAAGAGATTCTTAAGGCAAGGTATGAGGAAAGGGCACAGAGCTTCCAGGCTCGGTGAGCGCATCACTCTCCCCGCATCTCCACACATTCACCAACCTGGAAGCCCTCCAAACCCTGGCCTTGAGGGTTTTTATGGAGGCTTCATTACATAGGTATGATTGATTAAATCATTGGCCATTGATGTTTAACTCAACCTTCAGCCCCTCTCCCTTCCCTGGAGGTCGGGGTAAGACTGAAAGTTCCAACCCTCTAATCACATGGCCGGCTCCACTGGTGACCAGCCCCAATACTTAGGTGATCTAGAGGCTTCCCAAACGTCACCTCATTAACAAAACGAAAGACACCATTATAGCTCTCATCACTTAGGAAATTCCAAGGATTTTAGGAGCTCTGTGCCAGGAATAGGGGCGAAGACCAAATATATATTTCTTATTATAAGCCACAATATCATGACGTTAAATATCATCATTATCATCATCATCATCAACATCAGCATCAGGAATAAGAGGAGGAGAAAAGGAATAGAAACTGAACACAGGAAGATGATATTCAAGCTCCCAGCAGAAAACATACCATGTTAAGGGGAAGCATAAACAAGCCAGGCACTTGAACCTAGGAAGTGGGGTCCCTTCCCCAGCACCTCCAGTCTAGGGTCCCATGTGCCCAGAGAGTCTGTTTCCCCCAGTCTGTATTGGTCACTGGCCACCTTGTCTGAGGACAAGGACTGACTCTAAGAGGCCATGCCCCGGGCCACCACGTCCAAGATGATTGGGACCACCTTTGTGTCCTGCAAAGCTCAGCTCAAACTCAGCATCTCCCTCACAGCACTAACCAGCCCTGGGTCGTGACTCGGCCATGCAGAGGCACCGTGCCAAGTGAGCTGAAGGCAGAGTCAGGCCTCCCCATTTGTCAGTTTCCCTTCCTTCCTCTGGCATCCGCCACACACAGATTTCTACCCAGCCTCCGCCGTTCTTGTTTTCGACTCTGCAGAGGATCGGGATGGATTTGATGGCAATGTCTCTTGCATTCTGTCAGTACGCACACTCCTCATCTTAGGGCCTCCCACAGTGGCCAAGTCAGAGAGATGAATCCAGCCCTTCGTGCCACTATTCAAAGCTGGCCTAAGACAAATGTTCTCACTGAAAGGGAAGTATTTTAATCTCACAACCCCAACCGTGATCATCTGGGAGTGCCACAAATCAGCTGCCTGATTCCACCACCGAAAAATGCAATAACATGGAGTGATAAGCCAGTCATGTACCCTGTGGTCTGAGCATATGTATGTAGAAGCCCAACATGAATCTTCAAGAGCACCTTGGTTTTGACCAGGGAAGGGAGAGGATGAGGAGTGTCTCAGTAAACTCTGAAAGTACATCTTAAATAACAAATCAGATCCAGCCCAAGAGAGGTGAATGGAAAGGTATTAGAAATCAGATCAGCAATTTTGTTAGTAATTTGAATGTCTGAGCTGAGGGCTTGGACTTGGGGTTTGGAGGCTTAGGTTTCCAATTTTGACTTCTAAAGTCCACCCAACAAAATAAGAGGAAGAACAGTGTTTTCCAAAGTGTGAACAGGAATAACAGGTTAAACAAACAGAAACGTGTTTTATTACTGAAGGAAGTACTTCTCAGAACCTTGACTAGGCTGATGATGAATGTAAATCTCTAACAGGGGATCTGGTATGCAAACTTCTCCCAGATGAATTTAACATTTGGAGAGGGATGACTTGTGGGACTGGCATCCCACACACCAGGAACCATCAAGCCGAGGAACCAAGGAACACACAAAAGCAGGATTGTCAGCCCTTCAGAGGAAACCAGCAGCCATATTCATTTGTTCACTAAAAGCAAAGGTACATAAGCAGAATCTAAGATGAACTATAGTTATACAGAAAGTCAAGTACAACTGCCCCCATCAGAGTGGACACACATAGTAGTGGCACTTAGGTACAAAGGGCTAAGTGCACAGAAGCACCACGGCAGGGAGTAAATAGAAAAACATGGAAACCTACAAATAATGAGCCTTAAAGTTCCTGTGAATCCCTGAGTCAGGGCAATCGTGATTATATAAGACATATTAGAGGCTCCCAGATGTCCCTTAGTGCCAGAAACTTCTGCTAAGAACATGCCAGAACAGAAAGGGTGGCATCATAACAGGCTGTAACCAACCAAGAAACAGGCATGTGCTTCTCCCAAACCAGCCTTCCTTCGCCTTCTCACAGACTCCCAACGTGACTATGTGCCAGACACTGTGCAAAGTTACAGCCATTCTTTCACTACATCTTCCTAAAAGGTGTGTGTTATTAGTAATTAGGTATTAGGTAATCCTAAGAGGTGTGTGTTATTAGTTATCCTTGTCTCACAGCTGAGGCTCAGGAAGGTCCAGTTACTTGTCTAAGGGTACACAGCAAAGAATAAAAGCCAGGAGCTCATTATAAGTCTGTTGAACAAATGAACAAATATGGAGAAAAGATCTTTGCAAGCATTTTTCCACATCATTTTAAAGGGTTGGTTTAGAATATTGCAATAGACTTTTGATGACCTACTGATGTCATTTGATTACTGGAAAGTTATCCTCTACTTTGAAAATGGTAGTCCCCTCCCCTTGTGATTCATCCATCACCAAGAAGCCCGGGATCATCCCACCCACCAGCAACACTCCAGAGGGCATCATACTGCAAACTGGGTCCAATTACAGAGAGATTCACTGCTTGCCTGATTCAGATGAGCCCAACCTGCAGCAGCTCCTGGTTTAGCCACAAGCCCAAACTTACCCAGCAGTAGATTGCTATCCACTTCAATGTATGGCCTGCCAGGAAAATAGAACAAGAGATGGTCCTTATGCAGGAAGAGATTTCCTCGTCATCAACTATGCTTTTCTAAAAAACAGTCAGCTCACTATCTCTTGGCGGGTTCTGATAGACACTGCAGAGGAGCAGATGGAGGGTTATTACAAGAGGTGGAAGAAGGAAAGACTGCACCAGGAGGGAAGGACAGACCCTACAGAATAGCCTGGGGGAGACGCTGTTTCCTCATGCAGATGGCACGCTCTTCTGACTTTTTCTACCGCTCTGCCTCTGCTGTTCCCACTGCAGTGGTCTACACCCTTACCATTGCTGGCCTGGCTCTCTGCAGTGCCTCTGAGCTAGTCTAACCACTTCGACACCTGGCCCCAGCCCCCTGCAATCCAGCAGCAGCCGCAGCCAGAGCAAACTTTTAAAAACGTAAATCAGATCACATGACGCTCACTTAAAACTCAACAATAGCTTCCCTTCTCACTTTGTATAATATCCAAAGTCTTCACCCTGATCTACAGGGGCCTCATTGCTCCTGCTCATCCCACCCTTCCTCTTACTCTCCATGCTCCAGCCACACTGGCCTTCCTCCTTCTAGGCTCATTTGACCTCAGGACCTTTGCACTGGCTGTGACTCCAGGCCAGACCCTTCTTGTCATTCAAGTCTCAGCTCTCTTGTTTCCTGTCACAGAGGGGCCTTCCCCAACCCCCAGTATCAGCACCCTCATCACTCCCTCGCCAGGCACTCCATCACAACTTTGTGTTTTGTTTTCTTTATAGAACTTATCATTACTTAAAATTATCTGGTTTCTCACTGATGTTCTGCCTTCTCTCCCCCAACATATACACACACTAGAATAAAGCTCCATGAGTTCAGCTCCTCGCCTGTGTCCACCCACGCCTCCAGTGCCTGAAACAATGGTCAACACAAGTAGCTGATTAATAAATGTTTGCTGGATGAAAGGATACCCCAAAGGGTTCTAGCATGAATGTAATGAAATAATGATAGATTAAGAGTTCGGCAGAGGGCTTGGCACATCATATGTACCCAAAACACAGTATTCAAGTAACATCTCCTTATCTGGCATGATCAGAACCAAATCAGTTAATCAAAAGAGTTGGATGGGGTTTCCCTGGTGGCACAGTGGTTGAGAGTCCGCCTGCTGATGCAGGGGACATGGGTTCGTGCCCCAGTCCGGGAAGATCCCACATGCCGCAGAGCGGCTGGGCCCGTGAGCCATGGCCGCTGAGCCTGTGCGTCCGGAGCCTGTGCTCCGCAACAGGAGAGGCCACAACGGTGAGAGGCCCGCGTACCACAAAAAAAAAAAAAAGAGTTGGATGAATCAGGGATCACTAAAATTATGCATATATGTTATACAAACCTGAAACACTATTTCAACTTGAAACATTTCTTGATAATCGTTTTGATGTAGAGCAAAGGCTACTACTTGAGCTGGGTCTCCAGGTTGGAGTTCTATACCTAACTTTTTCCTCTTTTAATAACTCATACCCTTTAGATATCATCTGTGATTTCCAGATTTGGCTTAAAAATGGAGAAAGAACTTAAATTCACATATGAAACAATCTGAGTGCAACATTCTTCTAGGATTATGTACGATTTCTTCTAATTTTGCCAGTGGCTCTGCTCACAACAGAGCAGCCTAATCTGACAGCCTTCATTGCTAGCGATTGATTTTAAGCAAGTTGTTCAATGCACACCACTTGGTTTTCCTAAAAAATGACATCTCTTTTCACTTGTATGTCACTGGGTCACTTAATATTTAATTAAATTATGTTGTTACAGGGTTGTTACAGAAGAAGAAGTACAATCCACCCTTGGCCTACCCTCTGTTCACCCGTGCTCTGCATGGTTCCCACAAGCATGCCTTATGTCTTGGTGACCCAAGTTCTGTTCTGACCCAGAGCCCCGATTGTGACCCCCAGAAAGACCCAGATCTCTGCTGTCCCGATTTAGTACTGACACAGCTCATGCCATTGTTGGGGTAGAGGATTCACAGGGAGTGGATAATGTGTATGGGAAGACTCTTCTCTGATAGGTACTAGGGAATCCTGGTGGCAGCTTCAGCCAGGTGCAGCCCTCCCAGTGATGGCAGTGGTTAGCTCCCAACAGCCCCAAATCCAGAGGATTCAATCGTGCCAATTATCACAGAGATTAAGACTCAGACCTAGAGAGACAGAGACAGAAAAAGGATCAAAAGAAAGGGAGCAAAAGCCAAAAGAAAGGCCAAGCATTATTGAAACTTGGTATCTTTACCACATTTGTTCTCACCTCATTCTCTTCTACAGAAAGCCTTCACTGGAAACCACAAATAGGATCTCAAAGCAAATTATAAGGAAACTGCAGGTCTACAGGAAGAAAAGTCGCAGTGCAGGATTCTAGAGACGTGGAAATCTGGACAGATGGCATTCACGACAAAGAACTGGCAAGAGGCTGGCCCCTCAGGAGTCCCTGACAGTAGTGTACAGACATGGGTTTCAAATCCCAGCATCATCACTCCCCACTCGTGTGGCTTTAGACATGTGTCTTAACTTCTATAAGCTTTAATTTCATCCCGTGTAAAACACAGACAGTAACACCTGCCTCACGACGGTTGAGGCTTCAGTGAGTTAGCACAGGCCCAGTACCTAGACCAGTGGCAATGGCTGGAGACATTTTTGGTTTTCACACATGGCGGGGGGCGGAGAGAGGCACACGACTGGCATCAGTGGGTAGGTGCCAGAAGCCAGGGATGCTGGTTAACACTGGTAATCATCCCACAATGAACAGGACAGCTCCCATGACACAGAACAATCCAGTCCAAAGTGTCAATAGTGCCGAAGTTGAGAAGCTTTTCAAAACTCAGCACAGGGCTTCCCTGGTGGCGCAGTGGTTGAGAGTCCGCCTGCCGATGCAGGGGACGCGGGTTCGTGCCCCGGTCTGGGAAGATCCCACATGCTGCGGAGCGGCTGGGCCCGTGAGCCATGGCCGCTGAGCCTGCACATCCGGAGCCTGTGCTCCGTAACGGGAGAGGCCACAGCAGTGAGAGGCCCACATACCGCAAAAAAAAAAAAAAAAAAACTCAGCACAGAGCAGAGGTCAGCAATTATTAGTTCTCAACCCCATCCTTGAGCCACACCACACCGCCCTTCTCTTTCTGGACAGTGCATTTCATCAGGTAAGGACCAGAGACCTCCTTTTCTTATATTCTCCCTACAAATGGAGAAAGTAGAGTGCCAAGCACATCATCTGGCTTCCCCTATATCGGATAGTTCCTTTCCTCTCTGCTCTTTCCACAGAGCTGTGCCTACCTGGCAACCAGGCACACAGCAGGGATGCACAAGACAGATTTGCTAGAGGCCTCTGTGCAACACTGCCCTCAGCCCGCAGACTGGACAGCAAAGCAGCCTGAAGGAGGCTGAGCTCACAGAGAAAGGCTGGGCCTACGTGACATCTTTGAGAAGGACCCCTCTCCCATATCCACTCTCAGAGACCAAAAAATGACCATCTGACTTTTCCCAGACTTGACAACAATCCTGTATTCAGAAGGTACAAGTCAGAATTCACCCCTTCACTCAATTATTCAACAAACATTGGTCTCGTACCCTGGTATGCACAGCACTGATGGTCTATGTTAGAAAAAATTCAGCATTATTATTTTTAGAAAAAAATTTCAGTGTTATTATTTTTCCAGCTCTGTAACTGTTTAACCAAGATATCGATGGGAATGAATAAACAATAGAGGGAAGGAGATGTTTGGATCTGACCAGCCTCATTTTTAAATGGTGAAAATACCCACTTGATAAAGTGGTAAAAACGAATATTATTCTATTACTTTCTCTTGGTTCACTGAGTTTCTGAAGCACAGTAATTTTTTTAAATGTAACTCTTTTATGAAAAAACTATTCTAAGACACAGTCTGCCTGTGTTACATAATAATGTATCTTTCACAGAGATGGCTCAAAGTGAAGCCACTTATTCCTCATTCCTAAATTCAATAAGTCCTGTTTTTATGTTGCCTGAGTGTGTGAAAGAACACAGGGGAAAGAGCCTTGAGAACCAGAAGGCCTGGTACAAATGCTGGCCCCTATGATCAATATTAGTCATCATAATTTCCAGATTCTTAGGGGATGGGACAAGTGAGGTTTTGCTTTTCTGGATCCTTGACTCCAAGTTGCCAAGATGCCTAACCTTTTTTTTCCACCTACTGACTCTCCAGTCTGGGAAGCATAGAAGCAAATGAAGCCTAGGAAGGCCTTTGGTCTCTCTCCCAAGATCTTGCTCCCATGCCCATGGCCTTGCTCCTCCCATATGCTATAGATTCTTGTCAGATCCTCTGTAGGAGCCTCAAACCAGGAGGCTCTCAGCTGGAAGGAGCCAAGAAGAACCTTGCGTGTTGCCAAATGCCCATCTGGCCCAAAGCAGGAAGTCTGCAAGAACACACCCACAGTTCTGAGTGTAGAGCCTGTCTGAGGATAAAGTGCCCTCCCCTGAGCTCAGCTCAGCACTTCATAAAGCCAGGCTCAGACTGCATAAATAAGATGTCTCTCTAAGGCGAGGTGAGGCTTGAAGGATTTATGTGCTCTGAGGCCTCTTGCAAACAAGCTTAAACCAATAGGACCTGAGTCTCCTCCCTTCTGTGAACTGCCTGACTTGGCTCCAAAGGCTAGGGTAAAAGGGCCACTGTGTCTGCCTGAGGTTTCCCCCTGTCATCCCACTGGACGGGCAGGCAGGCAGGAACATGTATGACCTTTGAGAGGTCTCGGTCCCTGAGCCCTTCTGGGGAAGGACAGCTCAGGAGCAGAGACAAGAGGCCTCTGACATGCTCTGCTGGCTTCTGTGTAAAGGAAACAGGTAGAGAAAGCCAGGGAGGGAAAGAGGAAGGAAAGTCATTTACAGAAATGGCCTGAGCAGAGAAACCAAATGTGGGCTGCTGTCAGCAGCACGAATGGCCCGCTGCATAATTCACCCATTGTGGTTCTGTTTATGTGTCTGTTTTTCAGGTTAATCATTTGTTGGTTTGATGGAGGCCTCCTCCTCTGATCGCTTCTGTTAGCACGTGAACACGATGCTTGATATGAAATGCAAACCTCCTCATTTGGCAGACGCCGAGTTTGCTAAACTATCCTTCCAGCTGCAGATAAGTTGTGACATTTGTAATAAGTTGCCAGTCACGAGGGGCGCAGCGTATCCTCAGAGAAATTCACGGCTGAACTTCTCACCAGCTTCAGTTCTTAACTCTCTCTGAAAGAGAAAGGAAGTATTCTTTCTAGCCCAAGGAGGAAAACATTTGAGACGGAAGCCTAGTCGCTCACCCTTGGGGCTTTGGTCTAACCCATGAGCCCTCACTAGCCCAGACTCGTCCTCACTGAAATGTTTGCAATACACAGGCCAGGCAAGCACGTTATGGGAGTAGAGGGCTGACCCCACACAACGGAAGTCTTACCTCGGCTTTCTCAATAGTCACCTCTAAGTACGTAGCAGATGCTAGCACTGTGGAATGCCAGGACTGGGACCAGACACGGAAGGTATTGGAGGTAATATGCTGTAGGAGGAAGAGCGAGGCTTTGGGGTAGGAGAAGCCTCATTCTGAATACAAGCTTTGTGCCACTGACGAGCTGAGTGGCCTTGGATAAATTAGTTCACCTCTCTGAGCCTCAGTTTCTTTCAGGTTAAGTGGAGATACTAGGAAGCCTAGGAAGGACATGCGTGAAGGACCCGTGACACACTGTAATTTCCTGATAAATAACAGCTATTCCTATCACCATTACTGAAGTGAATCCAATTGGGTGCCCACCTCCATTCACTGCGATTTCCGGTCAAACCTCTACTTGAAGACTTGCAGTGATGCTACTGGCTGCAGGCATCACCTATCCCACCATTTCACAAAGAAGTGATGTTGGCCTGCTCAGACCAGGCCCTGTGCTGGGCACCTTGGGTTCAACAACCAATAAAATTAAGCTCCTGGCCCCCTCCCAACCCAAAGCTGAGATCATCTGTGGGTGATTTTGACTGTTAGAAAGGATTCCCTAATTTTGGGGGGGGAAATTTTTTTTTATTGAAGTATAATTGATTTACAAGATTGTGTTAGTTTTAGGTGCACAGCAAAATGATTCAGGATTCCCCAGTTTTGAGTCAAAACTATTACAGTGCAACAGTATTCCCTGTTGGTGAGGAGGATTATGAGGAAACTTCACTACCTTCTATGATGGTTCCAGCTTTATTTCCAGGCACTGTCTTTTTGCTTCTTTTTTGTTGATGTGTCATGTACATTACAGAAAAGTGCATCTAACACGAGAGTACAGTCTGGTGAACTTTCACAAGCTGAGCACCTCCATACAACCACCGCTCAGAGCAGGATCACCAGCAGCACCCCAGACACCCCATGTAACCACAATGCTGAATTCTAGTCGTACACATTCATTTTGCCTGTTTTATTATTTCTATATTGTCTTTAAAAAATTATTTGTATTGGGTTTTTGTTTTTCCTGGACTATTTTCACCTAGGTTAGGCATATGAAGACAAATGAAAAGGTTTCCTTTTACATCATGAAGTTCCACCTTTACAGTTTTCCTTTCTGATGAGCCCCTGGGGGCCGGGGCGTGTGCGCCTGACCATAATAGGTGCTCAGTAAGTTGAGTAAATGAATGATAACATCAGATCACTCAACAGTCAACACACCTGAGCAAAAGGAGGGTCATGGACAACAGGTGCAGGGCAGGGAGTATGGTGATGGGGTCTTAAAAGGAACTGTGGAGCCGGGGTCTCTTTTCTGCTCATGTGGACTGGACAGCCCTGGGCCCAGTCCTGATTCACTAATGTTCTGTTGAGTACCAGGTATTTTTTGTGCTGCCTTTAAACATATTCACATTTCCTTATTAAAAAAAAAAACTGACCACAAACAAATCAGGTCATCAAACAGTTAATGAATGCCTAAACTATGCTAGGTAAGAGGGACAATTTACTGAGTACCAATTATGTACCAGGCATTCTGCTTACCTCTGATGACTCAGAGATGAATCAGGCACCCCTGATGTCCATAGGTAGCGTCCAGGCTAAAGGAAGATAAAGGCACATAAACAAACAACTGCAATATTAAGTGCAGTAAGTGCCATAATCCAGATATGCACCAAGTGTCATGGCACATAGAAAAAGGAGCAAAGTTTACAGGAAATGTTACATTGAAAAGATGCCATTTGAAGAGGATTTGAAGAATGAGTGGCGTTCACTAGATCAAGGCAGGGAAAGGACACTACTGGTTAGGCAAACAACAGGAGTAACAGTAGCGTAACAGTAGGGCTATTTGGTAGTAAGCGCCCCTATGGGCACACTGGTTGTTTATAGCCTGTGAATGCTGGGGTTAGTCATGGGCTGGTTGTGAGATATCATGAGTATCAACCCTAAGTACAAATAGGAAGACGAGAAAGGACAGGCCATGCTGAGGGAATGGTGGTGAGTTAGTTGCTCCCTGAACATCTAACCTCTGCTATGGATGGCACAGAGGTGTGACGCATGCCAACACTGACCACTCTTAAGCCCACATCAGACATTAGTAATCAGTAACAGCACTCCTACTTGATTCACCCAGAAACAAACTCATAATCCTGCTCCACAAAGAGCCCTAGGCAATACGACAAATAATAGGAGTTGGCATCATCCTGGGTTGCACATTATGGCTTCCATTGCCTCACCGTCTCCTCCCTCATAAATGCCATAGAGTCTGGCTTCAGTCCCTAACATTCCACTGAAACCGTTCTATCAAAAATTTCCATTAACTTCCTTCTCACCAAATTCAGAAGTCCTTCCTCTGATTTGGTACCATGCTCGCTCCCTACTGGAAACCCTTGCTTCCTCCTCTATGAATCCAGTGTACTGCTCTCTCTCTCCTTCATCCAATGTCTTCAGATTCTGTCTACACTTCCTTCCCACTGTTTCAGATCCGGCCTTTCTCCATGGTAAGCACCCTAGTCCAGTCCTTACTGATGGAACCTCAGAGTCGGAGAAGTTGGCCATCCATCCTCACACACCCTGAAAGGGAGTCACCCTCCCACTACGGCTTCCTTATCAGTGCAGGTTGGCAGTGTTTAAAGCCTGGCTCACCTTTAGGGGACAAAACTATGGATTATTGAGGCCTCCTCCAACCACCCTGCAGCAACTTGTAATGCCCATAACCATCTGGCTGATTTAGTCCTTGGGAGCCTCTGTGATGAAAGACCCAGCTGAGCGAGAGGGTAGAAGCTACCAGCTGAAATAAAGTTTAGGGCTTATCTATGGATTTCAAATGATCTATGTCCCCAGAGCTCCAGCACACAGCACTTCTAGCAAGCGAATATAAAAAATGTACAAGCAACACACACACACACACACACACACAACACACACGTACCATAAAATCTCACATGGATTTGTTACAGACTCCTGAATCTAAGCCATTCATCCATTTTGCAAAAGAAAAGCCACCACAAAATTTCTAATATGGGTTCAATACACATGTGGCTTTTTTCCTGCACTGGGATGATTTCACATCCAGAATGGTCAGACATAATGTCTAAATCCTGTCCAGATGACTGACTATTTCCCCAAATAGCTACAAGGAGACACTGGAAAAGCAGTGATGATTATCAGCCAACCAGTGATTCAGGCCTTGGGAGTAGGAGGTGATTCCAGAGTGCTTACATTAAAGGGCATTCCTGTCCCAGCCTCAGGCTTCCTGGAGGAGGGCTGACGATGCATCAGCTGGCACTATTGATTCATGTTTTTTTCTGGTAGAAAGTGGGGCATTTGTCTTAGATGAATTGAAAATGAACTAGGGGAAAGAACTGTGTTGTTAGAAAAGTGAAGGCATGTGAAGAAATTCTCAAGACCGTGCTGTTTTCAGATACCAAGTGGACAAAACTTCTAGCGAATGGGCAAGAAAATGCTCAGAAGACCTGTGGCTGGCCAGGCTGGTACGCTGGCAGATACGCCCTGGTGTCCTTGGAGCCTTATAGGTACAGAAAAGCATGGAGAACTGGTCATGTAAAATGGGCTGCTGCTCCTCTCTCAGGCAGTCAGACAATCCCACGCTCCTTCCTAGACCACACTTTTGCTTCTGTATTTTCCACACTAGGTGCCCCAGACAAGGAAAAGTACAGTGCAAAACCCTCCAGGGATGCTTCCCATGGAAGGAGAATCTCTCTGTGAGAGAGCCTCTCCCTCGCAGAGGCTGTTCCCCACACACTGGGAACCCAAAAACATAAACAAACAGAGGCAAAAGTGACCTGTGACTCAGGGCTGGCTGTCTTGGCTTTGTTAGTCATGACCATCATATGGACACTAGGGTTTGACAGATAATGAGTAGATGAATGAATTTTTCCATTACTGAGAATTTCCACTTTTTTTTAAGTCGCACATTCATTCAAAACAAAAGAAGAAATTTTTGAAATAAACATTTATTAAAGACTTACTTTATATCAGGAACATTCAAGTTTCATAAAAACCCATGAAAGACACATTTCCCCCATCTTATAAATGAGAAAGCCGAGTCTCAGAGTAAAACCCTGAACTGAGTCTGTCTCCCAACCACCAGCCCCAATGCCCTTTCCTTTTTATTTTTTCTCCTCTTTCTTTTCCTCTTCTTCTTCCTCCTCCTTCTCTTCCTCGGCTTCAACTTCTTTCTCCCCACCCCTACTTTTTAGTGTCTTATATTGATACAAGCTTTATATGCACAAAGATTAAATGATCAACTACTTCTACAAACCTTATAAAAAAGTGTCCTGTTCCACCTCCACCCCTGGTTCCCAACATTTCCCACTCTCCCAAGGCAACTGCTTTCAATTCTTCTGGCTTTTTCTCTTAGTACATACTCCCTATCTTTATATAACATGCTTATATTACTTCTAATTCTTTTTTCAGGTTTAAGCATTATCTATTGACTTTCCCTAGTAGAAGATAAAGGTTTAACTCTCACAAATATACTCTGCCTCCCTTCCCCACCCATCTCCAGCTGTGCATGTCTGAAAATGACTTATTCCATACCCACACTTAATAGTTTATGTGGGTATAGAATTCCAAGTTGAAAAGCATTCCCCCTCAGAACGTTAAAGGCATTGTTCTATTTTCTTTTAGTTTCCAACATTGTTTTTGAGTAATCTGAAGCCATTATGATTCTTACTCTTTTGTCTTTTCTGTACAGGAGTTCACAAGAGCTTTACCTTGTCCACAGTGTTCTGAAAATTCACCTTTATATGCCTTGATATGAGCCTATTTTCATTCATTATGAGAAGCAGTCAGTGGGCCCTTTCAATCCTGACATGTGCCTCAGTTATGAAAAATTTTCTTGAGTAATTTCTTTGATGCTTTCTCCTTTCTTGTTCATCCTTTCTACCTGGAACACCTATTTTTTGGCTCTTGGACCTCCAGGACTAATGTCCTACCTGACTTTTCTCTCCGGCTTCCCATCTCTTTGTCTTTTATCTTATTTCCATGTTCTGAAAGTAACTCCAATTTTAGCTTCCAACATATCTACTGAGTGTTTCATTTTTGTTGGCATGTTAGTAATTCCCAAGAGCTCTGGTTGTGATCTTACTTTTGTAAAAGCATCTTCTTCCTGAACACAATTTCTACTCATCTCTCTGAAGATACTCCCCAAGTTTTAAAACTTCATTTCCCTGGATTGTCTGTTTCCTTTAGGTTGCTTTTTCTCATTTGTTTCATGTCTCTTGCATATTGTTTCTTGCCATTCTTTTTTGGTGTCTGGTGATCCTCAACCATCTCCTCTTATTTAATCTAAAAGATTAAGTGGAAACTCTGTGGAGAGGAAACTTTGTGACTATGAGCCTTACAATGGAGTAATCTCGGTGGGTCATTTTTAGGAGAAACACACATAGTTAATATCTTAGTGCTCTTTTTGAAAGGCTGATCAGGTTTCCCAGAGAAAACTCTTCTTGTCACATGATTAGAGTGTAAAAATCTGGCTGTCCCTGTTCTAGGAACAAGTGGAAGATGATGGCTGGGGAGGTCCCCATATCCAGTGTAATACAGGCTTTCACTTAATCTTGCTGTTTTCAGTGTAGCACCCCACTCTGTGCTGGATGTCCCTCAGCCCCAAACCCTGTTTTACTCTCCTGAAAGTAAACCTTCAGTCTTCTGTTAAAGTTGGTGCTGCGGGGCGGGGAGCATTTACCTGACTCCATGGAGTAAAAGAAGAGACTGGAGGGTCTAACTACTTCTCAAATGGACTTTCAACCTATCCTCCTGCTTCCAGTCCTGATCATATCCACACTTTCAGCAGTAGCTGCTAGTAATGCAGGTGTGGAGGAAGTAGAGATTACAAGGATACTTCTAGAGTATCATCTGTTGGGAAGGGGGTAGGAATGAGATCATGATGGGACTGATGGATGAAAGAATAACAAAGGTGTGTTTGAGGGACCTCAGATTCAAAGGGGGCATTCAGTGTTTGTAGCCTAGTGAGAACTTTGGAGGGCAAGAATATCTGTGAACCGAGAGAACAGATTTGGAGCTTGAGATATTAAACATGAATCAGAACCAAATGTTGAGGAAGTTCCAGTGAGAGGAACCAAAGAAGAACTTCTCCAGGTACTACCACCCCCTGATCCCCAGGAGACTCATCTCCTCTCCTTAGCTCTCAGGTCACATATGGACAGAATCCCCTGAGGATGGTTAAGAATGGCTAGAGCCTTTTTTTTTTTAAAATAAATTTATTTATTTATTTATTTATTTATTTATTTATGGCTGCATTGGGTCTTCGTTGCTGAGCGTGGGCTTTCCTCTAGTTGTTGCGAGCAGGGGCTACTCTTTGTTGTGGTGCGTGGGCTTCTCATTGCGGTGGCTTCTCTTGTTGCGGAGCACGGGCTCTAGGTCCGCGGGCTTCGGTAGTTGTGGCTCACAGGCTCTAGAGTGCAGGCTCGAACCCGTGCCCCCCTGCATTGGCAGGCAGATTCTCAACCACTGTGCCACTGGGGAAGCCTGGCCAGGGCTTTTAGAGAGGGAAAACGGCACTGAATACACAAAGCACAAATGCAACTGGTGCTCAGGGCACAGAGCTCTGATCTTTCCTCAAGCAAGTTCCGAGCCTCCAGGCTCCCTTTTCTAAGTGCTTCCAGCTTTCACACCCTGACCCTCATCCCCATTTATTACCTGCATAATCAAGGAGATAACCACTTCAAAGGCTGTCCCAAAATGTGTCCTCTATCTGCTAGGGCTGCCTAAACTTCCTTAAAGAGAAGAAAAAGCTCTTCCAAAACACACTGGGGTCACTGAAGTTTGAAAAGAGCCCAGGCTTTACAGTCGGGTTGTTTTTTGTTTGTTTGTTTGTTTTTTGCAGTACGCGGGCCTCTCACTGTTGTGGCCTCTCCCATTGCGGAGCACAGGCTCCGGATGCACAGGCTTAGCGGCCATGGCTCACGGGCCCAGCCGCTCCGCGGCGTGTGGGATCTTCCCAGACCGGGGCACGAACCTGTGTCCCCTGCATCGGCACGCGGACTCTCAACCACTGCGCCACCAGGGAAGCCCTATATATCATGCTTTTTTTTTTTTTTTTTTTTTTTTTTTTGCCGTACGCGGGCCTCTCACTGTTTGTGGCCTCTCCCGTTGCGGAGCACAGGCTCCGGATGCGCAGGCTCAGCGGCCATGGCTCACGGGCCCAGCCGCTCCGCGGCATATGGGATCCTCCCAGACCGGGGCACGAACCCGTATCCCCTGCATCGGCAGGCGGACTCTCAACCACTGCGTCACCAGGGAGGCCCTATATCATGCTTTTAATACAAACTTTAAAAAATCTGGAACAATATAAACTGTACAGATTTGATCCATACAGTTGGGTTTTAAATCTTGGTTCTACATTTGCCTCGGACTGTGTGACAGTGGCAAGTTAACTTAGCCTCTCTGAGCCTCAGTTTCTACACTTTTACTGTAAAGAATCATATTCATCTCACAGGGTTTTTCGGAGGGTTACATATCTAGTTGTTAAGTACCTCATACAGTGATTTGGCATGCAGGGCACAGTCCATAGCAGCAAAAGTAGCAGTAACTAGGAGTAGCAGTAATAGTAAGTAATGATGCTGCTGTTGCTGACACACAAAAGAACCAAAAACATCAAAAGCACCTTCCTGAGTCTACTAGCTTCTCTGTGTGGGACTTTACCTCTGTCTGTAGGTAAGACATTGTGGGTAAAAGAAATGCATGTCCTACACAGCAGCCATTCTCATCCCCTGGTGTTACCTATGGGTGCAATGTAAACTAACTGCAGTTTCTCTAAAAGCATTCTTTGATTTAAATAAGCATCTTAACTGAATTTTAGTTCACAGAATTGATAAGGTAATTTACTGATACATTTTCTAGATTCTGATGCCACAGACAGAAAGTTTTAAAGTTGTGGATCAGTAACACCTACTGGCAAAGTGTAGCATGGCAACCGAGCTCCATTAGACACTGTGAGAGGGGACAACTGCAAGAAATAATCTCCCAAAGGGTGTAAGTAAATGGGGTTGGTAGATTAGAGACCCCAAGCATGGCAGAACACATTATCTTAGCAAATGTAAAGTGAATAAAACACTAAGGGGAGCAAAGCATGTAATCAAGAAATTTTCTACAGAGCCTTGAAACACTCACACAAACACTCTGGGTTGCCATAGAATAGCACTTCATGCAAACCTTTCTCTTAGCAAACATTTTCACCTCAATTATTCTCCATTTTTGCAATGGAAATCAATAAAAAACAGTACATATATGTATAGCTGAATCACTTAGCTGTATACTTGAAACTAATGCAACACTGTAAATTTACTATACTTCAATTAAAAAAAAAATAGGATCGGGCTTCCCTGGTGGCACAGTGGTTGAGAGTCTGCCTGCCGATGCAGGGGACACGGGTTCGTGCCCCGGTCTGGGAGGATCCCACATGCCGCGGAGCGGCTGGGCCCGTGAGCCATGGCCGCTGAGCCTGCACGTCCGGAGCCTGTGCTCCGCAGCAGGAGAGGCCACAACGGTGAGAGGCCCATGTACCACAAAAAAAAAAAAAAAAAAAAAAAAAGGATCAACCACAAAAATTCACTTTGCAGTCAGCTTATAGCACACATCTCTTATTAAGCAAGGGACAATATGTACATTTGGTCTGGAGTAGCTTTACAACATGTAAAATTAACTTCATGCCAATTTGAGATCACAGCTCTAAGAACATATGTTGTCCTACATTGCTACACAAGGAGTTGCTGTTGCTTTAAGATTTTAGTTTGAAAAATTTCATAGCTATAGAAAAGTTGAAGGAGTAGCACAGTGAGTATCAGTATAGCCATCACCTAGATTTATCAGGTGATAAATCTGTGATAAATCTGTGGGGGGCCCGTGTACCGCCAAAAAAAAAAAAACATTTATAGTTTTAGAGTCTATGCTACTTGATTTGGAGGCTATCTTACAATGTGAATGTATCTGATTAATTTCTCTTTATTACATTCAGGTCAATTTTTGGCAAGAATACTATGTAAGTGATGTTCTGTCCTACACATTGCACTCCATCAAAAGCCACATTTGTCCCATTATTGGTAATGGTAAGTGTGATCACTTGATGGAGGTGGTGTCTGCCATATCTCTCCACTGTAAAATTACTTTGTCCCTTTGTAATTAATAAGTAATGTGTGGGGTGTTACCTTGAGGCCATGTAGATATCTGCTTCCCCAAATTGTTGTTGTTTTTTAATCACTGCAGTTATTGTGATCTCTCCCTAACAGATTTGAGCAGTAATGGGAGCACAAAGGCATGGTCTTCAATCACTCACTCTCTCTGTAAATCCCATTTGGCACTGGTTAATGATAAGACTTTGGTACTTTTTTCCTATAGATGCACTTACAGGATAAAACTCCATTTTAAAAATGCATTACACCAAAGCACAGTGAAAGCAATTACCAATACTCAGTTACTCTGGCATCACTTCATCACTGTAGATAGTCTTAGATGCAGTGCAAGGGTGGTTTTGAACATCCTGAAGGTGAAAATTGGCCTATAACCGCAGAGGCTCAGAAACCTTCAGTGGCTCCCATAAACTACCCAGTACAACCCAAACTCCTTATCCTGGCATTCAAGACCCTACAGGATCTGGTCACACCATTCATCCTCTCTCCCATGACTCCCTTTCACACCCCCATCAAATTGAACTTTCCTCTTCTTCTTATATACCCTCTCATGCTCTTCCTTTGCTCATTTGGATTCCTTTGTCTTGAATGTTCTGATCTCCATCAGAGAATTTACAAACCTTACTTAGCTTTGAAGGCCAAGGTCAAATTTTTGTTCTTCCACAAGCATTTGTTACAAAAGTAACCTCCTCCTTATCTGAGTTCTCTTAGTATGAGAAATGAGGGCCCTTGGTACATGCTGTTGTTCTGTGTGTGTCTTATCTCCCCATAAGGCTGAAATCAGGGCTGTGGTTTCTGAACATTACCCTGAGAATGTGTTCAGAACATCAGTGATGTTCAAGTACCAAAATATTTTTGAGAAAATTTGATATCTAAAAAAATATTTAAGCATTTAAGTAGTTATCACGAGAAAAATTAGAACTGGCTGGTATTCCTCATAAATATTTATAATTTAATATATTTTTATTTTGAATTACATACGGGGGAGAAGGGAAGGCAGCACTATCATTCTTAAGACCCCACATATCTTAATCTAGCCCTGACTGAAAACTCCAAGAACAGAATTCATGTTATTTCTCCTCTAGCCCCAGGCCCAGCACAATGTGCTATGCATGGTAACTGCTCAAGAAGTACCTACTGAATGACTGAGAGAAAACTGGGAGTCACAACTGTTTTGCTCCTCTGAAGATGGGATGACTTTCCCTTGTTCTACTATGCCCCTCGCCCTGGGCACAGTTCCCCCAAAGAGGCCCTCTGTGGCTAACCATGTCAGAGCAAAGAATGGCCATGGACCTTCAGCTTCAGGCTTGCATATGTGAATTCAAGACCTTCATTGGCCTGTGGTCAGCACAAGGGCAGCTCCATCCTCTTTGAAAAATGGAATGTCTTGTTCATGATGACAATGGGAGGGTGAGCTCACTTCTCTGGCTATGCTTGGGCCGCCCTCACACCACTCAGAAGGTATATTCATATAAGACACAGCCCAGGTGGTCATGTCCTCTGGGAAGCTTCCTGGGGGCAGGGCCTATTAGCACATCCATCGGTTCTTTATTATAGCATCTGAACCCTCCACACCCCTTGCTGTGGCCTGTGAGTACCAATAAAGTGCCTACTCTCTGCTGGCCATGGCACTGGCAATTCAACATGAGGGCAGACCCAACTCCTGCCCCAAAGGAGGGTTACCACCACGTCACAGAGAAAATACTGAAGTACCTGGAGCCCTCAAGAATAAACAAGGCGATGTGGAATGAGGAACTTTGGAAATTCCCACACTGGAAAAATTACTTTTAAGGGAAGCCAGCGTTTTGCCCAGCACCAAAGTGCACAAAGCACTTTAACATCTCTTGTCTCAGTATGCTCTCCCAGAAGCCTTCTGGGATGGGCTGGTAAGGAGCATTAAATATGAAACAGGGTAATAATGAAAGCTCCCTCCTCTTCAGTGAAGTCTCTCCAGGTTCCTACCTCTATTTGGGTTGCTCTGTGAGTATATCTAATCATCAGGCCTTACACTAGGCCCTCAGGACACAGAAGAATCCTTTGAGCACTAACTATATGCAAGGAATCTGTCCATTTAGTGACACATTTTCTGAGTCTGACTCTGGGCTCAGTGTAAGAAATACAGAGATGAAAGTGCCTGCTCGTGGGGACTTCTCCAGCTATTGTCCACTTTTCACACCATCTAGTAGCACCTGCTGGCCCATCTGTCTCTTCTTCCAGGCTGCGATCTTTTCCAGAAAAGAGGCGTCTCTGTGGCCCCATGGCAAATCTCAGGGTTGAGCATACTGCAACATCATTTCAAAGACAGGCTTCTGTGATGGTGGATGGTCCTGGGGCCCCAACTTGCTCATGTGTCCACGGAGCTCACCCTTAGGGGAAGAGTATCCGCCAGGTTGCAGGTGACTGTCTGCAGCCTCTACACAACCCTCCATCGCTCCCTCCGTGTGGACAGTGCCCGGACAGCCCAGGGCAGTTCCTGCAGACACAGCCAGCACCCTTTCCTCTCGGGAGGGTGTGCAGCTGGCATCAACTTCCACGTGACCCCTGCCAAAGACATGGGGTCTGCCAGGTGTTGCAGAGGAAAGACAGGCTGCATCTTCTCTCCTGGGGATTCTGTAAACAGGCTGCCCTTACCTTGGACTGAATGAGGTTTCCCGCTGGCAGTGCGGTGCTCAAGTGTCCAAGGACCACATTCAGGGACCAAATCCCGATATCCCAGCCAAGGAATCGGCTGAAGATGGAGGGACCAGCTGTCCAGCTTCACACAAGAGGGCTCCTCAAAGCTCCTTACGACCCCTGCAACCAGGCTCTGGTCTCGGACCTTACAAACTGGTCTGCACAAACTCCATCCTGAGGTTGCTCTGTCCGCCACAGCTACTAATGAAACACAGCTGAGCCAGTCCCCTGTGGCAGACAGAGCAGAACCCCACACATGTGATCCCCAGAGCGGCCTCACCCCATCCTAAGGAGACCCTGCTGGGCCTCTAGTTATGCTGATGCAATGGTTCTTCTGTTCTTCTGGGTCACACCTTGGAAAATCTGAGAAAGGAGTTGGATGATCTCCCCCCAAAATGCATACACACACACACACCTACATATATACACACACATATATACATATATGTACGCATATATATACATATACATACCTACCCAGAATTACTTCTATAATTTTTGCATGTTTACATATTCTCTAAAGCCCATTCATGAAGTCCCGGTTAAGAATTCTTGTTTTTAAATCTTCCCAGTAACCTAGCAACCCTGGGTTCTTAGCAAGCTTCCTCCTTAAAGTCACCAAAGTAGAAGCCAGTTTTTCCATCTGAAACTTCCTGTCCCTGTGGGGTCAGGGCTGAGCTCCGTCTCCTGGGCAGGAGTAAAGAGTTAATACAACCCTAGGGCCAAGTGGCATGTGACCTCACACAGCGTGGAGGACGGCCGGTCTCGTGGCCGGGCACGCTTGAAGCCCGTCACAGCTGTCAGACTCCGCCTGACCCAGATCTGCCAGCAGGACAGACTGCCATCTTTGTGGGAGTCGCTCATGGAGCGTTGTCACTCAGGCATTCTCTCTGGTTTGCACTTAGAGATGGAGGGAAGCATCCGAGTGCCATGGAAATCCCCCATTCTGACTGGGACCAGGAATTTGGGATGAGAGGTGTGGAGCGGTGAGTCTCTGCCAGGGGACATGTGTGGAAACACACACAGACACACACGGGTTCTTTCTGAGCCCAGAGCCCTGACAGCAAATTAGCCATTTCCTCAGGATGGCTCCGCCTAACTCAGACCTTATGCAACATAATTTAAGTGACAGAGTCTTCATCCCAGTTGGCAGTTGTGCGGAGACTGTGTATCTAGAAGGTGCTGTGGAGAGTTTGGCAGCCCCTGAGGTCTGGGTTCATTATGTGCCTTAACCCAGTGGTATTATCCACACCTGGCTACTCTCTTAGCCCATCTGTCAAAGCAACCAGGACATAGGTGTGCTGGCTAGAAAAAGGACGCCTCTCGACAAAGTCCCAGAATGAAGGTAACTCCTCTCATCAATCAGGTGGCCCCTGTGTGTGATGGGGGGCGGAGCCCTGTGCAGTGTGTGTATGTGTGTGCATGTGTGTTTACGCAACCCAGGAAAGGCAATGGATATTCACGTACATTTCCCAGAACGATAGGCAGCCCTCCCCTCTGGACCATCGAAATACACTGGAGAAGAAAAGGGCTGCTTGATGGGAGAGAAGAGCACGTACTTTAGAACCACAGACACTTGGACCCGGTTCAGGTCCACACTCCCTCGCTTACTCCCTGTGTGACCTTAGGAAAGGCACTTCATGTCTCTGAGCCTCAGTTTCCTCTTCTGTAAGAGAGGAATCAGAACCTCCTTCTGAGGCTCGGGAGCAATAAATGTGAGGATTGAAGGCAAGGAGTCAGCACCATGCCTGGCCCGTCGCAGAATGTCGATACCCATCTGTTGCTTTTCTGTCCCTTGCTCTAGTCTATGCAACTCCTGATGGAATCATCTGAGTAAAAAGTCAGACTCTGGCTTTTTAAACTCTCCATTGGCCACAGAGTCTACCTCTTTTGTGCTCCCACATCCTATGAGAGGCCGGTGGCTGGCGCCTCTCAGAGAGGACTTGGATGATAAAACTGATGACACTGAGTTTCCCCAAACGTAAAGCCACCTCCCCTTCTGCGTCACCAGCATGCTTCGTCTTCTCTGCCAGGCCTCAAGCGCCTGCTTCTTAAACAATCTAATCCATTTTGTTCAAGACAAGAGACAAGAGGGCTTTGAGGAATGGGAAGTTATTTTTCCTGGGACGTTCACATAGGTCACAGTGAAGCAGTTTATGTCTCCAATGGCCTTTCTTCTGGGACCGCTCATAGGGAACATAATTTATCTTTTGTAGAGCTTCAAAGGTGGTTGTTCTTTTGTTGTAAATGGGACTGAAAATGTGTTTCTAGGTAGTTACAGGATCCCGTTTGACTGATTCTGACGGGACTTCTAGAAAGAAAGCATCAAGCTTGAATGGGTCCCAAATGGAAAATGGGGCAAACAGCAAGTAGGAAGCTCAGACCCTGAGTGCTGGACCCACCGTAGGCTAAGAGGGGACCGCTGAGAGTGAAAGGGATCCTCTCCCTGTGAGAGACCCCTTGTGATCACAGAGGAGGGGGTCAGAACAGGAAGGGGACTTTCCTAGAACGCCCTCACTAAAAGAGAATCCTGGACTCAAACCCACCTGGTGATTCCCACATTATGGATGGGAAAACTGAGTCTCAGAGATGTGAAGTCACTTGTCCAAGGTTATGCAGGAAGTAAATGTTGGAGCCTGGGCTCCAGTGCTCACACCTGTGGTTGCCTGTGCCCCGCTGACGTGTCAGGGAAATCACCTCTGACTTGTAGGCCCAGGCTCCTCTCATGGAATGACGAAGACTCAGTCCTTTACTCAGCAGCATCCTGAAACCGTGCCAGGAAGGAGCTTCCCTGGACACTGCTTTTGCAGTGACGGTGGGTGGCAGGCCTTCCTAGTGGCCCAAGAGTCACCAATCCTGGCACTTCTGAGTGTGGATAAGGAGAAGAGCAATCACACAGAGAATCTATTTTCTAAGTGTGAAATTTCCCATTTCCCATTGCTTGTCATTGATCTGACTGGCCACAAGTCACCTCTCCAATGTCTAGGGAGGTTGGGATATACCTGAGGTCACACACCTATAAGTGGCAGAGGCAAGGGTGGAACCTCCGTCTCTGACCCCAAGACTCCTGCTCTTTCCACAGGTGACCCACCTCTCAGACGCAGTGAATAAACCTCCACAGCCCTGCCGTCACACAGCTGATATTCTAGAGGGCAGAGAGACACCAAACACATAAACAAACAGAAGACGCCTCAAATGGAGATGAATGCTACTGAGAACAATGAAGCAGAGTAAGGGAGACGAGATGACAGACCAGCGGCTATTTGATGAAGGTGATCAGGGAGGGCCTCTTCAACAAGGCGCAACCTGAGCAAAGACCTGAGGGAAGTGAGGGAAGAGGCGGGGAGCCACCTGGCTATGGGGCAGAAAGGGCATTCCAGCCCGCGGAACAGCAGGTGCAGAGGCCCCAGGGGAGCGGGGGAGAGGGCTTGGTGTGGTGCAGAAACAGTGAAAGGCCCAGTGGCTGCAGCTCAGGAGAGCAGGGGCAGAGCTGGATCCCGAAGGTGGGAGAGGAGACAGTCCGCAAGGTGCCCTGACAGAGAGGAGGGCCAGAGTTCCTCTCCAAGCCCAGGGCTCTGACCAGGTGTATTGGTGCGGGGACAGAGACACAGAGGGGCTGTGGTCTCTGGGAGGAACGGCGACAGTGGGCAGGTGCTTCAGGACTCAGGAACTGGGGCCACAGTCGCCAGGAGGATGAGGATAGGGCGAGGCCCCTAAGATCTGGGCAGACCAGGGAAGGAATCCAGGTAGAAGGACTGGGACCTGGGTCCGAGCAGGGATGGCGATAAGATGGACCCTCACCACAGCCTCCTTCTAGCCTCCACTCTGCTCCCGGGTGGCCACAGAGCTGCTATGTGGACCCAGCTGCAAGGGAAGAAAGTGTAGGGACAGGGAAGCAGGCCATCCTGTACAAAGTGAGACACTGAAAAGCAGAAGTCTTGCACCCTGAAAAGTCAAGCGGAATTTCCTCCAAGTAGCCCCATCGTTAGACTGTTAAAGAAAAGGAGGCCTGGACTCAAATTCTCAGCTCTGCATAAGTGGCCTCAGAAAAGTCACCTGACCCCTCCGAGTCTCCATTTCCTAGCGGTAATAAGCCCCCCGCTGCCTCTGCGGGGGGAGTCATGGGGGCTACACGTGATTGAGCGCCCAGCACACACCGGCACACAGTAGGCCCTCAGTAAACAGTGGCTGTCCCTGCTACCACTGCAGCATGTGGATGGGCTAAAGCTCAGAGAGACACCAAGGCCTTGACCGATGTTAGCTGACCCAGCTACAATGTGTCCGGACAAGGTCAGCTCTGTGAAACAGACTGTGTGGTGATCACTACGGCTTAGGGGCAACAAGACAGCCCAAGAGAGAGCAGAGATGAGGCTCCACCCACCCAAACCTTTTGGGATTCTTAGCCCTGTTCAGTACTACCATCATTTCACTGCTGTGCTGAGAATGCTCTTTCCCACCCTGGAAGAAATAAACAGGGGAAAGAGAAGGTCTATACAAATATATACACCCATATGTGCACACATATGGATTTACTGTAAGCAATTAAAGTAAATATTTGTGGTGTTTTAGTTATCTTCAGATAACTAAAGGCCAAGGGGCCCCTCACATACAGCCCTGGCATCCCTGGTCTGGCCACTCCTAAACAACATTTACAAACAAGCAATCACTCCCTTCTCTACCCCCTTGAGAGACACTAGCTACCTGGATGAGGGTGGCAGCAACAGAGCTCCTGCCACAGCTCAGTCCCAGTGGCCTGCCCCGCTGAGCCACCCAGGGTCCCATCTCCTCGTCCCCTGTGATTCCTGCTCCCAGCTTCAAAACCTGCTCAGAAGAAGGCTTGACAAACTATACTAACCAAGGTGAGAACACTGATAATCTTGCAAAATGAGCCTCCTACGAAAAGGATCTGCACTTTCTCAATCTTACCAGCTTTAGGTAAAGGGATGATACAGTAATGGGGGGACATTAGACATCCTGGGAGAAGCCGGCTTCCCCATGGCCAGTGCCTACTCTGGCCTGGTTTAATAGCCCTGCTCTGTGCTCCAGCAATCCCCAAGGGACAGAGCCCTGAAGATGCCAGTAGAAGGATGTCATCCTCAGATACAATGCCGGGCTCCAGAGAACTTCTCAGGAGCCATGGGATGCCAGGTTCTTTGAGCTTGGTTGCCCAAGACCCTGCCTCTCTCCAAGCTGGGACCCTTCTCACCAACCAGCCAAAAGCCCTTTCTGACACCAACTGCATTTCATGGCTGAAAAAGCCAGTGATGGGATAAGTAGTGTTTGTTATCTAACTAAATTGTAGAGGAAATGATGTGTGAATGAGAAAATTCTAACACAACCGTGGATCACTTTTGACAGCTTCGATTATGGCTTTGTTTAGTTAAGCACTTTGTGCATTCTAACGAACTGTCTTATGGAATTATTAACTGGATCTGGGATTTCCAGGGCTTTTCCACTGCTCTAACTCCCAGTGGAGATGATATGTCTTTGGGTATCTTGATTACAAAGCTTGGTTTTCCACTTAAAAATCCTGAGGCTAAAGGCCAGAATAAACCAGATTCAGACATCTAAGCCGAAACAGGCAGAGTAGCTTTTGGTCTTTCCACGAAGTTGAGGACACGGAGAAACAACTTCTTGAAATTACAGGGATATAGAGTAAGACCGATTCAGGGGCACTGTGATCTGTGGCTTTTCATTAGTAAAGGAGTCCAGTTGAGAAATAAGTCAGAACCAGCAGATCAATTGTCCAGGAGCTGAGAGCTAGTCATCTAGGATAGGGAGGGAGCCGTGGACCCACCAGCTCCTCTAAACACAGACCAGGAAAAACTGGTAGAAGCCCCAGCTCATTTCCCTCAGAACAACCCGCTGCCTGCTCTCCCAGGTTTGGCTGCACCAGCACTGCAAGGCCGCTTCTGTCCCATTCCCTCCCCAAGGACACTGCTGTGACCGCTGAAAGATCCTACCAGCTTCCTTGATGAAATTGAATCCAGATCTTCTACTGCCGGCAATGGAGGGGATGCGCCACACAGGGAATAAAGAAGTTCCCTGGAGCCCACAGGGCACTGCCATATGCAGTTGGACAGACAGTGCCCTGCATGTGGGCCCCTGCAATTCAGCCCACACCTGCTTGCCAGCCAGAGGGGTATGCATCAGTCAGGGCCCCACAGGAAACTAGCCAAGAGAGTTTAATAAGGAACCATTTACAAAGGTGGGCAGGGTTGAGGAAAGTCAACAAGGGCTAGGGCAGCCTGGGCTAGCAAGAAGGGGGCTATTACAGACTCAGGCTGCAGAGGGTTAGGGGAGGAAGTCCTTAGAGAAAGGAGCAAGAGCTGTGGCTGCAGGGAGAGGGGAAGAACACAGCCACTGCTCTCCCAGCAGGAGGAGGCTTGGAGAGAAAATGGCCCAGTCTTGGCCTAGCTCTCCAGCTGGTGCCACCCACTGGCTACACCCACCTGGGAGCCAGGGGCATGGAAGCCTGTTTGATGCAATCCACGGAGGTCAGCGACCCAGGGCATCATCAAGAAAAGTGGGGAGTGGATGTGGAAGGGCAAAGGGGACTCTCTCAGGCCAGGAACCCATTCTCTGATTCCCACGAAGGGCCACATGGGCTGAGCCTGATTCGCATCTTCTTTTCACTCCCCATGGCTGCGTTTCATCTTCCCCTTGGAGGATCTCTCACGGATGGTCCCACCACCAGCAGCACATTCCATGCACTTTCCCATTTCTATGAGTCTCAGCCCCATCCCTGTGTGCGGGATAAACCGTAGGAAGAATGGGTGGTAACCCATCCATCAAACTGCAGTCAGGAAAATCTGGAGGCCAGGTCTCCTTGGGATCATTGGCAGCCTGGGAACCGACTGCTCTCTCTGCTGGGAGCATGTAGATTTTGCGGGTAAGGATGGACCCTGCCCACTGTGCGAGGGCCAGCAACAGTCCCCAGTGCCTGCCAGGGATGGGCTTTTATAGTCTAGAAGAGAACCTGGGACAGGGCTGCCAGCCAAGCCCCTGACAGGAGCCACCACCAAACGAGGCCTCCAAGGCCAAGGGGTAGCAAGGACTGTGAGAAACCACCGACCAGTCCTTCCTCCCCAAGAAGTGGGCCTCCTGGAGAGAGCCCCAGGTCAGTGCTCGTAAGTGATATTTTAACAAACACTCCTAAATCGCTCACTACGTGCCCAGCAGGCACTGTTTGTTTTAAAAGCTTTATAAAGATATTCCCATTTATTCCGCACAAGAGACTATGAGGGAGGGATGATTATCTTCTCCATTTTACAGATGAGAAAAGTGAGGCACAGAGGGGTTCATTAACCTGCCTCAGATCACACAGGGAGCAAATGGTAGAGCAAGATTCAGACTCAGGCAATCTGGCACCTAGGTGTGTTCTCTTAGCTTCTGAGCTTGTGGGAGCACACCCACTCCCAGCCCTGCCAGCCACAGACATGAACTGCCACCCGGACAAATGGCCTGCTTCCCACTCTTCCCAGACTGGACATTTAAGGCATCTCTGCAAAGACCTCTGCTACTCACCAAGCAAAAGTGAACCATCTCAGAAATGACCCAGGGATCTCTGGCTTAAAAGGAGAAGTCATGGCTGAGTTCCTGAGAGGCGGCCTCTGAGATAGAGATGAGCATGTGGGAGGTTTGAGAGGGAGAGGTCTTAGGATCCACACTTCTGCAAAGGGAGGGGAGAAGCCGATTGGGCAGAGCAAGAAGCCAAGCTGTAATGTGGTCTCAGCAGAAGCCAGAGCCGACCCCGAGGGGAGTGTTAGAGATGGGGCGATCTCACAGAGCTGTCATGAGTTGGGGTGAAGGCGCCCTATATCAGCAGTCATTTCATGCAGAACCGCACAGGGAGGCACCATGGCCTGGGGCAAGGCAGCCCTCTCAGCCAAAGCGTCCCCTAGACAGTGGGGCTTTCTGCCAGCAGCGCTCCCAGCAGATGGGGAAACAAGAACTTTTTTCCTGGAGGGGATCTGGGAAACACATCTCTGCGCCTATCATAAGTTTAAATAAGAAACTGCTGCCAGCCCTCCGGCACCCAGGAAGTCTCTCCATATGTCCTTGTGTCCTGGTTACTTGGCTGCATCAACCAGGATGCGACTCCGGAGGCTTCAGGAAGCCCAGATTCCCTTACCCTAAACACAAGGCCTTCCACTTCCTGGCTCTCTTCTGTGCCCCATAATGGGTCCCACATGGGCTGACACCCCACTCCCAAGCTAGAAGTTTTCTAAGGGTCTTGAAAGATCACAAATTTCTGGATACTCACAGGGATAACAACTAGCCAATGTTAGATATTACCAGAAACATGAAAACAGAAGGAAAGCCTGTCTGGAGTTCTGATGACCTGCAGGTCCAGCTCTGCCCTCTGGCCTTGCTCCTCATTACCTGGCTCTTTGGTCTGTGCCCTGGGCTCCCCCGATCCCTTCAGGCTGACTTGTTCTCCAGTTCTTATGGACTCTGCAGGCCTCACCAGAAAGGCAAAAGTGATGCTCCGAGAGGCCAAGGGGAGTTCTGCTTGCATCTCAGGAGAAATGCCAGACAGGAGAGCCACTTTTGTGAGCTCCTACTTTACCCCTGAACTGTCTAGGCCTCATTCATAATCAGAAAATGTCAGAGAAAATCCCTATGCAGAGAACCCCAAGAATTATTCAAAGCCACTTTCATCTAACGTAATTTACACCATAACTACAGTGGCTTCTGATAGCACCTTAAATGAGGGGAACTGATTACTGGCTCAGACAGGCCCTCTGGGAGGACCAACCAGCACTCCCTCAGCCGGGGAAGCCCAGACACTTCTCCATAGGGTCCCAGGGCAGCCTGAGCCACCCAGGCAGCTGCAACTGTTCCTGTGGTACTGATGGCCTGATAGCGACTTCTCCATCATAACCCCTGTTATAGGAGGCTCAAGATCAGCTGACTCAAGAGTCCACCATCAAGAACACTTTCTTGAGGTCCTAGAAAAGGCAAGAACCAGAGAACAGGGACATAGGTGGTTGAAAAGTGGGGAAAACCCTAGAGCCACCATCAGCCACCCCCAGGAGAGATGGCTGCTCACCCTCCTGACCTGAGAAGGGAGGTTCCAGGACTCTTTTGTTACAAGAGTCCTCCTTCTGAGGTGCTCCCCTCCTCATTCCAAAGAATAGTCAGCAGATCAGACACACATCATCCCTGCCCTGCAAACTCTATGCCCACTGCTGCACCCTCAAGAGAGGGCTGCCCATCTCTGAAGCCTCACAGTTGGACCTACGTCCCTACCACTCTTTCAACACAACTTCCAGTGGCCAGTCAGGGCATCTGGATGAAGACAGAGATGGAGCCAGGCTGGAGGGTCCTCCCATCAGAAGGGAGTAGGGGATGAGAGTCTCTGCTGATCTTTTGCAGTTGTTTTTGACCCACGGCCCCAGCTCATGGCACAGACAAGAGGCATATCCACAGAAACACACAGTCCACTGCCAGGCTCAAAAAGCAAACAGAAGACCTCCCGATTGGTCCATGCCACACGCTAAGCTCCTCAGGACGGCCGCAGGAAAGCTCAGAGCTGCTAGGATCCTGATACAAGCCACCGGGGCTGCATTCTTTTCAGGATGTTGAAAAACAGAAACAAAATAGACAGCCCACTGCACCTATGGAACTCAGGTCTCTAACAGTCTCAGAGTGACGGCTCCTCTACTGAAAAGGACACTTAGCCATTGGCACACAGCTAGCAGTGTACCATCTGCACCTCCCGTCTGGGCATCCTAGAGCACGCATTTGCCACGCGGACAGCACGGGTTAGGCTCACTTCCTTCCAAATCTAGGTTCTGCAGCCTCGCCACACTCACGCTGAAATATCGACAGAGTTGTCAAATCCTAAACTTCTTTCCTCACCCTCAGATTAGGCAGATGAGATTAGAGTAAGAGACAATGCTCAATGCCATCCACCGAGAGTTCAGACAAACGTTCTTTATAAACTGCTTGCCAAGAGAGTAGCAATTTATGTGCACTTTCTTACACAAGCCCTGTCATTATGTACACAAGGTAAATTCCAACTGAGTGAAGGTCTACGAGCACTGCTTCTGGAGCCAGGAGTCCTGCCTTCTGTACTCAGTTTTACCACCAACATATTCTATGAACCTGAGAAAGTCATTTCACTTTCTTGTGAATAACAATCATCAGAATAGGTACTCGACTCCCTCCATATATATTACCACCTTTAGTAAAACAACCCTGTAAGGCAGGTCTTATTATCACCCCCATTTCACAGATAAGGAAACTGAGGCTTATGGAAGTTAAGTAGCTTGCCCCAAGTACAGAAGAAGCTGGAGGTCTTCAAAGCCAAAAAGTCTGGTTTCAAAGCTGACATTGTTAACTACCTTAAACACTGCCTGCCTGGGAAAGTTAGTGGGTGAGCCAGGATGCATGGCTGTAAGCAACAGCAACAGCACTGGCTGATTCAAGCAGAAAAGGAATTAGCAAAGGACACTGGGCGACTCATGGAATTGCCAGGAGAGCTAGAGGACCAGGTTCTTGGTAATGCCAGCAAGTACATCACCCCAAGTCTTGCTTCAGTAGAGGACCACCCGCCAGCACTGCCCACACTGCTGACAATGGGTGCTGCTACCCACACTGCAGCCTCCAAGGCCCTGAGAACTTGAAGCTCCTGGCACTCCAGCCATTGCTAGCCAGCCACCAGCTCTTGACTCAAAGCCTGGGAAGGCACATCTTAATGATGTAAGCCAAGCCATGGGCCTGGGCCTAGATCAAGGGAGGCCAGGAAATCACTTCTTTTGTAGGAGGCTGCCCTGATCGGTCTCTGTTCCCACCAAGACTCAAAAGTAGGGAATTCCTCAAACATACGAAGTGAGTTCAGAAGCTGGGTAGTCCAAAATGACAAATGTCCAACATATGAGGAAATTGGACAATGAATTCTGTAAGGTTCTTTTCAGTAGCTTGGGTCCATTTAATTTGACAAGCACATTGCAGTGGAGTGTATTATAATTCCCATTTATTAGCCCATCGTCTGTATACAAATATTAAACATTGTTATTAATTGCCTTTGCCTTGCAGTGCCTCTTCCATCCTATGGGAGAAAACTTCTCCACTGACACTGGGTTTGAACAGTAACTGGCTTTGACCAACGGGATATGATATAAACTCTGCCCTAGCAGAAGCTCTGGGAGCGATCGCATGGAAGACTTGCTTTTTTTTCCCTCTTCCAGGAAAATGGCATGTCCCAAACGGAGGTTGTTCCTCCAGCCTCTGCCTCAGAATGGGAAGAATTTAGCAGAGCCCTATAGCCACCACAGTTGACCCACACAGCCTCCAACATTAATAAGAGCAAGAAATAAATGTTACTTGTTATAAGTCATTGATCGGGGTGGGGGGTTGTTTGCTATAACAAAACAGTCTGATACATGTATACTGAGAATCACCCACACCACTGCCTACTAAACAAAGGGAATACACAAATAAATAGGGCCCAGTCCCTGCGTTCATGGCACCTCTCTGTGACATGCTCACGTCATAGCTGGCACAGAGAGTGGAAATGTTTCAAAGGAGGCATAAACACAATCCCTAGGGAGCACTAGGAAAGAAGACAGAGATTCTGCCTGGGGCTTCCAAGAAGGCTTCCTAAGGGATGTGAAACTTGAACTGGATCTTGAAGGTAAAGGCCAATGTTAGCAGAGGAGAGAGGAGGGAATTCCATGCAAGTAGGAAAATTCAGAGATACAAGAAAAAATATATATGTATGCAAGAATAAATTCTGGTGTTGCCGGAGTATAGGCAGTTGAGGAGGAGGAGTGGTGGGAAAAACAGCCAAATAGAGAAGCAGATTTCAAATGCCCTAGAATGCCGTGCCAACAGGTTTCAACCTCATACTCAAGACAACGGGAATGATCAAAAGTTTGCAGCAAATCTATATTTTAGAAATATCACCCTAGAATTGGCAGAGTGGAGGATGAGTGAGAAGCAGAGAACACAGTGAATAAGAAGACTGTTAGATCAAAACCAGTTCCCAGGGCTTCCCTGGTGGCGCGGTGGTTGAGAGTCCGCCTGCCGATGCAGGGGACACAGGTTCGTGCCCCAGTCCGGGAGGATCCCACATGTCGTGGAGAGGCTGGGCCCGTGAGCCATGGCCGCTGATCCTGCGCGTCCGGAGCCTGTGCTCCGCAACGGGAGAGGCCACAACAGTGAGAGGCCCGCGTACCACAAAAAAAAGAAAAAAAGAAAAAAAAGACAGTTCCCGAACTGGAACAGTGATGTTGAGAACAAAAAAGTTCACAAAGCATTTCAGAGTTCATCAGTAAGACTTAGTTGGATGAGAGATGAGGCAGGAAAGATCGAGAGATGGCACAGAATGTGATGGCATGGATTTAATCACTGAATGGAGGGTGGAGTTATTCATGGATATGGGAGAAGCAGAAAGGGGAGAAGGCATGGGAAAAGCTGATGATTTGGCATTGAACACAGCACATGTGAGCTGTCTCTGGGACAAATCCATGGAGGTATCTATCTGGTTGGTAGCTGGAAGAGATGGAAGAAATTCCCACCTGCTTGGAGTCGAGGAAGGGTTTGGAAAAAGCTCCAGAGATAGTGTTGACATTTGCATTAAGGCCACTAGGTGTTCACTAAACCAACAGATTGTTGGAAGAGGGGAAGAGAACAGCATTCCAGGGCTAAGACTAAGGATGGAACCCCTAGACTAAGGATGGAAGAAGAATCATCTGCTTCTGCTTCCACTGTGGCTTTTCTCTGAATAAAGAAAAAGAAAACCTAGCACAGAACCTGTATTTCACTCTCTGAGGCATTTTCAGATCAAATGTCCCTTACTGGTCTGCTGCTGGGCTGGAGGGGGGCAGGGGTTTCTTGCTATGCCTGCAGATCATTTGTTTGCCTTGCAAATCTCTGGTCTGATGTAGGCAAGTCATTCCAGGATGAAAAAGGGACAATAATTATTATCCTTATGTGGTTCTGCAATTAACAGATTTCTCCTAAGTAAATGTCCACATGAGTTTCATTCAATGGAACTGTAAACAGAAGCCCACAAGCACTGCCACCATTACTGCAGTTTACCAATGAGAGGTACCAGGCCATGAGCAATGAAATATTTAAACTCCTTCAAGATTATATATATATATATATATATATATATGTATGTATGTATGTATATATATATGTATGTGTATATATATATATGTATGTATATATATATATATGTATGTATATATATATATATGTATGTATGTATATATATATACACATTTAAAAAAAATCTTAAGTCTAAATGTATTTATAAAACCAGGTTTCATTTTCTCTGTTTTGCTTTCTCAAGCAGAGTTTTCTGGGCCTAACAAATCCCCCCCACCGCCAATCTTGCATGACCCCATCAAGCCAGGCGTCTGTAATAGGCTGTCTCCTATTTACTGCCTGATGGACACTAATTACTATCTACTTGCTTTAATTGTGAGTGGTAAAAGCCTGTCAAACTCAGGCACCCTGGCCGAAGACAGACAGAAGAGTCCCTATAGTTGTCCCGGCCCAAAACACTGACATCTCTAGATGCCAGGCAGGCAGGTGGCTGAGTATTTCTTGGGCACTTTCTACATGCTGGACATGGTGCTAAGCACTTTATCTGGGTTATTTCATTAAATCTTCATGACAACCCCATCTGGTAGATCCTATGATTACCCCTATTTTACAGAGGAGGAAACTGAGACTTAGAGAATGTTATGGAAAGCCTATAAAGAGTAAGTGTCATATGAATAGAGTGTTACAGGATAATTAGCGACTAGCCAGGGGTTCAAAGAGAGGAAGGCCACCCAAGCAAACTGAACAACATGGATGAAGCCATGGAAATGAGGAAGACTACAGCTGGCCCTTGAACAATGAGAGTTTGAACTGTGCAGGTCTACTTATACCTGGATAGTTTTCCACAGTAAATGCTACAGTACTACACGATCCATAGTTGGTTGAATCTGTGGATGTGACAGACCACAGATAGAAGGGTTATCTATAAATTACAGGTGGATTAACCTGTTGTTCAAGGGTCAGCTATACTGTGTATTTGGGGAAAGGTACAGAACAGGACGGCTAAGGCACATGGTACTTAGGTAGAATTGACTAAAAATAAATCTGGGAAGGTTAGCCAAGGCCAAATTGTGAAGGGACTCAAATTTCATGCTCAAGCATTTGGGCTTCTGACTCCAGGGACTGGACAAGTAACAAAGGAGGAAAGTGAGCAGGTGTGAGACAATAAGGGGTGGTGAGGACGGTGGCAAACTGGAAGGTACACACCCTTCAGTATGTAAAAGTATTCAAATTCTTTTTTTTTTTTTGGTAAGTGTGAGCTGAATTTGGCTCTTAGAACATCAGCTTACAAACACTAATAGTGAGAAGCTGATAAGATGATTAACGAGGGAATGATGTGGTTGGATCTCTTATTTTAGAGAGCTCCTCTGGCAACAGTGTGGATGACAGGCTCTGTGGGACAAGACTGAGGGCAAGAAAACCACTGGGGAAGAAGGTGCAGGAAAGCAGCAAGAGATGATGCCAGGTAGGGCCCGGGTGATGGCAGTGGGGGGAAAAAGTAATGGATCTGAGAAGGAAGCATTAAGGAGAGAGAAACTGGCAGGACTTGAAAGCAATCAGGATGTAGGGGAGGAACAGTATGGGGGCTTCAAATATAATACCCAGGTTTGTGGTACAGACCACAGGGCAAAGACTTTTGTTAAACCCAGGGGGTAAGGGAGAAGAAGATAATGAGAGTTATTTTACACAAGCTGATGGGCAAAGCTTTGACATTTCTGCTACCAAGCGAGGCCCACAGGGCTGATATGGGTCTTGGTCAAGACACCTTGCTATCTCCATGGCTGAATAGCTGATGGGCCCACCCAAGATGTGCTCTTCAGCTACTGCAGAGGACAACCTCTGCTTTATTACAGGGGTGACCAAAAGCTCCTGGAGGTCCTAAGACTGGTGCCTATCCCCATGCTGTGCCAGGACACCCACTGATGCATGAGGTCACCAGATACTAGGTGTGATGCTAAATTTTGTGGGGCCATGACTGGGCCATAGAGTGTCCAGATATTTAATCAAACATTATTCTGGGTGTGTCTGTGAGAGTGTTCCTGGATAAGATTAATATGGAATTTGGCAAACTGAGTAAAACGGATTGTCCTCTTCTATGTGGGTGGGTCTCATCCAATCAGTTGAAGGCCTGAATAGAGCAAAAAAGCTGACCCTCCACAAGTTATAGGAAACTCCTCCTGCATTACTGTTTGAACTGGGATATCAGTCTTTTCTTGCTTTCAGACTGGGACTGAAACATTGGCTCTTCTTGGGACAGGAGTTACTGGCTTTGGAACTGGAACTATACCAGCAGCTCTCCAGCTTGCTGACTGTAGATTTGGGGGTTTCTCAGCCTCCATAAGCATGTGAGCCAATTCCTTAGAATAAATCTCTTTATTACACACACACACACACACACACACACCCTGTGGTGGTTCTGGTTTTCTGACCGATAAACCATATCAAAAAGGAGCAGGCCAGAACCCTGGCCCCTTGTCATCAGAGCTGGCTGGGCCAGCACGGGCTGCATGGAGAGTTACCTGAGTCTGAATGGGTCTAGTTCTCTCATGTAGGTTGGCCAGGAGAATATAAAACAAAGACAGGAGATGGGAGCTCCCCATTTACTGAGCACCTATTATTGTATGCTAGTCACACTGCTGGTGGCTTTTCATAGAAAATTTATTTAAGCCTCACAGCAGGCCTAAGAGTTGGGCTCAAATATCCTCACTTTGTAGACAGAGAAACAAGGTTCAGGGCTTTAGCCAGTCACACAGCTGGCCTAGATGCAAATATGATTCCATCTTACTAAAGAGCTGTGTTCTCAGCACCCTCTACCCTGCCTCCCTAGCAAAGTGCCTCCTCTAGGGATGGAAGAACAACCAGGAGTGGAGGGAGGATGAATTTGACCATAGCATGCAAACTCCAGCTTGCATAGTCTAGTCCCAAAGTCCACAGGTGCCAGTCCTTCAGGGGACGAGATTGGCCAGGCATGGGCTCATGGAGGGGTGCGATTTGATGTGTGGGACATGCGTCCCACCCAGGCGCTAATGAGTCATGCCAGCCTGGGATTCCTGGGGGACCTTGCAGCGCTGGAAGGAGTTCATCCCTGCCCTCTCTCTTTGTATCTCTGTGATCCAGGGGGTCCTGGCACCAGGATGTGGTGTCCCAGAACTGGCTGGGTACCCATGGCACAGAGTCACCAGCTCTGTCTTCACTCTGTGCTGAGCAAATCAATCTAACTTATCCAGAAGGGGATTAAGCTGGGTGCTACAGATGCGGTCAGCAATCTCCTCTAACAGGTTTACCTGTTCTGACCAAACACCAACTGCACGTGTCTGTGAGCGTGTGTATGTATGAGAGACTGTTTATAGGTGTGTGCCTGTGTATGAGTGTGTATGCCTGTGTAGCTCTCCTTGGTTTTCACACTCAGTATGGATTTTTCTACAGAAACATGCCTGCATCTTCCAGAAGGTCCTCTGAGTCCAGTCCCTGGCACTGCAGGACTCTTGGGCAGGGCAGCTGGGAGATGGCTCCAGTCCCACAGATCTACTTAAATCCCACATGAGCAGCTTTTCCTGGAGCCCAGGCCTTCCTCATTTGTCAGGAACTCCCCCCTCCTCCCGGGGGCAGACTCATTCACATGCAAAGCCCCTCACAGAAAGGCCAGGCCAGCCAGAGAGGAACATTACAGAGTTCAAGCTCGCTCTGCTTGCAGGCACCACAGGCCAATAAATCGAAGACAAGGTGCTGAGGCAAGGGATACGACTTTATTTGGAAAGCCGGCAGACTGAGAAGATGGCAGACTAAAGTCTCAAAATAACCATCTTATCGGGGTTTGCATGCCAGTTTCTTTTATAGCACAGAGAGGGGGAGGAAATGAGGAAGTAAAGTAAGAAGGCCATACGTTTTGCAAATATCCCCTGGAATGGCCAGCCTCGGGGAGGGGATGTGTTAATTTCTTCTGTCTTGCAGCCATCCACAGGTGGACAGGGTCTGGATGTTTCCCTGATCAAAGGCATTTTGGTTTAACATTCAGGCAGGGGGCAGGGTTCCCCAAGGCAGGCCATTATGTATAGACAGTATCCTTTTAGTGAACAAAAGCAATGGGAAGCAAAGGTTAAAGCAAAAGAAACAGATCCAACATGTAGTCAGATTTGGCTCTTCCCTGTTACAGGAGAAGCCTGGAGAGGTCAAATTCCAGCCCTAAAATGGGCAGGGCCGGGAACTAGCTCCCTGCCACCTTCATATCTGCTCAATTACTTAAGGCAATTTTTAAAGGAAATGGACAAACGCCCTCCCTCCGCAGGTAACACGAAGATAGACCCTTTCTCTCGGCTGCTGCTGCCGGGGCGGCCCTATTTCTGCCACCAGGAGATGCCTTCAAGGTGTGGACTCTCTCAGCAATATCAGGGCAATATCAACTGAACCCAAAACCAAACAGCACTCTGAACAGACATACTCAATGTGCAAATGGGCAAGACAGGCCCATAAGCTTTGCTATCCGGGGTGCCTTTTCAGTTTACCCTTCTGGAAGACAACCTGCTCAAAAAAATTGTGCTGCAGGCATCTTACTGAGGAAGAGGAGTGGCAGGGGCTTCCCTGGTGGCGCAGTGGTTGAGAGTCCACCTGCCAATGCAGGGGACACGGGTTCGTGCCCCGGTCCGGGAAGATCCCACATGCCGCGGAGCGGCTGGGCCCGTGAGCCATGGCCGCTGAGCCTGCGCATCCGGAGCCTGTGCTCCGCAACGGGAGAGGCCACGACAGTGAGAGGCCCGCGTACCGCAAAAAAAAAAAGAAAAAAAAAGTAGTGGCAGCCCATTGACCATTTAGTTGTGAAGCTCTCACAGGCCGCACGGAGCTAGGATTTGAGACAGAGGTCCCGACCACCGTTCTCTGCTGCCCACCACCTGGACTAAATCACCTGTGGGGTCCTTCAGAGTTCACAACCCAAGGCCACACTGGTCAGTTGTGCCAGCCTGCAGAGAGCACGCACACGCTCTTGTCAATCAACACTGCAAACAACATTGCAATCAACGTTGCATCACCCAACATTGCTGGGTGCTGACTGGAAGCTCAGCCTGGGGCTGCCAACTCCCAGTTCCTGGGAAAGACCTGAGGAGATGAAGCAGAGTTGGAGGGGGCAGAGCCGGGGATGGGAAGCCGAGGGGCGGGAGCCTAAGAGGGCCTCTGGGGCCTCGAGGAGGTGAGGGCGTGGCCAAGTCACTCACAGAGGATGGCACATGATGCCCATGTCCACTCCGAGCTGGGCACGCTCTGAGGACGTGACTCCAGCCAGCTGCAGCCCTTGCCCAGGGCCATCGCTGTACCTCTCACGCCTCCTGAACACAGGCACTGGGGCAGAAAGAGAAAACACTACACATAGATTTATCTCAAATATGTACAAACCCACTGCTGCCTTCAGCAAAGACTAGGGAGGCTGGAAGCCAATCGTGGTTTCTAATAAACAACTGAGGCATTACGGCGTATGGGCTTTGAGAAAATCCTGCAGAAAGCCCCATCCAGGGGCCTCTCAGAGCCCTTCCCAGCAACATGTGGGAGGGGCTTGGGAATCATCCAGCTGCACCATGCCTGCCCAGCCCCCCTCCTGCCCCCTCACCCCTCCTGCCCTGCAGGAAGAAGCTCTGGCTGGCCTGTGCGTGCCTGTACAGGAGCATCCACCCTGCACGCATATCCCTGCTGCTCACTCTCCATTTGCACCCTCTCAAGAGTCCACTCTTCGCTCTTCCCTGCCAGGCTCTGTTCCCTGGAAGGAGGCTGCTGCCTATAGCATCACCCAGCCTCCCTTGGTAGGGCTCAGCCAGTGGGAGGCACGGCAGAAAATCAGAGCCTAAGAGGAGAATGGTGGGGGGACCCATCTCTGGCAGTAGCCATGTCCTTCTGTGACTATCGCTCCTGCCAGGCTGCATCACTTCCAAGACTCAGGCTCTCTCCTACCTTGGTAACATTATTTCTTCCCTTGTTCCACCAGCCCTAGGTGTGGCAGAGCTTCCTCGCATTTTGAGTCTCTAGACACCGCACCATTCTTGACCTTTAACTCCATCCTTACCTCTTCGTTAAGGCCTCTCTATGTGAAACAATGGGGAAGTCGTGATTTGTGCCAGTTCCCTTCTGATTGGTATGAAAGTACATGTCTATATGATGCACGTGTGTGTGTGAGTGTGGGTACAGGCAGGCTATATACACGTTCAGCCCTGTGCGTGCATCCCGACACATGCACATGACTCAGCTTTTCCCTGAACTTCCAAGGCTGACAGAAGGAAACCATCTGTGGGCGTCCATCTCTGTATCCCAGAACTCCCTGTACCTACTCCCATCCTGAGGCCGTTTTGAAATGTTTAGTCCAGGTCTCTGCCTGACCCTACTCGACGGTAAACTCCTTGAGCGCAAGGAAAGAAGGGGGAGTGGGAGACAGCAGGAAGGAGGAAGGGAGACGAAAGGAGAGAGGAGCAGAAGAAAAAGCTGACCATCATGCATTGAATACCTGCTATGGAGCCATTTCTCTATTCTAAAGACCATGCAGATAATCAGTCTCATTTTACAAGTGGGAAGCCAGGGCTCAAAGGTCAGGGGTAACAATTCAAAAACCACACAGCTAACGAGCAGTGGAGAATCATTCAACCGCAGGTGAGTGCAGGCCCTGCCCCATCCCAGCCCACCGTGCTGTTTTGTTGTCCCCCCATCAGGACCATAGTTACAGCCAAATAGTAGGTGCTCAATCAATGTTTGTAAAACTGAACTGAATCTGAGAAGGAAATCCAGTGGCATGCTTAAGTCCAAAGAGAACGCTCACAGTCCTGGAGAGGGCCAACCTGCTCAAGGCCTGAGCTCAGGTCATCTTGAACAACACACAGATGGTGTCGGTGGCTGCAGTCCTACAGAAAACACCAGGGCTTCCCCGGAGCTGCTTCGAGGCTGGTCCTTAGTCAAAGCCAGGGTGTTGGTAAGTTGCCAGACAAGGGCTTTCTGATGGTCAGATACATGGTTGAGAATCAGAGCATCCGGAGAATTGAGCTGCTAACACATCCCTCAGCCTACCCTCTGAGCAAGGCTGGGGTGGGAACTCAACGGCAGATAATTTGCAGACAGTCTATGTCACAGATAGAAACTGAAATGCCAGGTAACTAAGTAGACAGCAATGAGGATGTTTAATAATTATAATAATAATGATAACTAGACATCCTCTGAAGGTCAGATGGCTCAAAGTTTGGGATCTGTTCAAGGGCCAAAGTGGGGCCTGGGAACACCTGCTCCATCAGAGTGACCAGATGTCATCCTGGTCCCTTGTCTACCCCTGCTACTCCCCAGCCATTAGTTAACTTCTAGGCCCCTAAAAATCTTGCGGTTGTCTGGCCTCAGAAGTACCTGCCTATCTTGCCAAAACTAGCAAGAGCTGCTGCTGAGCTGCCCGCAGGAAGAAGCTCCATCTTCACAGCAACCCTAAAGTGTGATATATAGTGACTAGAGGAAAAACTGAGGCTAGGCCAATTTGCCAGCAGTCACACAGCTGGCAAGTGATGGAATGGGATTCAAACCCAGGTCTGCCCTGTTCCAAATCCTGCCATCTTCGCCACACCCAATGATGCCAATGCCGTCCAATCCCATTCAAATGCCACAGTGCTCCTTATCCCCAAAGTAGAAGCATGTAGGTCTCCCTAAGGAGCCACTGGGAGGGAGGTGACAGTGGCTCAGAGACAGACACGGAACATCTCCAGATCGGCAGAGCCGGCCCCCACGGAACTGAGTCAGGGCTCACTGTGGGCACCCTGATCTCTCCGCAATGCCAGCTCTCCACAACAGCTATTTATAAACCTCATTTGTACAAACAGGACAGCATATTCTGGCTTTTTTTCCGGCACTTTAAATAACTAAGTTATGGATGATGGAAACAGAATGGAAATGTTATCCAATCCCAGGTTTGCCCGGGCGCATGTCTATATATCCGATAGCTTCTCCTGCTGCCACTTCTAATAGACTCCTCTCCTCTCTGCCTCATTATCTCCTGCTCTCCTTTGTGCTCCTAAACAAAGGCAAGGTGGGCCCACAGCCAGGGCTTGCTTACCCCCGACCTGGAAGAGGGAGCAGCCATGCTCCCAGGCCCCTCAGGACATGACAGTACAAAGACCTAACATGGATTGAGCCCTTACTAGGTGCCAGCACTGTACGTTGTCTCATTCAATCCTCATCATTCCCCATGCTATGACCCCTATTTTACAGATAAGGAAACAGGCTTAGAGAGGTCAAGCAGCTTGCCCAAGGTCACACAGCTGGAACGTGATGAAGCCGAGACGCAAACTGGGGCAACCTGACCCTGGCATCCAGGCCTTTGACTATAGCCAGTTGGTTCGGGCCCCTGGCCACAGCTAGTCAACCCTAACAAACCCCAGTGGTGATCCCTAACACCAAGGTAATGGCTCCCAAGGGAGGCCAATATTCAAAGAGGCAGAGGATGACCATGGGATCTCCCAGGGCCCTCTGCAAGGCAAATCTGGAGGCACTGAGCCCATGGCAGGTGTAATATGAAAGGACAGCTCTGACCAGCCATTTGGTCTCACCCTTACCCTTAGTAATGGTTTTCAATCATTCATTTAGTCAGTCATTCAACAAACATTTGCGGAATATCTACTCCATGCCAGACCCGGTGCTGGGTGCCGCTGATGCAAAGGTAAAGATGACACAGTGTTGTCCTCAAGATGCTCAGCCAGACAGGAAGACAGATGAGAACGTGGTGGCCGAGTCAAAGGCACCCACACGCCCAACGAGGTGCAGAACTATCCCTGCCCAAGACGTGCAATTGTCATCCTACTGCCATTCCGTATGACTTGAAAACTTCCATCTTTTCCCCAATCCATCTTCTTTCCCCCTGGCATTTCCCTTGTTTTTTTTTTTTGTTTGTTTGTTTTTTGCGGTACGCGGGCCTCTCACTGTTGCGGCCTCTCCCGTTGCAGAGCACAGGCTCCAGACGCGCAGGCCCAGCGGCCATGGCTCACAGGCCCAGCTGCTCCGCAGCATGTGGGATTCTCCCGGACCGGGGCACGAACCCGTGTCCCCTGCACCGGCAGGTGGACTCCCAACCACTGCGCCATCAGGGAAGCCCCCTTGTTTTAATTAGTAGACAAATAGAACCTGTGCAATCCTTGCAGGCTTCTTGATGAGTTCTCCATGCTGTGCTTACAAATGCAACTGCAGACAGATTGCTCCTGCCACCTATCCAGGGAGATATGCTGGTGGCCTTTAAATGTTTGATTCTGTTGATGCTCCTTATGCAGCAGGGCCACATAATGAGTCTGCCAGAATCTTCTTCAGTGTGGGAGGAAAACAGCTCAATGCAGTGGAAACAACATGGGGTGGGGAGCCAGCAGGCCTGGTTCGGGTCCTGGCTTTGCCATTGTCTTCTGAGGGACCCCAGGCAAGGCTGTTAACTTCTCTGAACCTCCATTTCCTCATCTTTAAATAGAGGAGATTGGATGAGGCACTCCACCAGGTCCCTTCCAAAGTCCCAGAGAGCATCACTGTGGCTCTCAGCCCACAGCCCGGTGCTTTCTATATAACACAAAAGAATGTGTGAAGAATTCTGTTGGTGAGGCAGACCCTGGCCCCAGCAGCTGGAGACTTGGGCACTCTGGTACCTGGATAAAAGCATGAGATTCTGAGCGGGCAGACCTGGGCACTCCTGGTTCTGCCACAGAGCAGCTCTGGAACACTGGGCGAGTCAGTGAACTTAAAGGAGCCTCAGTTTACTCATCGGTAATATGATGACAACAATACTTTCTTCGTTGGGTTGATGTGAAAATTCATTTGAAATAATGTGATTGTTGGCATATGGCAAAGCTCTGGGGGCAGTCTCCTGAGCCATTTTTTTCTGTGTTGCCTCTGTTGTCCTACGGGGCCAAGTTCCGATGTCCTAGGGCTGACCCCTTGTTCCCCTGGGCCCCAATTTCCAGGGCTGGGCCCTGAGCCAGTGCAACTCCTCAGGGAGCAGACCCCTGCTCTGCCCCAGCCGGATGGCTAGGCCCAGCTGCCACTGGCCGGACCTTCTGAGCTCCCACAGAAGGTCCTGCGAGGTCCGCCTGGCCAACTGGTACGCAGTTACTTCCTCCTTGGAAGTGCGGGTACTGCCTACTGGCAGATGTGTTCCAGACCTCTTCTGCCACCTCGGTGACCCAGGCCCACCCAACCTGACCCGTGAGTGCATTTCCTGCCTGGCCCACTTCTTCACTCTGTTTCTACCCTGGGGACCATGTACCATGCTGGGCTCTGCCCTGCTCCCTGCTCACTCAGAAACATGCGTTTCTGCCCATTCCCTCACTTCCTGCAACTGCTTCTGGAGTGCCCAGAAGCGTCACATGAAATCACCAGGAAGGCCTTTACCATGTGGAGAGTATAGTCCCTCCCCAAGGAGCTCCAAGCCCCTCACCCACATCCTGTCCAAACACATACACAGAAACTCATGGGTTGGTCCAAGCAAGCTGGTCTTTCAATCTCCATTCCCTCTCCAACTATTCTGGACTATTCTTTGAAGGAGTCTGTACAGGGAAAGACCTGAATTATCAAGACCTTGGGCTAGACTGGGCCCATGGAAAAGACCGCCCAGCAATAAGAATAAGAAAAGGCTTCATTTATGGAGTTCCAGGCACTTTATATATATTACCTTGTTGAACTTGACCCAACAACTCAGTGACACAGGTACTGCTCTCACCTTTATTTTACCGAAGACAATCAGACCGGTTAGCAAAGTTCCCAAGATCGTAACAACACTAGGTACCAGGCCAGGCTGTCCAGCAGGGTCTGCCCCAAGGCCCAGTGCTAAGCCACGTTGCTGTCCCACCTCCCAAGGGAGGCAAGGCAGGCTAACCTGGCAGGGCGGGGAGAAGAGGAAGGGGAGCACAGCTTCCCTTCCTTTGTCTTCCATCATCACTCAAGACCTGATTGGACACTGATGTTCTGGTCTCTGCTAATTCCTGCCTTCCCTACATCAGGTTCTTCCTCTATAGCTCTTTTGTCGAGAAAACCAGCCAAGACCTTCAGCAATTCCAAACCTTGGAAAGGAAGATAGAGACAAAGGGAAAAGTCCCCTGGTTCCCTGCATGCCACTTAGATGGATCACAGCTAGAGAGATTCTCCAAAGACAAGGCTTTACAGAGTTTGCTAAGGGGGTTCAGCAAAACGATGTTTTGCTTCATACATGGTGGTCACACACAGGGCTTCTTTCACCACCACTGTGGCTTGTTCAATTCCTTCAAGGCAGAACTGTGTGTCAGGAAAGAACAGGGCTTGGCCAAAGCCAGTCAGCATCATTACCTAAACTTCTTTACTTTCCTGGAATGCATGCGAAGCCCATGCCCCCTGGATCTCCCAGGTCGTCTCATGCAGTTACATTCACTCTCTACAGTGAAGGCTCGCTATGGGTCAGGCATTGTTGTAAGTGCTTCATCAATATTAACTCAGCCAATCGTTCTAACGACTCTGGGGGAATAGGTGCTACTATTAGTCCTATTCCAAAAATAAGGAAACTGAGGACAGAGAGGTTGTATAACTTGCCCAAGGTCACACAGCTAGTAAGGGGCAGAACTGTGATTCAAACCCAGACAGTCCAGTGCCACAGTCTGTATGTTTAACCACTGTGCTACCCCAGTCTGCATTTGCTAGGGATCATTCCATACACAAACAAAGGCAGATATATCATTATACATTTATAACACTTTTTAAATGGATTGCCAAGTCAGAGAAAAAAAATCCCTTCTCTAACCATGTTTCTTAGGAGAGAGTTTAGAAATTGTGGTCACCCAGAGACAGGTGATCACGTTTTGAAGGGGAAAACATTTTGTAGGTCTGCATGGTGTCTAGACAGAAAGCTGAAGAGAAAGGATTTGTCCATGTGCATCTCCAGGGCTGCCCAGGGAAGAGGAGCATGATTTGAGGTGACAGCTCCTACTGATTAGTCAGAAATAGCCCAGCCGTGGAGGAGAGCCAGGCACGAGGCTGGCCAGGGCTGGAAGAAAGAGCTTTTAAAGCAATGCTGCCCAAAACCGAGTTCTTGGACTTCCTGCATCAGGGTCACCTGAGGATTTTGTTACAAACGCAGATTCAAAACCTTACCCCAGACCCATGAATGGGAATCTCTGGGGAGGGGAGGAGGAAGGAATGGGAGGGGTTATAACCCCCAACGCTGAATCTATAACAAGACCCCCGGGGGTTCTGATGACAGGGAAGTTTGGAATCCTCTGCTGTAAAACCTGACGTCTCTCTTTGCCGTAAGGGTCTATGCCCCATGCATCCTCGGGAAATACGACTGGGCCACCAGAATAAACCATGCGCTACAGCCCAGCCCCAGATACACGGCGGAGTATGATCTGATACTGATATAATATATTAACCTCAGTCATAAGCGCTACTGATTATTGGCATTTACTGCATGCCAGACACTGCTAGTGCTTTCCCAGTCTTATTTGTGCTCATTCTCATCACAGCCTTGTGCTGTAGTTGTGGTCAACCTTGATTCGCTGATGATGAAGTTAAGGCTTAGAGAGTCTGGGTGACTAGCTCAGGGCTACACGAAAAGCAAGCAGTGGAGATGGAATTCAAACCCATTCTGTCACTTTGACTGTTCTGGCTCTGAGCACAAGGTCAGTGCTGCAAGCAGGCCACCCTCTGCCATCACCCCCAGGGCCACACTGGGGCTGGGAAGGCCACCGGGTGAGGAAGCTGCTTTTCCAGATGCACATCCATTTCAGCCGATCCCCCAGGGGCATCTGTCCCCCTATTTTTGACACCAGCCAACGTGCTGGGCCAATACCAGCTCCATGAGGCCCGAGTCTGCAGGACGGGAGAGGCCAGGGTGTCATCACCTGAGGCAAACACCTTGATGCTGGAAAAAACAAGCCTGAGGCCCCAGAGCCTGAGAGGCTCCTCTGGGGACCTCACACAGCTTGCCTTCTGCTCATGGAATGGTGTCCGCTGACCTGAGGGGGAATCCTCACTTCCGAGATGTGTGCCTCAGGAAGGCTGCTCAGCCTTTCTGCAAATCTATAAATGGTGACGATGACCACGGCCTCATTGGGTGTCTGGGAGGATTAAAGTTGACCATATGGAAGAGGTGCTTTCCTGGCCCCTAGACTACACACTGTAGGTGCTCAGACCTCCCCTGCTTTCTCCTCCTGTTGCCTTCTTTAATTTCTTGGTATCATCCCCATCTGGACAACGCTGCCAGATCTCCTACCCCAGCCCTCAGGACAGAAATTCCAAGAACCTGGGGACTCCTTTGCTGGCAGGGGTACCCCACATCCGCCCACCCTCCCACCGTCAGAGCTCTGGAGGCCCTCAGCCTTCCTGTTTACTCAGCCCAGGATGTAGGCTTCCCAGCGGCAGGGCCGTAACTGTCTTGCTCTGTGCTCTTTCCCTGGGCTAGGAGAGTGCCCGGCAGGGAGTAGGTGTTCAGTTCATGCTGAATGAATGAATTCAATCATCTGACAAAAGGGGACTGTGCATCGGCTCTGCGCAGGGCCCAGCGCTGATAACAAACCCATCTGGAGCTTGTGCTTCTGCCCTCACATCTGACATCCAGGCTCCCTCTCAAGGGCTCCAGACTGATGGAAGGTGCCTTCCTACCCACCGTGCTCCTCTTGCCCCGAAGTGCGGCTAAGTCAGCAGTGGAGCCTCACTCTTCTTCTCCCTTCCCTTTTGTCCTGGGGACAAACCTCCCCGAGAGAGATGCTCAGACCATGGCCTCCTGGAACTTGCCATGTAGGCCCAGGGTTGGAGCTAAACCCAGAGGCCTCTCCTGAGGAGGAAGCAAGTAGCCGTCTCTTGGTCTGGCCACCCCTCCAGAGAGCTGTCCTGACACAATCTTACTGCTCACATCCTCCTACAGGAAAATCCACTTTCAAGACAGGAAGAGACACAGGCCTGAGCCAGAGAAGCCTCACGCTCACCTCTCAGAAGGCCCCAGGAGGACCCAGCTCCAACAGTGGAAACACCAAGCAGTCGTGAGGTTGGATTGCTAGGAGCACAGAGGGAAGCTGTCCACAGGGAAGCCTGAGAAGGGTTCCGGGACCCCTGGCTGCCCACCAGTGAACTAATGGATCCATCTCAACTACTTCAGTTTATTTACTGATCATTAAAGACTCTCTTCAAACGCTGGAAGAAGAAAAATTTCATGCCAAGCTGGTGGGTAATCCCCGTGTTGGTGTGACGTGCTAGCTCGGAAGTATTTTCTGCTGCTGTCGTGGTTCATCCGCTAAACTGCATTGTTGCTGGGTCCCAGAACACGGACATAGGCAAGAACAGGGACCTGCCCTGGCCCCAGCTCAGGAAAGAATACAGGTATTTCCAAAGATTGACCACAACCTCTTCAGTAGAAGGCAAACAGAATTTGGTGCTTATGGGCAGGAAAACCTGTTCTCCATTCCAGAGAAGATCGACCTTTAAAGGACACAATTAATATAGTTCTCAGTAGAGAACTCAAGGAACCTCCACAGGGAGCTCATTTTCTTGCCAAAAGTCTGGATGATGCCTTAAAACTTATTGAGCAATCAGAATTAACAAATAAAGTGGACATGGTTTGGATAGTGGGACGCAGTTCATAAGGAAGCCATGAGCAGGCCAGGCCATCTTAGACTATTTGTGACAAGGATCATGCAGGAATTTGAAAGTGACACAATTTTTCCAGAAATTGATTTGGAAAAATACAAACTTCTGCCAGATATCCAGGTGTTCCTTCTGATGTCCAGGATGAGAAACGCATTAAGTACAAAGTTGAAGTAAATGAAAAGAACAATTAATGTGAAAGTGTTTTCTGATCTATTTCAAGCCTCCTCCTGCCCCCCCCCAAAATTACATATTTTTTGTTGTAGAGATTTTTGTTGACTTTAGATCTATGGATAATTATTTCTAAGCAAAGTACTTTTATTCCCCATTAATCTTAACTAGACTGTATCAGATACCATTTGTGAAACATTTCTTTGCTGTAACTGCCTGAATGCCCATCAAGAGTCAAGAATAGGTGACCAGCACCTGCCTAGGGTAGAACATCTACCAAGGCAGCCCAAAGTGGGAGAGTCCCCTGGTAGCATGAGCTGAAACCAGAGCCTATAGAGCTAGGAGCTAGGCAGATGGGTCCAAACGTCAGAAATGGATTATAAACAGAAAAGCTAGCATTCAGTTATTAAAATTAGATCAAAAGAGGGACTGTGGGGCTTCCCTGGTGGCGCAGTGGTTGAGAGTCTGCCTGCCGATGCAGGGGACACGGGTTCGTGCCCCGGTCCAGGAAGATCCCACATGCCGCAGAGCGGCTGGGCCCGTGAGCCATGGCCGCTGAGCCTGCGCGTCCGGAGCCTGTGCTCCGCAACGGGAGAGGCCACAACAGTGAGAGGCCCGCGTACGACTAAAGAAAAAAAAAAGAGGGACTGTGAATTACTTTATATCACACTTCTTAAAAAAATTCTGTTCACTCAGACCAGGAGTCAATAAGTTGAAAACTCCAGGATATTCCACAGGGATAGTAAAGAGACAGGTATGAGACTACCTTTTCGGTGGTTAAAGGAGAAGGTCTGAGACCTTAAAAAACTTTGTTTCTGATCTTCAATGAGATTGCATGGGATGTTACAATGATAGAACAAGAACTGGCTGCTCTTTAGAAAAAAGAATAATCTAATATCAAGCATAATGGCTAAAATTAAAACTTCAAAGAGGTAATAAATTGAGAATGAATATTGCTAGAAACCAAAATTAGTAAGTTAGAAACTAAACTTCACAGAATTAAAAAATGAAAATTAAAACATGTTTTACCCATCACATTAGCGAAGATTTAGATTAAGTATCCAAAAAAAAGAAAAACAGCATTTTCTGCCTTATAAATTGGTACAACTTTTTAGAGTGTAAGTTAGCAATATCAATTAAAATTCAAAATATTCTGGGTTTGGACCCAGAACTTCCACTTCCAGAAATTAATCCTGAACAAAGAAATGGACCCAAGAGTATTTGTTGCAACTTTTTTTTTTCAAACTTGGAAACAGCCCAAATGTTGATTAATAAGAAATACCAACCAATATGTCTATAAAATGTAACATCTGCAGCAGCTAAAAAGAGTGAAGTACTGACAGAAAAACGCCCAAAACTGCTAAGTAAAAGAAGCAAATTGTGTATAATACTTAAAATGTTTAATAAATGTTCATGTGTGGGAAAAAGCATGCTGCAAACTGTTAAAAAAAAAAAAAAAAGAAGAAAAGAAAAGCCAGAAGAAAAGCTATGTCTGGATCTTAGGGAGCAAAACAGAACAGAACAAAACCAGAGCACCAAAGTGTTAGCAGGTGCTGCCAAAAGAGGGGTCGGAAATAAAAAAGACAGCGTCTCAGGCTACCAAGGAAGTCGATGGTGGACCAGAATTTTCTTTACACAAACGTGACGTATGGCTTTGGGACACAGCACCTGGCAGAGACGAGGGGCACCTCTATTCTCAGTACCAACCCCAGGGAGGGTAGAAGAGGGCACTGGGCCAGGGACCAGAAAGCCATGGTGGCAATGCAGCCCAGCCCTTCCCAAGCTGGGCAACCTTGGATGAGGGGCTTAACCTCTCTGGGTCTCTGTTTCCTTCTCTGAAAACTGAAGGAGTTGGACTAGATTATCCTAAACACATTTTGTGGTGCCATAAACTCTTTTTCACTTCCATGTCAACATTTTAGACAGTTCTGCCATCTTCTCCAGCACTGAGACGGTGTCCTTGTAACCTTGGCAAAGGGCCCTGGAAGGTGCGTGATAACTGTTTCTCTGCCTCGTTGCTATGGAAACTTGCAACTCTTACATCCCTGGTGCTAGGACAATAGCCTGCCTGGAACTCCTGGGTGGTTTAGGTTTGTTTTGTCCACATGCATTGTAGGTGCACTGAAGTTTTCCCAGAGCTGAAGGTGGTGGCTTGCTGATATGAGTCACTGACGTTCCCCCTTTAATTACCAAGTTTCACTAGAAAGCTTGGGATCGTGACAATCGCATTAGCAGCGCTGATGCCGCACCGAGGGGCTCCCACAATTAGCGGACCCCTAGGCCCTGAAAACTGATCCCTGATCTGCCTTCTGCAGGCTTCCCTTGGCTTGCTGTGAGACTTCGGGGTGACCCTTTATTACTTTCCTGCCACCTCTAATGAGACATACACTTCAAAAAGTTGCCCTCAGCAAGCACTGAAAGATACAGCAGCACCTCTGTGAGACTCCCTCTGATCATGAAAACACATCAACTCAGCAGACACGTGTGTCAGAAAGCAGGTCTTCTAGTGCCCAAACAGAAACGTGTAATCGGCAGAAAGGCTGCTGATGGCGGTGCTGTATACTCAAATTCTGTTTTGTCAGAGAGGGAAAACGGGTTAGAAAATCCTCCCCGTCTATAGTAACCCTATAAAATGCATCAGATTTGCTCCAAGGTTTCTGCAATGTTACAACTCTCTTTTCAATAGCGGTAGTGAATTTGGAAACCAGAAATGTGATCATTGAGGCATGCCGCCTGGCTCCTGACGAAACAGAGCAAGCAACAGGCTTCCTGGCTTGCCCACATCTAGTCCTGAGACCGCAACGTTCCCCACTGGCTGAGATTAATGGGGTGACACTGTGGCTGCCAACATTTCTCACTGTCACACTCTGCACCTACAAGCTCTTTCATCCTCCCTCCCCAAACAGGGCAACCTGCCACCGCCTGAATAATTGCCTGCATTTATTTCCACGCATGTTTCACACGCAGAATCAACCCCAACTCCTCTAGCTCTCTCACCTTCCCATACCTGATTGGTCACCAAGTCTTCCTCAAACTCCACCTCTATTTCCTCCACTACTGTGCTAGTTCCCACCCACGGCCTTTCTCACCTGCACTCATCCAGTCATCTCCCAGCTGGACTCCTTGCCTTCAGCCTTACCCTCTCCAAGCCATCCTCCACCAGAGTGGTCTTTCTAAACCGCAGATCTCATCATGCCACGCTACTTACTGTTCTTCCGTGGCTCTCCAAGGCTTGCACCATCAAGTCGTAATCCATAAGCCCGACATATAAGGCCCTTCCTGCACTGGCCCCACCCCCAGGCCACCACTGTGGGAACAGTTCTTCATCTAGCCCAACCCCCCTCCTCTTAAAACCTTCCCTCACCCCCTCTCTACCCTACAGGATAGAGCAAGTCATAGCCACCTCTGTGCTACCATAGCAACCTGGACTTCCTCCCCTTAGCTCTCCTAGTTCCACGACATCTGCATGTTTCTTTAGATATCTGTCTCCCCTCCAGACCATGAGCTCTTTGTGGGCAAGGACCCCAACTTAGTCATTCTTGCAAAGAGCACGATGCTGGCACACACTTAACAATTTTTCAATGAATGAATGAATGAATACATGAATGAAGAACTTGCCATATGCTACTTGCTTTTCACATGCAAGTATAACTTTTCACATGTAGAATAACTCTTTCCACACCCTAGTTACAGAAAGCAAACAAGCCAAGCTCAAAGAGGAAGAACTGGGTATCGAGAAGGAAATGTGGAGTGAAGAGGTGAAGAGTTAAGCTGCTTGGGTTCAAATCCTACCTCTACCATTTTCTTGCTGTGTGACTTCAGTCAACTTTCTTCACTTCTCTGAGCATCCGGAGGAAGAGTTGTTGTAAGCATTAGGTTGCTTGTAAGGTTGCTTGTAATGCTTAGGTTGTTGTAAGCATTAAATGTTACATAAAGTATGTGGGAAGGGTCTGGTGCAAGGCAGGTGCTCAATGTTAGCTACTATTATTAGGGAGACACCGGCTTCCCAGGTATTTCTGCCATTTAGAGAACAATGAGCTCTGCCCGAATGGCTGCCGTGTCTTAGATGTTTCTAGAGCCTCCATTTCAGGAAGTTGTTGAGTTAATTCCAGCCTTGCTGATCTGTGACAAGTGTGGGTCTTCAGGGGCAGAACCCAAGGAAGGGTTTCAGAGAGAATGGCATCTCTGGCATAGATGTCCACCATCGGAGCTTCATCCCCATCTCCTAATTGGGCCACCTCAGCCCCCCAGTCCTGTGCCCATTCCCCTGGCTGGCTGAAATGACAGGGGCTTGGTGCAGGGTAAAGGGGGTTCAGTGGGGACTCTGGGAACCCTGCAGTCAGGAGTTTGTCATGCCTTCAATTTCTAGGTGGGGATGTCCCTTCTCTGCTACAGTCTTAGTCTGTTCAAGATGCTAGATCAAAATACCTGCGTGGCTTAGAAACAACAGAAAGTTATTTCTGACAGTTATGGAGATGGGAAGTCCAAGATCAAGATGCCAGCATGGCTGTGTTTTGGTGAGGGCCCTCTTCCTGGTTCATAGCCAGCACCTTCTCTCTGTGTCCACACAAGATGGAAGGGGCTGGGGATCTCTCTGGAGCCTCTTTCATAAGGGCACTAATCCCAGTCCTGAGGGTTCCACCCCATAACCTAATATCCTCCCAAAGGCCTCACCTATTAATACCATCATCTGGGGGGTTAGGATCTCAACATATGAATCTGGGGGGTGGGGGACTCAAACATTCAGACCATAGCAGCTACCCTGTCCCCGTGGTATGCACCATCTCTGCACAGGGTGGTCACTCACAAGTGTTGCTGGAGCCTTTTCACCCTGGGGGAATGGGGTGAGGCAGGCCAGGGGTGTGGGGAAGGGGACAGGGAAGAGTGGCCTGGGGAAGGGCCTGGCTTTAGCATTCAGCACACCAGCCCCGAGGCTCAGCTTCGCCCCAGCCACCCACTGACCTGCACAAATTCCATCTCTCCCAAAGTCCCAGGCTTGTTCATCTGTAAAGTGAAGGGCCCTAGGTTAGATCACCGTCTCCTGCATCCTGTGGCTCAGTGACGTGACCTGGGCTTCAAATGTGTTGCAGGGTGCGGGGGGACGGGAGAGGGTGCAGCATTGTTTCCCATTTCCTTCCCCCTCCTCCCACGCTGGTGCTTTGGGCTCTGGTGGCTTCCGGAAACACCCATTCTTCTTCAGACAGGAAAAGCCTTTTCTAAATCATTTTTCCTCTCTCTAGGTCCAAGCCAAGAAACCTGGAACAATAAAAAGCCAGCCCAGTCTTCTGTCATGATTGTCTGCAAACCTAATGAAAATGGATGCCTTGGGCTCTGGAATGGTGAACACGAGTCTTCCTCATCAGCCCGGAAGGTCCTCAGGCTTTAGTATCCCCTCCAAAGAAAAGAAGCAGATGGCCAGTGGGCCCAATCAGGACACCAAGATCCCGGGGATGTGGGTGGCCCAGCCTCCTCTGGCTCTCAATTGTCAGCCTCAGAGAAACCAGGCACATTGTAATGGAAACGGAGGGGACCCAACCTTCAGTACATGTGGGGAGGGGGTGACTGTGTTCTGTGTGCCAGGAGTGCTGGGTCCTGCTGATTTATTTACAGAGACATACCTTCCCTATTATTAATAATGAAACACTTGGATATCTACAGAGATCTTGCTCTGTGTCGGGCTCTACACTAAGTGCTCTGGCTGCATCAAGTCATAGAGTCATTTGGTTATTCAACCATAAACTTAGTGAGCGCTCAGCGTGTGCCCGAAGCTGTGCTAGGCACTGGGGCACAATGTGAAGCCATGGTTCCCTCACCCAGGGAGCTAACAGTCTAGGGTTATGGCTCTCAAACTTATGTGTGCATCCAATGAGAATCACCTGGTGTGTAACTCTGGGCCACACCCCCAAACAGGAATCTTCACTTTTCTCAAGCACCTTATCTCTAATTCACACTTTGTGAAACACTGGTCTGGTACTATGGGAGAAATCTATTACCATGCTCATGTTATAGATGAAGAAACTGAGGTTCAGAGAGGCTGAGTAACTTGCACTACATCACACAGCTCATAAGGGGCAAACCTGAATAGGGACACTGCTCTACCTGATTTCAGAGCCAACGTTCTTTTTTTCTTTCTTTTTTTTTTTCAGTGTTCTTCATTACTACTCTACCCTGCCTTCCCAAACCTTACCCAAAGAATTATAGCCTTATCAAATCATTTCACTGCTGTGTAATCCTTATGACTACCTAAAAATATGAGGTAGAAAATGTTACTAACATTCCCATTTTACAAATATAAAAATGGGGCTCAGAGGTAGAGCAACTTGCTCAAGGTCACATGACTAGCAGGCCCCAGAGCCAAGCTTCAAAGTCAGGTCTGTCCCACTGCAAGGCTTATGCTCTTTCCAAGACTAAACTTCTTCTTTTTTTTTTTTTTTTTTTTTTTTCAGTTGGAGTATAGTTGCTTTACACTGTTGTGTCAGATTCAAGTGAATCAGCCATACATATACATATATCCCCTCTTTTTTGGATTTTCTTCTCATTTAGGTCACCACAGAGCACCAAGTAGACGGCCCTGTGATATACAGCAGGTTCTCATTAGTTGCCTAAATATTTTATACATAGTAGTGTATATATAAGACTCTACTTCTGAAAAATTCTTTTGTAAAAATAAGGAGCAATCAAATGCAAAAGTGGGCTTCCCTGGTGGCGCAGTGGTTGGGAGTCCGCCTGCTGATGCAGGGGACGTGGATTCATGCCCCGGTCTGGGAGGATCCCACATGCCGCGGAGCGGCTGGGCCCGTGAGCCATGGCCGCTGAGCCTGCGCGTCCAGAGCCTGTGCCGCAACGGGAGAGGCCACAGCAGTGAGAGGCCCGCGTACCGCAAAAAAAAAAAAAAAAAAGCAAGAGCAACAACGAAAACCAGCCATGGACAAAAGGGAAGGACAAAAATGCAGAAACTGTTAGCAGGTTAGACTTGGAGGAGAGGAGCTCTTTCTCCCACGGTCTCTGGGGATGTTCACGGGCACAGAACCCCTGAATCACCTGTGCCCCATGGAGCTCAACCCATGGACTGAGAAATTCCAACCTGCACGCACATGCACAGCCATGAGGATACACACTTGCCACTATACGTGTGACATGTGCGGCCACATTTGGATATTCATGTGCACACGCTGTATCCATGCCACACTCCTTGAAATCCCAGCCCCTCCGGAACACCCCACGAGAAAGTCACCTTGTGGCAGGTGGCCCTCCACTGGCCCAAACGGCCATCACCACAGGATTAAACAGCCTCTGCTGAAAAGTGTTTTCTAGTCATAAGAGGTTTTAGCAGCTAGAGTGCCTGTATAAAGGTCAGTTCCCCACTCAGGGGACAGCCAAGCCCGGGGAAGGGACAGAAGGCTGGGGAGGGACCGCCTGGGGGATGACATTTGGAATTACGCATTGCCCTAAGCTGCCTGCAGAGCTGCCCAAGGGAAGGCCCGGATCCCACAGGACTTGGTCTTTTTACATTTACATGACAAGCCCCTCTGCACAAAGCAAGCATCACGAGCCTGTAAGGAAGGGGGGATGCACATCACAGCACCCCAGGAAAGCACAGAGCTAACTCCTCTAAGAGCTAGGGCACCTTGCAGAAGGCACCAACTGCTGGGCCCCTCTCCCCAGTCTCTCGGCCAGACTGCCAGTGCGGATTCCCTTCCTTCTTTGACTCACACTGAGCCCTGACATTCCTGAGGAGGCTTACAAAGCCAAAGAGACCTTGCTGCCTAGCTACCCCTGGACCACAGCATATTTGCAAGAGGGGGTGCACAGGGAGGAGGCCTGGCACACCCATCTACTTGGTGAACACCAGTTCCACACGACCCTGTCAATCCAGCCAGGACCCTAGGACCACTCAGACTCCCGCTCTCCCACACCCTCAAGCACCCGGTCCTGCTGCTTCACCCCCCACCTTTTTTTTTCCTCCAGACACGCAGGCTCAGCGGCCATGGCTCAAGGGCCCAGCCGCTCCGCGGCATGTGGGATCTTCCCGGACCGGGGCGTGAACCCGTGTCCCTTGCATCGGCAGGCAGACTCTCAACCACTGCGCCACCAGGGAATCCCGCTTCCGCCTTTTTATTCTTTCCTCTTCTCTCTGTCCCAACTGACAAATAGTCCTTGGCCAGACTTTAGTCAGGCTCCTCAGAACCTGCTTTCCAATTATACCTGGACTTTTGGGCTCACGCGTTCATCTCTGGATCATCCAGTTTTAGCACGAATCCTGCTAAATCGGTTTAGCCAGATCCCCCCAACCCCAACCCTCAGGATCTGATCATGCTCAGTATCTGATTGGTTTCCTCATCCTCCACCATCCTCCACCATCCTCCACCATCCCCCAGGTGACGTCTGATCACCTCCACCTGCCTTCAGCAAGAATCCGGGTCAGTTTAGCCAGAATCCCCTCTTACCCCTGATGCTTCCTCTCAGTAATTTTCCATCCACTGACCCCACCCTGCTCCTTGGCTGTAAATTCCCACTTGTCCTGTTGTATTTGGAATTGAGCCCAGTTCTACAGAGAGGTCTCTTCCCCTACTGCACCAGTCCTGAATAAAATCTGCTTTTTCCACTTCAGCTACTGTCCAACTCTGTTTTTTGTTTTTCACAACCACACCCACACCTGCTGCCATAGGCCCTGCAGCATCATCTCTTGCATGTCCTGCGCATGAGGATCTCCCAGCGTTCATCATCTTGGAACACACTTCCTCTAGAGTTGTCCAACACAACTCAAATCCTGGCACCGCGATGTTTTAAGACACAGCATGACTCCAACTGCCCACTGGATAAACCGTAAATATTGACTCGGCCGTCAAGGCCCTTCACAAGCTAGGACCAGCCAACCTGGCTGACAGTATCTATCGCCCAACCTTTCCAAATACTCTGACCTCTAGACATGTAAACACATGTGCTCCCCCAAACAGCCCATGGTATCTACTGCAGTAGGTACCCTGAATGTTACTGATTTCTTCTCAGGTCTTCACGCCTCTGTCTTATAACCTCCTAGAGGGCTTGGCACAGAGCAGGCACAGAGCGAAATTTTAGATCAGACAGGTGGGTGAGTAGATGGTGGATGGACAGACAGGTGGATGGATGAGGAGTCTTGTATTGGCTTTTGTCATTTTCATCTGATGCCTCCCTGGGAAGCAAGCAGCCTGGTCAGACATTTTCAAACAGAAAGGTTGCTTGGCCTCTACTTTTAAACTGATGAATATGAAAGATGAGAATAATAACATCCACACTGTAGAGCTGCTGTGGGGATTAAATGAGAAAACATACAGGAAGTATTTAGCCCTGTGCCCGACACACAGTAGGTGCACAATATACAGCAGCCACTGCTGGCACCAGGTCCGGTGTGTAAGTCCCTTTGCCTTCCAATGGGCAGGACGCAGGTGCTCCAGCCTCTCCTAATTCTGGTGGAGACGGATCTTTCCCGCAGGCTGGAGTAAAGGTGGAGAGCAGCCACAGAGGAGCTCCTGGCCTCCTTTGTGTAATTTTAGGCTCAGGCAAGGCTCCAGACAGTAAGTGATGCAAAGAGCACTCATAGCCAGCTGCGGATAATGAGGCCCGGGGGACAGGCCGCTCGGGGTGGCTCTGTCCAACAGGGGCTGCTCCATCTGAAGGCGCAGGGCTCTTACCCAGCCTCCGGCGGTGCCCATGGCTCAGGCTTCTGCAAAGATGCCAGGCATGCCTCCTGTTCCACAAAAAGAAAAACAAAAGAAAAAAAACGGAAGGCGGCCTCTGACATCCCAGGCTATAGGGAAGCTCCTCTCCAGTACCCATTTGGAAAGGCAGGGGAAGTTAAGACAAAGCTTCTCCATATAACACAAAGGCCTGCATGTCCGAGCTGGTCCTTTAGCCCCTGCTACAATGATTCTTAGGTTCCTCACAGGTCTCCCTGCATCCATATGCTCCCCACTAGCCCATCTTCCACACAGCACCCAGTGAGCAGTATACACATAGATTCCATCCTCACCAGCCTACAGTCCATTCAATGGAGGCTCCCTGTTGTCTTCCAGAGAAAGTCCAAATTCCTTGGCATGGCGTTCAAGGCCCTTCACAGCCCTTCCAGCGTCTCACCCTGCCCCACATGCTGGGATACACTTACAGGCAGCTGCATGTGCTCTTCTCTCTGCCTGAAACACCCCAGAGTCGCTCGGCAAGGAGGTGACAGAGCCAGGACTCCCGGCCTGTCTCTGAGTGCCACACTCCTTGGGTGGGAAGGGCTTGTGGATTGCAGAGCAGCCCAGTCCCATGCTGCTGAGATGCCAGGACAGACCTTTCCCGTTTCTTACATCCCGAATTCTCTGAATGTGCCCTCATGACACATCACTGTGTGACTCTGTGAGCACCTAGTCGATGGTTACCCAAATAAAGTCAGCACAGGCTGCAATCTGCATCTCCAAGGGTCTGAATGGCTCAGCTGCAAAAGGCAAGACAAACTGACATTTCCAATTAACCTTGTTCTTACCCTCAGTCACTGTGCACTGCGTGGCACACCCTCATGGGACTGCAGAGGACAGAGGCCAGGGAGCGAAGGCAGACCCTGGCATCCCAGGCAGCGAGGAAGCACCTCTCCAACACCCATTTGGGAAGGCACAGAGAGCTCAGATAAAAACAGCACTATCCAACACAAAGACTCGTGTCCCAGCTAACCCTCTGGTCCCTGCCATTCTGCTCACAGGAACCTCTCTGTAGCCTCAGCTCCCTCTGACATCTGGACCTTCTGGGGTCCCTGGGCTAGGGAGCTCCCCATTTCTCAGGAGGAGGGCCTCTGAAGGCCTCCTGGCCATGTGCTCAATATCACCACTCCCCTCCATCACTAATGACTCTACACATCCAAACACATGGCCATGCAACTATATTCTGGACAATAGGATGTAGGAGGAAGTGGTATGTGTAACTTCCAGGAATTGTCCTTAAAGGAAAAGGATGTGCACTTCTCCTCCTTCCTTCTTCCTTCTGGGTGGAATGCACATATAATTGCTGGAGCTGGAACAGCCATTTTGGACCGTATGTTGGAAGGCTCATATTGAAGATGATAACAAGCTAAAAAGAGCCCAGGCCCCTGACACTGGAATAGCCAGACCAGCCCCTGACTGCTTAACTCCAGGCTTTTTGAATGTAAGAGAGAAACGCACTTCTATCCTGCCTAATCCACTGTTTTACTGAGTTTTCTGTCAACTCATTGCTAAACCTAATTCTAATTGATACGGCAGGCGACCTAAAAAAGGCTTGGTTTACTTTTCGAGGCATTTTTCTCTGCATCAGTGCCAAACACTGCAGATGGGACCACTCTGTCCCACACGCGTGGGCTTCTCTAAGGGGCTGCTTCAATCTAAATGGAATATGTGATCCCAGATCTTAGCCTGAACTTATCACTGGCAAAGGCTCTCTTGGTCCTTGTGGTTTCTTCTCCACTCTTCTACCTGCCCTGACCTTCCCGTTTGATATCCACTGGCCAGCTTTTCTGGCCTACCTCTATCCTGTTATTCCCAGTTTCTTCTCCATGTTGCATATAGGTAGTGTTTATTTCACATGGTGGTTTCCGAGTGACTAGCTTCTTGGGACTGTTCTGGGTACAAAACTAGTGGCTGGGCTGGGACCCTAAGCATTGCCCCTCCCCTGCCCTCACCCTCTAGGAGAGGCTAGCCCACACAAGTATATCCTTGTGGACTCACCTCCTTCAGTCTACCCTGAAGCATGATGGGGAAGTAGAGTCACGGGGCTGTCCTGGCTGATTTTACCTTCTCAAAAGGCCCAGCTGCCAGTAGGGCCTAATCTGGACACAGGAGTTAGCCGGGAGAGAGGAAGCCTCGCATAATGCTGGGACAGAGGCCACTGAAAAGGCAGGCTTGGCCTCCATGACAGGACTCTGGTGGCAGCCCCAGAGAGCAAGGAATCAGCCAGCATTACAGAGTTGCAAACCAAAGCGTCCCCTAGGAAAGACCCAGAAGCAGGGAGTGCTTAGCTCTCAGCCCCTCAGGGGAGTAGACTCAGATGATCCCAGCCCAGGTGGGACCCAGGGTAGAGTGTCTAGATCTCTTTGGGCTCCAGTCTCCTAGATGAGCAGGTTGATGGGCCTATACGCTTGGGACCTCTCAGAGGAGGAGCTCAGGGCATTCCAATGGGACACATTGATTTTTGGCACCCTGCCATTGGGGGACCTTGACCAACCCTTGTGCCATGTGGAGCCCAAAGCTCAGCAATCCCAAGCCCCTCCCCTGTCTCACCCCTACACGGCTCTTCTGAAAGCCCTCCTGCTCTTTTCCTCTCCTTGCTTTCCTCTCCCCACCACCTGGCCTGCACTCCTCTCTTCATCCATAACTTAGAAATAAGGCGTTTCACAAGTTTCTCTAGATCCTCAGATTACAGGTGCACAGGATACTTCGTGACACGAGAGAGAAGGACCGTGGGAGTCCTGTGTACTACCTGGGAGTCAACAGTCTAGAGCAATGCTGTCCAATAGTACTTCCTGTGGCAGAAATGCTCTATTCCTACACCGTGCAAGATAGCAGCCTCCAGCCACGTGTGGCTTTTGAGCACTTGAAATGCAGCTAGTGCAACTGAGAAGCTGAATTTTTAATTTTACTTAATTTCACTTAATTTAAATTTAAATAGCCACATGTGGCTAGTGGCTGCTATCCTGAACACTGACAATCTGGAGGAGTCAAATAAGCAAATAGTTGTTCACACATGGAGATAATTGTTATTAATTGCGATAAGCACCATGGAGGGAATGAACAGCCTGTAGTGAGAATGTATGATGGGGGAATTTACCCTTTCCTGGGGGGTAAGGGAACACTTCTGTGAAGCAGTCACATTTTAGTGGGTGACCCAACTGTAGCCATAAAAACAAAACTCCATACAGGAAAAAAAAAAAGCCCAAAAGGAAAGATACTAAAAATATTTTTCAAATGCTTTATAACAAATTCATTTTCTTTATATGAGGAAGAATAAACTTTTTTTTTTTAAAGTGGGTCAGCTCAATATTATATATTCATTCCTCTCTGAGGAAAAGTAAACTAAATAAAGTTGCTGTCTATTTATATGTGGGCCAAACTTGATTTTGTTTTTCCTTATGCAACAGAGTCTGTCAGAGAACCAAGTGTTCCCTAGCCCATCCTGGGGAAAAGAGGACAAGATGGCTTCAGGACCACTGCCTTAGCCGTACGCCTCATCTTGCATCATTAGAGCCGTCAGGGCCTGGGATCATCAGTGAGGCCTTGCTGCACACACATTCCTCACGCCCAGGCATTTCTAACACTTTTGACCTCTTTAGCTTCCTTAGAATAAAGGTGCAGCGGCCTTGCCTGGGAGGCCATTACAGTTCATCCCCCCTGGTGAGGACAGAGCAGGTGGAAGCTTTGGAAAAGCTGGTGGATATAGTTGCCTGGAGAGCTGCCCCGGCGACTGCTCATTTCCTGGACTGGAATAAGAACCTTTTTATAAAGGGAAGTGACATGTTACAAATGCATTCACCAAAGAGAAGGGAAAGGAGAAAGCAGCCAGGGACACTGGGAGTCTCCTGTCTTCTCCCAGGAGGCAGGAAGTCAGGTCTCTGCCCTCTGGTCAGGGGTTTCTGGGAAGTGAGCTGTGTCATTCTGAGGCACTTGCCTCACTCACCTGCCAGGGCCAAACTGTGGCAAGGAGCCTAGGACCCTAAGAAAGCTAGTCATCCTCCCATTGGCCCCCCTAACTCTTGGTTCAGACATTCACAGTAGCTGTTGTCATACTATATTCACATATGTTCATGCTTCCATCACCTCAGAGAGGCCAGAAGCTTCTAGAGGGCAGGCTCTAATTCATCCATTCCAGCATCCTTCTGTCCAGCTCCGGGCCTGGTGGAGAGTAGGTGCGCATAAATGACTACTGAACTGAGAAAAACAGCATATGGGCAGCGTGGTGTTCAAATCCCAGCCAGTCTCCTAGTGTCTGTGAGGCCAGTTACATAACCTCAAAGAGCCTCGAAGTCTGGCTTAAATGTGAGGAAGCATTTTAGGCCCAGCCTGGACCCTGGATCCCAGTAAGGGTTCAATAGGCAGGGGCTTACTGTGGACAGAGCGGGAGGGAGTTGAGACCCCGCTAAGCACAGAGTCATTTGCAGAGACCCCTCGTCCTGACTTGAAGAACTTGCCTTTGGTCAGTCTAGCTTCCACACGATGCTGCTGGCTTTCCTCGGGGAAGACAAGGGCCTCCTCCTTGATTAAATAACCAAGTACCAGCCTCACCTCATCTCCAGGCCTCTGCCCCCGCGCCCAGTCTCTGACGCCTCACCCCCCATTCCTGAGCCACTCCAGACTGAGATCCGCAGTTTGCCAGAAGCCATAGCTTCCCATGCGACAGGCAGACATCGTGAGCACTCCCAAAGCCCTGGACAGCTCTAGGTACCTGGGTTTACCCCACCCCCAGTCACAGCTCTTCTAGTTCTAGTTTAGTCTGGACCAGCAGTTCTCAAAGGGTTGACTCAGGACCATCAGCATCTGCATCACCCGGGAACCTGCTGGATATGCAAATTCTGGGGCCCCGCCCCACTCCACACCCACTGAATCACAAACTCTGGCGGGGTGGGGCTCAGACATCTATATTTTAACAAGCCCTCTAAAGATTCTGATAGATTCTTAAATTTGAGAACCACCCTGAAGTTCTGACCAGTTCCCCTTTCTTTATCACACCTCTTCCCATCCCCAGATTGGCGTCTTCCTCCTATACCCCAGCCAGGGTTGGTACTAAGGCCCTGAGCAGAGACTTTCCTGCCTGCTGCCTGAATCTCAGGGTGGCCCCATCTGTGTATATTTTGCCTTCCTGACCCAGCACCCAGAGCCAACCGCCAGTGGAATCAAGACACTGCTCAGCCAGCACGGCTGCCCCTCTAAAGCCCATCTCCACAGCCCCAGGGCATGGATGGAGGGACAGCTGTCACCATGCCCTCCAAACCCCACAGACCAGAGGGAAGCCACAGAGAAGATAGGAGGGAAAGCTCAGCGATGGGAAATGCCTTTGACATTCATTGTGAGGAGAACTGAGAGAGACCCATGGGAGACCCTAAGCAGAAGGGAGACATGTGGAGAGGACTGAGGGGCACCAAGCTCCCCCCGCGGTCCCCAGGCTTCCCCAAGCACTGCTAACAAGTTGGCCCCTCCTGAGCCCTGCAAAGCAGTCCTCCTTTTAAGTTTAACTTTCTGCTGAGCAGCAACTGCTCACTGCTGGGTGCCAAGGTCACCTGCCATGCCCCTGGTTGTCAGTCGGCAAGTGTGGCCCAGAAATCCACTTAACTCCTAGAAAACGCATGGGCACAGCCCGAAGGGAACACTGGAGAATCTGCAGCATGACACACAGACACTTCCCGGCCCTGCCTTGCCTGATCCTTTTGTAATTACACATTTATTACCTCTCTCCCTCTGCACTGTTGGCCACTGTTCAGCGCTTCACAACCACGAATGGCTCTGCCTGGTAAGGGCCAGGGATGGATCCTCCAGGTCACCACCCCTCCGCTGATACCGACACTGCGCCCGTCAGCTCAGGGTCATCTCTCTGCCCCAGGGCGGTGCCCCAGCTGGAAGCCCTGCAAACTCACTGTGACAGCAGTGGGTCTGGAGTCGCTCCCCTCCCTGCCCCACGCCCGGCCTTGGATGCCTCCCCAGCCGGCGTGCTCCCCTCTGCCGCAACCCACCCCCAAACGCCATCCCCACGGCCCCCTCAGCCCTGTCTCTTTTCCAAGAGCAGCTGGGTTCTGGAGGAAGCACGATCGCTGTGAGGAGAGGGGGCCACAGAGATGGTGGGGTCCGTGCTGAGGGTTAGACTCGGCGTGCCTTGGTCTGAAATATCTCAGGCAATATCTATAACCTGTGTCTCTAGTGTTTTCCAACCTGCCTTCTGTGAAAGACATAATCTGTAGCTGTTAGCAGGTGTTATGTGAAAAAAGGGGTGGGGGGATACTGCTGTGACGAAATGCATTTGGGACAGCCTAGAAGTGAACCAGGCTTTCTTACTACAAGGTGTCATAGAGGCTTGAGTGTGGTTATATATTTAGGTCATTCATAAAGAAAGATTTTTTGAACATCTTTATTGGAGTATAATTGCTTTACAATGGCGTGTTAGTTTCTGCTTTATAACCAAGTGAATCAGTTATACATATATATATGCTCCCTCCCATATCTCTTCCCTCTTGCGTCACCCTCCCTATCCCATCCCTCTAGGTGGGTCACAAAGCACCGAGCTGATCTCCCTGTGCTATGCGGCTGCTTCCCACTAGCTATCGATTTTACGTTTGGTAGTGTATATATGTCCATGCCACTCTCTCACTTTGTCCCAGCTTACCCTTCCCCCTCCCCATATCCTCAAGTCCATTCTCTAGTAGGTCTGTGTCTTTATTCCCATCTTACCCCTAGGTTCTTCATGACCTTTTTTTTTCTCTTAGATTCCATATATATGTGCAGCTCTATTTACAATAGCCAGGAGATGAAAGCAACCTAAGTGTCCATCAACAGATGAGTGGATAAAGAAGATGTGGTACATATATATAATGGAATATTACTCAGCCATAAAAAGAAACGAAATTGAGTTATTTGTAGTGAGGTGGATGGACCTAGAGTCTTCTTCACACAGAGTGAAGTAAGTCAGAAAGAGAAAGACAACTATCGTATGCTAACACATATATATGGAATCTAAGAAGAAAGATTTTCCAATTTATTTAGCCACAGCATTCTACTGCATGGACCTGGCATGGAACTAGTGCTCCATGGGACCCACTTTGGGAAGAAGAGTGCTCTCAGCAGTTGGGTTGTGAGAGTGTGTCTGATTCCCTCCCGTGGCTTATACAGGTCCATCTCTCCCACAGATACCCTGTATGTGGAAGGTGCTCATGGAGAGGCTAAAGTAGCCAGATTGGAGGCCTGTAGGGCCCTGTTGCTGACAGTGTTCGTCTGAGCCCACCGTCCCCCAGAAGGGGGGTGAGGGGCCTGGAAGGAGCGAGCAGGGAGTGGGGAGCAACAGGAGCTGGTCCTGAGCAGCCTGTAAGTCAGGAATCTGTAACCCTTGAACCTACTCTTGCAGGCACCTTCCTAGGCACTTTGAGATCACGGTCCCATTAAATCCTACCAACAACTCAGTGAAGTATATATCATTATTGCCATTTTACAGATGTGGAAACTGAGACTCAAAGATGCTAAGAAAGTAGCAGGATTTAAACTAAGATTCCCAATGATGAGTCCTGAAGGGAGCCCTGGCTGCCCAGGGAAGGGCAAAGGGCAAGGTCAGAGCCCACTGACTGATGACATCCTGTCCACGCCCTGCCTACCACCACCAACCACACCAGTGAAGATGCCAAGGACCTGCCCCTTCTGGCAGACCGTAGGCTTCAGGGGCCTCTTTTATCAGCTCTAACTTGTGAGCATTTTCCTTACACAGTGTAAATATTTGCCAGGAACAGGGTTCTTATCTTCCCCAACCCCAGCTTATTTAATCCACGCTCCAGTGCTCAGAAGAGTCAGACCTTGATAGCGTGGCCCCAGGAGTAGGCGTGTGTCGGCGTGTGGATACACAGGTCTGGTGAGCATCCCCTGTAACAAAACTCACCTGAGGTCTGGTTTCTCACTTAAACCACCCTGTTTGTTTGGGGGAAATCCAATTATTCTCTGTGAAGTAATTCCCTGCACCCCATGATTTCCAACAGATTTAGTCCCATGCGTGGCAAAGATATTCAGGGGCAGCTTCTGCACCTCTGGACGCATTCTTCTTGACCTTTCCCAACCTCCCAGAAACCCATACTCCTACAAGGAAGAGGGGGAGCAGGGGAGAGACACTTTTGGTGCCAGAGGGAGGAGAGGGCTCACAGACCCTCTGGAGACGCCAAAGACAAGCAGCCTTTTGCCTCATTTGCCCCATCCGTCCACTAATTTTATTCAGCATCCACTCTGTGCATTGAAAGATTTCAGAAGCTTCCCTGGTCAATAACAGGTGCCTGTCTCATGGGGTCTTTATTAACAAGCGAATGGAATTTGAGCTCATATTTGTGAGCATCAGCTACATGACACAGTTTTACTTCATTGAATCTTTACTATCGTGCTCTAAGATGGGAACAGTATCCCCATTTTCTAGAGGGGAGACTGAAGCTCAGGGGAGTTAAATTACTTGTAAAAGGTCACATAAGCCCTGCTGATCTGTCACCAGGAGCCAACCTCTTTCCTCCTTACCATGCTGCCTTCCTAGACTTTAAAAGGTTTAAAAGAGCCAGACAGCCCCATCTAGGATAACTCCCATTGTCAGAGTCATGTTCAGAATAGGTCCTGCCTTAGCACCAGCTAATGATGGTGGCATCTGGGACAGGGTGGAGGCCCTAGCCAGCTGTCAGGAGGCCAGGGCTCCCCAGAGTATGGGTACAGGTTTGGCTGCCCCACAGGTGAGCCTGGAGCTGGGAGCAACTGGATTGGGAAACCCATGGTCCTGACTGTAATCTGCTGCTAAGCATTGAACAATCACAGGGAAGGGAAATATTTCCCTCCCTCCCCTATCTGAAACACAACCCTCCTCCCTCCCATGACTCTTTCCTTTTCACAAGGCTTATCACTGCTTCATTACATATCTATATGTCTACTTCTTTAGAGTCCTTGACCATCACGGAAACAACAATTTAATTGTCACTTCAGTTCACACAGTATCTACAGGACTAGCATAAGCCTGGCACACAGAAAGCTCTCAATAACTATTTGCTGAATGAATAAACAAACAGAAACCCAAGGTGGTCCAAGAAGATGCAAGATGGTACTTGACTACCTAAATAAGGCACATCTCCTGCCTTGGATGAATTCAGGGCACTAAGGGAACTTGCCAGTGAATGACTAGACCCATTTTCATGGTCTTTAATGAGTTCTGGAGAATAGGAGAGAAGTCAAGAGATTAGTACCATGCATCCTATAGCTCCAGTTTCTAAAGTGAGAAAGGAAGTAAATTCTAGACTACAGACGTGTGGTGGCACCCATGAAAGATTCGAAGAGAATGACACCAGGGATGATTTGAGCCGGAGGAGCCCAGATGGCCTGCTATAGTGCATTGAATATAATGCGCCCCATCCCCCAAATTCACGTCCATCCAGAACCTCAGAATGTGACCTTATTTGGAAATAGCGTCTTTGTAGATATAATTAGTTAAGATGAGGTCATGCTGGATTAGGGTGGGCCTTAATCAAATGACTACTGTCTTTTTAAGAAGAGAAAACAGAGATGCAGAGACACACAGGGAAGAAGGTCACATGAAGATGGAGGCAGAGACTGCAGTGATGCATCTACAGGCCAAGGAGCACCAAGGATTGCCTGCAACCACTAGAAGCTAGGAAGAAGCAAGGGAGGCTTCTCCCCTAGATCCTTCAGAGGGGGCATGGCTTTATGGAACACCTTGATTTTGGACTTCTAGCCTCCAGAACTATAAAAGAACAATTTTCTATTAAGTCACCCACTCTGTGGTACTTTGTTACAACCCCCCTAGGAAACTAATGTACCCACAGAGGACACATCCTGTCAGATTGACCTCATTTCCTTAGCAGAATTACTAGAGCAGCAAGGCAATGGTGAAGGCTTCCTGCAAGGCTTCCTTGGCTAGATACTCCTCAGATCTAGGGATAGACCCCATGGTCAGATGGAACAGCCTGGTTAGGGAGCACCTCTCCTGGACCAAGTGGACTCTTTCTCAAAGAGATGACCTCTTCTCCAAAGAATTCCACCACCTGCTCTCATGCAGTTGGGGTAAATGTAAGAAGTAAAGGTGAAACTCTATCGTGTGGTTATGAAGTCAACTGCCAGGGCCAAGCAGTGTACATGCAGGTGGTAAAACCTAGGGGACGCCATTCACACTGTCATTTGCACCTAGAGCTGTGCCGTACACGCCCTGCACCCCATACAGGGCAACCCTGACAGCTGCCTGAAATGGCACCTATAGGGACTGCAAAAATGTCACTGGAGTACATCAGCAATACGGCACCAGTTAACTCAGGTTTCCATGGGCAATTATGGAATAGACAGAGCTGGCAAAAAGTTGAGTCAGTCTCACTTCTATGCAAGATAGTGTCCTTGAGAAAAAAAAAATAATGTCAAAATAAGACTTTGCACTGGCCCAGCTCCTTGCCTCTGTTGAGTATTTTTACTTTGCGTGTGGCAGGTGCACCATGCATGTGGCAGGTGCACCATGCAAATGCAGACCACACCACCAACTCCCATGGTGCCAGCAGCCAGCAGCTTGAACTTGGCAAAACAGTCAACTGACACTCTAAAAGGAGTAAAGCACTGTTCGCAGGAAGCAAACACTTTATGATGTGTCAGTGTAAGTTACCATTATCTTTAGTGAATATTAGTGACTAACACTATCCAGTTATGAGTGACAGAAAAATGTGCAGTAATCTACAGTCCCAAATAAGCTTAAATGTTATGTTCAGTGCATGTTATAGCCTGAAGAACAGAAAGAAAAAGGTATACAGATTTTATTACTAGGAAATCCATTTCTCCATGGTCCTAACAAATACATGTTGAAAAAAATGTTCAAGAATATTACATAGAAGATGTGCCACACCATTAGCCTGCCCAGGAAGCCAACAGGTCTCTTGTGTCTTTCCCTGATAATCTCAGGACGCTGCCACTGGATGGCCCTTGGAAACTGTCTAGTCTAGCTGTTTTCATGCTGTTTCAAGGAGCCCAGGATGCCACAGAAGTTCCCCCAGGTCCCTGCAAACAAGAGAGACTCTGAGCCTTACCCTTCTCTAACCAGAAAGACTGTCATCTTATCTGTTTTATTTTTGGACCTCTATGTAGGTTTCATTTTTAAAAGGGTCATGTTGGCTTTTTAAAATGCAATAATTGTTGATCTAACCCAGTACCTTCATTGTTAATAGCATGGACCCTTTAACCAGGAAGTTTGGGTTCAACTCTTATCTTTGCCATTTAACTAGCTGTGTGACTTTGGGAAAATTACTTAACTGCCCTGTGCCTCCATTCTCTCATCTGAAAACTGGAGAGAGTAACAGTATCAACCTCACAGGGTTGTTGTGAGGGTTAAGTGACTAGTACTCATAAGACGCATAGAATAATGCATGGCATGTTTTAAGCACCTCCTAACTGTTAGCTGCTATAATTATTGTCTTGCATCCTCACTATACAGAAGGGGAGTCTAGGACCCAGAGAGGCAAAGCAATGCATCTGAAGTTGCCAGCTTTAGACCCAGGGCAAGTTGATCTCACACCACATGGCCAGCTCCAATTACCACCCAACTTCCAGGGAGATGGATCAAGGTTCCCAGGGATCATCATTGCTGGACCCTGCGCACCCACTGAGTTCGACACTTCCCAGCTCGAAGTGGGAGCTGATTATTTGCCAAACTCAATTAAAGAATGAATTCAGCTGTGAGTGTTTTTGAGCTACTTGAAAGGTCCTCAAAGTGGGCCTGGATGACTGGAGATGAAGGCAGCAGAGGCAGGGCTGGATGGATGTGGGTCTCTACCACCCTGCCCTGGCCAGTGCCAGCCAGTGCCACCCCCCACCCCCTGTTGGACAATCTCACCATGCAAGTGCCCTCAATTGACCACAATATGTTTAGAAAACACTATATTCCCCGTATTCTAAGATGTTCATTTCTTTTTTACATTTCAATGTTTCTGAAATGGTGATGAATCTTACAATCAATGTGTACTTTAATGCCATAGTGTTTCTTCTTTTTCCTCTGAAAAACTATTATTAAATCAATGATCTGTCTTACAACTGGTGGCATGCTAAAATAGAGAAAAGACCATACCTTGCAACAGATGCAGTGGGACCCTGGATTTTGTCTAGGAAAAGACAAGGGAGGAAAGAATGCCTAAGTCCTACTGTTAAGTGCTTGCAAATGCCCCAGCTTGTGTGCTTCAGTGAGGCTGGGCCCTGGGCGAAGGGAGAATTTGTCCCTGTGGGTAGAGCCTGGGTGTACCCCAGGCCTGGGGCAAGTAGCGGCAAGAATGACCATGCATCATGCCTGGGCCTTGCAGCATTTCCCACCTTCTCTAAAAACATCAGAGATGAAAGGCTCAGAGTTTCCTGGCCTGGAGTCCCAACAGCTGAGAAGCTGCTGAATTTACCCAGCTTCCCTGGCAGGAAAGCAAGGGGAGGTGGCGGAAAGGTGGCAACGATTCCTGCTGCTCCTCCGTGGCCAAGAAGGTGGACAGTTTGGCTCGAGGAGACTTACTTCAGGGAGAAAATAATACAGTACCTGCGCTGTAGGAGGAGGGGTTCCTGGAGCCCCCGCTTAGAGTCCCCATGATCAAGGACAGCGCCAGTTCTCACCTCTGTGTCTGGAATGTCCTCCCTGCCTTGCCAGAGTGGCCGTGAGGCACGACGGTTAAAGCCACAGCCTGCCTGGGTTTGAACCCTGGCTCTACCACTTACTAAACTATTGCTTTGTGCCTCCGCTTCCTCGTTTGAAAAATGGAGGTGATAAGAGCACCTCCCTCACAGGCTGTTACAAGAAGTAAATGAGTTAAAATATATAAAATGCCAGGAATGTGGCCCAGCACCTAGCAAGTTCTATTTAAGCGCTAGTTTAGAGTCTTGCTGTTTGCCTAGTAAACCCCCATTCACCTTTTGAAAATTCAACCCAATAATCACCTTCAAGGAGCCTTCCCTGACTACCCCCTCCCTCACTTTCTTTTCCGCTGCCTCTGTTTCTGGGATATTTATGGGTGAGGTGACTTTGTCCAGGGGAAGGGGGCAGCCAGTCTCTCCCTCTATCATCTGTGTCACACTATAATTGTCTGCTTATTTCCCTTGTTAGAGCGGGAGCTTCATAAAGGCAGGGGCTGCATCTTGATCATCTCTGCGCCGTCCTACTTAGAACAGAACCTGGAACTGAGTACCAACTCGTGATGGTTTAAAGCATGGAGAGCAATAGCATGGGATGGGATGGGATGGAATGGGAGGGGAGGGGATGGGAGAGAATGGAATGCAGTGGAACCATGGAACAGAACAGAATAGCTGTAACAAGATCTTTTCAAATCACAACAGAGACACTTGCTCAAGGTAGATTCAGGAAAATAAATAGACTTAATCTTTCTGGAAGGCAATTCACCAACTGGTGCCAACATCTTTAAGGCCTGGAACAAGCAGGTATCCCTAGGGACATTGGATCAGGGCAAGCCCTTTGAGTCCCACCCATGGGAGGACCTTCCTTCAGAGTCAGCAGAAGCTCTGCTGGAAAGGGCTCTGCCCCACGACCCAGCTCCTGACCCCCCCTCAGGTTTCGAGCTCCATGTCAGGTGTGGTGGTCCAGGAAATGGAGACCAGCTCACTACATGGCAAGTGCTGACGGGGACCACTGTCTTGGGCCCTCAGGCTCAATTAGGTCTCCAGGGAGCAGGGCTACTGAAGTTCCTGCCAGGCCTTTCTTGGGGAACCCCTCATTGGCATAACATGCCACAACTCTGCCACCAGGGAGCCGACAAAGTTTACAGCTCAGCCACCCGAGGGTCCTGTCCTGCAGAGGACCCTTGGTTGACCCTTCTGCCAAGGAAAACTCATTTTATTTAACCTTTCTTTCTGTTATGGCATTTTAAAGAAAAAGCCACTTAAGACCTGCAGTGGAAAATATACATTTTACTAGAACAATGCATACCCGAAGTACCATTTGTCTTTTCTTATCAATTCTTGGTTCATTCATCATCTTTCTTAAAAATCCATGAAGAAACAGCAGACTTGAAACTGCTGGGTGCTTTTTTCTGGGAGTTGAGGAGGGAAAGGAAGGAAAAGTAAAGGGCATCTGGACTCGTTGTGAGGGTAGCCACATTCTCTTCATGGCAACCCTGGAAAGGGCCTTCCTCACCCTCCACCTGCAACCCCACCCAGGCAACTTCATATCTGGGACCAAACAATCAACCCTTCTGCAAATGAAGCTCTGTGTTACAGGGAGAGGAAGCGTACAGTTCTGGATTCAAAGCCAGAACTGCCATTTCTAAGTCAGTCAGTTACATAAGCTTCCTGACATTCGGTTCCCCAGTCTGCAAAATGGGTATAGCAATACTTACTCCACAAGATGGTGGTAAGGATTAAATGAGAAAGCAGATGAGAAAATGTCTAGCAGAATCAGGCAAAAACCAGATGTCCAGTAGAGGATGGTTCCTTCATAAATTCAACCCCAAAGTATACAGTTTTCTGAAGCAACGCTTTCTGGTCCAGCTTGGCAGTAGGGGTGGAGGAGGTGATAAACCTTAGTGCAGAACTGAGCCCAAGGATCTTCCCCAAAGTCTTCCAGGGGTCACAGGGGTGGTTTCTCCAGGGAAACAAGGTGCTACCTCCAGAAATCTTGGGCTGCCAAACATCGAGGGGGTGAGTGGCTGCCGGGCAGGGCCAGCAAGGGAGAGCCGTCTATGTGGAAAGGGGAGGTCGGAACAGAGGAGGCGGGTGGGTAATAACAATGGCCGCTACCCACCACCGCATTTCACCTCACCACAGATCTTCAGGGCAGGCAGGTTTTAGTACCTACGTGTCCTGATGCCGTGGCTCACAGGGGTGAAAGGAACTGCTACACCACACGGTGGGCAGGGCTCTGACCAGGCCACCTGAGTGCCCTCACTCTTAACCTCTTCTCTTTAATAAAGGTCTTCCAGGAGGCAGAACCGGAGCCTCAGGAGTTGTTCTGGAAGCACCCAACATCACCACCATCCCTGCCAAGCTGGCCTCCATCCCCCAGGGCACACAGCTCAATTTCAAAGCTCCATGTAAGGCTCCATGTGGATTTCTGCAAGTAGCAAAATAAGTCGGTAGGTAAGAAAATGATGTGTTATGTATTCTGAAATTCCATGAGGAAAAGGAATCAATCACATATTACGTTCATCCAAATACTAAGTGGTGTACCTTTAATCCCCATTTTAATGATGGGTACCTCGAGGCTGAGGGAGGCTGTTTAACCTGGGTCACAGGGAGGAAAGCGGCAAAACACAGTTGAACTCGCGTCTGCCTAGCTTGGGGCCCAGGCCCTCCCTCCAACCAGCCTGCCTGAGGCTTCATTCCGTCCCCTACAGTCCTCAGGTTCACAGATGGAGACGGAAGAACTGCCTTGTTTCTTCTGCGTGCTGTGCTCTCCCTGCCTTCTACGATTTGGCATCTTTTCCTGATGTTTTCTGCTCAGTATCCCCCCTCAAACGAGAACCCCCAGCCCACCAACTGCCTCCTGGACCCCTGTCCCACCGGGCAGGAGTGCCCTCAGGAACCCCTCAGTTCACAGGGGTGTGTCCAAATCCGTCCTGGAGTCAGCATGCGGCTGCAGGCCTCATGCCTCTGGGGTCTGGGGACTCTGCTCCCACAGTGCAAATTTAGCTCAGCCTGCAGCTTGTTCTTTCTAGAAGCTTGGTTTCAACAGTCTAAATAGGGCCCCTTGGTAGAGGACAAGGCAGGAGCTGGGAACACAGTTCTGCTGTCTTTCACCACATAACTGGACAGCTTCCAGCTGAGAGCCCCACCATGAAGGGCCCCCACGTAGCTGCCTACTTGTGAGTTTGAACATTGAAGCTGACAAAGGATTTAAGGGCTCAGATTCAACTGACACAGTGCCTTGTATGTGCAGGCAGTGAACTGGGCACACCCATGTGTATTATCTCATTTGACTGTCACTCCATCTTCATTTCCCACGTGAGGAAGCTGAGGCTCAGAATATTTTCATGGCTTATGGTTGAGGGTAAGGGTCACAGGGCTAGCAAGTGGGACTGAGACCCAGGCTCTGAGGACAAGCCCAACACCCCCACAGTCCTGTCTCCCCAACATCACACTTCTGTGGAAACTATTCTGAGAAATCGAAGCAACTCCTTTCTCTCCAGAGCTATAAATATCCGGAGACAGGGAGATGAGACGAGAAAACAGACATCCTTTCCCAGGATCTGGGAGCAATTTCTTGCAAAGCTCCCAAAAGTATTTTCAGTTCTGAAAGCAAAAAACTGCCAGTGCAGATGAAAGAAAGAAAGAAAGAAAGAAAGGGCAGAGGGCAGAACATAAAAGGCTGTGCTGATCTGACATTGGGCGCATCACGGCTATACTAACACCCTAAAACCAGCAAGGACCTGCTGGATGCTGACGACGAGCGAGGCACAGGCTCAACGTGGGTTGGCTTGTTTAACCCTTACAACAGGCCCAGCAATTAAGTACTGACATGAACTCCATTTTACATTTGGAGAAACTTGGGCACAGAGAGGTGAAGTAACTTGCTCAAGGTCACAGAGCTTGTAAGCTTTAACCCCAGAGTGTGTGGCCCCAAAGCCCAGGTTTATAACCACTGTGTAGACAGCCACTGGCTGAACAGTCCAGCTTAAGACACAGCACACCTGACTCTCTGCCAGGACCCCATTCTAGGTCCTAAAAGGACAGGCAGTAATAATACTGTCCTTTTAGGACCTAGAATGGGACTCTACTCAATGTTCTGTGGTGACCTAAATGGGAAGGGAATCTAAGAAAAAGAGTGAATTTATGTGTATGTATAACTGATCACTTTGCTGTACAGCAGAAACTAACACAACTTCGTAAAGCAACTATACTCCAATAAAATTAACTTTAGGAAAAGGACAGGCATATTCTTGAGTGTTTACATGCTGCTGTGAACTTCAGCTGGAAACCCAAATCCAGCCCTGCATCCCCAGATTCCCAGAAGGATGCCAGGTGAGCACTTGGAGGGGCGGAACTATAATAAATATATAACCGTTCAACCACTCTGGTCCCTAGGGTCTTCTCTTCCACGTCTCCTTTCTTATCTTCCCCATGACCCCATGCATTTCCTCTGCCTCATTTCAGCATTGGAAGATTCATTTGCTTCAGATGCAAACCTGAAAACTGTCTCTGCTCACCAGAGTGATGGCAGGGAAGGCAGTCCTCCATTCCAGAACAAATTGGTTGCTAATCGAGTTGTCTGGAATTTAATGCCAATTTTTCTATGAAAACCATGCTAACCCAAGGAAAAGTCTCCAGCCAGCCAACCGACACAGCATATTTACCCAGAATGTACTTGCCCAACATTTACCCTAGTCTCTACCGTCCAATACGGTAGGTACTAGCCACAAGTGGCTATTTAAATTTTAAATATGTTAATTAAAATTAAACAAGTCACACTAGCCAAATTTCAAGTGTTCAAAAGTAGCAGCAGACTACCGGATACCATATTGAACTGAGCAGATCTAGAACATTTCCATCATCACAGAAAGTTCTACTGAACAGCCTGATCTAGGCTCTAGCCCCAAATTCCAACACTGCCTAAGACAATAAATTCCTTCAGAGGTTAAACCACACCACCCCTCCCAAGGGAAATCATGGTAAATGGCAGGTGATGGAGAGAGGGGCTTTGGAATCACACAGTTCCCAGTCTTTCCCAGCTCTGACACTTCCTAACCATGTCATTAGCTTCTCTGTGCCTCAGTTTCCTCACCTGGAGCATGGAGACAATGCCCTCTGCCCAGGTACCTATGAGGATCCAGTGAGATGGTGCTCAGCACACTTGGAGCTCCCTCTGTTCGCTGCTAATTCTATCAGCCACACAGCAGTGCCTGGGAACCCCAACTCTAAGCTATCGCCAGTGACTGCGCAGTCTGGGCCAGAGGTGGTGATGGTCTGAAATGGGACTCCTGGCTGCAGAGGTTGGTGGCCTCGGTGGCCTGTCCTGCTCTCCTCTCTCCATCTCTTGTCATTTCAGTCCCTGCATTGGAATGATCTGAGGCCACTTGTAAATCAGCAACCATAAGGGTACCCCAATCACACAAGCGCTGGGAGAGGAAGGGCAGGAGGAAGAGAAGCCCAGAAATCCCCCAAGGTGGCCCTGGGAATAAGAGAGAAGCCCTCGAGCGATGGAATGATCTCTTCATTCATTCAATAAGCAGTTACTGAGCATGTTAGGTCTTTGTATTAGGCACCGAGGAGACAAAGAGGAATAAGACATAGTCCCTGTCCTCAAGGCCTCCACAAACAAGAGGGTAAAACAACAGAAAATCAATCAGTGTACAAGTGTGGAAAGTGCTGTGATGATGGAAAATCCAGTGGGCCTCAGGAGCTTAGACAACCAGATGGTGGGTAAAGGGATCTTGGGAATGGGAAATGAAAAAGGTTTGGGAGGCTTCCAAGAGGTGGCGTTTGCACTAAATCTTCAAAGACAAAGTGTCAAGAGACGTCCCAGGCAGAGGAAACTGCAGGAACAAAGATATATGGGGCATGAATACCTCATGTCACTACATCAAACAGTTCCATGGAGTCAGGGGCTTATACAGGGACATGATGGGAGCTGAGGATGGAGGGAGCAGGTCATGAAGTCTTAAGGAGACAGGCCATGGTTCTGCCCCATGTACTTTCTCATTCCAAGACATGCCCGTTTCACTGTGGCTGAGAAGAGCAAGAGGCTGAGCCAAATTGCAGAGTCACATTTAAAACTACTGTTCTGGGCCTCCCTGGTGGCGCAGTGGTTGAGAGTCCGCCTGCCAATGCAGGGGACACGGGTTCGTGCCCCGGTCTGGGAGGATCTCACATGCCGTGGAGCGGCTGGGCCCGTGAGGCATGGCCGCTGAGCCTGTGCGTCTGGAGCCTGTGCTCCGCAACGGGAGAGGCCGCAAACAGTGAGAGGCCCGCGTAATGAAAAAAAAAGTTCATAAGTTAGGGATCTTTTTTTTTTTTTTTTTTTTTTTTTTTTTTTTTGCGGTATGCGGGCCTCTCACTGTTGTGGCCTCCCCCGCCGCGGAGCACAGGCTCCGGACGCGCAGGCTCCGGACGCGCAGGCTCAGCGGCCACGGCTCACGGGCCCAGCCGCCCCGCGGCACACGGGATCCTCCCAGACTGGGGCACGAACCCGCATCCCCTGCATCGGCAGGCGGACTCCCAACCACTTGCGCCACCAACGAGGCCCGTTAGGGATCATTTATACATTCTTTAAAAATTAAAAATGTATGCAAAGTTTGAGCCTTGATTGGATCCTGGATGATACCAATGCTAATAATGCATGAATTAGCACCCTTTTTCTTAAAGTGTCAGACGGTAAAATACTTCAGGCTTTGTGGGACATACAGTCTCTGTCACGACCACTCAATTCTGCCGCAGTAGCACAAAAGCAGCCATAAACAATACATACATGACTGAGTGTGTCTGTGTTCCAAGAAAACCTTCATTTATGAAAACAGGCAGCAGGCAGGATTTGACCCCTATAGCGGACACCTGCTATAAAGAACATCCTTCTGCCCAGAAGGGAAATATGAATAAGGATTGTAGATAATGGTATTGTACCGAGGTTAATTTTCCTGAGTGTGATAAGTATACTGTGGTTCTGCAGGAAAATGTCTTTGTTCTTAGGAGGAACATGCTGAAGTATTTAGAGGGCATAAAATCTATAATTAATTCTCAAATGGATCAGGGAGATAATAAGTATATGAAGAAAGAGAGATAAGGCTAACGTGGCAAAACATCAAGAATAGTGAGGCCAGGTGAAAAGTATATGGATATTCCTTGTACTAATCTTGCAACTTCTTTATAAGTTTGACATCTTTCAAAATAAAACATCTGGAGGAAAACTAGAAACTTGAGTGGCTTCAGAGGAACCAAAGTGCTTCATGAACAGACTACTCTGGACTCCCGCATCCTTCAGAGCTCTCTGACCTGAGAGCTGACCTAGGACAGGCTTGTCTTCCTGCAGGGTGGATGAGGCACACTTTGGATCATGCATCTCGTTTTTCTTGATTAGTTCTGCAATACCAGGGAAGGTCATTTGAATGCAAAAATGGGTACAGGTTCCTGGCTCCTTCTCAGGCCCCCTGTTGTCTGAATTCTTCTCTTCCTCACCCAACAGCCTGGAGACCAGTTTGCTTTTGACACTGAGCTTCAGAGGCTGTGGAAGAAGCAGGGGCTCTGAGAGCCATAAGCACTCCCAGTCGTGGGATTTTCTGCAGAAGGCAGACTCAGGAGCAGCCGCTGTGGGAAGGAAGCCTTCAGCGTTCTCTGTCTGATCAAAGGCCACCTAGACCCCGTAGGTGCTTGGTGTGATGCTTCTGCTGAGCCAGGAGCTGCTGACACTGTTGAAAGGTCGGCAACAGCACTTTCCCAAGTGACCCAGAACCCAGTCTCCAGTGATCCTACCGCAGAGTGATTTCCGAATTCTCAACTTACTGGTAATCAAGGCCATGAAAAACACTAACCCTTCCATTAAAGGAGGCATCCATTGATTTCCATTGGGAAGGTGTTTTTGGAGGCCCAGAATCTCAAAGAGCTTCAGGTCTGATTTTTCATCTGTCAAAACAATACCATAGGGCTTCCCTGGTGGCGCAGTGGTTGAGAATCTGCCTGCCAATGCAGGGGACACGGGTTCGAGCCCTGGTCGGGGAGGATCCCACATGCCGCGGAGCGACTGGGCCCGTGAGCCACAACTGCTGAGCCTGCGCGTCTGGAGCCTGTGCTCCGCAACGGGAGAGGTTGCGATGGTGAGAGGCCCGCGCGCCGCGATGAGGAGTGGCCCCCACTTGCCACAACTAGAGAAAGCCCTTGCACAGAAACGAAGACCCAACATAGAGTAAATAAATAAGACGGCATATTAAAAAATAAATAAATAAATAAAATCTTAAAAAAAAAAAAAAAAAACAATACCATAAAGTACAAAGTACATAATTCCTGGAAAGGGTTGAGGGGAACATAGTGGGAATGACCATTCAGCCCTCCCACTCTCCTGCCAAGCATGGCCTTGGAGCAATGCCAGTCAGTGGAGTTCCCTGGGCCTCCTTGGGCACCAAACCTGGCCAGCACCAACAGGGGATGCCCATCACTGGCTCTGCAAGCCAGTTCAGGCCCACATCCTCTACTGGAAAAGGAAAAGGAAAACAGAAGTCCTCCACTAATGATAGATGACATCGCTTGGGAACCAGGGCTCTGAGAGACTCAGCATACGCTTCTTAGTGTCCTCAGGATCTGGGGTCCAGAGATGTTGAAGGGTCTTTCTATCTCCAAAGACTACATCCTATGAAGATAAGCACCCTGTACATCTTCCACCACCACTTCTCCCAACACCTGCTGTGGTAGGCCACACTCATCTGCAATGACTCACTACCCTCACCCTTGTCTGTAAGAGAATTATACAACCTCCCTCCTCTTGCCTTGTGACTTACAAAGGCCCCGCCCCACTATCAGGCTCTGCCATGTGACTTGTTCTGGCCAGTGGGATGTGAGAAGACATGAAGTATGCCCCATGTGAGCAGAAGTTTTAAATGTGACTATGCAAATGTGACTAACGAGCCTCTTGCTCTTCTCAGCCACAATAAAATGAGCATGTCACAGAATGAGAAAGTATATGGAGCAGAACCACAGTCAATGCACAGTCCAAATGCAACACAAGGAAAACCTTTATAAGCCACAGAGACTGGGGGCTGTTTGTTATGCAGCCAAACTTAGCAACAAACGACTCATCACCCTCAAATACAGGAGTAGCAAGTAGGCTGCAGGGAGTCTGATGGCTCTTTATACCTTTGTCCTATGGCTCCTATCCACCACCAAACAAAGCCCAGACCCGGTTCCATCTTCACTGAGACTCATTTTCCATCCATTTACACCCAAGTCTCCTTAAGGAGTGAGTCTTTCCAGCAGCATCCTTAGATCATGACTCATTCCTGCCAGTGATTCCAGTTGGGGGAAGGAAAAGAAGGTCTAATGTTTCAGTAACACTGCTGGGGAATCTCAAAGTGAATATTCCCCCCTTCCCTCTCCTGGAGAGGCTCCATACCAGGGGCCAACAGACACTCACTGTTTGAGACAGGGAGCTCGATTGCAGGAGAGGGCACTGAGCTAGGAGTCCGGAGTGCTGGACTCCACTTCAGGGGAAGTCACTGGGCCATGCTACCCCTTAAACCATGAGTCTCCAAGGGCCTTGGTCACTTGGGAAAGTCACTCCCCTGTCTGAACTGATCAGTGGTTTCCAAGCCCATCTCTGCGTTCCTCAGATGTCTCAGCAAACCGCTGAGGTAAGAAGAAGCCTGTGGCCAGTAGGCCCTCACCCCGTTTCAGTCAAATCAGCTCTGCTTTATTCTTTTGAACATATTGGGTTTTTAAGTAACATTCTGCTTGGCCAGGAATTCTATGATTAAATGCATTCAAAACCACTGACCAGGGGGCAGTCCAGTGGTTAAGACTCCATGCTTCCATTGCAGGGGGCACGGGTTCGATGCCTGGTGGTGGAACTACGATCCGCAAGCCACATGGCACGGCCCAAAAAAAACCAACCACTGACCAGGTGATCTCTAGCACCTTTCCAGCTCTGACGCATTGTGAGCCTCTCTGACGCCCGACTTCTTGTGCATTCTGCTGCCACCTGCCTCCTTGTCACTGTAGTCAAGGATTTATTAATACCCAGAGGGCAGCCAGTGATGACTGACTGACTGACAAGCAAGAATGTAATGAGGTAGATTCTAAACAACTCAACCAAGAGTCATAAAACAGCTGCCTCTAAGTTCTGCAAGGCGATTGGACTTTGGAAGGCTAAAGATAAAAGAAAAAATTCAGTTCAAGATGCCACCATGGAAGTGAGCTCAGAGTTTTAGATTTCTGCTCGAAGTTTATCTTCTGATTGAAGGTCTGGGTAAGACCACCACCTGCCCCTACCACTACATCCCAACTGGAAAAGGGTCCTTTGAAGTGAGATTCATACTTTCAGATCACATTATATTGTCAACATGTCCTGGAAACTATCTCAGGGTGTGGAACTTTATGGGGGATTATTTATTTATTTATTTATTTTGCGGTATGTGGGCCTCTCACTGTTGTGGCCTCTCTTGTTGCGGAGCACAGGCTCCGGACGCACAGGCTCAACGGCCATGGGGCATGTGGGATCTTCCCGGACCGAGGCACGAACCCGTGTCCCCTGCATCGGCAGGCAGACTCTCAACCACTGCACCACCAGGGAAGCCCTATAGGGGGATTTATTGATCAGAATTCTCTGATCCTCATTCTGTACCACCACCACCCCCTTTTTTTCTGTCTCTCTCACATCCTCTTTGAATTCTTTTTCTTTTTTTTTTTTTTTTTTGGCTGTGTTGGGTCTTCGGTTCTGTGCGAGGGCTTTCTCTAGTTGTGGCAAGTGGGGGCCACTCTTCATCGCGGTGCGCGGGCCTCTCACTATCGCAGCCTCTCTTGTTGGAAGCACAGGCTCCAGACGCACAGGCTCAGTAGTTGTGGCTCACGGGCCCAGTTGCTCTGCGGCATGTGGGATCTTCCCAGACCAGGGCTCGAACTCGTGTCCCCTGCATTGGCAGGCAGACTCTCAACCACTGTGCCACCAGGGAGGCCCCTCTTTGAATTCTTTTAAGAAACTGTGGTCTCAGGGAGCTCATAGGCCATGGGACCTCCACCCGAAGGATAGAGAGTCTCCTGGCTTCCCAAAGCCCCAGTGGGTGGACCAACACTCTGAGCCCAAGGCAAGGGGGCGGAGTCTTAATAGTCAGGACTTCACTACACCAAGGGCCACTTCCCATCTGCCCAGGCAAACTGTGCCTCCTGAAACAACTGAACGGTGCCCCCTGTGACAAAAATCCATTCTTCCACCCAGCACCGACCATGGGACAAAGAGCGGGCTGACACCAGGACAGAACTCGGGGTGACTGTGACCTCCATTCAAGTCGCTGATAAGTAGGCAAGCAGGGCAAAGATGAGAAGTGGGGACCAGAAAACAGGGCGTGAGGTTGCTGGAGCAGGCAGAGGAGAGAAACTGAAGCAGAGATGAGCTGGTCCATGGAGACAGGAAATGTTCCAGGAAAGAGAGAAACTCCGGTTCAGGGAGATTTACATAAGAGGGATGTGAGCACAGCAGAACACTCAGGAAGTAAGGGGCTCCTTGATGGGAAATGCAGCTTGGACTTTTCCTGGCTGGGAAAACACATAGAAAGGGCCTAGATTCCTCTGTGAGCAGAGGAGAACTGAGCTCAGACGGGCTGGGAGTCAGAGGAAGAGTGAGCCCAAGACTGTGACTGGAAGAGAGAAGAACCCCATCGCATGGATCAGTATTAGCCCCAAAGAGCTTAGCACCGGGCTGAGCGTGTCGTGTGAGATTTAGTGTGTTAGACCAGGTCTACCAGCTGCCTCCCCAGCAGCCTCCCTGCTGCATTCTCGGCCCCAGCCCCTCTATCCTCCACCCCTCACTCAGAGCAGCCTTTCACCACGGCCCATCTGCAGGTCTCCTCCCTTCTCACACGCCCTGGCTGGCCTGCCATGGCCCCATCCTCCTGCCTCTCCGGCAGCTCAGCCCTGCCAGCCTTGCGAGACCTGCCCCTGCCCACAACTCCAGCCCTGTCTGCCCTCCTTCCCCTCACTCCCTAGGTTTCTCCAACACACCAAGGTCTGCTCCTCCTTGGGGCACTCTGCCCTCTGCCTAGAAAGCTTTTTTCCCAAGATTCAACTCAACAGCAACTTCTTTTCCTTCAGATCTCAGCTTAACAGTCTCAAAGCCACCCCTGGCCACCCAAGCTCGGGAAGGATCTCCCCACCAACACCTTGCTCCTCTCACCATCTTCCATTTTCCACCTTGTTTGCACTTCTTGCAAAACGTGCTGACCCGCCTTTAACATCAGGCTCCAGACTGAGGTGTGCCCTGTGGGAAAGGGATTGTCTAGTGCTCCAACACAGCCTCTGGGCCAGCCTTATGCATCTGGGCCTCAATAAATTGTGACTGAAAAAATTGAATCATGCATCACTTACTAGCCTGTAGAGAGTTAGTCTCCAAATTGCCTCCCACTACTTCCCTCTCACCATATTAAACCCATGCCGTACCAAAGACATGCAGTAATAGTGATAGGTAACATTCACTCAGTGCTTTTCATGTGACTCAGTCTTTCCTGGGTCACCTCACTGAACCCTCACAGCAACCTAAGGAGATAAGTCTTATTTCCATTTTACAGGTGAGAAAATCAAGGCTTAAAATAAATGTAATTCCTTACCCAAGAGCACATGGCTAGTGAATATCAGGGTCAGGATTCAAACCCAGGCAGACCGATCCTTGGCCCACATGCTTAGCCACCACCAGGATGGCAACTCTAGGACACCAAAGGGAAGGTCCCAAGGGTGTGTCTTTGGAGAATCAACTCCTGACCGTGTGATGGAAGGAGGAAACCAACGAGCCAGAATATGTTTCCTTAGCATTCCAGGAAACAAGGTTACTTGCTGAGAAGCGTAGCTCTCCAAAATTAGTGCCACCCTCTGAGTCTGGGCCCCTGTGTTTCCAGAAGCCCCCAGTGTTCCAGTCCTCTCAATGACTAGGTCAGATCAAAGTCAGAGGAAGTACGGGGTGAATGCCGGGTCCCTCTGGGAAGAGGCACCTCTCCCCTTGCAGGGAGAATGGGCTGTGGAGGGCGGGGTGCTGGGCAATTTTCAGATCAGGGGCCCTTTGCAAGGGACCATGCTGGCTTTGGTAACCTCGTGTCAATTAGCCGTGTCCAGGCCAAACATAATATCTTGACAAAGAATGCTTCAATTCAGTGCAAATAGAGTTTCTCCACAGAGCCCATAATAAGTAAAGAGGTTATTTCATCTAGAAAGAAATCCAATGACCTGGAAAAAATTTGGTGTGCATTAAAGCAACCATTTCCTTCACCCACATCTCAGTAAGCTCCTACTTAACGGGCAGACAGCCTTGTCCATCTGGGCTGCTGACTGTGAAGTGTTTTGCTATTTATGGAGTTCCTGCCCTGGCCCCCTGCCCTGGCTCACAGTGAGGTGTGTGCCCGGCGATGGAGATGGTGACCCCAGCAGTGGGCATCGGAATTCCTTAAGAGGCACTTTACGAATACAGATTTCCAGGCTCCGCCCCTGGGGATTCTGATTCAGTAGACCTGAGGCGAGGCCCAGGAATCTGTATTTTCCCATGCAGGCAGGCCTGTGGAGCAGTGTCCAGACATGATCAAGCAGTGGTGCAGACGCTGTTGCCATGTAGTGTCTTGCAGGGATCCAGGCTCAGCCACTCCTTCCTGTGGGTTCCTTGACCATAAAACATTCAACCTCGATTTCCTTATCTAGAGAAGGAATACACAATATATGGCCTGCTTGCCCCTTGGGCGGCTCATGGGGATCAAGGGAGATGATATGAGTAAAATAAGAAAAGAGCTAACATTTATTAACTATTGACCACGTGCCAGGCACCAGATGAAGCCCTTTGCCTGCATAACTCCGTCTTCATAAAAAAATCGTATGAGGGAGTTACTCTCATCTGTTACCTCTGTTTTAAAGATGAATAAACTGAGGCACAGAGAGTTTAGGCAACTTGCCCAAAATAACAGAGCTAGGATGTGAGCTTGGGCCCAGGCTCCTCTCCAGACCCACTGGTGAAACCTGGTAAGTGCTGGGTACGTGTAAGACAGAGGTTCTGGATCCAGCTGTCTTGCCCCATCCCTCACTGACAGCATCAGGATGTGAGGTCTAAGCCCAAGGGACCCGACAAGAGGAGCCTTGAACATTAAACTTGGCCGGCCAGTGCCCTTCTGCAGGAGGACAAGGAACAATGGCCCTCACGTGACCCACCCATCCCTGCCAGCCGTCAGGGGTGTGGAAGCATGCACCAGTTCCTGCTGACGGGAAAGAAGGAAAACACAATGACAGTAACAACTCCAGCTGGGGCACAGGCTGCCATCTTGAATTGCCAAGGCCAGAAGCCAAAAATATTGAGGAGAATTCTTAAAACAACAGCCTGGGGCTTCCCTGGTGGCGCAGTGGTTGAGAGTCCGCCTGCCGATGCAGGGGACACGGGTTCGTGTCCCGGTCTGGGAAGATCCCACATGCCGTGGAGCGGCTGGGCCTGTGATCATGGCCGCTGAGCCTGCGCGTCCGGAGCCTGTGCTCCGCAACGGGAGAGGCCACAACAGTGAGAGGCCCACGTACCGCAAAAAAAAAACTAAACAAAAAAAAACGGTCCTTTATGTTTGTACATTTGACAAGGACAAGAGGATGCTACCATTTATTGAGCACCAACTCTATGAGAAACCCTTTCAAGCTGTCATTTCTTTTAACCCTCACAGGACCCCTGTGAAGCAAGGCTTTTTCTGAGCCGTCCTACAGGTGAGAAACCTGGGTCTCAGAAATGCTGAGTAAGGTGTCCCGGGGCCAGAAAGCAGCAGACAGGGGATCTGATTTGGATGGGCCTAGCTCCAAAGCCCTACCTTTCCTGTGCCACAGCAACTGCCATGGGGCACTTCACCACCATCACAGTGACCGGCTTTGACAAGGCTCATACCTCACAACCCTGTCCTGGAAACTCCCTACATACACCTTTAGATCCGAAAGATGGAGCTCCCTGTCCTGTGGGGGAGGGAGTGGAGTGGGGCAAAGCACCCTGGAGCATGTGGGAAAGCTAAGAAGCCTGAGTTAGAAGGGGTTACAGCCTTATGCTAAGGGGTGAGCCCACCTCAATTATCAGTCAGGCCAAGATGAAAAGTCACAGTTAACCAAGCACTACTTAGCACCAGGAACTTGCTCATAGATGATATGATTAAAGTTTCACCACCACCATGCCAGGCTGGGTTTCAGCATCCCATTTTACAGATGCAGAACCTGAAGGTCCATGAAGGGGAAGGGAAAGAGGGGGGCGGGAGCGCTATTTGACCCAGTCCTCCCCCAGCAACCTGGGCCAGCCTGGGAAGACGTGCTCGGCTGGGTCAGCTAAAGGCTGCCAGGAACAAGGAACGGCTGTGAACAAACCCTCACACACCGAAGGGAAAGCTTTGGATGTTGTAAGGACAGACGGGTTTTTCTCTCCAACAAGGGCTCTGTGTGACTGAAGAGGATGTCCTATTTCCTATCTTGTATCCTCGTCATTGTCCCAATAAATCCATTTGGAGGACGCCCAGGCATGAGCGTGGACAGCAACTTTCTGAGGCTGACCTCCATCCTTCACACTCCAGGGGCCTAGTGTGTTAACCTCACCATGTTTGAGGCACTGTTCTGGGGCTTTCTGTACATGTTTCATCTGGTGCTCATGGCAACGTGAAGGGTTGGTGCATTCTATCAAGATTCTCATTTTAGAAGAAATTGCTCAGGGAAATTAGGCCAGCTCCCCGAGTCCCCCAGCTAGACCCAGGTCGGGTTGGAGTTCAAACGCAGGCCCCTGAGCCTGAGCTCTCCATGTGACACCAGAGGGTTTTTCAACAGCAGATGAGAATCTAAGCAAATCAATTATTATGGGTGTGGCTCCCCACCCCCCATGGGAGAGGGAGTCCACTATCACATGACAAGCTCCACCAGCACAACTGACAGGGAGTCCACCTTTCCCAGTGGTTGCCTATGGCATCAGCTGAGGAAATGGCCTCCCCGAAGGACAACGGCCAGGTGGGTCGGACAAAAACAAAACAAAACAAAAAACCTGGCTCCCTATTTTACAGAAAGGGCCAGAGAAGACAAGGGGCTTCTGAAGGCTACAAGTGAACCCCTGGCCCTCTAGGACCAGAAAGCAGTTAAATCTGCTCCCTTAGACTGGGAGAGTAGAGAGAGCCTGCAGACTAGGTACACAGTGGATGCGCCTTCCCTTTAGTCTGGACTTAAAGGCCTGACTGGGATAGATAGTCCTGAACTTTTGTATAAGCATGCATTGCCTTAAAACTCTCAAAACACAAGATCGTCCCTCAATTCCTAACCAAATTCTGACTAGACTGCACGATATCACATCCTCCAGAAGAAGGCATCGGACCTGGCCTCTGGCTTGGCCTTTCACCCGCTTAAAGGAATCAACAGCATCATGGCCACCAGGATGCCACGTGAGGTTTACTTAGGGTCAAAACCTGCTTCATGTCATGAAAAGTCCACCCACCAGCACCGACCACTTTCCAAGATGGCTAAAAGGAAGCCAAAGACCCTCAGTGCAGGCAAGAGCCGGTGTCAAGGGGGAATCCCTTCTGTAGGCTGACCAGGAGAGCCACACGAAACAGACGGGGCCAATTCATGGGCTCTCCCAGCAAAGGAGTCATTTTAGAGAGGCAAGGACAAGCAGAAGCACTGGTATAAATTACTCTGAGTGTTCATAAAGGCTCACCGCTCACCACTCCCGGGAGGCTAAAGAATCGTTTGCTCCAGCCTCGTAGACTCAAAGCATGCATATTAATAGTCATGATTTATCATGCGGTGTTTTTCACCAGCGTTCTTGGACCAGATTTCTTTAAGTATTTGGGTTCATCTATCTAGCATGTGCCCAGTTGAGTTACTGCTACTGTTATACAAAACGCATCATAAATCCACCATTTAAGAGAGGTTTATATAAGCCAGACTGGTGTCCAGCATCCAAGCTCATTATCATGAATACAATTAAGTCCTGGCAGGGCATCAGATGGTGGAAGCCATTTCCCTGCATCTGTGAGCCCCTGAATGGTCATGCACAGTCGCTGAGGGGGGCCCCTCAAGGCACCTCTCCCCAACTCCAGCGCCACTTGCCCGCCCTGGATCAGCCTCTGCCTTTAGGATACCACACCTCTGCTCAAGCTGTTCCTTCCCCCTGGCATGCCCTCCCTACCCCACACCTTTGCCTTCCAAAATTCTAAACAACCTTCAAGGCCCAGTTCAAGGGTTTGCTCCACTCAAGCTTTTCCTGATCATCTGAGGCAAGACCCTCCCTCTTGCCTCTCCAACCTAAGGTAGGTGAAGAGGCTAGACGAGAGATGGTAGACCCTAGGCCCAGTCCCTTCTCCTTCCAGGGACCCAGCCTCAGTTGATCAAATGACCTCAAAATTCCTCTCAGCAGAAAGTTGAATGTAGTTCTCATGCCTTGGAATTCATGCCCTGTGTTATCTTCTATATAGGTCACAAGTTCCTCATGTCCTCCCCAGCACCCAGCATGGTGTGTCCCACAAACAGAAGATGCTATGAGACTATGGAAGGGAGGAAGGGAAGATGAGCCTCTCAGCGAAGTAAGGGTCCATGTGTAAGTCATCAACTGTTCTCGAGAAAACAAGTTATCAGCATGGTCACTCCTTTGAGGAGGAAATGTGGTATCGGCCTCAACTATTGAAAACAATATCAATTCATTGAGAACAACACTGGGAGGGTTGACCTGACCCCCATTTCATAGAAGAGGACACTGGGTCAGAGTGGTGTAGCAACTCACCCAGCATCACCCAGAAGGAGACAGAGTCAGGATTTCAGGCTCTTCTGTTGAACCACCTGGCTATCTATTTTCTATTTGTTTCTGGAAGGTCAGGCCTCCTGGCATGTATGAGAGCCTGGGTAGGTGAGAGTACATGCTGCCCTTCTCTAACCAGCAAAATCCCCCTGCTGTGACTACATGTGACCTGGTTCCAGGGCACTGATTCTGGGGAGGGGTCTCTGGTCAGGTCCCCCATCACTGCTCACCAGGCTGTGGTTCCAGGCAGAGCCTCATCCTGGCTTCATTGGCCCGGGTTTGGAATAACTAAGAGAAAAATCTAAATGACAGAGCATCATATTATTCCAATGAATTTCCCCCAAAGAGATCAACCACAAGATGTTGTTGCTTTAACCAGATGTAGTGAGAGGACAGGACAGTGGGGCAAGGAGAAAGTATTAACATTCATTGACATGTTCACCTACTCTGTGCAGGCACATGCTCTGTCGTACCAAGCATCTACACATGTCAACTTCATTTAAGCTTCACAATGACCATATCAGGAGAGAGTATTATCCCATTTTACAGATCAAGAAATTGAGGCTTTGAGAGGTTAAATATTTCACCTAGGGTCACACAGTGGAGCTAGGATTCAACCCCAGGCCCACCCAACTCTGAAGCTCAAGCTGGTGTCTGGCCTGTTCCCTTAGCTGGGTTAGCACCTGGTACTAATGAGGTCAGGGCTCTGGGTGTACGGGCCACATTATCTGAGAATGAGAATGTGCTGAAACCTAGATGATCTTTTTTTTATTATTATTGTTTTTGCTTTTGCACAGAGCAAATCTCTCTCCTTTGGCTGTGGTCTGAGCCCCAGCTATCACATTGTGAATGAACTCCCTTAGTCCAGAGATGGAACAAGGTGGGGACGCTGGCAGAGGGCAGGCCTTCACCACTCCTCCACGGCAAGGCCCTGGCCCTGGCCCACCACTACTGGGTGTTAGGGGTGTGCCTTCTGTAGACAGAGACCAAAACTCAGGCTTCAGCCACGGTCAAACTATCTTTTCTGCCTTTTGGACTGTCAGGTTGTCATCTTGATGCAAGACCACTTATGGGCAGCACTGACTGGCCTCAGTTTCCTCATCTGTAAAATGGGGATAATCATACTTATCTCACAGGTTGGCGGTGGGGATTAAATGAAATAATGTATGTGCTGCGCTCAGTAAGTGCCTGGCCATACCAAGGGCTCAGTAATGTTAGCCATTACTCTAATCATTATCATCACCTTTCAAGTTCACACCCACCAGGCCCTACTGGACTCAGAAGATAGCTGGAGAGGACCACTGTGGAGTCACTGAACCATCTATTGCTCCAGGCCATGGAATGGAGCCAGGCCCTGGCTGGGGCAGCCCTGCTTATCCAGCCCTCCTCTGGGTAGGTATCCTCGGAAGATTTCCCTCCGAAAACTGCCTAGCTAATTGGCAGCAGAGTGACCACTGAATGACAGAAAAAGAGGCCATCCACGCCCCCCACCAAAGACTCAGCCCTTTCCAGCTTCTGTTTCCTTAGAGACAGTGTCATTGGTTAGGGGTCTATGTTCACTCTCTCCCCTCCAATTCAGGGAGCCTCACTGAAGCCCACAGAATCCTGGACTCCAAACACAGAAGCCAGCAATGCTGGATGATTCAGGGACAGGCCCTAGGAAAGATGGACCCTGTCATCTTAGTGGAAAGGGGAGATGGCAGGCAAGCTTCGGGCCGGCCTCTTTGTTGGGAAGCTTCTTGGTTTGGGAGGTACTTAAATACAAGCAAAAGACAGGGCTGGGTGGTGTTGGTATAGTCAAGTCTCCCAAGAAGTGAGAAACTATGCTGTATAATGAGGAGAAAGACTGTAGCAATGTGGGAGAAGGAGCAAAAAGGCCTTGACCTCAAGACAGGACCTTCCCCATGACCTTCTAGTCCTCCCTAAAGTGAAGGTGCTGTGAATGCCTCATGTGAGGCTGCCTGTGGGAATGGTTTTCTGGTCAGCGCTGACTTGAGGCAAAGCGGAGACCACAGGTGCACAGACCACAGCCTGACACGGAGGACACTCCAAGATGTGCCCTGGAATGTGCTGAAATCCTGCAGAGGCTGATGACACCCCTGGGCCATGGAATCAGGGACTGGGAGGAAGTGAGCCAAGAAAACTGGCAGGTTTGTACAAGGATCCAGGGCAGAGCATCCTGCAGGTCACGGGCTTTGAAAAGACAGATACTCATGAGAAGAAACCAAAAAGAGTAACAATGAATAATATCAAATTCAGAAGCCAAATGCTCTCCTTGCTTTCCCTGGTAACTGCTCCCCAAAACTCCCTTTTCCGGGGACAGAACACGTGGCCCAATGTTCAGCTTTCCTGTAGGTAGAAAGAACTTTAATTAAAAAGTAAATTGCAAAAAAGAAAAAAAAAAAAAAAGTAAATTGCAGCTTGAGTGTACCTGGTAATGTGTGTGATGGCCTTCAGCCAATTAAGAAGAAGTTTCCCTTTTATCCTTTCCTTTGCCAGGACGGACTGATTGCTTGGGTTTTTTTTTTTTTTTTTTTTTTTTTTATTTATTTATTTTGTAGTACGTGGGCCTCTCACTGTTGTGGCCTCTCCCGTTGCGGAGCACAGGCTCCGGACGCGCAGGCTCAGCGGCCATGGCTCATGGGCCCAGCTGCTCGGCGTCATGTAGGATCTTCCCAGACCGGGGCACGAACCCGCGTCCCCTGCATCGGCAGGCAGACTCTCAACCACTGCGCCACCAGGGAAGCCCTGATTGCTTGGTTTTTAAAGAAAAGAGAAAAAGCAACAAGACGTCTCAGGAAGAGACCCCACCTCCCAGAGTCAGGAGGTGAGGGAGCCAGGGTCACACGTGGCAGGCAGGCCTGGGCCTCCATGTGCAGGACAAATGGGCACTGCAGTCTCCTTGCCGGCCGCCACCTCCCTCGGGGACACCTACTGCACAAGCAGAGGCAGTGATTGGGAGAAGAAAGGAACGCACAATCCCAGCCCACATTTCCCTACCAGCTACTTCCCCAAATCAGCCTCGGATGCTATGTGCCTTCTTAGAAATGCAAAGGGCTACATCAACAGCAAAGAACTTGAGGCTTGAACCAACTGGCTCCCTGGAGATCCAAAAGGGATGGAGTGGCCTCTCTTTGCCCCGGGGCCTCAGGAAGGAAGGAGGTGAGGGCAGCGCCTCTGGGACAGCTGGGAAAAGGACAAGCCACTTCCAGAGCTGTACCCAGCTTGAGTTTCCTGGCCAGCGGCATCCCAGCAGACATGCAGGGCTAGCTAAGAACTGGCTATGGGCAGACAGGATCCCAGTGGGGAAAATGTGAGTCTGGGAATTTGTTGGGCCAAGTGGTGGTGATGACAGAGAAGCATCCTGCCCTGCTGTCATGGCATGGGGCCACCCACAGCTGGCTCTAGTGAGTGCCAAGTTGAGGTCCAGCTGCCACCAGCTCTTCAGGCTTGACCAGGGCTTGGAGGTGACAGACAGCAGGCTACTTGGCCAGGCTGTATGGCTTGCTCACTCCAAACAGTGATTTCCAAACCTGTATAGTCATGTGATGTGTGTCCAAAGAAACTCCTATGTGAACCTTAGTCTATAACACAGACAGAGCAGAGCTGCTCTGGAAGTGGCGGTAGAGATCTGGCCCAAGCCCCTGGATCACAGTCCAGGTACCCCATGGGCATAATCAGAAACCAGGATGATTAGATGAGGGCTTTGGAACTGACACTCAGAACTCCAGTGTGGGAAGGAGTAGTGAAAGAGGTGTGATTAAGATTAACTGATAATCTGTCCCTTTCTAAATAAACTATTAAACCCATTCCTGTATGCTCTGAGGTCATGCCAACAGACAATTTTACAAATCAACACGCTAAGCCCTGAAATGCTCAAGAGCTAATTTCCACACTTTAGCCTGGTTTCAGTTAGGAAAGAGTCCTAGGGGCGGGAGGCTGTCAGGATGCAGCTGTAACATGCTGGATCTATAACCAGCCCATGGCTGAGCTGTGACTCAGTAACTGCACCTGTACATGGCTTCACAGGACCTAAGAACTCAACAAAAGATGCTCTCCAAACCTCAGAGTGGTGGGCTTCCTATGGCAATGAGAGGAGGGCCAGAATGGAGGGAGTTTAGAAGATGGGAAGTTCTGCATCAGTCAACGTTGGACAAGAAAGAAGGGAGGGCTTCCCTGGTGGCGCAGTGGTTGAGAGTCCGCCTGCCGATGCAGGGGACACGGGTTCCTGCCCTGGTCCGGGAAGAACCCATGTGCCGCGGAGCGGCTGGGCCCGTGAGCCATGGCCGCTGAGCCTGCGCATCCGGAGCCTGTGCTCCGCAACGGGAGAGGCCGCAACAGTGAGAGGCCCGCGTACCGCAAAAAAAAAAAAAAAGAAAGCAGAAGGGAGATTAAGTGGACTAGTGAGATGGGGAGACAGAGGATGGGTGGATGGATGGATGGATGGATGAACAGATAGATGATATCTCTGTGAAACAGAGCCCTCTATTCAACAACCAGATAAACTCAGGCTTCACCACTAAATCACCTGTGACCTTTGGCACATCACATTCTGTGCTGGGCTCAGGTTTTCCAGTCTGTTCCCAGACCCCTTTGTGAAAGCACCTTGGCAGGCCCAGGGCAAACCTCATCTGTTACTGATCTTAGAGGCTGATGAGGAGGGTGCCATCCTGTTCCTTCTCTACCTTGAGGCCTAACTCTGGGTTCTCCTTCCCAAAGGTTTTACAAAACAATCCCCAAGATGTTAACCCCTAAATATTCCCGGCTGTCTCCTGCCTCTGGGCCTTTGCCTAGACTGTTCCCTCAACTTGGATTCCCTCTCTTCACCATTCTGCTACTGAACTCTTACTCATTTTTCAAATTCAAATGTCTGCAGTGCTATGCCCGGGCAGTCCAGCCACTGAAGGTTACAGATTAATGAGACTTCCACACAGGAGTAATATTTGAAATATTTATTAACTGGAATAGGATGGGCACTGCCCAAGCAGAACACCCAACTAATCCAAACAGATACTTGTCAAGACAGCCCAGATGGCCACACAAGCATGTCTAGGGACTTTCCACCCTTCCTCCACCTATCATCACCCTCCATCAGGGCTGTCTCTCCCCCTGGCCTAATGTGGACCTAACTCACTCCTGGCTCAGTAGGGCTGAAGGCAGAGGGTGAGCGACTGTACCTGCTGGTAAGCATCTCTAAGCCGCAGGATCTTCTTCCTACTCTACCCTGGCCAGGGCAACTGCAATGGGGCTTCTGTGATCTGTACCCTCCTCCAGCACAAGGGCATCCTAGTAAAGGGACACCAAGGATTATGTCCTCCTCCACAGTGCCACCCTGAAGCCTGCTTTGTGGCTCCCTATGGCCCTTGAAGAGAGGAAGACAGTGTATTTGTTGACAAGAAAAATGTATGTGTTGTGTGAGTTTTGTCTAACTGCTGGTGTCCCAAGAGAAGCAGGCTTGCTGAGGCCCAGCTGTGGCAGCCAGAAAAGCCTCATCTTTCCTAAGCTGTTCAAAGACAGGATAGAAGTGCCTTGAGAGGTGAGGCAGGGCTGGGGGAATGGGGGACAGGTGGCACAGTCCACACCGGTACTGGGTGGACTTGGCACAGGGCAGAGGGCGAGGCCAGAGCACGAGGCAGGACCCAGGTGGTCCTAGTTTCCTGGCTGTTCCCTGGATTCAGAGAATTGCTGAGTCCCACTGCCTCTGACTGATGTGACAAATTCATTTTTCGTCCAGCTACAAATGGGCTCTAAACGGAGCCAGGTGCTGGTCGTGTGTAATTCTTGCCTTCCAAGGATGCCTGCCAGGATTTTCTGCTTTTCTCACCCACCTGTAATAACTGCTGACCTCCCTACTACTTTGGATCTGAACACAAATCCAAGCAGAGCCATGAGCAGCTGAGACCCCAGTTGACCTCCCGCCCACCCAGCTGACCCCTCCTCCTGTACACACTCCTAACCCCACCGCAAGCCCAGGTCACCTACTGCAGCACCCAGAACAGGGCTACAGAAGGGTGCAGCTCCTTGTTAACTCAAGAGGGGCTGTTCACTGGGTGCTTGGTAATGCCAGTGGGCTCCAGCTGCCCACCCTGGCTAGACTTGCAGGTGAAGGTGGCGGTCTCCATACAGGGGCCTATAAAGAAAGCATGTGTCTGTTTCATGCTCAGCAGGACAGAAGCATCCAGGCTGGTCGGAGACTTGTGCTTATTCCCAAAGGAGCTGCCACCTCCCATAGGCTGGGAGCCTCTCTGCTTTGGGACTGATTGTTCTACAGGTGAGCAGTCATTCATTCAACAAGCATTTACTGAAAGCTCACCAAGTGTCAGGCATCCAGGTATGGGAGAGGCTGAGAACAGGACCAAGTCCCTGCCTTCAGGACAGTTATAGTCTCCAGGAGAAGAAAGACAACCAATGAACAGATATACTAAGTCATCTCAAGTGGGTGCACAAAAGAAAACAAAGCAGAAACAACGGGAAAGAGAAGCAAGCCTCTATGAGGAGATGAGATGTGGGCAAAGGGCCCAATGAAGTGATGAGGGGCCATGCAAGGAGCCAGGCATTCTGGGTAGACGTCCTGAGGCAGGAACAAAGCGGGGTGTTTGAGATGAAGCACAAGGCCGATGGGACCAGAACAGAAGGGCAGGGAGGCGGGCAGGGCCAGATGGCCTTTGTGGAGGTTGTGCTATCATCCCCAATTATTTTCTGCCCTCCTGTGAGAGGTTTATACACGCCCATCCGCCACCCTGCGACTGACAGTGCTATCAGGTGGGGGAACTGGATAGCGAGAGGCTATCTCACTTGCTTGGGCCAGTGGAACGTGCGCGGAAGTGACGTATGCCACTTGGAGGTGAAGCTTTGAGAGCCGTTATGAGGTTCAGCCACTGCTGTTCCCTCAGCCTGGGTCTTGGAATGAAGAGGTCCTGTGAGGCAGGGCTGTCATTCAATGTGAATGAGAAATACACCTTAGGGGTTGAAGGCATTTGATGTTACTATGGCAAAACCTAGCAGAAACACTGATACAGCCTTGCAGGTGCCATTAAAGGAGGTGGAATTTATTCTTCGTCTAATAAATAGCCATTACAGAGCTTTGAGAAAAGTGCCATGAACTGATTTCACTTTTTTTTTTTTTTTTTTTTGCGGTATGCAGGCCTCTCACTGTTGTGGCCTCCCCCGTTGCGGAGCACAGGCTCCGGACGCGCAGGCTCCGGACGCGCAGGCTCAGCGGCCATGGCTCACGGGCCCAGCCGCTCCGCGGCATATGGGATCCTCCCAGACCGGGGCACGAACCCGTATCCCCTGCATCGGCAGGCGGACTCTCAACCACTTGCGCCACCAGGGAGGCCCTGATTTCACTTTTAAAAGACCACCCTGGCTGCTGAATGGAGAACAGACCCCCCTCTCAGCCATTCCCCTCACCCCAATCACACAGCATGTCCACTGCCACACACCCCATGAGGATGTGGCCACCAGGGGCCTGTGGGAGGGAAGGGTCCAAGATACCTCTGAGCCATCCTATCCTATCCCCCATGTTATTCTATATCCCAGACTGAAAGGCACTGACCTCTCTTTAAATCCTGCCAACAAACACTTTGGAAAAAAATGTTCATGTGCTCTACTGAGGAAGCCATGAGGGCCGGCAAAGACGTGGTGTCTGCCAGCTCTTTACTGAGAAGGTGCATTCCGTTTGTCACTATATTAGGGGATTTTTCCAAAGTATGACAGATCTAAGCTTGAGAGATATTGGTCTCCCCCTCAGTTACTCATCAGGGAAGATAAAGCCAGTTCTGCTGCTGTTCCTCCATTCTTTGCAGGACCATCTCTTGAGTTCTTTCTCCTGGCACCTGGTCCTTCTGGATGCTTATTCTGTGTGCTCATATCTCCTAATTTTTTTTTTTTTTTAGTGGTATGCGGGCCTCTCACTGCCGTGGCCTCTCCCGTTGCGGAGCACAGGCTCCAGACACGCAGGCTCAGCAGCCATGGTTCACGGGCCCAGCCGCCCCGCCGCATGTGGGATCCTCCCGGACCGGGGCACGAACCCGTTTTCCCCTGCATCGGCAGGAGGACTCAACCACCGCGCCACCAGGGAAGCCCATATCTCCTAATATTTGATGACCTACTCGATGCCTCTGTATCCTCCAGAGCATCTCACACAGTGCTCAATTAGCATATTTTAAGTGAATGAGTAAATGCGTGTTATCGAAATCCATAGGTGAAAACAAAATCCAGAAGGTAAAAAGGTTGCTAGATCTGTTTCTGGCTGAAAAGTACATGAAATCTGGGTTTAATCAGTAAATGAAAAAGGTTGTAGCTACTAAATTTCTTTTCACCTGGAACCAGCAAAGGACACATTTACATCTCATCCCCCAAAGGTAGAACATCAAAAGACGAGAGGTCTTATGACATATCACTCATTCAAATGAAGACCTTCAGAAGGGCACACATCAAGACAGTTTCAATGTCCTGATCATATATGTGGCCAGAGAAAATGCTGAAAACTTCTGCTCTGCTATTTTAGTAAAGCAAAAACCAAACTGGCAATGAACACTCTCTCAGCCAGTGGTTGAATCCTTACAATGGGCCAGGCATTAGCTGGACTGGGAGGGAGAGATAAAGTTGTCCAAGGTACAGCCCTGTCTGCAAGAAGCATATAATCTCAACGCCGATATAAGACCCAAATAACTGAATTTTGATCTTGGGCAAGTCAACAGCTCTCCACAAAATGAAAGCACAAGGTCACACTCAATGAAATAGAGATGAACAAAGTTCTTATAAGGACATAAGAATTCAGAAACAAATGGTGTCATGAGCTGGCTGGCTAGAGACACTTTAAGCTTTGAAGAGTGCAGCCAGGCAGAGAGGAAAAGAAATGAGAACACACAAAGAGAAGCAAAAAGGGGAAGTAGGAGAAGAAGTGGCTCCTGGATTCCAGGGACTTGGTTCCAAAAGGCAGGACAAGTGGCCAGAGGCAATAAAATTAAAGCAAATTGTCCTGCCAACAGCTGGGGACAGGATGCTCAAGGATAGACACTGTGCTGTGCCAGGAAAGGCCTGGAAGCTATGTGCAGGAAAGAAAACACACACACACACACACACACGAGGACAGCTTGCACTTTACAGTCTTAAAAAGGGAAATCAAAGTAAACAGGAACCTGGGAGATATCAGATTATCAACAGATGGAAAGCTGATGGGAAATGCTACGAGAGAGACTGGTTCCTGTTCTCCAGGGCATTTCAACTGGTCACATTCTCACCAGTGAGTGAGGAGGGCAGAGCTCAGAGGAGCACTTCCGAACATGTAAGGAAAGAAAGAAAGACTTCAGTAAAACACCCAGAGAGCCATTTGCATCTTGACATTCCTGGGGAGGTGGAGTACAAAACCAATGAGCCATAGTGTAAATTATTCCTATTATCCAGAAATAGTTATAAGCATAGAAACACATAAAGCACTTCTGCAGCAGACTGAAGATGAAGGTTGTCTCCAGAAAAAGTGTTTGTATGTTTGTTTGAGTTGTGAGCTGAACTAGCCACTTTTGTTTTTTTTCATGGAACACTGTTCCTACTTGAAAGAAAAACTAACAGATCATAATTATTCAAAGTTGGGAATCTGGCACTCTTCTCAAAAAGGAAAGAAGTGAGCTAGTCAATTCATGGAAAATAACTGATAGTATTTTTCCCAATGATAAAATTTAAGCTATTAAGCCAAAAGAGAAAAATAGAATTTTGGAAAACTTGCGTCCACCACCATGAGCTTGACAGCTTCCCAAAACTTAAAAGCTTCTGATGCTATCAATGGCAATATTAATAAAAGTAATTTTTGTTACTGTAAAATAAAGTATTTCAACATTTAGAAGATCTGCGTAACTCAGTGAACCTATTTCTTTCCCAAATGAACAGTGCAAAGTATTACAGAATCACGCTTGGGTAAAAGATACAAGCATAAAAGTTCAAGACAGATCACTGGATTTTAATGTAACATCAAAAAGTTCACTGATGTGGTTTCAGATTCCACATTGCAACCGGCCTCTAAAAACCTACCACTTTCCAGTTTGGGTGTAGTATCAAAAAAGAATATCCATAATTATCTGAAAAAGCTATTAATATACTCCTCTCTTTTCCATCTACATATCCATGTGAAGAAGAATATTTTTCACAGACTTCAACCAAAGCAATATATTTCAACAGACCAAATGCAGAAGCAGATATGAGAATCCAGCTTTCTTTTTTCAAACCAGATATTAAAGAGATTTGTAAAAATATAAAACAATTCCACACTTCCCAATAAAGTATCTTTTGTTTTGGAAACTGCAGTTTTTTTTAATTTAAAATAATGTTATTTATGCTGACATTTAATTGGGTTTACTATTGTCCTTGGTAAATAAATCGATAAATAACTTTTGAAATTTTCTCAGTTTAAATTTCTTAATGTGATAAATATTGGTAGATGTAACCTACATGAACAAAATCTCTTTGGGGTCCTTAATAATTTGTAAGAGCATAAAGGAATCCTATGATCAAAACATTTGAAAACACAGATTTAAACTACTATTAGATGATAGGAAATTCTACTTGTTCAGGGTCCAGTATCCATAAGACCCAGGCCCACCTTCCTCCAAATCCCAAACAATGAGATCATTTTTATTGACAAGCAGATGTCAACAGAGACTTTTTTCTTGGGCTGTAAACAGTCAGGGCGAGGTTGATAAAATAATTTGTTTCAGGGTTGATATTTAGCTGGTACGTACTGGCCCCGCCATATCAGTTATTAACATACCGAAATAACTTTTTACTATTTGGTAAAAAGCCACCGTCCACCACCACCTAAGACATAGCCCCCCACCCCCCCCCCCACTATCCGGACCCCTCCCCCAGTACTCCAACCTCCCTCAAGAACCAGCAACTAAACAGTTACTGCCTGGCACAGTGCGGGGGGCGGTCTCCAGCACCCTGCTCTAGCACTATGGTCAGGGTCTATTCCAATCGGACACTGCCCAATGCCACATCAGCTGTTCATACTTTTGAATATCAACCTTTCTCAGCTCGTCCCTCAAGGATGAGAAAACTTGAGGCAACTGAGACTTTAAGGGGACAGCATTCCAGAGGGATGAACTCTGGCTGGAAATACCATGATGGCCAAGTCACTATGTCACGGAGACAGACCCTGTCAGCAAAGTAGGATTGCCTCTGAAGAATGAGTTACACACCAAATCAGTGAGAGCTGCCAAAGGTGGCTGTGGGACTCCCGTTTGTCCACAAGGTAGGAATGAGCAGGGACCATATCTATAGAAGGGAGCTCCCTGTAGCTCATCTCAGTCTTTGAATAGGAGCTCCAGACTCAGCTTTGCAGGACCACCCAGAGTCAAACAGGGGAAATATCCTAAAGTGGGAAAAGCTGAGATTGAGGCTTAAAATCTAATGTCCTCACGAATTCTGTTTCAGAAGTTACATCCCTGTGGAGTAAAACCAGTCATCAACATCAAAGTCAACCTGTAACAAGGGAAATTAATGGGAATTTTTTTCCCCTTTGACTTCCCGTGGTAGGTACTTGAAGTGAAATAGGAGGGAAAGGCCATGGCTGGTGAAGGCAAGGTAGAGCCTCACCCTCACTCTAGCCCCCAACACTCCCATTCAAAGACTTCAGCAAGAAGACCTCTTCATGACCCCAAAGATTCATATTAATCCAAAATGCAGAAATCTGAGGGGAAAAACAGGGAGAGAAACAGGGAGAGAAGGAGAAAGAAAGCGTTCCTCTAATTCATTGGCGTATCTCCCCACTAATTAATTACAGTTCAGGTGTCTCACAAATCTACATTTTCTTTTCTAACTTCCACACCCTTATACATGCAGGTCCTTGAGGCTCCTAACCCTTTCCCCAACCTTTTGCAGTTGAAATCCAATACATCTTTCAGTGATCAGTTCAAATACCTCTTTCTCCATGAAAACTTCCCCAAGCATATGCACACACCTGCTCAGCTAGAAGTGAGTACCTCCTCTGCTGACCTTCCACCACACAGGCTTGTCAGTATTTTCTTATGGCACTTATCACATTCTACTATGGGGACAGATGACCTCTGTCCATGTCTTCACCCCCATACTGGACTACGAACTTGTAGGCAGGGACTACATCTCACCCTTTGCATCCCTCTGGGCACCTAGCATAGAATCTGGCATTGTCTCTTGATTAAATCAATGACTGCATGGATGAACAGATGGAAGGAAGGAGCAATGGTGTAATGTTATACCTTGATGCCTTCCCGGTGAGTCAGTTCTTACCTCTGCATACTGGTTATGAATTCTCTCCCTGGATCAGGCAAATGCTAGGTTCAACAATATCCCTTTTTCCTTATCATTTAATGTCCTGACCAACCCCATCTTCTTCCCCCAAATCTGGTGGTTGAAGACTCAGGGATACCTTGAAGCAGGAAGAGATTCATCTGGGTCATTTCTGGGCTCTGGGGAAATTTGTAGTTCTGTTTTCTCTATCCAAAGAGGAATACTGCAAACACCCTGTGCACACAGGTAAGCAGGATCTAGATTTCAAACCCCAGCTCCGGGATTTATTGAGAGTGACTTGTGATTTGTATTTCACCACTCTCCCTTTTGATGAGAACAGATGTTATTTGTCTCTAACTCCCAGACACCTGGAACTAGGGAAATTCCCAGTGCCCACTTAATTACCATTGAACAAGCAGTGCCCATTAGAACTCTTTACCTACAGGGCATGTTTCTGCCCAAGCCTGAGGAAGCAGAATCATATACCAGTGAGCATAGTAACTACAGTCAAACCTGGCATGGTCCTCTTTATCTTGGGGAGGGCTGCATGGATGGAATCCTCATGCATGGAATCACCTTCCCAACTGATAGCAGAAAATGAAGGGACTCTGAAGCCCTGAATTAAGGGATGAAGTGTTTGAACCTTGCTGTTTAGCCATATATCCCTCCCCTGAGGGTCCTCATAGGAGTGGGGGCAGAGGCTGGGAGGGAGAGAGGGCCTGCAGTCACTTTGCAACTTGAGTCTCCTGCCATGAACCAGTGAGGAAGTGGGGCAAGAGGTGGTTTAATCCAACGTTTCTTCCAGAAGAGAAGCACATTTATGAAACCAATAGATCCTTCTTGCTTCTCTGAATAAACAAGATCTGGAGCTCTAAAAAAGAGCAAGCAGGGGCTTCCCTGGTGGCGCAGGGGTTGAGAGTCCACCTGCCGATGCAGGGCACACGGGTTCGGGCCCCGGTCCGGGAGGATCCCACATGCCGCAGTGCGGCTGGGCCCGTGAGCCATGGCCGCTGAGCCTGCACGTCCGGAGCCTGTGCTCCACAACGGGAGAGGCCACAGCAGTGAGAGGCCCGCGTGCCGCAAAAAAAAAAAAAAAAGAGGAAGCAATGCCCTTTGCCAAAGATAGCAAATACCCACATTCCAAGAGCATCTTCACATTTAGCCAGATTGCTAAAAACGACACCCAAATATGCCCCCAAGGGAAAACACTATACCGTGGCTGCCCTTTTGCTGTTCAATGAGCGTGGGAAACTGTTAGTTCCACACTTATAAGAGCTTCAACCAAGAGAGGCTTTCAGCAGTTTTTTTAAAAAGCCCTAAACAGCTGATCTGTACAAGACTCACAGCCTTGCTGAATGCTAATGACAGTTTGAGCCAGGCTGGGAAGGGTGACACAGTTTGTCCATCGTCCATCACTCCCAGCACAGCTGCTGAGTGCCACATAAGCCAGGACCTTCAAAGGCTTGATCCTGAGTCAGCTGCTCACAAAGATTCCCAACAACCTATTCTCAGATCCACAGCCCAGAGTCCATGGCAGGACACAGGGAGGGCATCCATATGTTGCACAGAACTAATGTGGCCCAGGAATGCAGAGATCACATGGTCACCTGGAGCACCCACTGCATCCAGAGCTGCAGAACTTGATCCAGCCACTGGAGTAGAATGAGAGAGAATGCAAAGAATCCAGACGTGGGGTTCCACAGACCTGGGTCCTGCTCCTGGCTCTGCCACTTGCTGCCTTTGTGACCTTATCTAGGGTGACACTCAAATATATAACAACCAGAACAGTAAGGTTATGTGGCAGAGAGTGCTATGTGTTCACTAAACCCATTTCCTTTTTCTCCTGGGCAACCAGCTAGACTACATTTCCCAGGTTCCCTTGTTGTTAGGGGGCACCACATGACTGAGTTCCTGCCAATAAAATATGGCAGAAATTATGTGCTCCACTTCTAATCCAGGCCCATGAAAACCTCCCAGGAGGTCCTCCATGTTCTCTCTCTTCCCATGTCTGCCAGATGCATGCAGAGGGTCCAGTAGAAGGCTGCAAGTCCCGAGCCTGCATCCTTGGGTGGGTGGAAGGAAAACCGCCAGCTCACCAGGAACTTCCACATTGGTCACTAGATAAGTGAGGAATACATTTTTATTGGTTAAAGCCACTGAGGTTTGGAAGTTGGTACTGCAGTTAACTTTCCTTACTCTAAATAAAAGAGGCACCAGCTAATCAGAAGGACTCTATTATGCTGCACCAACACACCTAGTATATACCAGAGGGATAGTACCACCCAACTTACTTCTGAAACCTCCATTTCCTCATTGGTGACATAGGAATGTCATTGTCTGCTCAATAAGGTTATTATGAGGATTGACTGAGATCATGTATGTATAGCATCTAAGTACAGTACTTCACCCATGGTTGACTGAATTGCATGGACTCCACTGAGTTCCTTCTCATTTGTGGTTCTCAGGTTCCTCATTTGTACACTGCAAATTACTCCATACACTCCCTTCCTCTTTTATAGGCAAGTGACAGCCTGAATTTTCTCTTTCTCCCTTATATTTTCAACCACAGTCATCCTGTCTACAAGGAAAGCAGCCCCTCAGTGAGCACTGCTGTCATTTTTAAACAATTTTATGAAAATTGTTCCCTTCTGGGTGATTGTAAGAGTCAGAGGAAGCCAGGTGGTGATGGAAGTGCATCTTCTTTGGGGCCAGGTGGAAATGAGCCCAGCCATATAGATGGGCCCCATACTCTTCGAAGGGACCAAAATACACTAGTTACAAGGTTTGAGACCCTGAGAACACACCTATAATCCTGAAAGCCAACACCAACTGTGATTAAATGCTATAAGGAATTAAGGGTTCTGGTTTTGATGTAACACGGTCATCAAGGATTCAGACTCTGTTGTCAAACCACATGCAGTCAATCCCTTTCTCACAGCGTGCTAACAGTGTGACCGTGGTTACATTATTTAATGTTTGTGTGCCTCAATTTTATCAGAAAAGGGGGATAATAAAAGTACCTATCTTGACTGTTGCTGTGAAAATAAAGTGAGATAATTCATATAAAGCACCTGGCTTGGTACCTGGCACGTAATAAATACTCAATAAACATTAGTTACACATGTCTGTTCAGCACACATCAGAACAAACTTTTCAAGCAGTTAAAGAGACTCCTATTTCTATAAGCAAGAACCTAGAAACACTGTCAATTGTCTCCAGCAGACATTTTTCTATTTAATGGCTCTAAAGAGACAGAAAAGCTTTAATCAATTCCCAGAAGTAAAATGTTAGGAAATTATATGCACAGTTACAAAAACAAAATAAAAAATGTTTCCCGCACATTGTTCAGCAGACAAAAACATATTGACATGCTGTTCCTGAAAGGAAGTGGGATGAATTTTCTAGATAATCCTGAGCCATTCATCTTTCCCCCTACTGTGTCTGCTCTAGGGCCAAAATGTACCTCCAGCCAAACAAGGGGCTCCCTCCCCCAAAGTTCCTACTATGGTTCCCTGGAGGAACCATGTTCCTCTATTCTTCCTTTAATGCTTTTTTTGTTCATTAAGTGAATATTTTCTTGTACAACATTTTAATTTCCTTAATAAGTTTTAACTATATTTCTTGAGCTATTTTCTTAGTGGTTGATCTGGCGCTTACATTATACATTTTAATCCATCCAAGCCCATTAACTTAATTCTAGTGAAATATAGAAACTTTACTCCTATACAGCTCTAGTCCCTCCTTTCCATTTTTGTGCCTCTTCTGTGCTTATCGTCAAACATATTACATTTCCATATGTTAACAGGCCTAGCAATACAATTATATAACGTATTTTGTTTATGCAATTCCTTTTTAAATCAGTTAAGAGAAAAAGGAAGAAGAAATATGGAATTATACTGTATTTTATGATTGCCTATATAATTACATTTAGCGGCACTTTTTAGTTTTTTGAGTGAATTCAGATTACTGTCTGGTGTCATTTGCACTCAGCCTGAAGAAAATCCTTTAGTATTTCTTGCAAGGTGGATCTGATGGCAATGAATTCTCTCAGTTTTGTTTACCTGGGAATGTCTTTATTTTGCCTTCATTTTTGTCTTTTTGTTTGTTTGTTTTGGTTTGGTTTGGTTTGGTTTTTTGGCCACACAGTGCAGTATACGGGAACTCAGTTCCCCGACCAGCGATCGAACCCGTGTCCCCTGCATTGGGAGCATGGAGTCTTAACCACTGGACCACCAGGGAAGTCTCTATTTTTCCTTCAAGGATAGTTTTGAAGGACAGTTTTGCTATATATAAGATTCTTAGCCACCATTGTTTCTGATGAGAAATCACCTGTTAATCTTATTAGGGTTCTCTTATAGGTGATGAGTAGTTTTGTTCTGTTCTGTTACTGCTTTCAAGATTTTTTTCATTGTCTATCACTAAATATGCCATTGGTGTACTTAATGGTGTTCCACATTTCTCTGTCTCTGCTCATTTTTCTTCATTCTTTTTTTCTCTTTTCTTCAGATTTAATCATCTCTATTGATCTGTCTTCAAGTTTGCTGATACTTTCTTTTGCCAACTCAAATCTAATTGTAAATGCCTCTAGTGAAATTTTCATTTCACTTTTTATATTTTTCAAGTCCAGAATTTCCACTTTCTTCCTTTTTATAATTTTTCTCTTTATTGATATTCCCTATTGATAAGACACTGTCATCATATTTTCCTTTAATTCTTTCAGCAAAATTTTCTTTAGTCCTTTGGATAAATTTATAATAGCTACTTTTTTTTTTTTTTTTTTTTTTTTTGCGGTACGCGGGCCTCTCACTGTTGTGGCCTCTCCCGTTGCGGAGCACAGGCTCCGGACGCGCAGGCTCAACGGCCATGGCTCACGGGCCCAGCCGCTCCGCGGCACGTGGGATCCTCCCGGACCGGGGCACGAACCCGCGTCCCCTGCATCGGCAGGCGGACTCTCAACCACTGCGCCACCAGGGAAGCCCTATAATAGCTACTTTGAGGTCTGTGTCTGGTTAAGTCCAACAGCCAGGTTCCCTCAAAGATAATTTCTGTTGTCTGCTTTTTTCCTCTTTATGGCTTACATGTTCTCCTGTCTTTGATGTCTTTTAAATTTCTGTTGAAAACCAGACATTTTAGATAATATATTTTAGCCACTCTGGATACTGGTCACTACTCCTGCCCTCCCCCGCCCCAGGACTTGTGTTTATTTACGTATTTGCTTGTTTATTTGTTTAGTGACATAAATGGACTAGCTCAGTGACATCATTTCCTTGCACAGTGTGCAGTCTCTGATGTGATTCCTTGGAGGGTATAGCCTTGGCCCTGTGCACTCCCCCTATTCAATCCCCTGGGATGACAGTGGTTTTAGCAGGTCTTTTTTTTTTTTTTTTTTTTAACCTATCTCTTTCACTTATCTCCCTGTTAAACTTCTGGATGGACTGCCTTATTGGTATCACACCCAGCTGTTAGCCTCCACTAACTGCTACCTGATTGCTCTATTATTTTCAACAGTACTTTGAGGCATAAATTGCTCCAGAGTCTGATCCACTTAAGTTCAGGCTTCTTTGCAAGGGCAGTCTTTGAGGCCAGTCTTTAAAGCTTGCTTTGACCCCAAGAAGGTTCTTCTCAGATACCTCCTTCTCTGGTTCTATCCGTTAAATGTCCAGCTGGTGTAGCTTGCCTGCTGTCTCTCATGTTGCTATTATGATACTACTAGCATCCTCTTAAATACTCACCAATTGCTTTTAGGCTTGAGATTTCTCACACTTTGTTCCAAATAAAGTGGAGAGCTACAGAACTCTGTGTTCTCACAGCCCACCTCTCCCCCTAGGCAGGATCTCTGTACCACTGCTCTGGAGCTAAGAGTGGGAATGGCAGTCCACTTCTCTCAGTGACATACCTGCTCTATGAGTGGGGTATCGGGTAGGGATGGCAGCCACTAGTCTTCTTGGATTGCCTCTCCTGGCATGGGAACTTCACCCCATGTGTGGGTTGGGGTGTGGACAATTAGGGCCCAGTATGCTTGACCAAGGGTAGAACTTTCTTGCTACAAATGGGGGCTGGATGGCAGAAAGTCCCAGACCTCTTGGCCATGCTTGCATGGAATAAAGCTTCTGCAACACAAAGTTGGGAGAGATAAGAAATAAAGTGTCCTGACCCTCCTGGAGAGAAACTGTAGCCTTAGAATAGGAGCGGGAGGGGAAAGGGAGCCCTGTCTTCCTATCCATATCTGCCCAGAGAAGAGCTTCTGTCTCATTGTGCTCGTGTTCAAGGAGAGAGCAGGTCATGGCTCAGATGTCACAGGTTGTTGATATTCTTACGGAGATATAGTAGATTTTCTTGAATTAGTGTTTCTCCATTTGATGTATGCCCTTAGAACAACTTTCAGAGACTTTAAATGGTTGGGATTTTTAAAATAATTTTCCCCAGTTATGTTTGTTTCACTGGGGAGAGGCTCCACAGAGATCCTCACACTGCCATTCCTGAAGTGCGTCTCCTAACCCCATGTGATTTGCACTAAAAAATAACCATTTAGGGAACAGCTGGCTCCATTTACCAATGTTGTTTACTTCACTGTGACCATATTTTCTAAATTAAAAATAAGGGGCAAGGGCTTCCCTGGTGGCGCAGTGGTTGAGAGTCCGCCTGCCAATGCAGGGAACACGGGTTCGTGCCCCGGTCCGGGAGGATCCCACATGCCGCGGAGCGGCTGGGCCCGTGAGCCATGGCTGCTGGGCCTGCGCGTCCGGAGCCTGTGCTCCGCAACGGGAGAGGCCACAACAGTGAGAGGCCCGCGTAACGCCAAAAAAAAAATAAATAAATAAGGGGCAGGACTTCCCTGGTGGCACAGTGGTTAAGAATCCACCTGCCAATGTAGGGCACACAGGTTCGAGCCCTGGTCCGGGAAGATCCCACATGCCGCAGAGCAACTAAGCCCATGCGCCACAACTACTGAGCCTGCGCTCTAGAACCCATGAGCCACAACTACTGAGCCCACGTGCCTAGAGCCCATGCTCTGCAACAAGAGAAGACACCGCAACGAGAAGCCCGCACACTGTAATGAAGAGTAGCCCCTGCTCGCCACAACTAGAGAAAGCCTGCACGCAGCAACAAAGACCCAACCCAGCCAAAAATAAATAAATAAAATATTTTTTAAAAAAGAAAAGAAAAAATAAGGGGCATGTGGTCTGGCAAGGGCTTTGTACTGCTTCCAGGTAGGGGAGTTGATATGGGTAGGTAAACTTTGGAAATAGTAGAATTTACAATTCATTTAGATGGTTTCTGGGGACAATAGATAGAATATTTGAAATTCAGCTGTCCCAGAAAACATAGGGATATATAGCTGCTAAAACTCTTGTTCTCCTTAAAAGTTAGAAGGAATTCATGGCTGATACAAAGTCTCCTTTGAAAGGGGACACTTCTAAGTTGTATCTTCCCATCAACGATCTCAATTTGTGTTTGGTGCTTCTCCACACACAACCAATTAATCCTAATGGGAATTCAGCATGGAGAGAACTGGATTCTAAACAAATACCACCCAACAGCCAAGACTAAGTCTTGCCACACAACACCCATCCACCAAGGCTAGAAACAGGCTGCTTCGCTTCAACTCTGAATCAGTCACCACCCCAGCATGCAGAATCTAGAGAGTTTTCTGTCTCCCAGGACTTGGGAATTTCTCAGCTGAAGCCTAGGAATATGGAAGTAGGTAAAGGAATGTGGCCTGGCAAAGGGAGGGAAAAAAATAGGATTGTCTCTGAGACTTCATTCTCCAATTTTCCCAAAATCAGACTGAAGTCACCAGGGAAATCTGGTTTTGAAATGATAGACAGCCACAATCCCTTCAGCCGTCAGGGTAACACACCCTTCCTGGACATATGCACCTGCCTAACTGCTTGACACTGTGTACAAACTGAATATGCATGATCTTCATGTTATCACAAAGGCTATACTTTTAAATGTTTCTACCCAGTATTTAAAACCCTTTTTCTGTCCTTAAAAAGACGCATAGATTTTACTGGATCGACTGCTATTTGAGACGTCTGGCTAGCCAGGGACTGCATGGACTATGGAATACAGATTTCCAGATCAGGGGAAAGAGGGACAGAAAGTACTGGAGTCAGAGTGATTACAGTATATAGCCAGTTTATTATCTACAGAGTGAATAAGTATGTCATATATGTATAATCATTTTTCAATAACAAGTATGGGTTTGATTAATAAGTTAAAAATCCACTTAAAAGCATTACTGAATTTCTGATTATCCTTTGTCACGTGTGGTCTCCACTGACAGGTGGTGACCATGCCAGGTACCTGGCTAGGTTTCAGTTTCAGGACCAGCAAGGTAAGCCAGGCTTACAATTCAGATGACCCATCGTTGAGCCCACGTTGCTAGGGAGAGGGGAGGGACAGAGTGGACAGGCAGTCTGCTTCCGGTCCTAGATACTCTGGGTAGCCTCTGGCGACATCACGCCAACGACTGGCCATACCAGAATTTGAGCCGAATCTGTCTGACTTCAAAATCCAGCACCTTGTCTGAGCTGGAAGAGGCAGGGTTGCTGCGTATCAGAAAGCCACTTCTGGGACCAGAACCCAGAGTGCCATTTCAGAGCTTCGAGAAGCTTCCTGGATTTTGCTCCTGTTTTCTCAAACTGGCAAAGACCAAGTGGCCTCCACTCTCAAGGCAAAGAGAAAGTGATAAGGAAATTGGGAAGCTTTTCTGCCCCAGGGAAGAATCAGGCTCAGTGACAGTTTGGTATTAACTAGCTCAGCCATGCAGGGAGGCATAATTAGTTTCCCAGACCAGAGCTTCATTCCACTGGTCCCCCACAACCCAAGGGCTACAGAATCTGTTTGAAATGAAAAGAAAAATAAAATCATCGCTCTCCTCAGCTCACCTATTGGGCTATTGCTCATAGCCACGAGCAAAAGATGAGGCAGCCATCTGTCTGCTGAGGTATGAAAAAGAATGGAATAGTCATTTTTAAATGACATTTTCAATTTTTCCCCTATGTCTACTATGCCCTCTTCCACCCTACTACTTAAATGACTCTTTTCAAATCAAAAATATCAGGGAATAATGGGAAAAGAAAAGTTGTAGTAATCCGTGGCTCCTGCTAACAGGCTGCTCTGTCCTGGTAGGCAGAGTCCTAGGAGAAACTTCCTGCCCATGTCCTGGGTGTACAGACTGCAGAGGGTGGGAAAAGCTGTGCTGGGCCTCTGTGAAGACCTACACCCATGGGTGGGTGATTCCCTAGGCAGCCCCCGGGGGACCAAGGGGTCTGGGCTGCCCGATTTCCAGCCCTGCTTCTGCCCATGATGCCCAAGGAATTTCAGCAGTGCAGGAAGGAAAAACCCTCTCTTGACCCTGGAGTTGTCCTCTGAGAGTCCTCTTTCCCCCCTGCACACACTTCTTGCCACCTCTCTCCTGAGGGTGAAAGAGCAAGTCCCAACTCACCACCATCACCCTGGAGACACCCTGAGAGGGCGGGATCCATTCTGAGGTTCTCACAGGCCTCAGGGTAGAGAGGAGGCCGAGTCCACGTGGGAAGCCAAAAGCCAACTTTCCCTTAGCTCCGGGCCCAGAGGAGTTCTTTATCCTGTCTTGGAAATTAAGCTATACTTTCTCCTTCCAATTGACTCTCCATGTATCCATTTAAATGACCTCAACTTTGTCCCTCCTCCTGAAACACAGACACCCTGTTCAGCTGTACCTTTTCTGGAATTATTCTCTGCTTTTGGTGCAGGTTTATTTTTCCCTTCTGTGCCCACAAGATTGCTTTCATTTGAAAGTGACCACAAGTGACAGCTTTATTACAAGAAAGACATTGAGGGTCCCCTGAAGGCTCCAGGCTTTTCTCACCAGCTGATTCCTGGGAGATCTCAGGGCAGGAAAGCACATTTTACACACACACACACACACACACACACACACACACACACACACACACACACACACACACACACACACACACACACACACACTGAACCACAGCTTCCCTTTGATTAAATCATGAAACAGCAGTGTAAGCTATGAGGGGCCAGGAGAGAAAACCCAGGAGTGCGTATTTTCCTGTCCCTGACCAAGAAGGAGGACAAGCATGAGACAGCCTCACAGAAGTCACCCCCAAGCCTGGAGGGATGAGAACCAGCTCTTCGGGCACCTGGCTTCCCTTCCAGACAACTTTGAAGCCTGAGACCCGGTTGTGAATTTTCTTACTAAGTGGTTTTAGTCAGGCCTGCTTATTTTTTCATTTAGTCACTCAACAAATTCCTACTTAACCCAACTATTGTACATGCCCTACTGGCATGTAGTTTCCAGTGAAACACTGGAAAATGGAAAAAATAGGACCCTGTCTCCACTCGCAAGGAACTCACAGTCCAATGGGAAAGCAGATCAACAGTTACAGTACAGGACAAATTTCTCACCTGTAAAATGGGGCTCGGGATCTTACAGGCTTATTTTAAGGATTAGATAATACGTGGAGGATTAAACAGTACCAGACATCTAGTCAGTGCCTGATAAGTGTCAGTTTTTCTCTCTTTTCCTCTCCTTGACACAAGATCTCTGCCCCTCCTCCATCTGCACCACTGCGTGGGTTTGAAAAGCTGGGAAGAAGCCTGCTGCCCATATTAAGACTGCATCATCAGGAGCTCCCACGTGCTGCTGGACCTGAAGACAGGTCCTGCTCAGCAGTGCTGTGTCCCCAGTCCTGAAGATGATCCCAGGTGGTGGGGTGCAGGCCCCAAGGACCCAGACAGACCAGGAAGAGGGGACTGGGCCTCCAGTCTCACCACATCTAAAGGAATCTGCCCATCCTTTGTCCCTTTAGCACCTGGCTTCATCTGAGAATATACAACCAAGGATTACTTCCCACTGCAGAAATTTCTTCTGAGGTTGAGGGGAGTAACTGGATGCAAAGGGAAACTTTCTAGACCTGATTCAGGACCCTTACATCCCCATCCCAGAATCTCTAGCACGTGGGGCAGGGCCTTCAGGGCGGTCACCTAGTTGCTCTGGGCCTTGGATCTCTCGACACAAAGTTAGACGGTGAGGATGCTCCTGCTCCTTCCGGGTCTAGCGTGCTCTGATTCTCAATAAAGATCCTTCGGACGAGAGCCTTCACAGTTGACATCTGACTTGAGAACTGCCAAAGTTGGAGGGCTCAACCTTTTTTGCTAATCGACGAGGAAAGAGGGAAGGACTGCATTGAGCTGCACAACACAATACTGTTTCCTAATATTAACCAGGGTGAAATAAGACATTTAATTTTTGATTTACAAAAATCAATGCATACTTTCTGTACTTCTAAAGTAATTACAAACTCAAAAATACTTATGTCTGTTTGGCTAAAAAACAACTAGCTGTTGTTGAAAAACATTCAAAATTCACAATTGTATAGTTTTAGGTATATAAAAGAATCATTTTAATTCTTTTGTTAAGGCGATTATCATCTCCCTACTCATAAGGGACCAAAATAACTCCCACTAATCAAGAAATGGTTCATTGCCCAGGAAGTTTAATAATGATTTAGTACGATTATCTCTAGCAAAAAAGCAAAACCATCCCTCAGTTTTCTGTCACTAGCAAAGGATCTTTTTCAAAAAAGACTTTAAATAGATGAGTACTAAAAAAAAATGTACTGTGTCCCTTCCCAATATGAAACTACATCTATTTCTGAGTTGTAAAGAACGTATATTAAAATTATATCATGCAACAAAATGCACATTTTGTAGGGGGGAAAGAAAGAAAAGATTAAATTGAATCTTCCTGACAACTGGCTTAAATCACACCTTCCTGCCTGCAATTGAAATTATAAGTCACATTGCTTTGTGTTAAATCAAATTCACCCCAGCAGGAAGACAGGCTGCTGCGGCTCCGGTTCTACTGGGAGGTGGGTGGAGATGGAGGAAAACATTTCTCTCCTCTAGGAGGCTCTTCTTCCACCAGGGATTTGGGGAAATGAGACTCTCTGGCCAGGTAACTGGACACCTTGCATAACTCTCCCACCAGCCAAGGTTTCGACAAATAGTGCATTCCTGACATTGTCCCCTGCCTACTGCAATGCCAAGTGGGTTTTACAAAACAAATATTTCTCTACAAATGAGTGCAGGTCCCCAGGTCAGCAGACTTAGAATTTCAGAGCAATAGTCAAATCAAACTGAGACACTCCAGATGTCTCAGCTGAGAAGCTGTCACCAGCGTGAGGCTGGGCTTCCCTCTAACCTCACTTCTGACCATCTCAGGCTCGTCTTAACCGGAGAAGTCCTTACAAACACACCCTGTGTAAATGAACTGAAACAGGGTTCAAGGCTGACCGTCTAGGTGTTACAACCAGAAAATATACTCCTGAGCGTATTTTCTATGCCAGCTCCAAGAGGGAAATGTGGTGGGAAAGAAGGAAAGAGGGAAAGCAGGAAGACTGCAGAAAAGAACATGTTCCCCGCCCCCATGCCCACCATGTGATAGGCAGGGTGAGGTGCTGTCCTGTACCTCATTTAATCAGCACCTCATTTAATTTAATTTCACCTCACTTAATCAGCACAACTATCCTACAGGGTTTAAGGAGAAGTCGTCCTCATTTCTGTGGTTAGGGAAACTGAGCACAGGGAAGTGAAGAGACTTGCCCAAGGTCACCCAACCTGTAAACAGCAGCACTGAATCCGACCACTCTACATTTTTTTTCCGTACTTCGCCATGCTCAGCAAGACTCAGGTCTCCCACTTCCAGGCAACTGTTTGTTTTACTTACTGCCTGAACTTGCTCTCACCTAATCTTGCCTACTCCACTCCTCTATATCCTCCTCATTCTTCAAAGATGTGTCATAAGTCCCAGTTCCTTGGTGAAGTCTGTTGTACCGGCACACTCTTCCAGAATTCAGCGTTAACCCTCATTACATTAGTTAGTTTGCGAAAGATCCTCAACTGTTTCTTGTGTTGTCTTCCTAGCCTGATGATGAGCTTTGCAAAGCGAAGGACTCTGTCCTACATATTTTGTCATTTCCTGACACAGCTGGCACAGTGTCAAGCCCACAGGAGGTGCCTGGAAGCAGCCACAGAACAGCCTGAATTGGTGCCTTTAAAAGCTGGGCTCCTCTGCTCATCCCTTCCAGGGGCTCCCCTTTTCTCCCAGAGCATTTCTCCCACAGTGGCCTCCAAGGCCTGTACAACCTGCTCCCCATCTGGCCCCTCTCTGGCCTCACCCCCCACCCCTTTCTCCCACAGTCACTCTGCCCTGGCCACACTGCTCCCAATACACATACACCAGGTACATTCCTGCCTCAGGGCCTTTGCACTGGTCGTTTCCTCCACGTGCAACTCTTCCCCTTGACAGCGCTCACGCCTAATTTTCTTCAAGTCTCTCCTTATCGGAGAGCACCTGACTACCTAACTTAATTGCAAATCTTTCATGTTTTTGTCTTTGTTCCACTGACATACCCCCAGCATTTACTCAATAAATGCTAATTGGACGAAGGAAGGGAAGAATCTGAGCATGGGACCAACAGAAGGTAGGAGTACCTCCCAGGTCACTGTCAAACTCCAAGCCACAAGAGAGGGGAACAGGAACTTGAAAGCAGGACTGCAGTTTCTCCAAACCATCCCAAGCCTCCACCCCAGGGCCCAGTAAACAATGCCAGACTTGGGATCCATCTCCAACACCTGCCCACAGAACTAGCGGCCCAATATTATATACACTTGAGCCCAGATATTCCACTTTCTCGATTAAATGGCAGTTCCTGGCACACCTGGACATGTCTGCTGTTTCCTCTTTGTGCACCTCTCCCCTCTATGGCCCCCAACTCAACCGCATGCCCTGAGCCTGGAAGACCCCCCAGTGAAGCTTTGTCCTGAATGAGCGGAGGAGGTGGTCTTGTTCACACTAAGTCTTCTGGAAACTGATACTGCTGGCTGCGAAAAGCCAGGCCTGGAGCCTCTCTCAGCCTTCCACAGCGCTCCGCCCTATCAGCTCCTGGCACGGGCAACCTCCTGCATCTCCAGGGAAGGACACTGACAAAACAGTCGCTTGGTAACCCACCTCAGGGCCCTGATACTCTCATGAATCCTTCTTCCAGTCTCATCTACCACCTTTCTGCTAAGAGAAAGGGATGATCCTGTTTTCTCTTAATTAGCATCACTGGAGCAGGAAAAACAAGAGGGTCCCTAGCCCCTCACTAAGGGGCTTGAGAAAGGTAACTTACTAACTGTATCATGTTAATGACAGTCACTGAGACTTGATTTCCTCATCTGTAAAATGGGGGTAATGACATCATCCCCCAGGGTTGCTTACAAAGTTAAAATGAAAGTTAAAGTGTATAACAGGTGCTCAACAAATATTAATTCTCTCTCTCTTCCAGTCTCTCCTCCAGATAAGTTGAGACCTATTTCTACAACCCTTCCTCCCTCGTTCTTTTTCCTAAGTTTTGAATCATTGATAAAATTCTCTTTCATCATTTTCCACTGGATTCCCCTTCTAATAAAAATCCTCAGCTTCTGATAAGTTTTTTTAAAGCCTGGCCCAATTATAGACTTGAGAGTCTACGTCATAATTCCCGCATGTTATAATTTCCTCCATGTTATACTTTCCTCCATATACCCTTTTAGAAAACAAAGCAAATCAGAGGATCAGTTAATTATTAAACTGAGATTTAGAAATGGAAGAAACCAAAATGTTAAAAGACTCTTCTCCAAGCCCCGTGAACTTAGAGGCAGGTCTAAAGCCTCACCCACACCCCGCCCATTCCTCCGTGGCTCCTTCTGTTGCATCAGAGAAATACGATGATGACTAATTAGACAAAGTCTGTCATACTCGTCGAGATCCTCTGAGGCAGGAACCACATAAACACAAGCATCGTAACTCCAGTAAAGAGAAACCAGAAAACCCCTCTGCTCTGGGACCCTACCCATCCAGAGCGAAATAAATCTGAAACAGAAGATCAAAAAGGATCTTCCACATGGATAATAGAAAATGTCACCAGCATAAACAGGAAGAGAGATTAGTTCAATAAAGGAATAAAGTCACATCTGTGGGTCTCAAGTAAGATTTTTGCTTACTTTTAACTTCCCAGCATATAACTCACAAGGTTATTAATACGGACTCCTACTGTTGTGGGCAAATAAACAGCTGCTGATGTTTTGTGCCCAAACCACTTTATTAGAGCTTTCCTTTACAGCAATTGTTTTTTTCCTTTCCAAATCCTGAGAGGCTCAGACAGCTGAAAAAAACAGGGAGCGCTAAGGCAGAATGAATAACAAGGAGGCAGCCTGTGTGGGCAGGGAAAACAGGGCAGGGGCTGCTGGGACCCTCACCGTCCTCTTTACGACTCTTGGACAAAGTCACCGTTCAAGAGCAGAGAACAGAAGACACAGATGTGGTGCAATCAGAAGGGCTGTTTTTGCCACGATGCTACGAGTTACCATTAAACAGAATGTACCAATGTGAGAAGATGAGGATGACCAACCATCCAGGTTTGCCCAGGGTTGATGGGCCTCCTTGGACCCAAGAATTTCAGTTTTAAAAGAGTGAAAGTCCTGAGCAAACAGGATAAGTTGGTCACCCCAGGAGCCACATGACTGTGCCAGTGCACGGGAAAGCACTCAGCACTGGGCCTGGCATGTTGTAAGTGCCCGAAAGTCACATGTGGAATCTGAATGAGCTCTGGCCTGCAGCTCACACAGTCTGCTTTTCCTATGAGGCCAAGCTCCTGGGGGGGCCACAATCATCCAAGAGAAAGAGCTTTCCAGAGCCTCCGTGCTGGCACCTCACTGCACCTTCCAAACAAGGCCTTCTCCCTCTGGCACCCCAACTCCAAGGTTCCTCACTTACACAAGGACAGACCAAGCCACCTGCCTGGATCCCTTGAACAAAATCAGCCTCCCGCTTGAACACAATCGTTGACAAAGTGATCTCCCAGTCCCTTCTCTGTGAGACTGTCATCTTCTTTTCACTTCTGGGGAGAGCACAGATGCTGAAGACAGTTTCCCTTCTTGGCTCCACCACCTATCAACTTTGTGACCTGGGGCAAACTAAGTCGCTATGCTACGTCTCAGTGTTCTCACCTCTAAAACTCTCCCTCACCATGCGGTGATGCAAGAGGGAAGAGATATGGAAACATATGTATATGTATAACTGATTCACTTTGTTATAAAGCAGAAATTAACACATCATTGTAAAGCAATTATACTCCAATAAAGATGTTAAAAAAAAAAAAAGCAATCATTCATGGAGCACACCTAGCCCAGTCCCTGACACACAAGAATAGTTCTCTTCCTCCGTTCCTTCTGATACGATCCAGCTTCAATTCGTTACATACCTGTTGCTCTTAAAATAAATCAAGGGTTTGGCTAAGATTCTCATTTGGCATTTCTGTAGCTTTAAATCTCTCCTTAGCTTTCTAACTCTTATAATCATTGGCCCAAGCAATTTTGTACTGTTCTCCTAAGTCCTCATATGCCACTAGCATGAAACTTATAAGCCCAAGTTTCAAACCCTGTCCTGCCCAGGTCCCTGAATTGCCTTCCCTCTCCTCCAGGATCTCAGCTGGCTTTCACTCTAAGTCCCCAGGGGACACAGATGGGTGAGCAAGTCAGACCAGTGAAGCTAAACAAGGTACCAGAGCTTAAGATGTAGCACCCAACCATCTCAAACAGGTGCTCCACTCAGAATCTTAAACTCGACATTGGTGGAATGAACCCATTCATGCCAAAGAGTTGGCCTAAGCCTCCTCTTTGGGCATCATTTTCCATTGTTCTCATCTGTCCTGAGGAGATGGGTGCTGATGCCACTTCTCTGGATCTCTCCAAACACTATTTTTGTCTTATAAAGGACAGTGATAATAAACATAGCCCAACAAGGTATGTCTGCCAGCTCCAGTACCATTTTAGCAATGCCATCATAGAGGAAGTCTGTCACTATCTCACTGGGGCTGGACACTTAAGGTTTTCCACTGGCATCGTTAAGGGCAGCTTCATCTCCCCAAAGCAAACCTTCACAAAACTGAAACTGATTCTTGGGCAGTGAAAGAGAACTACATCTCAGAAATGCATACCCACTGACTGGGAGGGTCTGTCCTAGCAACATATTTTAATCTATAATTGTGTAGCTAGAAAAAACTACCAAAGCATTAGTGTTCATAGAATCAGGAATCCTCTTGCATAAAGCTCCAGTTGGCTGCATTCAGCTGGGTCCATAAAGAGTACATAGACCCACACAGAAGATTCCACAACAGCAGCTGTTCCCAGTTGCTGTCACAACATATTGTATGTTGGAACATTTGTGTGGTAATTTGTTATTAACAATAATTTAAGCACCAAAGCGTATGAATGATTAAGGTTAACCATAAATTGAAGGAATTTCAAGGTTATCAGATTCTCTTGAATATTAATATGCTTTCTTAAGTGGGAGAAAAAGGGATGGAGTGCAAATGAATACAACATGTTAGGACACGCATCATCCTGGCCCTGCCCTGGGGCGTGTGCCCTGCATGTGAAGGCATGTGTGTGAGGAGAGGGGAAATATTGAAAATGCTTGTGCTCAAGCATTGCATTGTGGAATGGCACTAACTCTGACCCCGAAGGCAATGTGAGATTTGATAAGATGACAACTGTAGGCACAATGGAATAATCAAATCTCTGCAGAATTCAAGACACTCCAGCCCTAGGGAGACTTTCAAGGCCAGCATAAAAAGTGCAACCCACCATTCATAGAATCTAGACCATCAACCAGCAGACCTAACCCACTCTGCCCCTTGCTTTCTACCACAGTGCCCGTCCCACATTTACACACTTCTGCCCCTCCAACTTCATGCATAATCCTCTCTCTCCCAAAATTCCACCTTGGTGCCTTCTGACTACATTCATCACGCATATTCAGCTTGGTGTTTCCCCAAAGGACTTTCTGTGCAATATCACCTCCATCTGGACTGCCCTCCTACATGCTTCTCACAGGGCAGCCTATCTGTCCTAGTCTCCAGAATTGAACCCAAGCAATGAAACAGGGCAACAATCCTAAAGAGACCCCCAAGCCCCAAATCAAAGCAGTAGCCCATTCAGCTTTCCAAGTTAAGTCAGAAATCCTATAGGATGGTAATGAAGATGCTCCAGTAACCCTGTATGTGGCTCTGGATCCCATAAGCATCTTTGCAAAAACACAGACCAGCCAAACCCAAGGAAGTGAAGTTGAACTTCAAGGCCCTCACAAGCCAGAAAACCAGACTGTGGCTCTGCGACATTTCATTCTGAATTCTCCTTGAGATTCTATATCAACCTACTTATCAAGGGCAAATAACAATTTATGTCAAGTGAGTGGGAAAGAATGTGGAATTCATTTATTTTACAGCCTACACACTTCTGGATAAAAATGAAAATTCTTTGGCCATGCGAAAAGGTTGTATTCTTTGGCAAGGCTTTTCTACTCCATGTAGATGTGGTCCTGGGCAATTAATACAGATAACTGGGCTCAATCTCTAAATTTTGCTATTGAACTCTCTCAAAATATCAATCTCTGTTACTAATACAATTTTACATGCCACAGTTCATTCTGAAGGACAAATCGGTTTACTCTTTAAATGACACCCTTTCCTCAAATAATCTCCAAGCATTTAGCATATCCTCTTCTTTACAACCCTGCCAAGTCCGGAATCAGATGAGAAGGACACCAGCCAATTCTTAGTGACATCCAAAAGCCATAAGGGACAGGAAAAAAAAAAAAAAAAATCTCCCAACATCCAGGCCTTGGATATTTTCTGATTTTTAGGAACCATATATGCATTTGTAAATCTTGGTGAGCAGCCTACTGTTACTGGCCTGATGTACATTAATATGCACATAACATGCCTAATAAAATTTTAGGAAACAAAAGCAGTTAATAATCCATTTCTCCCATTGTTGGAATGATCTTGACTCAAAGAAGTAAGATAATGGATTTAGAAATTAGTCATATAATGTAATACATGATTAATCATGGTATTCAGAAGGGTAAATAGATGTTAGAAGAACACCACCCAGGAATTCAATATCCTTTTAGATTTGTTTACTCTCTTGCATTCTTTATGCTACCATCATCCCTCACAAAAATCTAACACTCTGATGTTTCCTTTCTCCCAAAACAGTGATTTGCAACCCTTTCTTTAAAAAGAAAGCATAGCCCTTTTAAAAATGAAATATTTTACAGAATTCCAAATATAAGACAGATGAAACAGGAACAACATTGGTTGCATGGAGGGGAGAGAATGGGTACCGGCGGGGTCCAAGAGACCTCACTTGACCCTCTTATTTCTTTTTTTCTTTTTAAATTTATTTATTTTATTTATTTATTTTTGGCTGCGTTGGGTCTTCGTTGCTGCACGCTGGCTTTCTCTAGTTGCGGCTAACAGGGTCTACTCTTTGTTGCGGTGCACGGGCTTCTCACTGTGGTGGCTTCTCTTGTTGTGGAGCGCAGGCTCTAGGTGCACAGGCTTCAGTACTTGTGGCATGTGGGCTCAGTAGTTGTGGCTCACAGGCTCTAGAGCGCTAGCTCAGTAGTTGTGGTGCACAGACTTAGTTCCTCCGCAGCATGTGGGATCTTCCCGGACCAGGGCTCGAACCTGTGTCCCCTGCATCAGCAGGTTGATTCTTAACCACTGTGCTACCAGGGAAGCCCAACCCTTTTATTTCTTAAGTCCCAGGACAAACCTTCCAGAAGCTTGGGGCTCCTGGGGACAGAGTTTGAAAATCACTACCCTAAGGCATATGTGTAAAGCAAAAATTATGTATATAAAATAGAACAGAGGCATAATATAGATTTCATTAATTAATTAATGATATCTGGAAATAAAACATATATATAAAATACACAAATCGCAAACACTGATATCCCAAGAGGAAAAACTGGCAAAGGACACCAATACGAGGTTAAAACAAATATAGGGCTGGGGAGAAGATACTAAGTTCTACAGTAATCAAAGAAGTACAAAGCAAAAGAATAGAACATTTGACAGTGGTTACATCTGCCCAGAAAAAGTTGAAGGACAGCACCCAATGCTGGCCAGCCTCCGTGAAACAGGTACAATAATACATTGCTATTGGCTGTATAGAAATACTTTCCTTTTGAAAAACAACCTTTCACAAAAATGTTCATATTCTTTGAATCAGTAGTAATCCCACTTCTGGAAACACATCATTAAAATCGTTCAGGGCCTCCCTGGTGGCGCAGTGGTTGAGAGTCCGCCTGCCGATGCAGGGGATACGGGTTCGTGCCCCGGTCTGGGAGGATCCCATATGCCGCGGAGCGGCTGGGCCCGTGAGCCATGGCCGCTGGGCCTGCGCGTCCAGAGCCTGTGCTCCGCAAAGGGAGAGGCCACAACAGTGAGAGGCCCGCGTACCGCAAAAAGAAAAAAAAAAAAAAAAAATCGTTCAGAAGAAGAACACGGTGAAGTGAAGATGTTTATTTCTGCGTTAATTATAATAGAAAAGCAAATGTTCAGTAACAGGCAAGTGGTTAAATCGATAATGGTATATTGATGGTGCAATATTATGCAGTCACAAAAATACAGTCAAATTTCTCTTTAAATATCCTCCACTTAATCACCTCTCCAGATGAAGCATGCTTGCATTCTCTCCATGAAAAACAAAACAAAACCAGGTTGCCTTTGTCCCTCTGTGTCAGTTTCTCTCTCCCACCCCATTCACATCTCCTGCTAACAACTGAGTAATACTCCTACCAAGAGTCCACTGGGTTTGTTTCCAAATGTGTTTAGACTCTTGGTACTTGTCATTGTAACAGCATAGTTTAATTACATATTATATAAACCAATGGAATATCATTGCTAAAAAGATGAGAGTTGTTTCTAAGAAAATTAATTTAAAGCCTTGGAAAGACTTATAAAGTTAGTCACATGAATAGCAGTCAAATTACTCGTGAACAAAATCACTGCAAAAGACCAGACAAAAGTCATAAAAATTTAGGCTACTACACTGCTTCATAAGCATCTTCAAGTTCTCAGTGAATGTTAAAGAAAACAGAACTAGAAATCAGACTTTGTAAACAGCACCTTATGGGAGTGGTTCATTCAAGGAAGATGATCAGAAAGGCAATGGGCAGACCTAGCCCAAAGACAAAGCCTTGGCCTTACATCAAAAGGCTGACAAATAAATGCACATTTTGAATAATATTAAAACAAAATATTTAATGCATGTATGTAAAATTTTGTTTTATTCTCCTCTTTAACCAGTTTCTCAATAAACTGACTAACTTAAACCCCAACTGTGTTGAATAAGAAGGATTCTATCGTCCTTTAAAAATGAGTTCACTACAACAGGGACCAGGAGTGTCTTCATTCACCACTGTATCCAATTTCACCTCCCCAGTGTGTTGCCTGGCACATACTAGGTCTCCAATAAATAAGGACTAAATCGATAAACTATGTAGCAAATATGGAAAAACTGCTTCTAACAAAAAGCAAACTGAGGAAAGCAGAATATTAAATTACATGTAAACCACGACTACACCTTCATCTTTAAATACGGAGGCAGATGGACACAACTAGAAGGCAATGCTCAAAATACAAAACAGTTGTTTTAGGTTAGAATGAATTGGAGGCAATTTTATACATTTTAAAATATTTTCTTCAATATTGGCACATTCTTTTACAGATTCAAAAAGATACTCATCAAAAAAAAAGAGGGGCTTCCCTGGCGACACAGTGGTTGAGAATCTGCCTGCCAATGCAGGGGACGTGGGTTCGAGCCCTGGTTTGGGAAGACCCCACATGCCACGGAGCGACTGGGCCCGTGAGCCACAACTACTGAGCCTGCGCGTCTGGAGCCTGTGCTCCGCAACAAGAGAGGCCGCGACAGTGAGAGGCCCACGCACCGCGATGAAGAGTGACCCCCACTCGCCACAACTAGAGAAAGCCCACGCACAGAAACGAAGACCCAACACAGCCAAAAATAAATAAATTAATTAAAAAAAAAAAAAGACGTTTCGGTTTCTACTGGACTTCCACAATAAGAAGTGAATCCACATTTCCATTTCCTAAGCTCTCCAACACTTCAGCCTCGTTCAGCACTTTCTACTTAACCCACTGCACCACCTCCAGCAATCCCATCTTTCTCCTCCTAAGACCAAACGTGTACTAACACTAATCTTGTGTTTCCAATCTATCAGGATGCTATTTTTAAAATCTGGAGTTACCCACCCTCTCACTTACCATCTATCTGGTTAAAAAAAAAATTATCAAAACTCTAATTTACATTCCCAAGAGATTCCCAAACACCATCTAATTAAATCATTCAATCAGAAAACAAATTAAACTGAACTACCACTGCAACCCCCAAGAGGAAAATAAACTTTTCAGTCATGACTGGAATGTAGCTTTAGGGTGACGCTCCAAAGCCTCTTCTAATTGCAAGTCCTATGGAGCATCCAGCAGAACATTCTGTGACATTTGCAGCTTCCGAGACAACTTTCCTTCCAAAGCAAAGAGGAGCCTGTGCAAGGCTCCAAAGCAAAACATAGTCGTTTGAGAATGGAAATGCTTTTATTATTGACTAACCAGTGCACTGGGGACCCTCACTGTGTACCCATTCATTCATCCACTCGTCCATCCAACACGTACTCTCTGAGGAATGTGCCAGGAACTGTCCTGGGTGTTCCACGAACACCTTTTAAGTGAATGTAACCTCTGCCTTTTGGCATGAAACAAAACAGAACCCAGAGATTCCTGAGTTTAACTATGGAAGAGTCTCCAAGTGGAAAGGCTATGACTCCATCATCCCTCAGCCACCCTCTGAAGTCTCCAAGTCTGACACCCACCCCCACCATCAAGTGACTCCAGGAGAGCACTGTTGTCCCTGTGACCCTCTGGCCCTCTTAAGAGACAGTATAGTATGTGGTTAAGAACACAGATCCTGAAGCGACATTAGCTGGGTTTAAATCCCTGCACCTTAGGCAAATCATATAACCTCTCCGTCTGTAAAATGGAGCTAATATACCTACCTCATAGGGTGAGGAGGATTAAATAAGTCAGTATACGTAAAGCACTTAAAATAATGCCTGGCACATAGCAGCTGCTCTATAATTTTTAGCTACTATTATTATCATCCCTATTCCCCCTCAGCTCAGCAGAGTAAACGGGATGGCTCAAAATGCTCTACTAACTAGAGGAAACTTGACAGTGGAGTACACACAATCAGCCCGTATCATCAAGGACAAGCCTTTGACCTTTTCCTTTCCCACCCTCTGCCTTCAGAGAGCTGCACTTGGCCAGTCCCAAACATAGTAGGCCCCTTACTTAAGGAGGTAAATCCCTAAATTTAAATTCCCCAAATACTAGCTCAGGGATGAATCCAGCACCACTGGGGGAGCTGTCACTAGTCATGGCTATGCCATCATGGCACAACCAGCCAAGCACCCTCTGCCCTCCCCCTGCTTCATGGCCAGTCTTTCCCAAATCATTGACCCTTCCCCAGGCCACTAGGGGTTGTGGTTTCTGCCTTTCCGCCTGAGAATCTGGTCGTTTCTGAATATCTACGGGACTCATAACACCGTCATTGCACATACACAAGACAACTGGAGCAACACGTGTTTTAAGAATCCTGCCCCCTCTTATTTTCCCGTCTCTCTCAATTTTTTCAGGTATATATTTGAAAGTTCCGAACAAGGCATAGCTATAAGATTTCTTGGGAGCAAAAGCACAAAGCCTCCTTTCACCTTCCACACTGCACTCACTCATTTTCATGTACAGCCTTATAAGTCACGTGACACGGTCCACATTCTACATGATAGGGGTGCATCTGGGATGAGCTCATGGGTTAATAATGTCTCCTCACTGCTTCCCAAAGTAGTACCTTGCTCACCTCCTCCCTGACCAGATAAGAAAGCACAAGAGAATCATTTTCCAGGAACATAAACACACACACACCACACATATACACACACAGAATCTGTGAATGAAAATCTCTTAAAATCTGTGGGCAAACTGGAAATGTCAAAGTAAGGTATGGCCTGTGTCTCCCTGGGAACATTCTGAATCACCCTGGAGCAAACACTGTACTTCTATTGCTGACTAATTGTCCATCTGGACCCACGGGATGGAAAAGGACAAGGAACACAGCAACAGGCACCATCAGATAGATAAACTGGTCTGCCACACAAGCCCAGTGGCAGGCTGAGAGGCAGGTATGAAGGAGAGCTGTGAACGGCGTCCTTTTCTGGGGAAATGTCAGAGCCATGAACTTGTTTTGAAGCCATCAGTCAGTCAGGAAGCACCATGGATACGCATACCTCTCCTGCACTCACCTGAACCTCCCCCTGGGAAGGAAGTATTCTGTACACGTGGGGAAACAAACCAAATGTAGAGAGAGCATCTGTCCCCACGACGGCAGGGGCAGCAGATGCAAGGGTTGGATCCTGACACCCATGCGTAAACAAAAGAGAGTGCTCCTGGGGGAGAAATATTCAACCAGATAAGGGTGCCAAGGTCTGCCGGCTGCTGAAACGAGAGCCCAGCAGGCCTGCCAGGTTTACAGGTGAACTAGGCTCAGCTGGCCCTGCCCTGCCCTTAAAAAGCTGACATGCCTGATAGAAAACAGGTGGAGCAGAGGCGAAGAAACGAGAAATGTGAACGTGAGACACGGGCATGTGTGCGCACACACGGCCGGCAGGGCCCAGAGCTCTCTATCCGCTGCCTCTGACAGCTCATCGGACACGGTCGCCTGGGAAGAGCGCTCCGTACCCCATCCTCCCCTTGGTCCCAGCCCTGGCCTCGAGCGCAGTCACCCGGCTCAGCCTTAGACTCCAGACCTACCACGCGCGGGTTTGTCTGCTCTGCCCCAGCCGCTCCCTGGGCCTGGAAGTGGAGCTACCGGAGGGAATGGCCTTCACGGCAGCACGGGGCGGGTTCTCGCGGTCCTGGCCGGAGGCACCAGCGCAGTGGACAGAGCTCCAAGCTCCCATGCTTTTCCCCCGCGCCAACACCTGCTCCTAGAGAGGGTCTTGGACCCGCGGGTAGTGGTGGGAGTGGGGACCGGTAAGGTACAGACAGCACCCCTAGCCACAGAGCCCCCTGCACTTCCAACAGCCTACAGGCCGCTCACGGCGTGGCTGGAGCTGCGCAGTCTTCCTAGCTCCGGCTCGTCCCGCAGCCTGTGGGTCCTAAATGGCAACGGCGGGGGCCGCTCGGGCATCTCGCCGTAGGCCCTACAGCGGCCAGATGAGCTCGATTGCCCGCGCGCGCTCCCTTGTACACCCACCAACATTCACACGTACGCACACCTTTAACTGGACCTGTGTGCAACCCCTCGAGCAACCAGCCGGTAGCCACACGCACACTGGGACTCGTGCGCAGCGCGCCACCACGCCGCCAGCGAGCTGCACACACCCGCTCGTGGAGCCCCGCGCACACACGTGTGCCCTGGAGAAGCGCGCAGGCCGCAGACACTGAGGGTCCCGCTCTCGGGCAAGAGCGTACACGCAGCCCCCCAAGCGTCTGCGGACTCAGCCCCGCAGTCGCTCGAGAGATGACTACCAGCCCCAGCGCACCCCGCACCGCTCTGGGCACTCCCTGGCCCCGTGGGCGGCCCAAGTTTCCCGGGGCGTCCGTACCTTGGATATGCTGCTTGATGACATTCTCCAGGTGGTCCAGCCGTTCAATAATCTTCAAGGTGTCCCCTTTGTCTTCCTCCAGCTTCTTGTCGGGTGCCGGCTCCTGTCCCCGCACATACACGCTGGCGATGTAGTTGGTGACCCAGCCCACGTAGAGCAGACAAATGATGTTGGTCATGCCGCTCAGGATCACGCAAGTGGACACCAAAGTTTTGGTCTTCCTGGTGCACACCATTCTGGGCTCCCTCCTCCATATAGAGCTCCCGGGGGCCCCTCCTCTTTGCGCACCCCGGACTCCGCTGTGCTGTGCTCACACCCGCTAGCACGCCTCCGGCCGCCGGGCGCCCGAGCACCTAAGTCCCGACGTTCTCCAAAGCCCGGACCACTGGCGGTGGAGCCGCGGTGCCCAAGTTTGGAGCTCCCGCCGCTGGTCGCCCGGAGAGCTTGACAAAGGAAATGAGGTGGATTTTTTCTTCCAAATTAAAAATCTCCGAGCCCTTCTCGGAGCAGTCGCGGGTGGTCTGCAGCCGCGCGCCCTGATACGCACGTCTGGGAAACTTTGCCACAGCCTGGGTCCGCGGCCGCGCCGCTTCCCATCGCCGGGCGCCGAATGCCTTGGCGGTCCGACCGGCCCGCGCTGCTAGAAGGACAGCGGCGGCGGCAGCGGCGGCAGGGAGAGCCGCGGACACAGCGGCCCGGCCCCCTCCGAGCGACAAGCGCCGCCACCAATCGCGCTCCGGCTCGGGAGAGGGGCCGGGGCTGGGCGGTCGCGGACCAACTGGGAGGGCGCGGGGGGCGGAGTCCGGCCCCCCGGCCCCACCTGCTGGCCGCCCTTGGCCCCCGCCCTCCGGGGACGCTCCAGAGCCTCCGCCCGCGCCCGCGCCCGCGCTGGCTGCCCCGGACCAGAAGCTCCCGGGGAGGGCGCGCCGCCAGTCCCAGCCCTAGGTCGGCAGATTCCACCTCTAGGGGGATTCCACCTCTTGCTCTTGCGCAGAAACCTCCAGTCTTCGGAGGTCGCTCGGTTCAGCGCTCTTCACTCCACCCGGCCGCGGGGCTTCTCGCGCTGATCCCACCGGCCGGCTCCTCGACCCTTTTTCTGGCTGCCAGGACGCAGAGAGGGCAGGGAAGCGTGGGCCGGATCGCCTGTCCTGTCTTGCCCTTGATCAGGCCCCGTGGGCGTCCACTTCTTCCTTGGCCTCACTTCGACCTCCACCCTGTCAGCCGGCTTCCTGGGTATCTCCAGACTCGGCAGCTGTCAAAGGAGCCAACCCTGTTAGGACTCTCTTAAAAAGATTCTGGACCACCACCACTACCATCCCCCTGGCTAGATTTTTTAAAGTCTGTGAGGCTCCCAGGACAAACTGTGTCTTGTAACCCCAGTTGTCATTTATGTGGGACCAGGCTCGTCCCAGTATGTATAGAGATCCTGCACAGAAATATCCCCGGGGGTTTAAGCTCTCTGTGAACTGTTAAGTCCCTGTACATGCTGTTTGTGATTGATGTTAGGGAGGGGAGAAATGTGCCTGACAGTAGAGGGGCGTGGCTGGACTCCAGTGACTGACACTACTTTGTCTGTTATTAGAGCAAATGTTTATTCCTGTTATCCCCTTCTGCTGAACACTCACTCACTTCTTCTCAGAACCTGAATAAAATTCCTTCAAACAAAGACTTTTAAAAACACAGATTTCTATCCTCTTCTCCATCTGTGGAGTGCATCTTCCTGTCCTGAAGAATGTCGCTTTGTGTGCCAGCACTCCAACCAGCCGTGGTCCTGGTACCCAAGGTGGCTCCCTCATGTGATGTCTTCTGGATTCAGGGAACTGCCCTGGTAAAAGACAGGAGGCACAAAACCAACGAAGGGGCACTTTATGGCCATCAGCCAGGAGCCCTTTAACCAGTGCTTTGCTTACAATAACTCCCAAAAGATGCTGTGAAAACAGACACCAACTAGAGATCTTGGAAGATTTCTCTTTACCCATAGCTGGGAAAGAGAACAGTAGGTGTGTGTCGGCTAGAGAGTAGAGAAGGATAGTATGCATGAGTCGATATGTATGCGAAAAGAAAGTACAAACTATTTCTGAAATAAAGTCAAGGTACAGAAATCTGCATCCATGAGGGAATAAAACTTGCTCTCCCTTTCTTTTCCTCTGGAAGTATAATCAGGTCACAAATGGAGGATCTGGACTTTCTTCTGATTGGATGAATTTACAAGCAATGGCCTTGAGTACAGCTAATGGCAAAGGTCTAATTATTCCTTCTGTTCCATACTCTCTCCCAGGAGGAGGCCTGGAAGTTCAGCTCTTCCCAGGATCTTCCTAAACCACCACACACAGGGCTGGACAGAGAGGAGCAATACTCATTTTTCATTCTTTTTTTTTTTTTTTTTTTTTTTGCGGTATGTGGGCTTCTCACTGCTGTGGCCTCTCCCGTTGCGGAGCACAGGCTCCGGACGCGCAGGCTCAGTGGCCATGGCTCACGGGCCCAGCCGCTCCGCGGCATGTGGGATTCCCGGACCGGGGCACGAACCCGTGTCCCCTGCATCGGCAGGCGGACTCTCAACCACTGCACCACCAGGGAAGCCCTCATTTTTCACATTCTTAATGGAAAAAAAAAAGTTTAAAAATAAGGTTCAAGGAGAAAAAGTGGATTGTGTGACTTTACATTTTGGTCCAACTGGTCCTGTCATATAATTGTGGAGGGGCTGAATGCAACAAAAGAAGAATGAGGAACAGGCTCTTCTCTCTGAAAGGTCACAAGGTGGAGCTGAGCAGTTCAAAGAATATTCACTGGAGGTGCAGCCAGTCTCCACGACTCTAATCCCACATCCACCACTTATTATGTGAGCTTGGACGAGTTTCAAAACACCAATGGGGCTCAGTTTCCCCTTATGTCAAATGTAAACAATACTTGCTGAAGAACTGGTTGTGAAGATTAAAAAAGAGAATGCACCAGAAAGGGTTTCATTAGTGCAGGATGCATAGTGGGTGCTCAGGCATGTGAGGTTTCCTTCCAGGATATGGTGAACTCTATGGGGTTCCTTGAACTCCATTTGCTGTTTAGCAATACTTTGTTTCCCCACCGACCAATATCAGTTCTCTCTCCCCTAATGGAAGTTAAAAGGAACTAAAACTTTAGGCAGCAAGGTGCTTGTCTTGCCTAGCTGAGCTCCAGCACATTGACTTTCTATTTATAATGTCTGTCTTCACCATCAGCAGGGCAGTGATCTGCATAGGTTGATAGGATGTTCAAATGGACAGCTCGTTTCAGGGACTTTTGCCCCCAGGACCCCCTAATTCCCACTCAAGACTCCTAATTTCTTGTTTTTAAACAAGTGAATTGGATGGGAACACAAAGACTTAGAAAGATTTCACAGTCACGAGGACAGAAAAGAGTTAGCCTCTATGGAAGCCCTCCTATAAACAATGCCTGGGTAAAGATTCATTTCTTTGACCCTCATTTCAATGACATTCAATCCAATAAGTAATTATTGAGCCCCTGAGGTTCTGTCTGAATAACCAGTTGCCCTGGGCCCTGCCCAGGTTACTGCAAACATGTGGATATAAACTAAGTCTCACAGTCTCAAGATGGCCCTCTTTTCTGAGGCTGGAAAGCTGCTAAAAATCATCAGGGGATCACTGTGAAGTTAATCAGATAATGGATGTGAATGGGCCTAGCAGAGACTCTAGTACAATATATTTCTTTAAACTTATGCCTAGAATTTGAACCTAGGGTCTCCTTCTACTGCTGCAAGAGGAAAGTGAGTACCGTGAAGAAACTACACAAGCAGCTAGAGATCCTTGATAGGGTCTTTGCAGCACAACCTTTGGATTTCACCCATCTTTTACACTGGGTAGGCAGCTGCCCTCTTGAGGTGATTTGGGGGGGCGGGCAAGTACGACTTCTTACCCACAAGTATAGCCACTCTATCATCCCACAAATACTGGCTATATTCAGAATATCTCTGATACCAGGGTTGGAAAAGCCAGCCATTCATGGAATTTAACTACTAGTTGATTACATTCTGAGTGGGGTACCCTGATTTGAGGGCTAAAGAGGAGCAGGGTAGCAATCTTGGCCAGTGGCAAGTCACTCATCAGAGAGTGGTGTCAGTGGTCAGCTATACCCACCAGATGGCAGCACTATGCAAAGCCTTGGGGCCAGAGGTGCCAGCTGGGATTTGGGGGCTACAGGGGAAAAATGAGCCTTGACAGTGGAAAGTCTCAGTCCCTGGGCTGGCTACATGGGAAGTGGGTTTTCCAGATCCCTAGGAGAACAGGGATTACTAGCAGGGCTTCCAGCAGGGAGGGATACAAGTTTCAGAGACAAAGGCTGCAGAGAAACAATAGATCCAAGACTGGATTCTGCCAAGCCACAGGAGTGAGATGCTATTGACAGAAAAGGCACACTTCTGAGGGCAGGATGGTGAACAAAGTGAGGAATGTTAGTTTAGTACTCACATTCTGTCAGGCCTAGTATTTTTCACATGTTGTCTCTTGAGCATAGACTAAGGAATCCAGAGAGCTGGATTCATATTCCAGGTCTGCCATGTACTAGTATGATCTTGGGCAAATTACTTAACCTCTCTGTGCCCTGATCTCTTAATCTGTAAAATGGGAATAATAATAATAATACCTACCTCCTCCTAACAGGGATGTTGTGAGCGTCAGATGAACTCATGTATATAAGGCACACTGAAGGCACTATATAAGTATTGGCTATTGTTATTTTTACCATCTCTGAGCACCAAGGTATTTGAAAGGTCAACAAAAAGAGAGACAAGCCACCCAGAGAGAACTTTCCTCTAACTAGGAGGAAAAGGTCCTAGAAACTGACTCTTGGCTCCTCCTCTTTCACCTTGTTGAAGGACCCAAAGCAACTCCTAGCTGAATCACAGGGCAGACACTTACTGGAATCTAACCATCTATCTACTTATTCATCCACTAAGTATTTCTGAGTGCCTGTTCTGTGCCAGACCCAATGCTGGCTGCTGGTAACACAGAGATGACTTACAGACCTGCACCCGTTCCCTCAAGGAGATCATTGTTTAGTGGAGGAGGCCAATAAACAACTGTAACACAGTCGGATAAGCTCTTAACTGATATACTATATTAATATGAAAGAGAAAGGCACAAGCAGTTGATAGACACACCAAATCCCTCCCAAATCAGTGATTAGGCAACTTCCGAACAGCTCTGCTTCCATTCAATCACTGGACAGCTCTGCTGGGTGGAATTTGTTCTTTAGACCTAGAGGAGGATATTTGCAAGATAATTAGTAGACCAAGGATTGATATCCAGAATATATAAAGAATTCATATAAACCAACAAAATAAAGAGGCAAAAGTATCCAAATGGAAAATGGGTCAAAAATATGAACAAGGAATTAACTAAAGAGAAGGTATAAATATCCAGTACACATGTGAAAAGATGCTTAAATTTGTTAAAAATCAGGAAATACAAACACAACGTAAAACAATTACACTCTGATAAAGATGTTAAAAAAAATCAGGAAATATATTTTTAAAATATAGGCACCATATCTCACCTATCAGATCGACAAATTTAAGGAGATGATTTTCAAGTATTAGAGAGAGAGTATAAGAGAAATAAGTACTCATATATCCTGTTGATGAAAGTGTAACTGGTACAATCACTTTGGAATGCAGTTTGGCAGTAATGATGAAATTTAAAATGCACATGCCCTATGACCTTGTACTCAAAGTGTGGTCCATGGACCAGTTGGGTGCTTATTAGAAACGCAGAGTATTAGGCCCATCCCACATCCACTGAATCAGAATCTGCATTGTAACAAAATCCTCAGATGAGTCACATAAAATCTGAGTCTCAATAAAATCTGAGAAGAAATACACATGAAACTATTAACCATAGGCTTTCTTTGGGAAAAGAAACATGATTAAGGGTAGTGATCAACTGCTGAACTTCTTACCCAGTTCATCTGTAACATCTGAATTTTTATAATGAATACTTCTTAATGTTATACTTCTGAAATTCAAATTATTATTATTTTTTAATTTAAAAAATAATTCCTTTTGTTGTGCTAAAAAATCTGCTTCACACTGGTTGCCATCCTGCTTTGTGACCTGAGCTAGTCTTGTAGGTACTCTAAGCCCGTTTCCCAATCTGTAAAAGAGGGATAATAATTACACCTCAGGGCTTCCCTGGTGGCGCAGTGGTTGAGAGTCCGCCTGCCAATGCAGGGGGACATGAGTTCGAGCCCTGGTCCGGGAAGATCCCACATGCTGCAGAGCGGCTGGGCCCCGTGCGCTACAACTACTGGGCCTGCGCTCTAGAGCCCGCGAGCCACAACTACTGAGCCCTCGAGCCACAACTACTGAGCGCACGTGCTGCAGCTACTGAGGCCCACGTGCCTAGAGCCCGTGCTCCACGACAAGAGAGGCCTCCACAGTAAGAGGCCCGCGCACTGCAACAAAGAGTAGCCCCCCCTCTCAGCAACTAGAGAAACCCCATGCGCAGCAACAAAGACCCAACACAGCCAAAAATAAATTAAAAAAATAAATAAATTTATTTTAAAAAAAAATTACACCTCAGCCCAGCGTTACACTGGTAGACTTTGAGCACAGCATACCAAACATAACTCAACCTTTGACATTCACGATGATGATTCTTCATCATCAGAAAAATGGCCATCCTTTATGATTTATGGCCATAGGGAAGAGAACAATAGGAGGAAGATTTTCCCTGAATGGAACAAATATAAAAACATGCACACACACACACACACACACACACAATTCTTGAGCTACATATACTAGTTGTAGGTGTTTCCTATTGAACAAAAATGAAAGGAATCATCCAGGTACGGGACTACTTTCACCATGTAGTGAAAGCAGGAATGTTATCAACCACCACCTCTTCCTTTTGCTTACTCAGAGCCGTTTCTTAGTTTTGTGTATCTTACATAAATAACATTATGTTGCCTGCGAGTGGAGATGTAAAACATTTGGCTTCCTGCTCTTTAAAAGGATGCTCAGTAGGTGATACGTTGATTAGGGAAGCAATAGAGCATGATGGTTATACACAGGTAACCAGACAGGCTTGGGTTTCAATTCTAGATCTGCCATTTACTAGATTTGTGAATTGGGGCAAGTTGCTTAAGTTCCTATATCTCAATAACCTCATCTGTAAAACGTAGTATCTACCTCATAGGGTTGTTGCGAAGATTAAATGAAATACTATTTGTAAAGCTTGGCACTGAGTCTGTGGTAAGCATTCAACAAATGTTAGTTTTCATAGTACTTAACACTTTTATTTAGATAATTAATTATGGTATTTCATTTCCAGTTCACAACTATACATATTTTATAGCATATATTGAGGAACCTAACTCTTCTGTAGCCCAAGGACTAAATATACATTTTTAATGTTTTATTACTTAAAGGGATAAGTATCAGTTTTCTATACAATTTATATACATAACCAAGTAAAACTATGCAGAATAGCAATGTGTCTTGTTTGACCACCTAGACTTCTAAGGCATGTAGGGTATACTAGTACTGTTCAATCCACAGAGCACTGTTCACACATATCTTGTCTTAATCTTCACAACCACCCCATAAGGTAAGTTATTATCATGCCCATTTTCCAGATGAGGAAACTGTATTTAAGGCAAACATTAATGAGTAAAAGTGGTAGATGGCTTCTGACTCCAAGTCCAGTACTCTTTCCATATACCACATCCCTCCTGGGTATCTGTTAAGGAACATCTATCTTCAGTGAAGGAATAACTGGCTGATTAAGACCTCAATAAAAAAAAGGGGGGAAAAAAAGAAAAATCCAAAGTGAGAGACCTCTTGGAAGTATCTTCATCTGAAAGAGGACTGCTAAAAACAGAAACACTGTCAAACCCTAATTGGATGTTGTCCCCTGAGCAAGGGAAAGAGCTACTAAATCCCCCCTTTCCAAAGGAGAGAACCTGGCTGGTGAAGTGGGGGAAAGGGAAGTCACATTTATTGAGCCCCTACTGATAGCAGAAGTACAGTCACAGATTTCCTCAAACCCATGAAAGGTGCTTTCCTGCTAACTCATGTGGGCTTCAGGAAGGCAGGAGAAATGAGATGGTGAAATGCCCCTCTTCTTAGAAAATGCCAGGAGGCTCCCCTCATGCCTGGTTCAAAAGATAGAAACCTCCTTGAGCTGCTTCACAGCACAGAGCCCTCCTTCCCAAAGCCTCAAAGGAATAGCACAGGACCTGTGTGAGGGATTGCTGGTGCCAGCCAGGCATAAGGAGAAGCCAGTGACCTTTTCAGGACTGGTATATGATGGTCTCGAGCATTACTGGCCCATAAGTATGTTCTGTGCTCTGCTGCCAGCCAGATGGTAAATAAAACATTCAGCAGACACACAACCTCCTCACCACAGTGAGGTGACTGGCTTGTTCAGAACAGAGTGATTTTGGTTGAAAGCACAAATTGCAAGTGGCAAGAAGCAGCTGGGAGAGAGTCAACAATCTGCTTCTTGTGACAGAGCCAGAGACCAGAGCTGGGACAGCCTGCGTTTGCAACAGACCCAGAGGCCCTCCTCAGAGAACTGTGGAATCTGTCATCACAAGACTCCTATAAACTTGGTTCCAAGACAAATGCAGATGCACACAAGTACAAAGTACTCAGATGGATGATTCCAGATAAAACAGCCTCAGCAGGTGCCAACGGAGAGGCTGATGTGGCAGTATGTATTTGCAGATACCAATATAATCACTCTTCTGACAGAGTCCAAATCCAAAGTGCATCTAGGTATTTACCAGTCATTCTCCATTGTGCATGGAATCCCTTATCCAGGCACTTGCAAGCATGATGAGGGAGCTGACAGACTCCAGAATAGAGAGTGTTCCCAAGTAGTTTGACAGAGCTACCATACAATCCAGCAATTCCATTTCTGGGTACTCCTCCAAAGACAACATAAAACAAATTCAAAAAGATATATGTTCATTGCAGCATTACTTACAATAGCAAAGATATGGAAGCAACCTAAGCGTCAATTGCTAGATGAATGGATAAAGAAGATGTGATATATAAATAAAATGCAATATTACTCAGCCATAAAAGAGAATGAAATCTTGCCACTTGCAACAACATGGATGGACCTAGAGGGTATTATGCTAAGTGAAATAAGTCAGAGAAAGATAAATACCCTATAATTTCACTTATATGTGGAATCTAAAAAACAAAACAAACAAAAATAACAGAAAAGACCCATAGACACAGAAAACAAACTGTTGGCTGCCAGAGGGGAGGGGAGGAGACAGATGGGTGAAATAGGTGAGGGAGATCAAGAGGTACAAAATTCCAGTTAGAAATGGAACAAACCCCATTACATGCAGATGTAATGTGCAGCATAGGGAATATAGTCATTAATATTGTAAGAACTTTGTATGGTGACAGATGGTAACTAGACTTATCATGGTAAAGATTTTGTAATTTATAAAAATATCAAATCGCTATGTTGTACACCTGAAACTAATATAATTTTGTAAGTCAATTATACTTCAATTAAAAAGAAATAAGTAGATAAATAAACAAATAAATAAGGTAATTGAACAAGTTCTCGGATATATGATCAATATACAAAAACCAATTGCTTTTCAGCACTTCAAATTTACTGAAAATTTGAAAACAATGAAAAAATTCTATTTATCATAATAACAACAAAAAAATACCTAAAACTCAAGCTAGCAAAAGTTCTGCAAGAGACATCAGAGCTCCAACAGTCACACTTCCAATGGTCATAGTTCTTACTCAGAATGTCATTACTGTAGTTGAGGTCCAGAGCTGGCTTCTCAGGCCTACCCAACTATCTTCTGCTGAAGATTTTTTTTCTAATGGTCCCCCAGATGGAGTCCAAAGGTCTCCAGTAAAGTGGAGGCCATGAGTCTAGCATAATTGGAAGAGGCACTAGGGGATGTAAGTCCTTATAGAATTGAGACCCAAGGGACCTCCCCATTCTTCAGACACTATTATTTCATACTTCAGCCTCCCAGATCTTAACCAGATAATGGAATTTTTTTTTTTAGTCTATTAATTATACTAACAACAAAAGAAGGCACCTGAACTAGAAGTCCTGCACGAGTCTTCCATCATCGCAGTTCCCTGGCCATACTTCTAACCACTCAAGCAAGATAACAGGTAAGTCAAGGCACCCTGGGGCTGGCATCTGACATGGCCAACTGTGAAAGGTTATGTATCAGCACCTCGGGGATGACGTCTGAGTACAGCGTGCTGGAGGGCATCCGTCCAAGACTGGAGAAGAGCCGATCTACGTCCTTACATAACAGAAGGCATCCCATACTCATTGCGGGCCGGGGCCCATGATGGCGGAGCGAGGGGGCCTAGTGAGGGGCCGGAGCCATGCCCTCACTCAAGTAAAACCCTGGAGTCCAGGTGCTGAGGGATCTGTTATACCCTGTGCTTCTCTGAGTAAGTTCCCTAGCAGCTGCGACCTTTTCCAAATCCCTAAAAGGCTGTGGCAATCTAGAAAATGTTCCTGCTGAACTTCTGAAGGCGGGGGCCCGTGGCTGTCATAGCCACTGTCACTTCACCTCAGCTCATGCTCCAGGTTCCCTGATGAGTCCAGAGGCTTTGACCAAGCTCCAGACCCTCTATTCCAGCAACCCTCGGATGGCCACCCTCAGACGGGGAGACACAGCGCTGGCCCTGAACGCTGGAGCAGGACACTAAACCCCCAGGCTTCGTTGCCCTCTTGAGATCAGCTCACCGACATTCGCAAGGGCTCCTAGGAATGTGGAGTCCTCCTGTTTTTTAAAGAGAGGTTACTTTTTAACAACACCCTGTGTTGTTGACTCCAATTAATCACGAAAGTTACCAAGTATTGACTTCACAATGGGAGGATGGCGTTGAGGTAGGGCTCTCTGCCTTTCCATAGGCTAATCCCAACCTGCGGAGCAATTTAAATGTTTATTAATATTTTTAAATATGTGTCTTTCCTTACAATCAAGCTGCCACTTTTCACAACTGCCAGTGTTCCCCCCGCACCACGGCACTCTCAAATTCTTTCTTAAATGGTTACTCTTAATCTACTACAAATTGGGAAAACAAACAGCTGAATTATTAGAATTGGATGTAAATGAGGGAAAAAAGGCCTTTTTCTTTTTTTGTTTTTTATTAATTAATTTATTTTTGGCTGCATTGGGTCTTCGTTGCTGCGCGCGGGCTTTCTCTAGTTGCGGTAAGTAGGGGCTACTCTTCGTTGCGGTGCGCGGGCTTCTCATTGCAGTGGCTTCTCTTGTTGCGGAGCATGGGCTCTAGGCGCGTGGGCTTCAGTAGTTGTGGCTCGCGGGCTCAGTAGTTGTGGCTCGTGGGCTCTAGGGCGCAGGCTCAGTAGTTGTGGTGCATGGGCTTAGTTACTCCGCGGCATGTGGGATCTTCCCGGACCAGGGCTCGAACCCGTGTCCCCTGCATTGGCAGGCGGATTCTTAACCACTGCGCCACCAGGGAAACCCTTTTTTCTTTTTTTTTAAGGCTTTAAGCAAGGGACTGAGGGACTCTCCCGTGAATAACGTATCCAAGGGTCTGACACATTTATTGGTTCACTTATTTCCTGGTTCTCAACTTTCTCACTGCTCCAGTCGCTTGCACTCCTGGCCGCACCCATCAATTCCCCATAAAGCAGCAAGAGTGATCTCCTAAAAATGCAAAAGCTAATTCTCTCACACACATACCCTCCATGCCTCTGGTCTTAGAATCCTTTAGCAGCTTCTCATTGCCCTCGGAATGAAGTCTGGCCTTCCTGTGGCCTTTGATAAGCACTGATAGCCCTGCCAGATCTGGCTTCTCCTCCCTTCCTCCTTCATCACCTCCAGGCCCTTGTATAGGTCACTCTTACCTCACCACATGCCCCCAGCTCATCTTACAGGTTTCATCTTAACCCCTTCCTCTAGAGCCTCCCTAACCCCCTGAACAAAATCATGCATCCAACATTGGTCCACGGCTTCATCTACTTCCCCGTCCAAACATTTAGCCCCAAATCAGAGCTGCATAACAGCATTGCAGATTTGTAGCTCCACCATTTACTAGCTGGGTTGCCTTAGTTGAATTACTTAACCTCTCTCAGCCTCAGTTTCTTTATCTATAAAATGGAGATAATTATTTCACCTGCCTCTTAACCCCACAGTGAGGGTTGACATGGTGCAGATAGAGCACTTAGCATGATAAATGTGATTACTGTTTTTTTGATTATCTGTTTTCCTCACCAAAATGTTAATTCCCGTGAGGTGAGGGGCCACACCTGTCTTGCACTTACCATGGCATGCAGCGTACTGAGCACGGAATCTGGAACATAGCTACTCAATTATTGCTGAACATTTGCTGAATTACTAAATGCATGTCAGTGTCCTGCCTAAGAATCTGCAGGGGCTCCCATTTGAAACTTGAGCACATTTCCATTCTTCCACATGGTGTTCTTCAACCAGCCTCTTCAGCTTTTCTCTGCTGCACCTTAACAACTTGTCTGATGAAATTCCCTTCACATCCTTTCCCTTCATCAAATCCTCCCTTTCAGAGCTGGGTCTTCCCTCCTCCAGGAAGCCTTCCTGTGCCCATTGCTCAGGTCTTCTTGGATCTCCTACTTCACATCACTCATTTTTTTCTCGATCATTCCCCAGCTCGTCTCTGCCCTCACCTCTCTGCCAGTTAATATGCAGAGTGGCCTTGAAGACAGGCTCTGCTCTACGTCTCCTTTTGTGCCCCACCCCCATCCCAGCCTTGGTTGGAGTCAGCCCGCCCTCATACAGGGTCTCTCCGCCTCCTGCTCCTTCCCAAGGGCCATTCCTTTTGATACATTCTCTCAAAACTTACATGCTTGCCGTATTTACCTCCGAGTTTCCGAGCTTCACCACGCCTCACTTAAGGTATTGACTTTTCAATTCATGATAAATTATTCAGAGCTCATTTTCAGCCAGACTCCTCTTTCCTTCAGGGCCTTCTCCCCTAGCCACAATCTCGGGGCAGCGTTTAAGTCTAATGACGTGTTTACAATTCATGCTCTGCCAGACATTAAAGCATCACGGTGCATTCAGGGATGACGAGTTGCTACTTGGGATTCTCAGCAGAGGGAAGGGCCCAGTAAGAGTGCTGCTCTGTTGTTCTTAGAGAACAAAGATTTCTGTCTCCATTGCAAAGGACCCGCATGCAGACGCGGCAGAGGGATTCTGGTTCAAAGGCAGGGCTTTCGCTGGAACTTTCCAAGCCTCCCTGAAGAGCAGTCCAGCAGCTGATAGGGACAGCCGGTCCTGATTCCAGTCAACTTTAGGCTTAAGGATTTTCATTCTCTGTGCCAGTGGATTGAATGTTGGGGCAAAAAAGGGAAAAGAAATAAAGAAAAGAAACCATAAATCTTTTACTATTGGGGCATATGAGAAAGCAAGCAAATAAGAAGCAGAACAGAATGTTTACCCTTAGGATTGAGTTTTTAAGATGGAGGCTTGTCATCCTGCTCAAAGGACCACTACCAGCCCCTGTCCCAGCCCTTCCTGTCTAAAGGTCTTGCAGCTCAGCACAAGCTCCCTTCCTGCTGGATGTTCCTGCCCCTGGCACTCCAGTTCCTTGGCTCTTGGCCTCCCAGGCTCCTAGGTGGAGACCTTGCTCCCCCTGACAGCCTCCTTAGCTGATTGTGTCTCAGATCACAGGTCACGACTATAGATTCAGGGCCATCAGACATATTAAGGTGTAATTTACATGGTCAGTAATGGGGGAAGAGGGGTGAGGGGACTCTACCATTGAGAGTCACAGGAAGGGAAGGAGACTCCCTATTGTCTTAGATGTTGCGGACATCTGTAACCTCACTTTCTTCATAATTACTTGATTAATTAATCTCCAGCCTGGGGTTTATGCTAATGACCCCCTTCAAGGGATTGACCCAGAGAATACCAGAATTGAGAGGCAGGTGACAGGACTTCTTTGGATCCCATCAAAACTGGGGTTTCTGGTGGCAACACAGAAGGGGTTGAAAACAAACAAAAATAATAACAACACACATAAAAAACAAGGAACGAAGCTTGTGCCATACCCAGAGGAAGAAAATAAAATTAGATAGCATTATGGCCACTTTTGCTCTGCCTTGAAATCCCATCTCTCCCTCCTTATTCCTCTCTCTTCCACTGGACACTAAAAGGATACAAAACCTGAGAGGATAGGACATTGTACCAGAGGCACCCACACTCTCTTCTTAGAGAAACCCTCAGCCCTGGCAGGTGCATCCTGCCACCCTGCTTCTCCCAGCACTCTCAGCCCCACCTCTGGCAAAGTTGATTGAACAAGGGATGGGTACCTCTTGGCTGGAAGTTAGCCCAATCAGATTCTCTCTCCCAAGAATCTGTGATTGGGACACAAAAGACTGAATCAGTTAGTGGTGGGGAGTAAAGGAGGGTAGTGTTATGTAGTCGGGAGATAAGACCACCATTTTTGGACAGGCCATGTGGAAGCAGAAGAAATAGAGAATATAGTTGAACAGAGAAGAATGAAGGAGAAAGAGAGAGAGAGAGAGAGCTTCTACAATTGCATTTCATGAGATTCCCCTGAATCCCAGTCAAGCTTCAGTGAATGGGTGTCCTTGCCACCCAAAGATGCCTGACTTACATTGACCTTGTATCCCTACCTCCAAGTTACTCACAAGCTTATAAAGAAATAATTCACCTGGCAATGCAAGTGGAAATAACTAACATTTAATGAGCACCTACTAAGTGCTAGAGCTATGGTTTACCAGTTCTAATCAAAACAGTCCAATGAGATTGATCGATTGATGAGTGATTTACCACCACTCTACAGCTAAGGGGACTGATGCTCACACAGTTTAGGTAACCAGTACAAGATCCTGTAACCAGAATGTAGCAAAGCCTGGATGGGAACCTGTTGGGGCTGATGGCAAACCCATGTTACTCCAGTCCCCACATTCTTCTCCAATGTGTAAGGATGTGAGGTCCTCTGCTCTGGCACCCTCAAGAAACTGTCAGGTTCGCATCAATGAGGTTTCCAAGAAAATGAAACAAACCCTTCAAGGAAAATTTTTTGTTTTTTTCAAACGTGTTAGTTGGAAATCCTAAAACATATGTGACATTTTCCTGCCGGTTTAAACTAATCACTTACTGAGCACAATGTAACATTTTCCTGATTGACTCATTCAGAAATATATGGAGGACCTCCTATTTGCCTGCACCAGGATAAGAACTAAGAATATAAAGTTGCATAAAACAAGAGACCCTCCCCCAAGGAGTTCAAAGTCTGGAGAGGAAATATACAAATAATACTCATAATCATAACCATGATCGTGGTAGCTAACTTCTTTGGTTAGCCAGTATTGTCCTTGCATTATCTTTTTTTTTAAACATCTTTATTGGAGGATAATTGCTTTATATCTTAATCCTCAGAATAAATCTAAGCAGGAGATACTATTATTATTCTCATCTTACAGAAGCAGAAACTGAGATTCAGAGAGTCCAAGTAACTTGCCGCTGCTAAATAGTGAAGCGGGACAAATTCATATAATCTATCTAGAACCTGAGCTAGTGGCGCTACACTCTACAGTTTCCTCCAAGGAAAGAAATAATTGCAAGCAGTATGATCAGGATAAACTAAAGCCAGGTACTGACTCACGATCACAAGGAAAGAGTGAGTGGGAATAGGATTTCACCAGGAGGACAAGGGAGACTGTCCAGACAAAGAGAATAGCATATTCAAAGCACAGAGATGGGAAATAGCATCAGGCACAGAGAGAGCTGTGAGTCAACTCATGCATTTGGATCATAGGTGTGGGAAATGAAGGGCAAAGGAGAAAGTGGAGAGAAATGAGAGTAGAAATACAGGAAGGGCCCAGATTTGGGACAACGTCATGTTATACCTAACTTTCCCAGAGGAAATTAGTAGGCAACGAGGGAGTCAGGTGGGGAGTGGATGGGATAATATTTGTATGTTTAGAGAGATAAAGATTGGAGTGTGAGAGTGAAAGGCTACATATCCTGCTGTAGATGGGATCGATCTGCCCAATGAATTGCCCTGTCCCAAATGCCCAATGAGAAACCCTAGAAAAAGGGAAACTTGAAGTCATTCTAAATGCTCCTTTCCTTCACCCTCCCCTACCCACCACCCAACACACACATATTAATTAAAAGTCCTGTATCTTCTGCTACTTCTCTGCGTCTAAGTGCAGGTCTCACCATTTCTTCTTTTGACTGTGTGCTATTTGTCTTTGGATTCCTGACACTTAACACCATGCTGGGAACAGAGTGGGTAATGGCTGATATTTGTTGAACCCAATGGAACTGCTTAATCTTGTGGGATAAATGTTCCCTGTACAATGCCCTTGACTTGAGTGAAATCGACTGATGCCCTCCTCACTTGTGATCTTGACATGAGTATTTCTCCCAGGTCTCAGCAAAGTTGGTGATTTCTGCTTGGTTTCCTCACTACATTAGAAACACCACGTTTCATCATCAGTTGCTGTTCTCTTCAAACACTCTTTATATTGACCAGCATCCCCTGGGTAATCAGAGCAAATATAATGTTTTTACTGCATCTATTTGTCATTTGAAATGCATGGCAAGCCTTCAAGGAAAATTCCCTCAAGTTCACATTTCCTTTCAGAATGAGTCTTTATCTACATTTAACTCTTGAATCACCATTTTCTCTCTCTCCCTCTCTCTCTCTCTCTCTCTCTGTCACACACACACACACACACACACACACACACACACACACACACACCATCTTCTGATCTTAAATGGGAATAGTCTTCAATTGAGAGCCAAGAGACCTCCACTCTGGCCCAGGTTTTGATACTACTTGGCCTTAACTAAGCAAAGTGACCTCGATTTCCTCATTTATAAAATAAGGGATCTGACTCAAATATCTATCAAATGATTCTCATGGAGTCTAGGAGTTCCTTGGAGGTAACTAGAGATAACACTGGAGATGAGGGAGAGCACACACACAAACACACACACACATGCTCACTCACTGTGATAGTCAATGGTGGTTTGTTTGTTTTTTTTTAACTAGGAAATGCCTTCTGTGCCTATGGTAAGATTGCACTTCTGTGCCTCTTTGTGGTTGGGTAGGATCACAGGGCTGGTTTTGATCCATGTGACTTGAGTAGAAGTGCTGTGGGTCACTGTCAAATCAGAGCTTTTAGTTACCAATGCAACACTCTTCAGAGTTGTTTCTTTTCTTCTGCCATGGCAACCAGCAACGTTGGAGATGGTGGCCACGCTGTCCACTGGAGTCCTGGAGTGAGGAGCTGTGATCTGAGCCCAAACCCATCTACGTCAGACATACAACAGGAACAAGGAAAGCCTTTTGTAACAGCTGATAAATTTAGGAGGTCATTTTTCACTACACGTAACCTAGCCTATCCTGACTAATACACACACACACACACACACACACTCATACACAAATTCTACCTAAGATTTTGTTTGACAAATGGGTCCAAAGGCTAAAAAAAATTGCAAATTTCATTTCTAAGGACCCTTCCAATCAGAAGTCTATGATTCTGCACAGATTCTTCCAACACTCCAGCTATCTTCCCTCCCCTCTTTACATATTTTGACTTTACTTCATTTTCATGAGCTTCTCTTAGTGTGATGGGTACCCCTCCCATAGAGATTTACTTTCACATAAAATTTTATGTCGATTTTGGGATCTCAAAATGGTGACCCACTTTTTCTTTACCATGCATACTTTCACTTACCACAGTCATCAGAACAGACTTATTTGCCAAAGTTGACAGCTGCACTCTGACAAGGTGAGACTTGTCACAAGCTGTCCCTAACTGTCTCTATTTCCCTGAGACACAAATGAAAATATGTGCCCTCACTTTAGAGTCACTGCTTGCCTGACTGTTGTAGTCAACTAGTACCCCTACTGCGCCTGGAAAGAGTTCTATGCAAAGATGTTTCCCAGTAAACTTACTGATGGTTTTTGTTATAATAGTGGATACATGTAGCATCACTGTTTCTTTCATAGTCTGATGCCTTAAGGAACCTCCCTCTTTCAAGTTCAACCTAGACCAGAAGGGTCTTTTGACTGCTAAAGATGGCTTAAATGGGATAGCAATGGGAATCTGGGAGATAAATTCAATCAGTAATTTATCAAATTTTGTTGTGCCTAATCATTATGTGAATAATCTCCCTCAATTCAGTGGGTCTGGGGTAATGACTTAGAATCCATACTGTTAATAAGGTAACTCTGATGCAGGTCGTTACAGAACCACAATTTGAGAAATTCTAGACTTGATCTTTAAGCTTTTTTTTCCCCTAGGAATCTGGCTAATTTCAAATTCCATATATGCAAGAGATCCAAAATGTTCAGCTAAAGGGGCCACAGGAAAAGCACTGGTCTAAACATTCCCCCTTTGGTGGTTAGGCCAAGGCATGGGAATGAAGGAGCTGGGATTTTGCACCATCAGGAAGGGCTGTAGGAGACTGGAGGGAGGGTCTCTTACCTAATGGTACCAGAGCAGAGCACAGAGTTTACAAGGAACTACGGTGGGTAAACCAAGAATTCAAAACGGTTGCCAAACCAAGGTGAGGAAGGGGCCCAAAGCAGGTTCTGAAAGTGAAGCATAAGGCCAGGGAAGTAAGAAGGTGGACATACAAGCGACAGATCCAGGCAGGTACTTGGAGGAGAGATCTGAGTGAATCCTAGGGATATACAGAGTGGTCTGGAAGTCAAATTACCCCTTGTAGGGGTCTAAGGCAAGCCAACAGGGATGAGCCCAGCAGAGTGATTCCTAGACTAAGGATAAAATGTTTCTTGGAACTAGAGCCAATAAAAATTGGGTTGGACTTTAATCCAAAGTGGCCAGAAGTGGGAAAAGTCAGAGGATGAGTATAATTCATGACTCAGGGAGAACCAAGAGTTGAACCCAATAAATCTGGTTGTTGAGTTAAAGCATTGACTCGTTGGGGTTAGAAATAGGAGGTAGTGCTAAAATTGTGGGGAGCTAGTAGAAATCAGAATGGAGTAGAGGGTAGAACACCAGCAGGAGTGAAGAAAGAGGTCCAGGGCAATTTCCCTGCTTGCAGTTGTGAGACTGGTATCTCACTTTTGTTGGCTCCAGGTGGGGTGGGCTGGGTGGCCTGGTCTGAAGGCAAAGAGGCAGGCATTGACTTGTCCCCACTGGATCACAGAGAGGATGGGGCCCTTGTACCCAAGGCCTTATTTTATAGTCAGAAGTCAGCCAAGGTCTAATCATCCAACTTGGCAACAAAACAGAGCTGAGCTATCAGATACCAAACGCAGCACTGAGGAATTAGGGTAGGTAGTGGGATTGCTTGGGCTCTGAGACTTCCTAGGTTCATGTTTGGCAAACAAGCACAGCTTAATAGGGAGACAAAAGATTTTCAGAACAAGAAAGGGCAGCATTCTCTTCTTCCTCATCTTCTTCCTCCCATTACAGAAGGCCTTTGCTGAAACAGTTGCCCATGGCCCAGTAATTCTGCTGAGGCTGTGTTAATTGTTTCTCATCACAAATTTGGGCACATCCTTCCCCAATTAAAAATTCTTTTTGCTCAAGGAAAAAATAATGTAGGGCTCATTAGAGCTTTGTTTTCTAATCAGTTAATAGAATGTGGTAGATAATGGAGGGAGAAGGCAGAAATGGGCTGGAAGACTGGAAAATTGATTCTATTCCCAGTTCTGACATTTACTAGCCATGTGACCTCAGGCAAATCACTTCATCTCTTTAGGCTTTTGTTCCCTTGTTTGTAACAAGAAGGTCATCAAACTTGATGGTTTCTAAATGTCCTTCCAACTCAGACATTCTCTGGTGCCCATGATTCAATAAGCCTGATTGCACTTCCTTCCCACCTAATAAGAAGGCTTAGGAAAATGGCATTGGCTCAACTTGCAAAAATGGGCACGTAATTGTTGGATGAATAGACAGAGGGATTAATGAATGAGTTACATCCAATGACACATATTTCTGGACATCTCCAATGGAAGGGTTGCCATACCAAGGTAATGAGGAGACCTAAGGCAGATGATGAAAGTAAATCATAAAGTTAGGGAAATGGGGAAGTAGACATATGAGTGGTAGATCCAGATCCACCTTTGACCTCCACTGATGAATCCTAGAATCATGAATAGAGACTCTCAGAACTCAAAGGCTTACCATGTCAAATCAACCCATTTGACAGGTGGGGAAACTAAGGCTAGAAAAAGTGACTTGCCTACAGCCCCAGAGCTAGCTAGCAACAGAAAGTCAGAACCAGCTCTTCTGCCTCTCCCTACTGTGTTTTTCCCTGCACTGTGCTGTGTCACATTTCCCAGAAGAGCAGCTAAAAATGGAGCTGAAGCTTTAGGCAAAAGCCCAGAGCTGATGACCCCATGTGACTTGAATGGCAAACCAATACTGAAACAAAGGACTTCCCAAAATGTTCTAAGACAAGCTCTATACCCCTTATCCCAACCTGTGCTCCAGAACCACTGTCCCCCACACACTAATTACAGCTGAAAAGTGGCATGGAACAGTGGGCTCTGAAAAATGCACATCACATAAGAGAAGATGATTAGGAGCAAAGAGCTAGTTCTAGGGATTTTCTGGGAATAATTACAAAGAGATTTTGGCTTACTGAGAACACTCATGGGGAGTGGCAAAAGTTAGAACCTCCTCCTCTCCCCAGAACCATGAAAAACCCCCTTCCCGTCTGGCCAGAAACTTTGCCAACTAATTTTCTTCTAAGGCATTCAAACTCTCTGGACCTCAGGTTTCTCTTCTATAAAATAGTGAAGGACAAAGCCTGTAATAATCAAATGAGGCCCATGCATATCCAAGCACCATATTCATTCACTCAAAACTCTGTCTTCATCATTAGGTTATCTCTGCTTGAGAATCTTTTGTGGTTCCCTGTGTTCATTCTTATCCCCGAGACATTGCTTGTTCAGTTTCCTTGCCTAATATGAAGAGTTCTTTGATCACTCAAGCCCAGAAGAGGGCTTTCCTTCTGCTCTCTTCATTTATGATCTCTAATACTCATTTGGCACCATACCTAATGCGTGGAATTACAGTGTTATTGTTATTCCAGGAAAAGATCTCTTACCAGCTGCAGTAGGCAGAATAATAGATCCCCCAAGATGTCTACATTTTAATCCCCAGAACCTGTGACTATATTATGTTACATGGCACAGGAGAATTAAGGTTGCAGATGGAATTAAGGTTACTAATCTGCTGACCTTAAGATAAGGAGAGTATCCTGGGTTACCCAGGTGAGCCCACTATAATCACAGGCATCCTTAAATAAGGAAGGGGGCGGGCGGGCAGAAGAGCCAGAACAAGAGATGGCATTGTGAGAATGACTCTACCAGCCATTACTAGGTTTGAAGATGGATGAGACCACAAGCCAAGGAATACAAGAGGCCTCTAGAAGCTGGGAAAGGGGAGGAAATGGATTCTTGTCTAGAGACTCCAGAAGGAACACAGCCTTGCCAAGAACTTGATCTTGATCCAGTGAAACTCACTTCAAAATTCTGACCTCCAGAACAGTAAGATAAAATTTTGTATTGTTTTAAGTCACTATGTTTGTGGTCATTTGTTATAGTAGCAGTAAGAAATTTGTATAATACTTATTACACCCTACAGTTTATGCTAAACTATTGGATGTTGTGGACTATAGTCAATATATTTCTTCTGGCTACCAAATAGTACTAAACACAAAGTAAACAACCAATGGTTATTTTTTAAGTGAGCGAATGAATGAACTAGCTGGTGTAAAAACAATTTGGAGGGCTTCCCTGGTGGCGCAGTGGTTGAGAATCTGCCTGCTAATGCAGGGGACACGGGTTCGAGCCCTGGTCTGGGAAGATCCCACATGCCGCGGAATAGCTGGGTCTGTGAGCCACAGCTACTGAGCCTGCGCATCTGGAGCCTGTGCTCCAGCAACAAAAGAGGCCTCGATAGTGAGAGGCCCGCGCACCGCGATGAAGAGTGACCCCCCGCTTGCCACAACTAGAGAAAGCCCTCGCACAGAAGTGAAGAACCAACATAGCCAAAAATAAATAAATAAACAAAATGTGGGTTTAAAAAAAAATTAAAAAAAAAAAAAACAAACAAAAAAAAAAACAATTTGGAAATTAATCAATCAAATGATAGACCTAGGTTATAAAACCCTGAAAGCAGACTCAGGTGTCTGGGTATAGTATAATGTGATTTCATGGACATTTCTTATGCTATTATTATTTTTCCTAGGTCACATCATACACTGGAAATTACCTTGGACTTGAAGTCAGAAGACCTAAGACAGAGTCTTGTTGTATAACGTACCTACACCTCACTTACCTTATCTATAAATGAAAGATACTATTTACTATATTGAGAACTTCCCAGGATTGTTCTGGGGATCCAATGAACCAATGCACAGAAAAGGGTTGTGAAAACTGTAAAATGCTGTGCAAATGGGAGGGGCTGTCATTTACTACTACCCTTTCTTTGGACTAATTTTTTTTTTTTTTTTTTTTTTTTTTGTGGTACGTGGGCCTCTCACTGTTGTGGCCTCTCCCGTTGCGGAGCACAGGCTCCGGACGCGCAGGCTCAGCGGTCATGGCTCACGGGCCCAGCCGCTCCGTGGCATGTGGGATCTTCCCGGACCGGGGCACGAACCCGTGTCCCCTGCATCGGCAGGCGGACTCCCAACCACTGCGCCACCAGGGAAGCCCTGGACTAATTTTTAACTAAGAAGCATTTTCTTGGTGCCTCTACTGTGCTCACATTACTATATGAGGCCTTGGTTGGCGGGGGCGGAATGTAAGAAATAAAAGTTTCAGAAGAGTTCAAAGTAGGGACTAGGGTGGAATGAGTCAAGTCATTCATTTCTTACTCTGGTCTGGTAGCCTAGGACCACCTGTCTCTGGTTTGGCCAAAGGCACTGAGGGACCAAGTACTGATAAGAATGGGCTAGGAGCCTCCTGCTACAGTTCAGTGAACAGAGGCCCAGAGCCTGGGGTTAACCAATGAACAAGAGGGATCTCTCAGTTGGAGGAAGTCTTGTGAGGTAGCTGGACCCACCCTATACACAGAGCACTTGTGGAGCAGCTCCTACCTGCTGGGCAAGCCTTGCAAGCTCTGTCTTCATTCTTTGGGATCTCCACGGACACATGGCCCAGTGGGGATGGGGTCTGGGAGAAGCAGAGGCCTTGGGCACACCTTGGTACAATCACTGGAAGATGTCTGGCCTTCAGGGCTAATGCCTTGGGCTTCTCAGTAGTGCTTTTATTTTCTTGTGGAGTTAAGTCTTCTAGACTGCCAACTGGCCTGCCCCACACCAAGAACTGAGGTTGGAGAGACTGCCCTTGTATAGCTCCTTACTTCTCAAAGGAAAGTGCCCTAGACTCTTAGACTTAATTAAAGAGCCCAAAACATTTACAGTCCTGTTACTCTACAGACGAACTCATTAAAAAAAAAAAAAAAGTTAAAAACATATGATACAGAGCCCTTTATCTCTCTTTCTATTAGCCTCAAATTCTCTCTACAGCTCTTCTGATCTTCAGAAAAGTGGGATAAAGCCTCCCTCTAACTATTTAAATCTAATTTCTTACTTGTGCTTTTGATCCTATACTATTCCATAAATGCAATAGGAGAAAAAAAATGCTATAGGCACAAAAAATGTTTTCATTATTGCAATATCAACAAAAATTATAATAGCTAGAATTCTAGTTAAAAATGGCACTTTGCTAGCCATTTATTGTGGCTAGCATATCTTTGTGTTTATTTCTTCTTTATTCTGTGCTTCCACTAATGTGATGGAAAGAAAAATTCTTAAAACTCACATAGAGAATGGGAAAGGGGACATCAGTATATGAGAGATTGCAATAAATTTTTAGAAGACTGAAAATTGTTGGAGGAATAGTTACTGTTTGGGCAGGATAAAGGAAACCACAGGAGGGGCATGAAAAATAAGCAATTTTCTCCATAAAACCCTGGAAAGGCTAAGAATTCAGAGGACCCAGAACACCTAGATCAAGGCATCTGGTACCCAACCTACTCACTTCTTCCCCAGGTAAAAGATATGAGTTTTTTTCTCTGGCAAATTTTAATAGAAGTTCAGGGTTCAGAGGTACCTAGGAGGTGGAGGGCAGGATTAACAACAAAGAAATTAATTGAAAGTCTGTAAAATGAAGTGATGGATCCAAGTCTTCTTTTGTCCCCACCATCCAGATCCCAGGCAGAATGCCTGTAGGTCTCTTCTCTGGCATTTGGGGAGCACCAGTAAAATGACCGTCTTGTCCAACTATCTTGAAGTGAAGCCCATCAGCTGAAAATCACCACCACCCCCCACTCCCACACACATTTTTACTCAGACACATATACACACACATTTTTTTGTGTCTTACTCTTAAATATGAACAACCAAGGCTCACCAAATAATTGAGAACCACCTCTAACATGAAAGTGAAAAATCAAAACAAACAGGGAAAAAACACTTTATCTAACAGAAATAATACAAAGCAGAAGAAAAGATTTGCTCCAAATTATTATTCTCAGTCAGATATGAAAAAATAACACATATGTGAAACAGTAGCAAACTAAGACAGAAAACACTCAAAGACTAAGTGCTCTTGGAAATTAGCATAAATGATTGCCAAAATAAAAAACTTGAATAGAATGCCTAGAAAATAAAGTCCAAAAAATCTGAAGAAAAATAAAACAAAAAGACAAAGAGATGACCAATGGGGAGGAAAAAAAAATTTAAATAGAAGATAAATCCAATAACTCTACAAATTATAGGAGCTAGAGAAAGAACAAATTATAGGAGCTAGAGAAAGAAAGAACAGAGAAAATTAGGGGGATAGAGTAGAAGGAGGGTACTAGACATGTCTCCAGGTTGAAAGAACCCACAGGCTATCTAGCACAATAAATGAAAAAAAAGAGCCACATTAAAAGTTCATGAACAGAAGATGGTTCTTGGAGACACTAGTCTGCCATCTTCTTGGTCGGCCGGCTTTCCAAATAAAGTCGTATTCCTTGCCTCAAAAAAAAAAAAAAAAAAAAAAAAAGTTCATGGACACACAGTTTCAGGGACCAGGGCATAGAGAGAAAATTACGATATTCTCAAATGAAAATAAATTGCAAAGAAGAAATAAGAATTATGATGACTTCAGAATTTTTCTTAGCAACACTGGTTGCCAGAAAACTATGTCAAGGCCATCCAGACTTGACTGAAAACGTTTTTAACTTAAAAGTTTATACATAGTCAAACTAGCCACCAAAATTTAACAGTGGAACAAAGCTGTTTCAGGCATTTAATGAACCCAAAGTAACCTACATTTACTAGGAAGCTACTTAGAATATAAATACTTCAGCAAGAGAGAGGGAGTAAACCAAGAAAGATAATGACATACAAAACAGGAAGTAATGGATACAACTTAAGAAAATGGTGTTGGGGAACTCAGGGTAAGAGATGTATAACATCCTGGCATCACAGAGAACCCTAGGAGGGTCACCTGCCAAAAAAAAAAAAGAGAGAGAGGAAGAACTCCATATAATATCATAAAAAGTGGAGCATTTGGAAAAGATTAAGAACACATAAATGGCAAAATGTACATATATTTTTAAATTTAGCATTATAAATTTGAAGAATAATAAAAAATTGAAGTAGAAATAAAATAGAAATATAGTAATATGTTAGGGTCTGAAATAAGCAATATTTGCATAGTCATAATGATATAAAACTGATTATTATATAAAAATTGTGATACAACTTTATTGGGAAGGTGGAAGATGAGGAATTGAGATGTGGTATAAAAAAGCTAAATCTTTCCCACCATAATAAGGAAGTCAATAGATAACATGAGAAATAGCAGTAGAGGTATATTATTTAGAAATATGGAATTAGCTATAAAAAGAAAACCTAATTAATTAAAGAAGAGGTTATTTCTACATAGTGGGGCTGAGATGGGTTGGCACAGGGCAGGGAAATGTTTTCTTTTATTATAAGTCTTTCAGCTATATTTAATGTTTTAAAACATACACATATATAGCTTACTAGACGATGTTTCTAATTAAAAATAATTACTTGGGGCATTCACTTTAGGTCATGATGGAGTACCAGGGATTGGATTTACCATCTTGCCTTACACAATTAGAAAACCAGACCAAATATATGAAACAACAATTTTTCAGACATTGGACAAAAGGCAACGTAGGACCATGATCTCTGTGAGAAGAGAAGGAAATGTGGTAAGTTCTATAATTGCCCTAGAATGCTGCCTGAAGGCTATTTCCAGGCTGCAATGGAAGGACAAGGATTCTAAACAGCCTGGTGATCTTGGTAAGTTGAGAAGACAGAAACCAGAGTTCAGAAAAGCCAGTGACCAGAATTTGCAAGAGAGAATACCAGAGAGAAGGGAGTTGCTCAGAGAGATAGAGAGCTTGAAAGATCTAAAGAGAGGGTCCTTTGAGTTTGGGCTGAGTACTGACCTGTACGTGCATAAGATGAAACCGCCTGAGGCTAGTGAAAGAATCACCAGAAAGTAGTAGGCTGAACATTTCCAGAGTTCACCCAGGGTTGAAAATAGTTCAGATTGCCACCAGCCAAAGTAGAAAGACCTCATAATACAAATGACATCAGCTAGCATCTTTGGAAGTGTATTGCCTAAATTAACCCAACACCAAAGTCTGCCATGGTCTGCTCCAACAAAGCTTAATTTCAAGCCTGAAAAAGATCTAACTAACCCCAAGAAATGTAATTGCATGCCAGATAAAGTAAACCCAACACAATTTTTTCAAAAAATACAATGGGGCTTCCCTGGTGGCATAGTGGTTGAGAGTCCGCCTACCGATGCAGGGGACACGGGTTCATGCCCTGGTCCAGGAAGATCCCACATGCCACGCGCGGAGTGGCTAGGCCCGTGAGCCATGGCCGCTGAGCCTGCGCGTCCGGAGCCTGTGCTCCACAACAGGAGAGGCCACAACAGTGAGAGGCCCACGTACCACAAAAAAAAAAAAAAAAAAAAAAAACAATGACATCTAGTAGCTAACAACGTAAAATCAACAATGTCTGATACCCAATAAAAAATTACCAGACATGCAAAGGATAGAAACTTCTGGCTATAAGACAAATAAGTTCTGGAGATCTAATGTACAGCATGGTGATTATAGTTAATAATACTGAAATGTATACTTGAAACTTGCTAAGAGAGTAGATCTTGTGTTCTCACCACACACACAAAAATGGAAACTATGTGAGATGATAGAAATGTTAATTAACTTGATTGTGGTCATCACTTCACAATGTGTACCTATATTAAATAATTACATTGTACTCTTTAAAGAAACCATATTGTTACAACCTAAATACATACAGGCATAGCTTGTTTTGTTGTGCTTTGCTTTATTGAACTTTACACATATTGCGTTTTTTGCAAATTGAAGGTTTGTGGCAACCCTGCACTGACAAATGATGGTTAGCATTTTTTGTCAATAAAGTAGTTTTTAATTAAGGTATGTATATATTTTTGGACATAATGTTAGTGCACACAAAATACAGTATAGTATAAACATAACTTTTATATGCACTGGGAAACCAAAAAATCATGTGACTCACATTATTGAGATATTTGCTTTATTGTAGTGGTCTGGGACCAAACATGCAATATCTTTGGGGTATGCCTGTACAATTTTTATTTGTCAATCATACTTCAATATAGCTAGAAAAACTTTTTTAAAGAAATAGATTTTGTTAATGATAAAACATTACTACAGTAATAAAATTAAAAATAAAAACTATAAACCCACAGATCCAAAAATAGCTCAATGACTCCAAGGAGATTAAACATTTAAAAACTGCAACAGACTAAATTACTGATTTGATTGATAATCAAATTACTGAAATCAATGGATAAAAAGAAATTCTTGCCAGAGGAAAAAAATATATTATGTATAGAGAAATAAAAATAAGAATGATGGAAGATTTTATGTCAGAAATTGTGCAAACCAGAAGATAATAAAGCTGTCAACTAGAATTTTATGCCCAGCAAAAGTATCTTTCAAAAATAAAAGTGAACTAAACAATTTTTCAGACAAACAACATCTGAGAAAATCCATTACCAGCATAACTGCCCTGTAAGATATACTAAAGGAAATTCTTCAAGCATAAGGAACATAATACTATATGGAAATTTGGATCTACCCAAAGGAATCAAGAGGAATATGTGGACTAATATAAAATACATTTTCTATTGTTTAATCTCTTTAAAATAAAATTGGCTATTGAAAACAAAAATAATACCAGCATCCCATGGGGTTTATAACATATATAGAAGTAAAACACAACAACAATAGTACAAAAGATGAGAGAAGATTCTTACCCTACACACGAAGTGATATAATATTATCTGAAAGTAGACTGGGATAAGTTTAAGATGTATATTGTAACCTGTAGAGGAACCAATAGCAAGACAAGGTAGAGGTATAGCTAATAAGCCCACAAAGAGATAAAGTGGAATCATAAAAATAGTGTAGAAAAAGAGAAAAAGAACAAATGAAAAAGATAGGAAAATAGAAAACAAATAGCAAATATGGTAGATTTAAACCCAGACATATCAATAATTACATTAATTGTAAGCAATCTAAACACTGCAATTAAAAGCAGAGATTGTTAGATTAGGTAAAAAAGCAAGAACCAATTTTGTGCTATCTATAAGAACCCATTTTAAAACTCTAGGCACAAGTAAGTTAAAAGTAAAAAATGCAATAAGATATACTATGAAAGCACTAATCGAAAGAAATCTTGAGTGCCTACATTAATACTGAGAAAAGGCTTTTGGACAAGAAATATTAAAAGATAAAGAGGTAGATTTCTAATAATAAATTGATTAATCCACCAAGAGGAGAGAACAGACCTAAATGTGTATACACTTAATAACAGAACCTCAGAAAAATGAAGTAAAAACTGATAGAACTGAAAGGAGAATTAGACAAATCCACAATTGTAATTGAATGTTTCAACACCTTTTCAGTAATTTAACAACTTGATGAAGATCACTAAGGATATAGAAAACATGATTTCCTGGCTGTCCAGTGGTTAGGACTCCACACTTCCACTGCAGGGGGCCCCAGTTTGACAGCTAAGATCCCACAAGCCGCACGGCGTGACCAAAAAACAAAACAAAACAAAACAAAACATGAATGAACTAAACCAAACAGACACATGTAGGACATACCAATCAACAACGGCAGAATACACATTCTTTTCAAGTACACATGTAACATTTACCAAGAATGACTATATTCTGGACCATAAAAAAGCCTACAAATTAAAAAGGATTAAAACTATATAACGTATGTCTTCTGATCACAGTGAAATTAATTGAATCATTAAGACATCTGGAAAAACCCGAATGTTTAGAAATTGATAACATGCTTACAAATAATTCATTTGACAAAGAAGAAATCAAAAGGAAAATTAGACAATATTTTCAACTAAATAAAAATAAAACCACAAAATATCAAAATTTCTGAGATAGATGTAAAGATTAGAAGTGCTTAGAGGAAATTTCACAGATTAAAGGAACAGAGGGAAGATGTGGTGAGCACCATAGGTAAAACACGATACTATTTTGAGTCAAAAGCAGAGGGAGGGGATGTTTGTCTGGCAAAAGCAATAAATGCGCACTACAACTTCTCTCTGTCCTACCACCTCATCAAGCTTCCATTCCATCTTTCCCCTTCTCCTCTCAGCTAGACGATTCTAAAGCATGGATATAATAGGGCTGTCTCCATCAACATCGGTCATGCATTCTCTTCGACTCATTGTAATTGTATTACTGTAAAAGAAACATTTTTTTTCTGCCCTACCTATAGCTTCACATAGACATCCCCTCCTGTCCACCCCCCCCGACACACACACATAGAATGCACACACACAGCTAGGGCTGAACTGAACTAGTGATGACCAACCTGACCCCAAATTAGCCAACATGTTGGTTGCCTAGAAATCTGACTTTGTGTGACCTTGCACCAAGAGATGAGTGGGACTGAACAGATTCTATCTTGGAAACTTGATATAAGATACAAGATTGCTGAGAGTTGGTGGTGATGAGATCCCGTAAGTTGAAAGTAATGGCAACCGTTTGCAAGTTGATGAGTAAAAGGGGGAAGCTGTTCTGCAGAGAAAGGAAAATGGAGCTGACAAGAAACAAAGAGGAGAGAAGAGCCCGTGGCCCAAGAGAGGGAAATGGAGGTAGTAGACAGCTGCCCCTGTTCCTCGCCGTCTCAGCTGCACTTGATTTCATGTCCTTTGATTCTGTGAGAGCTCTGTTTCCTTGCAATAAACACTGTTCTTTACTTGAGTAACTTTGAATGCGTTTTGTTTTCTTGCAACCAAAGGAGCCATAACTTGAACAATTTCGTGTGTATTTTTAATTGTCTCCCAACATTGTACAGTAACTTCTTTAAGGGTAATCGGTGTGTTTTATTTCATCTGTATAACACAGCTCATAGTCACATGACTGAATTATATAAATGCTGTTAAGGTTCAAAATGAATGAATTCATTAACCTGGTTACTGACACCTCGACCACCACCAGAATCGTGAATTGCTTGTTTTGTCGGCCCTACCGAGTCCCTTGTGTAACATTTTTTTCTCTACTCCCTCTAGCTCTGGTATGACCAAGACTCTCAGGCTCCCACCCCCTACCCACTGAAGCAGGCATATGGCCCATCAGGCTCTCCCATGCAGGATTTGGAATCTAAGTCATTGGATAGTGGTTCCCTAAAGAAAGGTTGATCAGTTTCTGCATTTGTAAACCCTGGAGCTCCCCTGATTCCTGGCCTTTCGGGGTTCTGATTGTTCAGCTTTTTCTTCAGTCCTAGGGCTGTTCACTATCCTTCCAAAGACCCCCTTTTCTTATTTAAGTAGTCAGAGTCCATTTCTATTGCTTTCAGCCTGATTCCTCTCTCATACTTGGTTCCCAAAGAGGCCAGTTTCTTCCCTGGTCCATACAGGATAACTGGAAGAAATTCTTCTTTAGGGAAAGAGCAGCTAAATTTGAAGCGTGGTATTTATTATTATTATTTTTTGTGTGTGGTACGTGGGCCTCTCACTGCTGTGGCCTCTCCCGTTGCGGAGCACAGGCTCCGGACGCGCAGGCTCTGTGGCCATGGCTCACGGGCCCAGCCGCTCCGCGGCATGTGGGATCTTCCCGGACCGGGGCACGAATCCGTGTCCCCTGCATCGGCAGGCGGGCTCTCAACCACTGCACCACCAGGGAAGTCCTGAAGCGTGCTATTTTTGAAACAAATAAAATATTTCTTTATTGATCAGTTGCTCCACTGCTGTCTTCTTTTGTATGTCTCTGATCCAACCTCTGGGCTGCCTTTTCTGCAAGAGGCATCATTAGTTCTGCCTCAGTTGTTTATATTCAACCTCATCCTCATCTTCTAAGGCTGTCTATGAATGACTGAGTCATGAACATGAATCTTTAAAGGAGTCATATGTATTTGGGAACCCAGGCAACAGAGGCTAACTTCACTTAGCCAAGTTAACACTTTTTCTACAGCAATATAAAGCAGACTTCATTCTTTGAGTTTGAACGATCTGTACTCAACCTAAGAAGCCATCTCCCAGGCTTGAGTCTGGTGTCCCAGTTTCTGATGATGGACCCACTCTGGCCCTTTGGATCAGCATCCCTCCTTAGAGACAAGCCACGTTTAGAGTGTTGGCTCTGATTCTTCCAAGACCTCAAGTTCCAAGGCAGTTTGTCTCCTCTCAGCACTCTGACTTATTATCCTATTTTACTCAAGTACTTAGAATGAGAGCTTTTGGGAAGTGCTCTGTACAATTATATAAATGAATAGGCACATTTATTTGAAATGTTTTCGGATTTCCTAGAAAGAAATTTTGTGTTCTTTCCCTGACACTAATTTCTGAAACTGGGTAACAGTTCTGGGGATATCCTTGCCCTGCCCAGGGACTTGCATTTCCAAGGCAATCTAAAACCCAGTCAATAGGTATTCATTCATTTTGCAAATCACTGTTGAGCACCTACTGCATTCCAGGCACTGTACTGAAAGCTGGGTATACAATGGAGAAGAAAACAGACATAGCCCTGCCTTCAAGAGGACACAGTCCAGTGAAGGAGAGAGAAAAAAATAAGCAAATAAATTTAAAAATAATCATACATGAGTAATTAGTGCTATGAAAAAATTAACAAGAAATAGCATTAGGAGGGGACCTTAGATGGGAGAGGGCAGAAGAATCTCCCTGAGACCTGAAGGATAAGTGAGGAGAACTGGAATCAAATAGATGAAATAGCATATACAAGGCCTGGAGCTAGGAAAGAGCTTCATGTGTCTGAGGAACTAAGTGAAGCTCTGTTTTGGACATTTAGACTGAGATGCTTATGACATATCCAAGTAGAAAACTCAAGTAGATAGTTGGATATGTAGTTCTGGGGTTCAAATGAGAGATTGAGATGAAGAAACAAATTTGGCCATCATCAGCATGTAGACAATATCTTAGGCTGCAAAAATAGATCATTTAGGAAGAGAGCGTAGAGAGAGAAAAAGCCCTGGGAAATATCAATATTTAGACATTAGGAGAGGAAGAGGGTCTATAACAGAGACTGAGAGGTAGGAAGAAAATCAATGGTATAAGGTCAAATAAAGGAGTGGTCATCTGGGTCTAAGGCAACTGAGAGGGTGAGTAAGATGAGAAAACAAATTGTCCATTGAAGTTGGCAACATGGAGATTATGGTAACCTTGACACAAGAAGTTTTGGTGAAATGGTAAGGGAAGAGACCCAATCTGAGAGTTTTGAAGAGTGATCAAAGGTCAAACAGTGGAGATAAGTATGCAAACAACTATCTTGAGACATTAAGCTGCGAATGGATGCAGAGAAGTTGGTAGTAATTGGAGAGGGATGAAGGAACCAAAGAAGGACTTTTAGGCATAAAGGAGAGTCAATCGTGTTTGTGAGCTGAAGAGAATAGCCCCATTGAAAAAGGGGAAGATTGATAATCAGGAGGATAGGATATAATTGGAGGAGTAAAACTTGAGAAAGTGAGAGAGGATGGCAACAAGAGCCCATTAAGGATCCAGCTCCAGGAGATGCTGAGCTATGAGAGAAGCAGCACACTTTCTCCTTTGTTTCAGGAGGGCAGACAGGGAAGATGCCAAGGAATGTAGATGTAGAATAGGGGAGTACTTGTCTGTTGGCTCTACTTTTTCACGTGGATACAATCAATGCAGGATAATTAGATCAGAGAGAGGAGTGCAGGGATGAAGTAGAAGATTTGAGAAGAGATGTGAAGATATGAAATATCATCTAACAGGTGGAATAGCAAGTTTATTAGATATATAGAGAGAATGCTGCACAAGACATTAAAACTATGAATTTAAAGGGACGTTTCTCAGTTTGATTGCGTGATTTTCTCCACCAATATTCTGTTTCTTAAATTCATGCAGGTGGATGTCTAAGTTCATCCAGGCTCAGAGTTTTCCCAAGTGAGTATGACGGCTGCAGAGAGACACACAAGGACTAAAAAAGTGGTGAAAACTATAGATCATGCGATGGATGCTCAACAGAAGGGACATGTTGACAAGTAAGGTCAGGTTCTGTCTCAGTTTCTAGTTTCTATATCTGTGCTTCCCTTTCCAACCATCTCCCCACAACCACCACACTTTGCATTTGGATCCATTCTTGTGTCTTGATTCTGACTGGAGGCTAAAAGAGAGATCTAACCAGCTTGCAGCCCCACTTCTGGGGTTCAGCCTTTGTCTCCCCTGACTTTCCACATTCAGATTCATTACACACGTACTGAACTCCTACGTACCCATCATGTGCCCTGATTGAGTTTTCATGTGTTACCCCAGTTCATAGAACTGCGCTATCTACCACCTAGCACCCCTTTCCCAAATCCATGCTCCAGTAAGATGGAGCCCTTCAGACTAGTGGCTAGAGGCCTGCTGACTACTCTCCAGCTGCCTCATGCCAATCCTTCCCACCATAGGTCTTTCTCTGCCTCTTGCATTACTTGCTCTTTCTAAGGGAGAAGATGTTGTAACCAGATTCATTAGAACCTGAAAAATCAATGTACCATATTTTACTAATGGCACTAGAGTCCGGGTGCTTGCTCAGTTTTTAAGGATGATGTTTTACTTCCCATTTGGCCAGTGTTCCTTGTGGCTACCTCGTTTGGTTAAGGTTCTAGTGGGAAGAAGGGTCAGCATCCAGGCATTCCTGTATCCCTGGCCATAATGTCATCACAACAGAATCCAAACCTCACTTTTACCCTTAAGTCATCTAACAACCTATCAAGATTCCTGATTAATAATGTTCATCCTAAATTCTCCACTAATTAGTCCCACCCACTTAATGAAATCCCCAGACTTTCGTTCTGACACCCTCTGCAACATTACTGTTATAGGTTGAATTGTGCCTCCCCAAAAGATATGTTGAAGTCCTAACCCCAGTACCCAGAATGTGACCTTATTTAAAAATAGGGTCACTAGAGATCTTAACTAATTAAGATGACATCATACTGGAGTAGGGTAGGCCTTTAATCCAATGTGACTGGTGTCATTATAAGTAGAGGAGAAGAGACACAGACACATGAAGGAAGAACGCCACGTGACGACAGAGGCAGGGATTGAAGTACAGCAGCTGCAAGCCAAGGAATACCAAGGATTGCTGGCAAACCATAAGAAGCTAGGAAGAGGCCAGGAAGAATTCTGCCCTACAGGTTTCAGAGGGAGGATTGCCCTGCTGACACACTGATTTAGGATTTCTGGCCTCCAGGACTATGAGATAAATAAATTTGTTGTTTTAAGGCACACAGGTTGTGGTACTTTGTTATGGCAGCCCTAGAAACAAATTCAGCTATTACCATCACTGTGGTCCCCACAGACACCTGCTTTCCTGCCAGACTGAAACTTCTCTAAGTGACAGAAGCTAAGTCTGTCTGGAGTTTCTGCTCCCTTTCTGGTGGATGAGGTTTATTCAAAGTCCTAGGTCTCTCCTCTCCTGCCTTAGAAAACCAGGCAGGGCTAGGCTCCATGCTAAGTCAGCCAGCCAAGCACAAATTTGCCTTGGTTTAACAGAGGGTCAACATACCCCAGCCTTAGCCCCAGGAGGGTCTGTTTGGCATGGTGGGCATGGCAACCATCCAGCTGAGGAAACACTGAGTGCTCCTTCCTTACTAGTAATGCAAGAAAAAATTCTGAAAGGGACCAGGAAGGATTCACGCCGAGACTTCGGCACAGCGACCCAGGGAAGATAGGGTTCTTGTGTGCTGGGGTGTTTGCATGACCTGATGGTGGCACAGAATGAGGAAAGCAGGGATCAGCCAATAGCATGAGGAAGAGTGAATGATACCATCTCGGATGGAGGTGGAGGGAGGGGCTGTACTAGCCAAACCGTTTATGGAGTTTAAATACAGTCCACACTGGAGTGAGGGACAGAAATGGGAGTATAGGGATCACTGCCTAATCTAACATGAAGAAGAAAACAGAAGAGCCCCCGTAGAGCAGGCAGCTGTTCTGTATCATGTACAGTGCCACATCATGGTGCCAGAGATCTGTCTGTTCAGGTTGGATCCAGGCAATGCTGGGAGAAACAAGATTCAGGTTCTGATCTCCCAAGAAGAGGGCTGCGAAGGCTAGGCATAGGGTCAAGGCTCCAGTCAAGTGGGCTGGGATTTGGGTAAGACCCCTAATCTGAAAGAAAGTGTGTGAAAGGAGGCAGGGAGCCATGAGAGGACCCCCAACAGTGGATGGAGTCCACATAATGAGAAACAGAAAAGCAGGGAATTCTTCAACTTGGTTGCTGCACAGATATCCAAGGTTTGCCTGGGCTCATCAAGTCCTGGGTCTTGTTCACTCGACAGATATTTATTGAACCTTTACTATGTTCAAATCTAATTCATGCTAGGAATACAAAGGGAATACAATACAGATTCTTCCCTAGAGAAGCCTGGTCTAGCCAGGAAAACAGACCCATCACAAATAGTTACCACACAGCGTGATAAATGGTATTTTGAGATATGAACAAAGTGCCATGGGAATTCAGAGGGGAGGGACACAGCTCTGCCCAGAGGACTCAGGGGAGCAGAAAATATATTGCCTTAGTTTTATGCACCTAGATAAATTATAAAGTAAGAGGAAAACAAATTTTTTTTACAACCTCATACTCTACATCCTCAACCCCATAGTCTGGACTTTATTTCATTCTTGCTGTTTCCTGTCCCCTTTGAATTACTGAGTTCAAACTAAGAACAGTCACATATTGGAATTATTCACCACTGTATCCTTAAAACATTAATGCTTCATTAAAGTTCAGTGGATTTCTAGATATAAAACCTCCACACTTAAAAGTTTGGTAGTGTTACCTAACCAAACTTGGGTCTGCTTGCCCCACATGCAGCAAAGCCAATCTACTGACACCAGGTTGTGGTGAAGAAAGTACAGCATTTATTGCAGGGCCAAACAAGGAGAAAAGGCAGCTCATGCTCAAAAGACTTGAACTCCCCAATGGCTTTCAGGGAAGGGTTTTTAAAGGCGAGGTGAGGGAGAGGATCACAGGGTGTGTGATCAGCTCGTGTACATCATTTTGATCGGTTGGTGGTGAGGTAACAGAGTGGTGTTTCAGGAATCTCATTTATAAATTTTCTGGCTCCAACCAGTCTGGGGTCTATGTGCTAGTGATCAGTATGCAGTCAACTTCTTCCTTCTGGTGGGGATTTTAGTATCTGCCAAACAACTCAAGAATACGGCTTAGGATCTTTTCTATAGCCCTTGAGGCGGAACTAAAGGTCCCTGACTTTGTTTTATGGCTAAACTATTATTATTTTGCCTTGCTTGACTCTTTTCCTGTTTCTGCATTTTCTCACTTCTCTGATTAAATTTGCTCTTTGGAATTTGGGGAAGGCCTAGGAGGCCAAAGCTATTCTACAAACAAGAGGCAGGGGACATTAAGAGTCTGTCCCTAGGAAGGCCCCACAGGGTCCTGCTCTGTTTCAATAGTCTTTATCCCATGGAGTCAGATGACAGACCCAGCTGGTGACCAGATGCCACGGGAGGTTGTCACATGGTGACACTTCTCAGGTTATCATGGAGCATTTGGTGAACCTTCTTCTACCTTTCATCAAAATAACCAAGATGTAACACAATAAAGCCATGGAAACCATAGCAGTCCCTCTCCCTGCCTTGCTATCTTCACTCCCAAGAGACTTCTCCCATGGCCTCTACTGACTGGACACTGGGCTTGTGGCACCACACTCTGGCTAGAGCTGATTGGTCCACTGACAAACACCTGACACAAATTGACCAATCTGATTCTTACTTCCTAGACTTTAAAGTTGCAATACAAAAAAAAAAAAAAAAGGACTTCCCTGGCAGCCCAGTGGTTAAGACACCATGTTTCCATTGCAGTGGGCACAGGTTTGATCCCTGGTCGGGGAACTAAGATCCTGCATGCTGCAAGGTGCAGCCACAAAAAAAAAAAAATTGCAATACAGGAGCCCTATTCGAGAGCACTTCATCTGGGGAGGTGTGTAAAACTGGCAGCCTGTGTTTGTGTCAAGTTTAAGTGGGACAGAGAAAGGCACGCTGCAAAAATGGCGGAATGGAGAGGTTCACTGAGAGAAGTGGATAGGAGAAACCAGGGGAAGGAGAGGGGCCAGGAAGAGGAGAAGACCGCCTTTGGGGCTGATGACATCCACTTCCTATTCAGGTTATCCTAGAGTGGCCCATATGAATTCATAATCTTTTTTCCTTTGGTGAAGAACAAAGAGTTAACACTCACCCTGGTCTGCCCTTGAGGACCTCTCTTATTTTTATAGATGTAAAGCAGGCAGCCCCAGCCATGGAGAAAAGACACAACGGGACCCTTTTACTTGTTTATAGTGTGGGAGCTCCAATGAGAAAGTGGGAAATTTGTAACATGGACAGTTTCCAGGATGGAACAAACCCATGCCTTTAACCCACGCCCTCCAAGACTTAAATGGAGGAGTATCTGTGGGGGAGACTTAGATGCCCAGTGACAGTGACAGACGAAGGAATCCCACAAATAAGTTGCCATAGGAGTAAAGACAGGTAGAACTTATGGGTTGTCCTGCCACCCTATTAGGAAAGGGAACAGAGATTGTGGGTCAGTAGGCACTAAAGCCAGGCTGCATCCAGCCTTTTAGGCACTGACTTGAGCCCTATTCTGAGGCCAGGAATTTTACTGAAGAAACCAATTACCGAGTGCTCTAACTTATAGGCTGAAAACATGGAGGCTTCCCAACTAAAACCCTGAGGAATCACAACAATTGAAGAGGGTTCCACACCAGCATCTACAGTAGAGGTTCACATGGGGATAACCTGAGAGATGGTTATGCTCCATGAATTATTTCCCACAGTAGAAAACAGGGCTTTATTGCATTTTCCTAACAACCTGAAAGGTGGGGGACATTGTGCTGACTGGGTCACCCAAGGCGCAGGCTCCACACATTGTGGTAGAGGCTGGGTGATATGCTCAATTTGCTGGGGAGCCCTTTCATCGGGCAGTGGCCTCCTGAAATGTGTGATGGCTAGGGCAGGTCAGAGCCGAGGTCCTTACCACAGCGACCGGCTTCAGAGCTGGCCCACGGAGGTCCGCTTTACCTGAACGGCCAGCACAATTCCACCACAGTCTGCACCAAAATGGGATAAGTGGGGTCCCCAAGCTGCAAGTATAAGCATTGCATGTATAAAGGGGCAGGCAATTTGTGGCCTAGGAAGGGTAAACTGGATTTCTGATTTTCCTACTGCTCCCAGCATGGGTGGCACAGCATTCTTCCCTGACACTTGGCCAAGGCATGCTCATCACATCCCACAGTATAAGTCAGAGCACTCTGACTACCCAGTCCCTCATGCAGCTGGGATCTTTATTTCCCAGCCTCGGGTTTTTGAGAAACTCTTGTGTCCTTCCGATTAATTCTACTTTTTCCTTAAATTAGCTTGCATGGTCCTGTCACTTGCACCTAACAATCCTTGAATAAAGCAGAAACTAAGGTTAAGAGAAGATCATTGCCAGAATCGGGTTGGAAATTTCTCTAATTTATAAAGCTAATTTAAAAAGCAAACATTTGGTATGTTCCTGTTAAGGTCAGATTGAACTGCGTGGTTAATAACTAAATACGCTGCCCTCTGAACCCAAGGCAAGGAACAGGGGAAAAAGCAGTAGAAAGCTTTGTATGATGCTCTCCATCCCCCGACCATCTTCCCCTGGCTTGTGAGGCTTTTATCTACCAAAAATAAGAGAGCTACCAACTGTACTGTTCAATATTTATTTTCTGAGGCAGTCAAATTCATGCTAATTTATTTGCTCCCTTCCCACCAGCCCCCACCATATTCTCTAGAACTGTTCAGAAACTAAAACTCCAAGAATACAATAGTGTTGAGAGTAGAGGGCGCTGCATCCTAGAAAACTGTAAGTGGGGACCGAGACAGACCTCTAGAAGCTCAGTATTCCACAGCTTAGAGCTTTCCATGTGCTGCATGCAGACAAAAAACAACTGGACTCAGGCTCATGCTTAGACAGAGCCAGGACCTCGGAACCGGAGACCTTCCTCTGCCCAAAGGCAGATGCCTGAAGGACTATGGGAAACTGAGGCTGGAGCAGAGGCTGTGCTCCTCAGACCACACAGCAGGTCGAGACATGCACGGGGCTGGGAGGTGGGGGTGATGCCAGGACCCTTGAGGCATGAGGGCAATGTGTTGGCAAAATGAAAGGAAGTCTAGTTTAATTTCTTCTCACAAATGAACAAACACAACCAGAAAATCCAATATGAAACACAATGAAGAAATAGACAAAATTATACGTTTGAAAAATTATTTACCACATGAGACAAAATAAATTTGTAGAAACCTGCTTGATGTTTCAATACCACAACAGAAGACCTGAGTACTGTAAGGCAGACCAAAAGAACCACAAAGGGAAACCGAGCTAAGATGAAACCTGGGATGCAAAGGGAACCGGATGAAATTTTTAAGGATGTAACAGAACCCCAAATAAAACAGCAAAAAATTTTAAATCCCTCTAAATGGCAAAATTGACCCACAAAAAAACCTCTAATCTGTTATTTGGAGGACAAACTCGGGAAAATCTCCAAGATTAGAGGTAAAGGGAAAAGGAGATGAGAATAAGGAGAGGGAGGTGATAACCATGGAAACAGATTGAGCATCGAATCACAGAATAGTTGGTACCCACAGCAAGAAGCTAATCTTGAGCTAGCACCTCTGGGACCATTCCAATACACAGGACCACTCTTAGACAAGAGGGGTCTCTGCCCTGGTCCCCACATTTTCTAGAGTTCTGCTTTGGCCCTACATCTGGCCACACACCTCCCCATGAAGCAGAGTCCACAGGGCCAAGAGGATGAGTCCACCCTCAGCTGGTCCCCCACTCTGCACCCAGACTGTGCTCTGGGTGCCCTGAATTAAAATCTTTGCCCAGACAGCCTGAGTCTGCTTCCCAAATCTGAGCAGGCCTCCCCCATGGGCACATCCTCCAAAAGTTAGACCCCTCCAATAGTGTGTATGTCCCTAGGCTTGAGTGGTGGCTGAGAGGAACTGAGGAGCTGCTTGCAGGGCTTACAGACAGAGCTTAGACATGCACGCTGGGACGTCCACTGTGTGCCCGCAATGGCCCTTGAAGTGGGGGTCAGAGTCAGGAACGGGAAGAGAAAGAGAGGGGTCTGGAGGCTGGGAGCCATGTGTCAGCTCTCCCTGCAACACCGTATTCTCAGAACTCAGGGGAGGCTGAGGATTCTCAATTCAAACTGGCCTTCCGGGTGCTTATGAAGCTATCGTTGCTCAGGTAGCAGGGTAGAACGTATTGTATTTAACAGTATTTAACTTTTCAATAAATAAATAAATAAATAAATATTTATTTATTTATAATAAATAAATAAATAAATACGGTATGTGGTCCTCCATTAGTGCTCGACTCTTGCCCCCCGACAGTTTGGGGGGTCGGGGAGGCAGGGCTTGCCAGTCCTTGATGAACAGCTCCTTCAGGTCCCCTCTACCAAGAAATGTAATCTTTTAGGACTGCTTGTGCAGAAAGCAGCAGCCAGCTTCTTTCACGGAAGAAGGGGAAAAGGCTTTCTGGTAGGGCACCTGGCTGCAATTAGAACCGGGAGCTGGATCATTGAATCCCAACAGTGCTGCTCTCTCTCTTTCCCTTTGGGGTTAAGTTATGAGGGCAGGAGGGCCCCAGTGCCAAACACCACACCATGAATCGCTGCCTGAGGGGCACTCAGAGCAGAGGATGCACCGCCACTGCTGTGCTCTGAACATCACCTTCAGTGTAGCTGACCTGCTTCTGCTTTCTCTGCTGAGACTCAATAGCTGAATCCCTAAATGTCCTGGTGCCCAGCCCGTGGCATTTTGCTTCTAGCTTCACAGGTCTGCCATAGCAAAGCCTACCTCCTCCTGCCTGGGAATTTGAAAAGCTGAGTACAATCCCCTGAGCATAGTGTTGGGGAGAGCTGCTACTGCTATTTATGGTGACATCTGTGTGTGGCCACTGTAGGGGCTTCTGTGCGAGACCACCCTTGATCCATCACAAGGAGCTATGAGGGGCACGGTCTGGACTTCTGGACTTGCATCTATTATTCACAGATGGGTACTTGTGATGGTTTGCTTTATGTGTCAGCTTGGCTAGGCTATGATACTCAGCTCTTTGGTCAAACACCAGGCTAGATGTTGCTGTGAAGATACTTTTTAGATGTGATTAACATTTAAATCCATAGACTTTGAGTAAAGCAGATTATCCTCCACACAGTGGGTGGGCCTCATTCAACCAGCTGAAGGCCTTGAGCAAAGACTGAGGTTTCCCAAAGAGGAAGGAATTCTCCTCAAAACTGCAACATAGAAATCCTGCCCTACAGATTTCAGATTTGTAGGCCCCTACAGTTGGTGAGCCAGTTCCTTAAAATAAATTCTCCCCTGTCTCTCTATATGTATATATATGTTCATATACATGTGTGTATATATATACATATATATATGTGTGTATATATATATATATATATATACATATATATATGTATATATATACACACATGTGAGTGTGTATAAATTTGGTTCTGTTTCTCTGTAGAGCCCCAACTAATATAGAACTCAATCATTGCATTCTGACAATGTGCTGGGGGTATTGTTTCCCCCAACCTGTATAGTAGGGCACCTTACTTCACCAAGATACACTCAAGTCAGATCAAAGCCCCAGATCAAAGGCCAAGAGCCAATACCATTCTCCAGGCCCACTAAGCCCTGTGATGTAAGAACTAAATTGAAACTGGTATCCTGGCATAAGGCCAGGGAGGCAAGGGGGTCAGGGAGGGAGGCTGCAGCCTGATGCTCCTCCACAGCTCACTCATTCTAGACAACCTGTCACAGGGCATGGCGCAACAGGCCAACTCCAGAATTCCCTCTCCGACAGAGAGGGAATTTCCACTGTGCCAGACCAGGTTCCCATTGGCTGTGGGCCTGGGCAGGGCTGAGCCTGACAATGGCGCCTTACGAAAGTCGAAAGTCGGCAGCTGGGGAGGCCTGGAGACAATGAGCCAGCAGGGGAGCTGGGTGGGCTTCCACATCTGATGGGGTGAGCCCAGAGTCAGCTTAACCCAGGGTCACTGCTCTGTGGGTGACGACAGGGAGAAGAACTGTGGCTGGAATCCTGACGTCACCTCTGACGATTCTCTCTCTGAGACTTGGCTCCCTCATCTGGAAATTGGGGCTAGTAAAATCTCAGAGCTGTCGATTTGAATTTAAAAGGGTAACAATTGTGTGGAAGCACCAGGCACACAGCTCGTGCCCAGTGAATGTCAGTGTCCTTCCTCTTCACCCAGGGAGGATGGGACAACATCGCCATGAAGGGTGATGTGAGTGGGCTCTGGAGCCCTTTGTGAACCCCAGGCCTGCATCTTCCTCTGTAAAATGAGGTTCTCTCTCTCCACAGGATGATTGCAAAGACTGGATGAGATTGCCCACGTAGAGCGCTTTGCAAAGGATGGCTTCAGTAAATGCTAGAAAGAGGAAGCCCTGTGACCCTCCTGCTCCTCAGGAGGAAACAGAAACAACTGGGGTGTGTTTAATTTGCTCCTATAACACCTCAGAATGAAGGAGAAGCAAACAGCAGCAGTATGATTTTCAAGGTGGTGCCAGCTCTGCTGAGAGCTGGGTCTGGTCAGCGTGAGTGCTGGCCTCTGGCTGAAAACTTCAGCCTGTAACATCGCTTCACCACCTGGCGCCCAGGCTCGTTAGTCCAAGGCAGCAAGTAGATCTGCCTAGTGACAGACACAGCCCTGTGTGCAGACTACCAGGGCCTGGGGCTGCATCCAAAAACAATGTCCATGCAGAGGATGGAGCCAGCTGCAGCTCCAGACAGATGGTTCTGACCTTTTGTCTTGCTCAGCTCAGGAGGAAGCATCTTCCTGTGTGTGGAGCACATTCTCTTGCCCTTCATCAACACACAGGTTGAGAAATCCTCCTGGTTTGGAATATGTAGTGGAAAAGGGGGGCCAATTTATAAGCACATCTGCCTCCTGAGGAAGGTGAGTTCTGTTCAGTGATAGTCCCTTTAGATGTGCAAGGTGGCTAGGAGCTGAATTGGAAAGGAGGAATTAGTCACTAGAGAAAGCCAAGAAGAGAGAGAGAAAGAGTGGGAAGCAATCAATGCTCCCAGCTAAGGAAATGGCTAAGGAACGTTCTAGGAACAGGAACATCTAATATCCAATTTTAATTTATGAACCTTTTTCTATCCAAATATTCAGTAAAGTCTGGTAGACACACAACTCTCCTATGTGAGTTCACGTGTGTGTAAATTTAGAAGAGGGAAGAGTTCCACGTCTGAGTAAACGTGGTACAGACCCGAGGCCACAGGGGATTACAGAAATCTTAGAGAGGAACTGACTTTATTCCATAGTCATGGAATGGGGATTCACATCTATCTCCAGGGCTTACAGGCCAGGGAGATCCCAACCGACATCTGATGATCACCTCACAGAGCCCCGTTCTTGCAAATCTGCTCAATCTGTTATTGGGATGAACTTTGAAGCAGCCGCTTCCTTTGCTCAGCCTTGCCTTATTCGCTTTTGCTTGCCAAGGCAAACAGCCGTGCCTAGAAATGAAGGCATTTATCCTGAGTGTCCTGAACCCTGTATTTGCAGGTGGAAATCAGACCGGTCCCCTGAAATACTCCTGGGATTCCCAAGACAGCGTGCCTGGCATTGGTCTCACTGGGCTTCCTGTACCCTCCAGCTGCCTTCTTTCTGACAACAAAAAGCATCACGTGGAACTGAACTAGACTCCTAGCGCCTTGCAAAGGAACTAGTAGCCCCAAATGTCCCTTGGATTATCTCCGTCCCTCTGCTTGCTTCTCTATCCAATCCTCCCATACATCACACTCCAGTCTGCTGAGGTGTAGAGAGCTGAGCCTCCTCAGCGGAAATCATGTCTCACTTCCTTCGAATTAACCACATAATGAAGAAAAAAAAAAAATCCCAAAGCCTGCACAGCTGATAATAATGACAGTGAACAGATATTGACTACCCAGTGTATGACAGGCACTGGGCTCTTCGCACAGATTATCTCACTTCATTCTATCAGACCCCCTGCCTGCAGGTGCTATGATTATTATTCCCATTTTCACAGATAAGACAACTGATGAAATTCAGATTCTACTAATATATCTTTTTTTTTTTTGGAGGTTTAAACAGATATTTATTTATTTATTTATTTTTTACATCTTTATTGGAGTATAATTTCTTTACAATGGTGTGTTAGTTTCTGCTTTATAACAAAGTGAATCAGATGGGACCTAATGAAACTGCAAAGCTTTTGCATAGCAAAGGAAACCATAAACAAGATGAAAAGACAACCCTCAGAATGGGAGAAAATATTTGCAAATGAAGCAACTGACAAAGGATTAATCTCCAAAATTTATAAGCAGCTCATGCAGCTCAATAACAAAAAAACAAACAACTCAATCCAAAAACGGGCAGAAGACCTAAATAGACATTTCTCCGAAGAAGATATACAGACTGCCAACAAACACATGAAAGAATGCTCAACATCATTATTCATTAGAGAAATGCAAATCAAAACTACAATGAGATATCATCTCACACCAGCCAGAATGGCCATCATCAAGAAATCTAGAAACAATAAATGCTGGAGAGGGTGTGGAGAAAAGGGAACACTCTTGCACTGCTGGTGGGAATGTGAATTGGTACAGCCACTATGGAGAACAGTATGGAGGTTCCTTAAAAGACTAAAGATCGAACTACCATATGACCCAGCAATCCCACTACTAGGCATATACCCTGAGAAAACCATAATTCAAAAAGAGTCATGTACCAAAATGTTCATTGCAGCTCTATCTACTAATATATCTTGATTGCACACTTGGCATCAGACTATGTGCTTTACTTAGTCATTCTTTTTTCTTTCCAAAATCACTTATTGAATGCCTACTCTGTGTGCCAATACGCTATTGTTATTGCTATGATAAAACCGAGCTGTAGGTAGTGAATTAAAATCATTCAAGGTGACTCAGCCTATGGTGGATCCTCAGGATGGTACCTAAGGACTTGATCTATGAGGAGCTCTGAGTTTCAAGCCGGTCCATTTTCATTAGGATTTCAATCCTAGAAAAGATTTCTGGAATGTGACACAAACAACACTGGCAAGAAGAGAGAGGTAGAAATAGTCCAGGCAGCAAGAAAGCGAGGGGCCTCCCAAGTCCAGCACATTCAGTTCAAGAGAATAAAGGAATCATTCCATTTCAAGGTAAACAAAGTTTCTTTTTTTAGAGGATCATTATCACATACCAAACCCTAGGCCAGACTTCACCCTACCTGTCACCAATCGCCTGCAGGCCCAGTCCATGCTTGCATTTGTAATCTTTCCCCCATGACAGCAGATCAAGGGCCCAGTGGAGCTGATGGGCTTATGTAGCCCAGTCCAGTTGGGAGGGGAGGAAGCAGTGGCCAACCAAGATGGAACTAGGGATCTCACTCTGCCACTGAGGCTGACCCCAAAAGGGTGGCAGAATGAGCTAGAATAGTGTCTCAAAGAGTACAGCTCTCTGAAGGTCTGCAGTGCATTCCAGATGCAAGAGACAGCCATTTCTGGGGTGATGCATGGCTAAGTATTTGATCCATCACAATGTCTAGGCAGGAGGTGTGGCATAACCATCCTTCCATCTCCATTTCCGGGAGGGGGACAGTCACCACCTCACACACTTCAGGACCACTTCAAGGTGCTGAAGGATTTGTAGTGGTGTGAAATCAGAGGCTGTAGGGCTGATCGTTTCGCTGCAGTCTCCCTCCTCTGTGTGTCAGCCAATAGAAAGCTGAGCTCAGAAGTCCTAAAACAGCCCTAATGACTGAGCTTGTATAGAGCAGGCCCTGTGCCACATGCTTCACACACATTCTCTCATTAAACCCTACCATGGCCCAAAGAGGACGGTGTCACTGGTCTCATTTTATAGATGAGACAATAGGAATCCAGAGGCTCCAAGCTTCATGCCCAAGGTCACAGACCTTGTAAGTGGTAGAGCCAGGATTAGAACCAGGGCCTATCTGCCTACAAATATTGACCTATAGGTGGTTTAGCCTCTTTCTGATCTTTGTTTCCACACTGCCACCTTCTAAATCACCCTAAAAACAGGAAAGTATCTCCTCCCTTACCACCTTAATTTTGGTTCCAAAAAGTCCCACTGTTGGGACTGGGGACAAAGAGAAAGTCTTCCTGCTGCACAAATAATGGTGCTGACATTTTTGCCCTAAACCAGTGAAGAACTATTACTTTTTTTTTTTTTTTTTGCACAGACTAATGGAGGGAGGGGGCTGTATGTTTATGAACAGCATTTTCCCCATTCAAAACAAAACTAGCTTTCTTGCATCCCATTAAGAAGAATATGTATATTCTCATTATTATGCAGAAATATGTTAGTGGGAGAACTGTGCTTTTCACTGTTAGAAAAATGTGATACCTGGGCATATTCGAAAAGGAACAACAGACACTGTCTTGGAGATTTTCTTGCCTTAGAATTGTTTAGGGCTTCAGGAGTTTACAAGGTGCACTCACTGTGCTTCCTCCTCAAAATGAACTCTGCCAGATGGCTGCTACTCTCACACCCACTTGGTGGATGGGGGAACCGTGTTCAAAGAGGTGATACAGGGTCACCCAGGCGGCAGAGCTGGAGCACAATTATTTCATTCCACCCACTACTGCAGTGCAACGCTTCCTAAGGGTCCATCGTGTGTCCAGGTCTGGGCCAAACAATAGGAATAGAGATGAAAAAAGAACACTCACCCTTCCCTCGACTCTTACCTCCCACTCTCACCTCCCAAACTGGGTATCTCTCTCCCGTGTTTAAAGGATCTCCTCTTCTATGCTTGTACCTGGTAGGAGGGGGGGAGCCATACAATCTGGAATTTCATTAAAGTGAAGCATTTCCAAGGAGGTCCATTTGCAGGGCCCCATGTAACCCTCCCCTCCAGCTATGTGCCTGCAGTGGCTCCAGGCCCAGCCCAGACCCAGCAGGACTGGCCCTACCTATCCCACCAGGTAAGCCCCTCTGGCAAGGTCCTCCCTTCCTCCATCTTATTGGCCTTCTTTCTCTTCTGGGAGTTTCTCCATAATTCCACTATTTTGAGGAAATAATAACGAATAATAATAGCAATATTTATTGAGCAGTGGGAGTGGGAGAAAAAGGATGAGAAAACCGTTTTGGAATAGATCCCAGTCCATATAGAAAAGCAGGCAAGCATCCCCCTACCCTGCCCTCGCCCCTCATTCCATCAGCCAGCAGTTTCTGGATCTTTACATTCTAGACCATATTAGATGAGAAAAGCATTTCAGACAATTAGAAGCCAAAGCCATGGGCCTGATGGGTCCGGCACAGGGTGAATTAACCATACTTCCTCACCACATCTTGGGTGATCAGGTCTCTGAATGACATAGTTAACGTTCGCAGCACTGGAGGCTACACTTCATGAGATCTGTCTCTACTTACATCCACACTGAACGGTATGTCACAGTGAATCCACTGGAGACCCTCTTTCATGGGGTTAAGAGCATGGAGTCTGGAGTCATCTATAACTAGGTTTTCACCCAGACTCCATTTATTTGTTGTGTGACTCTGAGCAAGTTATTCAACTTAATTTCTCTGTGTCTTGGTTTCTGTGTGATGGGGAAAAAAAAATAGTACTGGTAAGTTTGAAATTGTGAAGGGTCTGAGATTTTTTTGGGGGGGGGCGGTACACGGGCCTCTCACTGTTGTGGCCTCTCCCGCTGCGGAGCACAGGCTCCGGACGCGCAGGCTCAGCGGCCATGGCTCATGGGCCCAGCCGCTCCGCGGCACGTGGGATCCTCCCGGACCGGGTCACAAACCCATGTCCCCTGCATCGGCAGGCAGACTCTCAACCACTGCGCCACCAGGGAAGCCCAGGGTCTGAGATTTTGCACTAACAATTTAGCCTGCTTTGCATTTTACTTAAAGAAAAATCCAAACTCCCAGGGTTGCCGACAAAGCTCTGTGTGATCAGCTTAGCTCTACTCTCTAGCCACACTGGCCTCCTTTCAGTTCTAGAACATGTCTGATTTTTTCCTACCTTGAAACCTTTGCTCACATTGTTCCTTACACGGAATAACCCAGATTTTAAGCATAGAAGGCATGCCCTCGGAAAGCCGTTCTTGGCCACTCTGTCTAAGCACCCTCATCCCTCACCAACCCTACATTTTAATTTTCTTTCTAGCGTTTTACAGGCCAATGGAATAGCCATCCTCAGGGAAGGAACAAGCTTAAAGATTGTACTTTGAGGGCTAACAAGGAGATGACACTCTTCTTAAAATGCAAGCACTGCTGAGAAGGCACAAATTAACAAGTTCAACAAGATCCTCTCAGACCCCGTAGATGAAGTTTCTGGCCTTAAGTGCCTTCAGCATGGAGGGAAGGAAGAGTATGAACAAATGATAGCAAAATCCTGCCTCTCACAATGAATTTGATTTTTTGAGCTCCATCTCCACTCCTGTCCCACCACTAATCATTGAACTGCAAATATGGGGCCCAAGCATTTTTAAATGGTGGTAGGCTTTAACCTGCACATGTATATTGGTGATGCCCATGTATTCATTTTCTTTGCTGTAACAGATTACTACAAACTGGGTGTCTTAAAAGCACAGACAATTTTTTTGGTAAACAGTATATATTTACAACTTCATTTTTTTCTTCTTCTTTATTGAAGTATAGTTGCTGTACAATATTACATATGTTACATGTGTACAATATAATGATTCACAATTTTCACGAGGTTATACTCCTTTTATAGTTATTATAAAACATTGGCCATATTCCCTGTGTTGTACAATATATCCTTGTAGCTTATTTTATACATAGTAGTTTGTACTTCTTAATCCCCTATCCCTATCTAGCCCCTCCCCCCTTTCCTCTCCCCACTGGTAACCACTAATTTGTTCTCTATATCTGTGAATCTGTTTCTTTTTTGTTATATTCAGTAGTCTGTTGTATTTTTCAGATTCCACATATAAGTGATATCACACAGAATTTGTCTTCCTCTGTCTGACTTATTTCACTTAGCATAATGCTCTCCAAGACCATCCATGTTGCTGCAAATGGCAAAATTTCATTCTTTCTATGGCTGAGTAGTATTCCATTGTATATATATATCACATCTTCTTTAGCCATTCATCTGTTGATGGACATTTAGGTTGCTCCCATATCTTGGCAGTTATAAATAATGCTGCTCTGAACATTGGGTGCATTTATCTTTTCAAATTAGTGTTTTCTTAGGGGTTGAATATATACCCATAACAACACAGAAATTTATTCTCTTAGGTTTCTGAAAGTTAGAAGTTCGAAGTCAGTATCACTAGGCCAAAATCAAAGGGCTGGTAGGGCCATGCTGGCTCCACAGGGTCTAAGAAAGAATCCTTTCTGTGCTTCTTCCTGCTTCTGGTGGCTGCTGCCATTTCTTGACTTGGGGCCACAACACTGCAATCTTCAAGGTCAGCATCTTTTAATCTCTCTGTTTCATCTTCACATTGCCTTCTCCTCTTCTCAGCTTTTGACACCAGATGGTGTCCACTATCCCCCTGCCTCTCTGTTATAAGATACATGTGATTTCATTTAGTGTCCACCAGGATAATCCGGGCTAATCTCCCCATCTCAAAATTCTTAACTTAATCACATCTGCAAAGACCTCTTTTTTCCATATAAGGTAGCATTCACAGGTTCCAGGGATTAGGATGTGGATATCTCCTAGGGGGTCATTCTTTACCCAACCACACCCCAACTAGTTGTGGTGAAAAACTGAAAAAGGAACAAAGACCCCTCTTCTACCCAGGTTATGGCAAGACGGGAAGGAAGGGAGGAAGAGAAATTGGGAACAAGAGGTGTGCCGGCAATACAGTCGGAGGAAGGCCCATGGGCTGGAAAGCAGGAGATCCGGGTCCAGGTCCATGCACAGGGAGGAGATGGACATCCTTGCCTTCCCAGGTGTTCTCACCAGGGCCTGGCCTCTGAGAGCCCACGTGGGAACCAGGAGGTGGATTTGGGGGAGTCTGGATTCTTGGGGCTGGAGAAGTTTGGGGAGAACCCTTATGGAGAAGAGGGTCAATGACAACCATGCAGTCAGTGGATGGGCCTGGGACACAAACGGGCCTCTTCTAGAGGCCAGAAAATGGGTCCAGTGGGGACTGCTTATCTTGGATGGAAGATAAACATGGACTAATTATATTTGATCTTTCTGTGCATTTGAAATTGATCATCCTCCTTCCTGAAACTCTCCCTTCTGGTTCTCTTCCTGCCTCTCTGACAGCTCTCTCAGAGTCCCTTGTTTTAGCCCCAGTTGTCCACATAGTCCCCTGCTCCTGATGTAGCTGTTATGGGCTCTTCCCATCCCTGATTCACTTTGTGCAACGTAAGTAGCGTGAGATAGAAAGTGTTAAAAGCACTGTGTCTGAAGTTCCACTGCCTGGCTTTCAAACCTGGCTGTACTGACTCCCAGGTGTGGTCTCAAACAAGTGACTTACAGGCCCTATAAGCTGAGCTTTAAAAACTTCTTGGGTAAAATGGGGACAATCGGGTTGTTTGAAGAACTGAGATACAGCACACAGTCATCCAGCAGCTCATGGCCGATGTTAGCTGTTGTTGCCTGTGGCTGCTGCCTGTCTGTGTCCATTGTCCAGGGTGTCTTCTCTTGTGCACCTGAACCCAGTGGAGGGTGCTGGATGGCGGTGGTCAGTGTGGAGGGGCAGAGCCGGAAGGAAGAGCAAAGGGAGAGAAGGTGGGAGCCAAGGCTGTCCCCTGGTGGAGAAAACATCTTTCTCCTTTTCCCCGGGAGCAGCAAGGAGAGAAGCCGAGGCTTGCACTCGAGACCCAGAGGCAACAGACACGCCCCCACACACCCAGCTGCCCTTTGTCCTTATCCCTCAGCCAGCAGTGACCCCTGAGCCTGGGCTGACTCCTCAGCTTCCTAGGTTCCTGGTCGCTGGGGGAAGATGGAGGGGCTCTGAACAGTGCTGCACAGAATGGAGAAACGACCCGTGGAGAAAAAGGTGAAAAGGGTAGGAATGATTTAGTTAGACGGGAGACAGCCAAGGGGGAGATTTAATAACAGTCTTTGAGGATCTGAAGGGTTATTATACAGAAATTGGTGACCAGCTGGTCCCTCTCTGCTCAGAGCACAGGCCCGAAAGAAATGAGTTAACACTCCACAGAAGGAGATGCTCAGATTAGGTAAAAAGAAGACAATCTCCCTGTCCGGGTAGAAATAGACCATAACAGGAACTGGAGTAGATGCATCAGGTGGAGCCACATGGTGCCCAGAGAATCAGCCTCCTGAGATCACAGGGATGTCTCTGTCCAGATGGGGCTCCGGGGGGCAGACAGGCTCCCCTTTCCTGGAATGCCAGGGGTCTTTCCCAGTGGATTTGGCGATGGTCCCCTCTCCCCCACTCCCAACCCCATCCCACCTCCTCCCCCAGAATAAAATTGCCAGGAACTGTGTGGAGAAAAATAGGTCATCCTATTGGTGGTGGGAAGGTGGTGAGCCATGTAGGTGTCCCCCTTTTCTGATAATAAAAAGCAGAGCCCCTGGAGGACCTTCAAGATGGAGGAGGAATAAGACATGGAGATCACGTTCCTCCCCACAGATACATCAGAAACACATCTACATGTGGAACGACTCCTACAGAACACCTACTGAGCGCTGGCAGAAGACCTCAGACCTCCCAAAAGGCAAGAAACTCCCCACGTACCTAGGTAGGGCAAAGGAAAAAAGAAAAAACAGAGACAAAAGAATAGGGACGGGACCTGCACCAGTGGGAGGGAGCTGTGAAGGAGGAAAACTTTCCACACACTAGGAAGCCCCTTCACTGGCGGAGACAGGGGGTGGGAGGGGGGGGAAGCTTCAGAGCCACGAATGAGAGCGCAGCAATAGGGGTGCAGAGGGCAAAGTGGAGAGATTCCCACACAGAGGATCAGTGCTGACCAGCACTCACCAGTCCGAGAGGCTTCTCTGCTCACCCGCCAGGGCAGGTGGGGGCTGGGACCTGAGGCTCCGCCTTCAGAGGTCGGATCCCACGGAGAGGACTGGGGTTGGCTTCGTGAACACAGCCTGAAGGGGGCTAGAGTGGCACAGCTAGCCGGGAGGGAGTCTGGGAAAATGTCTGGACCTACCTAAGAGGCAAGAGACCATTGTTTTGGGGTGTGCGAGGAGAGGGGATTCAGAGCACCGCCTAAATGAGCTCCAGAGATGGGCGTGAGCCACGGCTATCAGTGTGGACCCCAGAGACGGGCATGAGATGCTAAGGCTGCTGCTGCAGCCACCAAGAAGCATGTGTGCAAGCACAGGTCACTATCCACACCTCCCCTCCTGGGAGCCTGTGCAGCCCGCCATGGCCAGGGAGGGTCCCGTGATCCAGGGACAACTTCCCTGGGAGAACGCAAGGCGCACCTCAGGCTGGTGCAACGTCACGCCGGCCTCTGCCGCCACAGGCTCGCCCCGCATTCCCTACCCCTCCTTCCCCCCGGCCTGAGTGAGCCAGAGCCCCCTAATCAGCTGCTCCTTTAACCCCGTCCTGTCTGGGCAAAGAACAGATGCCAGAGGGTGACCTACATGCAGAGGCGAGGCCAAAACCAAAGCTGAACCCCAGGAGCTGTGCAAACAAAGAAGAGAAAGGGAAATTTCTCCCAGCAGCCTCAGGAGCAGTGGACTAAATCTCCACAATCAACTTGATGTACCCTGCATCTGTGGAATATCTGAATAGACAGTGAATCATCCCAAAATTGAGGCAGTGGACTTTGGGAGCAACTGTAGACTTGGGTTTGCTGTATGTGACTGACCAGTTTCTGATTTTTATGTTTATCTTAGTTTAGTTTTAAGCACTTGTTATCATCGGTGGATTTTTTTATTGGTTTGATTGCGCTCTTCTTTTTTTTTCTATTTTTATTCCTTTTTTCTTTTTTTATTTTAATAATATTTTTCAAATTTTTTATTTTAATAACTTTCTTTTCTTCTTTCTTTCTTTCTTTCTTTCTTTCATTCATTTTTCTTTCTATTCTTTCGCCCTTTTCTGCTGAGCCATGTGGCTGATGGTCTTGGTGCTCTGGCTGGATGTCAGGCCTGAGTCTCTGATGTGGGAGAGCTGAGTTCAGGACATTGGACCATGAGAGACCTCCCGGCCCCAAGTAATATCAATTGGCAAGAGCTCTCCTAGAGATCGCCATCTCAATGCTAAGATGAAGCTCCACTCAACGACCAGCAAGCTACAGTGCTGGACACCCCATGCCAAACAACTAACAAGATAAGAACACAACCCCACCCATTAGCAGAGAGGCTGCTTAAAATCAAAATAAGTTCAAAGACACTCCAAAACACACGACCGGACACGACTCTGCTCACCAGAAACACAAGATCCAGCCTCATCTACCAGAGCACAGGCAACAGTCCCCTCCACCAGGAAGCCTACAGAACCCACTGAACCTACCTTAGCCACTGGGGGCAGACACCAAAAACAATGGGAACTACAAACCTGCAGCCTGCGAAAAGGAGACCCCAAACACAGTAAGATAAGCCAAATGAGAAGACAGAGAAACACACAGCAGATGAAGGAGCAAGGTAAAAACCCACCAGACCTAACAAATGAAGAGGAAATAGGCAGTCTACCTGAAAAAGAATTCACAGTAATGATAGTAAAGATGATCCAAAATCTTGGAAATAGAATGGAGAAAATACAAGAAACGTTTAACAAGGAACTAGAAGAACTTAAGAGCAAACAATGAAGAACAACACAGTACATGAAATTAAAAATTCTCTAGAAGGAATCAATAGCGGAATAACTGAGGCAGAAGAACAGATAAGTGACCTGGAAGATAAAATAGTGGAAATAACTGCCACAGAGCAGAATAAAGAAAAAAGAATGAAAACAATTGAGGACAGTCTCAGAGACTTCTGGGACAGTATTGAATGGACCAACATTTGAATTATAGGGGTGCCAGAAGAAGAAGAGAAAAAGAAAGGGACTGAGAAAATATTTCAAGAGATTATAGTTGAAAACTCCCCTAATATGGAAAAGGAAATAGTCAATCAAGTCCAGGAAGCACAGAGAGTCCCATACAGGATAAATTGAAGGAGAAACATGCCAAGACACATATTAATCAAACTATCAAAAATTAAAAACAAAGAAAAAATATTGAAAGCAGCAAGGGAAAAGCAACTAATAACATACAAGGGAATCCCCATAAGGTTAACCGCTGATCTTTGAGCAGAAACTCTGCAAGCCAGAAGGGAGTGGCAGGACATATTTAAAGTGATGAAAGGGAAAAACTTACAACAAAGATTACTCTACCCAGCAAGGATCTCATTCAGATTAGAGGGAGAAATTAAAACATTTACACACAAGCAAAAGCTAAGAGAATTCAGTACCACCGAACCAGCTTTACAACAAATGCTACAGGAACTTCTCTAGGCAGGAAACACAAGAGAAGGAAAAGACCAACAATAACAAACCCAAAACAATTAAGGAAATGGTAATAGGAACACACATATCTATAATTACCTTAAATGTAAATGGATTAAATGCTCCAACCAAAAGACACAGACTGGCTGAATGGATACACAAACAAGACCCATATATATGCTGTTTACAAGAGACCAACTTCAGACCTGGGGACACATATGTACTGAAAGTGAGGGGATGGAAAAAGATATTCCAAGAAAATGGAAATCACAAGAAAGTTGGTGTAGCAATATTCATATCAGACAATCTTGACTTTAAAATAAATAATATTACAAGAGACAGAGAAGGACACTACATAATGATCAAGATATCAATCCAAGAAGATGATAAAACAATTGTAAATATTTATGCACCCAACATAGGAGCTCCTCAATACATAAGGCAAATGCTAACAGCCATAAAAGGGGAAATCGACAGTAACACAATAATTGTAGGGGACTTTAATGCCCCACATTCAACAATGGACAGATCAACCAAAATGAAAATAAATAAGGAAACACAGCTTAAAATGATACATTAAACAAGATGGATTTCACTGATATTTATAGGACATTCCATCCAAAAACAACAGAATACACTTTCTTCTCAAGTGCTCATGGAACATTCTCCAAGATAGATCATATCTTGGGTCACAAAACAAGCCTTGGTAAATTTAAGAAAATTGAAATCATATTAAGTATGTTTTCTGACCACAATGCTATGAGACTAGATATCAGTTACAGGAAAAAGTCTGTAAAAAATACAAACGCATGGAGGCTAAACAATGCACTACTAAATAAGGAAGAGATCACTGAAGAAATCAAAGAGTAAATCAAAAAATACCTAAAAACAAATGACAACGAAACCACGATGACCCAAAACCTACGGGATGCAGCAAAAGCAGTTCTAAGAGGGAAGTTTATAGCAATACAATCCTACCTCAAGAAACAAGAAAAATCTCAGATAAACACCTAACCTTACACCTAAAGCAATTAGAGAAAGAAGAACAAAAAACCCCAAAGTTAACAGAAGGTAAGAAATCATAAAGATCAGATCAGAAATAAATGAAAAAGAAATGAAGGAAACGATAGCAAAGATCAATAAAACTAAAAGCTGGTTCTTTGAGAAGATAAACAAAATTGATAAACCGTTAGCGAGGCTCATCAAGAAAAAAAGGGAGGAGACTCAAATCAACAGATTTAGAAATGAAAAAGGAGAAGTAACAACTGACACTGCAGAAATACAAAGGATCATGAGAGACTACTACAAGCAACTATATACCAATAAAATGGACAACCTGGAAGAAACGGACAAATTCTTAGAAAAGTACAACCTTTCAAGACTGAACCAGGAAGAAATAGAACATATGAACAGACCAATCACAAGCACTGAAATTGAAACTGTGATTAAAACTCTTCCAACAAACAAAAGCCTGGGACCTGATGGCTTCACAGGCAAATTCTATCAAACATTTAGAGAAGAGTTAATACCTATCCTTCTCAAACTCTTCCAAAATATAGCAGAGGGAGGAACACTCCCAAACTCATTCTACAAGGCCACCATCACCCTGAGATCAAAACCAGACAAAGATACTACCAAAAAAGGAAACTACAGGCCAATATCACTGGTGAACATAGATGCAAAAATCGTCAACAAAATACTAGCAAACAGAATCCAACAGCACATTAAACAGGTCATACACCATGATCAAGTGGGGTTTATCCCTGAAATGCAAGAATTCTTCAGTATATGCAAATCAATCAACGTGATACACCATATTAAAAAATTGAAGGATAAAAACCATATGATAATCTCAATAGATGTAGAAAAAGCTTTTGACAAAATTCAATACCCATTTATGATAAAAACTCTCCAGGAAGTGGGCATAGAGGGAACCTACCTCCACATAATAAAGGCCATATATGACAAACCCACAGCCAACATCATTCTCAATGGTGAAAAACTAAAACCATTTCCACTAAGATCAGGAACAAGACAAGGTTGCCCACTCTCACTGCTGTTATTCAACATAGTTTTGGAAGTTTTAGCCACAGCATTCACAGAAGAAAAAGAAATAAAAGGAATACCAATTGGAAAAGAAGTAAAACTGTCACTGTTTGCAGATGACATGATACTATCCATAAAGAATCCTAAAGATGCTACCAGAAAACTACTAGAGCTAATCAATGAACTTGGTAAAGTAGCAGGATACAAGATTAATGCACAGAAATCTCTTGCATTCCTATACACTAATGATGAAAAATCTGGAAGAGAAATTAAGGAAACATTCCCATTTACCATTGCAACAAAAAAGAATAAAATACCTAGGAATAAACCTACCTAAGGAGAAAAAAGACCTGTATGCAGAAAACTATAAGACACTGGTGAAAGAAATTAAAGATGTTACAATCAGATGGAGAGATATACCATGTTCTTGGATTTGAAGAATCAACATTGTGAAAATAACTATACTACCCAAAACAATCCACAGGTTCAATGCAATCCCTTTCAAACTACCACTGGCATTTTTCACAGAACTAGAACAAAAATTTCACAATTTGTATAGAAACACAAAAGACCCCGAATAGCCAAAGCTATGTTGAGAAAGAAAAACAGAGCTGGAGGAAGCAGGCTCCCTGACTTCAGACTATGCTACAAAGCTATAGTAATCAAGACAGTATGGTACTGGCACAAAAACAGAAATATAGATCAATGGAACAGGATAGAAAGCCCAGAGATAAACCCATGCACATATGGTTACCTTATCTTTGATAGAGCAGGCAAGAATATACAATGGAGAAAAGACAGCCTCTTCAATAAGTGGTGCTGGGAAAACTGGACAGCTACATGTAAAAGAAAGAAATTAGAACACTTCCTAACACGATACACAAAAATAAACTCCAAATGGATTAAAGACCAAATTGTAAGGGCTTCCCTGGTCATGCAGTGAATGAGAATCTGCCTGCCAAAGCAGGGGACACGGGTTTGAGCCCTGGTCTGGGAAGATCCCACATGCCATGGAGCAACTAAGCCCGTGCACCACAACTACTGAGCCTGCGCTCTAGAGTCTGCAAGCCACAACTGCTGAAGCTTGTGTGCCTGGAGCCCGTGCTCTGCAACAGGAGAAGCCACCACAATGAGAGGCCCATGCACCGCAATGAAGAGTAGGCCCTGCTCACCACAACTAGAGAAAGCCTGCGTAGCAACGAAGACCAGTGCAGCCAAAAATAAATAAATAAATAAATAAATAAATAAATAAAATTTATATTAAAAAAAGACCTAAATGTAAGATCAGATACTATAAAACTCTTAGAGGAAAACATAGGAAGAACACTCTATGACATAAATCACAGCAAGATCCCTTTTGACCCACCTCCTAGAGAAATGGAAATAAAAACAAAAATAAACAAATGGGACCTAATGAAACTTCAAAGCTTTTGCACAGCAAAGGAAACCATAAACAAGACCAAAGACAACCCTCAGAATGGGAGAAAATATTTGCAAATGAAGCAACTGACAAAGGATTAATCTCCAAAATATACAAGCAGCTCATGCAGCTCAATATCAAAAAAACAAACAACCCAATCCAAAAATGGGCAGAAGATCTAAATAGACATTTCTCCAAAGAAGATATACAGACTGCCAACAAACACTTGAAAAGATGCTCAACATCACTAATCATTAGAGAAATGCAAATCAAAACCACAATGAGGTATCACCTGACACAGGTCAGAATGGCCATCATCAAAAAATATACAAAAAATAAATGCTGGAGAGGGTGTGGAGAAAAGGAAACCCTCTTGCACTGTTGGTAGTAATGCAAATTGATACAACCACTATGGAGAACAGTACGGAGGTTCCTTAAAAAACTAAAAATTGAACTATCATATGACCCAGCAATCCCACTGCTGGACATATACCCTGAGAAAACCATGACTCAAAAAGAGTCATGTACCACAACATTCACTGCAGCACTATTTACAATAGCCAGGATGTGGAAGCAACCTAAGTGTCCATTGACAGATGAATAGATAAAGATGTAGCACATATATACAATGGAATATTACTCGGCCATAAAAAGGAACGAAATTGAGTTATTTGTAGTGAGGTGGATGGGCCTAGAGTCTGTCATATATCGTGAAGTAAGTCAGAAAGAAAAACAAATACCGTATGCTAACACATATATATGGAATCTGAAAAAAAAATGGTTCTGAAGAACTTAGGGGCAGGAGAGGAATAAAGACACAGATGTAGAAAATGGATTTGAGGACATGGGGAGGGGGAAGGGTAAGCTGGGAAGAAGTGAGAGAGTGGCATGAACATATATACACTACCAAATGTAAAACAGCTAGCTAGTGGGAAGCAGCTGCATAGCACAGGGAGATCAGCTCGGTGCTTTGTGACCACCTAGAGGGGTGGGATAGGGAGGGTGGGAGGGAGACGCAAGAGGGAGGGGATGTGGGGATATAAGTATAGGTATAGGTGATTCACTTTGTTATACTGCAGAAACTAACACAACAATGTAAAGCAATTATATTCCAATAAAGATGTTAAAAAAAAAAAAAAAAAAAAAAAGGCAGAGCCCCTAACATCACACAACTGCACCAGAGGCTCAAGAGCAGCCCCTACACCTTCTCTCAGGGACAAGCTTCCTGTGTCTGAGGAAATGGCCTGTCTGTTCTGGAATATGTGATGACAAAGTGAGCTCCAGGGGACTTATGACCCCGTGGCTTGTTCACTCGGCTGACATCATGGAGCGCCAGACGGCAGCTTGGTGAACCAGAGCAGTTATACTGGGCGGAGAAAATCAAAGAGAACCTGGATTCTAATCCAGCTCGGGATTATCTCTTCTCACAAATGGAGGGTGTTGGCAGCAAAGAGCCCGCATTTTTCTCAGAGCTGTAGTCACCAACATTCCCTAATTTTTAGCCCTTACCCTCTGCCAAGCCAAGCACTTGCACACATAGTATCTCATTTAATCTTCATGAGGTCACACTGAGGTCACTGTTATTAACTCCCTGGCAACATAATAATAGTATCAACCTCATAGGGTGGTTGCAAGTTAAACAAGTTAATATAGTAAATCACGCCTGGCTCCTAGCAAGTGCCCTGTGTGAGTCATTATCATCGCTGCTGCTGCCACTACTGTCTTCTGGTTGTTAAGGAGACTAAATGGTCTGTCCAAGTTCACACAGCTTGTCAGGCAAAACCAGGCCCATCTGACACCAAAGTCCATGACTTTCTGTCCACTCACCACACATGGAGGCACACACATAGCAGCCAACAGTACAGGCGCTGGGGCTTAGAAAGGCAGATCTGGGTGTGAATTCCAGCTCTGCCGGTTACTTAGCTGGGCACTGCCTGGTCAGATCGGACGCTGACCATAAACATCCAGCCCAGGCCCAGGAGAGAACCTTCACAGTCAAATCGCTTCCAGTGTGATTTTCTGGTTGTTCGGTGCATGCGTATTATCTTCCCCTACCACCCCCAGCAAAGCTTTTAAAGAACCTTGTCATAAGAGATGATATTTTAAACATTTATCTCAAAAAAGTAACAATTAGGCACGTTGACTGATGGCTTGGTTAATGCACTGAGAGAACCAGCTGGAGGGCGCGATGTGACTCATCCCTTCTACTCAGCCGCTGCCCCCGAACAGGAGCAGGAGAGTCTGCGAGGGAGGAGGACGAGAATTAGACCTCCGAGCACCAGCTCTGAGCCAGACCCATTGTCCATTAATCATCCCAATTAATCCGCATGACACCCTTGAGGAGGAGCTGTTGCAGTTAGAAGGGAGAAGGCGGAGCTCTGATGTTCCCAGAGAGGCCTTCTTGGGGTACTTGGGTCACCCTGGCCAGTTCACCATGCCTCAGGCCCGGGCATCCTTGGCCTTGCAGCCTCAGAAAACTCACCAGTCAGAACAAAGAGCAGGGCTCATTTCTTGGAGACAGACTCATGGGAACCAAGTTCAAGAGCGGATACTAACAGCCATGGCAATGAGAAATGCACCCATCACAAGGACCTGAACAGCGCATTGTCCCTCTATGGATACTGGGAGCCAAATTAGTTACAAATGGCCACGTGGTGAGTGTGGAATCAGAAGGGGGTGACCAATGGGGGAATCCACGGTGGTGCTCAGAGGACTCTACTTCTAGTTTGTCTACTGAGCTTCTCAGTTCAGGTGTCACCTTCTACAGGAAGTCTCCCTGTCCCCACCCCCATCCCCACACCAAGACTAGGCCTGGGACGCCCCCTCCATGCTTCCAGAACAGTCCCACCATGGCACAGACCGCATTGCACTGCCCCACATCTTCATAATCACACTGATCAGCCTGCCTGCCCTGCTACATCCTCTGAGGCATAGAGGATGCCTTACTCCTAGGAGTCCCCTTTGCCTGCCATATACAGGGGGCTCAGGAAAGGTTTACCCAAGATGTTAAAAATATAAATCTTTTGGCCAGGACTCCCTCCTCACTGGGGAGGGCCTGCATGAGTCTGTCAGCTTCTGGTTCTTTCTTTTCCAAGCTACGGGCTGGGGACACCCTTCTGCTTGCTCTCCAAAGAGGATATATGCTGCTGTGAGTTTGCGTCCTACCAGCAAAATTATAATCACACACCAGTCTCATCTTCCCAAGAATACACGCAGCTACCTCGCCTGAAGGTTTGTGTAACCCTGGTCACGCCGTCAGTCCCACGGGATCTCCTGGGTCCCTCCACCCATGACTCCTGTTGTGTGTGCTGAGTTTAGTGTTTAGCTCTCAGAGGGCAATGAAAGTGTCTACTGATAAGGGCGTAGTTAGATAAACCATACCTCCTTACAATTGAGTATTGTGCAGCTAACACAATGATGTTTACAAAGCAGTTTTAATAAACCAGAGGAATGCTGATTCTATGATATTAAAGGAAAAAGAAGTAGGTTAAAAATTTGTGTACATAATATGGTTTTAGTTATGTGAATAAAGGGCAAAGATAAAACACTGGAGAAGACACAGTAAACTGTTCAAAGTAGCTACTTCTGCATGGTGGGCTAATCGGTCACTTTCCCCCTTTTTCTTTATGCTTTTCTGTGCTTCCCAAGCTATAATAAGTAGGCTGCTGTTATGGTTAAGTAATACGATGAACTTTAAGGAAAAAATTCATGAGTAGAACATTTCTCTAAAAATATATTGCTATTTAATTATGTATTCTCTGATCGATTTTTTTTTAATAGGTCATAGAGAAACTGGATTTTAAAAAGTCTCCTCCCTCCCATATCCCAGGCAGAAGAGGTGGCCCAGTGTGTCTTGAACTGGAGTCTAACTCCCTGTCTGGGCACTTCTCCCTTCCCCACCACTCTCTTCTACCCCAGATGCTCTTCCGGGATACGACTGGTTAACACACGCTGCCACCCTGTCATTGTGGGAATGCGTTGTCCCCTGGGGATGTGTAAAGATGGGGAAATACATATGCTGCTTCCACTGAAGGACTAAGTAGCTTCTGTCACGACTTCAAACCCTTTCCAATAATTATACGATGCTTTAACCAAATCTCTCCTATGTAATGTTTTAAAAATTTGACCTCATTTTATTGAGGTGAGATTTACATAACATAAAGCTAACCATTTGAACGTGAACAAATCAGTGGCATTTAATATATGCACAATGTTGTGTAACCACCACCTCCATCGAGTTCTAAAACATTTTCATCACGCCAGCAGGAAACCCCATACCCAAAAAGCAGTTCCTCCCCATTCCCCGCTCCTCCTGGTCCCAGGCAACCACGAATCTACATGTGTCTCTATGAATTTACTGCTCTGGCTATATCACATAAATGGGGTCATACAGTATGTGACCTTTTGGGTCTGAATTCTTACACTTAGTATAACCTTTTCAAGGTCATCCACATTGTAGATGTATCAATACTTCATTCCTTTATATGGCCAAATAATATTCCAAAATATGGATCTACCACATTTTTGTTTAACCATTCATCCATTGATGGACATTATTTCCACCTTTTGGCTATTGTGAATAGGCCTTCTATGAACGTGTGTGAACATGTATTTGACTCCCATATAATATTAATGAAATTATATTTTAGGGCAAATATCTGTGCTTACCATCTCAAGGCTTCCATCTGGGGACACCCACATTCAGGAGCCCACCTCTCTGTGCTCCAAAGCAGGACAAAGTCCTAGCAAGTCAGCAAGATAAAAAGGGTCATAGATTCAGAAATAGCCAATCAGGACAGGCCTTGGATCGTAGGTGGATTCCAGGATCAAATTAGTGGGAGAAAACAGGGAAATGACAGCCAAGGAGTAATTACTACTACACATCCCTGGTAATAACAGTTAATGAAGCAAAGTGCAAAATGATGGCAATAGAATTGGCTACATCCTACTTCCTCATGTTATTCATTATTTATGCCTGAGAGGCGGATCCATTTGTGTCTCTCTAGCATCTCATGGTGCAGCTCTGGCTGGGCCCCCAGACATAATCAGGGACTAGCGCCACACCGCTCAACTGACCACTGGCTCCCAGATGGCTAGGGCTCACCAACTAGCTTCTCCAAACCCTCAGAAAATGGCTTTGTCCAAGCAAAAAGGGTGAATAGGACATCATCCCAAATTCAGTGATCTACCCCTACTTGTGTCTCCTAGCCACAGTGGGCAGCCAGGTACAAATCAGGGAAAATAGCTCAGAGAGGGAGTTGAGTCTAATTGTTAGGAGCCCAGACTCTGGAGCTAGAGCGCTGCCAGCCTGTGGTTGAACTCTGGCTCCACTTCTTACTAGCTGTGTGACTTTGTGCAGGTCGCAACCACTCTCGGCCTCAGTTTCCCAAATGTCAAACTGGGGATAGTAAAATGTACCAACCTCATCCAGTTGCTATGTAAATTAAAAAGAGAAAGTAAGACACTTGAGCAAAAGAGCTCAATAAGTGTTAGCTAGGGTAGTACTGGTAACAAAGAATAGTTCCAGGATTATAGCCCCTGTCAGGCAAACTGCAAGAATCCCAGGCCCCTGTCCCAGGAAAACCCCAAGTGGCCAATCTAAGTCTCCTAGTCTCCCTGAGGCAACCACTTCCACAGCCTTGGTCATGCACAAGCCCCAAAGCCCCCTGACCCCCAGCTTAGGCTGATGCTATCAAGTCCATGGAAATCCATGAAACCATTCATTCTTCAAGGTGCACAGACTGTCTCAGGCTTCACGTGGTCACCTGCAGCATCTGAAATGCAGTCCTCACACATCAACGGGGCACAGAGGCCAGCATCAGGATAGCTCCACAGGGAGATGGTACAAGGGGGCCACCTGTTCTTTTGGCTCTTTTCTTTTCTTTTTTTTTTTTTTTGGCGGTACACGGGCCTCTCACTGTTGTGGCCTCTCCCGTTGCGGAGCACAGGCTCCGGACGCACAGGCTCAGCGGCCGTGGCTCACGGGCCCAGCCACTCCACGGCATGTGGGATCTTCCCGGACCGGGGCACGAACCCGTGTCCCCTGCATTGGCAGGCGGACTCTCAACCACTGCGCCACCAGGGAAGCCCTGGCTCTTTTCTTTTTTAAGGAATGTATTTTGCAGTGTGTGTGTGTGTGTGTGTGTGTGTGTGTTTTAGTTTTAATGAGTACACTTAAAGATATTGAGCTTATAATAGGTAATACACTAATATAGCAAAAATGAATACAGGAATGAGTGAACTCTGGGAAACATTGATTCTAGGCTGAGGAACCTTCTGGGCCCGTGACTGTGATTTACACAATGACCCCTGAATGTCATTGGATTTCTTTAACTCAATGCCATATTCACCAAACAGCTTTTTCCTTACTTTCTTACTTATACTCACTCTGTGCCATGTGCTATGTTAAGTACTGAGAGATACAAAGGTGAAGAAGAAATGACCTCTGTCCTCACACCTAATTGGGGGGCAGGCATGTCCACCAATAGCACAAGAGAAGGAGTGGCCAGAGGGGATTCCTTTAGATGTCTTGGCCAGAGGGAATTCCTTTAGATGTGTATGTCAGTGGTGTTTCTGGGCTGGGCTTAAGGGCCCCTGAAACATCTGGGCTCTCAGCTGATGGGACCCTGTCAAGGAAGTTGGCCAAAATGAATGCTATGAGGCCAGGGCTTTGCAGTATGCTGGCGTATTATCAGAGCATTGCAATATCATGATATACATGTGATGCTATCATAGGAGGTGCAGTGGGGTGATCAGGTTGCCACATTATATAATCTTAGCTTTACAGCATGGTGGTGTGCAGTGCGGAGCCCCATCATAACCACACAGTGTGGGGTTGTGTTGGTGCCAAGTCCCACTTGGTAGTTGATGTGCAGTGTGTCAGTGTCACAGTCTTGTGATGCCAGCTTACCAGGATGTCACAGGCCATGGTGACTTTGCTGTGTTCTGGCTTCGTGATCTTGCAACGTGAAGTGGGGGTGAGATGTGTCTGAAACTGCCTTTCTCACTAGAGGGATGCCCAATCAGTTTGAGATACCAGAAATTCTTTTCATTTTGGTGCCGAGACACTGTTTGTTACCTTGCCCTGGTTCATTTCCTCCCGAAACCCCAGAGAGGGCTCCAAATGGGCCACCATACACGTTTCTCCTCAGGTATAAGAGCATGTAGTGACAGTTACCCTGGAGACCTAATAACTATGATCTGGGCTTTGTGTCAGGTGTCCGCCAGGTGCCCCTGAAGCTTGCCACATAAGAGCCAGCTGTCAGTCTACTACAGAGGAGGTGGCTGGGAGCAAAGGCACAGCCCAACCCCTTGCCAGGATTAACGTCTGCCTGGCATCAGCCAGGAGGAGTGCCTCTAAATTCACCAAGGGCAGCAATCAGGGCACAACCACACTTGTGCATGGTGGCCCACGGCCCGCCCCCCACTACTGCAAAGAGACACCCACCCCCCAGGTGGACATTTCCCAAAACACCCGTGTCCTCTCTGCATCTTGTCAAGAAGAGCATGGACCCATATGAAAGTGTAATTCAGAGCTTAAAACATTTCTGTTCCAGCTCCAAGGAAGAAGACCTTTGCTCGTTTCCCTAAGCCTCACTTCTCCAGGCCACAAAGGCTAGGAGAATCCAAGTGAGACAAGACAGCTGATTCTCATCCTTCACAGTAGTTACGTTCTGTAAAGCTGTCACGGATACAGAGCCATTGCTGCTAGGAGAAATCAGCGTTGGGCTCCTGGGAGCCTCTGGTCATAATATTTTCAACAACCAATCAATACATAACCTTGTTTTCTGTGTGTTTCTGTGTAAAGACAGCTTATTTCATATATATTGTTGACTTGTTAACATTGAGTCACAGCCAAAGCACTATAACTCATGCCTGAATGAAGTTTATCTAATGCACATATTTTCTCTGTAAGGATCATCGCAGCTTTCTTGTGCTTCGGACCAGTTGACAGCACTTCAGCACTAGGCTTGGGAGGCATTTTAGACAGTGAAGTCACCAACAAAAATGCAAAAGAAAATGTGGTACTGAAGAGACCACAAAAAGAACACTTGTGTACAGTCTGAGAGCTGAAACAAGAAGGCAGGGCATCACCTTATACAGCCTCAGCTAGGAATATGCACATTGGACAGTGTAAACTTTTCGCCACTCTGCACACATCCACAAATGACCACAAAAGCACTGTGAGTATGGATGTTGGGGTTACTAGTAAATTTTAGCCAGTAGTCAAATTTGCAAATAGAGAATAATGCAGATGGATTGTAATTGGAAGGAACATATCTAAAGATTTTTAGGGCACAAGGAATCATTCTAAAATGCTTTACATGTATTGATGCATTTAATGCCACCAGCAACACAATGAAGCAGGTATTACTACTGTCCCCATTTTACAGCTCAGGAAATAGAGGCAAAAAAGAAGTAAAGTAACTTGCTAAATGCCCCACAGCCAGGAATCGACAAAGCCAGGATGTGAACCCAGGTATCTTGCTCTAGAGCCCCCATGTTTAATCCATATTGCCTCTGAGTAGCAATCTGATCAATGGCCTTAGTTTCTCCAGAGAATCACTTGGGAGACAAAGACCTGAACCCTTCTACCTTCTCTTCTACCTTCTCTTCTCCTGAACCCCCTTGCTTCTCTTCAGCAAGCTGGCTCATACTTTCTCATCCAGATCAGCTGAAGCCTTCCAGATGTTTCCACCGGGCTGGTCTCCCATCTGTCATTTCGTGACCTCCACTGAACTTCTACTGCTGGCCTTGCCATTATTGACACACCCACCTTGGCTGCTCTGCCTGATTGAGGCGGGCCCTCTCTTCCTGCCATTGGACTATTGAGTTGCAGTGTCTTACAGTATTCCTTCAAAAGTTTTCCTTTTTGCAGGGGAAAGGAGGGTGGGCCTTGTATCCTCAAGACCAGTCATTAACGCTAGGCATGTGGTGCCCTTCCCACAAGTCTAGCAAGAGTTTAGACACCTACTTGACAGTGATTCCCTACATGAGAGTAATCCCCTGACACTGAGCTCCATTCCCCACTGATGTATATACACAAATAGGAGGGAGATGGTATGGTAGAAGGGCTATGAGCACCACCTTTGAAGTCTGGGAGATATGTGTGACTGTGGAAAAGTTACAAACCACTCTATGTCTCATTTTCAATGCTGTAAAGTAGGGGTGATACTATCTGCCTTATGATAATACGTAGTGACAAAAGTGATAAAATAGGGGTGTTAATAGTACCTGCCTTATAAGGTGGTTTAGAGACTTAATTAAGAAAATTCACGTAAAAGACTTCGCACAACACCTGGTACCAAGAAGAACTCAACAAGAAGCTTCTTATTTTTCTTCCCACTTTTATTTCACAAGTATTAATTTTAGTGTTCTGGGCTTGCCACCATCAATTCTAAAGGTCTTTTGTAGTTTCTCACAAGAGTTGTAACATTTTCAAAATCAAATAGGACTCTTGGTGACTTGTACATATTGTTTAAGCTCCCAGGGGGGCATATAATTGGATATCTTCACCCCCACCTCCACCATAAAATTTCCAGAGACATTCAGGGATTCTAGGAAGATGGTAGCAATGGTGTTATAATTTTTTTATCTTTTTGAATCACCCCACACAACAGACAGAGAGACTAAGATAGCAAAATCAAAATTCTGCAAACAATACAGCAAAACAAGAACCTACACCAGCCCTAAAATATGAACAGTTGAGGGAAAACTACAAATACCACCAAGACCATGTGGCATCAGCAAGTGTTCAGGGGGAGGCAAAGGAGAGACAAAGGTATTTATATTGAACTTGAGATTCAGAGAACCCAAAATTATCAGTGGATACTCCCAAGGGAAGGGAAACACAATCTGGGGGAAACAGCCATAATGGCAGGTGCCTTTCAGGTTTCAGGTTATGAGCATGAGATCAGAGAGAATGCTGTAACAGTCTAGGTTCTATGAACTCTTAGAACTAACAAGAGCTCCCTTCCAAGACAAAGGTCAGCACTGAATAGAAATTACTGGGAGTAGAATCTAATCTATCTAGGACAAAGCATTAAGGGAAAAGGAAAGAAAAGTTCCTGATAAAACTGGGGGACTAAAAAAAACAAACAAACAAAAAACTGGGGGACTGTGACTGAGCCAACAGGTTTTAGAATATATAAGGCCACATATTTGAACACTTGGAAATAACAACAGCATAGTGAACTCCAGAGCTATGAAGCTAGGAAAATGATCCTGGCCCACCCTCCCCTCCAAAGTGAATAGGAGAACTCATGCCCTTTAAGCATGAACAACAAAAAAGGATTGTGTTTGAATCCCACATAAAGTTATTTTAAGATAAAAAGAGAATAGTGAGCAGAAAAATGTCCCCATAGACAATAAAGTATGCCAGAAATAAAGACTAAAAATGCAGAAAAGAAAACAAAGAAAACCCCAGGCACAGCTGGCTGCCCTGGTGAATTCTATCAAAACATTTAAAAGAAATAATGCCAATCTTACAAAACGCTTTTAGAAAAATAGAGGAGGAAAGAACTCTTCCAAAGTAATTTTATGAGATCAGAATAATTTTGGTACCAAAACCTTAGGAAGACACTAGACATTACAGATCAATATCTCCCATGAATATAGATATAAAACCCTTGATAATATTGCAACTAAGATTCAACAATATGTAAGAAGGATAAAACTTCATGACCAACTAGTGTTTATCTCAGGAATGCAAGGTTGGCTTAACTCTTAAAAAGCAATCAGTGTAACAGAAAAAAAAATTAATATGATCATTTTAGTAAATGCAGAAAAATATTTTCCCAAAATTCAATACATATTCATGACTAAAGGGAAAAAAGTCACCTCTCAGCAAACTAGGAATAGAAGAGGAATTCCTCAGCCTTTGTGTAAGTATGGGTCCTCTGAGAAGCAGACACCAAGATAGGATTAGACATGCGAAAGATTTATTAGAGGAAATGAGGAGGCCTGGAAGAGGATGAGAGACTTGTCAGATCATGATATGAATCCAAGCTCAGGTAAAGGAGGAAGGAAGAAGGCAGATGGTGCAGAAGTATCTGAAACTCCAGTGCAGTTTTGAGAGAGTTGGGTAAAGCCATCCTGGAGTCCTCAAGCCAATGTCTCCCACCAGAGGAACCCCACATCTCCTAGGCATTGGCTGGGAGAAGGCTTTGGGAAGTGTGGCATCTGCACAAAGTGATGGGTTTCAGAATGCAGCTGCTGGGGTTGTCAGTCTTTAAGCTTCCTACACTTAGAAATCTGGAAGATATATTTTCATAACCACTGAGGATGTTATAGGATATCTATGAAAAATCTAAAATTAACCCCATACTTATTGGCAAAACATGGAACACTTTTCCTCTAACATCAGGAATAAGTCAAAGATGTCTACTATAATAAGGGAATTTAACAAGATTTCAGGATACATGGTCGATATACAAAAAGTAACTGCATTTCTATATACTAATCACAAGCGACAGAAAAAACATTTAAATATCACTTACAATAGCAACAAAAAAACAGAAAATATTAGGGGTAAATTTAACAAAATATATGCAAGCCCTCTACACTGAAACCTGTAAGATATCTCTTGGAAATTAAAGAAGACTAAGATATATGGAGAGATAGAACATGTTCTTGGATTGGAAAACTCAATATTGTGAAGATGTCAATATTTCAAAATTGATATATAGATCCAATACAATCTTGTTATGAGCTGAATTGTGTCCCACCCAAAATTCATATGTCGAAGCCCCAACCATCAGTACCTCAGAAGGTGACTGTATCTGGAGATAGAGCCGTTTAAGAGGTGATTAGGTTAAAATAAAGTCCTTAGAGTGAGCCCTAATCTAATCTGACTGGTGTCCTTATACAAAGAGGAAATTTGGACACACAAAGAGACACCAGGGATGCTCATGCACAGAGGAAAGACCATATGAAGACACAGCGTGAAGGCAGCCATCTGCAAGCCAAGGAGAGAGTAAACTTGCTGACTCTTTGATCTTGGATCTCCAGCCTTCAGAACTGTGAGAATATAAATTTCTGTAGTTTAAGCCACCCAGACTGTGGTATTTTATTATGGCAGCCCTATCAAACTAACACAACCCACCCCCCCAAAAATCTCAGAAAGCTTTTTTACAGAAATTGACAAACTGATTCTAAGATTTAAATGGAAATACAAATGATATGGAATAACCACAACAGTCGTGTTAAGTTTTTTTTTTTTTTTAAGTCATAGGACTGGGACTTCCCTGGTGGCACAGTGATTAAGAATCTGCCTGCTAATGCAGGGGACATGGGTTCGACCCCCGGTCCAGGAAGATCCTACATGCCACGGAGCAACTAAGCCCATGTGCCACAACTACTAAGCTTGCACTCTAGACCCCGAGAGCCACAACTACTGAGACCATGTGCCACAACTACTGAAGCCCATGCGCCTAGAGCCCATACTTCACAACAAGAGAAGCCACCACAATGAGAAGCCTGGGTACCACAATGAAGAGTAGCCCCAACTCACTGCAACTAGAGAAAGCCCGCACGCAGCAACGAAGACCCAGCGCAGCCAAAAATAAATAAATTAATAAATTAAATTATTAAATAAATAAATAAAGTCATAGGACTTTCAATGCCTGGTTTCAAATCTTACTTTAAAGTTAAAGTAATCAAGGTGGTGTAGTACTGGTGTAAGGATAAACAAACAGATCAGTGGAACAGACTAGAGAAAATGGAAATAGACCCATGCATGTATAGACAACTGATCTTCAACAAAGATGCTAAGGCAGTCCAATGGGGAAAGAAAAGCCCTTCCAAGGAATAAAACAACTGGATATGCATGCTTAAAAGCAAAAACAAACACCTCCACCATATACAACAATTAATTCAAGATAGAAAATAGACTTAAATGTAAATACTGAAACAACAAAACTAGAAGAAAACATAAGAGAATGTCCTTATGAACTTGGGGTAGGGGAAAATTTTTCTAGAGAGGACACAAAATGCATTATATATAAAAGAAAAATAAATTGGGCTTCACCAAAATTAATAACATCTGCTCATCAAAAAATAGAATTAAGGAAAAGGTAAGTCACAGACTAAGAGAAAATATTTGCAAAACATATATCTGAAAAAGAAATTGTATCCAAATATATAAAGAACTCTTATAAATCAATAATAAAAAGACCAAAAACTCAATAAAAAGGGCAAATGCTTCAAAAGCACTTCACAAAAGAAGATATATAAATGGCTAATGAGCACCATGAAAAGATGCTCAACATTAGTGATCAAAGAAATTAAAAATAAAACCATAATGAGATATCACTCCACACCCACTAGAATGGCTAAAATTTAAAAGACCAATAATACTAATCATTAGTGAGGATTTAGAGCAACTGGAACATTCATATGTTGGCAGATTGTTAATGGTACAACACTTTGGAAAAATAATCGCCTGCTTCCTTTCTAAAAAAAAAATTTCTTTTTAGCTTCTTCATATTTTTCCTTGAGGTATAATTGACATATAACATTATATTAGTTTCTAGTGTACAATATAAAGACTTGGTATTTGTGTATATTGCTAAATGATCACCACAATAAGTCTAGTTAACATATGTCACCATAGTTACAAATCTTTTTTTCTTGTGATAAGAACTTTTAAGATGTACTCTCTTAGCAACTTTCAAGTAAACAATACAGTATTATTAACTATGGTCACCATGCTGCATATTACATTCCCAGGACTTAGTTATTTTATAACTGGAAGTTTGTACTTTTTGCCCAACCCAAACCCCTCCCCCCACCGATCTGTTCTCTGTATCTATGAGTTTAGTTTTTTGTTTTGTTTTGTTTTTAGACTCCACATATATGTGAGATCATACAGAATTTGTCTTTCTCTGACTTATTTCACTTAGCATAATGCCCTCAAGGTCCATTCATGTTGTCACAAATGGCAAGATTTCCTTCTTTTTATGGATAAATAATATTTCATTGTATATATACATAGGTACACATACTACATTTTCTTTATCCATTCATTCATTGGTGGACACTTAGGTTGCTTCCATGTCTTGGCTATTGTAAATAATGCTATAATGAACATGGGGATGCAGATATATTTTTGAGTTAATGTTTTAATTTCCTTAGGATAAATACCCAGAAGTGGAATAGCCTGTTTTTTATACAGTTTAGCATACACCTACCTTATGAGCCAACTATTCTACTTCTAGGTAGTCAGCCAAGAAAAATGAAACCATGTGTCCACAAAAAGACTTGTGCAAAAATATTTACAGCAGCTTTTCTTTATAGCCCAAACTGGAACAAACCAAAATCATCAACAGACAGATGCATGAACTGTACTATAAAAAATATGGAATGCTACTCAGAAATTTTTTAAAAACATATTACTGATACACTCAAGAATGTATGTCTCAAAAATATATTAAGTATAACAAGTCAGACACAAAACAGTACATACTGTATGATCTCATGTAAGATGTCTGAGAACTTGCAAAACTAAACTATAGTGATAAATATTAGAAAATTGTTGGGACTTCCCTGGTGGTCCAGTGGCTAAGACTCCATGCCCCTAATTCAGGGAGCCTGGGTTTGACCCCTGGTCAGGGAACTAGATTCCACATGCTGCAACTAAGTGTTGGCATGCCGCAACTAAAAGATCCCACGTGCCTCAACGAAGATCCCACACACAGCAACGAAGATCCCACGTGCCACAACTAAGACCCATTGCAGCCAAATAAAAATAAATAAATATAATTTAAAAAAAGAATATTTTTATCTCTGGGGTGGCATAGGAAGTTGTCCGGAAAGGAGAAAGAAGAAACTTTCTAGTGTGACGGAATTGTTTTCTATCTTGTTTGGTGTTTTGTTGTCTTGGTGTATAAATTTGTCAGAATCATCAAACTGTACCCATAATACATTTTACAGTAAGTAAATTATATCTCAAAACAGATGTGAGTTACTAATTTGAAAAGATACATGCACCCCAATGTTCACTGCAGCACTATTTACAATACCCAAGACATGGAAACAACCTAAATGTCCACTGACAGATGAATGGATAAAGAAAATGTGGTACATATATACAATGGAATATTACTCAGTCATAAAAAATGAAATAGCGTCATTTGCAGCAACATCAAAGGACCTAGAGATTATCATACTAAATGAAGTAAGTCACGAAGAGAAAGACAAATACCATATGATATCACTTATATGTGGAATTGAAAATATGATACAAATGAACTTATTTACAAAACAGAAACAGACTGACAGACATAGAGAACACACTTGTGGTTGTGAAGGAGGGGGTGTTAGGGAGGATGGACTGGGAGTTTGGGGTTAGTAGATGCCAACTATTACATTTAGAATGAATAAACATCAAGGTCCTCTGGTATAGCACAGGGAACTATATTCAATATCTTGTAATAAATCATAATGGAAAAGAAAAAAAAAGATATGAGTTAGAAACAGAAAAACATAGAACTAATAAATACATCCAAAAGTTAATTATTTGAAAAAAGAGCATAATAAAAGAACCCATTAGCTAATATAATTGTGGAAAAAAAGGCAGGGGTGGGGGGTGTACCATATATATAAAATTAGAAATAACAAGGAGGAAATAACCATCAAAACTGCACACTTTTTAAAAAAATGACAAGAATGGGGCTTCCCTGGTGGCACAGTGGTTGAGAGTCCACCTGTCGATGCAGGGGACGCAGGTTCGTGCTCCGGTCTGGAGGATCCCACATGCCGCGGAGCGGCTGGGCCCGTGAGCCATGGCCACTGGGCCTGCGCGTCTGGAGCCTGTGCTCCGCAACGGGAGAGGCCACAGCGGTGGGAGGCCCGCATACTGCAAAAAAAAAAAAAAAAAAAAGACAAGAATCTACTTTATATAACTCTTTGCAAATAAATTTGGAAAAGTAGATGAAGCGGATAATTTTCTAGACAAACACAACTTGTCAAAATCAACCCCAGTGGAGACAGAAAGTCTAAACATATAAAATACCACAGAAGAAATAGAGAAAGTATAAAAAGAGCTTTCCCACAAAAATGTACCCGGTCCAGATTGTTTCTCAGGGAAATTCTATTTCTAAGTTATTTTATGAAGTGAGTACAACTTCAATCTCGATCTGCAAAGATTGTATCAACAAAATGAAACTATAGACCAATATCACTTCTAAATATCAATAAAAATATTAAATAATTAATAGATTCCAACAGCACATCAAAATACTCATCATGACCAAGTAGAGTGGATTCAACATTCTAAAATCCATTTGTATTATCCATCATATTACAAGAGCTAAGAATTATATAAGTACATATCTAGAAAACCCAAAGGAACCCATAGAAAATGACTACAAACAAAAAAATTTAGTGAAATAGGTTATAAAATCAATCTACAAAAATCAAGTTTTCATGTATATAAACAAAAATCCGTTTATATTGGAAAAGAAAACCCCCTTTGTGAAAGCCAAATAAAATTAAATGTGACGGCATAAATTTAACAAGAAATGCCCAAAACCTCTATGAAGAAAAACTATAAAACAATTTAAAAATATACAAAAATAACCTTGCATGAACAGAAAGATATACCATATTCTTGGATAAGAAGACTCAATATCAAAGACTTCAGGTCTCCCTAAGCTAATTCATAAAATTTAATTTAATATAACTCATAAATTTAATATAATCCAATAAAAATATGACTAAATTTGTTTCTGGAGCTAGATAAGTTTATTATAAAATTCATTTGGAAGAACAGATAAGCAAGAATAGCCAAGAGGGGAAAATCCTGAAAAAAAAATTTTTTTAAAACAGCTGGAATAAACAAAAGAGAAGTAAGAAAGGGATAGCCTCATCAGACTTTAAAACATATTACAATGTTGCTAACTAAAAGAGTGTGGTGGTGTTACATGCATAGACCAATAAAACAAAATAGGAAATCCAGAAATAGATCTAATTGTATTTGGAAATTTAGTATACCATGAAGGCAGAATCTCCAATTAGTGGGGGAAATGATGTTCTTTTTAATCAAAGTTATGGGCTAACTAAATAGCCACATGTAAAAGATAAAATTGTATTCATTCCCCACATCGTATACCAAGATAAATTCCAAGTGGATGAGAAAGTTAAATGTATTAAATGAATCAATACAAGTATAGAAAAAACAAGTCTGAATTATTCTATAATCCAGGTGTGAAGGGGAACTTTCCTACCTCTGACTCAGTATCTAGGAGCCATAAAGGAAAAGATTAATGAATTTTATTACATGAAAATAAGAAAAAAAATTGCTTACTTACATAGTAAAAAAACACCATAAGGAAAGGAAAGAGACAAATAACAAACTGGGGGGAAATTTTCAACTTTTATCATAGATAAAGAGTTAATATTTCCAATATATAGAGAATTTTAAAAAGAATGAGAGACCAATAATCCTATAGGGAAAAAATAAGACTGGAGATATGCACAGACAAATCACAGAAAACTAAGTACAAATGCCTCCTATTTATATGAAAAGATCTTGATTGTGCACATAATAAAAGGCAAGCTTAAAGTATACTAATATACCATTTTTCACCTATCAGAGTGGCAAAAATCCAAAAGATTGATAAATTCTCTTTTGTTCCAGCTTTGAGAAAATAGGCACTCCCATCATTGCTGAAAGGAATGCAAAAAGGTACAAACACTATGAAGGGGAATTAGCAATATCTAGCAAAATAACACAGGCACTCTGACCCAGGAAGCCTATTTGTAGGAATCTCTCCTAAAGAAACACTGACAGAAACACAAAAACATGACCACATTTTTTTTGTAATAGCAAAAACCCAAATGTCCATTAATAGGGGCCTAGTAGAATAAACTATAACACATTCAGATAGTGAAGTACCATGCAACTATAGAAAGGAATGTGGAATATCTATACATTGTTATGCCATGATCTCCAGAATGTAATGCTAAGTGGGGAAAAAAAAAAGGTGGACTAAAGTGTATATAATAAGCTACCATCTATCTAAGAGAGTATATATGTATTCATGTGTGGTTTTGCTTATGTAAAAAATTATGGAAGGATAAACCATAAAGTAAATAAAATTGTTGTCTAAAGGGAAAGGAGAAAAAAGAGAGGTGAGTTTGGGATAGAAGCTGGACTTCTCTGAATAATACCTTGTTTTTTAGATTCAACTTTAGAACCATGAAAATGTTAAATCAGAATGAAAAGGGCAATTCCTAAAATCAAGGGCAAAATAAAATAAAGGACCCTAATTGCACATTGAGTTGATAGCTTAATTATGCTGAGGTGTGTTATTTTAAATGGTTTGAAAATACAGTAATTTAACTATATGTCTCTAGTAGGATATACCTAAGAACTGCAATAATAATAATATTTTCTCTAACTATATATTTGATATTGATTTTATATGAATATGTGTGTGTTAAAAATGTGTAAAGCAAATAAGCAATAATGCTATTGTCATTAAGAACCAAGATTCTTAGCATAAAAGGAAAAGATTCAAAATAAAATCACAGAAGTTAAGCAAAGCCCTGTAATCCTAAAGTTTAATTGAAAATATCAGTATAAACTTACAGCATATTTTCTCTTTAAGAAGTATTTTCATTTCCAAGGTTGGAAGTCTTTTCTTTCCAAAAAGCAAGGAATCTGTCAACGACAGCCGAAGTCATGGTTGTGTCAGAACTTAGGAAGCAACTCGGGAAAGAAGATCCTACTCACTGACCAGAAACGGCAAAACCTTAGCATCCAAGAAAACAATAACTGCAATGGTTGAAACACATGGAGTATGTTTAAATTCATGAGCCCCTATAAAACAAAAAGCCTCATTGGTCACCACTGGAGGATATAAGGAAACCAACCCACTAATTCTGAACACTGGTAAGTGTAGGGGAAGAATCAAGCATTTAACCTGTTTTTTCCTGATTAAACTATATCATAAGTTAACCACATAGTTCTTTATAGAAATAGCTCATGTAATAAATGAGGAAAAATGGTAGAGTTAGAATGCCACCATTTCACAAACCCCCAAATGAAATCATGGTTCTGGGTAATGATTATCAATGGCTGTTATATCACAAAGGAGACAACCAGTCATTAAGTGCTGGCTGGTGGAAGCACACAACAATGTAGCCTTGAAAATAAACAAATAAATCTGAATCAGACCAAGTCAGTAGATCTAGCTGCCATTTTATAGGAAATATAAGGGACACAGGAGCAAGGTAGGTGACACCACAGTGGTGCAGTCCTGTCTGGAAAGTAGAAAATGACCTAGTCTCTTCAATAAACTAATTGCAAGGGAATGAAAAGAGGGCAGGGAAATCTATAAATTGAAGAGACCAAAAGAAATATCAACCATTTGCAATGTGTGAACCTTATTTAGATAATTCAACTGGAAAAAAAAATAGGAGACAATTGTGGAAATTTGAGCACTAACTGGATATTTGATGATACTAAGAATTTTCTAATTTTTTCCTTGTAATAATGATACTAAGATTGTTCTTTTTAAAACTTCTTATCTTTTAGAAAGACACACATAAATATTTACAGGTGAAATGAAATGATTTGGGGGATGTGTTTTAAGTACTCTGGCAGAGAGAGTATAAATGAAACTAAAGTGGCCATGAGTTTATTTTGTGGCTGGGTGATAGGTATCCAAGGGTTCCTTGTAGTATTATGTCCAATTTTGTAAATTTTTGAATTTGTAATAAAGACTTTTTATCGCAAGAAGTTCATAGAGTGGGTAATCATTATATCTCAGTGAAGGTAGGTCATTTGAAAGGAGAGAACAGAGCAGGAAAATCCATTAACTGCACGTAACTCATCCAAAATGTATCTCTTTTTCTTTTCTCTCTTTTTTTTTTTTTCTCATTTTAGGCAGCCTCACTTTTGCTGAGACTGGATTACCTGTGAAACAAATGCTCCACTCAAGTGTGGCATGCCAACAAAACTCTCCATCTAGAGAGGCTGCCAAGCCTTAACACAGGACACTGGCAGCCCAGGCCTCCTTAGGCTAAAACAGCCTTTCTTAAAAGCTGGTCTAAGGCATTCTGCCAACCCACAATCAGGTGGTGGGTACCCTGCTGGCATGTCTAATAACATACCTCAGATACTCAGGTAGCTCAGTCACCTCTTCTGCAAAGAATTCCCCTCTGACCTGCCTTGTCTGTGGCGATCTCTCCTTCTCTAGGTTTTAATAGTTACTTTTTCACCAGAAAGTCCCTGCCTGTACTGCCTACATTGCCTCTGTTTCTTCAGGCTTGTTTCTTTCAAACCACACACACACACACACACACACACACACACGGTAGTGTCTTATAAGAATAGGCACCAGTTCTCACTTAGCAGCACATAGACTAAAATTGGAACAATACAGACAGGATTAGCACAACCCCTGTGCAAAGATGACATGCAAATTCGTGAAGCATTCCATATTTTTTAAAAGAACAGGCACCACATACATATCACCTGCTGTGTCAGGCACTGCTCAGCCCTTTGCACTCAAACCTCACAATGACCCTGAGTAGAGATGTTATTATCCCATTTTATAGATGAGGAAATGGAGGCAGAAACTGTAAGTAACTTAACCAAAGCCACACAGTTTGTAAAGGGCAGAGCTGGGACTTAAATCCAGGTCTATCTGCTTGCAAATCATGTTTATTTAACCACTGTGTTGAACTGCCTTCTTTAGCAGCAAAGTGGCTACTCAATCAGTGATCGCGGGAGATACATGAATCTAGCTGAGGAATTCAGGCATGCTGCCCCTTGTCTCTCCTTCCACATCTTCATTAAGTCCCAATGCCAGGCATCCTCTCTGCTCCGTGTAATGGAGGGGCAGAAGAATGCATTCCCCTGGGCCTGGAGGAAATATAAACACATCTGGAAGGAGGCCACTGCTGAGCAAACCAAACTCCCCTCAGAGTGTGGACAGGAGCGGGTGTCTATAAATAATCATAAGAGTGTGAAGAGATTCTCTCCCCTAGGGCTCCCTTTGCGAAAGGTTGGTGGTAATTGATGAGGCTACAGGGACATGCCAGTCCTTCTGCTCTTAGAACCAGGTGTGGTTATTTACAAAAATGTCACTTTCCCATCCCTTCCTCCCCATCTCTGCCAGAGGCTTGGAGACCAACAAATATCAATTTACTGCTGCCCCGGGGCACACAGCAATGAGCCACCTGTACACCCCACTGCCTACAGACAAGACTTAGGCTCCTGCTCTGGCTGAGAGTTGCTTCCTCTTTGGAAATTTGGAAAGAGAGAGAGAATCACAGATTTCCTCCTTTCCAGGCAGAGAGAGGTCACCTGATCTCCCTCGAACCATATCACAAACCACCAAGTCAATAAAATCTGGAGTTCCCACATTGCCCAGCTCATAGTGGGGAAATAAATAGACCGCTGGACCAGAAGTCAGAAGTGTGGATACTGACCCCAGATGGGCCATCTGTTAGCAATCAGTGTCTGAGTTCCAGCTCCTACATCGGTAAAATGGAGGTGAGTCTTCTGTTACATGCCACATACAAAGGTTTTTGAAAAGAATAAATTAAGCAATGCTGTGAAATAATTTGTACTGTGAGAGATCATCATCAGTATAATCATTATCACAGTGCAGTCCTGTGAGCCACCATTAAGAGTGCCCAAGATAGGGCTTCCCTGGTGGCGCAGTGGTTGAGAGCCCACCTGCCTATGCAGGGGACACGGGTTCGTGCCCCGGTCCGGGAAGATCCCACATGCCGCGGAGCGGCTGGGCCCGTGAGCCATGGCCGCTGAGCCTGCGCGTCCGGAGCCTGTGCTCCGCAACGGGAGAGGCCGCAACAGTGAGAGGCCCGCGTACCGCAAAAAAAAAAAAAAAAAAAAAAAGAGTGCCCAAGATAGGTTCCAGAAAATACCTTAAAACTGTACTGCCAGCACTCCCGTGGCCTTGCTGGTCAGTGACCAGCCCAAATTGCCTTGAAAATCATAAAAACCAAACATATGAATAAAATCTAGAGAATAAACAACAGTTTGCCCATGTGTAGACTAGATTTGGGGATTCTTTTATGTGAATTGTCAAAGGGCACTGTGCAGGATGGGAGGTTGAGTTTTGAAAGCGTCCAGAAGGAAAATTTCATTTTAACAGTATCCCTTCCGTTTTAAATAGAAAAATACGTCAGAGACAGAAACTCTGTAGGTCTTCTACTGTGCACTACAACAAATGCAATAACAATTCCATCTACTGCACCAGGAAGCCAAGGTATCATGGAGTTCACCAAGGATAGGCTGGTACCCAGGCCTGACTTCCTGGAAGAGGATGCCCATCATGGAGCCCATGACTCCTTGGGGTAGGAGCCCGAATCCCAGGATGGAAAATAGAGAATCTTATGAGAATCTTATGTCAACCAGCAGTCCTTACCACTATAGCCACGTTATTGAATTCTCTGTCCGTGGTGCTGGCTAAAGGAGTAAAGCCATTTTAGGTGCTATTCTAGCTGTGCTGTCCCATCCTAAACCCTCCCTCCTCACCGTCTCAATATCTCTAACTCTTCTCCATCCCCAAATCACTGACCAAGTTTAAGCATCATCTCTCACCTGGACCAGGACAATAGCTTCCTAACTGCTCTCATTCATTCATCAAATATCTATTGAGCACTAGCCATGTGCTAGGCACTGTCCTAGACCCTGGAGAAAAGCAGTGAACAAAAGAAACAAAATGGCTGGCTCTCAGGGAGTTAACATTTCTAGGAACCCCCGTGTCTAGTATCATTCTTTTACAGCCCATCCTCCACGTTAGCCAACAGAGAAATCTTTCAAAATCACAGATCTGACCATGGCCCTCCCAGGCTGGAAATCTTTCCCTGGTTCCTCATTCCTAAGTTTGAAGTTCAAGCTTCATGGCCCACAAGACCTTTCCAAACTTAGCCCCACCAAACCATGCAGCCTCACCTTCACCTTTTCCCCGCCCCAGCATCCCTTTTATGGTGGAAAGAGCTTGGAACAAATAGCAGCAAGCATCAGTTGGCGCACCTGGAACTTGTGGGCAGAGGGTCAGCAGGTGTGCCCAGCCCCATCCTCTTGTCATTCTGTGGAGAAGGATGTTTAGGCTGCAGCACAGCTATGTATACAGTGGGTCATAGAGGGCTCTACCCCTTGTTGTTCTCCATTTGTAAGGAGGAAATGTGAAAGTGTCTTTGCCCCAGGAAGGGGACAAAGGATAAGCATTTGGGACTCAGGCACCAAGAGATGCAGGCTGAAGTGCCAGGTGTGTGGAGGACGGCTGCACCTGGAGACACTGGGAGCCCCCATTCCATGGGAAACTGAATTCAGGCACAGCTAACTCTGACTGAGAAGTAGAGCCTATCCAGGTCCCACGGGACTTGCAGCCTCTTCTGGGATTAGAGAATCATCCATTCTAGGTAACCCCAATGCCAGGTAACCCAGAGAGAGTCCCTAGTGTCATTCATTTATCAGTTTCACCTGTTTCCAGCCACACCCGCATCACAGCATATGGCCTCGCCTGAAGCCCCAGATACACAAACTCTTCATTCCCCAAGCATGCCAAACACTCTGATGCCTCCATGCCTTTACACATGTGCTTCCCAGTACCTGGGGCACTTTGTCCCCTATCAATCTGGAAAATTCTCCCCACAGATGTCAAAGAGAGCATCTGACAAAAGAGATGGTTTATGTCATCATTCAAAGCCTTAATTCTCCCATCTGAGACCTCTGATCAACCCCATACATATATACCACTTCATACATTGGGCAGAATTAAATTTCTCCCCCGGGAGTCCTGCTAAACTTTGCTTCTTGCAATCTATTTCTCTACACACTGAATTATAAACTCCTCAATGTATGGAACATGCCTGCCATCTCTGTATTCTACCTGCCACAGAGTAGGTAATAAGAGAATGTTTGTGGTAGATGTTGAATTGGAGTAGACACACCAAGCGTTCTCCTGTCATAGAGCCTTAGCACATGCTGATCCCTCAGCTTGGGAATGCTCTTCCGATCATTTCAAATGACTGGCTCCTTCCTATTCTGTAGGTCTCAGCTTCAATTTCACTTCCCTATAAATCAATATAAAATAAGTATTTTCCACATGGCACCCTGCTTTCTTCTCCATGGAATTTTCATAATTTATAATGTTCATTGTCTATCTCTTCTACTTGACTATAGGCCCCATGATGCATACAACTGTGTCTATTTTATTCACCACTGTAGGGGAGGGGAAGGAGAAAAGTAGCTTAATCTTTAACTGTTTTTATGAAGGAAGCACATCTGGCCCAGAAAAAAGCCCAGGTTAATGAGTTTCTTTCTTCTGACCCAGCCCTGTACCACTCCCACTCCTACAGCAGTGCTTCTCCATCTTGCCACATATTGGAATTACTTGGACAATTTTAAACATTACTGACACCTGGGTCCCACCACCATGCATTCTGGTTCAACTATCAGGGGTATTGCCTGAATATGGTGAGGTTTGGATGCTACCCAGGTGCTTCTAATGTACAGCCAGGACTGGGAGTCACTGCCCTGTAGCAGGGTTTGCTCTCCTAGGTTTTTAAAGGCCTCCTGGGGTCATGACTGACAGCTTTGTCACCTGAGATCACTGTTGTCACCTGACAGGGAGAAGAAGCCCACAGCACCTCTGGCCACCTGAGCACCATCACCTGAGCTCCTTAGAGGAGATAACACGTGAGACATAATAGGTTCTGATGCTCCACCAAGAGGTTCCCAGTGATCAGATGGGATTGAGTAGACAGAGCTGGCTTGTCACAGAGAGGAGCTAAGGCAATTGTTCCTTTGGGATGTGGCTACCAAAGCAGGATGGTCACCCAGCTGGGCCTTTGCTTCTCCTTCCTTCCGATTTCTGTTCTCTCTCTGGCTAATCTGTCTTAGGTCACCTGGGTTAAACAGGTCTCCAGCCAGGTTCTCCCTGGTCTTGCAAGGGAGAAGCTGGCTGCAAGTCTTGTGTTTTATCCTGCATATAGTCCTCATTGTTTCAGAATAAACATCTTTGAATAGAGAAAAGTTGTTATCAGATCTATGCTTACAAAGAAAGCTCTGACAGTTGGAATTTTATTCATAGTTTAATATCTTCCAGTCCACAAACTTTTACTGCATTTCTCCTAAATACCAATCACAGAGCCAGGGGCAGGAAATTTTTTAAATGAATAAGATGCAACCCCTTTTCTCCATGAGCTAGTGGGGGAAATAGGCTGGTAAAGGGATCATGTAGACAAAGGTGAAATGTGAAGCCAAGGATGACCCCAAGGCATCATGGGAGGTAGGGAGGTGATTCCTGAACTCAGCCATTGAGGATGGCCAGGAGTTGGCCAGGTGCAGGTGAAGAGGACTTCCGAGGCAGAGGGGTCAATGTGAACAAAGGCTAGTTGAACAAAGATGAGGGAACAAAGATGACTGAGAAAGGAAACTGTACTAAGAAGGGCAAACCATTTTCAGTCCTGCTCAGAAGACACCCTCCTCTCTAGAAGGCCTCATTATATCAGTGATAAACCTTGCCATATCCTCCTGCAGCTTTGGAGACCTTCAAGATGGTGGAGGAGTAAGACGTGGAGATCACCTTCCTCCCCATAAATATATCAAAAATACATCTACATGTGAACAACTCCTACAGAACACCTACTGAAAGCTGGCAGAAGACCTCAGACTTCCCAAAAGGCAAGAAAATCCCTATGTACCTGAGTAAGGCAAAAGAAAAAAGAAAAAACAGAGACAAAAGAATAGGGATGGAACCTGCACCTCTGGGAGGGAGCTGTGAAGGAAGAAAGGTTTCCATACGCTAGGAAACCGCTTCACTGGTGGAGATGGAGGGTGGGCGGGGGGGACACTTTGGAGCCACGGAGGAGAGTGCAGCAACAGGGGTGCAGAGGGCAAAGCGGAGAGATTCCCACACAGAGGATCGGTGCCGACCGGCACTCACCAACCTGAGAGGCTTGTCTGCTCACCCACCAGGGTGGGTTAAGGCTGGGAGCTGAGGCTCGGGCTTCAGAGGTCAGACCCCAGGGAGAGGACTGGCTGCGTGAAGACAGCCTGAAGGGGGCTAGTGCACCACAGCTAGCCAGGAGGGAGTCCGGGAAAAAGTCTGGACCTGCCAGAGAGGCAAGAGACCTTTGTTTCTGGGAGCTCAAGGAGAGGGGATTCCTGTGCCCACAGAAGGCAGAGCACTGCCTAAACTAGCTCCACAGATGGGCAGGAGCCGTGGCTACCAGCTCGGACCCCAGAGTTGGGCAGGAACTGCTAACGCTGCTGCTGCTGCCACCAAGAATCCTGTGTACAAGTGCAGGTCACTATCCACACTCCGCCAGGAGGCTCTGCAGCACACCACTGCCAGGGTCTCATGATCCAGGGACAACTTCCCTGGGAGAGCACACGGCGTGCCTCAGGCTGTTGCAACATCACACTGGCCTCTGCCGCCTCAGGCTCGCCCCGCATTCCAATTATGACTACTGTACCCCTCCCTCCCCCCAGCCTGAGTAAGCAAGAGAGCCCTACTCAGCCGCTGCTTTAACCCCCTCCTCTCTGGGTGGGGGGGAATAGATTCCTGAGGGTGGCCTACACAGAGAGGCAGGGCCCAAACCAAAGCTGGACCCGAGGAGCTGTGTGAACAAAGAAGAAAAAGGGAAATTTCTCCATGCAGGCTCGGGAGCAGCAGATTAAATCCGCCCGATCAACTTGATAAACCCTGCATCTGAAGAATACCTGAATAGACAATGAATGTTCCCAAAATTGAGGTGGTGGACTTTGGGAGCAACTGTAGACTTGAGGTTTGCTTTCTGCATCTAATTTGTTTCTGGTTTTATGTTTATCTCAGCTTAGTATTTAGTACTTATTATCACTGGTGTATTTGTTTATTGGTTTGGTTGCTCTATTCCTTTTTTTATATATATATTCTTTTCTTCTCCTTTTTTCTCTTTTTGTGAGTGTGTACATGTATGCTTCTTTGTGTGACTTTGTCTGTATAGGTTTGCTTTTACCCTTTGTCCTAGGGTTCTGTCTGTTGGTTTTTTTGTTTCTGTTTTTTTTCTTTCTCCCTTTTCTTCTGAGCCATGTGACTGGTAGGGTCTTTGTGCTCCAGCTGGATGTCGGGCGTGAGCATCCAAGGTCGAGGACATTGGACCACCAGAAACCTCCTGACCTCACATAATATTAACTGACAAGTGCTCTCCCAGAGATCTTGTTCTCAACACTAAGACACAGCTCCACCCAACAGCCAGCAAGCCCCAGTGCTGGACGTCGTATGCCAAACAACTAGCAAGACAGGAACACAAACCCACCCATTAGCAGAGGGGCTGCCTAAAGTCACACTAAGTTCACAGACACCCCAAAATACACCACTGGACATGGCCCCACCCACCAGAAGGACAAGATACAGCCCTACCCACCAGAACACAGATACCAGTCCCCTCCACTGGGAAGCCTACACAAGTGACTGAACCAACCTCACCCACTGGGGGCAGACGCCAAAAATAATGTGAACTATAACCTGCAACTTGTGAAAGGAGACCCCAAACACAGTAAGTTAAGCAAAATGAGAAGACAGAGAAATATGCAGCAGATGAAGGAGCAAGGTAAAAATCCACCAGACCAAACAACTGAAGAGGAAATAGGCAGTCTACCTGAAAAATAATTCAGAGTAATGATAGCAAAGATGATCAAAAATCTTGGAAATAGAATGGAGAATATACAAGAAATGTTTAACAAGTACCAAGAAGAACTAAAGAGCAAATAAACAATGATGAACAACACAATAAGTGAAATTTAAAATTCTCTAGAAGGAATCAATAGCAAAATAACTGAGGCAGAAGAGAAGATAAGTGACCTGTAAGATAAAATAGTGGAAGTAACTACCACAGAGCAGAATAAAGAAAAAAGAATGAAAAGAATTGAGGACAATCTCAGAGACCTCCGGACAATATTAAATGCACCAACATTCAAACTATAGGGGTGCCAGAAGAAGAAGAATAAAAGAAAGGGACTGAGAAAATATTTCAAGAGATTATAGTTGAAAACTTCACTAATATGGGAAAGGACATAGTCAATCAAGTCCAGGAAGCGCAGAGAGTCCCATACAGGATAAATCCAAGGAGAAACATGCCAAGACACATACTAATCAAACTATCAAAAATTAACTTCAAAGAAAAAATATTAAAAGCAGCAAGGGAAAAGCAACAAATAACATACAAGGGAATCCCCATAAGGTTAACAGCTGATCTTTGAGCAGAAACTCTGCAAGCCAGAAGGGAGTGACAGGACATATTTAAAGTGATGAAAGGGAAAAGTCTATAACCAAGATTACTCTACACAGAAAGGATCTCATTCAGATTCGACAGAGAAATTAAAACTTTACAGAAAAGCAAAAGTTAAGAGAATTCAGCACCACCAAACCAGCTTTACAACAAATGCTAAAGGAACTTCTCTAGGCAGGAAATACAAGAGAAGGAAAAGACCTACAGTAACAAACCCCAAACAGTTAAGAAACTGGTAATAAGAACATGCATATCAATAATTACCTTAAATGTAAATGGATTAAATGCTCCAACCAAAAGACATAGATTGGCTGAATGGATGCGAAAACAAGACCCGTATATATGCTGTCTACAGGAGACCCACTTCAGACCTAGGGACACATACAGACTGAAAGTGAGGGGATGGAAAAAGATATTCCATGCAAATGGAAATCACAAGAAAGCTGGAGTAGCAATATTCATATCAGACAAAATAGACTTTAAAATAAAGACTATTACAAGACACAAAGAAGGACACTACATAATGATCAAGGGATCGATCCAAAAAGAAGAAATAACAATTGTAAATATTTATGCACCCAACATAGGAGCACCTCAATACATAAGGCAAATGCTAGCAGCCATAAAAGGGGAAATTGGCAGTAACACAATAATAGTAGGGGACTTTAACACCCCACTTTCACCAATGCACAGATCATCCAAAATGAAAATATATAAGGAAACACAAGCTTTAAAAGACACATTAGACCAGATAGACTTAATTGATATTTATAGAATATTCCATCCAAAAACAACAGAATACACTTTCTTCTCAAGTGCTCATGGAACACTCTCCAGGATAGATCATATCTTGGGTCACAAATCAAGCCTTGGTAAATTTAAGAAAATTGAAATTGTATCAAGTATCTTTTATGACCACAAAGTTATGAGACTAGATATCAATTACAGGAAAAAATCTGTAAAAAATACAAACACATGGAGGCTAAATATTGCACTACTAAATAACAAAGAGATCACTGAAGAAATCAGAGGAAAACAAAAAATACCTAGAAACAAATGACAATGAAAACATGACGACCCAAAACCTATGGGATGCAGCAAAAACAGTTCTAAGACGGAAGATTATAGCAATACAAGCCTACCTCAAGAAACAAAAAAAAAACCTCAAATAAACAACTTAAACTTACACCTAAATCAATTAGAGAAAGAAGAACAACAACAACAAAAAATAACACAAGTTAGCAGAAGAAAAGGAACCATAAAGACCAGATAAGAAATAAATGAAAAAGGAAATGAAGGAAATGATGGCAAAGATCAATAAAACTAAAAGCTGGTTCTTTGAGAAGATAAACAAAATTGATAAACCATTAGCCAGGCTTATCAAGAAAAAAAAAAGGAAGACTCAAATAAACAGAATTAAAAATGAAAAAGGAGAAGTAACAACTGACACTGTAGAAATGCAAAGAATCATGAGAGACTACTACAAGCAACTATATGCCAATAAAGTGGACAACCTGGAAGAAATGGACAAATTCTTAGAAAACTACAACCTTCCAAGACTGAACCAGGAAGAAATAGAAAATATGAACAGACCGATCACAAGCACTGAAATTGAAACTGTGATTAAAAATCTTCCAACAAACAAAAGCCCAGGACCAGATGGCTTCAGAGGTGAATTCTATCAAACATTTAGAGAAGAGCTAACACCTATCCTTCTCAAACCCTTCCAAAATATAGCAGAGGGAGGAACACTCCCAAACTCATTCTATGAGGCCACCATCACCCTGAGACCAAAACCAGACAAAGATGTCACAAAAAAAGAAAACTACAGGCCAATATCACTGATGAACATAGATGCAAAAATCCTCAACAAAATACTAGCACATAGACTCCAACAGCACATTAAAAGGATCACACACAATGATCAAGCGGGGTTTATCCCAGGAATGCAAGGATTCTTCAATATATGCAAATCAATCAATGTGATACACCATATTAACAAATTGAAGGATAAAAACCATAAGATAATCTCAATAGATGCAGAAAAGCTTTCGACAAAATTCAACCCCCAATTATCATAAAATCTCTCCAGGAAGTGGGCATAGAGGCAATCTACTTCAACATAATAAAGGCCATATATGACAAACCCACAGCCAACATCATTCTCAATGGTGAAAAACTGAAACCATTTCCACTAAGATCAGGAACAAGACAAGGTTTCCCACTCTCACCGCTGTTATTCAACATAGTTTTGGAAGTTTTAGCCACAGCAAGCAGAGAAGAAAAAGAAATAAAAGGAATCCAAATTGGAAAAGAAGAGGTAAAACTGCCACTGTTTGCAGATGACATGATACTATACATAGAGAATCCTAAAGATGGTACCAGAAAACTACTAGAGCTAATCAATGAATTTGGTAAAGTAGCGGGATAAAAAATTAATGCACAGAAATCTCTTGCATTCTTACACACTAATGACGAAAAATCTGAAAGAGAAATTAAGGAAACAATCCCATTTACCATTGCAATGAAAAGAATAAAATACCTTCTTAAGGAGACAAAAGACCTGTATGCAGAAAACTATAAGACACTGATGAAAGAAATTAAAGATGATACAAACAGATGGAGAGATATACTATGTTCTCAGATTGGAAGAATCAACACTGTGAAAATGACTATACTACCCAAAGCAATTTACAGATTCAATGCAATCCCTATCAAGCTACCAACAGCATATTTCACAGAACTAGAACAAAAATTTCACAATTTGTACGGAAACACAAAAGACCTCGAATAGCCAAAGCAATCTTGAGAAAGAAAAACGGAGTTGGAGGAATCAGGCTCCCTTACTTCAGACTATACTACATAGCTACAGTAATCAAGACAGTATGGTACTGGCACAAAAACAGAAATATAGATTAATGGAACAGGATAGAAAGTCCAGAGATAAACCCATGCACATATGGTCACCTTATCTTTGATAAAGGAGGCAAGAATATACAATGGAGAAAAGACAGCCTCCTCAATAAGTGTTGCTGGGAAAACTGGACAGGTACATGTAAAAGAATGAAGTTAGAACACTCCCTAACACCATACACAAAAATAAACTCAAAATGGATTAAAGACCTAAATATAAGGCCAGACAGTATAAAACTCTTAGAGGAAAACATAGGCAGTACACTCTCTATGACATAAATCACAGCAAGATCCTTTTTGACCCACCTCCTGGAGAAATGAAAATAAAAACAAAAATGAACAAATGGGACCTACTGAAAGCTAAAAGCTTTTGCACAGCAAAGGAAACCATAAACAAGATGAAAAGACAACCCTCAGAATGGGAGAAAATATTTGCAAATGAAGCAACTGACAAAGGATTAATCTCCAAAATATACAAGCAGCTCATGCAGCTCAATATCAAAAAAACAAACAACCCAACAGAAAAATGGGCAGAAGACCTAAATAGACATTTCTCCGAAGAAGATATACAGATTGCCAACAAACACATGAAAGAATGCTCAACATCATTATTCATTAGAGAAATGCAAATCAAAACTACAATGATATATCATCTCACACCAGTCAGAATGGCCATCGTCAAAAAATCTACAAACACTAAATGCTGGAGAGGGTGTGGAGAAAAGGGAACCCTCCTACACTGTTGGCGGGAATGTAAATTGATACAGCCACTATGGAGAACAGTATGGAGGTTCCTTAAAAAACTAAAAACAGAACTACCATACGACCCAGCAATCCCACTACTGGGCATATACCCTGAGAAAGCCATAATTCAAAAAGATTCATGTACCACAATGTTCATTGCAGCTCTATTTACAGTAGCCATGACATGAAAGCAACCTAAGTGTCCATCGACACTTGAATGGATAAAGAAGATGTGGCACATATTTACTCAGCCATAAAAAGAAATGAGATTGAGTTATTTGTAGTGAGGTGGATGGACCTAGAGACTGTCATACAGAGTGAAGCATGTCAGAAAGAAAAACAAATACCGTATGCTAACACATATATATGGAATCTAAAAAAAACATAAAAGGTTCTGAAGAAGCTAGGGGCAGGACAGGAATAAAGATGCAGATGTAGAGAATGGACTTGAGGACACGGGGAGGGGAAGGGTAAGCTGGGAAGAAGTGAGAGAGTGGCATGGACATATATACATTACCAAATGTAAAACAGCTAGCTAGTGGGAAGCAGCTGCATAGCACAGGGAGATCAGCTCGGTGCTTTGTGACCACCTAGAGGGGTGGGATAGGGAGGGTGGGAGGGAGATGCAAGAGGGAGGGGATATGGGGATATAGGTATACGTATAGCTGATTCACTTTGTTATACAGCAGAAACTAACACAACAATGTTAAGCAACTATACTCCAATAAAGATGTTAAAAAACAAAGAAGGGCAAACTGTAAGGTGTTGTAGGGCATAGCGTATGTGAAAGGAGTCACAATAGCAAATGTTTATACAGTGCTTACTGTGTGGCTTGCACTATTCTCTGTGTGCGTACATTTATTTTATTTTTTTTATTTACTCACTTGATTCTCATAGCAATCTTAATGAGATAAGATGATCACCCCCATTTTACAGATGAGAAAATCAAGTTACAGGCAGTATAAGCAACTGCCGCAAATCACACAGCAAGTGACAGAGCCAGGATCTGTACCAAGACAGGCTGCTCTGGAGCATACACTCTTAACTGCCATGCTCCACTACCTTTGTGATAGATTATTGCAATAAGCCATGCTTAAGGAGATTGGATGTTATCATGGAGGGCAAAGGGACCCACTGAAGAATTTTATAAAGGGAGAGGGACCATCACACACAGAGTAGAGGGGGCAGATTTGAGGGTAGGAGTAGCCCTTAGAAGATTGATAGTAGAATGAGAGAAAGAGAATCTGAACCAGGGCCATTGTACTAAGGGTGGAAAGGAGAAGATGAACTTGAGGAAAATTCTGGCATTTGATTTAACAGCATTTTGTGATTGATCAGAATTGGGCATATGGGGTGGAGTCAAGAGTGTCACCCAGAGTTCTAATTTGGATGGAAGACAGAGTTCAGGGGGAGGAATGATAGTCAGTTTTGGACAGGCTGAGTTTGGGGTGTCTGTGGGCACCAGCGGGGATGGAGGGCAGGCAGCTGGACATGTGGACACTTCTACAGTGGCAGTGTGGTCAACAGCTTTGTGTGAGTGGAATGGAGGAGGGGGTGAGGATAAATGCTACAGTAAGTCCCATAGCGTATATATCCCCATACCTCTGAGTACCTCTCCACAAAATGGGTTGTCAGCATCTATCACCTGTCAGCCTCTCCAAGGTACTGACACATTCATTTTTAGCTGACATTCAGCTATTTCTCTACAAGCAGGCAAAGTTAAGATTTTCACTTATCAAACTCTATTCATTATTCTAATTTAACTTCTCTGCAACCAGAGTTAGAAGCTGTTTTTAAGTGGAAGGTTATCCTGATCTGAAAGGCACAATTGCTTCATACCATCATGACAGGTCAATTTAAGAATGCAAGAGGCTGATAGCATAACTTCCAGGTTCATTTCTGAGAGCTCAAACTCGTTCCAGTGGTTTAGGCCCTCTCAGGCAGTTTGCTTAAGTAGCAAAACTCCTTTGACTGCTGTTGCAGATTAAGGTCAGGGCATCTTAGCCAAAGAAATGGTCCCCAAATACTGATTATCTCCTGGTGTTCTCGATAGCTTTCCCCATTTCAGTGGAAGACAGGAAAAGTGGCTTCTCTGCAGTAGACAGGGCTGTCCATGTGCTCCATTCCCAAAGCCAATCCCAGGAAGCCACTTCCTTCTGAGTCGGCCTCCAATCAGCTCGGCCACTCCATCTCACCTCCGTCTTTCACCCTTTTAGTCCCCACTCATCACACCAGGAAAACAAATCAACATTAACCCTGCCACTGAAAACCATGGTATCTCATCTTGTACCACAAAACTTTGTCATTGGTTCAGCCTGACCACTCCCTCACCCATCTTTATTTTTAAACAGATGTAGGAACACTCAAGGTGGTGGGAAGAAGATAACATTCTATCAGGTGTATGTTACAATGATTGCTAGTTTTCTATACAATAAGCACTCTCCCTTCCTGTTCTGTAGGGGGCAGCAAAGTGCCCAGCTAGCAGACTGGAGGGGTCTCAACAAGAGGTAAGTGGCCACGGTTTCTTACTCAGCTGATAGTAAATACCTTTTGTCCCTTCATCCTTTCTCTTCTTCCTGCTGGCATATTGAGGTGACAGCTGGAGCTCCCCAGCCCTAGCTGCTGACCTCCAGACTTCTTTTACAAGTCAGAAAACAACCTGATAATGTGTTTAAGCCAGTGTATTTGAGTTTCGGTTCCTAGCAGCTCTGCTACTAGGAGTCCCTCTGAGACCATGGAAAATAAGGAGACCTGGAATGGCCTTCCCCAGCCTTGGCAGATGTTTCTTTGAGAACAGCCACTAGAGCACTGCACTGTCATTACCATTATGTGTGCTTGTCTTCCACCCTAAATAGTGAGTTCCTTGAAGGCAAACACTTATTCACACTTATGTAGCAGCACCTTGCAAGGTGAGAAGTCTGCAAATGTATGTTGAATGAACAAGTGGAAACTGCACTGGGGTCTTGTATTGATGACTGAGTCCCGGGAATTGGCTAATTGATGATGCTATGAACCGTCAGCCTTGTATGCAGGATGCTGCCATTGTTACCAAAATGCAAAAGCCACCAGGCCCATTATCTCCACGCAGTGGTTGTTGAATCAGTACATCCTTGGGATGAGAAGAAACCCTTCTTAGGCATTCAAATATTCTGCCATGGTTAGTCAACTCGACAAAAATGCATGATATATCTTTGCAGACTAGTCCACTTTTTTCATTAAATTTTTATGGAGGATCTTCCAGCACATGATAATTAAGCTTAACATCTGCTTTGTGAGTTAAATGTCCTCACTGCCCCCATTTTACTGATGAGAAGCCTGAGATCCAGAGGTTGAAATGACTCGCCCAAGGTCATGTGCCATTCCAGGTAAGGCAGAGATCTGAACCCAGCTCTGCCCACACTATTCCTAGTCACCTTGCTGCCTTTCTACTTCATAACCATTTTAGATCTGAGGCTGAGATGGTCTCAGCTCCAAAAGGGAAAACATGGGGCACGGAAGGAGACCTTTGCTTCTGGCCCTGTAATCTCTAGGCTCTTCCAGCTCCAGGTGGAGAAACAGGGGTGGGAGGGAGAAAGGCCATGAGCCCCTGGCAGTCCAAAGCCTCAGAATCCCTCCTAAGCCCTGAAAATGTGTGCAATTGCCCAAATTAAACTCAATATGCTGCTTGGCTGGAAGGCTGCACAATTGTTTTTGAAGCTGGGTATATTATGTTCTAAATGTTTAATCTGGCAGAGGCCATAAACGACGAGTTCCAGGCCATTTGGAGCTTATATTGCCAACAAGATGGTCTAGGAGGCAGCTAAAACCAAAAAACATGACAGCAATCCCAACAGAGTGGCACAGACAAATTGATCTGGTTCAGACATGGATGCTAGGCAGCAATTTGAGGTGAAAGAGACTCCTTCTTTGACAGGAGAAAGGCAGTGATAAAAGCAAAATTGTCGGCCGTCAGATCTCGCTTCCTGACGCTTGGGGAGGCTTCCCTGAGATGGCAAGACAACTCAATAGAGCCAAGGCAGACATGTTGATTTGTAGCACCAGACAATCAAGAAAGGCAATCCTACCCTCCAGATATTAAGAGATGACCATTTAGCTTATATAAGTCTGACGCACGGCATGCCCCAGGCGGCACATCCTCCCAACCCGAAGCCTGCAGCTGAAATAAACACATATATATTCCCAGCCAGGGATTCTCCTCTCAAGGGGGAATGTATAGTATGGTGGCTAAATGCTCAGGCCTAAGTGTCAGAGAGATGTGGATTCAAATCCCAGCTTTTCTACCTACTGAGCACATGCCTCTTTGTACTCTGTCTAGGCCTCTGTTTCCTCATCTAGTCTATTCCTCTGAGGAACAGAAGGAGTTACTGGTCTACCAGCATTGCGGTGAGAATTAAATCAATAATTGGCACCGTTGATGTGTTGATGGTATAGAGTAAGTGTTGAATAAATGTGAACTGTTCATATTGTTTCTCAGCGCGTCAAAGAGCATGGACCAGGCATAACAATATTTAAATGCCAGGCAAGGTCACAACCCAGCTTCTCCTTTCTGTAATGCAGGAATTAGGCACATTCTTGGCAATGGACTGTGTCGGGCATCTCTCAGTTACTATTATGCCAAGGGTGTGACCTGAGGGCTTCAGAGCAGGGCGGAACTTGAGCTTGAAACAAGCTCACTGAAATGTACCCAGGGTTTATCAGATTGAACCCTCCTTCCGGAAATATCCTCAGGGGATGAAGACCATCACAGACTGTACCCTCATTACATGCCAGACACTATATCAAGCACTTCACAGCTATTTACACTGATTTCTCACAGCACTGTGAACTGAGGCACAGAGAGGGTAGGAAATTTGCCCACGGTCACACAGCAGCCTTGGAAGGAGGCAGAAACCACGGGTTTTCCAAATTTGGATTTCTAAATCCAGTATTCATTCCACCACATCACAGCTGTGCCTTTATTTATAGGAGCATAAGTAAGATTGCAAAGGAAATGTTTAGCTTGCTTAAGAAAGCCAACAGTTTTTGAGTCTATAAAATTAATTTAACCCATCTGTCTACAGAAACTTACTGCATTAATTACAAATGTTGTTACCTGTTCAATTAAAAAAGAACAAACATGTAAAATTGCTACTTGTAATGTGATATTATGTCAATAGTGCACATCCCCTAGTTTTTTCACTGAGAGACATCACTGTGTAGTAGAAAATATGGGAGCTTTGAAGTCTGAGAAATGGGTTCAAATCCTGGCTCTACCACACACCAGTTCTGTGGTTTTGGACAAGCTCCTTAACGTCACAAAACCTCAATTTCCTCATATGTAAAAGGCAGTTATTAATACCAATTTCAGTGTTGCTTGGAGGATTAAATGAGATAGTATACCTAATTAAATAAGGCACCTAATACAATGCCTGGTACCTAGCCGATTCTAAATAATGGGAAGGTATCATTATTCCTAAGAAATAACAATATTTCTGTAAAATATCCTCCAATTCAGACATAGTACTAGTTCAAATAAGCAAGTTTCACTAAAAGCAGCCTTCTGATAAGCCAGAAAATCCACTTCCAAGAATCCAGTCAAAGAAAATGCTCACATCTGCAGAGAAAGATATGTGTGTGATGATATTAATTACACATGGTTTATAATAGTGGGAAAATAGGAAACAACCTATATATGTATCAAAAGAGGAATGGTTAAACAAATTTTGATTTATCTATATCAGAGCAAACTTTTCCTATAAAGAACCATAAACAATTTTAGCCTTTGTGGGCCATATAGCCTATGTCACAACTACTCAGCTCTGTTGTTGTAGCACTAATCACTCAGAAAATGAGTAAAAGAATGGACATGGCCATGTCTTTAAAAAAAAAAAACACTTTATTTACAAAAACATACGGAAGGCCAGATTTGACTTCAGTGTTTTCTGGCCTCTGATGTGTATGATTGAATACTGTGCACCATTAAAAAATAAATAAAGTAGACCTGCATGTATTTAGACAGAAAGATATTCACAAGGACTCCTAAAAATCATAATCATAAGAAAAAGGTAAAAATGCAATAAAAATTGGGGGAAGACTATGAACAGGCAATTCAAAAAGGAGAAAATTCAAGTAGCCAGCTTGAAAAGTTGTTCAACCATCTAATTGATTAACTTTTCCAAATGCAAACTAAAATAAGAAGATTCTATTTTTCACTCATCAGATCTGCAAGAATTAAAACACTGACAAAATCAAGTGTTGATGATACTGTAGAGAAAAGAGTACTCTCATACACCACTGGGAGAAACATAAAGAGGACAATCACTTTGGATAGTTCCTTGGCAGTCTATTAAAAACTGAAAATGTGTATATCCCATGATCCAGCATTTCCTCTTCCTGGGTCTCTACCCACAGGGAACCAGTTTCACATGTGTGCAAAAAGACTGGATAAGAAAACTAAATGAAACATTAGAATAGCAAGAAATTGAAAGTGACCTAAAGGTCCACCAGTAATGGAATGGATCAATATTCAATACACTCATGTGACAGAATGCAATTCAGCAGTTAAAAGGGATAAACCAAATCTATGTTCATGAATGTAGCTACATCTCAGAAAGACAATACCAAGTTTCAGAACAGTCCTTGCATATGACACAAATTGTTTAAGCACGTGGACACAAACAGCAAACAACACTACACATTTACCATGGGTACATGTGCATGTGTGCAGATGTACTTAAAATCTGGAAAGATACACACTAACTGACGCAGTGGTTATCTCTAGCCATAGAGAAGATCAGGATTAAAAGTGGTGGTCAAAGGAGACTTTAGCTTTACCTATAATGTTCAAACTTTTTGAAAAGAATGAATCTATGTATTATTCTATAATTAAAATAAATTTAACAAAAACGTTTTTCATGATATATTACATGAATAGCAAGTTACAAAACCATATATATATATTTTTTTTTCGGTACGCAGGCCTCTCACTGTTGTGGCCTCTCCCGTTGCGGAGCACAGGCTCCGGACATGCAGGCCCAGCGGCCATGGCTCACGCGCCCAGCCGCTCCATGGCATGTGGGATCTTCCTGGACCGGGGCACGAACCCATGTCCACTGTATCAGCAGGCAGACTCTCAACCACTGCGCCACCAGGGAAGCCCAAAACCATATATATTTTATGATGGCATTTTATTTTTAAAAGTATTATGAATTGTGTTTGTGTGTATGTGTCTGTCTGTCTGTCTGGACGGGTATATACCAAATAGTTAACAGGTCATATGGTTGTGGAATGGGAATTGGGGTCTGGGGAAGGAGAATATATTAGTCGTTTTGCTCAAGCTGCTATAACAAAACACCACAGACTGAGTAGCTTAAACAGCAGAGATTTATTTCTCACAGTTCTAGAAGCTGGAAGTCCAAGATCTAGGTGCCAGTAAATGTGGTTTCTGGTGAGGGTTCTTTTCCTGGCAGGTAGGTGGCTGTCTTCTTGCTATGTTCTTCTCACATGGCCTTTTCCTCATTGCGTGCCCCCAGCGGAGTGAGGGGTGAAACAAGCAGAAGGATGTTTGTTTGAACACAATCATTCAGTCCATGATAGATACTTTCCCTCTATGGATGAGAGCACAGTGTGGAAACCTACTGCAGCTGGATTGGCTAGGACCTAACCCCAGCTGTGCCACTTCAGAGCTGCATGGCCATGGGAAAGTCAACCTCAGTTTCTTCATCTGACAAATCAGGATAATAACATTATCTAATATGGTGCTTACTATGTGCCAGGTACTCGTGTATACATGTATTACCTCATTTAACCCTCACTTTAACCATATGAGGTGGGATCATATCCCCATTTTAGAGATGAGGAAACTGAAGTTCAGTGACTTACCCAAGTCGCAACACTAGAACATGGCAGAGCTGGCTCCAGAGACCACAATCTTGAGCCATAATCAGTACTCTAAGTGTAAGTTACTGCTATTTTCACTTTATATAATATATACAAACATGTATAAATTTTCTAATCCTTGAATTTTATAATTTAGAAGATATGTGTATACTGTGTATGTATACATATATATATGGAGTATTAGTTTCCTATTGCTGCTGTAACAAATTGCCACAAACTTAGTGCTTAAAACAATAAAAATTTATTTTCTACAGTTATGAAGGTCAGAAGGTCACCACCGAGGTGGTGACATCACTGTTTTCCTTCTGGGGACTTTAGAGGAGAATCCGTTTCTTTGCCCCTTCCAGCTTCTAGAGGACACCTACATTCCTGACGCATGGTCTCTTTCTCCATCTTCAAAGCGCATCACTCCACCCTCTGGCTCCATCACCACATCTCCTTTTCCTGACTCTGACTCTTCCTACATCCCTCTTGTGAGGACTTTATCATTACATTGGGCCTACCTGGATAGTCCAAGATCATCTCCCTACCTTGAGATCCTTAAATTAAACATCTACAAAGTCCCTTTTGCCATGTAAGGTTACATGTTCACAGATTCCATCTTTGGGGGCCATTATACTGTCTAATTTTTTCTCTATACTGTCTAATATTTCTCTATATATACATATACACACATACATATATACATACACAATTTAATGGAGGAAATCTGACATATAATCCATGTTATATAATATATACTGATTAACAGCACATATGCCTTCACAGCACATTAGACATAAACTATATTTCCATATATATACTTTTTTAATGGAAGAAATCTGAGTTCAAGAAAAGAGAATCTGGCTGAACCTCCTGCCCAGGAGATAGGGGGCCCAAGGAGCTCAGGTCTCATGTCTGCCCGTGTGGTTGGGAATCACTGATCTAACCGAACGTAGCAAGTCAGAAAAAAGTGGTGACTCACTGGACACACAAGTCTCCTGGCCCCAAAGCACTGCAGATGTTTGATCTGGGACAGTAGGAGTCCACCTCCACCAGTAGGTCCGGCAAGCAGATGCAGATAGAGTCCAAGAGCTGCTTGTCCAGACTGGTCCCAGGGCTGGATATGCATCAATTCTGACACAGCTCTCTGACACCTCGCTGCTCAGGCTTTGGCAATGTCTCCTAAAATAGCTTTACTCTAACCAACCTAAGCACTAACCCTTCTGCTCCAGAACAGAAGAAAGCCTTGCAGTTTCCTTGAAAAATCCTTGCATCTGGCATTCGGCTGTAAGAGACTCAATGGTGTCCCTAAGTTGATTCTATTTCTTCCTGAAAACACTCTCCATGCAATCCCATGCATCTTAATTTCCAATCAGCAATGCTTTGTCAAGGTAACCATGGTGCTGTTGAGTGACAAGTCTCAGCGGCTGCTGTACAGACCCTCAATTACCTCCCAGCTGAGTCTGTTTCAAGAGACCGTCTACAGTTCTGAGTTATACACGCCCCACCCCCCCACCCCATGCTGTGTTACCTGGACTAACCCAGCTCCCTCCATACGTGAGCCCCACCAGAATATTCCTTTGCTTTGATTTTCAGTCTCTGCCAGACCCTTTTCCAGTAGTTGAAGAGATAAATATGGTAGATCAGTAAACATGGTCAACTCACAATCCGTCACTCTAGCTGCAGTGGGCAGATGAATCCAGGCCACAACAGGAGGGCAGAGGGGGAAGGTCAGAAGCCAGAGAAGCCAATCTTCATGCATGCCCTGCTGCTGCCAACTGGTCAAGAGAGAGGCAGGTGACACCCAAGTGCCATCTGGGGCATGAGGCTTGAGCAGACAGATACAATGTCCCTGTCACTAACCCTGTCACCACACCTTGAGCAAGCCACTCCTATTTACTGAGTCTGAGTTTCCTTATTAGATCAGTTTATGGGGCAATTAACATCCCGGGTAACAGCCCATGGCACTGTCACTTGCATTTATTACAGATCATCATTAAGATTTCTTACAGCTCAAAGAATCTGCAACATTTTATTGAGGTAGCTCTAAATTATGCATGGAAAAAAAAAAGAACCTAGACCATGATTTTTTTAATCAAAATTGTTCAAAATGAGAAGTTTGCACCACTGACAATTTTCAGTGTTGGTCAAGAATGTGATTGTTTAAACATGTTTTCCATTCCTTCATTCTTACGCAAACCTTTTAAAGGAAATGGGTGTTGAAAACTGACAAACAGTATATTCTATCTGAAGTCAACTTGGAATTCCTGTCTTGTAAGACATAACACACCTCTGGATACTATAAGCCATGTGACTGAGGGTTTTTCTTCCTTATTTTAAATATGATTTGTATCTATCAAATGTAACAGTTTTTCACAGGGCCCAAGACATAGCAGCATAGGAAAGAGAAGGAAGGGCCATGCATTAAGAAAAGGGAAATGGTTACTGCAGGGGTCTCCAGTCCTTGGGCCGGGGACCAATACTCATTCGCGGCCTGTTAGGAACCAGGCCGCACAGCAGGAGGTGAGCGGCAGGTGAGTAAGCCGCTCCCCATCGCTCGCATTACCGCCTGGACCATCCCCCCACCCCCATCTGTGGAAAAATTGTCTTCCACGAAACCGGCCCCTGGTGCCAAAAAGGTTGGGAACCGCTGGTCTACTGAACACCTATTGTGTGTCAGGTGCTATACCACACACTTCCTATGAGACAGATGTTACCCTTAAATCCCAAATGATGAAACACACTCAGAGATATTATTAAGTGACCCAGGTCACCCAACTAATTATGCAGATGTGGGATTCATAATCTATCTCTAAATTCCATGCTATTCTTTTTATATCATGCTGTCTCTCCAGCATGTTAAAGCAGGATAAGTTTTCAAACAACCACAGAGAAGAGGATGTTGGACGTGACCATAAAATCTGCAAGTGAGCAATATAAAAGATTATGACAGATAGAGTTAGTTAATCATAAAACTGAACTTCAGTTCTCTCAGCATTTAACTGAACATTTATATTACCCAAGGGAGAGAGTCCAAACTTGTAAGACTATTCTTGGAATTGGGCTGTGGAAACGAGGTCAAAATTCAATTTTTTTTTCCCCAAAATACCCAGAGGTTTTTAATGCCTCCCATAAGTCTGTTTCTCCACCTCCATCTTTTTCCCCCAAATAGCACAGGATCAGCCTATACCTTTCAGAGTCTTGACAGCTGAAGAGCTGGAGGTATCACAGGGGACAGTGAGAGGAGCTTTGCAATGACTTGCGACTGAGTAGCATCATCCCCAAGAAGGTGCCAAGAGGTGGAAGAAGCAGGGTTTGTGTGGATCCTCGGTCATGGCTCCATTTCACTGCATCATCCACACTTGCACTGCTGCCTTCCCAGGGCTTACAGGACTACAAAGAACTCAGCATTGCAAAGAATGGCCCTACTCTCTTTTCCATACTACTATGTCTTAGATCCTGTCAAAAAAAAATATGTTTGATGAATACAGGACATATTTAAAATGAGGAAGCAAAAAAACTCATTCAAATATCTTATGGTATCAAAAGGGATGTTAGATCTCACAAGACGGGAACTGACTCTAGATTGAGGTGTATTAACCTTGTGATTAGTGACATTTTAAGCCAGATAATTCTTTGTAAGAATTACAAAGTGGACTGGTCTGTATCCCTCAATCCCAACCCCCTTTCCCTGGTTAACTCCTACTCATCCTTTAAGTTTCTGCTTAAGTATCACTGCCTCTGGGTGGTCTTCCCAGCCTTTCTGAAGTTTGGAGGACATACCCCTCCAACGTGCTCCCAAAACACCCTGAACTTCCCCCACATGTTGTAATGGTCTGTTTACTTAGATGATACTGCAGAGAATTTATATAATGTTCTGATCCATGGTCTTCTGTTTGTCGCTTTCCCAATCTAATTCTTCATTCATTGGTTTTGTCCCCCTATAGCATCTTTGCCAAATTGTCATCAAGCCTCTACCTTCATACCTTTGATAATGGAGAACCCACTACTTTTCAAGACCTCCATCTTATGCTGAAGAGTTAAAAGTGTGTCTTTATAGTAACCCCCAGTCTTTCTTTTTTTCATCTCTTCTTGATCCTAGCTTTACCCCTAGGGGCCACCACTTTCAGAATGGCTCGGGTCACCATCAGCCCACCTTCATACACACAGGCTGCTCAAGTAAACAGATTTCTCTCTCCAAATGACAGTTCCCCTGGTACTGTGCAAGGCTCTTTGCTTTCCCTGAAGCCAACTTCAGACCTTCCAGCACCCTGCACCCCAGAGATCACCACCATTTCTCAGAACAGAGCAGTTAGATATGCATCTGGCCGGCAGCCACCATATTACTTTAGATGCAATTTCAGGGTTTCGTGGAAGAAAACCTTATCTTCCCCAGGGGCTCCTGTCTTCATTTTTCCTCCCTCTAAATTATTCTCCACACTGCTGCCGAAGGGGTCTTTCTAGAACACAAATCTGATCTTGCTACTGCCCTGCTTAAAGCCCTTTGAATGACTGCCCACTACATTTAGGGTAAAATACAAACTTCATTATCAAATTCCCTTGTACTCTCCCTGCCCTCTTCCTGGGGGGTCACAGCTGGGGGGGGGGTCAGAGCTGACCACTCACCATGTGTACCCTATATTACACGTCTCACCCATCTGGAAATTCCCTAAAGGTACATACTCCCTAGTACTGTTGTACCCTTGTCTGTGCCAGTCCCCCTGTCTGGGATGACACCCTCCCCGCATCCTCATCACCTGGAAGAATCCTTACTGGTCCTTTAAGACTCAGCTCCACTTCTCTGGGAAGTATTCTGCGACCTGCCCACCCCACTTCCTACCCACCAGGCTGAATTCGTTGCCTCTCCTCTATATTCCCACAGCTCGTATGCTTCCCCTAATATACAAACACATCACAAACTTCTGTATCTGTCTTTTAATCTGCTCATTTCTCCACCTCACCTTCAAACCCGGACAATGATTAGTCTTGATTTATAGCCCTCATCTTCAGTGCAGAGCCTGGAACATAGTAGGTGCTCAATATATAGGTTTTGAATGAATGAATGATGACTGAGATAATGAATAGTCTCACCATTATGATAATTCCTGCACCCAGACCACAATCTGGTTAACACTATGTTAACACCTCTTGTATATCCCCTTCCAACTGAATTATGCCCCTATACCCAAAGGGGGTGGATAATCATCATCACCATCATTATCATAATGATAATCACTAACACTTAGGTGGCATTACTATATACCAGCCACTGCTCTAAGCCATAAGCCATATACATATGACTCATTAATCAATTACTTGACAAATATGACAGCATTTCCCAGTGACCTAACACTGGTATTTCTGTTCCCGAATTAGGGTACCTTGGAAACCTGCTTTAGAAGTCCAGAGGTTGCTTGGGGGGCACTGACTGCTGTAGTGGACATCCATGGGGACACCCACATCACCTTATCCAATTTACATAGTTCCTACGGCAACTGCTGAGCTCTTGCATTTACACACCATGCTCGCTTTCTCCTCAGGACTTTATTTTTTTTCTTTTTAAATTAATTTTTATTGGAATACAGTTGATTTACAATGCTGTGTTAGTTTCAGATGTACAGCAAAGTGAGTCAGTTATACATATACATGTATCCCCTCTTTTTTTAGATTCCTTTCCCTATAGGTCATTACAGAGTGTTGAGTAGGGTTCCCTGTGCTACACAGTTCCTCAGGACTTTCTTGAACAACTCTCTGATCTTCTGCTCAACTGAATGGTCAATGATGGAAGGGGCTGTGTCTGTTTTCTTCACTTCTTTATTCCCAGGGACTTGCAAAGTGTATGCCATACAGTTGGTGCCCAATAAATATTTATGGAATGAATTCATGAGTCAGCACATCAACAGAAATGGTAGAGTTCTGAAGAACTTTCCACCCAACCACTGTGAGCATCTGCGAAACATTCCAGCCTACAACAGAAGGGCTTCTCTAGGGCAAAAATACTCTGTCTGCCTGGTTTTCGGACCCTCTTCCTCTGACGATGCTGGGCACTCAGTGACAAATATGGTCATGAGGGGCTCCCCACTGCAAGCTCATTGCAGACCAGCTTTCCCTATTAGCAAGATCCAGCTGCCATTAGGTTTCAGCTGCAGCCAAACTAATGCACATAAGGATGTGAGATTCTCCAGCTTGACTGAGGCTTGATAGACTTGGTACCCCGAAACTCCTCTTTACTGACTGACTTTTACTAGGCATTTAGTAAAATGCCCATTTTATGAACTCTCAGGACATTTCTAGAGAGTGTAGGTCTCATTCCAGGACATGTTTATTCTTCTTAATTTCACTCATAGAAGGTAATCTTGACTTAAAGCTCTAAGGTTTCCGTGCCTGTACTCACTCATCATTGGAATCCCCATAATTGAAATAACTACACCACCAGCAGCAGCAGAGGCGGCCACAGCCCCAGTGATGGGGTCAAGACCATCAATAGCCCTTCTTCCACAGTGACAGTAGCAAAAGCAAACTCAGGATAGGGTGGAAAATAACAGTTCGCTGAGATCTTTTGTCTTCTTCATCATTTAAATCCATGCAGACTTCTTTTATCTACCCTCCTCCTCTTTATCCCCTGCCCTGCCCTCTCTTCACTTCCCTGTGCTCTCAAGATCACCGCTAAGGTGGCATTGGAGGCTGTTGGGGATCAGAGGAGAGGAAGGAGAGGTCACAAGGGAAAGTGCTCGAGTCTCTCCTTCTCTCTCCTGCACTCAAGTGTTCTCTTTCCCCAGGTCCCACTACTCCCCTGCCCCTGCTCGCCCCCCACCCCAACCCTCCTTCAGCAAGTTGGCACATGGCTTCTGGCTCCACTGACCCCAGCCCAACTTCCAATGTCCTGCTTTGATGCCAGATTCCTGGGCTTTGCAGCTGACAGTTTGAAGTCCTTGGCTGGCAGCCAGGGGGCTCCACTTCTCATTACTTTTCTCACTGCAATTCATTTCCTTGTGATTGGAGACAATTAGGATGCCAACAAACGGCTGGCTCAGCCCTGGTTGGCAGTTACATAACCACAAACATGTGTGCCCTGCCCCATCGGAAGCAGGGGAGTTGCTAATGAGGGGGGTTAATTACAAAGTGTGGGTCACCCCAGCACAGCCCCTCACTGCATTTCACACAGTGTTGGAGAGAGGCCAGGCACTGAAGCCTCGGCTGCAAGGACCAAAATAACTGAACAGTGGTCCTTTTGAGGAGAGAATTGCTGAGCCCTGTTTATGGGGACAGAAATGGGTGGCGAGGGGCACAGCTCTCTAACATGCCCTGTCCCTGAGAACCCTGTGGCATAATCCCCCAAGGTTACCCCAACAGCTGTAGAATTACAGGCTTTGGACCCCTTGGCCTGCTTGCCATACTCTTCCTCTTTATGCTCCCCTGAATGACTCATGGCTTTGAGTCCCTACTTTTGTTTCCTGCTTCAAGACACTGAAATACATCCTAGGGGTGTCTTTGACGTTGTTCAATTCTCCCACACCTCTTAGTGGAGACTGTGCCCTAATGAATCACTAGCCAGCCATACTGAGTGTCCTGAAAAACAATGTAAGGGCATCTCCATTCAACACCATCTGTGGACTCCTAGCCAGATCTTTTCCAGCCAGCCATATCTGGGCTTAAAGTTTTCCCTTTCACACCTTTCTATAAAAACCTAAACAAGAGCAACTTCTTTGATTCCTTACTTTCTCCCGCTCCAAGTTGCTACAAGGTGTGTCAACCATCACTTTTGACATCAAAAATGGAAGGCATGTCCCAACATCAGAAGTTGAAAGAATTAGGGGAATTCCCTGGTCATCCCGTGCTTAGGACTCCATGCTTCCACTGCCAGGGGGCCCAGGTTTAATCTCTGATTGGGGAGCCAAGATCCTGCAAGCCATGCAGTGCAAAGAAAGGAAGGGAGGAAGGAAGGAAGGGAGGGAGGGAGGGAGGAAGAAAGGAAGGGAGGGAGGGAGGGAGGGAGAGAGAGAAAGATAGAAAGAAAGAAAGAAAGAAAGAAAGAAAAAGAAAGAAAGAAAGAAAGAATTAGCAGAAAATCTTTGTTCTAAGAATGAGATGAATTGGACGTGTGGCTCAGAGTTGAGGCTGTAAACAATGTGAATCGACTGGAAGCCCACTTTGTAATGGGGAGCAATTCGGATGGCCGCAGGAATCTACCAGACCTTGGTTCCTATTTGCATCACTTGAGAGTTTTCGTATGATAGCAAAAATCTTCTTCTCCAGTTCATTTTTGTCCATTCCCTGCTCACCCATGGACAAGATGAGACTAATCCCTCCACGACTTCTTTCTTAGCCTCCAAAACTATCCCATTTTCCAATGTGTTTGCTGTACTTTTGATTGACTAATAATGTACCAGTAAACGTTTTCAGATTTATTATCATGACTGTGTCTATTTTTATCAAATGCTAAGAAATATACTTTTCTAAAATACTATAAATGTTATCTATTAGCAGGAATCTGATGGTCCCACCATATTCCCTTTGGCTCTTCATTTTCAGTTTACAATATGGACTTGGTTCCTTCTCCCACAAGGATATGACCTCTGGCCTTGTAAGAAAAGTACTTATATATTTCAGTTATCTATGACTCAAATGCTTCTAATGGTGGGAAGTTAAATCAGTTTTAAAGGTAAGGACCAGATCGTGTACTGTGAAAGGCAGGGAGTGGCAGAGAATGAGCTTGATGGAGTAAGTGGAGGCCAAATGATGAAGGCTAAAAAATGTGTACCCTATCTTGTAGACAAGTAGAATGCTTAACGTTTTTTTTCTGTAGACAAATGATGACACTGTTCAGATGCACAATGCCAAAGGCATACCCAGATTTACACACAATTCCCCAACTACTAGCTATAAATCCCTCCTTCCACTCCCCATCAAGGAGCACCTCACTGCCCAAGTGATTTAGTGTAAAGTTATTGTAGAAATAAACATGTATCCACTATAATATTCAAACAGATAAATCATTCACAATCTTCAGGACTTTAACTCTTATAACTAACAAGTTTCTGACAACATGCAGAGATTTTTGTCTATTTTGTTTATTGATGTACTCCCCAAATACCTACAACAGTAACTGACATATAGTAGATGCTCAATAAATATTTGTTAGATAGATGGATGAGTCTGCCTTACAACTGACATGACAAACTGGTGTGTTATGACACCAGAGGCTGAGAATACTGCCACTGAAGGCTTTTAAGTAAAGGGTTGACAGGATCATATGCATGTTTTCGAAAAATCACTCTGCCTACTGTGTAGAGGAAGAGCCCAGCAGCAGGAAAACCCATTAGGAGGTGATGCAGTGATGCATGTAGAAAATGATGAATTCCTGAACCATGACAGTGGTGATGGCGCTGGAGAAGAAGGAATGGATTCAAGAAATATTTAATAAAACTTAATCAAAGAATCTCTTTCCCACTGTGTCTTTGAACAGGACCAACTATGTAGTCCAGAGCCAAGCACCAGTAATGCTCATCATACTGAAATCATAATGACAAAGTCCAAATACCATTATGTGTAGATAGAGTAGGAAGTCACTTCTATATTATAATGTCAGGAGCACATGGAGGAGCCACAATCCAGAAATATCTATTCCACCCACTGCCTGAAATTACACCATGAAAGCTGCATTCCTTGGTTTTAATCCTTACCTCTGCAGATGACTTTAAAACATGTTAATATACTTGAGAAGGGGGAAAAGGAAAGTTTATTGAGTGCAAACAATATGCAAGGCACTCTGCATACTTTTAGTGAATCCTCACAAGGATCTTGTGATTTTAATATTGCTAAGGGGAGACTGAAGCTCAGAGATACACAGGTAGTAAGCGATGAAGCTGAGATTTGAACCCATGTCTTTGTAGTTTCTTTTCTTGGCTGAATCCTAACCAATACCATCATTATTATTAATTAACTATTTCGATTTTGTTCCTTTTACAAATATGAGAGTAAAGGGCTTAAGAGAAGAGGAAGTGGTGGAGGCTCTGAGAGGTGTGTATGATGCAGACGAGATAGAATCAGTTCGTAGATAACAAACTTGTTCAACTTCACAACTCTCCCTAAGACTAACTACACTTGGGTGCAGGCCTGGATTGGGAAGTATCCAGAAACAATCAGAGCCAGACAGACTGGTGTGGTCTGGGATCCTGAGCACACTCATTCTCATGAGCTACAAGCTAGCAAATCATAGCAAAATCTCTCAGTAGAAGATTCCCGTGATCTTGAAATAATATAATTAATCATCAATAATAATAATAAACCCAGACCAGGGAGCTGAAAATGGAGACAAAGAAGAGTAATTTCCTCCATTTTTACCAGAATAACGGAAGGAAACTAGCTGGCTCTGACCCTAAGAGGGATACTCACCACATTTAGAAATTTACTTTTCTTTTGCAGATCTTCTCATTTTATTAATTCTACCTTACTTCTCTCCTCCAGAACTCAGTATTCTTCTACATCTGAGCAGTCCTCCAGTCCCACTTCAAAGCTCCCAGAATTTTGCTTTCTTCTTATTTTTTCACCTGGACACCTATAATATCTAAAAGAGTTGGACTGTAATATCACACTTCATCAGTAGGAGCTGCCAACTATGCTGACATAAGGTTGTCCGCAATGTCATCAAACCTAAAATAAATTACTTTCTGTTTATTGACACGAAGATGTACCCTTAATGGTTCTTAAGTTTGAAATCTGTGCGTTGAGTTTACTACATCAAGGCACAGAATGAGAAAAAGGGAGATGGGACATTAAGCTGAGAGGGAGGAAGGGCCAAGGTCAGAAAGTGGAGAGAAAGTAGGCAGGACCAGCTGAGTATCCTGAGTGAGAGCGGAGTGAGAGCTGGCTCAGAGTCAAACAATGGACTGAGGGTCAGTGAGAGACCAAGGTGCATCAGACACTCAGCTGGTTAAATCTGTCAGCTCTCGCAGAACTGATCAGGTTCAAGAGCTCTAATTCATGCCAACCAAACTTATGAGACACTGATTGATAAACCACGTGCTATGCCATTAATTTTCAGAGAAAAATGTACGTGATAATTGGTCTGGAACCCAGGACCTCCCCTGGACAGTGCTAGAAATAAGCTGACAGTATCTTGGTCTTTGGCTCTCAATTTTTCTAGATCCTTTAAAACTCTTTCCCGCTGTGAGCCATACTAAACAGACGCTGCATGCTGGTATGGCTGGCAAGGTTAATGCCCCTTCTAGCCAACGCATTCTAGAAAAACCTTCCTGAGACTAACCTGAGTTCTCATAGCAGTTACATCCATCCTTTCTTTCTTTCATTCAGTTAAAGCTTATCAATGACTGCTATATGCCCAGCAATGTGCTAGCAGCAGGGGATATAACGTAAATGAGAGGTGTGGCCACAGTTCTCGTGAAACTTGCATGAGTACAAGAAGACAGACTACCAACAGGGAAACAAAATTACCACGAAGTGTGTGAGGGGTATGAAGGCATAAGATATTGCAGAAAAGGATAATGGAGGGCCTCCTTAGATAGGGCGTAAACATAAATTTTAACTGGAGACCTGAAGAAGCCAATTTTACAAAGAAAGACAAATAACATGGGGTAGGGGCCAGGATTCCAGGCAGGGATAAGGCATGTGCAAAGCCTCTGAGCTGGGGAAGAACTTGGTGTGAAAGGTGATCAGTGTTACTGGAATATCATGAGCAAGGGGGGGAGAGTCACATGAGATGAAGTTGGAGAGAAAGTTGGGGACGGATCATTCAGAGCCTCGTGTGCTCTGATAAGGAGTTTGGAATTTATCTGAAGTGAACTGCAAGTCATGGAAGAATTTTAAGAAGTAGGGTGATGTGATGTGAGTTGAATATTTAAAAGATCACCCTGGCTGCTCCATGGAGAATGCATTTTGCCTTAGGTGAGTATGGTGTCAGTCTAGATGGAGGGAGGTAAAATGAACTGAGAGACTGTTGGGAAGGAGAATTGACAGACTTATGCATGGATTGGATGCAGAGGAGGAAGATAAGATAAAAATGACTCTTAGGTTTCTAGTAGGTGGTGGGACCTAAGAGAAAGACAAATTATTTTCTAGGAAATGCTTCTTCTACTAAGGTCAATACTTTATGCTCTCAAAATTCTGGAGGCAAGCCTCTGTGTACTACTAGAGATTCTGCCTAAAGAATCTCTGGACCTGTTAAAATCAACTGAAAGAGACTGTAGCTAGTAAGTGGCGATCGTGATCTTCCTAAAGAAACATCAGCTCGAACAACAATGTTAAGGACCAGCTCATTCCCATTTTAACCTCTTAAGTATGATGGAGCAACACAGCACGTTTTTAATTTACCGTCTCAATTAAATCATAATATTAAGGTCACTCATTAGACACTCACATTATGAAATCCTATCCACTTATCATTATTATTGTTGCTGTTATTAAAACTTTATAGATGTCTCTGGAAACCTTTGAATGAACAGCAAATTCAGAGGAAATTAAATCTTATTTTTATGAAAATAAATTTTGCTATTCAAGAACTAGAAGTGGATAAATTAACCATAAAGAATAATTTTCAATAGTTTTCTTTATTTATCCAGCATTTACTGATTTCCTACTGTGTTCCAAGCACTACTAGACCTTTACAATTCCTCCCTGAAGTATCATTGTTCTTACTTGAAGCTTGAGAAAATTGAGGCCCACAGAGGACATGACTGGGCCAAAGTCACGGGCAGCGATTACACTAGGGTACCTTGGACACAATAGCCATGCTTTTTTCACTACGCTCTTCTGAACATACTTCTATTTATGATTTCCTCAGGATTATCAGCAACCTCATGCATAAATGACATCATAAGTATCAGGAAGAAGGAAGCCATATGCCAGGGATAGCAAAGTCAAGTGCCTACTGGACTCAGGCAGATGCTATTAATTAGAGAACAGGCCTGATAGAAGGAAACACTGGGAGTCACAGGGACTGTGGTAAACTGGGCAGTAAAAACCCCTTCCAAGGAAGGCAGCCCCTTCCCATCCCCACACGACGGCCTCTGCTGGGAATGTGGCCCATGCAGCCAGACCTTCTGCCTTATCAAGGAAGCAAGAAATCCAGATTTCCATGTGAGCTCTCTCAAGTTGTAAAAGTTTGCAACAAAACTCAAATATTCTTAAAAATACTGGTGTGCCAACACCAAACAAGCCTAATCAAATGGGTATGTGGGCAGAATCCAGTCTACAGGCTGCCAATTTCTGACCTCTACTGTACAGATTATTGAAGCACTATTTGTGATCTGGAAGAATTTTAAACAATCTTAAATGTCCAGTGATGTGAGTTGGCTCCGGTATCTGTGATACAGCCATCTGATTGAATTTTTAAAGCCTTTAATAGTCAGCAGTATGAAGACCATATAGCATACTAAAAAAATTCTTAGGATAAACAGCAGGGTAGCATGATTCTGATATGACATGAAATTTAAAAAGCAAACTAAAAAATGCTACCCAGTCAAGTGTTTTATATCTTGAACTGGGGTATGGTTACAAAAGTGAACACATGAAAAATCATCAAGCTATACAGTTATGGGCACTTCGCAGCACGGATATGTCATACCTCAATAAAAAAAATTAATGATGCCTGAGTTATGATTACCCTTCTGTACATTTCTGCATGAATATGAACAAGAATTTCTAGGAAGCATGGGCACAGAAAACAATTTGATTGTGTTGTTTCTGGGATAATGGAACACTCTTTTTGCTCTTTCCTACATGTTGATTTCTATCTCTATTACTGTAATACTGTATTTCTTTGGTTGGGGGGGTCCTCAAAATATATTATTTAAGAAGAGTAAGAGTAGAACATAAACTGACTAAAAATAAAGAAGTCAGTAAGTAAACTTTCCCATTTCAATGTAAGTTGAAAGCCCAAAAGAGAAATTCACTGTTTACTGTTTGATATGGGTCATTCTCCATCCTTTCCCAACTAGACATACTGAGGGCCCCACCTGCTGCCTCGGCTGCATCCCTGAGCAGGTCAGAAGGTAAAACTGGAGCCCCAGCCCTACAAAGCCTAAGGGACATGATGTTACCTGCCCACAGGCCCTTTTACTGGAAAGCCTCCAGCAAGCCAGAGGCATCTCTATACCCACTGAGCATCCACAGTATCCCCTGTATCATTAAGGATGATATCTACCGCAGGTAATAGAAAATGCAACCAAATGGCTTAAATATTGGAAAAAGTTCATTATTTCATGTATTCAGAATTCCAGGTAGGGTACAACCCAGAGAACCACAACGAGCAACTCAATGATGTCAGCAAGCACTCAGGTTCTTTCCATGTCTCTGTATTTTCATGGCTGTCCCCTCCAATCTCACAGCAGTAGTAGTCAGACATACAAGTAGTCCGAAAGACAGCAGCCAAAGAACAAGTTCTTTGTTCACATCCAGCCAAAGGAGTGATGTTTCCCTCTGCGGTTCTCTATTTAAGAGGGAATTGGGGGCTTCCCTGGTGGTGCAGTGGTTGAGAACCTGCCTGCCAATGCAGGGGACATGGGTTCGAGCCCTGGTCTGGGAAGATCCCACATGCTGTGGAGCAGCTGGGCCCCTGTACCACAGCTGCTGAGCCTGCACTCTGCAGCCCGTGAGCCACAACTATTGAGCCCACGTACTACAATTACCAAAGCCTGCATGCCTAGAGCCCGTGCTCCGCAACAAGAGAAGCCACCCAGTGAGAGGCCTGCCCACCGCAACAAAGAGTAGCTCCCGCTCGCCATAACTAGAGAAAGCCTGTGAGCAGCAACGAAGACCCAATGCAGCCAAAAATAATAAATAAAATAAATAAATTTATTTTTTAAAAAAAGAGGGAATTGGGGGCCTCCCTGGTGGCGCAGTGGTTAAGAGTCCGCCTGCCGATGCAGGGGATACGGGTTCGTGCCCCGGTCTGGGAGGATCCCATATGCCGCAGAGCGGCTGGGCCCGTGAGCCATGGCCGCTGGGCCTGCGCATCCGGAGCCTGTGCTCCGCAACGGGAGAGGCCACAACAGTGAGAGGCCCACATACCGCAAAAAGAAAAAAAAAAAAAAAAAGAGGGAATTGGGATTGGTTCAAGATGGCAGGGTAGAAGGATGTGCACTCACTCCCCCTTGTGAGAGTACCAGAATCACAACTAACTGCTAAACAATCATCAACAGGAAGACACTGGAACTCACCAAAAAAGACACTCCACATCCAAAGACAAAGGAGAAGCCACAATGAGATGGTAGAAGGGGTGCAATCACAATAAAATCAAATCCCATAACTGTTGGGTGGGTGACTCACAGACTGGAGAACACTTATACCACAGAAGTCCACCCACTGGAGTGAAGGTTCTGAGCCCCACGTCAGGCTTCCCAACCTGGGGGTCTGGCAACGGGAGGAGGAATTCTTAGAAAATCACACTTTGAAGGCTAGGGGGATTTCACTGCAGGACTTCGACAGGACCGGGGAAAACCCAGACTTCACTCTTGGAGGGCACACACAAAGCAGTGTGTGCATTGGGACTCAGGGTAAGGAGCAGTGACCCATAGGAGACTGAACCAGACCTACCTGCTAGTGTTGGAGGGTCTCCTGCAGAGGCAGGGAGGGTGGCTGTGGCTCACCACAGGGACAAGGACACTGGCAGCAGAAATTCTGGGAAGTACTCCTTGGCATGAGCCCTCCCAGAGTCTTCCATTAGCACCACCAAAGATCCCGTAGGCTCCAGTGCTGGATCACTTCAGGCCAAACAACCAACAGGGAGGGAACCCAGCCCCACCCATCAGCAGTCAAGTGGATTAAAGTTTTACTGAGCTCTGCCCACCAGAGCAACAAACACCTCGACCCACCACCAGTCTCTCCCATCAGGAAGCTTGTACAAGCCTCTTAGATAGCCTCATCCACCAGAGGGCACACAGCAGAAGCAAGAAGAACTACAATTCTGCACCCTGTGGAACGAAAACCACATTCACAGAAAGATAGACAAAATGAAAAGGCAGAGGACTATGTACCAGATGAAGGAACAAGATAAAACTCCAGAAAAACAACGAAATGAAGTATAATAGGTCCCAATCATTTGGCAATCAATAGTATCTATTTCCAATAAAATATAATTCCTTAATAAAACTTTAAAAAAAAGAGGGAATTAATTTTTCCCCCAAATCTCCCACCGGACTTCTCCTCATTCTCAGAATCAAATAGGATTGTCACATGACCATTTAAAAATGCATCCCCAGAAAATAGGATGATGAAATTTCCATGAACATCTTGCAATAATCATCTAGATGGGGGCTGATGTGGGATATCAACCCCAATGTCCTTGATACCCCTTATCAGTTTGCCTCCTAAAAATATCTTAAATGTGTCCAGCACATTGGCTTCCAAGTTACCGTAATCTCTTACTTGGACTATATCAAGAACCTCCTAAATAATCAACCCATCCTCATGGGTAGGGACTGTCATTGTACACCCAGCTCAATCAATATGCCTAATAAAACACAGGAAGTGGAGGATCAGAGAAGAGACAGAAAATGAACTGGAAATGAAAGAAAAATTTATTTTAGTGTTGAGTCCTGCTTCTCTGCATGTGACACTGCACCAAGATTAGGCTGTGTGGTACCTTGGCTCATATATAGGTTATAATGTGATTCTCAGGACTAAATGTACTTAGCAATCAGCAACTGTCTCCTGGAAGTGACAAGTTTAAGTTCAGAAAGAACCCCAAGGCAGAAAAAAAAAAACAAACAAGAAGGATATTCATTCATCCAATATACTTTTGAGGACTTATTCTACCCAAGGCACAGTGCTCGACACTGTTGATATAAAGGTGAATAAGACTGATACAGTCTGCTCTCAGGGCTAACAGTATAGCGGGAAAGGAAGTCATTAAACAAATAATTACAGACTATTTAATTGCAGTTTTGACAAATGATATTAATAGAAAAATATAGGAGACTGACATCGTATAATGGTTTGAGGTGGGAGGCGTATAATCAGAAAATGCATCCCCCAAGGAACTGACATTTAAACGGAGTGAAATTTAGCCCAGAGAAAAGGCAAGGGACATGTATTCAAGGCAGAGGAAATTGTGTGTACAAAGACCCTGAGTCAGAATGAGATAGGGTAGGACGAAAAGTCAGTGTGTCTAGAATATAGAGAATAAAGAGAAGACAGGTACACACTGAGCTGGGGGAGGCAGGGGTGGAGGGGATTGTAAGCAGGAAAAGACCAAAAGGATCTTTTGCATTAGAAGTTTAAGTGAGCAATATGATCAAAAGCCAGAAGGTGACACCACAAGCAATTGAAAAGAGACCATCGGAAACAGAAGATAAACAAGCTGTTTCCAGAATTCTGGGAGAAAGAGGGCTCTCTGGTGGGGCGATGGAGTTCTGATTAATCTAGCTTGTTTGTGTCTAATTCACTCTCCTAGCCAGCTGTCACACCACAGTCACTAGAAAGCCACAGATCTCAGTGAAAGACAAGGTGTTCCCTTTCCAATGCCCTTAGGGTTAATGTGGCCCAAGGGCAGACTGGAGATATTCCTAGAAAGCTAGGACAGGGGTCTCCCCCTTGCCCTGGCCCTATAGCCAGCCTCCTTCTTACGCCAAGATTTTGCATTCTGAACAGAAGCCTATTCCTCCAGCCTGGGCTGTGTAGAGGGGTTAATTTGCCTGTTAATTTTCCATGTGAAGTAATATGCACAATGAAGCACAAAGGAGAAGCAGGACATCAACACCATCACCAGCTGAGAAATCGATTCATAATTTAAATTACTCTGGGTAACCCCAGTCACCACTGGGTTCCTATCTTCATCTATCCTGATTTGTAGAAAGTTGTCCTCCTGGAGCGTGCAGCCCCCTAGAGTGCCCTGGGAGGTTTTGGGCTGCACCCCAGTGGCAGGCTAATGGCCCAGTGAGGAGGAGCACAAAGATTGACAGAAGAGCATCCCCAGGGCAGGCAGGCAGCACACACTCCACAGCTCAGTGACAAGGCCTGCTGGGCCTGTGCCACTGCTCTGAGTCAGAAGCAGCATGCACAAGCCTGAGGTCTGGCAGGCAGATACTTGGAATTCAGAGCCTACTCCCCTCTCCCCAACGCCTGATATCTCAGCTGATTAACTAGCTGGACCATTCATCCATTTCCTAAACATATACGTGAGTGTCAGATACTCTGCTTTGTTCAGAGGAGAAAGATGAGAAAGATCCCCGTGTATTTTAACACTGGAGATTAGAAGAAAAAAACAAAAAGCAACCTGGGTGTAAGTCCCAGCTCTTCCATTTGATATATATATATGACCTTAGGCCAGCTATATAACCTCTCTGCTTTAGTTCCTCACCTATGAAACAGAGACTATGTCTATTTCCTGAGAGGTCATAAAGGTACACGTATAATAGCATTAAGTTTCCATGCACTTGCTTGTCACTGCATGACATAAAATAGGCAGCATGGCTCGTCACCAGATGTGGAGATTGTAATTGGCATGGTCTCACATAAAATATAAGCCATGTGAGAAGGCCACATTCTGTATGATTCCATTTATATGAAATATCCAGACTAGGCAAATCCATAGATACAGAAAGCATATTAGTGGTTGCCAGGAGCTGGTGGGAAGGATGAATGAGAAGTAATGGAATGGGTACAGGGTTTCTTTGGGGGGTGATAAGAATGCTTTGGAGTTAGATCATGATGATGGTTGTACAACTCTCTGAATATACTAAAAATCACAGAATTGTATATGTACTTTATTTTTTTAATTTTTACTTTATATTGGACTGTAGTTGATTTACAATGTTGTGTTAGTTTCAGGTGTACAGCAAAGTGATTCAGTTATACATATATATATATATATCCTTTTACAGATTCTTTTCCCATATACATTATTATTTAAAGTATACATACTTTAAAGAGATGAAGTTTATGGTATATAAATTATATCTCAATAAAGCTATTACTTTTTTTAAAAATGTGTGTGTGTGTGGGTGTGTGTGCACACCATGTGGCTCATATAAAATTCACTTTGGAGATATCTCAGGAGGAGATACATGCGATATGAATCAAGATGATGTAGATGGAAAAAACAAACAGTGGATTTGAACATGAGCCAGAGCAAAAGTTTCAAGACCAAGCAATAGTGCTCACGGGTGTTAACACACAACCATGATGCTTCTCGCATAGGCAGCCCATCTCAAATTGGACGGCCTGCATTTCAAGTCTCGGTAGCCACCTGTGGCTAATGGCTATCATATTGGACAGCACGGTTTAAGAAGGAAGACTGAAAAGAAAGGAAGGAAAGACACACACGCTAATCCAAACCATGCTCTCCAATTCTACCTCTTCTGCCTCACCAAGCCCAGCCAGGTTGATGGCACGAACTCCATTTTGATATTTGAGCAGCTGAGGCTTAAAGAAATTAAGCAAGCTTAAGGAAAAGGAAGTTTTATTTTTAAGTTGAGAAGAAGGTACCTGAAGAGAGGGGAGACAGCTAAAGTAAAAAAAAAAGAGGGAAAAGACGATGGGCAGAGGAAAGCCCCAGAGGATGTATGTGGAAGGTCACTTAAGAAGGACAAAATCCTGCAGGATAGATGTATTTTACACATCATGGCAGAAGGTGTGGAGTTAGTTTCACGTCGCAGAATTCCCCCATGCCAGAAACATAAGGGCAGGTGGAGAGCTGATCCATCATCAGCTGGGGTCGACTTGAACAGGAGCATCAACCTGTCTCCACTCAGCAGAAACTGAGATCCCAGCTGCAAGGCTTTGTCCTGACCACAGGAAGCAGCCCACACCGTTCACTTGGCATCTCCTGTCTGCCTTCTCCCCCTGACCTTACCAACACCCCAGAGATGTGGCACCATGGTTACAGAGTGCTGACTGTAAAGTTATAGGCAGATTTTCAGCTGCATGGAGGGTCAGCGCCTCTAACCCCTACATTGTTCAAGGGTCGACTGTATAGCCATCCCCACTCTCTCTTTTGGTTACCATCTCTGCAGATGGTAACCAAAACATCTTTTTCCATCCCTCCACTTTCAGCCTCTGTGTATCCTTAAATCTAAAGCAAATCTCTTATAGACAGCCTATATTAGGATATTGGTTTTTTATCCATTCAGCCATTCTGTATCTTTTGATTGGTGAGTTTAATCTGTTTATATTTATAGTAACTTTTCATAGGTAAAGACTTACTATTACCACTTTGTTAATTGTTTTCTGTTTTGTAGTTCTTTATTCCAGTTTTATTGAGAAATAACGAACATACATCACTGTATAAGTTTAAGGTATAAATCATGATGGTTTGATATACATATATTGTGAAATGATGATCACAATAGGTTTAGTTAACAGCTATCATCTCATATAGATAAAACAAAAAGTAATGAAAAAAATTTCTCCTTGTGATGAGAATTCTTAGGATCTACTCTCTTACAACTTTCCTATACATCATATAGCAGTGTTAACTGTAGTCACCATGTGGTAAATTACATTTCTAGTACTTATTTATCTTATAACTGGAAGTTTGTACATTTTGTTCACCTTACTCCAATTCCCCTTCCCCCTGCCTCTGGTAACCACAAATCTAATTTCTTTTTCTGTGAGTTTGGCGTTTGTTTTATACTTCTTTTTTTCCTCTCTTCCTCTCTTTCTGTCTTCTTCTGTGATTTTATATATTTATAGGTAGATAGATAGATATAAATATTAAATATATATATGATGTTATTTGATGTTTGATATATAGATATATATATAGTGATATACTTTGATTATTTTCTGTTCATCTTTTTTGTATCTACTGTAGGTTTTTTCTTTGTGGTTACCATGAGGTTTGCATAAAACTTCTTATAGTTATAAGTCTGTTTTAAACTGATCACAACTTAACTTCAATCATATGCAAAAACTCTACACTTTTACTATCCACACAGACACATACTTTGTTATTAATCTCAGAATTTACTTCTTTTATATTGTGTATCCATTAACAAATTTTTTTGGTTATAGTTATTTTTAATACTTTTGCTTTTTAATTTTTATCCTGGGGTACAAAGTGATTTATGCACCACCATTACAGTATTACATTATTCTGCATTTGTCTATACATTTGCCTTTATCATTGAGATTTATACTTTCATCTGTATTCCTGTTGCTGTTTAGCATATTTTCATTTCAACTTGAAGAACTTCTTTTAGCACTTCTTGGAAGGCAGGTCTACTGGTGATGAACTCCCTCAGTTTTTGTCTGGAAAAAACTTTATTTCTTCTTCATTTTTAAAGGACAGTTTTGTAAGTATAATGTTCTGAGTTGGCAGGGGTCTTTTCTTTTTTTTATGATTTTCTAAACACATTAAAGTTGAAAATCTCTGATTTAAGGCACTTTAAGGACAGTAAGATTAATTTAACAGATAAAACAACACCTCACTGAAGTTTTTATTTTTTATTATTATTTTTTAATATTTATTTATTTTCCTTATTAGTCATCCATTTTATACACATCAGTGTATACATGTCATACCCAATCTCCAAATTCATCCCACAACTCCCACCTCCCGCTGCTTTCCCCCGCTTGGTATCCATATGTTTGTTCTCTACATCTGTGTCTCAATTTCTGCTCTGCAAACCAGTTCATCTGTACCATTTTCTAGGTTCCACACATATGCGTTAATATATGACATTTGTTTTTCTCTTTCTGACTTACTTCACTCTCTATGATAGTCTCTAGATGCATCCATATATCTACAAATGACCCAATTTCATTCCTTTTTATGGCTGAGTAATATTCCATTGTACATATGTACCACATCTTCTTTATCCATTCGTCTGTCGATGGGCATTTAGGTTACTTCCATGTCCTCGCTATTGTAAACAGTGCTGCAATGAACATTGGGGTGCATGTGTCTTTTTGAATTATGGTTTTCTCTGGGTATATGCCCAGGAGTGGGATTGCTGGGTCATATGGTAATTCTATTTTTAGTTTTTTAAGGAGCCTCCATACTGTTCTCCATAGTGGCTGTATCAATTTACATTCCCACCAAGAGTGCAAGAGGGTTCCCTTTTCTCCACACCCTCTCCAGCATTTGTTGTTCACAGATTTTCTGATGATACCCATTCTAACTGGTGTGAGGTGATATCTCATTGTAGTTTTGATTCGAATTTCTCTAATAATTAGTGATGTTGAGCAGCTTTTCATGTGCTTCTTGGCCATCTGTATGTCTTCTTTGGAAAAATGTCTATTTAGGGCATCTGCCCATTTTTGGATTGGGTTGTTTGTTTTTTTAATATTGAGCTGTATGAGCTGTTTATATATTCTGGAGATTAATCCTTCGTCCATTGATTGGTTTGCAAATATTTTCTCCCAATCTGAGGGTTGTCTTTTCATCTTGTTTGTAGTTTCCTTTGCTGTGCAAAAGCCTTTAAGTTTCATTAGGTCCCATTTGTTTATTTTTGTTTTTATTTCCATTTCTCTAGGAGGTGGATCAAAAAAGATCTTGCTGTGATTTATGTCAAAGAGTGTTCTTCTTATGTTTTCCTCTAAGAGTTTTATAGTGTCCGGTCTTACATTTAGCTCTCTAATCCATTTTGAGTTTATGTTTGTATATGGTGTTAGGAGTGTTCTAATTTCATTCTTTTACATGTAGCTGTCCAGTTTTCCCAGCACCACTTATTGAAGAGACTGTCTTTTCTCCATTGTATATCCTTGCCTCCTTTGTCATAGATTAGTTGAACATAGGCGCGTGGGTTTACCTCTGTGCTTTTTATCCTGTTCCATTGATCTAAATTTCTGTTTTTGTGCCAGTACCATATTGTCTTGATTACTGTAACTTTGTAGTGTAGTCTGAAGTCAGGGAGTCTGATTCCTCCAGCTCCATTATTTTCCCTCAAGACTGTTTTGGCTGTTCGGGGTCTTTTGTGTCTCCATACAAATTTTAAGATTTTTTGTTCTAGTTCTGTAAAAATGCTACTGATAATTTGATATGGATTGCATTGAATCTGTAGATTGCTTTGGGTAGTATAGTCATCATAACAATATTGATTCTTCCAATCCAAGAACATGGTATATCTCTCCATCTGTTTGTGTCATCTTTGATTTCTTTCATCAGTGTCTTACAGTTTTCTGAGTACAGGTCTTTTACCTCCTTATGTAGGTTTATTCCTAGGTATTTTATTCTTTTTGTTACAATGGTACATGGGATTGTTTCCTTTCTTTTTCTTTCTGATCTTTTGTTGTTAGTGTATAGGAATGCAAGAGATTTCTGTGCATTAATTTTGTATCCTGCAGCTTTACCAAATTCATTGATTAGCTCCAGTGGTTTTCTGGTGACATCTTTAGGATTCTCTATGTATAGTATCATGTCATCTGCAAACAGTGACAGTTTACTTCTTCTTTTCCAATTTGTATTCCTTTTATTTCTTTTTCTTCTCTGATTGCCATGGCTAGGACTTCCAAAACTATGTTGAATAATAGTGGCAAGAGTGGACATCCTTGTCTTGTTCCTGATCTTAGAGGAAATGCTTTCAGTTTTTCACCATTGAGAATGATGTTTGCTGTGGGTTTCTCATATATGGCATTTATGATGTTCAGGTAGGTTCCCTCTGTGCCCACTGTCTGGACAGTTTTTATCATAAATCGGTGCTGAATTTTGTCAAAAGCTTTTTCTGCATCTATTGAGACGATCATATGGTTTTTATTCTTCAATTTGTTCATATGGTTTATCACATTGATTGATTTGCATATACTGAAGAATCCTTGCATCCCTGGGATAAATCCCACTTGATCATGGTTTATGATCCTTTTAATGTGCTGTTGGATTCTGTTTGCTAGTATTTTGTTCAGGATTTTTGCATTTATATTCCTTAGTGATATTCGTCTGTAATTTTATTTTTTTGTAGTATCTTTGTCTGGTTTTGGTATCAGGGTGATGGTGGCCTCATAGAATGAGTCTGCAAGTGTTCCTTCCTCTGCTGTATTTTGGAAGAGTTTGAGAAGGATGGGTGTTAGCTCTTCTCTAAATGTTTGATAGAATTCACCTCTGAAGCCATCTGGTCCTGGACTTTTGTTTGTTGGAAGATTTTTAATCACATTTTCAATTTCATTCCTTGTGATTGGTCTGTTCATATTTTCGGTTTCTTCCTGTTCAGTCTTGGAAGGTTATAGCTTTCTAAGAATTTGTCCATTTCTTCCAGGTTGTACATTTTATTGGCATAGAGTTGTTTGTAGTAGTTTCTTAGGATGCTTTGTATTTCTGCAGTGTCTGTTGTAACTTCTCCTTTTTCATTTCTAATTTTATTGATTTGAGCCTTTGCCCTCTTTTTCTTGATGAGTCTAATGGTTTATCAATTTTGTTTATCTTCTCAAAGAACAAGCTTTTAGTTTTATTGATCTTTGCTACTGTTTTCTTTGTTTCTATTTCATTTATTTCTGCTCTCATCTTTATGATTTCTTTCCTTCTGCTAACTTTGGATTTTGTTTGTTTTTCTTTCTCTAGTTCCTTCAGGTGTAACGTTAGATGGTTTATTTGAGCTTTTTCTTGAGGTAGGCTTGTATAGCTATAAACTTCCCTCTTAGAACTGCTTTTGCTGCATCCCATAGGTTTTGGATCGTCATGTTTTGTCATTTGTCTCTAGGTATTTTTTGATTTCTGCTTTGATTTCTTCAGTGATCTCTTGGTTATTTAGTAACGTATTGTTTAGCCTCCATGTGTTTGTGTTTTTTACATTTTTTTCCCTGTAATTGATTTCTAACCTCATAGCATTGTGGTCGGAAAAGATGCTTGATATGATTTCAATTCTCTTTAATTTACTGAGGCTTGATTTGTGACCTATGAAGTGATCTATCCTGGAGAACGTTCCATGTGCACTTGAGAAGAAAGTGTAATCTGCTGTTTTTGGATGGAATGTCCATAAATATCAATTAAATGTATCTGGTCTATTGTGTCATTTAAAGCTTGTGTTTCCTTATTAATCTTCTGTTTGGATGATCTGTCCATTGGTGTTAGTGAGGTGTGAAAGCCCCCCACTATTATTGTGTTACTGTCCATTTCCTCTTTTATAGCTGTTAGCAGTTGCCTTATGTATTGAGGTTCTCCTATGTTGGATGCATATATATTTATCATTGTTATATCTTCTTCTTGGACTGATCCCTTGATCATTATGTAGTGTCTTTCCTTGTCTCCTGTAACACTCTTTATTTTAAAGTCTATTTTATCGTATATGAGGATTGCTACTCCAGCTTTCTTTTGATTTCCATTTGCATGGAATATCGTTTTCCATCCCCTCACTTTCAGTCTGTATGTGTCCCTAGGGCTGAAGTGAGTCTCTTGTAGACAGCAAATATATAGGTCTTGTTTTTGTATCCATTCAGCGAGCCTATGTCTTTTAGTTGGAGCATTTAATCCATTCACGTTTAAGGTAATTATTGAGAAGTATGTTCCTATTACCATTTTCTTAATTGTTTTGGGTTTGTTTTTGTAGGACCTTTTCTTCTTTTGTGTTGCCCACTTAGAGAAGTTCCTTTAGCATTTGTTGTAGAGCTGGTTTGGTGGTGCTGAATTCTCTTAGCTCTTGCTTGTCTGTAAAGCTTTTGATTTCTCCATCTAATCTGAATGAGATCCTTGCTGGGTAGAGTAATTTTGGTTGTAGGTTCTTCCCTTTTATCACTTTAAGTATATCATGCCACTCCCTTTTGGCTTGTAGAGTTCCTGCTGAGAAATCAGCTGGTAACCTTATGGGCGTTTTTCACTTGCTACTTTCAATAATTTTTCTTTGTTTTTAGTTTTTGCTAATTTGATTACTATGTGTCTCCGTGTGTTTCTCCTTGGGTTTATCCTGTATGGGACTGTCTGCCCTTCCTGGACTTGGGTGGCTATTTCCTGTCCCAGGTTAGGGAAGTTTTCGACTATAATCTCTTCAAATATTTTCTCGCATCCTTTCTCTCTCTCTTCTCCTTCTGGGACCCCTATAATGCAAATGTTGTTGCGTTTAATGTTGTCCCAGAGGTGTCTTAGGCTGTCTTCATTTCTTTTCATTCCTTTTTCTTTATTCTGTTCTGTGGCAGTGAATTCCACCATTGTGGAATTATCCATTCTTCTGCCTCAGTTATTCTGCTACTGATTCCTTCTAGTGTATTTTTCATTTCAGTCATTGTATTGTTCATCTCTGTTTGTTTGTTCTTTCATTCTTCTTGGTGTTTGTTCTTTAATTCTTCTTGGTCTTTGTTAAACATTTCTTGCATCTTCTTGATCTTTGCCTCCATTCTTTTTCCAAAGTCCTGGATCATCATCACTATTATTATTCTGAATTCTTTTTCTGGAAGATTGCCTATTTCCATCTCATTTGGTTGTTTTTCTGGGGTTTTATCTTGTTCCTTCATCTGGTACGTAGCCCTCTGCCTTTTCGTCTTGTCTATCTTTCTGTGAATGTGGTTTTTGTTCCACAGGCTGCAGGATTGTAGTTCTTCTTGCTTCTGCTGTCTGCCCTCTGGTGGATGAAGCTATCCAGTTTTTTTCTTTCAGCACTTTAAATGTATCTTTCCACTCTTTTCCTGGTCTGCAAGAGTTCTGCCGAGAAATCCACCAGTAGCCTTGAGAGGGTTCCTTTGTATATGATGAGTCAGTTTTCTTTTGCTTTTTTCGATATTTTTTCTTTGTCTTTGTTTTCTACAATTTCACTACAATGTGTCTCAATGTAGGCCTCTTTAGTTCAATCTATTTGGGGTTCTTTGGGCTTCATGAATCTGGATGTCCATTTCTGGGAATTTTTCAGCCATATTTCTTTAAATAAATTTTCTGCTCCTGGGCCTCCCTGGTGGCGCAGTGGTTGAGAGTCCGCCTGCCGATGCAGGGGACACGGGTTCGTGCCCCGATCCCGGAGGATCCCACATGCCGCGGAGCGGCTGGGCCCGCGAGCCATGGCCGCGGGGCCTGTGTGTCCGGAGCCTGTGCTCCGCAACGGGAGAGGCCACAGCAGTGAGAGGCCCGCGTACAGCAAAAAAAAAAAAAAAAAAAAAAAAAAAAATTTCTGCTCCTTTCTATTTCTCTTTTACTCCTGGGACTCCTATAGTGCATGTATTTCTTTAGTTGATGGCAGCCCATGAGTCCTGTAGGCTTTCTTCATTCTTTTTCATTCTTTAATCTTTATGTTCCTTTGACTGAATAATTGTGAATGACCTGTCTTCTAGTTCACTGATTACTTTTTCAGCTTGATTAACTTTATCATTGACATTCTCTATTGAATATTTTAGTTCAGTCATTGTCTTCTTCAGTTTCAGAGTTTCTGTTTGGTTCCTTTCAATGGTTTCTATCTCTTTGTTAAACTTCTCATTTTATTCATGTACTGTTTTCCTAATTTCATTTAGTTTTCTCTCTGTGTGCTCTTACAGCGCACTGAGTGAGTTCCTTTAAGGTGATTATTTTGAATTCTTTGTCAGGCAGTTCATAGATCTCCAGTTCTTTCAGGTAGGAGTTTTATTTTGTTTCTTTTTTTGTTTTTTGGTTTTTTGTTCATTTGTTTTGTTTTATGTTTTTCCTTTTGGTCCTAGCTTGTGGTGTCATGTTTTCCTGATTCTTCATGATCTTTGTAGCCTTGCATTTGTGTCTGCACATTTGAAGAAGCAGTCACATCCTCCAGTCTTTACAGACTGGCTTTGGCAGTGAACACCCTCCACCATTCAGCCTCGCCAGAGATTCTAGGAGGGCCAGGTGCCAGGATCCATTGCAGGAAGGTCTACCAGGGACTGCAGGCTGACAACTGAGATCCACACTTACTGGTTGTTGAAAATTCCCACCCCTTTTCTTTGTTCTGATTCCTTCCATGTTCTGAGTGAGGCATGACAGAGGTGGGACTCTTGGGTAGTACCCCAAAGGCCTGAAAATGTTGGACATTCACTTTGCTCTCCATCTTTCCCTCTTGGAAGAACTTATGGACTGAGGGATTTCTCTCAATGATGCACCATGCTAGCTTGGGATAGGTGTGACACAGGTCAGCAGTCTCCAACCTCTTTGGCACCAGGGACCAGTTTTGTGGAAGACAAGTTTTCCACAGACCAGGGGTGGGGGCATGGTTCAGGCGGTAATACAAGTGAAAGGGGGGTATGGCTCAGGCAGTAATGCAAGCAATGGGGAGCGATGGAGAGCAGCAGATGAAGCTTTGCTAGCTCACCTGACGCTCACCTCCTGCTATGCGGCCTGGTTCCTAATAGGTCGCAGACTCATACCAGTCCATGGCCCAGGGGTTGGGGACCCCTGACGTAGGTAAAGTAAAACTGTTCTTCTTACCCTTTTCATTATGTATTTTCTCATTTTTGTGCTCCCCTGGGGTGCTCTAACCTCTCACCTGGCTTCTGAATTTCTTGTGAAGGTATTTTTGACTGTGGATGGTTGTTAAATTGGTGTTTCTGTGGGGACCTAAGGGCTGAAATCACAACACTCCCATTCTTATTCAACACAGTACTGAGTCCTATCCAGCACAATAAGGTAAGAAAAGTAGATAAAAAGGAAAAATAAATAAAAGTATACAGATTGGAAAGGATAAAATAAGTGTCCCTATTTTCAGATGTAATGGTTATTTGTATAGAAAACCTCAAAGAATCTACAAAGAAAATCCTTTAATAAGTGAGTTCAGCAAGGTCACAAGATACAAGATAAACATACAAAACTCAGTTGTATTTCTATATATTAGATATAAAAACATTGAACATAAAAGACATTGAGGGCTTCCCTGGTGGCGCAGTGGTTGAGAGTCCGCCTGCCGATGCAGGGGACACGGGTTCGTGCCCCGGTCCGGGAAGATCCCACATGCTGCAGAGCGGCTGGGCCCGTGAGCCGTGGCCGCTGAGCCTGCGCGTCCGGAGCCTGTGCTCCGCAACGGGGAGAGGCCACAACAGTGAGAGGCCCGCGTACCGCAAAAAAAAAAAAAAAAAGACATTGAACTTTTACATAAAGTATCATTTGCAATGATTAAAAAGTAAAATAAAATACTTCGGTATAAAACACATATAGGACTTATATGCTAAAGGCTACAAAAAGGAGATTTAAATAAATGGAGAGAGATATTGTGCTCACAGGTTTAAAAACTCAACAAAAGACATCAATTCTCCACAAAATAACATACATAGGTTTACTGCAGTTCTTATCAAAATCCCAGCAAGGTTTTTGAGAACATAGACAAGCTCATTTTAAAATTTATATGGAAGGGCAAAGGAACTAGAATGACTAAAAAAGATTTTGGAAAAGATGAATAAAGAGGAAGGAATCACTCTACCCAATTTTAATACCTAGTAGGTAGTGACAGCAATCAAGACGATGTGGTATTGGTAGAGGAAAAGACACAAAGATCAATGGGACAGAACAAAGAACCCAGATATAAACCCACAGAAATATACCCAATTGATTTTCAACAAAGGTAAAAATCAACTCAATGGAGGATTTATCTTTTCAACAAATCATGATGGAGCAACTAGATATTCACAGGCAGAAAAATCAAACAAAAGAACAACAAAACAACCCTCCACCTAAACCTCACGACTTATACAGAACATAATTCAAAATGGATCACAAATTTAAAAGTAAAATGTAAAACTATAACACTTTTAGAATAAAACACAGGAGAAAATCTTCAGGACCTATGTTTTCCTAAAAGTTTATTAGTTTTACATTTGATCGAATAACTGGGAGAATTTAGCTGGAAGAATACTACAAAATGGACATTGCCTCACATCTGTGCTCCAGTTTTCATGAGACAATGTCCTTTGTAGCCCGCCCTAGCTGGAAACATATCAGAAAAGGAATTCTGGGAAATTATATTTCAGGCTAGCCAAATTAACACATCAAAAGCCATCACGGATTATATATATATGGAAAAACTTATGGTGATACCATAAGTTTTTTAAGTACATTACCACACCACACACAATACCAAAAAATCAATTCTGAATGTATTATATATCTAAATATTAAAGACACAGCAATAAATCTTCTAGAAGAGAACATAGATAAATATCTTCATGACCCTGAGGTTGCCAAATATTTCTTAAACAGGTCACAAAAATTACTAATCACAAAGGAAATGACTGATAATTTAACTACATTAAAATTTGGAAGTTCCACGTATGGAAAGACAAGACATAGATTGGGAGATTTAAGAGTATGAAAGCAAGCCTAAGGCTAGTAAAATATATTTGCAAAATGTATATATAACCTACAAAGAACTGTATCAATAATAGATAAAAAGAATGTCTAGGGCTTCCCTGCTGGCGCAGTGGTTGAGAGTCCGTCTGCCGATGCAGGGGACACGGGTTTGTGCCCCGGTTCGGGAAGATCCCACATGCCGTGGAGCGGCTGGGCCCGTGAGCCATGGCCACTGAGCCTGTGCGTCCGGAGCCTGTGCTCCGCAACGGGAGAGGCCACAACAGTGAGAGGCCCATGTACCGCAAAAAAAAAAAAAAAAAAAAGAATGTCTAAAAAACTGAGAAAAAGGCAGAAAAGTAGAAAAAGAGGATTTCCAAATCACCAATAAACATATGAAAAGATGTTCTTAAAGAAATGTCAATTAATATATCCAGAGAAAGCCATAATTCAAAAAGATACATGCACTCCAATGTTCACTGCAGCACTATTTACAATAGCCAGGACATGGAAGCAACCTAAATGTCCATCAACAGAGGAATGGATAAAAAAGACGTGGTACATATAAACAATGGAATATTAGCCATAAAAAAGAACAAAATAATGCCATTTGCAGCAACATGGATGGACCTAGAGATTGTCATACTGAGTGAAGTAAGTCGGACAGAGAAAGACAAATATCATAGGATATCACTTATATGTGGAATCTAAAAAATGGGCACAAATAAACTAATCTAAAAAACAGAAATAAAGTTACAGATGTAGAAAATAAACTTATGGTTACCAGGGTGTAAGGGGGAAGGAGGGATAAATTGGAAGATTGGGACTGACATATACATACTACTATATATAAAATAGATAACTAATAAGGACCTACTGTATAGCACAGGCAACTCTACTCAATACTCTGTAATGGCCTATATGGGAAAAGATTCTAAAAAGAGTGGATATATATATATATATATATATATATATATATATATATATATATGTATAACAGATTCATTTTGCTGTACAGCAGAAACTAACACAACATTGTAAATCAATTATACTCCAATAAAAATTTTAGAAAAGGGCTTCCCTGGTGGCGCAGTGGTTAAGAATCCGCCTGCCAATGCAGGGGAAACGGGTTCGAGCCCTGGTCCAGGAAGATCCCACGTGCCACAGAGCAACTAAGCCCATGCACCACAACTACTGAGCCTGCACTCTAGAGCCCACGACCACAACTACTGAGCCCGCGTGCCACAACTACTGAAGCCCAAGTGCCTAGAGCCCGTGCTCTGCAACAAGAGAAGCCACCACAATGAGAAGCCCGCGCACCACAACGAAGAGTAGCCCCCGCTCGTCACAACTGGAGAAAGCCTGCATGCAGCAACGAAGACCCAACGCAGCCAAAAATAAAATAAATTAAATTAAATTAATTTAAAAAAATTTTAGAAAAGAAGAAATGCCAATTAAAGCCACAATTAAATATCAAGTTCCACCCAACAGAATGGCTAAATTTTAAAAAGCAATATCAAATGTTGTCAAGGAAATGGAGCAACTAGAATTTTCAGGTCCTACTGTAGGAGGTATAAATTTGTACAACCAGTATAGAAAACTGTTTGGCAATGTCTACAAAAGTTAACTGCATTTATAACCCATGATTTAGCAATTTCCTCAAAAGATAGAAACAATCTAAATGCCAATAATAATAATAATGATGCCACTAATAGAATGGATAAATTGTAGCCCTTCATACAATAGAACATAGCAATGAAAATGAGTGACCTCTCGCTATATGTAACATCTCTGTTGAATCTCACAACAGAAAATTGAATGAAAGAAGCAAGGCACAAAGAATATTGGGTGATTCTATTCATACAGTAAAAAAGTTCAAAATAAGTTTAAAATCTATGATGTTAAATTCAAAGTAATATTTATCTTTAAGAAGGAGAGTGGGAATAACGACTGGAAGGTGGCATTGGGTGTCTTCAGGGATATTGTTAATGTTCTATTTCTTGACCACGTTAGTGGTTACATGAGCATGTTCCTTTTATGAAAATTCACTGAACTCACTTAAAATTTATCTACTTTTCTTTTTAAATGTTACGTTTCAACAAAAATGTTATTAAAAAGTTAAATTTGAAATGGTGATGATCAACAAATACTAACACAAAAGGGGCAGAAGCTTTTAGATATAGATTGCCCTGGAGAGGATACCAGGATATACCAACCATGCAGGGAACCAGATGCCTGGAAATGAGGAACTTATCAGGAATGAGTGCCAGGAACCAAGAGCAGGTGAAGCCAGGAAAGAAAGCCAAGATACCAGACCTGGAGAGATGAAACTAGAAGATCCCTGAGTTACAGTGGCTGAAATATGAGATCAAAAGCTGAGGGCTTCCCTGGTGGCACAGTGGTTAAGAATCTGCCTGCCCATGCAGGGAACATGGGTTCGAGCCCCGGTCCGGGAAGATCCCACATGCCGCGGAGCAACTAGACCCATGTGCTACAACTACTGAAGCCTGTGTGCCCTAGAGCCAACGCTCCACAACAAGAGAAGCCACCGCAATGAGAAGCCCGCACTCCACGACGAAGAATAGCCCCCAATCACCGCAACTAGAGAAAGCCCGTGCGCAGCAACAAAGACCCAACACAGCCAAAAATAAGTAAATAAATTTATATATATATTTTAAAAAGCTGAAAAAATCTTCACCTTCAAAGGTGAAGGAAGTGGTGCCCAAGTGAGCATTCAAATAATGCCAGCTCAGGCATTACTGAGCAATGAGATCATCTGAAATAGTGACTTGTTTAACCTTTTATCCTAATTATTTTTTAGTTTTACTGTCTTGGTTCCCAACTGACACAGGTCACCTTGCAATCTTAGATTATAGAACTTAATTTCTATTTGACAATACTCAAAGGATTTCAGTGGAGGAGGGGAAGGGAGTTCTCACTATGACATATACTAAATATTCAAAAACATCCTTTCTCTGTCTCTCCTTGGGTCTTTGAAAAACCAAGAATGTTTATAATACAATAATGAAATAAAAATAAAGTCATTCATCAAGAACCCTGTATTTATTTTCTTTACGTCTGAAGGTTGTTAAATCCTAATTATCCTGAACTATTTTCATACTGCTAAGCAGCCTCCACTTATGAAGTCAGTAATTAATATTCAATTTGCCTAGAGCTTTCAGATTTGTATGTTAATTATTGATTTCTTAATCACCATGATGGGTATTTGAGAGCTTTCAGAGAACAATGACATTTCAGTAAATGTTAAAGAGTGATCATCTCTGTAGATTGGGGTTTTTAAGAAAATATTTTGCCACCTTTTATTTTCAGATTTCCTCTCCGCCTGCAGCTCTGATTCTTTTCCTGAGGCATCTGCATAAGCTTTGCACTGGTGTTATTGATAGAATTATGCGTATGAATCTGGAAAGGGGCAATGTTATCCTTTATGGTCTCAGCCTGACCATCCTTCTACTATTGTCCTCTCTCTAGCAGGTGCAGATTTGGGAAAGTTAATTATAGCTAGTAGCTTTTAAATTACCTACATGAATCCACTTTTTAAGCAACTTTATACAACATTTAAAACTTATTTATTTATTTATTTTTGGCTGCGTTTGGTCTTTGCTGCGCGCGGGCTTTCTCTAGGTGCGGCGGCAAGCGGGGGCTACTCTTGGTTGCGGTGTGCGTGCTTCTCATTGCATTGACTTCTCTTGTTGCAGAGCACGGGCTCTAGGCACGTGGGCTTCAGTAGTTGTGGCACACAGGCTTAGCTGCTCCACAGCATGTGGGATCTTCCCGGACCAGGGATCGAACCTGTGCCCCCTGCATTGGCAGGCAGATTCTTAACCACTGCGCCACCAGGGAAGTCCCTAAACATTTTAAACTGAGGGCATCATGCCTGCAGTTTTCCCAACTCAAGAGGAAGGCAGATGCTTGACCGTGTGTACCTCCATTATCAGCTTTATCTTCTACTCCATCCTTTTCCTGAAACATTTCTGCCCCATACTGGGATCTAAGCCTGACTTTGAAGTGGTCCAGCATAAGCTTGATAGAGCAGCCACTTTTAAATGGCTCACCCAGTGCTCAATCCTGACCCCCTTCTCACTTACCTGCTGTGGGAGATTGTATTGATAGCTCCAATTCTTCATCTTCCCTGGATCTATTCCCTTTCTTTGTGATGTTTCAATCTCTCCTATGAAAAAGGTAAATAATATTCCTGTGCCCACTCCCACTCTGCCCCCAGCTTGGGTTCTGTCATGTGACTCACTTTATCAAAGTGAATGTGAATGGGCCTGAGTGAACAAATATTTGAAAAGTGCTTTTTCTGCACTTGGCTAAGAGGCACCATCTAGATCTTCTGAATCTCTGACATGCCCTCAGCTAACTCCCACCTCCATCTAAGGAATATAAAAAAAATTCAAGTTCTTATCCCTCTTGGGGCAGCAGGAATTCAGTAGGGTTTTCTATGGTCTTCTCTGCCCTGATACCCATATTGTATTTTCCTGCTTCCACACCATGGCAGCAAGGGAATTACTGAAAAGCTGCCACCCTCTAGGATTCCCTTGACTCTCAGATGCCTCATATTTTCTAGAGGTTACAGCCCCTTCACAAACAGTTTGGAGCTAACACTGGTGTCAGCTGAAAAAAATGCACAACCTAAAAGTTGAGAGTTATGTTTTATTCAGCAGACAAAACTGAGGACTTAAGCCCGGGACTCAGCATCTCAGATAACTCTGAGGGACTGTTCCGAAGAGGCAGGGGAGGAACCAGGATATATAGGAGTTTTTGCAACAAAGATCAGGTTGTTGGAACATCAAAAGATTACTATTAATTAAAGAAAACCAGACATCTCAAGGTAAAGAATTTAGCACTTTTCTATGTATGGGAAGATGCAAAGTCTGGGCTCATTGAAATCATTCCTTTGGTGGGCACCTCAGCTATCTGGGGCCAGTATCCTGTGCTTCTCACCCTGAGTCTCTTCAGAGTGCACCATCTAGGGTGGCTGCAGTGGCTGACTGCTAGATGGGGGGCAAATCCTGCCTGCATCCTGAGCTCCCTCAGGGCTCACCACCAGCGCAGCTGTAATGTGATGGCTTGATGGCTGCCACATCCTTTGTTTACTGATATGGCAGGTGGCATTTTTAGTTCACACTGGGGACCCCTTTCTCAATGACCCTCACCTGCATATGCTCTCATCCTTCATTCCAAACTCTTTTTTTTTTTTTTTTTTTTTTTTTTTGCGGTATGCGGGCCTCTCACTGTTGTGGCCTCCCCCGTTGCGGAGCACAGGCTCCGGACGCGCAGGCTCAGCGGCCATGGCTCACGGGCCCAGCCGCTCCGCGGCATATGGGATCCTCCCAGACCGGGGCACGAACCCGTATCCCCTGCATCGGCAGGCGGACTCTCAACCACTTGCGCCACCAGGGAGGCCCTCCAAACTCTTTTCTCTCTTCAAGTACAGAAATTTTTCTTTTCCTCTAACAGTAGAAACACAGAGAAAAGGGAATTGGCTAGCCAAGTATACTTCCAAACCAATTTCTTACGTCAAGATAATTCATTTTGCTTTTGTTTTCTTTCCATGCTATGACCTCCCTTCCCTGAAGGCCAAGGGCTAGTTTCAGTGATGGGAAGGACAATAGAACAAGCAAGGGAACGGAGGTAGCACCAGCACCAGCAGAAATCAATCACTACCCCATCTGTTCACTTGTATATCAGACAAATAAGCGCCAACTCACAGACGGGTGGGACCCAGGTGAACTGACAAGTCACCTGAAGTATCAAGCCCAAAACAGGAGCTCAAAAAGAGTATCAAGAAGTGGACATCAACGTAGAAGAAAGATACTGGTAGAAACCCCAAGCCATAGAGACATGAAAAGAAAGAGTCAAGTAAGAGAAGATAAAATAGAAAGGTCCATGCTGTGGCAGGGGTGTAGGACTCAGGAGAAGGCAAACTGAGGTTGTGGTTATACTGTGCATATGCAAGGGCGGGCCAGCTATTTCAACACGCTCGTGCCTCAACTGTGCTGAGACCACACTTCCTCCTTCCTAATGCAGCTGTGTTCATGAGCCACTGTCTAACAATCTTGAGGAGTCTGGAAAGGATCTGCTTTGGTCCTCCAAATGGAATATGAACCAGCACTCATGGCTTTTTTGAGTTTTGCCACACTCACGTGTCTTAGGGATGCTTTGGTCATATAAGTATAGGTACAAATATTTCTATCCCACCACTCTCACCCGTTATGAGTCCTCTCCCTTTAACAGAACCACCCTGATATTTTCAATGATTAGAAACAAGCATGTCTGATATTAATATATTTGTCACTTCTACATCAAGATAATAAAAGATGGAAGCAAAGCCATATCCAAGCTTACAAGGTCCAACACATACAAGGATAAAATAGGATCCCCTTCCCCTTCCAAGCCAGCCTCCTATAAGTAGTTGAGGTTTTTCCTTCTTTTCCTTTTCTCCCCAAATTAGTCCTTAAATCCTTGTCCAATTTTCCTAACTTGGATCTCATGACCACTCCCAAGCTGGGTCGGATGCCTCTTCCTTCCCTGTGCTCCATGATACATCATGCATCTTTCTGTCACTCTACTTCCAATTTTTTTTAAACTCACTGTTTATAAGCCTCACTGGACTGTGAACTCCTACAATGAGGGACTATGGCTTTTCGTCCCTTCTCTATCTCATTCATCTCTGTAACCCCAGGACCAACCTAGCACAGGGCCTGGCATAGATTAGATTTTAGGAATATATAGTGGTGGTCAAAGCACATTTGAAGTAATTGCGGTGTCTCTGATCTTTGTCCAAAAATCTGGATCAGGGGACTTCCCTGGCAGTCCAGTGCTTAAGACCATGCTCCCACTGCAGGGGGTGCGGGTTCGATCCCTGGTTGGGGAACTAAGATCCCGCAGGCTGCGTGGCATGGCCAAAAATTTTTTAAAAAGGAGAAAAAGACAAAAATCTGGACCATGACTTTGGTTGGGGACCTCCTTGGTACAGCTGTAAGAACCTCTTAGTGATTTCCTGCTGTTGGCCTTTCCCCATTACCCTGACCATAAACTGAAGCTCCCATGTACTCACATGGTTCTAGTATTGACCTGGACTAGCTCTACTCAGCCATGAGTCTCAAAACCCTAGAAGAAATATCTGGAGAAGAGGAAAAGGGAAGTATTTGAGTAAGTACAGTCTGAATACCAGTCAGAGACAAGCTGTGGAAGAATAAACATCTTCCATCTAAAAAATGATGTGCAAGCACTTTGTGCTGCCTCAGCTGTGAGGCAAGTGCAAGGTGCTGTCTGGGTCAAGGATTATCATGATTTCTGCCGTCTGGCCCACTGGAGACAGGATCCATGACCCCAGTGCATCTTTTCCATCTTTGACATATATTATTCCATGAATTTTTGATGTTTCAATCTGTGTACTTTGGGGAGAATAGTGGTAATTACAAAAGAGTACTTTCCGTTCTCTTGGGCGTGTGATAGATGGCTGGTTTCCAAGCATGTTTCCCTGCAGTAGGGGGACACCGAGGGGGCATTATGCTAGCTGTGAGCAGTTCTTACCTCCACCACTTCTGAAAGACAGACTAAATCCTTTCAAGATAGAAAGGTGTGGGTTTGCCTCTTCCCCATCTTGGCAATTATCCTTTGGCTGCTCCATTTCATACAGTTGTGGGGTGGTTATTTGGGATTAAAGGAGCAATTGAATCTGTATCAGAAATAAGTTTGAGCTTCCTCGCCTCCCTGACAAACGTGTTATTACTGCCTGCGCAAAGGGGCATTTACCTGTCTGTCAGAAATACACTTTGTTTTCATTTTGTGTGAAATTCTCTTTTACCTCTGAAAATGCATCTGTGAAATAAAATGAAGGCTTCCAGCAGACATTGCCCAAGGGGAAGCACAAGTCTTCACCCTGCTCGTGTGGGTCCTGGCCTCTGAGCAGCACCATATGCTAATGAAATGCAGTCTTGGCCCACGTGCTTTCAAAATAGAACCCCATGGATTGCCTTCATTTCCAAGGTCCCCACTGCTGCCCTCATTCACACGCTATTTAAGAGATTCCTTTCCTGAATGTTCTCCCTAGTTTTTCTGGAAATAAGTACTTTGCATTTCAAGGGGGGAAGCCTGGTAGCTCTGTGACTACCCTACCTAATTACGATCCTGGGGCGTGGGTGCTCTCTTGTTTCTGAAATGTGCTCAGAGTTTGCAACGCATCATCCTCTGGGTGACTCATCCAGTTTTCAGTCTATCATCTCTCACGCTTCATGAAAACCTTGAAAGTGTGTTGTCAAGAGCCAGCTCCAATATGGGCAGTAATACCTACCTAGAGCTCTCGATTTGCAGACTGCTTTCACATCCACTACCTCTTTTGAGCCTTTTAACAATCTCAGGAGGTGATGTTTTCCCACTTTGCAGATCAGAAAATGAAGGCTTGGTGAGGATAGGGGTCTTGCCAAAGTAAAGAACACTATGGATGGTCTAACCCAGCTCTCCTGAGTCGATAGCCCAGGCTTCTTCCACTGCCAAAGAAAAACCATTACTAATTAGACAAAAGTTATGGGACTGGGGCCTGGACCCAGGTGTGTGTTGGGCATGCCCACAGTTTCCTGGGGGTTCTAACATGAAGACAGGGCTGAAACCAACTGCATTCCCCCACACATCCCTCCTCCAGACTCAGCCCTGGGCTCAGGGATCACAATGGAAGTAATCACTTTTCACGTCAGAAGAGGCTGGGGCTTTGTGCATGCGGGTGGGTGGGTGGGTGTGTTGGGGGAGGGGACAGGAGGGGGTCTAATCTGCATATGTACCATAGGAACTCTGAGAAGTCAGAGAAATGGTGTCCCTCTTCCTTAAGTATCTTACGCTCACTAAGAGAAACAGTGAAGGGGTTTTGGAGAAAGGTGATCAGATTATAACCACAAATTTGACTGACTTTGCATATTGTACATTGATTTTATGTCAGAGTTTCTCAGCCTCTGCACCATTGACATTTGAGGCCAGATAAGCCTTTACTGCGGTGGCTGTCCTGTGTATTTCAGGAGGTTTGGCTGCATCCCTAGTTTCAAGCCATTAATGCCAGAAGCAGCCCCCTCTTCCCCAGTTGTGACCGCCAAAAATGTCTCCAGATATTCCCAGATGTCTCCAGGGGAACAAAAATCAACCTTCCTTGTTGACAACAACTGTTTCATTTCATTGTTAAATGTACACATATCTGTCTCCCGCTAACTGTGGGCTACTTGAAGTCGGGGGCTATGCTGTCTGTACTCGCCTCTCTAATCCCCCAACCTGGCAGCATACAGTAGAGACCTTTCAATTCACAGTGGCCACTTAAATTAACCTGTTGTTCCCAGGGTTTGTACGTCACAGTCCTGGTCCCTTGGCCGTAGTAGAGAAAAGGTGATGCCTAATTCAAACTCAACCATCAGATTCTCCCTCCTGTTGGAACTGAGACTGAAGGACTCTGTGTCAGCATGGGCTGGTCTTTTGCACAGATGAGTTGGGAGCTGGGAGCAGCCTCTTGCACTATCACATGAACTGAGCCACAGGGAAAGCCAACCGTCCAAGAAATAAGAAGTAAACCTATTCAAGCAGAGGCTAGGGACTAGATGCAGCACCTCTGGGTCCATGATGGTTTTTCAGACACTGGCTGCATTCCTGTCCTTGGGTTCTAGGAAACATCCCTCCATCTTTACGAGAAACTCCCTTTCTGTAAGTAAAATAGCTTGACTTGGATTTTGATACTTGTAATCAAAGAAACCTTACTAATACATGGGATCTGGCACTGGGTAGATAGGCAACAAATTTTGTTTAATTAATTGGTGAATGAATTAATGGGCCAGCAGCCAAAAACAAGAGGTAGTGAGAGCAGCAAGGCTTTCTCAGTCACAATAGCATCACTGGTCGCCAGGGGTCCACTGGGACGGAGAAATGGCTCTTCCCTCTAGACGTTGCCTGGCCCTGCCTGGAAGCAGAGGCAGGTCCAGACACTGGGAGAGGAGGAGTTCCATGGTAGAGTGCGATGTGCAGTAATAAAACCTGATAGGGTGTCGACAAGAATCCAGTACTCTGGGATTCTAATTCAAACCATTGAGTCTTTCCAAGCTGGGCTCAGCCTGGGGTAATAGGGTTCCAACTGGCCTACAAATAACCTAATCATTTACTCAGCCACAGCTGTGGCTCCTAAAGCATTTCAGGGAAACTCCCATTTCTTAGTCACCTACATCACAATGCAATTTTGTTCCCAGAGCCCTAAGAGTCTCCCAGGATGAGCTGAGATTCCTTCTGGATGTGAGTCTGCCACAGACTGGGATCCAAGGAAAGCTCTCCCAGCCTCCCGTGGGCGCACCAGGATGGCATTCAGCTCTAAAAGGTAAAGGGCACCCAGTGAGGGGACCAAGCTGAGGTCCTGTGTGACACTGAGGGCAAGCAAACACACCCCTGCATGAGGTCAGGCAGGAGAGACACAGAAAGTCCCTGGCCTGCTGAAAGATCAGCAGATGAGTCTAAGTGGTGGGAATGATTTCAGTAGTAACCAGCAAGGCTCCACATTATTAAGTAACAGTGGCTACTGACTGTGGCATCAAATAAGTGAAGTCAAAACCACGATGGCTATGATTCACAATAGCCAAAAGATGGAAACAACCCAACTGTCTATCAGCAGATGAACTGATAAACAAATGTGACGTACACACACAATGGAGTATGTATAGATTATTCTCCCTTAAAAAGGGATGAAATTCTGGTACACACTACAATATGAATGAACCCCAAGGACATCATGGTCAGCGAAATAAATCAGTCACAAAGAGAAAAAGCTTTATGGTTCCTCTTAAGCACAGTACCTAGAGTAGTCAAATTCATAGAAACAAAGTAAATGGTGGTTGCCAGGGGCTGAGAGGAGGGGGTAATGGAGAGTTGTTGTTTAATGGATATAGTTTCTGTTCGGCAGGATAAAAAGAGTTCTGGAGATTGGTTGCACAACAATGTGAGTGTACTTAACATTGCTGAAATGGTTAAGTGGTAAATTTTATGTTATGTGTATTTTACCACAATTTTTAAAAAACAACCATAGTGACCAAGCATGTCACCAACATGCCAAGGCTAGAGAAACTAGACAACTAACCTCTGCTCACTGAACAGATAGCTCTTTGTGAAAGGCTCTTAGCATAAGGCAAACAACTGCCAGCTGAGTTTCAGGAAAGGGACTTCTCTGCCTGGGTAGTTTCTCTTGGACAATGTTTCCCTGTAAAACCTCCAAGGTATCTGCACAGCATGTTTCTGAGTCCATTCTTTTTTTTTTTTTTTTTTTTGCGGTACGCGGGCCTCTCACTGTTGTGGCCTCTCCCGTTGCGGAGCACAGGCTCCGGACACGCAGGCTCAGCGGCCATGGCTCATGGGCCCAGCTGCTCTGCGGCGTGTGGGATCTTCCCGCACTGGGGCACGAACCCATGTCCCCTGCATCGGCAGGCGGACTCTCAACCACTGTGCCACCAGGGAAACCCCCTGAGTCCATTCTTGCTGATCTGTTGTACCATCTGAGGCTGTCTCGGGAAGCTGTGACTCAAAGGCAATCCAAAGAGGGTATGCAATCCTCTCCATTAGCCTTGTAGGCATGGGCTATCTCTGTCACCAGAGGATCCTAGGAGTTGGGGGTCACAGAGCAGAGACAGACAGATAAGTGAACTTTGACAATGAAAGTGCTGGATACCACTGAGATCCCAGGGTATCAAGGTAGAGGTTACCATTTCTGTATATTGAGGAAATAAATTTTGGTTGTGAAAGCAACCTTTGGTAGCTTGAAAGAGTAACCCATAGGAAAGTGGATGGTCAGGAAGAAAACACCTCCTTGGTAAGGACTACCATCCAGAACCATGACGGTGGGCAGCCAGTGGGATAAACAGGCTCCCACAGCCCCACTGAAGCCTAGGCAGGTGGATCCCTCTAGGAATTCCTCCTCTGCTCAGCCTTCCTGGGATACCCCCAGAAGACTGAGCCACTCCTTCCCAGGGACCCCAGCACTTCCAAATTCAACAGCATCTGGCTTGTTCCACAGGAGGGCCTCACAGACGCAGGGATGAAAGGCACGAGCTCTATACACGTTTGTTGCAGGAATGAACCACTGAGGAACACAAGTCCTGACAGCAAGGGACACATCTTGGGGGATCTTTGTCCCCTGCCCCAGCTCCCACAAAGAGGATTACTCCAGGTGACCACAGAGAAAGCCTGAAGGCCTACAATGCAATTTTGACATAAGCATTTCTAATGTGGCAAGTGATCTATATACAATGGGGCATCTCTGCCCCAGCATCAAAGCTAAGGGAACCAACTATTGAGCCAAGCATGGCACAGGAAGTTCCCCACATCATTACACAGAGTGTTCACAAAACCCTTCAGGTCTTGGACTAATAAAACTGAACCTGAGCACCATGCCCTTTTATAAAGAGGGTTATAGCAGCACCATGCTCGACATATCGAGGGTCCCTGGTAATGAAGACTCTACCTTCCCTCCCAAGGGCCTGTCTTTCCAATACAGCATCCTAGAAGCCTGCCCTAGGGAGGAAAGTTGAGTCTCCCATCCTGGTCCACAGAGAAGCTGGTCTTTCAGAAGAACAATCACAATAAGGCTGTGTGTCGCCTTAACTCAAAGCAATGACTTTTAGAGTGAGACAGCTTGATTCCACCACTTATTGACTCTACGAACTTGATCCTCTCTGTGTCTCAGTTTCCCCGTGTGTAAAATGAAGATTACAATCCCAACTTCCCAGAATTTCTAAGTACATTGAAAGAGGGCTTGCACCAAGCCTGGCATTTAAGACTCAGCAAATTTCAGGTTCCCCCTCCTCCTCTGGGCTGACTCTCCCTCCTCCCACCCCCTGATGTGGACCCCATATGGTCCTCTAGAGCACCCTACACAGGCTTCCTTCCCCTACCAGGAGAGTACTTGTTTCACCGAAACTCCATTTCCCCAGTTTCTGTCCACAGACAATCATCAGGACCTGAGGCATCCTTGGGACCACAGGTCTGTGAGTCCTCAGTGCTTACCTGTAGGCTCCGCACGTAAAGAGGAATCACCCAGAGGAGGATGCAGGGGGTGTGGAATCCTGATAAGGGAATATTGGGGATAAGGAGACATTCAGAAACTCCCAGGTACAGTCTCCCATCCCATAAGCACAACAGGCCAGCCCTTCAGCAGTGAATCCACAGCTGAAAACCCTTCCATTGACAGGCTAAAGTGATCAGTTTTTCCTGAATTCCCCCTCTCCCTTCCTCCTTCTTCCAAGACAGCACTCGAGGGTGGATGAGTTGCCTATTTGCACGGCAGTGCCTCCCAGTTTTATTGCAAATTACACATGCACGCATTATAAACAAACAATAGATGCTTCTAGAGCAAATATACAGCTTTCAGATCCTTCATAAGTTCTTCAAGAGGAGCTCTTTGCAGTTTATAGCCTCACTACAATTTTGAGTGAGTTACAGCCCTGTGGGGATGTCAGGAAGGAGACCGCTCACTTAGGGGGCCCTGAGAGTGAGATTCTCCACTCCCCCGTCTTGCTGCCAACTTGTTCAGGGTTGGAGTGTGGTGAAGGTCCGGTCTCACCCTGGCCCACACTCACTTTTTCTCCATGCCTTTTGATTTCTTATAAGATTCTCTTTCTCTAGCAAGCTCAGAATTCACCCCTGCTCGCCAAATACCAGGATTCTGGGACTAGGAAAATTGTATCCACTCACCTACTGTTACTGCTTTGAAGTCTCACGTAGGGAGACCAAGACCCAGAGAGGTTAAGAAACTTACCAACAAGCAGCAGAGCCAAGACCAGAACACAGATCTTCTGACTCCCAGCTCAGTCCTCTTCCTAACACATTGTGGATCCAGGAATCTGACTTAAATACTTGGAATACTCAAAACTCTGGATAATCGTGTGCTGTAAAGGGGCAGGAAATCAGAGCAAGAAGCTGAAGCCTAGCTGTGGCAGATAGAGTTAGGATGCCAAAACAAAAATCAGGAGCTAATTGGAGGGAACAGAACAGGATGGGGTGTGGCCAGGTTCTCATTCCTGAAGGAGGACATAGGAAACACGTGCAGGACCAGTCGCAAGCAGGGAGATCCATAGGAAGCACAGGGATTTCCAGCACTGAATCCGGGAACGAGTTTATACTTAGAGCATCCCTCACTTCCATGGACTGAGTTTAGTGTCCTTGTAGAATCTGTACCTCACACCAACAACTTGCTCTGTGTCTTAGAGCAAGTCAACAAAAGCACCATACAAGCAGGTCCTAAGCTCAAGTGGGTGATTTCCAACTCAGGACACTCTAGGAGATTGCCCCATGCCACACAGAGAATGGCATCTCGAGGTCTCCTGTGGGCCTCATGTGACCCTGGCAGGGGCAGGCGCCAGCAGAGGTAGGTAGGTGCTTGGATAGTAGCTCTTGCCCTACCTTGTTCAGATGAGGAAACCAAGACTCAGAGAGGCCGGCTTGCTGAAAATAACACAGGTGGAAACCAGAAGACTCATTTAACTCTGGCCTTCAGACTCCCATTCCAGTGCTCCTCCACCCCACCGAGCTTCCCCTGACCTACCTCCATGGCCTTGCTGCCTTCCTAAACTACATGTTACAGGTGACGATGTTTTTTTAAATTAATTCAGCTTTATTTTTTGAGGATGTTGTCAGTGTCACAATACCCCTTGAGAACATTGCTAAAACTCTAGAAGTCGTCTCTCTCTAACCCTCATGTGCATAGAGTCTGTGGAGAGGTGAGAGAAAACAGGCAGTGGTAGAGTGGAGGTCAAGGTGAGTGAGTGACTTTCCATGCATTGTGGTTGCCTAGCCTTTCCCCTGCTTCTTGTAGGATCACCTCTTGTGGGAGGTAGGAAGCACCATAGAGATAGTTCCTTTGTCTCTTCTTGTCCCCTCCCTGGGTATCCCCATTTGACTCTAGACAGCTAAGACTATCTTTCCATAAGGAAATAATCTGTAATAGTGCAAAAAGAAAGAAAGGATTCTAAATGACCAAGAGTCAAGAAAAGCATAGGATAATATGTAGCTATTATAAGTGGCATTTATGAAGTTTATAATGTGGGAAAATACAGTCTGCAAAGTCTTCAGTAGAGAATGTAACAAATACATGAGAACTAGGAACAGAACTCTGCATAGGGAAAAGGCTGGGTTAGAAGTGTAACTAAGTATTAACCATGGATTGTCTGAGTAGTAAGACTATAAGACATTGTCACGGACAGAATGTTTGTGTGTCCCTCCCCCCTGCCCCCTGCAAATTCATATGTTGAGACCCTCATGTGATGCTAGTAGGAGGTGAAGCCTTTGGGAGGTGATTAGGTCATGAGAGTGGAGCCTTCAGGAATGAGATTAGTGCCCTTATAAAAGAGACCCCAGAGAGTTTTCTCACCCCTTCCTTCATGTGAGAACACAGCAAAAAGATAGGCATCTATAAACCAGAAAGCAGGCTCTTACTACATGCCATATCAGTGGATACCTTGATCTTTGGCTTTCCTGCCTCCAGAACTGTGAGAAATAAATGTTTCTTGTTTGAGCCACTCAGTTTATGATGTTTCTGTTCTAGCAGCCCTGTCATATTTTTTCTCTACTTTCTGTTTCTCTAGTTTTCAACTTTCTATAATGAATATAAATTTTATAACAAAAAAATTGACTTTATTTTTTAAAATTGTCTTTCCAAATGGTGCCAAAATTTTAGAGAACATAGAGTATAGTGATTAAGACTCGGCTCAGATAGACTTGTTTGAATCCCAGGGTTAATTGCTTATTGTTTATCCCTCTGTGCCTCCATTTTCTCTGTCATACAGTTCGGATAAAAATAATGCCTGCCTCATGTTGTCATCATGAGGATTAAATGGGATAAAGTATGAAAAGCACCTTTCCCAACACCTGGCATGTAATAGGTTCTTCATAAGTGTGTAGCAACTATTACTGTTGTCGTTGTTATTGTGCTAAGGCCAGTGCACGAGCTGGTGGTCAAGAGCACACAAAGGGTCAAGAACAGCCTGGGTCCCCCCCTCTGGGTGGACTAGACCCTGAGGATAGTAAGTGAAGATGGCAGTGCTAGAGCAAGCTTTGAGCTTTTCAATTCCTAAAGAGCTACCGGCTGGTCTGCAGTGAGAAGTTCCTGTGCAAAGGACATTGGCCAGTTAGCAAAGTCACTGTTCCGCTTCACTGTGAGTTTCCTGACTCTAGACCTTCTCAGGACAGAATTACACTTTGTTCTGTGGGTGGTTTAACTGTATATAAAATTTCCCAAGGAGGAAGACCCCCCCCAAGTTATTTTCCAGACATGTACGTGTTCTTTTGATTGGAACCTAAATTCTTACATTATAACGACTGTTCCTGCAGCCAGAAGCATTCACCAATAAATGATGAGAGATTGCACAGGATAACAATAGAATTCCAAATAGCAATTCCGTTTCTCTGAAGAACATGACTATTCCATGTCCAAGAAGTTTCATTAGTTCTTGGCATTGAGGATATGTGACTTGGAAAATATCAGTCATTTTTTCCAAAGTGACAGATTTCCTTAAAATAAATGAATGGATTCCCTTTATCCAGGTCCTGAAAATCCTGTCTGAGCAGATTCTAGACCATCACCTCTCTGGTCTGATGATTGTATTATTCATTTACAGACAGTCTTGGATTATTCGATGCATAGAAGGTCCTCCATGGGGGCAGACCCTCGATGCTGCTTATAGACCTTAAGTATAAAACCGGTATCTAGAGTGAAGATAAAAATCAGAGGATTTATACCAATAAAGCACCTGAGCAATGCCTGTGGAGACCTATGGGACAGAAAGTTACTGTTTGCAAGATATGTTGATGACATGCTGTTGGTTTAAAATAACTATGAGTCCACTGAGCCCAGTGCTTTCTGCCATTTTTTAAGCTCAATGGTGAGAGGAGCCTGCATGCCTTCAGAGGTATCCAGGACACTTCGTGCATATGTCAATCAGTGGCGCTCCAACCCATTATTAGGCTGATCCATCCCCATGGGAAACTGAGGGAGCAAAGTACCAGAGACTGAGGACTGCACATGTCACCTCCTTGTCTTGTTTCCAGGTGGCAACACCTCTGGATACATAACCTCCACTATTTCTTCCATTTCCAGTGCTGATGGAATAAATGTTTATGTAGAGTAGAATCCATTTTATGGAGCACAGGTTTTAATGAATACAGCTGTGTGTTTACCCCCAATTTATTCTCTGGTTTTTGGCAATAAAATTTGAATGCACCTGAAGGAGATTTTCATAGTTCTATAAAGAAAGGCAGCTTATGGCATAAAAAGCTTATAGCTTTTCAGAGAAAAAAGAAAAATTGAAGCTGGGAGTGGTTTAAAATATTTTCTTATATCTCCTAGAAGAAATGAACTATCCTATCCATGCCCAGGGTCTTTGAGGTCTGTAGCAGGAAATCCTCCTACTATTTGACGATTCCATTTCCGCAGTGACTGGCACGTTTCAGAAGCAAAGTGATTGCTTTTCTTCTAGATTTCTTTCAGGCATTATCATTATTATTGCCATCACTGCTAGATTAGGCACTAGTTTTGCCTAAAGCAACAAATCACCAAAAATGCATAGCCTTCAAGGCTCTCTCTAAGTTACCAGTACACCTATAATGAATCTTATATTATCATTGTTGTATTTTTATTTCTATCAGACCAGGACTCTCCAGGGATCTGAAAAACTCCCTCCACCTTTGTGAGCAGAAAGGCATTTCAAGGCTCCATAGATTTCTCCCAGAAAAATGAAAATAGTATTACCTAGAGAATTCAGACCCCAGTGTTGGTTTTGCCTGAACTAACATGAATATTTCATTCTACATTGCCTTTAATCCTCCTCCCGGCTATGAGAAATTCTACCATACTGGAATGGAGACCTAGATGCGTACAGTGGGCCCTCAGTAATGTAGGTCAACCAGCAGAGGGACAAGTCCTGTTGTGGGCAATACTGTGAGCTTGTGGAGATAGGGATGCAGACTCACTTGTTCTCCATCCTCCAGCACCTAGTAGAGGATCCTTGAATGCTTGTTGAAACTCAGCGAGCTCAGTTAGAAGAGGCTGGTTCCGGGAAGAGCAACTAGATAGTCTAGGACTCAGGGTCTGACAGGTAGAGTTTGTTTTGCACTGACTTAGGCAAGGCCAGGCCATGATGGAGTGTGATGTGGGGGAAACAGGACAGGGCGTGATGAGTACCGAAATGGAAGAGCTTGGTACTGGGGGAGATGCATACAGAGAGGTGATGGTCATTCTAATGATCCCTCTACTCCTAGCAGGACTTCAGCCAGTAACTTGGAAGAAAGGAGATTTCAGCACCTCTCCACCAGCACCCCTAGCTGAGAGGGGAGAAATGAACTGGGTGTTAAGTTCCAGCCACAGAGAGTTTAAGTCGGGCCCCAGTCATGGAGAGAGATTATAATACAGGACATGACAGCCAGGCAACTACACCCGATACTGAATCAGGCAGTGCCAGGACTGGTAGCCTCTCAAACAAGCAGAGTTCATTCTTGGCCCTCAAACGTCAAGTCTGGAAGTGTGACTTAACTCCAAGCCCCCTAGGGATGGATGTCAGGCTACTAACGTAAGCTGTGTCTTGGTCAGGAATGGCTGAGGATTTCTGAGGTCTTGGAACTGCAGGTAGGAGGAGCTGAATGAGGCCAAGACACAGCAGAGAACAACTTGCTGTTCCTCCCAGTTTCTACCAAGGGTTCAGAGGCATGATAGTCTATGCTCAAATTGAGCCAAAACAGTACATTCTGGCAGAATGATTATTAAAAGATGATCTTGGCCTGATTTCTTTTCTTTGTTATTTGAAGGAAAAGAGCAGGTTGTACAGTATCTTTTTCTAGGTAGCAGATCTAAGGTCTTGATTCCTTAAGTGTCTGACACAAGGTTGAGGGAGGTTGGTAAGTAGGTTGGATGTGTCTTGCTTTGGGGAATCTTGTCCAGTGTTGACTGTGCCCCCTCAGTGTAACCAGGCAACCAGATGATTTTATCAAGATGGCAAAGGCAGGAAAACTGCTCAAGTTCCACATACGAGTGCTCTGGGGAAAGCTATGCTGGTGGCTTCCAGGAGTAGATGAGGAGAGGAAGGAGGAAAGAAACCACTCACAGTGACCATGGCACAGGGAGCAGGAGAAAGAGAGGACAGAGGTCGTGACGGAAAGAGGAAAGGAGACTTTCTCATTCGAGATCCCAGGTGTCCACGGATTAATGATGTATATGCCTCTTGCAGCCAACTGAAGTCTAAAAAAGGACACAGAATCTTTATCCTTCTCTCCTCCCACCGTCATCCAACTCTGAGTCTTTAAAGATGATATTCTACACCCATTGTAACAGTTGGGGTTTAATCAGAAAAAGAGAGCCTCCCGGTTTTCCAAATAGGGACTTTTTAACATAGGGAATTAGACACATACACAAACAGGAGCAAAGATCGGGGTAGCAGCTGCCAGAGTTCATGAAATCAAGAAGTGGTCAAAGCAGGGAAGTAGCTTCAGACAACCTCCGCTGTCCACAGCTCAAAGCAAGTGACACAGGAGATTTCCCAGGGGTGCTGCTAACTTCAGGAACGACAGAGAAGCCTCAGTCTCAGCTACCTGCAGCAGGTGGGCCACAAGAACTCACTTGGAAGTTTTTATAAATCTCATTTTTGCCCCCTTCCCATCTGTCCATGACTGTGCCAGAGAATAATGGCTTCTCCTGCTCTGCTGTCCTCCAACTGTCACATGAATTTACAGAATCTAACCCAGACCATTCCAGAAAGGAATTCTAGGAAATGTACTTGCAGACTTCTCTGAAATGATGATGTAATGATGAAGATAATATAGAAGCAGACAATCTGGCACACCCACTGAGGATGGGGATTTTGCCAGTTTCTTTATCCTTGGCGTGTAACTTGTAGATTTGAAATGTATTGATTCCGTTTTGAGTCTATCTCCTTCCACACTGGGTGCTTGAAAAAGTGTTAGAGATGACTAGCTTATTTATTCGCTCATTTGCTGAATATTTGCTGGACTCTTACTCTGTGCCAGGTGCTGGCCCTGCCCTCAGAGGCTTACACTCTAATTAAAGAGTATGTGACCAGGGGCTTCCCTGGTGGCGCAGTGGTTGAGAGTCCGCCTGCCGATGCAGGGGATACGGGTTCGTGCCCCGGTCTGGGAAGATCCCACATGCCGCGGAGAGGCTGGGCCCGTGAGCCATGGCTGCTGGGCCTGTGCGTCCGGAGCCTGTGCTCCGCAATGGGGGAGGCCACAACAGTGAGAGGCCCGCGTACAGCAAAAAAAAAAAAAAAAAAAAAAAAAAAAAAGAGTATGTGACCATAATAAAGTAAACACACTGAAGAAGGTAATTTCTTTTCTCACAGCTCTACTGAGATATATTTTACATATCATAAAGTTCACCCATTTTAAGTGGGCAATTCAATGACTTTTAGTAGATTTACTGAGTGGTACAACCATCACCATAAATCAGTTTTAGAACGTTTTCATCCCCATAATAAGATCTCTCATGCCCATTTACAGTTAATCCCAGTTCCCACTCCCAGCCCCAGGGCACCAAGAATCTATTTTCTGTCTGTATAAATTTGCCTTTTCTTAACATTTCATATAAATGGAATCATACTGACCATTTCAATTTGAGACAAATATGTGATTTAAATGAACCAGAGAGATGTGATAGAGTAGCTGGGCAGTAGAGAGGTGCACATTCATTTTGGATGGTGGGAGAAGGCCTCCTTGAGAAAGATCGACATTTGAAATGAGATATACCTTTTCAGATACACCAGGCATATATTGTCAAGAGCATGAGGTAGAGACTATGTTAATTGGTATAAACTACACTAAATACATTCAAAAACACCAATACACTAAAATCATGGTTCGGAGATGATGTGAGGGTTACGTGGCAACACTTATGCCCAAGGAGGGTGTGGAGGGCACATACTGGTGGAGAGAACTCAGGACGAGGTTGAGTGACTCAGAAGAAAATGGACAGAGGGCTCTACTTGCTTTATAAATGACAAGGTCCTTAGATTCCATTGACAAATGTGGCCTAACACCCACTAGAATATTCAGACATAAAAAGAGATGAGAAAGACAAATATCGTGTGCTAACACATATATATGGAATTTAAGAAAAAAAAATGTCATGAAGAACCTAGGGGTAAGATAGGAATAAAGACACAGACCTACTAGAGAATGGACTTGAGGATATGGGGAGGGGGAAGGGTAAGCTGTGACAAAGTGAGAGAGTGCCATGGACATATATACACTACCAAACGTAAAATAGATAGCTAGTGAGAAGCAGCCGCATAGCACAGGGAGATCAGCTCGGTGCTTTGTGACCACCTAGAGGGGTGGGATGGGGGGGTGGGATAGGTAGGGTGGGAGGGAGGGAGACGCAAGAGGGAAGAGATATGGAAACATATGTATAACTGATTCACTTTGTTATAAAGCTGAAACTAACACACCATTGTAGAGCAATTATACTCCAATAAAGAAGTAAAAAAAAAGAACAATATATAATCAAGCAAGTGAAAAGCAACTGTCACATAATTATTTAACATTCAAGTTTTTATAATAATTTTAGCATATTTTTAATCTGAAACCTCAAAACTGATTACTCCATAATGTCTTCTTTCTACAATAAATATGATTGTAAGGACAAAAAAGAAAAAGAGATGGAACCAAACAAAAGCATTTGCCTCAACTCCTCCTTTGCCCCAGGGGCTAAGCCAGGAACAGCAAACTTTCAGCCCTCAGAGCAGCATGGGGGAGGGAGGGGTTAAGACTTTGGAACTAGAAGCTTTTCCAATCTCAGTTCCTACACTTCCTTGCAATGTCATTTGAGTTGTTGTCTCCTCATCTGCAATATGGGAATAAAAACTCATCTTGTTGGAACTTCAGGGGGATTAAATATGATAATATAGGTAAGTGATCAGCCCAATGCCTAACACATCATTACGGCCTCAATAAATGATATGATTTGTTATTTTGAAGGGAGGGGCTGCAGGCTCAAGATCCAGGTAGGTAAAAGGTGATGTGAGGTTATACATTACTTGGTAGATCAATTTTGTTTTAACTACTTTAGCCACCACATTTACATAAAAAGACAGATACTAGTGCTGCTACCAGGCAGAACTTAGTAAAAAGACTTGTCTCTTGGAAGCAGCCAGGGACAGGTGAGACTGAACATAATTCTGCAAACATATGAGCTTAGAATACAAGGTGACCATGAGCTTGAGAAACCCCAACCCACCCAGGGAATGGAGGTCTACTGGGTAACTACTGAGATGGGATGGGGGCTGGAGCCAATCTTATCTTAAGGGTAAGAGACCCAACAGATGTCAGGGTTAAAGCACTTGTTGTTGTTGTTGTTGTTGTTATTACTACTTGTTATTTTCATTCCCCCACCCCAGCTCAATTTGGCAGATGAGAAAACTAACTGATAAAAGCTAGGCAGACAAGGAGATTGAAGGTTCAGGAAGCTTCAGACTACGAAAAGCTAAGAAATGAGGCAGGGGGAGGGGGGCAAAAACCAAGAGGTCCCATAACCTGGGGAGTCTGGGGCATAGTCATCACCACATTCATCACCATTTCCCCAAATTCCCTTCCAGGACTTTTTCTGAAAACAGAGATAAAAACGCTAAAAGGATTGCCCTCAGCTAATAAAACCCAGTAACAGGATGAAAATAGTACCTACAGTTTCTGTGGTGGGTCATTGCTTGCATAGAGTCTTATCTCAGAATTCTACTCAGCAAACAATTCAAAAGAAATAAATACAAGGAAATATCCATCACTTAGCCCCAAGGGTTTCCAAAGCTGATATTAATTAGTACTGACAAAGAAAAACCAGCCTAAGAATTGCCTGCCAATGCAGAGGACATGGGTTCGAGCCCTGGTCCGGGAAGATCCCACATGCTGCAGAGCAACTAAGCCTGTGCGCCACAACTACTGAGCCTGCGCTCTAGAGCCTGCGCGCCACAACTACTAAGCCCGCGTGACACAACTACTGAAGCCCGCGAACCTAGAGCCCGTGCTCCGCAACAAGAGAAGCCACCGCAGTGAGAAGCCCCCTCACCACGACACTCGCCGCAACTAGAGAAAAGCCCGCACGCAGCAACGAAGACCCAACGCAGCCAAAAAGAAAGAGAGAAAGAAAGAGAGAGAGAGAGAAAGAGGGAGAGAGAGAGGGAGGGAGTGAGGGAGGGAGGAAGGAAGGCAGAAAGAAAGAAAGAAAAAAAGAAAGGAAAACCAGCCACCAACTATCTTTCTGCTCCATTTTCCAAGGGGACTGTTTTCATTTCTTTTCCAAGTCTGGAGAAAAGACTTGGAAGGAGTCTTTTGAGGAGGCCTGCCATGTAAGATTGTACCCAGCTGAGCCTAGCCCTAAAGAAAGACAGCACTGGCCTCCTCTGAGAGGGGAGATAATGGGAAGATGTTCCATGACTAGTAGACACAGAAGAGCGTATTATCCGTTTTCAAGAGCAAAGCCTCCACAGGCATCAGAACCAGGTTTCAATCCTGGCTCTGCCACTTAACCAAGTGACTTAATTTCTCTGTGCCTCATTTTCCTTCTCTGTAAAGTGGGACAAAGAACAGTTCCTGGTGTGGCCCAGATGGCAGCATAGGAAGACACTGAGCTCACCTCCTCCCACAGGCGCGCCAAAATCACAACTATTTACAGAGCAACTGTTAATGAGAATGACCTGAAGACTAGCAGGAAAGATTTTCCACAACTAAAGATGTAAAGAAGGAACCACAGCAAGACTTGTAGGAGGTCAGAGATGCAGTATAGTCCAGACCCACATCCCTGGGAAGGTGACCCACAAATGGGAGGATAATCACAATTGCAGAGGTTCTCGCCAACTATCAAGGGGCTCAGGCCCCACATCAGGCTCCCCAAACCAGGAGTCCTGTACTTGGAAGACGAGCCCTCAGAAAGGCTGACTTTGAAAGCCAGTGGGGCTTGCATACGGGAGAGCCAGAGGACTGTAGGAAACAGGAACTTCGCTCTTAAATGCACACACAAAATCTCAAATGCTCTGAGTCCCAGTGCAGAGGCAATACTTCGAAAGGAGCCTGGGTCAGACTCACTTGCTCATCTGAGAGAGCCTCCCAGAGAGGCAAGAGTCAACTGGGACTCCCCCTGGGAATACAGACACTGGCGGCAGCCAGTTTGGGGAGCTCATTCTACCACGAGGACACTGGTGCTGGCAAGTGCCATTTTGGAGTCCTATTAGCACTTAGCCGCCCATCAGCGGGTTGGTACCAGCCTTGGGCCCCCCAGGGCCCACAGCAGCTGCTCTGGCACCCAGCCTCATCTACCAGTGGGCTGGCACCAGCCCTGGGAGCCCACAGGCCATGGAGCCAGCCATGTCGGGACCAACCCCACACCACCCCCCATCAGCAGGTTGACAGTTACTGCATGAGGTGGGCCCTGGCAGCCAACTGGGCTGAGACGCAGCCCCACCTACCAGTGCACCCACAGCCCCCATCACAACAGAAGGGCCTACTCGGCCCACATAGGTGGCACTCACTCCTACAACATATGGCTCTGGCAACCAGAGGTGAGTGTGCTCCTGAGCCCCATAGGACATCTCCTTCCTAAGACCACTTTTCCAACATCAGGAAATGTAACCAACCTACCTAATACATAGAAATAAACACAGAAAATTAGGCAAAATGAGGAGACAGAGGAATATGTTCCAAATGAAGGAACAAGACAAAACCCCAGAAGAACGGAGCAAAGTGGAGATAAGCAATCTACTCAATAAAGAGTTCAAGGGGCAGCTTCCCTGGTGGCGCAGTGGTTGAGAGTCCGCCTGCCGATGCAGGGGATGTGGGTTCGTGTCCCGGTCCGGGAGGATCCCACATGCCGTGGAGCGGCTGGGCCCGTGAGCCATGGCCGCTGAGCCTGCGCATCCAGGGCCTGTGCTCCACAACGGGAGAGGCCACAACAGTAAGAGGCCCGCGTACCACAAAAAAAAAAAAAAAAAAAAAAAAAGAGTTCAAGGCAGTGATCTAAAGGTGCTCAGCAGACTCAGGAGCCAGATGGATGAACACAGAGAGAAGTTTAACAAAGACTTAGAAAATATAAAGAAGACCAAACAGAGCTAAAGAATACAATAATGGGGATGGGGGAAGAGTTTGCCGGTGGTCGAGGGAGGGAAAGGAATGATCCGTGCAAAGCTATGGAGACAGGAAATGGTGAGAAGTTGGGGTTGGCTAAAACCTGGTAAGGTAGGAAAGTGGGAGGAGAAGAGATTGGAGAAGCAGGACAGGAAAAGATGATAAAGATCCAAACTGGAGCAGTGGTGCTGAAGGTAAGGAGGAAGAAAAGAAGGTAGGAGATATTTCTGAGGTTGCATCATCAGTTCTTAGCAACCAAAAGAAGGGACAAGAAGGAGGATCAAAGAGGGCTCTCTGTAATCAACCTGGAGGACTGAGTAGGTGGTGGCGCCATTGACGGAGATGAAGTCCTAGTAGGAAGAGCAGGTGGGGACCTAAATTTTCAGCTTAATCTGGCATGTATTGAATTTGAGATGCATGTGGGGACCTTTCCAAGCCACGGTAGGTTCCCAGACAAAGATATGTCTAATACGTAACTCTACTGGAGCTCTGGGACCATGCTGGCTAAGGTTTACATCCTTCTTTCTGATAAGTGACCATGTCCAGTAGACAATAGACCTGCAGATGTGTCTGGGCTGGACAGAGGGTTTGAGCAATCATCTTCAAAATGCAGTCCCTAAAGTCATAGGGTGGAAAAGGCACTCCTTGTACCCCATAGCTCCCAGCCAAGTGAAGAGCTTGATGAATCACAGCCACTGGGCTGATTGTCCTGGCACCGCTCTCCTCCCCACCCACCTCATCTTTTCTATCATGTTCTTATCTTTCTTCCTTTCATCTCCTCCTGCTTCTCCTTTGCAGCTCCCAGTGAATGCTTGATGAATCCTGGCTTAGCAAATAAACTAAACCCTCCACTTAGAAAACAAGCCTTAGCTTTTATCTTCCTCTGTGGGTTTGGGTTTGCTAGAATCAAAGTAACATTAGCATGATTTGTTTGGATTAGCATGAAGACTCCTAATCCGCTCCTTTGCAATATTCCATATTTTAATAACTTTAGTAATTACTCCTTCCTTTTTTTAATTAAGAGCTTAGAGACAGAGACCTTGGAGAGGGACCAAAACAGTGGAGTTTAGTATTGTGGCGAAGAGGAAGAAACATTTGCATAGCAGAATCAATATTCAGAGCCAGCTAAGAAGCATTTGGATTTTATTTAATTCTCTGAGCATTACTGTGGACAAAGCCCCAAATGCTAGAAATACAGATGTAGCAGGAGATTCTTTCATCCTGTTTGGGGTCCAACTAGGATGCCTCAGGTTGCACTCTGACAACAATAGCGTAAGTTCCATAACCATATACTCCTGGCAATGTTCCTAGCAGTCTTTAGAGTTTAGGAGAAGCCCAGACCATCCTGGCTTACCTCACCATTCCAGCTTCAGGGAGGGGCACTAGTGGCTGAGCAGAAGTTCCTGCTGGGGTGTTGCTTCCACCCACAAAAGTGGCTTCAAGTCCTCAGCTCCAGTAGCAGCCATGTGTTTTAAGGTATGTCTTCTCCACTGGACGCTAACCTAAAGGGCTTAGCTGAACCCTCAGGACCCTCAGGCTAACCTTTTCCCGTTTCCCATTTCCCAGCTCTGCAGAGGTGTGGAAGCCATCACAAAGGAAAGCTCTAGCTTCTGAGCATGGGGCGGGGGTGCCGGTGGGAGCCGGGAGGCTTTGCAGAGGAGAGCCTTCAGAGGGGCACAGTGCTGTGCCTGTTGGCACAGGGCTCTCTCTTGAAGCCAGATTAGAGCTCAGGGGTGGAGGTGGGCCTTCTGCTTCTGCTTCTGCTTCTGCTCCTGCTTCAGCCCAGCACAGACACAGTCCTTACACAGCATGTCCTTCTGTTTGCAGCCCTGATCAGGAATAAGCTGCTCTGGGATTGCTTCTGGGGTTGCCCGCCTCTTGGACCCAGAATCACTTTCCTCTTCCCTCCTGGGACCCGTCTTCAAGAATTGAGCAGCTTTTAGTTTGAACTCTCACTCTCAGAGTTTTGTTAAGCCCTTTTCCCTCAGTCATACTATACCTACTCTTTAAACAAAATCTATCTTGAGTGACTCCAGGGGGCTTTGCCTTTCTCAGAGAGACCCTTCAAAGGATTCCACTGCCACCCTGCTAAGGAATGCTAGCCTCAGAGAGTCAGAGGTGGCTTTCTGCATCCCTCCCACTGAAGAAGAGGAAAAAAAATGCATAAATCCAATCTCTAGTGAGCTGTACACCTGGCAGGGATTCCAAACCCCAGAGATAAACCTGATGCACCTCTGCCTCAAAAAATCACGATCTTTTGAGGAATCTGACATGGGCAATAACACATTTATAAGGTAATCTGACTAAATGCTAAATATAGGTTCAAAAAGTCCTCATTAATTCTAAGTTGTTGAACTGGGGAGAGTTTCACAGAGGAAGTATTTGACCTGGTTCTTTGAGGATAAGAAGGATTTAACAGATAGATAATAAGGGAAGTGGCATTCTAGGATGGGGGTGCAGAATGAGCCAGCCAGGGAAGCTTGAAAATATAAGCTTTACTTAGGGAGCAATGAAGGGTTCAGTGTTGATAAAGAGCAGGGTTCACAGCAGGCAGGACAGGAAAAGAAGCTGAAGTGTCTAATGACACAAGGCCTTCGGTGCTGTGGGAAGGAGCTGGGTCTTTATTCTGGAGGGGTTGGAAAAGCTCCATGGCAGGTTTCTCCAGAGAGGACTGATCTGATCCTTCCTCAGATGAAGGAGCTTTAGGAGACTCAAAGCTCATCCATGGGAAGGATGGAGAAATTAACAACAGGCCACCATCTTGAAAGCTATTGCTACTGGCTTAGAAATGAGAGACAAAACCAAGACAAGAGCAGACACACAAAATTCTGCATACCATTTTGGGAGAATTTAAAGGCTCCCTTAAAGCTCAACTAAGGTCACCAAGTTAAGACTTCTACTAAAACGAAAGCCACCTATGTTCAACACTAAGGCCACAAAGATAAATAAGACATGGTTCCTGCCTTCAAGGGGTTCGCAGTCTGGTGAGGGGGATCAAACATACATTCAGATAGTGATACCTCAGCTAGTCAGTTACAGGACCTACTGTACCACCTCTCCTATATCCTCAAAAGGCCCTGTGACCCCCAAAAAATGATTAAAAACAACTGCTCTAGAAATGTGTCACCTTCATCAATGTTTCTGACTTTTGGTTTCTGTTTTTATTCCTTCTCTAAGTATTAACTTCCTATTAAAACAAAAAACAGGGTCCACAACATTAAATGGGTGCTGTGAACATCATTACATTTTATTTGTAGTAAAAACCCAACATATAAATTCAGCTCTGGGTCTAAGTTATGCTGAAACTCTGAAAGACATTTTCCCTGCCCATACCTGACCTCATTCTCTGGTAACGCACACCATTTCAGAACCTACTCTCTAATAGCTGGTGCTTCTGTGAGGATGTGAATCAATTTTAATTTTGACTTTAGCTTCTGCAGCAAATACCTTTGAGGAAGCACCTTCCTGAGAATGCCAGCTTGTACCTTTCAGTTATGGCCAGATAATTAGGATGGAGGCTTGCCTGCCACCCATTCCATTTCTATGTGGGTGGTGGAGGACAGATGTGATATTTCTGAGCAAATGACACGTTCAACAAACATTGAAAGGGATCACCACCTGAAACTACTATAATTTTATATATCAGTTATATCTCAATTTTTTTAAAAGGATTGTATTGTCCAAACCGTGGCTGAAGAAGATTATGCCACTTCTCCGTGGAAGACATGACTTGGAAGCCAAACTGGATTTTCTATGATATCCCAGTATTTATGGAGTCTACATAACAGAGTATTTAAAGGTGGGATTGGCCTGGAAAATCTAGAACATGTGTTTGCTAGAAGAAGAAAAGAGTCTCTGACTTCAAGAAAATATGCAGTCTGGTTGGGGGCATAAAATACGCATACAGGAAAAAAAGAATCTACTTGACAAAGGGACAAGGAAGTGTGTGTTCAAAGCAAAGTAAATTATTTAGATTGGGGAAGGGAGGTTGTAGGAATTCTGAGAAAAGAGCTGCCACTGTGTAAGGAGGAGCATAAAAGAGGGGGCAAAGGAAAGAAATTGTGTGCTACACACCACATACACTCACATTTAATGTAATTTCCTTTCTTCTAACAATTAGGGAGTGTGCCAGATATGAGACCAGGTCATTTCATATATATTTTCTGTTAATCCTCACAACTGTAATTCAGGTAGGGATTATTATTCTCATTTCATGAATGAGGATGACTGAAGCTCAGAAAGAGTAAATAACCTTCCCAGAACACACAGCTATGAAGTAGCTGAGCCAGAACGAAAGCCCACGTCTGCCTGACTCCAAACACTAAATTCTTTTCACTTCACACAGTGTCCTTACAAGCTATTAGGACAATGTAGATGAACCCCAAAATTATTATGCTAAGTGAAAGAAGCCAGGCACAAAATGTCACATAGTGTATGACTCCGTTTATATGAAACAGCCAGAACAAGTAAATCTATTGACACAGAAACCTAGCAGCTGCCAGGTGCTGGGGGAGAAGGGAATGGGGGGTAATTGCTTAATGGATATGGGGTTTCCTTTGGGGGTGATGAAAATATCTTGGAACTAGATAGAAATGATGGTGGCACAGTGAATGTACTAAGTGCCACTGAATTTACACTTTAAAATGGGGAATCATTCATTTTATGTTATGTAAATTTTACCTCCATTTTTAAAAGCTACTGGGAAAGAAAATTCAAGGAGACAAAACTAAGGAAATGAAAACCCCCTCAGCATATCTGGGGAATAGTGAGCTGCCTGAGCCAAGTGGAACAGCATGATGGACCAGAATTTTCTTCTCAATTCAAGTTAAGGATTTGGATAAAGGTGTGAGTCTCTCTCCTTAGTTCAGAGTTAAGAGTTTCCAAGCACAGACACCTGTGTTTCTCAGTCACGGTAGACAGAGGTGCCCAAGATGGTCCAAAATGACCCTGAGAGTATTTTGGTGTTATGAGGGGTAAAGGCCACCCCTATTGTCGGTACCCTGAATTCAGAAGACACAATATTCTGTTTGATCATTCTCAAGTGACCCCACAGGTCCATGAAATATGGTCATTTCTAGGTTGCTTAGGAGAAACTGAGTTTCTGTGAATCTGAACTATATGGAATAATCTCTTAGCTAATGACCTAGACCCAACCTCCCACCTCAACTGGGCTTGTTCTTGGCATTGAAGGTATAGAAACTCTCATGAAGGGCCTAAGGGGTCACTTGAGATTTTTGATTTGGATTTACTGCCTTTTATGTGGGAAGTGATAGGCACTAAGGCAACCCATGAAAATGGGGGCTTAGACACACCCCCAGGCAAGGGTCGCCATCTAAGCAGCAGTGAGCCTGGATGCAGGACCTATCTCAGAGCTTCACTGTCCTTTCAGGCACTTTGGGAAAGGCACTTTGGGCATGTCACTTCACATCACCTCAGAAGTCTTTGTGCTATTGACAGCGGTTTCCGTTGATTTGGAGTTTCACACAGCAAAATGACCCTTTCAAACCCTTGCAACCTTTCCAGGAGCCAGAAGATGGTGAGTGTGAGTGGGCACTCCAGTTCCCCTGCCCATCCTTCCTCACTGCTACAGTCAGCTCAGGGAGCCCTGCAGGAAAAGACATGTTTACCCTGGTAGACTTGTAGCTGAGTTTCCTCCAGGCTCTCTTCCTCAAAGGGCCATTGAGAGGGGTTGGATGCAAGAATTAAACTCCTCAGCTGCCCATTTCTACACAATATTGGGGTCATGAAAGTGCTCAGAAAGGTGCTCTTCCTAAGGATCAGCTCAGAGTTGTGCAGGGTGTCAACTATGACACTGAAAGTCACATTCTGTGTGCAATGTGGTGGCACACAAAGGATTCCATCTAGAGCCTCATGCATTACCTAGTCAAGTGCTCCACGCAGTAACTGCCCTGAGCCCAATGAGGTATAATGTGTTGCAGCCTGGGGAATGCCTGAGAGGACCTCAGCCATCCCAAACGTAATACCTGCTCAAGTGTTCTATGCCATGCTCAGCAAAACTCCCCCTGAACTGCTCTGAGCAGCACCCAGTGAGAGGTCCAACACGGTGCTAAGTATAATGTCTAGTGCCCAGCAAGTGGTGCCCAATGAAAGGCCTTCAAACCCCAGAGGAAGCCTCTCTCCTGCCCACAACACCCCAGGCAGTCCCCTAGGACTGCCCCGCTGGCCTCCTGATGACTCCAGCCTCACTGCAGCCTCTCCATAGCATCCTGGGGTCCTTAAAAAGCCACATAATATCATTTGATCAAAACAAGCAACTTGGGCTTCCCTGGTGGCGCAGTGGTTGAGAGTCCGCCTGCCAATGCAGGGGACACGGGTTTGTGCCCCAGTCTGGGAGGATCCCACATGTCGCAGAGAGGCTGGGCCTGTGAGCCATGGCCGCTGAGCCTGCGCATCCGGAGCCTGTGCTCTGCAACGGGAGAGGCCACAACAGTGAGAGGCCCGCGTACCACACACACAAAAAAACAAAAACAAAAACAAAAAACAAGCAACTTGTTCCAAACCTGAAGACAGCCAAGAATATATGAAACCCCAGATACTAACGTAACAGACTTTTGTTTTATTTTGAGATCCTTTTTCACATTGTTTTAAAAATAGCATGCAATAAATACTCGTAAAACAAAACAATACAAGCACAGGGTACAGAAATCAAGTATAAAGTGCAATTCCCTGTTTCCTTTCCTCTCCCTCCCACCTCCCATCAAACCTTTCTAGAATTAGCCACTGTTCATTTGGTTTGTGTCCTTTCAGATATGTTCCATGCATTGTTCAAACATATATATTATATGTATATAATTCTCTCTTTTTTTAACACTTATTGGATAATACTGATTCATTCTTCTGAAACATGTTTTTTTTAATTTAATATAATGTGGTCACCTTTCCACATCTCTGCGTAAGTATTTGCTTCATCATTTTTGGTTAATGCGTATTATTCCATAGTAGAGAGGTACTATTATTTATTAACCAGTCCTCTGTTGATGGCATTTAGAGCATCTCCACTTTTTCACTGCTACAAACAACACTGAAATGTACGTTCTTTAAATTCTGACAATACCCTCCAAAAAGATTATAACAATTTACACTTGACACAATTGACAAAAGCGATGCAAATCTTTCCATTGCTCCTGGAAAACCATCAGTCAATTCCACCTTAAAAGTACGGGCCTCCCTGGTGGCGCAAGTGGTTGAGAGTCCGCCTGCCGATGCAGGGGATACGGGTTCGTGCCCCGGTCTGGGAGGATCCCATATGCCGCGGAGCGGCTGGGCCCGTGAGCCATGGCCGCTGAGCCTGCGCGTCCGGAGCCTGTGCGTCCGGAGCCTGTGCTCCGCAACGGGGGAGGCCACAACAGTGAGAGGCCTGCATACCGCAAAAAAAAAAAAAAAAAAAAAAAAGTACAATGGAATATTACTCAGCCATAAAAAGAAATGAAATTGAGCTATTTGTAATGAGGTGGATGGACCTAGAGTCTGTCATACAGAGTGAAGTAAGTCAGAAAGAGAAAGACAAATACTGTATGCTGACACATATATATAGAATTTAAGAAAAAAAAATGTCATGAAGAACATAGGGGTAAGACAGGAATAAAGACACAGACCTACTAGAGAATGGACTTGAGGATATGGGGAGGGGGAAGGGTAAGCTGTGACAAAGTGAAAGAGCGGCATGGACATATATACACTACCAAACGTAAGGTAGATAGCTAGTGGGAAGCAGCCGCATAGCACAGGGAGATCAGCTCGGTGCTTTGTGACCGCCTGGAGGGGTGGGATAGGGAGGGTGGGAGGGAGACGCAAAAGGGAGGGGATATGGGAACATATGTATATGTATAACTGATTTAATTTGTTATAAAGCAAAAACTTAAAAAAAAAAAGTTCTAGGAGGCAGGAGGCTCACAATGCAAGTTTCACACTGAGAGTGGAGGCGTCCGTTCTCGTTGGGACTGGCTGTCGCTTTCACGTCTTGCAACGTGTAAGCTGGAGTCCAGTTCTTGGCACTTTCCCCCAGCCTGGGTGTCCGACCCCTCCTAGCTGCCAGCAATGAAGGCCTGCCCTCAGTGCATGGGAGGCAGGCTTGATGCACACGGCCATCAGGATTTGCAGGGCTTCTGCTGCCCCAGCCCTGTCTCCAGAGATCCTGTGAGTGATGGGGCCTCCTTAAGTGAGCACAGAGCCAGTTCCCAGTTCCCACAGACCAGTCTTCCTGTCTGTCTAACAAGCTTCTGTCCTGGCCCCTGGCTTTGTCTTCAGTTCCCACTTGGAAGGGAACTCAGCTGGCCGCGGCCCCTCCTTCTTCTCCTCGCTCCTCTCAGCCCTGCTTCCTGTCAGCCCAGCCTTAGCGCCAGCATCTTCACCACCAATGGTCATGCTGAGATTCTTGAGATGCCCACTCCTCTACCTGCTGTCTTGGATGGATCAGAATTCACCTCATCTCTAGAACTGAGGATTTGGACAACTGACTACTCTGCCTTTTATCACAGCTGCCCAGGCATCCCTCAGCCCAGACATCTGTGCTCCCCTCCCTCCTGCAATGCCAAGGCCTCACCTCCCACTTCATTTATTCATTAAACAAATATTTATTATGTGCCATGCACATTTTCTACCAAATTGCAAAATTCCTAAAATAACTTACATACACATCAAGCTCTGTAATTCTACTGCAATATGGATGGCAGGTTATTGAAATTTTATAAATGTATTACTATAGACTAGACGTAACCAGTCCTTTTTCTGGAATAGGTGCACTCCTAGGCAGTTACAATGATAGTACTCCATCCCATTCCATTGATATTGTATAATAATAGCCAAGATGTGTGAAGTGCTCAGTTTGTGTTGGTCTAAGATGTGTGCACGTGTTGATAATCCTCACCACAGGGGCTTCCCTGGTGGCGCAGTGGTTGGGAGTCCGCCTGCCGATGCAGGGGACGCGGGTTCGTGCCCCGGTCCGGGAAGATCCCACATGCCGCGGAGCAGCTGGGCCCGTGAGCCATGGCCGCTGAGCCTGCGCGTCCAGAGCCTGTGCTCCACAACGGGAGAGGCCACAACAGTGAGAGGCCCGTGTACCGCAAAAAAAAAAATAATAATAATAATCCTCACCACAAAAACCCTGCGAGATAAGTACTACTGTCATCTCCGTTTTATAGGTGAAGATCTGAGGCTAAATGAATCACCTAAGGTTACCCAGGCTGTAATTAACAGAGCCACTGTCCAAACCCAGGCATTTGACACCAGAGCCTGCACTCTTAACCACTGTGTCATTCTGCCTCTTCATAGCAGTTTTCTACATCAGATCCTTGGGCAAAAGTCCAAAAAGTTCATCAGTGGCAGCTTTGGGGAAGCCTGAAAGATGAAGGGTCCAGGGCCTAAAATGAGAGCAACAGCCCTGGGCTCTGGCCAATGGAACCCCTTAGCAGTTTGGTGATCTACAGGCAGTGGGCACCAGTGTGTCTAGCATGTTCCAATGATGCGATGAGAGAGATACTCAAAGGCTGATGCTGAGGACACAGACCTCTCTGTGGTGTCCTTCTTCCAGGGGTCCTGCTGATGAAAGGTGGCTGTTCAGACTTTTTTCAAGCCTTGTCATCTTCAAGCTTCACTGCATGGTGGTTAAGGGCACACATAAAATTTAAGGGCAAGGACTCTGGGGTCAGAGTGTCTTGGTCCATCCAAATCCTGGCTCTACGACTTTATAGATGTGTGACCTTGGGATAAGTTACTAAACATATCTATGCCTCAATTTCCGGTGTGCAAAATGGTGGAAATAATATCTTTCTCAGAGAGTTCTTGTGAGGGTTTAGGTGAAGGAATTCATATAAAGTACTTAAAAAGTACCAATAAATGTGAACTATTTCAATATCATTGCAAAGACTGGGGCTGACCACTTTGGAGCAGCTGAGGCAGTGAACATAAAGCCACAACAAAAAGATTTGGTCTTATATAAGTGTGAGGTAAGGTGCATTCAGCACGGGGGAATATGGCAGTAGAATGGCAATCTGAGTGAAAATAACTGTATTAGTCTGCTAGAGCTGCTTAACGAAGCACCACAGACTGAGTGGCTTAAAGAGCAGAAATTTATTGGCTCTTATTTCTGGAGGCTGGAAGTCCAAGATCAAGGTGTCAGCAGGGTTTGTTTCTTCTGAGGGCTGTGAGGGAAGGGTCAGATCCAGGTCTCTCTCCTAGGCATAGATGTGTCTATGTATATCATCTCTCCTCTATGTATGTCTCTGTGTCTAAATTCTCCCTTTTTATAAGGATACCAATCATATTGGATTAGGGTCCACCTGAGTGACCTCAATTTTAACTTGATTACCTCTGAAAAGACCGTATCTCCAAATAAGGTCACATTCCAAAGTCCTGAGAGCTAGTATTTCAACATATGAATTTTCAGGTGATATAATTTAACCTACAACATTGACTAGTGAAAATAGTTATCATTTATTGGGTGACCGCTATGTCACACTATAAACTCTGACTCATTTAAAACCCACAAAAATACAAACAGCTCATGCAGCTCAATATCAAAAAAACCAAACAATCCAATCAAAAATGGATGGAAGGGGCCTCCCTGGTGGCGCAGTGGTTAAGAGTCCGCCTGCCGATGCAGGGGATACGGGTTCGTGCCCCGGTCTGGGAGGATCCCATATGCCGCGGAGCGGCTGGGCCCGTGAGCCATGGCCGCTGGGCCTGCGCGTCCGGAGCCTGTGCTCCGCAACGGGAGAGGCCACAACAGTGAGAGGCCCACATACCGCAAAAAGAAAAAAAAAAAAAAAAAAAAAAATGGATGGAAGATATAAATAGACATTTCTCCAAAGAAGACATTCAGATGGCCAAAAAGCACATGAAAAGATGCTCAACATCACTCATTATTAGAGAAATACAAATCAGAAGTACAATGAGGTATCATCACCTCACACCAGCCAGAATGGTCATCATCAAAAAGTCTACAGGGCTTCCCTAGTGGCGCAATGGTTAAGAATCCACCTGCCAATGCAGGGGACACGAGTTTGAGCCCTGGTCCAGGAAGATCTCACATGCCACGGAGCAACTAAGCCCGTGAGCCACAACTACTGAGCCTGCGCTCTGGAGCCCGCAAGCACCAACTACTGAGTCCGTGTGCCACAGTTACTGAAGCCCGTGAACCTAGAGCCTGTGCTCCACAACAAAAGAAGCCACCACAATGAGAAGCCCATGCACTGCAACGAAGAGTAGCCCCTGCTCTCCTCAATGAGAGAAAAAGCTGGCACGCAGCGATGAAGACCCAACACAGCCAAAACTAAAATAAATAATAAAATAAATATTTTTTTTTAAAAAAAGATCTAAAAAAAAGTCTACAAACAACAAATGCTGGACAGGGTGTGGATAAAAGGGAACCCTCCTAAACTGTTGGTGGGAATGTAAATTGGTACAACCATTATGGAGAACAGTATGGAGGTTCCTTAAAAAACTAAATATATAGAACTATCACATGATCCAGCAATCCCACTTCTGGGCATATATCCGGAGAAGACCATAATTCAAAAAGATACATGCACCCCAATGTTCATTGCAGCACTATTTACAATAGCCAGGTCATGGAAGCAACCTAAATGCCCATCGACAGATGAATGGATAAAGAAATTGTGGTACATATATAGAATGGAATATTACTCAGCCATAAAAAGGAACAAAATTGGGTCATTTGTTGAGACGTGGATGGATCTAGAGACTGTCATACAGAGTGAAGTAAGTCAGAAAGAGAAAAACAAATATCATATATTAACACATGTATGTGGAACTTAGAAAAATGGTACAGATGAACCGGTTTGCAGTGCAGAAGTTGAGACACAGATGTAGAGAACAAACGTATGGACACCAAAGGGGGAAAGCCACAGGGGTGTGGGGATGGTGGTGTGATGAATTGGGCAATTGGTATTGACATGTATACAGTGATGTGTATAAAACTGATGACTAATAAGAACCTGCTGTATAAAATATATATATATATTATTCAAGTCAAAAAAAAAAGATACATGCATCCCAATGTTCATTGCAGCACTATTTACAATAGCCAAGACATGGAAGCAACCTAAATATCCATCAACAGAGGTGTTAGTAAAGAAGATGTGGTACATATGGAATATTACTCAGCCATAAAAAAGAATGAAATAATGCCATTTGCAGCAAGACAGATGGACCTAGAGATTGTCATACTGAGTGAAATAAGTCAGACAAATATCATATGATACCACTTATATGTGGAATCTAAAAAAAATGGTACAAATGAACTTATTTACAAAACAGAAATAGAGGACTTCCCTGGTGGCACAGTGGTTGTGAATCTGCCTGCCAGTGCAGAGGACATGGGTTTCAGCCCTGGTCCGGGAGGATCCCACATGCCACAGAGCAACTGAGCCTGTGAGCCACAACTACTGAGCCCACGTGCCTAGAGCCCGTGCACCGCAACAAGAGAAGCCACCGCAATGAGAAGCCCACGTACCGCAACAAAGAGTAGCCCCCACTCACCGCAACTAGAGAAAAGCCGGCACACAGCAACAAAGACCCAACGCAGCCATAAATAAATAAATAAATAAATGTTTTTTAAAAAAAACAGAAATAGAGTCACAGATGTAGAAAACAAACTTATGGCTACTGGGGGGAAGGGATGAACGGATAAATTGGGAGATTGGGATTGATATATATATATACATATATATATATACTATATATAAAATAGATAAATAATAAGGACCTACTGCATAGCACAGGGAGCTCTACTCAATACTCTGTAATGACCTATATGGGAAAAGAATCTCAAAAAAGCGTGGATGTATGTATATGTATAACTGTTTCACTTTGCTGTACGACTGAAACAAACATTGTAACTATACTATCTTCTACTCCAATAAAAATTATAAAAAATAAAAAAGAAATAAAACTCACAGCAGACATGGGGTACGCGGCCTGAGGAGCAGGGGTGGGAGCTTCGAGACTAGGGCAGGGTGAAAGTACCAGTGGATAACTTCTCCATCGGTAAAGGAACCATCCAAAGCTGCTAGACAGAAAAAGAGAACTATAATTTTGGGAAGAGGTCGAAAAGGAAAAGCTACTATTAGAATTGATACACCAGAAATACATCTACACGTGGAACAACTCCTACAGAACACCTACTGAACGCTGGCAGAAGACCTCAGACCTCCCAAAAGGCAAGAAACTCCCCACGTACCTGGGTAGGGCAAAAGGAAAAAGAATAAACAGAGACAAAAGGATAGGGACGGGATCTGCACCAGTGGGAGGGAGCTGTGAAGGAGGAAAGGTTTCCACACACTAGGAAGCCCCTTCGCGGGCGGAGACTGCTGGTGGCGGAGGGGGAAAGCTTCGGAGCCGCGGAGGAGAGCACAGCTGCAGGGGTGCGGAGGGCAAAGCGGAGAGATTCCCGCACAGAGGATCGGTGCCGACCAGTACTCACCAGCCGGAGAGGCTTGTCTGCTCGCCCGCTGGGCGGGCGGGGCTGGGAGCTGAGGCTCGGGCTTCGGTCTGAGCGCCGGGAGAGGACTGGCGGCGTGAACACAGCCTGCAGGGGGCTAGTGCGCCACGGCTAGCCGGGAGTGAGTCCGGGAAAAAGTCTGGACCTGCCGAAGAGGCAAGAGACTTTTTCTTCCCTCTTTGTTTCCTGGTGCGCAAGGAGAGGGGATTAAGAGCGCTGCTTAAAGGAGCTCCAGAGACGGGCGCGAGACGCGGCTAAAAGCGCGGACCCCAGAGACAGGCGTGGGACGCTGGGGCTAATACTGCCGCCGCCAAGAGGCCTGTGTTTGAGCACAGGTCACTGTCCACGCCCCACTTCCGGGGAGCCTGTGCAGCCCGCCACTGCCGGCGTCCCGGGATCCAGTCACGGCTTCCCTAGGAGAGCGCACGGCGCGCCTCAGGCTGGTGCAACGTCACGCCGGCCTCTGCCGCCGCAGGCTCGCCCCGCCTCCGTACCCCTCCCTCCCCCTGGCCTGAGTGAGCCAGAAACCCCGACTCAACTGCTCCTTTAACCCCGTCCAGTCTGAGCGAAGAACAGACGCCCTCAGGAGACCTACACGCAGAGGCGGGGCCAGATCCAAAGCTGAGCCCCGGGAGCTGTGAGAACAAAGAAGAGAAAGGGAAATCTCTCCCAGCAGCCTCAGAAGCAGCGGGTTAAAGCTCCACAATCAACTTGATGTACCCTGCATCTGTGGAATACATGAATAGACAACGAATCATCCCAAATTGAGGAGGTGGACTTTGAGAGCAAGATTTATGATTTTTTCCCCTTTTCCTCTTTTTGTGAGTGTGTATGTGTATGCTTCTGTGTGAGATTTTGTCTGTATAGCTTTGCTTCCACCATTTGTCCTAGGGTTCTATCCGTCCATTTTGTTTTTATTTTTAATTTTTTTCTTAATAATTATTTTTTATTTTAATAACTTTATTATATTTTATCTTACTTTATTTTATTTTACTTTATCTTCTTTCCTTCTTTCTTTCTTTCCTTGCTTCCCTCCTTCCTTCGCTCCTCCGTCCCTCCCTCCCTCCTTTCTTACTTTCTTTCTACTTCTACTAATTCTTTCTTTCTACTTTTTCTCCTTTTTATTCTGAGCCGTGTGGATGAAGGCTCTTGGTGCTGCAGCCAGGAGTCAGTGCTGTGCCTCTGAGGTGGGAGAGCCAACATCAGGACACTGGTCCACAAGAAACCTCCCAGCACCACATAATATCAAACGGCGAAAATCTCCCAGACATCTCCATCTCAACAACAACACCCAGCTTCACTCAAACACCAGCAAGCTACAGTGCTGGACACCATATGCCAAATAACTAGCAAGACAGGAACACAATGCCACCCATTAGCAGAGAGGCTGCCTAAAATCATAAAAAGTCCACAGACACCTCAAAACACACCACCAGACGTGGACCTGCCCACCAGAAAGACAAGATCCAGCCTCATCCACCAGAACACAGGCACTAGTCCCCTCCACCAGGAAGACTACACAACCCACTGAACCGACCGTAGCCACTGGGGACAGACACCAAAAACAACGGGAACTACGAACCTGCAGCCTGCAAAAAGGAGATCCCAAACACAGTAAGATAAGCAAAATGAGAAGACAGAAAAACACACAGCAGATGAAGGAGCAAGATAAAAACCCACCAGACCTAACAAATGAAGAAGAAATAGGCAGTCAACCTGAAAAAGAATTCAGAATAATGGTGGTAAAGATGATCCAAAATCTTGGAAATAGAATAGACAAAATGTAAGAAACAGTTAACAAGGACCTAGAAAAACTAAAGATGAAACAAGCAACGATGAACAACACAATAAATGAAATTAAAAATACTCTAGATGGGATCAAGAGCAGAATAACTGAGGCAGAAGAACAGATAAGTGACCTAGAAGATAATATAGGGGAAATAACTACTGCAGAACAGAATAAAGAAAAAAGAATGAAAAGAACTGAGGACAGTCTCAGAGACCTCTGGGACAACATTAAACGCACCAACATTCGAATTATAGGGGTTCCAGAAGAAGAAGAGAAAAAGAAAGGGACTGAGAAAATATTTGAAGAGATTATAGTTGAAAACTTCCCTAATATGGGAAAGGAAATAGTTAATCAAGTCCAGGAGGCACAGAGAGTCCCATACAGGATAAATCCAAGGAGAAATACACCAAGACACATATTAATCAAACTGTCAAAAATTAAATACAAAGAAAACATATTAAAAGCAGCAAGGGAAAAACAACAAATAACACACAAGGGAATCCCAATAAGGTTAACAGCTGAACTTTCAGCAGAAACTCTGCAAGCCAGAAGGGACTGGCAGGACATATTTAAAGTGATGAAGGAGAAAAACCTGCAACCAAGATTACTCTACCCAGCAAGGATCTCATTCAGATTTGATGGAGAAATTAAAACCTTTACAGACAAGCAAAAGCTGAGAGAGTTCAGCACCACCAAACCAGCTTTACAACAAATGCTAAAGGAACTTCTCTAGGCAAGAAACACAACAGAAGGAAAAGACCTACAATAATGAACCCAAGACAATTAAGAAAATGGGAATAGGAACATACATATCGATAATTACCTTAAATGTAAATGGACTAAATGCTCCCACCAAAAGACACAGATTGGCTGAATGGATACAAAAACAAGATCCATATATATGCTGTCTACAAGAGACCCACTTCAGACCTAGAGACACATACAGACTGAAAGTAAGGGGATGGAAAAAAGATATTCCATGCAAATGGAAACCAAAAGAAAGCTGGGGGCTTCCCTGGTGGCACAGTGGTTGAGAGTCTGCCTGCTGATGCAGGGGACATGGGTTCGTGCCCCGGTCCAGGAAGATCCCACATGCCATGGAGTGGCTGGGCCCATGAGCCATGGCCGCTGAGCCTGTGCGTCCGGAGCCTGTGCTCCGCAACGGGAGAGGCCACAACAGTGAGAGGCCCACGTAGCGCAAAAAAAAAGAAAAAGAAAAAAGAAAAGAAAGCTGCAGTAGCAATTCTCATATCAGAGAAAATAGATTTTAAAATAAAGACTATTAGAAGAGACAAAGAAGGACACTACATAATGATCAAGGGATCGATCCAAGAAGAAGATATAACAATTGTAAATATTTATGCACCCAACATAGGAGCACCTCAATACATAAGGCAAATACTAACAGCCATAAAAGGGGAAATCGACAGTAACACATTCATAGTAGGGGACTTTAACACCCCACTTTCACCAATGGACAGATCATCCAAAATGAAAATAAATAAGGAAACACAAGCTTTAAATGATACATTAAACAAGATGGACTTAATTGATATTTATAGGACATTTCATCCAAAAACAACAGAATACACATTTTTCTCCAGTGCTCATGGAACATTCTCCAGGATAGATCATATCTTGGGTCACAAATCAAGCCTTGGTAAATTTAAGAAAATTGAAATTGTATCAAGTATCTTTTCCGACCACAATGCTATGAGACTAGATATCAATTACAGGAAAAGATCTGTAAAAAATACAAACACATGGAGGCTAAACAATACACTACTTAATAACGAAGTGATCACTAAAGAAATCAAAGAGGAAATCAAAAAATACATAGAAACAAATGACAATGGAGACAGGACGACCCAAAACCTATGGGATGCAGCAAAAGCAGTTCTAAGAGGGAAGTTTATAGCCATACAATCCTACCTTAAGAAACAGGAAACATCTCGAATAAACAACCTAACCTTTCACCTAAAGCAATTAGAGAAAGAAGAAAAAAAACACCCCAAAGTTCGCAGAAGGAAAGAAATCATAAAAATCAGAACAGAAATAAATGAAAAAGAAATGAAGGAAACAATAGCAAAGATCAATAAAACTAAAAGAATCCTAAAGATGCTACCGAAAAACTACTAGAGCTAATCAATGGATTTGGTAAAGTAGCAGGATACAAAATTAATGCACAGAAATCTCTGGCATTCCTGTACACTAATGATGAAAAATCTGAAAGTGAAATCAAGAAAACACTCCCATTTACCATTGCAACAAAAAGAATAAAATATCTAGGAATAAACCTACCTAAAGAGAAAAAAGACCTGTATGCAGAAAACTATAAGACACTGATGAAAGAAATTAAAGATGATACAAATAGATGGAGAGATACACCATGTTCCTGGATTGGAAGAATCAATATTGTGAAAATGACTCCACTACCCAAAGCAATCTACCAATTCAATGCAATCCCTATGAAACTACCACTGGCATTTTTCACAGAACTAGAACAAAAAATTTCACAATTTGTATAGAAACGCAAAAGACGCCAAATAGCCAAAGCAATCTTGAGAACAAAAAACGGAGCTGGAGAAATCAGACTCCCTGACTTCAGACTATACTACAAAGCTACAGTAATCAAGACAGTATGGTACTGGCACAAAAACAGAAAGATCGATCAATGGAACAGGATAGAAAGCCCAGAGATAAACCCACGCACATATGGTCACCTTATGTTTGATAAAGGAGGCAGGAATATACAGTGGAGAAAGGACAGCCTCTTCAATAAGTGGTGCTAGGAAAACTGGACAGGGACATGTAAAAGTATGAGATTAGATCATTCCCTAACACCATACACAAAAATAAGCTCAAAATGGATTAAAGACCTAAATGTAAGGCCAGAAACTATCAAACTCTTAGAGGAAAACATAGGCAGAACACTCTATGACATAAATCACAGAAAGATCCTTTTTGACCAACCTCCTAGAGAAATGGAAATAAAAACAAAAATAAACACATGGGACCTAATGAAACTTAAAAGCTTTTTCAAAGCAAAGGAAACCATAAACAAGACCAAAAGACAACACTCAGAATGGGAGAAAATATTTGCAAATGAAGCAACTGACAAAGGATTAATCTCCAAAATTTATAAGCAGCTCATGCAGCTCAATATCAAAAAACAAACAACCCAATCAAAAAATGGGCAGAAGACCTAAATAGACATTTCTCCAAAGAAGACATACAGATGGCCAAGAGGCACATGAAAAGATGCTCAACATCACTAATTATTAGAGAAATGCAAATCAAAACTACAATGAGGTATCATCTCACACCAGTCAGAATGGCCATCATCAAAAAATCTAGAAACAATAAATGCTGGAGAGGGTGTGGAGAAAAGGGAACACTCTTGCACTGCTGGTGGGAATGTGAATTGGTACAGCCACTATGGAGAACAGTATGGAGATTCCTTAAAAAACTACAAATAGAACTATCATATGACCCAGCAATCCCACTACTGAGCATATACCCTGAGAAAACCATAATTCAAAAAGAGTCATGTACCAAAATGTTCATAGCAGCTCTATTTACAATAGCCCAGAGATGGAAACAACCTAAGTGTCCATCATCGGATGAATAGATAAAGAAGATGTGGCACATATATACAATGGAATAATACTCAGCCATAAAAAGAAACGAAATTGAGCTATTTTTAATGAGGTGGATAGACCTAGAGTCTGTCATACAGAGCAAAGTATGTCAGAAAGAGAAAGACAAATACCGTATGCTAACACATATATATGGAATTTAAGAAAAAAAAAGTCATGAAGAAACTAGGGGTAAAACAGGAATAAAGACACAGACCTACTTGAGAATGGACTTGAGGACTTGAGGATATGGGGGGCGTAGGAAAGGTAAGCTGTGACAAAGTGAGAGAGAGGCATGGACATATATACACTACCAAACGTAAGGTAGATAGTGGGAAGCAGCCGCATAGCACAGGGAGATCAGCTCGGTGCTTTGTGACCGCCTGGAGGGGTGGGATAGGAAGGGTGGGAGGGAGGGAGACACAGTAGGGAAGAGATATGGGAACATATGTATATGTATAACTGATTCACTTTGTTATAAAGCAGAAACTAACACAGCATTGTAAAGCAATTATACTCCAATAAAGATGTAAAAAAAAAAAAAACTCACAGCAAATCTTAGCTATCTACTAAGAAAAGAGAGATTCAGATTTTGCCAAAGATTAACCAGTGGAGCCAGGGTCTGGATCAGAACTGTCTGATTTCAAGTTCATGCTCTTTAAATGCAATGTAATGGTGTTCTTTTTCATTGGTTCCTAACTAGCCAGTGACTTGGGATCATTCCTGTGAAGGTGGAAGGGCTTATCTAATCCCTGTGCCCACCTCTGCAGCTCCTTTGCGTGGAAGGGGGCTTAGTTATGGTCCCATACAGATCCATGGGGACTCCAGAAACTGATAGACTGCAGAGCAGGAAGAAGCCTGTGATGTCATTCAATCCATCCCCTGCTTTATCAATGAAGAATGAGTTACTTGCACAAGGTCACACAGGAAGAGGGGAGCAGTACTGAATCTGTTCTCTACCCAGCACTGCCTTAAGCCAGAAAAAAATCTGAAATTTGCTAGTTGATCTGATTTATTTAGCAAATTCTTTAGCAGACTTAAGCCATTTATACAAAATCAGGAGATTAATCGTTGTTAATCAAACACAGTCTGACACCGTACAAAATAGCTGAGGGTAGGTCTGTCATGCAAACATCCTCCAACTTTAATTACCAAATGGCTGGAATGATGGCCAGCCCCTCGCATTTATCACAAGAAATATGAAACTTCTTAGATAATGTATTTTCTATGCCAATGTTTTGAACAATAAGAAGAAAGGGAAAAGGTAATCTGTTCTTGTCACAGGAATTTTTACATAAAAAAAGGAGAGACACATCAAATTTCTACATCCATCCTCCAGACCGTAAATGTGGTGTTTCTCCATAATAGCATCCACCTTCTCTCAATCACCAGCTCTGGGGCATAACCACCTGGCTGGCATCTAGGGCAAATGTACTCTGCCATGCTGGCTTTCTCTGTCCCAGAACACAGTCCGAGTTTCTTAAGAGGCAAAACATCAACAGAATTGAGACAGCAACGTGACGACAAGGCTGGTAATGACAGGTGTGACTTCATGAAAAGAGTCAAAGATCCAGTTCCAGACCCAACTCTGCCTCTTAGAAACAGTACAACCTTGGGCAGATTCCTTTAGCCTTCTAAAACTCAATTTCCCCGTCTTTAAAGCAGGAGAAATAATTGCCCGCATGACAGGCTGTGAGGCTTAAACAAGATGACTGTTGAGAAAATGCACAGCCCAGAGGCCAACATATAGTAGGGGCTTAAATCTTTTTTTAAACTGAAAGTGTATGGCAAATAATTTTCTTCCCTCTAAAATTGATCTGGTGGTAATCTATTCCTTCCCTTATTCATATACAAGTAAGGAAGGAATTGAGAATATCATGGGTTCTAGCATGGCCAATCTTTGTTCTGATGCTGCCACCTGCTGCTGGACAGCCAACATCCCATGCTACTATTTCAAGGGGGTGCCCTGAAATACATGGGGGAGTCTATTGGGTGCAACTAGACAAATCCCTCCCCAGCACACTTCCCTTCATCTCTATCCTTCAGATCTGGATCAAGGGCACACCTGACTTATCTGACCCCGGGGGTTACAGCCAAATTTCCTTGGCAGGAGGGACTTTGCAGACAGAGGATGACATTTTCCTAATAGTTCGCATTTTCCAACACTGGGAACATGAGGACAGCCCTGGGCTGAGCCACACCGAAGTCAAAAACTAGTACGCATAGCACGGGGAGATCACCTCGGTGCTTTATGACCACCTAGAGGGGTGGGATAGGGAGGGTGGGAGGGAGGCTCAAGAGGGAGGGGATGGGGGATATACGTATACATATAGCTGATTCGCTTTGTTATACAGCAGAAACTAACACAACATTGTAAAGCAATTATACTCCAATGAAGATGTTAAAAAAAAAGTAGTATGCAGCCTGCAGACGTGTTTCACTGAAACTACATAATGTTGGCCTATTATATGTTTCATAAAATTCAAATTATCCACCAATGCTTAAATATCGGATTTCACCTGAAAATGTGAACTTTCAGATTGTTAAAAAAATCTAAGGGTATGGCAACACGGGACCCACAGTTAGCAGGAGCTGAGTAGCAAACGTCCCTTTAGCCTGGAGCATTACCTCCAAGTCCCACTGCATCTCCTGCTTGGCCTGCCTCACTTAGTAAGGGTACCTTGTTGACCCCTGGCCCGGCTCTGCACAAACTGTCGTCTCCCTAATCTCAACCACAAACCCTGTAGAGAGTAGGATGGCTAAATAGAGTAGGATTGATTTACACTTTCAAGTAATAATAATTAGTAATTACCAAGCATTTAGTCTACGTCAGGCACAAAGAAGAGCATTTTGACCCTCACTTTCGAACTCAAAGATATTTTCATCCCATTGTGCATTTAGATCTGACATCCTTGCTCTATGTATTTGCTCTGTGCTCTGGGCCAAGAAATATAAAGTCACTAACACATCCAATTCATAATAAATATTACTTGCAGAAATAATTATCCAAAACAAAAATTGCAATGGCAAAAGCTTCAAACAGGAAAATCTATTATTGATTTTTAAATGACTAAAAGAATCACATCTTTTAGGTATTACTGAAAACAGTAAAATTTGAACTCAAAATTTTGATCTGATAATTTGATCCAGGGGAATTGTACTTATGAAAAGTAATGGCCTTGGAAATTCCCCAGCAGTCCAGCAGTTAAGACTCAGAGCTTGGACTTCCCTGGTGGCCCAGTGGTTAAGAATCCACCTGGCAATGCAGGGGACACAGGTTCGAGCCCTGGTCTGGGAAGATCCCACATGCTGCAGAGCAACTAAGCCCATGTGCCACAACTACTGAGGCTGCGCTCTAGAGCCTGTGAGCCACAACTACTGAGCCTGCATGCCACAACTACTGAAGCCTGTACACCTCGAGCCTGTGATCTGCAACAAGAGAAGCTGCTACAATGAGAAGCCCGTGCACCACAACAAAGAGTATGCCCCGCTCACCGCAATTAGAGGAAGCCTGGGTGCAGCAACAAAGATGCAATGCAGACAAAAATAAATAAATAAATAAATTTAGGGAAAAAAAAAAAAGACTCAGTGCTTTCATTGCCAGGGCCCTGGTTCCATCCCTGGTGGGGGAACTAAGATCCCACAAGCCTTGCAGTGCGGCCAAAACAAAAGAAAAACAAACAAACAAAAAGTTATGGCCAAAAAGAAAACTCACAGTAGCAAAAGTTATAACCAGTCAAGCTCGGTAGGAAAAAAATGGCTAATTAGTTGAGTCTTTGTTGAAAAATATATATGAAAAAAAAAATTGACCTTCATACAAATAATTTCAGTAAAATAAAAATTTTAATTGGAAAAAGAAGTAAATATATTGCACAGAAAATTGTTGATGACATTATATTTGGTTTACTAACTTCCCCTCTCTATGCAATACCACAGAAAACTCATGTCAATAACCTAGCATGAATCTGACCATGTATTTCTCCATATTTATATAATCTCACACCTTCATATTCAGAGTGGGGGAAGTTTTTCATTGTTTCTCTTACAAAAATTGAATCATATTATCTTTTCTTGACTTTTTTTAAAAAATAGTTATTTATTTATTTTTTGACTGCATGGGGTCTTTTTTTAAAAAGATTTTTAGAAATCCCATGTAATGTCTGAAACATTTATATTAACATATTTTCATACAAATAACCCAAAGAAAGTTTAGTATTAGTTGGTTTTTTGTTTGTTTTTTTATACTGCAGGTTCTTATTAGTCATCAGTTTTATACCCATCAGTGTATACATGTCAATCCCAATCGCCCAATTCAGCTCACCACCATCCCCACCCACTGCCACTTTCCCTCCTTGGTGCATGGGGTCTTTGTTGTGGCACGCGGGATCTTTCGCTGCGGTGTGCGGGCTCAGTAGTTGCACCCGAGGCATGTGGGATCTTAGTTCCCCGACCAGGGACCGAACCAGCGTCCCCTGCATTGCAGATGGATTCTTAACCACTGGACCTCCAGGGAAGTTTTCTCTTATAAAAATTGAATCATATTATCTACATTTCCTGGCACCTTGTTTTTCTCACTTAACAATATCTTAGTCTTGCAGTGCACTCGTCAGTCCGCCGGCTCTGTCTCTTGCTTCCACGGTGTTTGCCCAGATTAGACCCAGCAACGCCCCTTCCTCCAGCCTGCAACCACCCTCCAACCCTTTTTCCAGTCACAACCTCGGGAACCAGCCACTCAGCTATCCTCGGCCTCCGGGACCAGCTAACACCATTTTCTGAGCTTAGCTCCTTATTACCCGTTAACATGAGCTCGCAAATTCGTCAGAATTTTTCCCCTGGGGTGGAGGCCGCTGTCCATCGCCTGGCCAACGTGCCCCTGCGGGCCTTCCACACTTACGTCTCTCTGGACTTCTATTTTGACCGTGACAATGTGGCTCTGGAGGGCATGGGCCACTTTTTCCATGAATTGACAGAGAAGCACGAGGGTGCTGAGCGTCTCTTGAAAATGCAAAACCAGTGCGGCTGCCACGCCCTTTTCCAGGACGGGCAGAAGCCATAGCAAGATGAGTGGGGTAAAACCCAGGACGCTGTGGAAGCCGCCGTTCTCAGGGAGAAGAGCCTGAACCTGAACCTGAACTAGGCCCCTCTGGATCTGCATGCCGTGGGTTCTGCCCGTGCAGACCCCCACCTCTGTGACTTCCTGGAGAGCCACTTCCTAGATTAGCAGGTAAAAGCCATCAAGAAGATAGGCGATCACCTGACCAACCTCCACAGGCTGGCTGGTCCCCAGGCTGGGCTGGACGAATATCTCTTTGAAAGGCTCGCCCTCAATCGTGACTAGCGAGCCTCTGGAGGCCAGCAGCCTCTGAGGAGCCCCTCTGGAGTCAGGGCTTTTGCCTTCAGCCCCGTCTCTGCAGCTTCTCACAGCTTTTTAACCGCCCTGGAGCCCTCTCCCAAGCCTTGGACCAAATGGGAAAAATAAAGCTTTCTGTAGCCAAGAAAAAAGAGAGAGAGAGAGAGAGAACAAAAAAGCACAGTATCTTAACAGAAATCCTTTCAAATCAGGATGGGTTCATTTGTATAAAAGAAAGTCTTCAAGAGGAAATGCTAGGTTGAAGAAAAGATATATTTTTATTTTTAGAAGAAGTTGCCAGATCTTTTTCCAAAAGGACTGAAATAATTCATATTTCCTTTGGCAAAGTATGCAAGTACCTTTTTCTCTACACCTCACCACCAGTAGTTGGCACTACTGTTTCTTTCTAACAATCAGGTAGAGGTAATGAATAACCTCATTATTACTTTAATTTGCATTTCTCTAACTACTAATGAATTTGAGCACCTTTTCGTATGTTTACTGGCAACTGAATTTGCTCTTCCATAAAATGTCTATTTATATGACTGGTCCATTTTTTTTTGAGATAGTTCATCTTTTGCTTGCCTTGTGTAAGAGTTCTTGGTATATTTCGTAACAAACCTTCTACCTGTCACTTGCATTACAATTATTTTTTCCAAATTTGTCATTTGTCTATTGACTTTGTCCATGATATCTTCGCCATACAAGAGTGTGAATTTTTATATAGTTAAATATGATTAAGCTTCTGCTTAAAAGGGTCTTTCTTCATCACTAGCAATTCTCATAAAATCCAGGAATGTAGTCTCCCAGAATATCTTGCAAGATATTATAGTTTAATTTTTTTATATTTAGTTTTTACATCTATCTTTAATTATCTATCTATAAAGATAGATATAAAAACTATTTATTTATTTATTTTACTTATTTTATGTTATTTTATTTTTTATCCAAAATGTGTTTATTAGGATGGTTTCCCATTCATCTTGATTCTGGGGGCTTTTAGTGCTGCTTCATACATAAGATAGGGGTCCAAGTTTTTCTTCCAAATGGAAAGCCAGCTTTGCCAGGATCATTCATTATAAAATGTATCCTTTTCCCACATAACTAAACTATCAATTTTCTAATACAGATGATGCTTATACATTTCAGGATCTATTTCCAGATTATTTATTTTATTCTACTAATAGGTAACTAATTCTAGTTACCTATTCCTATGCCAATACAACATTTAATTTATAGTATGTTCTGACATCTTGTAAATCCTCTCTCACTAGTCTTTTTATCATATTTTTCTGCACCATCTTTGGGCATTTATTTTTCTATATAAACTTTAATATTATTTTATTGAATCCTCCTCACTCCAAAGCCACTGGAATCCTAATTGCATTAAAAAATGCATTAAATTCATATATTAATTTTGGAAGAATTAGCCATTTTAATATTGTCTTCCTATCCAAAAACATGGTATTTCTATTTGTTTATATCTTGTTTTGTGTCCCTCTATAAGACACACAACTTCTAATGAATTATTTGCTTCATATAAGTCCTATGCCTTTCTTGTTAAATTTCTTTTTATTTTATACATTTGTTGTTATTATTTTTTTAACATTTCCATTTGTAGCTGTTTATTTTTATAATAGATAAAAATTGCTGATTTTTATATATTTATCTTGCAGCTAGACAGCTAACCAAATTATCTTATTAATTCTAAGAAGTTTTTTACTACAACTTCCTGGATTTTCCATGTATATAATCATATGGTCAGAAAAAGAGATTGTTCTTCTCCTCTTTCCCAGTATTTTTACAGATTATTTTATCTGTTTATTATATTTGCAAGAACCTCCAACACAATGTTAAATAATAATGGGGAGAGTAGGCATTCCTGTCTAGTTCTTGGTTTGAACTGAAATGGTTTTACTATTTTACCATTTAGGATAATATTTGCTGTTCATTTCTGGTAAATAAACTATATTTTATTCAGAGTATTTTTTAGGAATAGTTGATAAATTTTCAAATGTCTTTTCAATTGATAAGTTGATTTTTTTTCTTTAACTTGTTGATTAATGGATTATGGTGATAGATTTCCAGTACTGAACTATATTTGCATTCTTGGAATAAACTGTACTTGTTTTACTACTCTTAGATACATTAATAGAATCTATTTGCTAATATTTTAGAAATTTTGCATCTACATTCATACGTGATCATTGTCTATGACCTACACTAGTTTATAAAACATTTGAACTATGTATGCTTTAAAAATAAGGGAAAAATCTCAATTGTGAATCTGTCTGGTCCTGTTGCCTTCTTCAACCTTAGCTTTTTAATCGCTTTTCCAACATCATGTTTGGTAATTGGTACATTTATATTTTTCACTTCAGTTTATTCCTTTGGGGGATTTATATGTACAGTTATTTTAATCTCCATCATTTCCAATTTTACATACTTTTTCGTCTCTTTTTTCTTTAATCTTAGAACCAGGGTTTGAACTCAAGTCTTTCTGCTTCCAGCCTGAGTCCTCATGCCACGGCTCCAAACTATGCCCTTAGAGGTTAATTAAGGCTGAATCCATAAATGTAAATTATTTTGACCTGTTTGATTAAAACAATCAGTCAATTGCAAAAGTTAGATTTATACAAAATTTAAATTATTCTAATTTTTACTTAAGATAGCTATCTTGGCATAAGCAGAATCATCAATAACATGGTCATGCCTGGCAAGATCTCAGGGAATTTGAATTGTCTTCATTTAGCAAGGAGACTCGTTGTTTCCTTCATCCTAAAACTAGCTTTAGACTAGCACCAATAATTTCCATAGAAGAAAGTGAAACCCACTTTATCTGAGACTATGATTACTATTTAATTCTTGAAAATGTTCAAACTAACATGAAATTTCATTCACTTTAATAAAATACTACCTATTTAGGACAAAGCCTTACTGTTATCTCCAGGGATATATTAATATCATTAAAAAGAACATACGGTTGAGAAAGTTGCATGTACATTCATAATTTTGTTCCCTTCTGAATATGAGAGACTATTTAATTAAGATTATTACTATCTTTAAAGCTTTTTCTCAAAGGGAATGTTCTTCATTCTAAGCTACATATCTTCTTTGGGGGGAAAAAAAGGAATTTTAAAAGAAATCCTGAAATTCTCTGAGTGCATATGCTCTGGTTATACCCAAAGGAGGACTTCGTTTCTCCTTCCCTCATTATATTTCTGTAGTATAATATAAATCAGGGTTGCTTGCATGTGCTTGCTTGCTTTCTCTCTCAGTGACAATGTTTTTCATGAGCCAACTGGAGAGATAAACCAATTCTTCATATAATCCAGGCAAAAACAAAAGAAAAGAGTGGGGGGCCAGGCAGGAGGGTACAGAAAAGTCCACCCTCTGGACTTGGACATTGCCACACGTTATTGCTCAGACATCCGTTTTGCTTTGTCCTCAGTATAAACATTTTCTCTGCCTTCACGGTCAATCTACTTCAATTAGTCCCATGCTCTTCTGTTACCCTTCCACCACAGAGTTCCACTTCCTGACTTCTATTGTCCTATGTATAATCTGGTCTCTGCTGAAACTGTTCTTCCAAAGGCCACCTTCCCTGTGGCAAGTGGAACTGTGCCCCACCACCCCCAGAAAAATTCATATGTTGCAGTTCTCACCCCCAGTATCTCACTATGTGACCTTATTTGGAAATAGGGTTCTTGTAGATATAGTTAGCTAAGGTGAGGTCATCCTGGAGTAGGGTGGGCCCTAATCTAATATGACTGGCGTCCTGATAAAAAGGAGAAATTTGGACACAGGCATGCACACAGAGAGAACGCCATCTGATGACCAAAGCAGAGATTGGGGTGTTGTGTCTACAAGCCAAGGAATGGCAAGATTGCCAGCAAATCACCAGAAGCTAAGGGAGAGGCATGTAACAGATTCTTTCTCATACCCTCAGAAGGAACCAACCCTGCCAACACCTTGATCTTGGCCTTCTAGACACCAGAATTGTGATTCTATACATTTCTGTTGTTTAAGCCACCCAATTTGCAGTACTGTCATAGAAGCCCTAGCAAATTAATACTTTCTTCTTCCAAATTTAATGGTGTTGGGCTTCCCTGGTGGCGCAGTGGTTTAGAATCTGCCTGCCAATGCAGGGGACACAGGTTCAAGCTCTGGTCCGGGAAGATCCCCCATGCCACAGAGCAACTAAGCCCATTTGCCACAGCTACTGAGCCTGTTCTCTAGAGCCCACGAGCCACAACTACTGAGCCCACGTGCCACAACTACTGAAGCCTGCACGCCTAGAGCCCATGCTCCTCAACAAGAGAAGCCACTGCAATGAGAAGCCCGCACACTGCAAAGAAGAGTAACCCCTGCTCACCGCAGCTAGAGAAAGCCCACATGCAGCAATGAAGACCCAAAGCTGCCAAAAATAAATAAATAAAATAAAATAATATATTTAATGGTGTTTTCTCTTTACTCATCTACATTAACTTCTCATTTCAATTGATAACAGTGGCCACCAAGTCCTTGTGAAACTCTCTCCTTATGTTACAAAATCATTATCCATTGATCTGCCATTGTTTCTTCCTATCTTCTTCTCTGACTTCTCTTCCCCCACCCCCCAAAAAATGTCAGTGCCCCCAACTGTCTGTCCACACTCATTCTCATTATTAATGGTAATAAATTTTTTGAAATATCTAGCTTTTATTGAACATATGCCAGGTACCATTCTAAATATTTTACATATATCATCTTATTTAATCCTCACATCTCCTCCAAGGAAAATGCTATTTTCTATCCCATTTTACAGATGAGTAGACTGAGGCTTTGAGAGGTTAAGTAGCTTGCCCAAGGTCACACAAAAATTATGTGGCAGAGCTAGGTTTCAAACTCAGGTCTCTCTGACCCCAGAGTACAGAGTTGTTTTCACACTGGTTCTCATTCTTTCTCCATAAAGAATAGACCTCCCTCCTTCCTCTGAAATCTTATGGAATTCTACTGCTTTGTTTTCTGTTCAATACAGACGATCTTGTATTCTACATCTCCAGAGCCATTTCCCTCCCATACTCTAAAGTCTGAACTTCCACCTCAAACTCCTCTTGTCCAAAACTGAACTCCTCCCATTTCCTTCCAAATATGCTTTGCCTTCTGTACCCGCTATTGGTTCCACAATCTTCTCAGCCACCCATGCTTGGAAACTTCATAGTATTTTTTTTTAAATATTTATTTATTTATTTATTTGGCTGCACTGGGTCTTAGTTGTGGCACGCAAGATGTTTAGTTGCGGCATGCGGGATCTAGTTCCCTGACCAGGGATCAAACCCGGGCCCCCTGCGTTGGGAAGGTAGAGTCTTAACCGCTGGACCACCAGGGAAGTCCCCATAGTATTTTTGATTCATGTCTGTCCCATGTTTCTTTTTATAATCAGTTGCAAAGTTGTGCTTATTCTACCCAAAACTTCTGTCCAGGTTGCCCACTCCTCTCCATCCCACCAGCCTGAACTAACCTAACAACTGCATAATGTCCTCCACATCCCATCCTTTCCATCCTCCTGTCCTACATTCTACATCCAGCTCCTCTTAAAACACTCATCTCATCAGGTTGCTCTGCTGTTGCACTGCTCACTGCCTGCAGAATAAGGTCCAAACTTCTTACACAGACCATAACGACCCCTATGGTCTAGTTTCCATCTATCTTTCCAATCTCTTTTGTGCACCAAACAAAACTTGTGACAGTTCTATACACACCCAGGCTATCCTGCGACACTTCCACCTGGCATGTTCCATCTCTAATCCTTTAAGTTTAGTGCAAATTTCTTGCTCTAAAATTCAGCTTCAGATCTTTCACTGGCTGTTGAATAGTTGTCCCTCCTCTGAACTCACTTTACAGTTTATTTATATTTATCTTGAATCATTATCACTTTCCACCCTCTATTTCAGTTATTGATCTAGAGGTCTGATATCCCCCACCAGACTATGAGTTCCTAAATAGCAGGGACCGTGATTAATCTTAGGATTTTCCACAGCATTTAACTCAGTATTTAGCATATGGTAGGTATTCGGTAGGTAATCACTGGCTTAGTTTTTAAAGTCTCTATGTAAATGAATGTATTAACCAAACTGACTCTTAGACTGTTTGAAATTCACAGAGCTCAGAGCAGCTAAAGCCTGAAAGTATATTAAAATCACCAGGAGAAGTTGCTCACCTTGGTCCCCTTCCGATCCAGTCTGCTTTGTGTTCCTCTGGAACACTCCAGGCTAAACCATGTCACTGGCCCCAAAGCCCTTTCCTCACCATTCCCACCACACCTTGGAAGTTCATAACATGTCATTATCCTTCTTCATGTCTCAAAGTCTACAAGATGCTAGGTAGATGCCTAAACCCCTTTGCAGTGATAGCAAGACAACTGGCGTCAAAGTGCTTTGAACTCAGCAGGACCCATTTACCCTGTTGTTATGAGCATCCCTCTGCCAAGAGGCTGCCTCTTAGAGGCTTCTGCAAGTCGTTGAAGCCTGGTTGTTTAGCAAGTCCATGGGAAAGATTGGAGAAAAACTTCAAAGTTTTCATTTCCAATCCCAAGACATGGGAAGGCTGGGTAATCTCAACTGACCTTTCACCTGGGTGTACAGCCAGGGAGAGTCCCAGGGCCCAGTGAGAAACAAGAGCTTATCTTGTCTCTGCAGATTTGAGAATCATGGGGTGAGAGTTATGTGAATGGCAAAGTTTCCAGGCAGGACAGAGAAAAAGCTAAATCGGAGGATCAGAGAATCAGAGCTGGTAGTTTGAATTTTTAACCAGATCTGGTTACTGTCCCCAAGGCAAGCGGTCAAGAAACTATCAGAAATCCTATACTAGCTCCACAATATTATTATATAGTGTCATTGTTAATATTCACATGGTTAATAAAAACATGTAGTTTATTGAGCACATGCTGTATACTAGGCATGTACTTTATTCTCTATATTTTATACAAATTGGCCCTCATGCTGCCTCTGTGAAGATTTATGACTATTAGGAAACTAAGGTTCAGAAAAATAAGTAATGTCCCAAGGTCACACAGCTTCTAAGGGACAGACATTCCAAGGCAGAGTGGAAAGCAAGAGCAAAGACACAGAGATGAGGAAAAGCAAAGTATTCAGAGACCTGCAAATAGTTGGGTGCTCCTGGAGAATAGAGCATGAGAAGACCATGGAGAGAGGAGTTGCCCTTGTATTCTATGTTAGGCAAATGACTATCTTGCAGATAATTGGGAGCCTTTGAAGAGTTTCAAGCAGGAGAGTAACACATGAGACTTGTGATTTGAAAACTGAGATGGAGAATGGAGTGGAGGGGACAGCTGGAATGCAGGGAGATCAGCTGGAAAACTGTGCAAGTAATCCTGGAAAGAGGTGATGACACCTTTGCACCTTCTCTATCTCTTGGATGATGGAGGGAAAGAGAACAGAGAAATACTTGGAAGATAAATCAGTAGCCTTGGGAAAGTATTGCATAAGGTTTCAGCTGATAACATCTCCAACCTCTTCAACTGCGCCTCAGACTCTATGAAAAATGCCTTTGGTAGTTTGAAAGGGATCACACTGAATCTGTAGATTGCTTTGGGTAGTATAGTCGTTTTCACAATGTTGATTCTTCCAATCCAAGAACATGGTATATCTCTCCATCTGTATCATCTTTAATTTCTTTCACCAGTGTCTTATAGTTCTCTGCCTAGAGGTCTTTTGTCTCCTTAAGTAGGTTTAGTCCTAGGTATTTTATTCTTTTTGTTGCAATGATAAATGGGAGTGTTTTCTTTATTCTGCTCTGCGGTAGTTACTTCCACTATTTTATCTTCCAGGTCACTTATTCATTCTTCTGCCTCAGTTATTCTGCTATTGATCCCTTCTAGAGAATTTTTAATTGCATTTATTGTGTTGTTCATCACTGTTTGTTTGCTCTTTAGTTCCTCTAGGTCCTTATTAAACATTTGTTGTATTTTTTCCATTCTATTTCCAAGATTTTGGATCATCTTTACTATCATTACTCTGAATTCTTTTTCAGGTAGACTGCCTATTTTCTCCTCATCTTTTTGGTCTGGAGGGTTTTTACCTTGCTCCTTCATCTGCTGCATGTTTCTCTCTCTTCTCATTTTGCTTAACTTACTGTGTAGGGGGCAACCTTTTCCCAGCCGGCAAGTTCATAGTTCCCATTGTTTTTGTTGTCTGCCCCCAGTGGGTAAGTTTGGTTCAGTGGGTTGTTTAGGCTTCCTGGTGGAGGGGACTGGTGCCTGTATTCTGGTGAATGAGGCTGGATCTTGTCTTTTTGGTGAGCAGGATCGCATCCGGTGGTGTGTTTTGGGGTGTTTGTGAACTTATGATTTAGGCAGTACATGGCACATTCTACGCCTATTACCTTCACACCTTTTTTGCCCCATGCTTCTCTGGTTTTTTCTACTGTGGTTCTGTGATGATGCTGATCCATGGGGCAATTTATAGGGGAAGATACAGCTTTGTCAGAAGGAAAAGATATCCTCCTCTCCAAATGCTATTTAGCAAGCCTTTGCCGGCAAAATAAACAGAAGGGATAAGACCTGTCTGTCACAGGGAAGAGGGGCTTCTGAGGGTGTAGCATTGTTCTTGTTTTGGGCTTACACATTGGCCAATCATCCATGCAGCATAGAAGGAGAGTGTGGGTGCCACTGTTCAGTGTTTACGGCACATGCACACATAACCAAGTACGCCCACCTTAAGTATTCTTCGCTGATTGTAGCTTTTCACTTTTCACATATACCAAGGGACTCAAAGGTTATGTGGATAAGTGGAAATCCAGGCAGAGTAAGCATTTCTACCTTGGAATGACTGTAGAGGAAAAGAAAAGGAAAAGGAAAGACCCACAACTTTATCTCTTTCACAAGCTTCACTTCAAATGAGGTTTGACAACTAAAGTCATCATTAAAATTTTGGAAATTAGTGTTTACCATAATCAGAGAGTTGTTTCTAAATTGTATGAAGAGCCAAAAAATCTGACAAGTAATACGTTCTACAAATTGAAAGTGCTTGGGCTTCCCTGGTGGCGCAGTGGTTGAGAGTCCGCCTGTTGATACAGGGGACACGGGTTCGTGCCCTGGTCCAGGAAGATCCCACATGCCGCGGAGCAGCTGGGCCCGTGAGCCATGGCCGCTGAGCCTGCGCGTCCGGAGCCTGTGCTCCGCAACGGGAGAGGCCACACCAGTGAGAGGCCCACGTACCGCGAAAAAAAAAAAAATGGAAAGTGCTTTAGTCAGTTTTCCAGTGAGCTCACAAAAGGAACATTTGTGCCCACCTCTAATGTGCTTTCGTGTTTATGAATGAGAACAGAAAAATATTGTATATTATGGAAAACATAAAAACCATATTTAAGGGACTTCCCTGGTGGTACAGTGGTTAAGAATCCACCTGCCAATGCAGGGGACACAGGTTCGAGCCCTGGTCCAGGAAGATCCCACATGCCGTGGAGCAACTAAGCTTGTGTGCCACAACTACTGAGCCTGTGTGCCACAACCTGAAGCCCGTGTGCCTAGAGCCTGTGCTCCACAGCAAGAGAAGCCACTGCAGTGAGAAGCCCAAGCACTGCAGTGAAGAGTAGCTCCTATTTACCACAACTAGAGAAAGCCTGTGCACAGCAACGAAGACCAGCGCAGCCATAAATAAATAAATAAATTTATTTTTTTAAAAAAACATATTTAAAAAAATAATAACTTTCCAAAAACAGTTAAGACTATATGTGATGATATATCTACTCTCACATTTGTCAAGGTAGCTGTAAAATATTGTTCATTATAACACATGAATAATGTACATATAATATTTAAGATCCCACATTCCCAAACAGTGAGCTTTAAAGAAATATTTGGAGTAACATAAATTTTACTGCTTAAACAGCAGCAAAAAAAAAGCCTAGGCAATGTAATCAGCAATTTAAGCAGCCATCTATTTGTCTAAAAGTGCTCATATTTTTAAACTGCATAATGCTTTCGAATAAGCACAGTATTTAATTCGATAGCTAAGGATCAAACTCTGAGTTTTGTTTAAATAACTATTTCTCATATGGTAAAGAAACCTAAACCCAGGCTGTCTACAAGACACCAAAATTTTTAGAGAAAAATAAAATAAAATATGGTGATTTTTATAAAAATCCCTCCTTGTAAATCAAAAATGAACAAATTTTTTTACTATTCACTTAATTGTTTCCTAGAAATAAACATTCACACTGAGGATTATTACTTAAAAAAAAACACACAACTTTTTTTCTGGAACAGTAGACAACTAACATTACTATTTTCTATTCTTACTGAAAATGGAGTTCAGTTGACATTGCTTTATCTAGATTTGCTGATAACTCAACGTTAACATCCCAAGAAATTGTTGTTTCCCTAGTTCTCCAACCCATTTTCTTCCAATTAAAACAATAACAACAAAAACCATTCTAAAATTCAAAATTATATATGTATGTACTTGTACTATATATGTATATATATATGTATGTATATGTATGTGTGTATATCATGCTAGGAATTTTTTGTTTTCATAGTACAAATATCACAAAGATAAAAGCTGAAAAACTCTGCTTTGTATTTTGGATTAGCTCATATTCCTGAGTAATTTCTGGGTTTAAACATTTCTCTTTATCTCTGTTTTTATTCTCACTAAAGGCTCTTCAGGAATAAAAATACTCACTTTTCTTTTTTTTCAATTTATTTTTGGCTGCATTGGGTCTTCGTGGCTGCACGCGGGCTTTCTCTAGTTGCGGTGAGTGGGGGCTACTTTTCGTTGCAGTGCACAGGTTTCTTATTGTGGTGGCTTCTTTTGCCACCGAGCACGGGCTCTAGGTGTGCAGGCTTCCATAGTTGTGGCTTGCAGGCTCTAGAGTGCAGGCTCAGTAGTGGCACACAAGCTTAGTTGCTCTGTGGCATGTGGGATCTTCCTGGACCAGGGTTCAAACCTGTGTCCCCTGTATTGGCAGATGGATTCTTAACCACTGTGCCACCAGGGAAGTCCCCAAAATTCTCACTTTTTAAGAAAAAGAATGAAGTCAATTTTGTCTGAATATATTTTATCTCATCTGTTTCTTGCAACTTGTTGCAAACACATTTTCCCATCTGGCTATAATTGCTAAGGACTTTAATCATTATACCTAAGTCTTCATTATTGTCTTCTTTAAGGCTCACAGTCTCCAGAACATTTTTAGGAGTCATATGAACTCCATCGTTAGCATCTAACATGTTACAAAATACACTCCCAGGTCGTCCTTTTAGCCAAGACTTGTTTCTTCTAGTCAAACTCAAATCCAGAGGCTATCTATCTAAACCTACTTTCTTTCTTTCTGAAGAGCAAGGAGATAACTCTGGCTGCAGAACTAAAGAAATCTTCAGTCTGACTGGTCTTCTCTTGGGTGCCCACATGGCTTCTTATTCTCTTAGAGGATCTTAGGTTCCTCTGGGTCTGGTAGCTGTACTCTTGAACTGTTTCTCCATGTAAAGATCTTTGCCCAATTTCTATAGAATCACAAAATGCTGACCCCCTTCCCCACTTTTATCTCTGACATGCTTAGGAGTTGTTAAGGACAAATAACTACAGTGACTACTGGGGACAAGTCCAAAAAATTTTTTTAAGTCTTTTGAGTTAGAAAAATCTCTTGACTGTGATCAAAACTGCTGCCTATATTTTCAGGGTTTGAGAAGCCTTCTTATCTTATCTTCTTATCTCCACCCAAAATTCATCTTCTGAGTTACATGTTTTCAATTCCAGCACAGATGGATTGGGTGACAAAGGAAGCTCTTTGTTATGAGGACAGCTGTTTATTTCAGGGATGGCAACTCCTAATACAAGGCCAACAATGATTTCCTTGTGTGCCTTTTCTGCTTTTGGGAATCTGCTAGGATCCCATCATCAAAACATTATGAAACAGTTTTAAGATCTTCACTGCAATTATCTCTAGAAGTACTGGCTACCTGGCGGTTACTGTCTTCCTCTGGACAGGCAAACATATAAACATTTACACAGCTCTTTTGGCCTTACCTTGATTTCACTTTCTGGGGGAGAGATGAGGTTTCTATGAAAGCTTTTACTAGTTATGTCTGACAATGAGTCTTGGCTAAGACTTTTAAAATGTGTTTTCTTCTTCTTTTTTTTCTTATCAACAACAGATAAGACTGAAGATGAAAGAGAAAAGGTTGGATGCTGATAAATATAATCTTTTATTGGTTTGATATTGCCTAGACCATTTTTGTCATATTTAGAATGTTTGTTTTTAGGAGTTTTACTCTTTTTACAAGACAAGGCATTGGAAATGTTAGAGATGTTTTTCAAAAAATTCAGATTTCCTGAATATAGCATCATATCTTCATTTTCCTTACACAGCTGAAGCTTATTTTGATGATTCATGGGATTCTTCCATGTCTTATTTGATTTTCTAGCTGTATCTTTTCTGTAATGATAACTCGTTCTGAATTTCGCCTTATAGTCACCGGTTATCACACTGGTGCTCACCTGGTTACAATTGACGAGACAAAATAAGATAGACAACAGTAAGCTCCATTCATCCATGTAATAAACATTTAAGTGGTCACTGTATGCACACAGACCTACACTAGGTATTATCTATGGTCATACCTCAAGGAGGTTTTTTAGAGAAGGGGAGATATAGGTCCTTGAAAAGGAAAAAGTCAGTACTAAATGAGCAAATACATAATAGGTGGTAAGACCAAAGACCGTTATATCTAAAAGTAAATCATAAGTATTCTCTTAGTGATATTATACATAGTATACATTACAATAATTTCATTGCAATATAAGTAGTATTAGATATGTCTAGCAAAACTGTAAGATGACTCAGCTGTAAGGGGTAGTGACTTGATGTACTTCAGGTAGAAATGGTTACTTTCCCAAGCATGTGCTCTAAAGTGCAGGGAAAAGAAGGTTTCTGCTGTCAATTTGCCAATTTAGTGAAGTTTAAAGAAGGGAATGTTTCTGTTTGATAAAATGTATCAAAGTGGTATGTGACGTTTTGAGTAAGAAAGCAGAGGATCAATGATGAAACTACATCTGCATCTAGGAGAAAAGTCATTTTAAAGCTACAGACATATCAAGTCACCAAAACTTAAAGGTGCCAATTTACAGTAACAAGCTGTATCCACCTAACACTGTATCATAAAACCAACAAAGCCATGTTCTGCTGCTAAGGTACTAGTAAGTATCTACATAAACTTCCCCTAAGAACTGCATATTATCCATAATAGTAATTTACTCTTGTAATAGTGTATTTCTGCTTTCAAAATGCTTTCACATCCCATAGCAATAAATGAGAAAGAATGCTATGTGATATGCCAGATGCAGCTGTAACGTAAGTTGAGGGAGGAAATGTCTGGACAATTAGGCAGTGGTTGCAAGCAGAATAGCTTTGTCTTTAGCACATTGTATTATGTGAAGATAAACCCCAGCCTATGAAGCTGGGCTCCAATCAAAACAAAATCCAATAAGGCTGACAAAACAAGTAAAGGACAAGGCAAGAGAAGCATGCTGGGTATGTGAATCAAACCTCTCCCAATTGACCTACACAATAACAGAGAAGGAATAAAAATAGAACACGAGTCTAGATTCCACTGGTTAATTTAAACTGCTTGTCATCTCATCTTTAAACCTACCCCTTCAACTCATGGGGTTGGCAACACATAAATAGAGTGTGGTTTACAGAAAGGACCTAAGCCACATGGCACCTCTCCATAAACAGAACTGATTTCAGAACAAAATAAACAAACAAAACCCCATGAAGTGGGCTAAGCAACCTCTTTCTTGGGCTCTTTCTCACCCTGTCTATTACCCTCCTATTTATAGTTCTTTAGTCTCCCCACCTGAACCCCAACTGTTCAGACTTCCCAACCCCCCACTCCTGTGGCTTAGAAACAGGAACAGATCTTCAGTGAATCAAATGAGATCAGATATTCTTAACCAAAACTTAACACATACAAGCAGATGTCTGGAAGTCACCTTAGAAGTCTTTTTCCTCTAATTTTTCATCCTTTGCATCTATTCTTCTATAATAATCCCCACATGGACACCAGCCTCTGAATAAACACCTCCCTTGATTGTAAATCAAGGCCTCCTGGGGCATCTCATTCCATTTCCGGACTGTTCTAGTCATTAAAAGGTTCTCAGTCATGTTAGCCCAAATTAGCCCCCTCCAGTTTCTCCTCACTTGAGAAATATAACACAAGTCCTTCTCCTCCTGCCAGCCTTTCACTTCTTTTGAAGGCAGCTGTCGCCTCCCCACTGAGTGCTATGTCCCTGCAGTTCGCATATGCCCAAGTGCTCCTCATAGGGCATGATCTATAGGTTTCTAATCATCTTGCTTCTAATCATCATTCTCTCTTGGACATGTTGGAGCTCTCAATAAAATCCCTCTTCAAAAGTGTTGCCCAGAACGGAACTCAGTATTGCAGGAATGGCCTAAAAAAGGAATGAGAGCCTTTGTTATTTTAAAAGAACTACAGTCACCAAGGTTCATATGAACAAAAGAAGGGTTTCTGTTGTTTTTATCAGTTTGGTTGTTTTCTTTTTGTTTTCAGTGTTTGTTTGTTTGTTTGGAGAGGGGTGTTTGTGAGGAAGGTGGGGAAGAGTTCACCATGCTTTTTATTCTGTGATTCTGGAAATAAATTTAAAAATACAAATGAGAATCAACTATGTGCAAAGCTCTCTACTAGGGACTTTTGGAGAAACAAATGAATAAGATCCAGCCCTGAAAGAGTCCACATATTGGGCTTCCCTGGTGGCACAGTGGTTGAGAGTCCGCCTGCCGATGCAAGGGACACGGGTTCGTGCCCCGGTCCGGGAAGATCCCACATGCCGCAGAGCAGCTGGGCCCGTGAGCCATGGCCGCTGAGCCTGTGCGTCTGGAGCCTGTGCTCCGCAACGGGAGAGGCCCGCGTACGGCAAAAAAAAAAAAAGACTCCACATATTATGTCCCGCCCCTTGTCCCCTTCCCTTCAGGGAAATCACAATTACACAGGGCTTTTTGATAAGGTGGGTTTGTATTAGTCATCCATGTTGGAACACCTGGTTGGAGATAGGTGCTTGACCTGACTTCCGAACAGCTGTTGATGTCTGTTCCCTGGAACCGCAGAAGTATGTCATACGCTTGCATCACTGGTCCCAGTGACAACCCTACCACACAAGCCTGGCTCTTGCATCCTCTATCCCATAGTTGCAGTCTGAGAGCCTTCCCTGCTTCTCAAAACACAGCCTCCTCCTTCTTCTACTCAGATCCCAGGACACCACACATCTAGTATCCATTCTCCCCGACCCTCAGGTCAGGAAGGAAAGGCAGGCTTCTCCAGTCCCTGCCAATGGGAGCTCCTGAGCACAGGGGGCTTCTTGCCACGGCACCTTGAGCACTCCCAGCTCTCTTTGTCATAGCAACTGTTCACTGCCGAAGGGATGAGAGGTTTGCAGCCATCCCATGGGATTAAGGGTGTACAAACTGAGGCTATTCAGCTTTACCAGGCTGCCTTTTATAGAATCACAGGACTGAAAAGTCTTGGAGATCATCCATTCTACAGTTGACACAATGAGGGAAGCCCAGAAAGTTAACTGACTCATTCGAGGTAACAGAAGGACCCTAGTTATGAGAGTATGGACTACCCTGATTCCCAACTCAGCACCCCTTCCACTGAAGGGTGTTTTTGAAATCTAAATACTTTCTGTGTATTTGAAGAAGTGACCTAGGAGTGGATGTGATCCTATCTCTTCCTCTTAATATTTTAATAAAGATGTTTCCTAAAAGCTAAACGCCCACCACACTTAGTGTAGAAGGTATTTCCCTTCTTTGATGTGTATCAAAAAGCCGTGACAGAGTACTGGTCTCTCACGTCTTTCTCGGGCAGAGGGTGAGGAATCGTAGCACAGAACTTGGTTGCCTTCGATTTTCTGCTCATCAGGACCATCCAACGGCCTGGCTCCCTAGCCCTAAAGCCAGGGAAAAGAGGCAGAGGGGCAAAGTTGGGTCTCACAACCTGCAGCCACGCCCCTCTCTCACTTACCCTGCCGGCCTTTCCAGGAAGAAAGGAGCACACTAGGTTGGGAATGACCCTGGGGCTGTGACTCCACCCTGGGTAAGGGGAAGAGGCTGAGCCAAAGCACCTGGGGCCAAAGGCCCCCTGCCGTGCCCACCCCAGGCCCCACCCTCTGACCCCGAGTGGCCCTCCCCATTCCCCTACGCACCCTGCTGTCCTGCTTTTCCACCCATTCCTGCCCCATCCTTCCTCCCCCCAGCCTGCAGTACTCCCCTCTCCCAGAGCTGCCCCACACTCCCCAGATACTCCCTGGCCTCCCCTTCTGCCTCCAGCCCCAACAGGAAGGTGTAGAGAGCCCCACCATTGGTACTACTGACAAACAGGAAGTCAAACTCTGCCCTGGAAGTTCTTGGTTTGAGTCCCTTATGGTAAAACACTTGTACCACCCATGAGTAGATAATTAAATATAATAATATGAGCTAACAGAGAACTTAACATGTGCCAGACTCTGTTCTAAGTAAGTTACCATTATTGTACCCACTTTACAAATTGGGAGACTGAGGAACAGCATGGGTTAAAAGTTTAAGACCTATGGATATACAGATGGCCAAGAAGCACATGAAAAGGTGCTCAACATCACTAATTATTAGAGAAATGCAAATCAAAACTACAATGAGGTATCACCTCACACCAGTTAGAATGGCCATCATCAAAAAATCTACAAACAATTAATGCTGGAGAGGGTGTGGAGAAAAGGGAACCCTCTTGCACTGTTGGTGGGAATGCAAATTGATACAGCCACTATGGAGAACAGTATGGAGGTTCCTTAAAAAACTAAAAATAGAATTACCATATGACGCAGCAATCTCACCACTGGGTATATACCCAAAGAAAACCATAATTCAAAAAGACACATGCACCCCAATGTTCATTGCAGCACTATTTACAATAGCCACGTCATGGAAGCAATCTAAATGCCCATTGACAGATGAATGGATAAAGATGTTGTACATATACACAATGGAATATTACTCAGGCATAAAAAGGAATGAAATTGGGTCATTTGTAGAGATGTGTATGGACCTAGAGACTGTCATACAGAGTGAAGTCAGAAATAGAAAAACAAATATTGTATATTAACACAAATACGTGGAATCTAGAAAAATTGGTACAGATGAACTGGTTTGAAAGGCAGAAACAGAGATACAGACGTAGAGAACAAATGTATGGACGCCAAGGAGGGGTAGGATGAATTGGGAGATTGGAATTAACATATATACAGTAATACGTATGAAATAGATAACTAATGAGAACATGCTGTATAGCACAGGGAACTCCACTCCACTGTACAGTAGAAACTAACACAACATTGTAAAACAACTATACCCCAATTTAAAAAAAAAGACCTATGGATAAAACAGAAAGTGGTAAATCCATACAGTGGAATACTACTGAGCAATAAAAAGGAATAAACTACTGATACACTCAGTAATGTGGATGAATCTCTAAAACATCATGCTAAGTGAAAGAAACCAGACCCAAAAGAGAACATATTCAATAATTCCATTTTTAATGAAATTCTAGAAAAGGCAAAACAATAGCAACAAGAAGCAGATGAGTGGTTTTGGAACTAGATATAGGGCAGCAAGGAACTTCGTGGAGTGATGGAACTGTTCCAAAACTTTATGGTGATGGCGGTTGCACAACTGTGTACATTTACCCAACCTCATCAAACTGTACACTTAAAATGGTTGATTTTTGTGGTATGTTAAGTGTACCTCAAAACACTGCCAAAAAAGAAAAGAGAAAAATCAAGAGGGAAGAAGAAGGACAAACAGGAGCCCTGGACAACACCAAGGATGAAAAGACAGAGAGCAAACAGGGAAGGAAAAGAGGAGTCGTCAAAAAGGTGAAAGATGGCCCAGAGGCCAAATGAAAAGACTAGTGACTGGTGTCTTGTAGGTGCCCAAAGAATTCTTGTTGAATGAAAGAACAGCAGTGTCCAGAGGGAAGATGTGGTCAACAGGCCACAGGGAGGTCATGAAAGATGAACTCTCTAAAGAGGCTCGTGAGGGTTGAGCTGGAATTAGGGGGAGCAGCCTCAAGAGGAAAAGTCCCCTGGTTTTCTCAGCTTTAGTGTTCTGAGACCTTCCAAAAAGAGAGATGTAGGAACTTGGTGTGCTATCAACAGATAACCCGCCCTAGAGTTCAGCTTATCATAATAGAGTTGTAAGAAAAACAATGGAATATTTGGCTCATTTGTGATATTCCTGTTTACAAAATCCATCATGTTTTTAAAATTATTTAAAACATTTATTTAATAGGGTTCAATTATAGGGCTTCCCTGGTAGTGCAGTGGTTGAAAGTCTGCCTGCCGATGCAGGGGACACGGGTTCGTGCCCCGGTCTGGGAAGATCCCACATGCCGCAGAGCAGCTGGGACCGTGAGCCATGGCCGCTGAGCCTGCGCGTCCAGAGCCTGTGCTCCGCAACGGGAGAGGCCACAAGAGTGAGAAGCCCGCATACTGCAAAAAAAAAAAAAAAAAAAAAAAAATAGGGTTCAATTATATGAAACAGTTTGAAATGTTTTTAATACTGCTTGATCAATGGCTTGAAGAGGGAGTTAATGATGATGGGTCCCACATTCTGATCTTTTGTGATACAGGCTCAAGGCCTTTGAAGAGTGACAATCATAGACTATATGGCCACTGTGGTATGAAGTTCCTGACACTGATTTACATTGGTAGGAGAGCAGTGGGCCGTGGTATTCAGCAAAGCCAGCCCACAGGGTAGGCTTTCCAAACCCCGTGCTCTGGCTTGCAGGACCTGAGTCACAATGACTGATGGAAGAGGGTGTTGCCCGAAAGTTAAGGGCTTGGTAGGCTGATTAATGGTCTCAGCATGAAGCTGTGAGCCTCTAACCCCGACAGATCATTAGCTCCCAGAAAATGACCAGTCTCTGGAGGTCATGGTTATTATTAAAAACTAATAAATACATGAAAACATGAAACAGAGCAAATGGCCTTTTTATGTGCTGGGGATATTTAAAACCTAAGCTGCATATTTCCATGCATATAGATTGCTGTTGGTAGCATAAATCCAACCTTAGCTTTCACAAAGCGGGAGCAGCCACCATTAGAAGAGCCATACTTCACTGTTAATGTTGCATTAAATTTTAACCACTACAGTCATGGTTAAGGAGATATTTTCATTATAATCTGGTATTTTCAGGACTTTACAACTTAACTTAGTTCAACACTCTCTTTTGGCAAATTGATTACTTTCATGTTGGTTTCTTACTCAAAGGATATAATGTCTTAACTTTGATAAAACTGTCAGTTCTTAAGGTTACTTAAATGACAGAAAAGATAAAATCCTCAGACACAGAGTAATACATATTATATGAGAAAAATATTAAGCTCCTGTAGGAAGGAAACATTGTTCAGTCACTGTTTCCTTGTTATTAAGTATAATATGTTCCAGTGAAAAAATACAAATAGTACCACTATAAACTGATGGTAGGTAAAAAAGGAAGCCAAAAGCTACTGACGGAAATCATTGGCTATTTCTTTAATTTATACTTTATATCTTCCTGGAAAAGAAGTATGAACTGGCTAACAAAAAGAAACAATAGAGTAGTGAGGAGAACGATCAAGGAAAAAAAAAGGGCAGACTGCAACTATTCCAGTAACAGGGGCCACTTCAGCTCTTGAGATGGGGCCAGGGATCGAGACTCTCTGGTACTCAGGTCCAGAGGGAAACTAGACAACCTGAGGAACTGTCATCAGAAAGGAGAAAATTAAATTTTAGAAACCCGTGAAATGTGAATCATGTCCCATTCTCTTTGACCATTAAACTGTACAGCCTTAGTGACACTTTGCTATGAACTGAATTGTGTACTCCCCTGCAGATTAATATTCTGAAGCCCTAACCTCCAATGTGACTCTATCTGGGTGGAGTCTGGAAAAGGTAGTTAAGGTTAAATGATGTAATAAGGGTGGAGTCTAATCCCAAAGGACTATGGCCTTATAAGAAAAAAAAGAGAGAGACTTCCCCCCTCTCTCTCTCCACCATGTAGGACACAGCAAGAAGGCAGCTGTCTGCATGCCAGGAAGAGTGTTCTCACCAGAACCTGACTATGCTGGCACCCTGATCTCATACTTCCAGCCTCCAGAACTATGAAAAAATACATTTCTGTAATTTGAGCCACCCAGTCTATGGTATTTTTGTTATGGCAGCCCAAGCTAACTAATACACACTTTGGCATAACCCGTACTATCACCCTTAAGACATGAGAACACAGCATGCGATCAGGTGTCTGGAAAACTGGGTCTGATCCTGGCTCCTGTACCTCCTTCCATGACTTGTCAATGTAGAAGACAGCAAGATCGAATTAGGTATTTTTGTCTGTCCTTTAAACTGCAAAATAATAATAATTGATAAATAAATTAGACTCTTCCTCAATGTCATAAAGTAAAGTTATAGGTTTTCTTTAACAAACTATATGGTAAGTCTATTCGTGTCAGTCTATTTTTAACAAGTTAAAAAAAAAAAGCAGGGAATCTACATAGCTGTTCAAAAATAGGAGACTGTTGAATTAAATTATGGTGCTTTGACTACATAACTATGAACTCTTGTTTTAGAAAATTTTGAAAAATATTTATGATGTAATATTAAGTAAAAAATTTAAATAAGACATACTCTGATTACAATGACATTTTAAAAACTATAACGGTAATGTAAAAATGAGAATAGTAATAGGTAACTGAAATATGAGTCACTTTTGCCTTACTAATTTTTTTTTCTGAAATGTTGCTAGACATTCTTTTTTTATCGTTTACAATTTAAAAAATAATTTGAAAGCACCTATGGGTATCTTCTGTGGAGAACTGTCTTTTATTACCAAATTGACTGTGACTTTTGTTAGTTATTGAAGATTCCAATTGTGATTAAAGTTTCACTTGATTGATAGGAGTACTGTTATTTTAAATACACAGTCAGAACGACTAAATAGAAACAACCAAATGTTTTGGTTTTAATGAGCTCCGAAAGCTCTAATTTAGCTAAATACTTTCAAAAGACAAGGTCAAGATGAATGTTGTGGTGATTAGATATATTCATCTCACTATAAATATCAAGACTGTCCAGTGTTTCAAGATGAAACTGAGATGGTATTCTTAGAAATAGGAAAGCAATCAATCCCCACAGAAGCTGGATCCTGTTCAGTAAGCATGAGTAAATAGCAAAATCCTCTTATGATTTATTCATTCATTTAGTCAATGAACATTTACTAATCACTTATAGGGTAGTGATTTAAGGCATGGGCTTCAGAGCCAGACTGCCTGGGTTTAACTCAGGGGTCCCCAACCCCCGGGCTGAGGACCAGTACCAGTCCACGGCCTGTTAGGAACCGGGCCGCACAGCAGGAGGTGAGCAACGAACAAGTGAAGATTCATCTGCCTCTCCCCATCGTTCGCATTACCGCCTGAACCAGACCCCAAGCCCCAGCCGTGGAAAAATTGTCTTCCATGAAACTAATCCCTGGTGCCCAAAAGGTTGGGGACTGCTGGTTTAAATCTCCACTCCATCACCTTCTAGAGTTCTAATCCTGTGTATTAGTCAAGATAAGTTAGGTTTGTTATGATGTTTGAGTCTGTTTGGGCTGCTATAACAAAAGTACCATAGACTGGGTGGTTTATAAACAAAAACTATCTCTCACAGCTCTGGAGGCTGGGAAGTCCAAGATCAAGGCACTGGCAGATTCAGTGTCAGGTGAGAGCCTGCCTCCTAGTTCATAGACAGCTATCTTCTTGAAGCATCCTCACATGGCAGAAAGGGTGAGAGAGCTCACTGGGGTCTCTTTTGTAAGGGCACTAATGCTATTCATGAGGGTTTTCCCCTCATGACCTAATCACCTCCTAAAGGCCCTACCTTCAAATACCATCACATTGGGGATTAAGTTTCAATATATGAATTGGGGAGGTGAGGGGCTACTAATATCAGTCTATAGCAAATGGTAACAGATCGAAACCAAAATCTCAGTGACTTAAATCATCAAGGTTTATTTCTCACTCATACTACATTTTCACTGTTAGGGAGAGGGGGCTGTACTCACATAATCACTCAGAGATCCAGAGTGATGGGGACTATAGTGTCTTGCAGCTGTGTACACACTTCAGGTTTTTGAGCACTGGAGGGTCTCATACCAGCAATTAAATGCTTTAGCAGGGAAGTGACCCATAGCACAGAAGTGATGCATATCAATTCTCTTCTTAGCTTATTGACCCTTCTTAGTCACAAGGCCATCTAACTGCAGGAGGGTAAGAAAATGATTCTCCCTCATGCCTAGAGAGATGAGACCAGGGAAAGTGAGCACTGAAAGACTCTTGACATCTTGGGCAAACTACTTCATCACTTTGTGGCTCCATTTCTTCCTCTATAAAATGGAGATAATAACAGTGTCTTGCTTATAAAGTTGTGAGGATTAAGATAATATACATAAAGCACATTTAACACCTAATATTCCATGAATGCTATTATTATTATGTACTAGTCATTGTGCTAAGCAATAGGGACAAAAAGATGATTAGACAGCTCTCTCCACCCTGGGAGTTCACACATTAGCAGAGACATATAAGTAATAATTCCACAGGAAATCTGATTAATATAACTCGGGAAAATTATCTTGGTTCTGATTACTCAGAAATGCAGAAAGGCAGAGCAGCATGGGAAAGTGGAACATAGGCTGTGGAATCAGGTTTTTCTTGGTTTGACTCTTGGCTTGGCCACTTACTGGATGTGACTTAGACAAGTGACTTGACCTCAGTATCCTTCCTGTAAAACAGTGAACTCAAAAACATTCACCTGTGGTTAGTTACAGGATTAAATGTGAAGCAGGTAGCATAATGGGTAATATGTAGTTCGATTAACAGGAACTACGATCTAGAATATATTCTTCAACATTCTAGACAGAAACTGTTTCCACCATTCTATTAATTTCAAGTCAATAAAAGTGCATAGAGCACCTACGTGCCTATCCAGACTCACTGGGGAAAATTAATTTAGCTAGCTTGTCTTTTTCAGGCCACATCTGTTTAAAGCAAAAAATTGAAAATAAAAATAAAACAAAACTCTACATGATCCAGAGCAATATATTTCTTTTTCTTTTTTTTTTTTTTTGCGGTACGCGGGCCTCTCACTGTTGTGGCCTCTCCCGTTGCGGAGCACAGGCTCCGGACGCGCAGGCTCAGCGGCCATGGCCCACGGGCCCAGCTGCTCCATGGCATGTGGGATCTTCCCGGACCAGGGCACGAACCCGTGTGCCCTGCATTGGCAGGCGGACTCTCAACCACTGCGCCACCAGGGAAGCCCCAGAGCAATATATTTCTTGATCTAACCCTCCTCATTTTCCTGTACCTATTCTCTCCAAAGTCCAACCGCACCCAGATTCTTCCCAATTGTTTTGCAATATCCCCACAGGGCATCTTGTGGTTTCCCCAAAAACTAGTCCTCTTTCCTTCCTCTCCTTCATCTTCCTGCATTGAGCCACTAGAGAGGGCTCTCCAGCTCTCACCAGCTCCATGGCCCACTGGCAGAAATGCATAAGATGGTCCATAGAGAGGAACATGGGATGCTCTGCTGTAAATCAGTGGTTGTGTACATCCTTTAATTATTAACTTACAAACAATAAGTTCTCAAGCCCTACACCATATTACTATGAACACCTATCTCTGGTCAAGAATCTTCACTATAAACAATCTTTTCTTTTGCATAGTCGTTCAGCTTTTAGCACAATCAGGATGAGCATTCACTGTTAACCAAAAGTTAAGTTCCAAATCTGCCCATCCAGATGACCCCACTTCTATCACAGGTTTCAAGAAATAGCTTCAAGCACCATAAAAATATAGACAGTTGGTATTTTCCTTAAATGTGAATTCCTAATAAATAATTATCTAAGGGCTTCCCTGGTGGCACAGTGGTTAAGAATCCACCTGCCAATGCAGGGGACACGGATTCGAGCCCTGGTCTGGGAAGATCCCACATGCTGCAGAGCAACTAAGCCCGTGCACCACAACTACTGAGCCTGTGCTCTAGAGCCCACGCACCACAACTACTGAGCCCATGCGCCACAACTACTGAAGCCCGCATGCCTAGAGACCGTGCTCTAGGTGCCACCACAATGAGAAGCCCGCACCCACACTGAAGAGTAGCCCCCGCTCGCCACAACTAGAGAAAGCCCATGCACAGCAACAAAGACCCAACGCAGCCAAAAATAAATAAATAAAATAAATTTATTAAAAAAAATAATCTATATACTTTTCTACTGTATAATCCCTAATATCCTATAGACAGTCAATAAATACCTAGCAACAGCTTATATATAGTGATGGCTGAGGGAGGGGTGTTCATACTCTCCCCTTACACTACCCCTGGGCACTGATAGCCACCAAAGACCCCGCATGTTGCTTTTGCCTGATGCCCTTGGCCGCCTCCTCCACGGCACAGTGCTGCTCTGGGACAGAATCCTAGGCCTTTGGTTGAGTCTCAGCTTCCCCACCTATGTGTTTAATCTGGAGAGAACCTCAGGCTCCCCTGGTCCCAGAAACCTGGTATGTCCCAGTATGGCTTTTCTGCCTCTCTGCCTCTTCAGTGTCAGCCAAGTTCACAGTCCCTCCCCTCTTGTCCCTGAGAAGCGTAATGGAGCACCCCCAGAGGAGGGGAGCCCCAGTGTACCTGGGTAGGATGAGGCTGTTGTCTCTCTCAGTTGGTTGGTGACCAGGCCCTCAGCTACTCAGTCATCTGATCTAAGATATTTTCTGCTTCCTTCCTAGAAAGATTCTCTTTGGACCTGCAAATGTTTTCCCTTCATCCTTTTTCTGTGAGAAATACAGAACATGTGTGCAAGTGTACATGTCTGTGTGCATGTGTTTTAATTTAGGGCAGTGTCTAGTTCTTTTTCTCAGTCTCTATTTATATATGTTCACTTAAAAAATGTGAACTCGGGCTTCCCTGGTGGCACAGTGCTTAAGAGTCCGCCTGCCGATGCAGGGGACATGGGTTCGTGCCCCGGTCCGGGAAGATCCCACATGCCATGGAGTGGCTAGGCCCGTCAGCCATGGCCGCTGAGCCTGCGCGTCCGGAGCCTGTGCTCCGCAACGGGAGAGGCCACAACAGTGAGAGGCCTGCGTACGGCAAAAAAAAAAAAAAAAAAAAAATAGTTAACTCATTTTCATGATTGAATTTTCCCTTTTGTAACACACACCTTTGATTTTTAAAATTATTCTTATTTATCCACTCAACAGATATTTATTCCTGCCAATATGGTGACAGTGATGGGTAAAATATCTCTTACAGAACTTATATTCTATTGGGATTGATAAATATTAAACAACTAATAACATAATTATTTAATTATAGTTATGTTAAATATAAAAAAGGAAGAAAATGAATTGCTAAGAGAGAATATGACACAGCACCTAACTTCATCCAAAGAGGGAGAAAGTCTTCCTGAGGGTGTGCTGATTGAGCTGAACTCTGAGGGGTAAGCAGAAAATAACTGGGCAAAAGAAGTGTGTGGGGTGGGGGAAAGTGCAGTAGCAGAGAGCATCCCAGGAAGTTGAAACAGCATGTGCAAAGGCCCTGGGGAAGGGAAAAGATAACTCCTCTCAGAAACTGAAAGAATGTGGCTGAAATGCAAACAGTGCCCAAGAGGAAGCTGGTGAGCTGGCAGGGACCAGATCATGAGGGGCTTGTTGGCCACACTAAGGACTCTGGTCTTTACCTTATGGGCTGTGGGAAGTATTAAAAAATTATAAGCAAAAAAGTGACATGATTCTTTTTTAAAAAGATTATTCTAACAACTGGGTAGGAAAGGTATTGCAGGGAGGGAGTAGAATTAAGAAGCTATTTCACTAGTCCTCACAGGGATGTTAGCTTGTGGCAGTGGAGATGGAGAAAACTGGGCAGTTTTGAGATATATTTAGGAGGTAGAACGGACAAACAACTAAGGCCTGAAAATTCAAAGCAGTAGATACTGAAGTTTAAATTTAAGTGTAAAGTTTAAAAAGGGAAAAAACTTAAGTTTCAGGGAAGTCCTTATTTAGAAAGGGTGGCATGGATTACTTCAAGACAGTAACATTTATGCAGAGACTGAAGGGTACAGTGGTAAGGTCAGATTTTATATATATAAATTTTATTTTATATAAAATGTAATTGTTTGTAAATTACATATTCATTTCCTATATCTTCATATAGATATGAATATATATTCATATCACATCTGTGAGAATATGTCTACTCAAATGTGCCCTTAAGAACAATGAGGAACTCTGAGATGTTCAGGTCATAATCCTGTAGAACACTGGGCTACATGGAACAGACTACTCAGCCCAGTTGATTTGCTTGAGAAATAATGGATGAAGTTACAGAATGCATTTATATTACATAATTTAAATTGTACCTACAGACTTAATGCTACTCTCCTTCTTCTTCATTCCTGAAAGAAGAAGGACTTACAACCATTGAAACCGCCGGTTTCCTGGGAAGCTGGGCACAGACACAGCAGCTGGAGAGAAAAATCTCTAGCTGTCTTCATTTCCTTCAGCCTTCTGGAATACGAATCTTTCCTGACTCTTGAGAAGGCATGAATAGTGAAAGAGGAGTTGTGGCCATCTGGTACTTCGGAAAAAGTGCCATCAGATCGTGAAGAAAGCTCTGGGCTAGGAGTTAGGAAATAAGAGTTGTAATTCCAGTTCTAGTCCTGGTCCTGGAGTGCCTTGAGTAAATTACTTGGCCTCTCTGGGCCTTGGTTTCTCAGCTGCAAGATTTGGCCTAGTTTATGTCTGGGGTCCCCATAGTACTCATTCTATGATTCGAAGAGAGAACATGAAGGCACCTACATAACATTTCACAGACAAGGTTTCTCTAATCATTCCTTAATTCATTTGACAAATGAGAACCCACTATGTGCCAATATTATTGCAAGCATCAGGAAACAAAAACAAACATCCTCAGGGAACAAACATCCTCATGGAATTTAGATTCTAGGGTCTGTAGTGGCTTTTATACATACATGGGTCATCAGCAATAGCATCTTTAATAAACAGGTCAAAGAAGTTTCTTGTTTGTTTGTTTTTGTTTTTTTAACATTAATGAAGGAAAGTTTGTTCTTTCAATACTTACCTCAGACTCCACCTCCTTCCTCCAGGAAGCCTTTCCTCTGAAGACTCAAGTGGGGCTGAGTAGTTTCTTCTTCTGAAGTCATAGCATTTTGTGCTGTGCAATATATACATAACTTGTACGTGTATTCAAGTATTTATAGACATAAGTCATTCCTATTGAAATTCTACATTGGTGTTGGTCATCTCAATCAGACTCTAAACCCCTTGCAGAAGTGACCACTTACCTTCAGGCTCTCAGCACAGTGCTGGGCCCCTGGAGGTGCTCGGTGTGCACCATTGGCTCTGAGCTACGGAAACACATGGGGGCTGAAACTCGGCGGCCTCACTGACTTGCTCAGCAAGAGTCTTCAGAGCAGGATTATGCCTCCAGCTCAAATCTGACTCCTAGGCTGTTGCCAGGTTTCCTCGCTCTGCCTGACCTTTCCCACCATCCCAAGACTCAGCCTTGCTCGGGTCCTGCTTCCACAGCAGGTAGTGCATCTATTCCTGGCCGCGCAGCTCCCAGCACCGGGACCACCAAGGTGGGTGGATACATTCCAGGGAATACCCTAGAAAATGCCCTGAGATGTGAGAAGAAAGTATTAGAACACACACACACACACCTACCTATTTACTTTTTATCCAAAAAATAAGAAAAATTAAGATTTACTGACATGTTATATGTGAGTGACATCCGCCCTTCCACTTGGCGTGCGCGTCTGATGGCCTCTCCGCACATACATGGAGGTCCCCGTGTCACTTGGAAGAGGTGGAAGGGGACCTTCCACAGCAAAGGGGGGGTCACTGAGGGTTCAGTGAGGTGGATTTATACATTACGTTATGTGGCTTTAACTCACCTGCCCTCACAAAATAGAAAAGTGTCTTCAAAAGAGTCCTACAAAAAAACAACCATTGGAATATAATGCCAAAGATAGTGCATGTTACGTGGCATTTACTACACACCAGGCACTGCCCTAAGTGCTTTATTAATTCATTTAACCCTCACAAAAATCCTGGGAGGAAGGGACAGTTTTTATTCCCATTTTAAATTTGAAAAAATAAAATACTGGGTCATAGAGAGTTTAAATAAGTTGCTAATCAATGGCAGAGCCTCAAGTCACCCCAGGCAATCTGTCTCTAGTCCGCGTTTTTTTTTGTTTTTTTTTCTTTTTGCGGTATGCGGGCCTCTCACTGCTGTGGCCTCTCCCGTTGCGGAGCACAGGCTCCGGACGCGCAGGATCAGCGGCCATGGCTCACGGGCCCAGCCGCTCCGCGGCATATGGGATCCTCCCAGACCGGGGCACGAACCCGTATCCCCTGCATCGGCAGGCGGACTCCCAACCACTGCGCCACCAGGGAGGCCCTCTAGTCCGCGTTTTAATGTGATGCTCCTTGAAGCACCCCTCTTCTTGGTACAATATCTCAGACATCTTAGGAAGCTAAAAGTCTGATCAGTGTGACTGTCAAAGGTATTTGAAATACAGATTTGCATTCACTATCGTTAGTGATCAACTTTGCCTTAAGTTGTTTATTATGTCTGAGGATGTTAGCCAATAATAGTAGGAATGTAAGTATATAAATAGATAGATAAATAAATAAATAAATATCTACACATATTAGTGCTTTATTAAATAAGCACCTGGTCAAAAAAATTTTGGAGACCACTGCCCTAGAGACTAACAAATAGCTAAACAACTTTCTGTGAAGGTCCAGAAGCTTACACCCCAAATCGTTTATTGTGGTTACTTTCTAAGAAATGAGATTGTATACACAAAATAGTTTTAAGATAAAATTTCTGCTTATTACCTCTAGACTTAATAATGTTGGAATTTCCCAAACTACCATCAAACATTTTATAAAGAAAGTTAAAGAACAGAATTTATTTATATGTCTCTACCAATAACCCCAAAGTGCCTAGCTTCTTAGTGTGACACTTCAGATCTTCCATGACGTTTGTGACCCTCTTCTCCAACTCAAACTGCCCTCTGTTGGTTTTGCCTTCCAGGAATTTCTTCTCCCTGGGGCCTCTACTGGGCTCTCAGCACTCGGTTCCTGCTTTGGCCATTGCATTAGGCATGTGACTCAGTCTGGGCCAATCATAGATAAAGGGGTTCTTTTTTCTCACTGTGACTCATCCTACCAGTCATCTGAGGCTCCAATGCCATGACCTGACAGAATCTATTTCCTTACACACTCAGGACTTTACACAAAATCTATTATATCTTTTGAACATATCTGTTTTAATTATGAACAGGGCTGCCACATGCAATTGTGCAAGTTGTGCACTGCACACAGATGCCCAACCAAGGGTGAATGGAGGCTGAAGCCTGGCCCAAGCACTGCTCACCAAGCAGTGAGCCCCAGAGAAAGCTCCCCAAGAGTAGAGAACATTCTTGCTCATCACTCTGGCACAGCTCCTGGCAACATGTCTTGTCAGAAGACTCTCAATAAATGTCTGTTGAATTGAATTTCAGAGTACATTTTCAGACATAAAACCCTTACATGCCCCATCATTTTTAATCTTCTTTATTCAATTATGCAGGAAATCAGTCACCACATGGACTGTATGCTCTCTTAAGCATCTATCATAATATCAGACACCTTAGGGATATTTAGTGGGGATTAATTTATTATGATAAATGACCCTTGCTCATTTTCTGTTCTTTTCATTATGTTTTTTATCTATTTTATGATCTATTTTCTAAGTATTATTTATTATATTTTATCTTCCAAAGAGCCTTGTATGACTGTAGTGCTCACACACATGATAAATTTTGAAGTTTTTGTAGTTAAATCAAATGAGACATTGAGTCTGGTTAAGAATTTTTGGTTGCTCATAAACAGCAGTGCCATATACACTGCATGAACGCAATAAATGTTGATTATTGACAAAAATTGTGATGATTATTGAAGTTAAAAATTTACACTCTGCCTGCAGATAAGTAAATGAGATAATAGTTGAAGTTTCTGAATTTTTTTTAAGTTGAAAAGATGACCTAATCCGTGCATGTAAAAAATTCTATGAACAACTAACATCCAAGTGTCAATTACAATTTTTCCTACTAAGGGACTCATGTAAGCCAATGAGGAAATATTCCTTTACTCACTTGTACTGGTCTGTGAAAGGTCAGAATAGACAAGTTTTGATGAAAAACTGCCTGCTTTATAAAAAGAAAGAAGAGGAAAAGTAGGAAAGGAATAACAACTGCTATTTATCTTTTTTTTTTTTTTTTTTTGGTGGAAGCACGAGTCCTAACCACTGGACAGCTAGGGAATTCCCTGCTATTTATCTTTTTAAAGAAAAGGTTCACTTTTAGGGCTTGTAAAAAGAGATTGATAATCTTCCAGAAAAGAGCAACTATAAGGATTAAATAACTAAATCTTTAAAAATGATTAGAAAGTGAAATCAGTTAGTCTAGTGAAAATCATCAAATAATTGAAAGACCAGTTTCAACATTTAAAATGTGAAAGATCAAGCAACAAAGATCATTTGCTGAAAATTTAAAAGAAAGGCCCAGAGACTTTGAATCACCAGCTTAGTTAAAAATTAAAAGTTGAGGGGGTGGGATGAATTGGGAGATTGGGATTGACATATAAACACTAGTATGTATAAAATAGATAACTAATGAGAACATACTGCATAGCACAGGGAACTCTACTCAATGCTCTCTGGGGACCTAAATGGGAAGGAAATCTAAAAAAGAGGGGATATATGTATACGTATAGGTGATTCACTTTGCTGCACAGCAGAAATTAACACAACATTGTAAAGCAACTATACTCCAATAAAAATCAATTAAAAAAGAAAATGAAAAATAATACCAAATAGAAATTTGTATATACTCAATTGAATGAGGAATGCATTAAACTGCAAATATGTGGGTCTATATTAAAAAAAATTATAAGTTGGTGATTCATTGCTGTGTTCCGCTGAAGATAAATTATACTTAACCATCAACAAAGAAAATACATTCTATTGAAATATTTCTATGTGTTAAAATCTATTCTATAATGTCTATAGAAGCAAACAAGGCTTTACCTATGATAAAAGTCTTTGGAGTCAAACTTCTTGGATTGGAATCCTAGCTCTACCATTTATTAGTCTTGCGACCTTGGCAAATTACTTCATTTCTCGATTCTTGTTTCCTTGTCTGTATAATGGGGATGATAATTGTACCCAACTCAGCAGGTTGTTGTGGGGAGTAATGAGACACTATGTGAAAGTATTTAATACAAGCCCTGGACCATGGTAAACACTCAATAACAATTTGTGATTGTTGTTACAGGTATAATAAAGGACTTATGAACCAAAGCAGACAATAAGAGACCATGAAAATTTTCAAGTATTGAGCATCTACAATGTTTCAGTCACCATGTTAGTCAATTTCCATACCTTATTTTTAAATTCATTGTTTTAAAATTATATAAGACAAACATGTCCCCCAGTAAAATAATTATAGGAACACAGTGTGATTTAATGTGAAAGTGAAAAAGAAAAGATCCCAGCTAACCTTGACATTGCCACTGACAACCTCTATTCCGGGAACTCAGAGATAACCAGTATAAATTTTCTTTTTGGTGGGGTACTATCATATGCCACTAGAGACTTCATGCCCACATCAACAGAAAACACCTTGGCAAACATATCAATGGTGGAGACATAAATATTAGAGCTTACAACAACCAAAGACAAATTGACCATGATACATCCAAGCTTTCTCTAGGGTTTTGCAAATGCTCAAATTTCAAGGTCAAAGATAAGGAGGAATCTAATAAAATAAAACTGGAGCCATGGCATTAATCTTTTGAAATGATTCCATAAGATCTTTGCAATAGAGTAGTATTTATAAATTCGGTGGTTGGATAGATCTCAGTATCCCTCGAGAATCTCAGGGGCTTGTTGTAGTAATTACTTTATAGAATTACAAGGATTAGGAATAATGTATACAAAGGTGGATTTTATTTTATTTTTAAAAATATTTATTTTATTTTTGGCTGTGTCACATCTTAGTTGTAGTATGAGGGATCTTTCGCTGATGCATGTGGGCTTCTCTCTCGCTGTGGCTGCGGGTTTCTCTCTAACTGTGGCACGGGATCCAGAGAACATGGGCTCTGTAGGTGTGGTGTGTGGGCTCAGTAGTTGCGGCACATGGCCTCTCTAGTTGTGGCGTGCGGGCTTAGTTGCCCCACAGCATGTGGGATCTTAGTTCCCTGACCTGGGATCAAACCCACATTCCCTGCCCTAGAAGGTGGATTCTTAACCACTGGACCACCAGGGAGTCCCAAATGTGAATATTTTATAATAGTATTGTCATGAAACAACAACAAAACTCAGAGATGCAAAGGAAAAGATAGTCATTAAAAAATTTTAACTTGTGCATAGCAAAATATAATATAAATAAAGTTAAAAGACAAAATATCAGCTGGAAGAATATTTGCAACAAATATGACAAATATAAAAGAGCTCTTATAAATCAATAAGTAAAAAATGAACAATCCAACAGAAGAATGTTTAAAGATTGGCACTTCATAAAAAGTGAATTACAAACTGCCAGTAAACGTCCGAAAAGATGTTCTACTTTACCCATCACTAAAGAACTGCAAATGTAAAAAACTGCCATCTTTACTCTCAGATTAGCAAGACTTATAGGGAAATAAGAACTCATTTAAATTTTGTAGAATATGAATTAATGTAAACTTCTTTGAAGGCAATGTGGCAATATATATCAAAATTATACATGGAGTGCTACATACCATGAGCTGTTCTGGTCAAAACTGCAAATATTAAGTTGGTAAATGCCAAGAGTCTACTTTATTACTCTCAGTTTCTAGTTGAGAGCAAAGAGGTTCAGAGAGGTCTTACATGGAGAAAGCAACAGAACTTGGATCTCAAAACATGTCAGTCTGGCTCCAAAGTCACATCACAGTAACTAAAGATCTTCTTTTTAACTCCATTAAAACACAGTCATGGTGAAAACCTCCATTCACATTTACAAAATACTTTTAACATTATTACTAACAGTTCCAATTATAGGGGTGAACATCATCACTAGCTCTTAAATTGTATCATATGACTTTGACTCTAGGGCTTTATTTATTTATTTATTTATTTGGAGTATAATTGCTTTACATTGTTGTGTTAGTTTCTGCTGCAGAACAAAGTGAATCAGCTATATGTAAACATGTATCCCCATACCCCCTCCCTCTTGATCCTCCATCCCACCCCCCCATCCCACCCCTCTAGGTCACCACGGAGCACCGAGCTGAGCTCCCTGTGCTATACAGCAGCTTCCCACTAGCTATCTATTTTACACATGGTAGTGTATATATGTCAAGGCTACTCTCTCAGTTGACTATAGGGCTTTTTAAAAGTCACTAAAACATAGAAATGTTTCACAAAGGGTCTTAAAATGTAAAAGAGAAAGAAATACTTTAAGTGTTACCATGAACATTTTAAAATACACTTTTTATCTTGGAATAATTTTAGATTTGCAGAAAAGTTGCTAACACAGAACAGAGAGTACACATATACCCCTTCCAGCTTCCCCCATGATTAACATCTTACATTACCATTGTACATTTGTCAAAACTAAGAAACTGACATTGGAACATTAGTAATCAAACTAGAGACTATATTTGGATTTCACCAGGTTTTCCATTAATGTTCTCTTTCTGTTTCAGGATCCCACAGAGGGTACCACACTGTATTTAGTTGTGATGTCTCCCCAGTCTCCTCTTGTCTGTGACAGTTTCTCAGTCTTTCATTGTTTTTCTTGAGCTTAACTGTCTTGAGAAATACTAGCCAGATATCCTGTAGAGTTTTCTCCAATCTGGGTTTTTCTGATGTTTTTGTCATGTTTTGACTGGGGTAATATTATGAATATTTTAAAGTGAAAGGAAAAAGAAAAATAGTCCAAAAAAAGTTATAAAGAAAACAGTCCTAGCACTTTTTTTACATGAATCTCATGTAAAAAATGTCATTAATTCAATAAGAATTTATTAAGCACCTACTATGTACCAGGCACTGTTCTAGGCACAGAAGATACATTAAGGAAACTAGTATAGAGTGAATGGTCATGAAAGGCCTCTTTGAGAAACTGACATTTGAGAGGCCCAAATAACAAGATGGAACTAGATAAGGGCAAAGATTTGGGGGAAGAACATTTTAGGGAAAGGGAATAACAAGCCAAAGTCTCTGTAGCAGAGGTAAACTTGATGTATAGTAAAAGCTTCAATAAAAGCAGAGTGGCTGAGTCACTGGTGTAAGACAAAGAGGATAGATGAGATGAACAAGGCAGACAGGGCTGGATTACATTGGGTTTTATAGGCCATGGCAAGGAATATGGATTTTATGCTGAGTGAGATGGGAATTCTTTGAAAGTTTCAACTAAGAGAAAGACATAATCTGATATATTTTTAAAAGATCATTCTGGATGCTGTGTGGAGTAGAAATTGTTGGGGGATAAAGTAGAAATCAGGAGCCAGGAGTTAGGAGACAAATGCAGTAGTCCAGGCAAGAAAAGATGGTGATTGGAATGAGATGGGCAGCAGTAGATATAAAGAGAAGTGGTTGGATTGGGATATATTTCAGAGGAGGAAGCAACAGCACATAGTAATGAATTGAATGTAAGATCAAGATTCTCCAGTTTTTGGCTTGATAGACTGAGGATGGTGTAATCTGTTGAGGTGGGGAGAACTGACAGAGCAAATGTTGCAGGAGGTATAGGTGGGGGAGACTTGGAAATCAAATGTTTTATTTAGGTCAAGTTAAATCTGAGATATTTTGAGTTATCGAAAAAGTAGATGGATATATGAGTTTGGAGCCCATGGGAGAAGTCAGGGCTGGAGACATAAAATCTATATATAAAATCAACAAACAGGGCTCCCCTGGTTGTGCAGTGGTTGAGAGTCCGCCTGCCAATGCAGGGAACACGGATTCGTGCCCCGGTCCGGGAAGATCCCACATGCCGTGGAGCGGCTGGGCCCGTGGGCCATGGCTGCTGAGCCTGCGCGTCCGGAGCCTGTGCTCCGCAGCAGGAGAGGCCACAACAGTGAGAGGCCCGAGTACCGCAAAAATAAAATAAAATAAAATAAAAAATAAACACATAAATATGTAATATCAGTAACTTTATTTACTAGGAAGAGTAGCCATACATCCCTGTTCATTTATTAATCAATTCATGCATTCATATACTTATTCCACAAATGTTTATTGTATACCTACCAACATATCAGGCTCTAGTACAGTCATGCCAACGGCATCTAAAGAGAAGAGTGTGCAGCCAGAGAAGGTGGGTCATGGGAAGAAAATACTAAAACTTTTAAAAATATTGATTTTTATCTAAAAACAGAAAAAAGTCTTTCAAATATTTAATATATAGATCAACACTGCCATCTCACTACTAATGAGTGAAAAGTGTGAGTTAGGCATCGTGGAGAATAATTTGGAGATTTCTTCATTTTCTTTGTTTTAATATATTGTGATTTCTTCCAATTTATGTGTGCTGGGTTAAGTAGATTTACCAATTACATTATTATTATTATTATTATTATTTTTTGCTGTACGCGGGCCTCTCACTGCTGTGGCCTCTCCCGCTGTGGGGCACAAGCTCCGGACGCGCAGGCTCAGCGGCCATGGCTCACGGGCCCAGCCGCTCCGCGGCATGTGGGATCTTCCCAGAGCGGGGCACGAACCCATGTCCCCTGAATCAGCAGGCAGACTCTCAACCACTGTGCCACCAGGGAAGCCCACCAATTACATTATTATTTCATTAAATTAACCCCCATGAAAATGGAAATAGCTAAAAAAGATTTCTGGAAAGAAAACATGAGTTGGAGATAATAAAGCAGGCCTAATCAAAAAGATGACGATAGGGCTTCCCTGGTGGCGCAGTGGTTGAGAGTCCGCCTGCCAATGCAGGGGACATGGGTTCGTGCCCCAGTCCGGGAGGATCCCACATGCCGCGGAGTGGCTAGGCCTGTGAGCCATGGCCGCTGAGCCTGCGCATCCGGAGCCTGTGTTCCGCAACGGGAGAGGCCACAAAAAAAAAAAGATGACGATAGAGATGACACATCTGCTGCTAGCATGAGCGGTACAGAAGCCATCTTATTAACTAGTGGGCATGACATTTTGAAATCAGAGATTTGGAAATATTTCCATTATGTGATTTTGATGCAAAATGATGTATGTGTGCTAACCAAGGCTGGGACTACAGTGAGGCAAGTGAGGCATTCACCTCGCACACGAAGTTTAAGGGGATGCCCCAAAGTCAGCAATCAAGATAAATATCTAAATGCAATATTTTAAAAAGTCAAAATTAATGCAAAAACCTATGATAAACAAAATATCAAAATTTTAAATAAAGACAAGATCAGTGCTCTAAAAAAAACCTTATACATGTACACTAAATCTTGAAGACAGAATTTTGCAACTTGTTAAAAGAAATCTTCCAGGCAATGCATTCCAAAGAGTTTTGAAAATATATAACAATGCAACTTCTTCTGGCTGACATCAGGGAAGATAGAAAGTTACTAGCTGAGTTTCAACAACGTTGAACAATGGTTTTGTTTTCAACAATGGTTGGTGGACGGAGGTGATAAAAATGGATACTTGCATTAGAAGAGCAGCCAAAGATGTACTTCTTCCATTAGGATCTAAATATCTTTGTAAGTTATCTTTTTCAGTTTATGACAGCCGTTAAAACAAAGTACAGAAATAACCTGAATGTTGAATCACACATTTTAATAACCGTTTCATAAAGTATTACAGATTTTTATAGCCACGGAAACCTAGTCAATCATATTGCTTTCACTAAATATTTTTAGCAAGAATAACGAGGATTTTTAAAAAGACAATTAATATAGAAAATAACTCTTACAGTTACTTTAAATGTTTATTTCATCTTCATCCTTTTTATGCTTTAAAAATGCTTTATGTCATACACAACAGGAACACAACAGGACGTGTACATAACTTACATCAGTATACAGACTTTTTTTTGTAATAGGGAAGTGCAATCAAAAAAAGTTTGGAGAGCACAGGTACAGGTAGTTAATGCCGTGGGTGTTAGGAAAGTGGCAGGATTATATTATCTCAGTGTGCTGTAGAATCGCTGTACCACGGAAGTCTGCGTGAAGGACACCGCCCCAGGTTTTCATAAACGGAGGTTTGCGGAATGAGCAGGATTTGGAAAAATAACTATTGCAAAATTTGTTGCCTATAAAACAGAGCACAGTGGTTACTGCCAGAGGAGATTAAAGTACTCTAAAAACACTTTTAAAAGGAGATCCTAGGTCCAAACTGCAGCCCTGCTCTCTGAAGTTATCTCAGCCCCATACTTGAACCTGTCGGAGAAGGAAGTTCCCCGAAATGGCCCAGGAGAGTGCCGCTCTGAAGGAGGGAGACTGGAGGGAGAGTGATACCACTTTTCCGAGCCATGGGCTGTCCCCTCCCCTAGCAGGAGGCCAGCCGTGAGGTCCCTTGTGCCTTGCCCTCGGGAGGGTGGGGAGAAGGGAAAAGAAAACGCAGCCTTTTCTGGCTGGGACCATGTCTGAGTGCAGAGGCCGGGGGTGGGGGTGGGGTGGGGGGGGTGGTCTGTGAAGAGGGGATGAGTTCAGGTGCTTTTCTAACGGGGAGGGAGGGCAGTGTTGGTAGTAGGGCCGGAGGAGCGGCTTTAGGCTCGAGTCTCTTCCTGGTGGGCAGGGAGTCCGAAGAGCCCAGGAAGGCATGTTGGACCCTAAGGCCTGGTCCTTTCCCTGACGGCAGAGGGAATCCCGAGATGGACAGTCCAGAAACCCCCTCCGAAAAGCATTTTCTTGGCCGCTCAACTAATTTTATACATCCCGAGGCTAAAAGCTGAGGTAATTAGACGCGAGCGACAGCTGTCTCGGCACCTTGGGCGCCAGGCACCTGGCTTGGAGCCCGACGGCCCGAATTCTCGCGAGAACGGCAGCCGCCATTTTTCCATTGATTGCGGCGGGCTGGGGGAGGGGCCGACGACGAAGGCGGCTGCGGCGGCGACGACGGCGGAGCCTTGGGTCGGTGTCTGCGCGCTGGTGTCTGAGGCCCAGGCTGAGGCCTCTTCGGTAGCCCGAGCGCAAGCGGTGGAGAGGATGACGGCCGCTGCCGTTTTCTCCTGAGCTAGAGCCGCCGCTACCCTCCCCCTCCCCCGGCAGGGCGGAGAGGAGCGGCCGGAGTCTGAGCGATGGTGCCCGGCGAGGAGAACCAACTGGTCCCGAAGGAGGTGAGGGGCCAGCGGAGGAGGCTAGGCCCGAGGCCTGCGGCCGCTCTAGGCAGCGCAGGCCGGGGCGAGGGGCCGGCTGCGGGCCCAGCTCGTGGGCCGGCCCGCCTGTGGGGGAAGGAGGTGTTGGGGGTGCATGGTGGGTGCGGCGAGCAATTGGGAGACCCGACTGGGTCTAGGGGGCCGGGGAGCGGAGACCTCTCCCCTTGGGTTTGTGGGGCTGGACAAATAAAGGAGCTGACTGGAAGGAATCGGGTCCTGCTTTGGGGGAGAAGGTGGCTTCTCAAGTAGTTATTTAACGCGTTGAGCCGAGGTAGAGAGGTGATTTCAAAGAAAACATTCTGCAACACTGGCTGACGGGCACGACAGGGTGACGGTGCTGCTTCTGGTTTTGACAGTGGCAGTGTATAGCTTTCAGGGCTTGTGAAATCTACACCCAACTTGAGCGTTGTGGGAGGGCAGTTAACTGCTACGACTTTTTTGAACAACTGTTTCTTACTTGGTAGTACTATGGGTCTGCCTAAATGGGGCCTCCCAATGATCGATGAAAAGTAGTAAATGTGACTTCCACGCAAAGGTAAGAGATAGCGAAGCATTACCATATGGAGAGCTGAATTACTTTTTGTAGTTGGGCTGTGTACGCCAGTTTGGGTGACTTCTTAAATTCTTAAAAGCAAGTGATATGAGAAGGCTTGACTTCTTGGCTTCTCTTGAATAGTAGGAGAGGATTAATGGTAGAATCCAGCACTGGCCAGGGAATTTCAACATATTAATAGTATCTCTGTTGGCTTTATAAATATCTACAGGGTATCCAAACGTGTATTTTTAACTGGTTGATCATCAGGCGAATGCTTTGGATTTTTAGTTCTCATATACCTTAAATAGAGGCAAGTGTCCGTTGAAATTAGCTGTGTTGGATCTTGATGTTTTTGAGTGATGTTCTTAAAAATTCTTAATTCTTTTTTTTTTTTTTTTTTTTTTTTTGCCTTTTTTGGTTGCTTTGTAGCAATTTGTTGCTACTTGACCAAGCTCCGACACTGGAAAAGTGTTATTGGAGTTGTGTATGTATGATATGAATATTTTCCCAACATTATCAGATGATTGTTTTGCAAGGATAGTTTTTTTTAAACTAAGTTATCATGTGTCAGTATTTATTCATCAAGCACCACCAACTCTGCAAAGCAGATAAACAGAGGAATTAATCAGAATTCTTGCCGTGGGAGCTTTTAAGGCTACTAAGGAAGGTAACACTAGTATTCATTGAACTCCAAGTAAGGACTAGGTACTTTTCTACAAAGGTAACTCTCATGCAGGGATGGAAGTGATAGGTGCGATGAGAGATATAAAAATGAATTTTCTTTTAGAGCTACATAGTGCTGGTTTTCATTCCTATGAAAAGCAAAGTTCTTTCTTAATTTTATTTTATTTTAATTAATTAATTTATGGCTGCATTGGGTCAGGCTTTCTCTAGTTGTGGTGAGCGGGGGCTACTCTTCCTTGTGATGCGCGAGCTTCTCATTGTGGTGGCTTCTCTTGTTGCCTAGGCGCGCGGGCTCTAGAGCGCGGGCTCAGTAGTTGTGGCTCGCGGCCTCTAGAGCGCAGGCTCAGTAGTTGTGGCGCACGGGCTTAGTTGCTCTGTGGCATGTGGGATCTTCCAGGACCAGGGCTCAAACCCATGTCCCCTGCATTGGCAGGCGGATTCTTAACCACTGCGCCACTAGGGAAGTCCCCTTTCTTAATTTTTTGACCATTAGAAAATATAATATAGGTGGAACTTTGCTTTAAGAAAGCCCAATATTAGGTTTATTTCCCTAATAATTTGATTTATAGAAAACATGGTATAAATAAACACTTTCACAGGAACATACCTGCAATGCTGCTTTTACCTTTTGGATTTTAAAGATTAAACGCCTCTCCTTTAAGACTAACTCCCTTACCTGAGGCTTCAAACTCATCCTGACTTCCAACATTTTTTTTTTTCCCCTTACTCTTTCTGGACCACATGCCTTTACTTTCTGTTCCCTAGACTCATCTTCAGTCTTTTCTTTTTCCCTGACTCCTTTTTTGATTCCTGGAAACATGCACAGTACTCTCAAATCTCAAAAGTCTGTCACTTTTTTAGTTAGCTAAGTAATACATTCTTTTTTGATGGCCATACTTCTCTTCTTGAATTCTTCTTGCCTGCTTCTCTTCCTTGAATTTTCTTTTGCATTTGATACTTTAAAAAAATTCCTTGAGTTTAGTAATACTGTACTTTGGGGCCTTTTCCCCCTGCCTGTTTGTCCTATCTGACCACTCATTTAGTCAATGTCTTTCTCTTTTTTTCTGTGTCCTTAATTATCACTTTCGTCTCATCTTCGTCATCACCTGTCTGGTCTTTTTAAGTAGGAGTAGAATTATGTAGTGCTAAAGCTGAGAGAACACATAGTGATCATTTAGTAACTTATACCCGTTCACTTCTATAGATGAGGAAATGAGGGCCAGAAGATTGAAAGTGACTTGTTCAGGGTCACATAATGAGGAAATAAATGACAGAGCTAGGACTAGAACTCACATCTCTTTGATTATACTCTGTTTTACACATCCCTTCATGGAACCTAGAGGCTCCGTAAAAGTAGTTTGTAACTCTCTAAGTCCATTTACTATGTGAAAATAAATTACAGAATTTTAAAATGTCTTACTTCTGTTCTACTGGCTTATTACCAACAATTTGACGGGCTTTTCTTTTTTAGAGAACCTCTGACACTTACTAGATTTAGATATTGGTTAAATGTGTACATCCATGTGTGTGCAGTTGTTGAACGAATAATATGTTATTCTGGTCCCTGAAGCTCAAGGACAAATGTACCTTAGAGGACTGCTGAAGAAGGTAGCTTAGTGTCATGCAGGGCTTGGCCAAATAGTCCCTGGGCCAAATTCAGCCCACAGCCTGTTTTGTTTGGCCCATGAGTTAAGAATGATTTTTACATTTTCAAATTGTTGAAAAAAATCAAAATAATAAAAATAATCTGTGACACATGGAAGTATATGAAATTTAGATTTCAGTATTCATAAATAAAGTTTTATTGGAACACATTGATGCCCATTTATTTACTATTATCTATGGCTGTAGCAGAATTGAGTAGTTGATACAGATGCTGTATGCAGGATAAATTTGAAACTATTTAGCTTGGTGTTCAATGCCTAGTACACTTTGATTCTGGCCACAGTCTGCCCTTTCAGCTTATCTCTTCTTCCTCAAAACAAGTTTTTAATGCAGCCAAACAGGTTTTTCTCTAACTTGCTTTTCACTTCTGTTTGTGCTGCCTCTTCTTTCCTACTTCTGCCCACTGATTCAGAACATTCATACACATCTTTCCCTCAGTACCTCATATCTCATTTATTCTAAAAAGCCTTTTCTGACCGTTTAACCTTAAGGATTTCTCCTTCTTAGAAGACTTTTATATATGAATAGAATTCATTTGGCAATTAATAAATAGTGCTTTGTGACATCTATTATGGTCTCAGACTGTATTTTATTATTATTCATTATGGATTTCTTGACAGCAGAGATCTTTGTGTGTGTGTGTCTCTTTCTCTCTCTCTCTTTTTTTTTTTTTGGTATGTATTATAGGTCTAAGACAGTGTCCTTTCTGAAGGACACTGATCTTCAGTAATATTCATTGATATGGTTACAGGGTTGCAAGGAAACTTAGAGTTCTAACCAATTTCCCCTGCTTGGATATTTTCCACAACATCCTTGGCAAACTGTTTTCCAGCCTTTGCTTGAATACCTTCATGACATCTCTGGTAACATCTTTGTCTTAGAAGAGATCTGTTGTTTTAAGTTTTTGAGTTGAGAGAAGTCTAGATCTCTGTAGCTGCCATCTTTTGAAAGTTGCCTCTGAACAACAGAGAAATCTTAAATCATTTTGCATAGGACAGCTTTTTCTCATTGTTGAAGAGGGGGGAGGGGAGGAGGACTGAGCATCCTCAGTTCTTTGTTTCTCAGTTGCTTTCTTTTAGACATAATCCAGTTTTTAATATTTCTCCTAATTGTTGTACCCAGGGGAGAGCAAAGTGAGTGTGGTCTATTCTTTGTGGTAAACAACAAAGCACTTCACCTCACTTTTTCACTCTACTATATGTCTTTGAATTGTTTTATATTGATGTTGACTTTGAGATCTCTTTTAATGTCATTCCACTTTCATTTATTGCATCATTGTTTCTATTATTCTGTTTCCTTATAAGGATTTGTGACATTAATATTTGTCGTGTACTCACTGTACATTACTGTACGCTGCCATATAGGGAATATTTAGATAAAATGATTTTTTCCTCAAATATTTTATAGTATAATTAAGGATAAAAGTACATATTACTAATAGTTTTAAAATAATACTTTCACTGCAATACTTAAAGTGCATCCAAGGAGTATATAAATGTCGAAAGGATAGAAAAATGAAAGAAAAAGAATATGTAGTTCCATATCTCAGTGTATTTTTTTCTGCCTCTCTTTTCCATATAATAAACACTACTTCTGTCTGGAACTAATGATAATAATAACCAAAATTTATTGAGCATTTATTATATGTCACATACTGTTGTATGTGCTTTGTGTGTATTAACTCATTTGAACTTCACAATGACCTCATAACTATATCAGGGCCGTTGATATTGAGAGCCCTCAAAACATTAAAACAACTTGTTTTTCATCTCTATTGTCTGTTTTTTTTTAAAAAAATAAATTCAATTAATAAATATTATGGAACATGTCAAATGAGTATTCTTTTAATTTGTATGGCTTCAACGTTTGATTGTAATTTACACATTTATATCTACAGCCCTGACCTCTCTTCTAGTTTCGGATTTCCACCTGCATACTGGATATCTCTACTTGGTTGTACTCTGGGACCTACAGATTAAATATGTGTAATATCAACCTCATTTCTCTTTCCTCTCTTCTCATGTCCTCCGCCCAGCATAGTTCTTTCTTTGTATTCTCTTGTTCAGTTAGTGTCATCATCATCTGTTTATTTGCTTAAGTTGGAACGTTTTTTTGACTCCTCCTTTTTCCTTTTTTTCATATATAGTTAAATCGTCACTTGAAAAATATCTCTTGTATCCTCACCTTTCTCTTCGTGGCTCTGCCTCTATTTTCTCATTCAAATGTAGCCCTTTTAAATGGTCTGTGTTCTTCTAGGCTCTTTTCTTTCATAACTATCCTCACCACAACAGCCATTACTTTCTAAAACACATGACATTATGACTTACCTGTTTTAAAGTTTATAATTATTACCCTCTGATTGCAAATTGAATACTAGGTAATATTAATAAATACTATGCACCAGACACTGTGCTAAACAATTTACACACTTACTTAATATCTATAAAGCCCTTTAAGGCATCTCTTATCTTTCATTATGTATTTTATAGATAGATAGAAAGAAAGTAAGGCTTAAAGAGTAAGTAACTTGGGCTTCCCTGGTGGCGCAGTGGTTAAGAATCCGCCTGCCAATGCAGGGGACACGGGTTCGAGCCCTGGTCCAGGAAGATTCCACATGCCGTGGAGCAACTAACCCCATGCGCCACAACTACTGAGCCTGTGCTCTAGAGCCCGCATGCCACAACTACTGAGCCCACGTGCCACAACTACTGAAGCCCACACGCCTGGAGCCCGTGCTCCACAACAAGAGAAGGCACCGCAATGAGAAGCCTGTGCACCGCAACAAAGAGTAGCCCCTGCTCGCCGCAACTAGAGAAAGCCCACACACAGCAATGAAGACCCAATGCAGCCAAAAAAAAAAAAGTAAATTATTCAAAGTTGTGTAGCTGTTTGTTTCTAAGTCATTGTGGCCTTAATCAGTAGGAAAGTCCTTCATAATGTAGCCTCAATTGATTTGTTTTTTAAAATTAATTTTTGTCAAAGTTATACATGCACATATTGAAAAGAGTTGAATAACTCTGCTCTGCAGATTCTCCCTCCCCTTCATTTTGGGCTCTTTGGAGGCAACCACTTGCTACTCATTCTTTTGATATTTATCTCCATATTTCAAAATAGTATGCCTGTAGTTTTCCCTCATGATTTTTTCAGTTGAATGGATTGTCTACGGACTTCCCACAATGGAAGATTCGGTTTACCACTATCCCCAAACACAGACACACTTCTCAATTCTGCCCAATCCTTCCAATATTGTCATATTGCAAGTTGTTTGGATACATCAAGTTTCAAAGTTTATATCAATGTCACTGTATTCATTGTTGAGCCTTATAGTTTATTGTGATGATTTTCCCTTTCTGTACAGTATTTTGTTTTCCATGAGTTAACATTTTCTAAAAATTTGCTTTTGCTTTGTTTTCTATGTATTTATCATTAATTTAACCAAGTGGTTCTCAATTGGGGGCAACCCAGAGGATATTGGCTATGTTGGGTAGGTGAGGGAGGGCAGGAGTGTGCTACTGACATCTAGCGAGCAGAAGCCAGCTATGCTGCCAAGCATCATCCTGCACTGCACTGGACCACCTCCCACAACAAAGAATTATGTGGTCCAAAATGTCAATAAAAACTCTGATTTAGTCCAGACTCTCAAGTATATGAGTTTTCTCCTTATTATATTCAAACTACCAATTTTTTTGATGAATTTCCTTGAATTGCAGCTGCTGTCTTAGATTTGCCTTTATAATCATCTTAGTAGTTTCCGTCAGGTCTCTCTTGTATTAGAGCTCCTAGTTCTGTATCTGATGTCTTCATCTTTCTTTGTGTTCTCATTTTGGAGGACCACTTTCAATAGCTTTCTGGATGGGCTATAATTTTTTCAAGACTTCACATGTCTGAAAATGTTTCTACCCTCTTGCTTTATAGATAGTTTGGCTGGGCAGAGAATTCTTGGTCAGAAATAATTTTCTCTCAGAATTTTGAATACATTGCTCCATTGTCGTATTGTTTTCAGTGTTGCTGTTGAAACATCAGATGCCTAGAAGATTTTTTTTAAATGAATTAATTAATTTTTGGCTGCGCTGGGTCTTCATTGCTGTGTGCGGGCTTTCTCTGGTTGCTGCGAGCAGGGCCTGCTCTTCGTTGCAGTGTGCGGGCTTCTCATTGCCATGGCTTCTCTCTGCCATAGCTTCTCTCGTTTCAGAACACGGGCTCTAGGTGCGCGGGCTCCAGTAGTTGCAGCACGCGGGCTCAGTAGTTGTGACGCACAGGCCTAGTTGCTCCGCGGCATGTGGGATCTTCCCGGACCAGGGATCGAACCCGGGTCCCCTGCGTTGGCAGGCAGATTCTTAACCACTGCACTACCAGGGAAGTCCCTGCCTAGAAGATTTTGAATCTTATTTTTCCTCTCTGGAAGCTTGGAGAACCTTTTCCCCTAGAGTTCTGAAATTCCTGTATTATGTGTACAGGTCTGTTTTTCTCCACTTCTGCTGGGTTCAGGGTAGTCTTATTCAATCTGAAATTTGTCTCATCAGTTCTGGGAAATTTTCTTAAGTCATTTCTTTTGTTTCTTCCCCTTTGTTTTCTCTGTTTTCTCTCTTGAACTCATTTAGATAATGGGTCTACTGTCTTGGTTTCTCTACTTTTCTTCTGTTTACATCTATTTTCCATTTCTTTTCCTTTTTCCTCTGTTTTCTGGGAGATTTTTCTCAATTTTATCTTCTGATTCTTCTACTGAGGTTTTATTTCTGCTATCATGTTTATAATTTCCAAGTACTCTTTTTTTTCTGAAAAAGTTTTAATATATCCTGATATATCCTGTTTTTGATATCCTATTTTTGTTTTATGGATGCAGTGTCTTATCTCTCAGGGAATTATTGATACTTTTCTTCTCTGCATATTCTCTCTTTTCTCCAAATTTCCTTTTTCTGTTTGTTTGCTTTGGGCTTTGTCTTTCATATTAGATGCTTTTTTTAGATGTCTGGTATTCCTTGGAACTCAATGCTTATTTAGAAGAGGGGCCTTAAAAAGCTGAATGGAAGCTCTGCCAGTGGGTAATTATGGTTTTCCCTGTACTTTCGATATGTGTGAATAATTTCCTTGTAGACTCCTAGTGACACGTTTTTCTCTTGTGCTGAATTGATTTCCCAGAAAAGATGTATGATCTTTTGCTTGGAGAGAACAAGCTTGGGAGCTGAGTAGGAAATGGGGTTGTGGGTTTCATCCTAAAGTACATGAATACCCTTTCATTTAATTCTCCAGTTTTCAATGTGGCAGCCCTCAAATTTGATTGCACCTGGCATCCTCTACTCCAGAGAGACCTTGTTTTATGCTCTCCTGAGATTGCTTAGTCTTTTGCCAGGAAGGGTCAAAGAGTAAAAGAGAGAGGATCTGGGAGTTCTGACTGCTTCTTAAGCAGACTTTAATCTCTTATTCTAGCTTGGACTTCACTCTTGCTCCCAGCGTATCTGAAACTGCTAGTTCCTGAGCCTTTTCGGGGTTTTTTTCCCTTTTTTCTTTTTAATTTTTTATAGAAACCTTGAAAAAAGAATACACAGAGTTCCCATATACCTGTCACCAAGCTTCTCCTCATGGTAACATATTTTATAACCATAGAACACTTATCAAAAGTAAGAAATTAACTTTAGTACAATACTATTAACTATACTGCAGAATTTATTCGGATTTGACCAGTTTTCTGCTAATGTTTCTTTTTATTCCAAGATCCAAACTCAGAGTCCCACATTGAATTTTGTTGTCATGTCTCCTTAGTTTCCTCTTATCTGTGACAATTTCTCAGACTTTTCTTCTCTTTCATGACCTTGACATTTTGAACAGCACTAGTCGTTTTTGCAGAATCACCCTCAATTTGGGTTTGTCTGATATTTTCTCATGATTAGATTGAGGTTATTAAAGAGAAGGCTATCACAGAAGTGATATGTCCTTCTCTGTGCATCATTTGGCAGGGGGTGGGGGGTACATGATGCTGATGTGTCCTACTGTGATGTTAACCTTTGATCACTTGGTTCAGGTGATTCTGCTAGGTTTCTCCACTGTAAAGTTACTATTTTCCTCTTTAATAATTACTAACTACTTTGAGACCATGCAGATATCCTGTTTCTGCTTAAACTTCTGCCCATTAGTTTTAGCATCCATTTATGGATCTTGTTACTGTTGCATTCTAATAGTGATTTTCTGCTTCCCTCATTATTTCTACATTTATTAATTGGAATTCTTTTGTGAGGAAGAGTTGTCCCTTTTCCCACATTTATTTACTTAATTATTTATTTATGTCAGTATAGACTTAAGATATTTATTTTATTCTTTGGATTATAACCCCAAACTATTGTTATTTATTTTGTTGCTCAAATTGTTCCAGTCTTGGCCAGGGAGAGTTCTTTCTGGTTGGCATCTGTGCTCATCCTTGCCTTTTGAGCACTTCTGTACTTTGTGGCAATGCTTCAACCCATCTTATACTTGCCCTGCCCCAACCCTGCAATCAACCACTTCTGCAGAGAGTTTAGGGGTCTTTTAGTATAATTGTAAATGTGGTATGTGCTATAAGCCAGGTGTCTTTGTTTTTCATCTAGGCTAATGTAGGTTTCAACCTTCTCAGGTGTAATAGTCACTACCACTTGTTATGCTTTCTAGCTTCTAAAATTGTGTTTCTGGTTTCCTATGGATTTATGCTCTTTAAACAATTTCTTTATTCTTGTTTCAGAGAGATTTTGGGAAGCTTTTGAGCTAAATGCTTGTATTCAATCTGTCCTCTTTGACCAGAAATCCTTAATGTTTTTGTTATCTCCTGCCCCAAGCCAATTTTGTTTTAGCCACATTCAACCACATTAGTTGCTGTTCCCTGATGTGCTGTATGCTTTTGTGTGTCACTTGCCCTGAGTGAATAATATGAAATATTTTTTAATATCTGCTTTTTAGGGAGTTTTAAATGGGTGAACTTTGATTTTACATGAAAACTATTTAAGTACTTTCTTAAGTACATTTTTAGGATTCTTGCCTCTTATTTTCCATTTTTTGGATTAGTCACATAAATGTTTTGTGTCTTAGTACCAAATATTGTAAATTTTTTGCCAAAATGGAGGGGAGAGGCTTAGTGCATTTCCAGAATACTAACATACCATCACCATCATAGCCCAAGTTGAAAGAAAAGATTGTATTGAAAATAGGGTGTTGTGTAGCACAGGGAACTCTGCCCAATATCATGTAACAACCTAAATGGGAAAAGAATTTGAAAAAGAATAGATGCATGTATATGTATAACAGAATCACTTTGCTGTACACCTGAAACTATCACAACATTGTTAATCAACTGTACTCCAATATAAAATAAAAAGTTAAAAAATAAAATAAAAAATTGCCAAAAAAAAGAAAAAGAAAGGGGGTTGTGAAAAACATAGTATTAAATATACATTCAAATACCTATTGTAAATTTAGGTTCCAGAAGACATCGACTTTAAAAACTCGATTCATTGGTATTAAGGACCTTATTCAGTTCAGACAACATGATAGGTGACATGATATTCAGAGGCATATTCTTCTATGAGGCTTATTACATGGATTCTAAAGTGTTCTGTCCATGTATTGCTGCTTAGAATCTACTTTTGTACAAACATTCTCCACTGTAAAAAACTCTTTGGCAAAATAATTGTGACTAGCAGCGATGGCAAATGATTGGCAAAAATAATGTGCTCTTTCACATCAAGATTCTTAAAGAATGTATTTTTCCTGAGCCTGCTTTTCTGTCAGTATAATGGAAGAAGGGATGGTTATAGGTGTAGTGTAAGTGAACAGATGTCTCCTCTCTGCTCTACTGAATACTTCTGTTTACTTTGTCTCAAGGTGTGGGAGCAATAGTAATTGCCCTATGCTTTTGTTTAATGGAACTAAACTGAACCAAGCATACCTAAAGTAGCCATGGACAGGAACATTTTCATTGACATAAAACTGTTGCTGCAATCCACTGTCGAGAGTGTTGAGAGATTACTGTTTACCGAGATATATGTCTTGAATTTGTTTTTTGTTGTTGTTTGTTTTGTTTGTTTTTGGCCATGCTGCACCGATTGTGGATCTTAGTTCCCCCACCAGGGATTGAAAGTAGGCCCTGGCAGTGGGAACACTAAGTCCTAACCACTGGACTGCCAGGGAATTCCCAATATGTTTATTTATTTATTTGTTTGTTTGTTTGTTTTGGCCATGCCATGCAGCTGTATTGAATTTTTTATGTTTTTAAAAAGCAAGCTTTTAAAATCCTACCCAACCAGCAAAATCTAGCCCTTCTTACTACTATAAGAAACCTTTCCTGATTCTCCTCTTTCACCCTGATAGCATTTTTCTAACCCTGAAATCCCATAACATTGTAGCTTTTGACATTTGAAAAATTATAAGTTAATACTTTTATTATTTGTGTTAATACCTTTATTAGAAGCTCTTCAAAGTCAGGACACAACAGTCAGAGTGCCTGGGTTCAAGTACCAGTTTTGTGACCTTGGGCAAGTTATTTAACCTACCATTACCTAAGTTAAATGAGGGTACTAGTAACTACCTCCTAGGGTTGTTGGGAACAGTTAATGAGTTAATACATACGAAGTGTCTTCCACTTACTAAGCACTCTTATAAATGTTATCTGTCATAATAAGTGTTACTACCTTCATTACTGTTACTACCTTCATCCTGTATTCTCCCTAGGGGCCAGCATAATGTACTGTACATTGTTGTTGTCCAATATATATTGATTAAATAAAAATGAAGTCATATTTTAGTTATTAAATATGCTTAGTTGTTTGAAGTCAGGTATCTGATATGACCTGTCAGCATAAATCCTAAATGATTGTTAGATTTGACAGGCTCTTTTATATTAACAGGTAAGACCTGTTTTTACTACTTTTTGATAGTTGAAACATGTGACAAAGTACAAATGAAACTTTTTAGTCTAATGAGATCCTAAGAAAAATCGGTTTAGTATATATAGATATTTGTTGAAATAACTTACTAGATTAACAAGTTATTTGTTTATAAGTTTCTGTGTGAAATGTTATTTTAAAGCAGGATTCATGTTAAGAATAGTTTGTTTCCGGGAGAGCTTTATGTGTTTGATAATTCTGATTTTCAAAAACTCTAAACAGTTGACATGGATAGAAGAACCAATTAACCTGTCTATTTTTGTCAGTTGTATTACTGATTGTGCTTTAGATTTGATGCTGTGTAATTGACTGCTGTAAGACTTGCAGAGTCATTCAAATATTAGCAGAAATATAGTGGCTTTCCAGTAGAGAAAAATTAAGGGCTAAGTGACATAATTTAAAAAAATGATCTGGAATTTAAATCTTTCTGTATACAGTGAGTCCAGTACTTTTGGTTTAGCTTTAGGAAAACCATGAACCTCTGGTTCATTTATCACCTAAGTGAAATTTTCTAGTATAACCAAAGCATTGTAGTTTGACTATAAATACCTTTCTTGTTTCAAATGATATTACCTATTTTTATTTCATCTTAAATATGCTTTAATTATTCTTAATGTAGATTTCCATAGCTCTGGATGCTGTCAAATTCATTCAGTTAAGCATTGAGTTAGTAGCTGCCAAGAACCAGAGAATCAAAGATGAATAAGGAATGTGACCTAGTTCTAGATGCTAGTCTAGCCTGGGAGACAAAAATTTGTAATGAGGCAAATGCATAATTTGGTAATAAAGTGGAACCATAGAGGAGGGAGCTACCAGGTTTATCTAGGGGATCCTGTGAGAATGTAACACTTAAATTAGGTCACAAAGGATGACTTGACTGCCAAGTAAAGAAGGAAGTAAGAACTTTTAGTTAGGAGAAATGGCATTTAAAACACACAAGTCTGTAATGCATTTTAAAAGTGGCAGAAAGTTTGGCGTAAATGCATGGGGTGCCTGGGGTTGAGTGAGAGAAGATAGTTCTGACAGATTGTGTTTAAAATTCTGAAGGCTTTGTATACCTAAAAGGAATTTAGGTTTTTATTGTGCAGACATTAGTGGGCAGGAAACGTTTTTTTGGCAGAAAAAGTTAACAGATTTGTTTATAATTGTTACAAATTCAGTGAAACTTGTTCGCTGAAACATTGTTTACTTGCATGAATGTTTTATATCACTGCATTAGTATTAAACATTTACACACAAACGAAAATGGGGCAAGGCGGAATTTGCTATAATACCGATTCTCTCACCTGCTTTTTTTTTTTCATTTGCAGTCATATAATTAGGTATTTTTTTGTTTGTTTGTTCTTTTAAGAATAAAATGTTTCCCTTCATAATGCATCTTAAGTGTATTCTCCACATTTGAGTCATCCTGGCAGGATATCCTTTGGCATAATTGTTACATAGTTGATATGGATAACACACAGGTAGGTATCTTCAAATAGGCTAACTAGATAGGCCTCATTTGCCTCCAGAAATGTGCCAGTAGCTGCACTTTGGTAGTGTAGATCTGGTTTGAAGTGCTGAACACTTGCAAGTGAGAAGTTCAGTGTACTTCAGGGACAGCTGCAGTATGAGGCTTGTAAAAATGTGGTTTCTTCACCTTTTCAGTGTAAGACATATTCTTGTGAGTGACTTTTGTAGCTGGTTGCTTTCTTGAGTGCTTTACCACTAACTGTTTACAGGCATTTGTCTTGGTAGGAGCCATAGCATAGAGAACTCCCTGTTTATACCCCCCTTCTTTTCGGCAGCTCAACAGGCTAGAAGTGGCACTGGTGCTAGAGTGATGACTGGTGGCGGCTGCAGCAGCAGCAGCAGCAACTGAGAACACCGCAAGGAGTGTTAATAGGGGATTAATGAAATCTTCCCAAGGATTTCCCCAGTGCTCCAAATTCAATTGACTTTAATATTTTACTGAGAGGAGCTCTTGATTACAACCCCAGTTCCGGGTTGCATTAGAAAGTAGAATTTTTGTATGACTTACCTGGTAAAAGATACGTATTGCTTTAATAAATACATCAATACATAAACTATCTATGAATTCATATACATTTCTTCCATTTTATAGATATAAAATGTCTACCTTTTTATGTGTTTAGGTATTTTAATTTTGTTGCCTTTAATTATACGTACACCAAGTTGTATAATTTATTACTTTATTTATAGCACTTTGTGGTAATGAAAGGGAATTGGTGAAAAATTAGATACCTAACAATGAAGTCTCTTAGTAAAAGACATCTAAGGGATTTCCCTGGCGGCCCAGAGGTTAAGACTTTGCCTTCCAGTGCAGGGGTTGATGGTTCGATCCTTAGTCGGGGAGCTAAGATCGCACATGCCTCATGGCCAAAAAACCAAAGCATAAAAACAGAAGCAATATTGTAACAAATTCAGTAAAGACTTTAAAAATGGTCCATATCAAAAAAAAAAAAAGACATCTAAGAAATATTACTGCTTTAATTTTGACATCTTAAATTCACGTCTTGAAATATTTATTTACTATTACATTATTTACCATTAACATAACACAAGTATGATTTTTAAAATTCTAAGAAAAATAGACAGTGATGCAGAAAATATTTCTACAATTCAGTAATATGATTTAACAGTGGAAGGGAGGTAGTAGTTAGGTATTACAGCTCCTTCATTTATAGGGGAGGAAAACATGAAGGCTGTAAAAACCCCATAACTTACTTAATGTCTCAGGTAGTGGAAGAGCTAGAATGAGACTTTTTTGAAAAAGTCAAGTTTATTGAGGTATAATTTATATACAGTAAAATTTGCTCCTTTAAGGCATACAGTTTTATGAATTTTGACAAACTTATACAGTTGTATAACCACCACCACAGTCAAGATATAGAACATCTCCATCCCCTTAAAAAAGTTTTCTCATGCCTCTTATAATCAACCCCACCTCCCACCTCTAGGCTCTGCAACCACTGATCTGTTTTCTGCCCTCATGTTTTGCCTTTTCCTCATATAACTGGAATTCAAATAGTATGTAGCATTTTGAGTCTGACTTTCATCTAGCATAAAACTACGATGTTTATCTATGTTATCTCTTGTATCACTAGGCTTCCTTTTTGTTTTCCAGTGTCACAATTTGTTTATCCATTTATTAACTGATGGACATTTGGGTTATTTCCAGGTTTTGGTGATTCTGAATAAGCTGCTACAAATATCTGTGTACAGCCTTTTCTTTTGGTAGACATATGTTTTCATATGGTAAGTGTGTGTTTAACTTTGTAAGAAACTGCCAAACTCTTTCCTGAAATGGCTGTACCATTTTGCATTCCATTGAGCAATGTATGCACATTCCAATTGCTCTGCCTCCGTGTTGGTACTTGGCAATGTCAATATTTTTCAGTTTAGTTTTTTAATCATTCTAGTTAGTGTGTAGGGATAGCTCTGTGGTTTGAATTTGCATTTCTTAATGACTAGTGATGTAGTGTATCTTTTCATGTACTTGAAGTTTTTTATTAAGCCTGATTAAAAAAATCATATTTTGGACTTCCGGGTAAGATGGCGGAAGAGTAAGACGCGGAGATCACCTTCCTCCCCACAGATACACCAGAAATACAGCTACGCGTGCAACAACTCCTACAGAACACCTACTGAACGCTGGCAGAAGACCCCAGACCTCCCAAAAGGCAAGAAACTCCCCACATACCTGGGTAGGGCAAAGCAGAGAGATTCCCGCAGAGAGGAGCGGTGCCGAGCGGCACTCACCAGCCCGAGAGGCTTGTCTGCTCCCCCGCCAGGGCGGACGGCGCTGGAGCTGAGGCTCGGGCTTCGGTCAGAGCGCAGGGAGAGGACTGGGACTGGCGGCGAGAACTCAGCCTGAAGGGGGCTAATGTGCCACAGCTAGCCGGGAGGGAGTCCGGGAAAACTCTGGAGCTGCCGAAGAGGCAGGAGACTTTTTCTTCCCTCTTGGTTTCCTGGTGCGCGAGGAGAGGGGATAAGAGCGCCGCGTAAAGGAGCTCCAGAGACGGGCGCGAGTCGCGGCTGAAAGCGCGGAGCCCAGAGACGGGCGTGGGACGCTGGGGCTGCTGCTGCCGCCGCCAAGAAGCCTGTGTGCGAGCGCAGGACACTGTCCACACCGCCCTTCCGGGAGCCTGTGCAGCCTGCCACTGCCGGGGTCCCGGGATCCAGGGGCGGCTTCCCTGGGAGAACGCACGGCGCGCCTCGGGCTGGTGCAACGTCACGCCGACCTCTGCCGCTGCAGGCTCGCCCCGCACTCCGTGCCCCTCCCTCCCGCCCGGCCTGAGTGAGCCAGAGTACCCGAAGAGGCTGCTCCTTTAACCCTGTCCTGTCTGAGCGAAGAACAGACGCCCTCCGGCGACCTACACGCAGAGGCGGGGCCAAATCCAAAGCTGAGGCCCAGGAGCTGTGAGAACAAAGAAGAGAAAGGGAAACCTCTCCCAGCAGCCTCAGAAGCAGCGGATTAAAGCTGCACAATCAACTTCATGTACCCTGCATCTGTGGAATACATAAATAGACAACAAATCATCCCAAATTGAGGAGCCAGGAGTCAGTGCTGTGCCTCTGAGGTGGGAGAGCGAACTTCAGGACACTGGTCCACAAGAGACCTCCCAGCTCCACATAATATCAAACGGCGAAAATCTTCCAGAGATCTCCATCTCAACACCAGCACCCAGCTTCACTCAACGACCAGCAAGCTACAGTGCTGGACACCCTATGCCAAACAACTAGCAAGACAGGAACACAACACCACCCATTAGCAGAGAGGCTGCCTCAAATCATAAAAAGTCCGCAGACACCCCAAAACACACCACCAGACGTGGACCTGCCCACCAGAAAGACAAGATCCAGCCTCATCCACCAGAACACAGGCAGTAGTCCCCTCCACCAAGAAGCCTACACAACCCACTAAACCAACCTTAGCCACTGGGGACAGACACCAAAAATAACGGGAACTACGAACCTGCAGCCTGCAAAGAGGAGACCCCAAACACAGTAACATAAGCAAAATGAGAAGACAGAAAAACACACAGCAGGAGAAGGAGCAAGATAAAAACCCACCAGACCTAACAAATGAAGAGGTAATAGGCAGTCTATCTGAAAAAGAATTCAGAATAATGATGGTAAAGATGATCCAAAATCTTGGAAATAGAATAGACAAAATGCAAGAAACAGTTAACAAGGACCTAGAAGAACTAAAGACGAATCAAGCATCGATTAAAAACACAATAAATGAAATAAAAAATACTCTAGATGGGATCAATAGCAGAATAACTGAGGCAGAAGAACGGATAAGTGAGGTGGAAGATAAAATAGTGGAAATAACTGCTGCACAGCAAAATAAAGAAAAAAGAATGAAAAGAACAGAGGACAGTCTCAGAGACCTCTGTGACAACATTAAACGCACCAACATTCGAATTATAGGGGTTCCAGAAGAAGAAGAGAAAAAGAAAGGGACTGAAAAAATATTTGAAGAGATTATAGTTGAAAACTTCCCTAATATGGGAAAGGAAATAGTTAATCAAGTCCAGGAGGCACAGAGAGTCCCATACAGAATAAATCCAAGGAGAAATACACCAAGACACATATTAATCAAACTGTCAAAAATTAAATACAAAGAAATCATATTAAAAGCAGCAAGGCAAAAACAACAAATAACACACAAGGGAATCCCCATCAGGATAACAGCTGATCTCTCAGCAGAAACTCTACAAGCCAGAAGGGAGTGGCAGGACATACTTAAAGTGATGAAGGAGAAAAACCTGCAACCAAGATTACTCTACCCAGCAAGGATCTCATTCAGATTTGATGGAGAAATTAAAACCTTTACAGACAAGCAAAAGCTGAGAGAGTTCAGCACCACCAAACCAGCTTTACAACAAATGCTAAAGGAACTTCTCTAGGCAAGAAACACAACAGAAGGAAAAGAACTACAATAACGAACCCAAAACAATTAAGAAAATGGGAATAGGAACATACATATCAATAATTACCTTAAATGTAAATGGACTAAATGCTCCCATCAAAAGACACAGACTGGCTGAATGGATACAAAAACAAGACCCATATATATGCTGTCTACAAGAGACCCACTTCAGACCTAGAGACACATACAGACTGAAAGTAAGGGGATGGAAAAAGATATTCCATGCAAATGGAAACCAAAAGAAAGCTGGAGTAGCAATTCTCATATCAGACAAAATAGACTTTAAAATAAAGACTACTAGAAGAGACAAAGAAGGACACTACATAATGATCAAGGGATCAATCCAAGAAGAAGATATAACAATTGTAAATATTTATGCACCAAACATAGGAGCACCTCAATACATAAGGGAAATATTAACAGCCATAAAAGGAGAAATCGACAGTAACACAATCATAGTAGGGGACTTTAACACCCCACTTTCACCAATGGGCAGGTCATCCAAAATGAAAATAAATAAGGAAACACAAGCTTTAAATGATACATTAAACAAGATGGACTTAATTGATATTTATAGGACATTCCATCCAAAAACAACAGAATACACATTTTTCTCAAGTGCTCATGGAACATTCTCCAGGATAGATCATATCTTGGGTCACAAATCAAGCCTTGGTAAATTTAAGAAAATTGAAATTGTATCAAGTATCTTTTCCGACCACAATGCTATGAGACTAGATATCCATTACAGGAAAAGAGCTGTAAAACATACAAACACATGGAGGCTAAACAATACACTACTTAATAACGAAGTGATCACTGAAGAAATCAAAGAGGAAATTAAAAAATACCTAGAAACAAATGACAATGGAGACACGACGACCCAAAACCTATGGGATGCAGCAAAAGCAGTTCTAAGAGGGAAGTTTATGGCAATACAATCCCACCTTAAGAAACAGGAAATATCTCGAATAAACAACCTAACCTTGCACCTAAAGCAATTAGAGAAAGAAGAACAAAAACATCCCAAAGTTAGCAGAAGGAAAGAAATCATAAAAATCAGATCAGAAATAAATGAAAAAGAAATGAAGGAAACGATAGCAAAGATCAATAAAACTAAAAGCTGGTTCTTTGAGAAGATAAACAAAATTGATAAACCATTAGCCAGACTCATCAAGAAAAAAAGGGAGAAGACTCAAATCAATAGAATTAGAAATGAAAAAGGAGAAGTAACAACTGACACTGCAGAAATACAAAAGATCATGAGAGATTACTATAAGCAACTCTATGCCAATAAAATGGACAACCTGGAAGAAATGGACAAATTCTTAGAAATGCACAACCTGCCAAGACTGAATCAGGAAGAAATAGAAAATATGAACAGACCAATCACACGCACTGAAATCGAAACTGTGATTAAAAATCTTCCAACAAACAAAAGCCCAGGACCAGATGGCTTCACAGGCGAATTCTATCAAGCATTTAGAGAAGAGCTAACACCTATCCTTCTCAAACTCTTCCAAAATATAGCAGAGGGAGGAACACTCCCAAACTCATTCTACGAGGCCACCATCACCTTGATACCAAAACCAGACAAGGATGTCACAAAGAAAGAAAACTACAGGCCAATATCACTGATGAACATAGATGCAAAAATCCTCAACAAAATACTAGCAAACAGAATCCAACAGCACATTAAAAGGATCATACACCATGATCAAGTGGGGTTTATTCCAGGAATGCAAGGATTCTTCAATATACGCAAATCAATCAATGTGATACACCATATTAACAAGTTGAAGGAGAAAAACCATATGATCATCTCAATAGATGCAGAGAAAGCTTTTGACAAAATTCAACACCCATTTATGATAAAAACCCTGCAGAAAGTAGGCATAGAGGGAACTTTCCTCAACATAATAAAGGCCATATATGACAAACCCACAGCCAGCATCGTCCTCAATGGTGAAAAACTGAAACCATTTCCACTAAGATCAGGAACAAGACAAGGTTGCCCACTCTCACCACTCTTATTCAACATAGTTTTGGAAGTTTTAGCCACAGCAATCAGAGAAGAAAAGGAAATAAAAGGAATCCAAATGGGAAAAGAAGAAGTAAAGCTGTCACTGTTTGCAGATGACATGATACTATACATAGAGAATCCTAAAGATGCTACCAGAAAACTACTAGAGCTAATCAATGAATTTGGTAAAGTTGCAGGATACAAAATTAATGCACAGAAATCTCTGGCATTCCTATATACTAATGATGAAAAATCTGAAAGTGAAATCAAGGAAACACTCCCATTTACCATTGCAACAAAAAGAATAAAATATCTAGGAATAAACCTACCTAAGGAGACAAAAGACCTGTATGCAGAAAATTATAAGACACTGATGAAAGAAATTAAAGATGATACAAATAGATGGAGAGATGTACCATGTTCTTGGATTGGAAGAATCAACATTGTGAAAATGACTCTACTACCCAAAGCAATCTACAGATTCAATGCAATACCTATCAAACTACCAATGGCATTTTTCACAGAACTAGAACAAAAAATTTCACAATTTGTATGGAAACACAAAAGACCCCGAATAGCCAAAGCAATCTTGAGAACGAAAAACGGAGCTGGAGGAATCAGGCTCCCTGACTTCAGACTATACTACAAAGCTACAGTAATCAAGACAGTATGGTACTGGCACAAAAACAGAAAGATAGATCAATGGAACAGGATAGAAAGCCCAGAGATAAACCCACGCACATATGGTCACCTTATCTTTGATAAAGGAGGCAGGAATGTACAGTGGAGAAAGGACAGTCTCTTCAATAAGTGGTGCTGGGAAAACTGGACAGGGACATGTAAAAGTATGAGATTAGATCACTCCCTAACACCATACACAAATATTAGCTCAAAATGGATTAAAGACCTAAATGTAAGGCCAGACACTATCAAACTCCTAGAGGAAAACATAGGCAGAACACTCTATGACATAAATCACAGCAAGATCCTTTTTGACCCACCTCCTAGAGAAATGGAAATAAAGACAAAAATAAACACATGGGACCTAATGAAACTTCAAAGCTTTTGCACAGCAAAGGAAACCATAAACAAGACCAAAAGACAACCCTCAGAATGGGAGAAAATATTTGCAAATGAAGCAACTGACAAAGGATTAATCTCCAAAATTTATAAGCAGCTCATGCAGCTCAATAGCAAAAAAACAAAGAACCCAATCCAAAAATGGGCAGAAGACCTAAATAGACATTTCTCCACAGAAGATATACAGACAGCCAACAAACACATGAAAGGATGCTCAACATCTTTACTCATTAGAGAAATGCAAATCAAAACTACAATGAGATATCATCTCACACCAGTCAGAATGGCCATCATCAAAAAATCTAGAAACAATAAATGCTGGAGAGGGTGTGGAAAAAAGGGAACACTCTTGCACTGCTGGTGGGAATGTGAATTGGTACAGCCACTATGGAGAACGGTATGGAGGTTCCTTAAAAAACTACAAATAGAACTACCATATGACCCAGCAATCCCACTACTGGGCATATACCCTGAGAAAACCATAATTCAAAAAGAGACATGTACCAAAATGTTCATAGCAGCCCTATTTACAATAGCCCGGAGATGGAAACAACCTAAGTGTCCATCATCGGATGAATGGATAAAGAAGATGTGGCACATATATACAATGGAATATTACTCAGCCATAAAAAGAAATGAAATTGAGCTATTTGTAATGAGGTGGATGGACCTAGAGTCTGTCATACAGAGTGAAGTAAGTCAGAAAGAGAAAGACAAATACTGTATGCTGACACATATATATGGAATTTAAGAAAAAAATGTCATCAAGAACATAGGGGTAAGACAGGAATAAAGACACAGACCTACTAGAGCATGGACTTGAGGATATGGGGAGGGGGAAGGGTAAGCTGTGACAAAGTGAAAGAGCGGCATGGACATATATACACTACCAAATGTAAGGTAGATAGCTAGTGGGAAGCAGCCGCATAGCACAGGGAGATCAGCTCGGTTCTTTGTGACCGCCTGGAGGGGTGGGATAGAGAGGGTGGGAGGGAGACGCAAAAGGGAGGGGATATGGGAACATATGTATATGTATAACTGATTAAATTTTTAAAATAAAAAAAAAATCATATTTTATTTGAATATTACATATTTAAAGTTTTGCTAGTACTGATAGGAGAGAGAGAAGTAAAAAGAGTTCCTGTTCTCGAGTTGATGATTTACAGAGAAAACTGGTAATTGTGTTAAAGAGTATGGCTGTAATTTTGACGGGCTTCTTGAGAAAGGGGTTCATATATTAGCTATCTGGTGGAGAGGATAATGGTTTGGGAATCAGAAAACGCATTGGTTTGGCTTTGCGTTGCTTATCCTTTCTGAGCCTTTCTTTTTTTTCTTCTTTCTTCATCTCTGAAATGAGGGAGTTGGACTAGATAAGGTATAAGATTTGTCTCTAAATTATAAATCTACATAAACTTGTTGGTAGTAGCTTTTTGCTTCTTTTTCAGTAGTAGGGTTTTTTGTTTTGTTTTGTTTTGTTTTTTTGCGGTACGCGGGCCTCTCACTGTTGTGGCCTCTCCCGTTGCGGAGCACAGGCTCCAGACGCGCAGACTCAGCGGCCATGGCTCACGGGCCCAGCCGCTCCGCAGCATGTGGGATCCTCCCAGACCGAGGCACGAACCCGTGTCCCCTGCATCGTCAGGCGGACTCCCGACCACTGCGCCACCAGGGAAGCCCTGTTTTTGTTATTTTTTAATAAATTTATTTATTTATTTAGTTTTGGCTGCACTGCGTCCTTGTCGCTGCGTGTGGGCTTTCTCTAGTTGCGGCGAGCAGGGGCTACTCTTCATTGCAGTGCACGGGCTTCTCATTGCAGTGGCTTCTCTTGTTGCAGAGCACGGGCTCTAGGCACATGGGCTTCAGTAGTTGTGGCACTTAGGCTCGTGGGCTCTAGAGCGCAGGCTCAGTAGTTGTGGCACACGGGCTTAGTTGCTCCGTGGTACGTGGGATCTTCCTGGAACAGGGCTCGAACCCGTGTCCCCTGCATTGGCAGGTGGATTCCTAACCACTGTGCCAACCAGGGAAGTCCCTCAGTAGTAGGTTTTTAAATTTTGTAAGAAGGCTGTGCGATCAGAAAACAAAGATCTTTGCGAGTCTTTCCTGTCTGATGAAATCTCTATTACCCAAAAAAGATCATCTTCTGAAATTTTAAATAATATAAGTTATAATATAAATATTATAGTTGAGAATTATATATTTCTCTTTTTTAAACACTTTTTAAATTTTTTATTTATTTATTTTTGGCTGCATTGGGTATTCGTTGCTGCACACAGGCTTTCTCTAGTTGTGGCGACCGGGGGCTACTCTTCGTTGAGGTGTGCAGGCTTCAGTAGCTGTGTCCCTTGGGCTCTAGAGCGCAGGCTCAGTAGTTGTGGTTCACGGGCTTAGCTGTTCCACAGCATGTGGGATCTTTCCGGACCAGGGCTCGAACCCTTGTCCCCTGCATTGGCAAGAAGATTCTTAACCACGGCGCCACCAGGGAAGTCTGAGAATTATATATTTCTTAAGTCTGTTATAAGGATGGTAGCTGACAGTTCTATGATAATACATTTTGTATGATACTATATTATTATTATCATTTATGGAGCTTTTTTTTTTTTTTTTTTGCGGTACGTGGGCCTCTCACTGTTGTGGCCTCTCCCGTTGCGGAGCACAGGCTCCAGACGCGCAGGCTCAGCGGCCATGGCTCCCGGGCCCAGCCACTCCGCGGCATGTGGGATCTTCCTGGACCGGGGCACGAACCCGAGTCCCCTGCATCGGCAGGTGGACTCTCAACCACTGCGCCACCAGGGAAGCCCTATGGAGCATTTTTAAGATGTTCTCTCTTGATCTTCAGAAAAAGTCTTTGTGAACCATGAGAGAGATAAGTGACTTGCATAGGATTACACGGCTAAAAGAAAAGTAGCCACCTTGACCTAAGGGTTCTAGCCTAGATCCTTTGCCTCTGCACTACATTGTTCTTTGCACTGTAGACAATTCCAGTAGGAAATAAAATCTTTAAATTGTTTTAAATAACCTTAACATTTTTTTCAGTTGTATAATTTCATGTTCAGGGTATTATAAAATTTATTTTCCATGCTTCTAAATAAAAAGCATGGTAACACATAACATAAAAATCTACTTTGATTTAGTAGTAATGCAGTAGAACATTCAAGACTTGTAAACAAGTCAGTTGTATCACAAGCTGAGTCACTGCTTGTCAAGAACAGCCTACTCACAGAAGAAAACTTAGCTGTAATCAAAAATAAAGATAACAGGAATAGTAAAGGATATATTATATACCCTCCTGAGACTAGTTTGTTTAGTTTCTAAGTATAGATGCCTAAACAGTGGGTTACCCATTAACAGTAGTAGAACAACTGTTAAAAGGAGTATGTCAAAGGTGGGAATAGTGTTAGGATAGAAGTGAGAGGAAAAGTACTATTATCATAATTTTAATGACACAAATATTTTCAACATTATGAAGTCATCAGAAAGCTTGTATTTCTTAGGAGATCTGTGTTCATATGTGACCTTAGGCAAGTCACTTCAGGTTTCTTAATTTGTTGTTCATCTGTAAAATAAGGAGCTTGATCTGATGTCCAAAGGTTCATCCATCTTTAAATATGTGTATTATAGTTCTGTGTCGTGTGTGATGAGTCATCTGATTGCTTGCTTCTTAACTATCAAATGAAATATGTTGATCATAGTTAAATAGATTGTAAACTACTCTTTTAAAGTGCTGAAACTTTACATTGTTACTTTTCTACTAATCAATCGAATGAGTACTTAATGTAATCTGTTACAAGAAGAAATGTTACAGAGTTTTCAGAGTTTTATATATTTAGTTTTCTAATTATATTATGGGGGTTCTGGGAGCTTGATTCATGGGTATTTTAGAAGGAAGTGAAATGCAGGAGTCTGAGGGACACCCTAATACTAGAGCACAAAGGCAGGTATGAAACTTATGTATTTTTACAAAATTTTAAAAACAAATGTTATATGTTGACAGGCAGTTGATGTTATCATGTTCTATATTAGTTTAAGTTCAGAAAATCCATTCATGATATATTAAATAAGTACCTGTTAATATTGCAAGTTAGTTTATCACAGAATCTGTATTTAACTAAAATAGTAAAGTAGAATGTACTTACAATTTTTTTATGCCTTGAACTAAGCTTTTAGAATAGGTACAAAGTCATCTTTTAGAAAATTCCTGTATGAAGATTTGAATCTGAAGAAACTCAATGTATATGAAGAAAGTAGGTTAAAGCAGGGAGTGATTATTATTAAACTTCCTTTAAATAGTAAAAGCCCTTGCAGTAAAATAAATTTCAAAATTTTAAATCATTTTGGAAACTTTTCCAAAATCAATTCAATTTTTTAAAATTTACTTAGAAGTTTTAAGAGCACACTATGCTTCCAAAAGCATCAGCTATAACATATTATGAATTATTTTCCTGAATGAATATATTTTGTTTAGAGAATTCCCTAAAGGACCTTAGACTTTCTGCTTCTGTGGTTTGTTTTTGGTAGTTAAGATTTTAAAGTACCTGTTTTTATTTCTAAGCTAAGTAGAATCACACTTAAGAATCTGCTTATGTTTCTTCCTACACAGTTGTTGTGGTCTTTATTCATGTTCATAATTGTATCTTTATGATTTTCTGAAGTATTTACGTACTCCTGACTAATCTCCTCAATTCCTTGGACATATTTGTTTGTTTTGAGTATATTAAGAAGAAGAGCTAAATTCTGTTTTTTAAAAAACTGATACAAACCTTAGATATGTGAAAGAATTTTTTTTATTAGAGATTTGAGCTTAAAATGAAATATTATGAAAAGCTATGGTTAAGAAGACTGAGCCATTTGGGGGAAGTTATAGAGGATGCTAGTGAGAATGGACTTAACGTGGATACTAAGAAAGTTTTGAATTTTTGTTAGTAAAATGTCATTTGTATCACTCTGATTATAATGATTAATAGAGATGTTTTATTATAAAGGCTTGACTGTTTAGGAATGCTAAACAGAAATGGGAATGGGAAATGTGACATATTTAAATGATATACTATTAGAAGTTTCAGAATACCTACATATACATTCTTAGTCATTTGACTACTTTCCTTTCTATACAGTAATCTCTTTTTTTTTTTTTTTTTTTTTTGTGGTACGTGGGCCTCTCATTGTTGTGACCTCTCCCGTTGCGGGGCACAGGCTCCGGACGCGCAGGCTCAGCGGCCATGGCTCACGGGCCCAGCCGCTCCATGGCATGTGGGATCCTCCCGGACCGGGGCACAAACCCGTGTCCCCTGCATCGGCAGGTGGACTCTCAACCACTGCGCCACCAGGGAAGCCCAGTAATCTCTTTAATGTTAACTTTTTTTTTTTTTTTTTTTTTTTTTTTTTTTTTTTTTTTGCTGTACGCGGGCCTCTCACTGCTGTGGCCTCTCCCGTTGCGGAGCACAGGCTCCGGACACACAGGCTCCGCGGCCATGGCTCGCGGGCCCAGCCGCTCTGCGGCATGTGGGATCTTCCGGGATCGGGGCACGAACCCGTGTCCCCTGCATCGGCAGGCGGACTCTCAACCACTGCGCCACCAGGGAAGCCCTAATGTTAACTTTTGAATGGAACAAATCATCTGTTTATTTTGATGTTTAAATTATTCCATATTTGGCCAGTGAGAGCCTTTTCAACTGGTTCCTGTGTCCTCTTGACATATCCCACCAATGTTGGAGGATGTCCTTACTTTCTGGCAGTGCAGGACATTCCAAACTCTTTGTGTATTTTTCCAGCCCTAACACTAACATTAGCCATTTCTACAAAGACCTATGGACCCTTTTTGTGGAGAATGGTATTCAGAAGCCAAGATCTGGGCATTAGATGTGTTTATTGCTACAGGGGTGTCATTGCTTCTAGGTACTCTCAGTGGAAGGAGGTAGAAAACATGCACAGATATGTATATAAACATGAAATCTGTTTTTATTTCTATATCTGTTTCTCTCTAAATGTATGTATATATACAGTCAAATCATCTGTAAGTCCTTAATCCATAGGCAAAAAAATTTTTTTGGTTTATAAGAAAAGGAAATTTATTTCATGCTTATACATGTATTTATATATATCCATAATATATTTTATGCATATTATGTGTCTGTAATACAGAACCATTGGAAACCCAATTTGCAGACAGTTTTGCTGCTTCCACAAATTTTGGTCATAAGTTCTCTATTTAATTCTTTTTAAAATTTATTTATTTATTTTTGGCTGCGTTGGGTCTTTGTTGCTGCGCGCGGGCTTTCTCTGGTTGCCGTGCGCGGGCTTCTCATTGCAGTGGCTTCTCTTGTTGCGGAGCACGGGCTCTAGGCGCATGGGCTTCAGTAGTTGTGGCTTGCGGACTCTAGAGCACAGACTCAGTAGCTGTGGCGCACGGGCTTAGTTGCTCTGCAGCATGTGGGATCTTCCCGGACCAGAGCTCAAACCCATGTCCCCTGCATTGGCAGGCGGGTCCTTAAGCACTGCACCACCAGGGAAGCCCTACTGTGCTTAGTTTTGTCATTTGTTTTCTGTAGACTCATCATTCTGTTTGCTGTACACACTAGGAGTATAGTCCTTGGAATCTCCCCAGATCTTTTTCATGTATTGTTGTTCAGTAGTGTCTTGGCTATTCTTGTAGTTTTACACATTTGTACAGGTTTAAGAATCAACCTGTTAGTCCTCCCTCCACCCCCCAACACACACACACACACACACACACACACACACACACGCATTCTTGGAATTTTGATTGGAATTACATTGGACCTATAGATTAATTTTGGAGAGTTAACTTTTTTACAGTATTGAATCTTCCAATTTATGAACATGACACATCTTTCATTACCTTATCATTTATTCAGATCTTTGTTAATTTCTTACAAAGTGATGTTATAGTTTTTTTCATAAAAGGCTTGCAGATTTTTGGTTAGATCTATTCCTAAGTATTTTATAAGATGCTATTTTAAATAGTTTTTTTTACTGCATTTTAAATCTGTTGTTGGTTTATTGGTTTTTTAATGCATAGAAACTTTGATAAGCTATTATTAATGACAGTAATTTATATGAAAAGTATTTTGGGTTTTCTAGGTAGACAGTCATGACATCTGTGTATAATGACTGCACTTTCTAATCCATTTAGGTTGTTTTTCTTTTTCTTCCTTATCGAACTATCCCTTTGGTACAGTGTTGACCAGAAATAGTGACTAGTGTGCAACCTTGTTTTGTTCTTAAAGTGAGAGCTTTCATCATTTTGTCATTAAATATGTTTGCTGTAAATTTTTGTAGATGCACTTTATCAAGGAAATACTCTTCCTATTTTGTTATGTATTATCATGAAAAGATGTTTATTTTCAGATGAATTTTCTGTATTGTATACGTTGTCATGCTTTTCTCTCTTAACCTGTTAAATGTGTGGCATTATGTAAATTGATATTTCCAATGTTAAATGAACCTGGTTGTGATGTATTATGCTTTAATACATTGCTAGATTCAGTTTCCTAATACTTAGTTTCACATTTTTTGCAGTTTTCATGAGTGGTATTGGTTTATAATTTTCCTTTCTTATATTAGTCTTTTTAGAGTTTAATATCACATGTTAGCCTCATAATATGATTTAGAGAGTGTACTTCATTTTCTATAACTGTGAAGAAGTTCTGTAAAAATCAAATTATCTTTTGAGTATTTGGAAAATCTTAGAAAAATCATCCAGGCATGGAAGTTTTTCTTGTTCTTATTGGAAGATTTTTAACTACTGACTCAATCTGTTTAATGACTTGAGCACTATTGTGGTTTTCTTTTGTTTTCCTTTGAGTTTGTTTGATGACTATTATTTTTCTGGGAGTTTATCCATTCCATTATGTTTTCAGGTAAGTTGGCATAAATTTGCTTGTGGCATTCTTCTATCTTTTGTTGTTGTTGTTGTTGTATCTAATAGTTACATCCCCTTATTATAATATTTTTGTGCCTTCTCTTTTTGGGGGATTGATCTTACCAGTGGTTTGTCATTAATTAGGTTTTGTGTTGTTCAATAGAATCAGCTTTTGGCTTTGATAGTTTTCATTATAGTATTTTTATTTTCCATTTCATTAATTTCTGCTTTTATCTTTTTATTTCTCCTGTTCTGGTGCTTTAGTTACATGACATAGATTTTGTTGTTGTTTTTGCTTTCTGCTTCCTGGAGACCAGCCACAGCCCCAAATGCCAAATAGTAGCAGAGAACTGACTATTTTTTCAGCTCTAGATTTTTGTAGTTCTTCCTGGCTTTTCGCTCTATTTCACCTCTGCCTAGTACCACAAAGGCTCACCTATTTTGCCAGGAAAGCTCCCTGCTTCTCCCCTGCCCCCCATATTCTGTACAAGTTTGATATGTTTCCATTATCATTTGGTTCTAAATATCTTCTGTTTTCCATTATTCTTCTTTGACCCGTCAACTAGTATATGTTAATTTTGTAATTATGTGATTTTCCTAGTTACCTTTTTGTTACTGATATTTAATTCAGTTACACTATAGTGAAAAATGTGTTCTATATGATACCAGTCTTTTGAAGTTTATTGAGACTTGCTTTATAAAAAAGCTGAGTATCAGGTCAGTTTTTATAAATATTCTATGTGTGCTTTGAAAATATATATATTTGCAGCTGTTAAGTATAGTCTTTGCACGTATCTGTTATATGAGCCTTGTTAATTTTGATGTGTGTTTTTCTGTAATGTTGATTTTTTGTTTTTGTGCTATTAAACCTATCAAAAACGTGTATTAAAATCTCACACTAATATGTTGGATTGATTTATTTTTCATTATACTATCAGTTTTTGCATTGTATATTTCAAAGCTATTTTATTTAATATATTCAGGCATTTAGAACTGTCACATCCAGGATAATCCCCCATCTCCAGATCCTTAACTTGATCATATCTGCAGTCTTTGCCATAGAAGGTAAAATTTATAAGCTCTTGGGATTAGGACATGTTATCTTTAGGGACATGATTTAACCTATTCCATTATTGTTGTTTCTTTTTCTTTTCTTTCTTGGCTTCTTTAGGTTCAAATGATTTTTTTCATTCCACTTTAATTTTTTCTGTTGGTTTGGACATTATATACTGTTTATATTCTTTTAGTGTAAGTGTGTTTAAAATTAACTAATTTAATATGCAGTTACCAAAATCTAAAATTAATTATCTTTAATTTCCTCTTGAATAGTGTAAGGATGTTAGAATGCTTTAATACCCTCACTTGTATGGTATAATTGTTATATACTTTAATTCTCTCTTTTCTTTTTTAACATAGAAGACGTTGTTTAGTTTACCCACCTATTTATCACTTCTTTTGCTCCTCACTTTTTAAAATTGTGATAGTATACACATAACATAAAATTTACCATTTCAACCTTTTTTTTTTTTTTTTTTTTTTTTTGCGGTACGCCGGCCTCTCACTGTTGTGGCCTCTCCCGTTACAGAGCACAGGCTCCGGATGCGCAGGCTCAGCGGCCATGGCTCACGGGCCTAGCCGCTCCGCGGCATGTGGGATCCTCCCAGACCAGGGCACAAACCCGTGTCCCCTGCATCAGCAGGTGGACTCTCAACCACTGCGCCACCAGGGAAGCCCCCATTTTAACCATTTTTATGTGTGCAGTTCACTGGCATTAAGTACATTCACATTGTTGTGCAAACATCACTACCAGCCATCTGCAGAACTTTTTTTATCCTCCCAAATTGAATCTTTGTATCCATTAAGCAATATCTCCCCGTATCCTTCCTCTTCCTAGTCCCTGGCAACCACAATGCTACTTTCTGTCTACGAACTTGACTTCTCTCCTTACCTTGTATAAGTAGAATCATACAATATTTGTCCTTTGTGTCTGGTTTCTTTCTCTTACCATAGTGTCTTCAAGATCCATCCATGTTATAGCATATACCAGAATTTCATTCCTTTTTAAGGCTGAATGATACTCCATTGTATGTTTATGCCCACATTTTGTTTATCATGTCATTCGTCAGTCGGCATTTGGGTTGTTTCTATTTTTGGGCTATTGTGAATAGTGCTGCTATCCTGCCAAAACCTATACTGTTTTCCAGTGGAAGCACCATTTCACGTTCCCATCAGCAGTGCACAAGGGCTTCAGTTTCTCCACACCCTCCAACGCCTTAGTGGGAGTTTTGTTTGCTTGTTACCGGTTTTTGGTTTTGTTTGGTAATAGCCATTCTAATGGGTGTGAAGTGGTTATCTTGTATTTTTTATTTGCATTTTCCTAATGATTGGTGATATGCTTGTTGGCTCTTTGTATATCCTCTTTGGAGAAATGTCTCTTCAAGTTCTTTGCCTATTTTTTAACCTGGGTTTTGGGGTATTTCTTGTTGTTTTTAGGGTTGTTAGAATTCTTTATATATTCTGGATATTAATACCTTAACAGGTACATGATTTGCAGGTGTTACCTCCCATTCCATGGGTTGCCTTTCTGCTCTGTTGTCCTTTGGTGCACAAGCATTTGAATTTTAATGAAATCCAATTTATGTATTCTGTTGTTGTTGTTATTGTCTCTGCTTTTGGTATCACATCTAAGAATCATTGTGAAATCCAGTATCGTGAAACTTTTCTCCTGTGTTTTCTTCTAATAGTTTATAATTTTAGCTTTTGCTTTTAGATCTTTGATCCATTTTGAGTTAATTTTTGCAGCTATTTATTTCTTCTTGTATCACACTCCTTTGTCAAAGACAAAATAACTACTTTGGGACCAGAATTTAAACACTGAGTAAAAATGTTACTTCCAAAGAGGGAACTAGATCTAGTACAGAGACATGGGGGTGAGGATGTGACACAAGACTCAAGAGAGGGAATATGGTTTTTTAAAGCTGAAATCCATGAACAGTCTTTTTCTCCATGCCTATGATTAGCTGACAATATATTGGGTTGGCCAAAAAAGTTCATTTGGGAAACACCCGAACAAACTTTTTGGCCAACCCCATATAAGCACTTTGTTTAGACATTGCATGTGCATTGAGCTGGTGGTGGTTTTTCTAGAAAGTTGTCCTCCTGGTGGACATGATTATGGCACCACAATAGTTGTTTAGTAGAAATCAGGTATGTCTCACTGTTGTCAGGCTAGATCAGAATTCATCTCTTACTCTCTAGGATTACTTTTCTTTCTGCCCATGATACATTTTTTTGAGAGGTTACTGTGAAATATAATTTTCCATAATATAAACAGGAAGACAGAAGAGGAAACATCCTCTCTTTCATCAAGAACTTTCAATGAAGTTCTAAGAGCATATGATGCCTCAAGCTTTTGTAGTCTCTTGTGATGATTAGGATACAAGTCTCTCATAGGTCTAAGAATTGACCTGCCTCAAATGAGTGGTTCTCACTTGGAGTCTCTTATGTGGTTATAGACAGATGTTGACTAGGATTTTAGCCCTTAGAAAAGATTCTTAGACAAAAAAAAACACTGAGTGCCGAAGCATAAAAACTGGTAAAGAAGAAGAATACCTTTTTAAGCGTTTCTTTAATGAGGATCTACTGGTCATAAAAATCTTAGTTTTTGCATTCCTAAAAGACATTTTTGCTGTATATAGCATTCTGGGCTACCAGTTACTATTATTTAGAAGATTAAGGGTATGCTTCAGTCTTCTGGCTTCCATTTTTGCTGTTGAGAAATCAACTGAAAGTCTAATTGTTTTAGTTTATTTAAAGGTAATCTCTCATTTCTCCCTGCCTGCTTGTAAACTCTGTATTTACTTTACTTGAAATTTGTTGGGTTTCTTGAATCTGATTTGGTATCCTCCATTGGTTGTTGAAGTTCTTAGCCATCATGTATTTAAATTTTCTCTACTTCCATCCTCTCTCCCTTCTCCTGGATGTATCCTTTTTACTGTATCCTTCCTGCCTCTTATGCGCTAATGTTTTACATCGTTCTGTCACTAAAAGTTTAGAAAATTTTAGTTCTATCATATGAGATTCATTAATTCTTCAATATTTCAAATACATTTAAACTTTGTGATTTTTACTTTTATTATTATATCCTTTTCTAGGAATTCTGTTTGTTACTTTTAAAAGCCTGCTGATTGCCAACGTCTACTCATGAATTCAAAGTTCTTTTTTATTTCTTGAAGCATATTGTACATTTTTCTTTTATAATGTTGCTGATAGTTTCAGTATTGAAACTTTTATTGTATGTCATCTGCTGTGTTTTATTCTTTGATGACTTTCACTCATGGTGCCTTTTTCCTTATGTATTTAGTGATTTAAAAAAAAACAGTTTTGAGCTGTTCGTATGTCTTGTAATTGTGAAAATAATTTTTTGGAAATTATATGAGCTTTGGAATACAGATGGCTTCTTTCAGAATAAAATTGTGATTGTTTCTGCCATGTATCTGGGAGTACTACTGTTCTGGAACCATTTTCAAAGTAATTCTTAACTTGTGGGTTTTTTTTAATACCACACAGATAGTGTGAATTGGGGCTGCAAATCAACATGAGGGCCAGTCTGCGACGACATGTTCTCAGGAGTACCACCCCCACTTCACTCCACTCCAAGGTTTAAAACAGGCAATCCTCTTTCAGTCTCTAGGAGAAGAGAGGTGGAAGAGTAGTAGGACAGGCAGATGTATTATTTTTAAATTAAACTTTTAATTTTGAGTTAGTTAAAATTTCATCTGTAGTTCTGAGAAATAAAAAAGAGACATCATGTACTCTTTACCCAGTTCCCCCTAATGGCAACATCATGTAAACTATAGTACAATATAACAATCAAGGTATTGGCATTGATACAGTCAAGATACAGAACATTTTCATCTCCCCAAGGATCTCTCATGTTGCCCTTTTATAACTACACTCACTTTCCTCCCACTCCCAGCCCCTCTTTGATTCCTGGCAATCACTTAGCTGTTTTCCATTTCTATGTTTGGTCATTTCAAAAATGTTGTATAAATGGAATCTTACTGTGTGCAACCTTTTGGACTTGGCCTTTTATACTTAATATATAATTCTCTGGAGGCTTCTTTGGATGTCCCATGTATCAACAGTTTGTTCCTTCGCTTATTAATGTCCTTGGTATGGATGTACCACAGTTTGTTTCCATTCACCTGTTGAAGGACCTCTGGATTATTTGCAGTTTTTGGATATTATGAGTAAAGCTACTATAAAATTCATGTATAGGTTTTTGTGTGAACATAATTCTTCATTTCTCTGTGATAACTGTTGAATAGTACAGTTGCTGGGTTGTGTGGTAGTTGCATATTTAGTTTTTTTCAGAAATTACCAAATGGTTTTCTAGAGTAGCTGTACCATTTTACTTCCCAGCAGGAAATTATGAGAGATCCAATTTTTCTGCATCCTTGTCAGCATTTGGTGTTGCCACTATTTTTAATTTTAGCCATTCTGATAGGTGTGTGGTCATATCTCATTGTGGTTTAATTTGTATTTATCTAATGGCTAATGATGTTGACCATCTTTTTGTGTGTTTACTTGTCATCTGTTTTCTTCATTGAAATGTGTCTCATGATTTTTGCCTGTGTTCTAATTATATTGTTGCTTTTTTATTGTTAGGTGTTCAGAGTTCTTTACAGTATAGTCTAGATACTAGTCCTTTGTCTATTATGTGGTTTGAAGTATTTTCTTCCAGTTAATAGCTTGTCTTTTCATTCTTTTTTTTTTTTTTTTCTTGTGGGATTTTTAGTTCCCTGACCAGGGATTGAACCTTGGCCCTTGGCAATGAGAGTGCTGAGTCCTAACCACTGGACCGCCAGGGAATTCCCTGTCTTTTCTTTCTTAACAGGGTCTTTGCAAAATAGATATTTCAATTTTGATTACGTCCAGTTTATCAATTTTTCTGTTTGTAAATCATGCTTTTGGTATCAAGTCTGAGAACTCTGCCTATCCTTAGCTCTAGAAGATTTTTTCCTATGTTTTTTTCTAAAAGTTTTATAGGTTTACATTTTTCATTTAAGTTCATGATCTATATTCAGTTACTTTTTGTATAAGGTGAGAGACTTGTCCAGGTCCAGGATTATTATTATTTTTTGCCTATGGATGTCCAATTATTCCAGCACCATTTGTTGAAAAGACACTCTTTCCTCCATTGAGTTGCTTTTACACCTAGTCAGAAATCAGTTGGGCATATCTGTGTGGCTCTCTATTGTGTTCCATTGATCTCTATGTCTGTCCCTCTACCAATACCACACAGTCTTGATTACTGTAGCTATATAATAAGTCTCGAAATTGAGTAGACAGAGTCCTCTCACTTTATCTTTTTAGTTATTCTAGTTCCTTTGCCTTTCCATATAAGTTTCAGAATATTCTTGTCTATATCTTCAAAAAATCTTGCTGGGATTTTGATAAGACTTGCTTTAAAAACTGTATTTTTGTTTGGGAAGAATTGACATCTTTACTATGTTGAGTCTTCCAATGTAGGAACACATTATGTTGCTTTATTTATTTAGATCTTCTGTTGTCCTATCATGAGCAGAGAATATACTCTATTTGATTGTAGTTCTTCTAAATGTGTTAAAATTTGTTTTATGACCTGGGATATGGCCTGTCTTGGAATATGTTCCAAGTGCATCTGGACAGAATGTATATTCTGTCCCTTTACAAATGTTAATTAGGTTCTGTTGGTTGATGGTATTGTTGTTTTTTTCTGTGTCCTTGCTTATTTTCTGTTTAGTTGTTGTAGCAATTGTTGAGAGAGTTGTTGGAGTCTCCTAATTATTGTAGAGTTATTTTATTATTTTAGTTTTACCGGTTCTGGCTTCACAAATTTTGCAGCTCTGTTTGGTTCATACAAATTTAGGATTGCTATGCCTTCTTAGTGGATGGGCCCTTTAATCATTATATGTTCCTCTCTATCTCTGGTAATTTTCTTTGTTCTGAAGTCTACTTTAACTGATATTAATTTTTAAAATTAACTCTTGCTTTCTTTGATTGATGTTTGCATGGTACGTTTTTTCCCTTTTTTACTTTCATACTAAATATTTTACAGGAAATATATATCTTATATGTAAATTTATTTTAAAGTGTTTTATGTATATCATGTATTTGACATAGTATGTATTCTATATGGGTGTACATCTTTGTGTGTGTAGGTGTGTGTGTCTGAGTTTCTTAGAGACAGCATATAGTTTTAATTTACCCTCCCAAATCTCTTTTAGTTGGTGTGATTAGGTCATTTATATTTAATGTAATGACTAACATGTTAGAGCATAAGCCTTCCATTTTATTTTGTTTTCTGTTTATTTTCTGTTTTTCATTTTGCTATTATCTTTCACTTGCCTTCCTTTGTGTTATTTGAATATTTTTTAAAATTTTGTTTTGATTTTTCCATACTGATTTTGATCATATTCTCTTGTAATAGCTTTTTTAGTGGTTCTTCTGTGTATATACAAGTTTATCACAGTCTACTGGTGTCATTATTTTATCAGTTTAATTGAAATATAGAAACATTACCTCCCTTTATGTCTTGTTACCCTCCCCTGTCTACAATATAATTGAATTAAATACTTCCTCTACATACATTTATAACCACATCAAGCAGTCTCTTAAGTTGTGCTTCAACTGTCAAACATTTAATAAAAACTGAAGAGGAGGGCTTCCCTGGTGGCACAGTGGTTGAGAGTCTGCCTGCCGATGCAGGGGACACGGGTTCGTGCTCCGGTCCGGGAAGATCCCACATGCCACGGAGCGGCTGGGCCCGTGAGCCATGGCCGCTGGGCCTGCGCGTCCAGAGCCTGTGCTCTGCAACGGGAGAGGCCACAACAGTGAGAGGCCCATGTACCGCAAAAAAAAAAAAAACTAAAGAGGAGAAGGAAAATGTATTCTATTTAGCCATATTTTGTTAACTGTGTTCTTTTTTCTTTCCTGATGTTCTAAGGTTCCCCTTTAATCATTTCCTTTTTTGTTTAGAGAATTTCCTTTAGCCATTCCTTTAGGGTATTTCTACTGGAGACAAAGTCTTTTAGTTTTCCTTTATCTGAGCATGTCTTGAATTCTGCTTGGTTACAGAAGCAATTTCTGGGTCATTCTTAAAGGACATTTTTCTGGTTATAGGCTCTTGGGTTAACAGTTATTTTCTGTGAGCACCTGAAAAATATTGTGCAACTTCCTTCCGGCCTCCTTGGTTTCTGATAAGAAAGTTGTCCCACTTTTCTGTTCTCTGTGTGTGTATATGGTTTTTTCCTCTCTTTGTCTCATTTGTGATAGTTTCTATTGCTGTGTCTTCAAGTGGTTTATATAATCTTTTGTTCAGTGGTACCTAATCTGTTAATCCCATCCATTCTGTGTTTCATCTCAGATATTGTACTTTTCATCTTTAGAAATTTGAGTTGGATCTTTTTTTAAATTTCCTTTTTCTATAATTGAGTTTATTAATCTTTTCTTTCATAGCGTTTAGTGTTCAAATCATGCTTTTTTATAATTGAATATTTATTTTGGGTATAGTTGATTTACAATGTTATGTTAGTTTCAGGTGTACAGCAGAGTGGTTCAGTTATACATATACATATATCCATTCTTTTTCAGATTTTTTTCCCATATAGGTTATTATAGAACATTGAGTAGAGTTCCCTGTGCTATACAGTAGATCCTTGTTGATTACCTATTTTATATATGGTAGTGTATATATGTTAATCCCAGACTCCTAATTTATCTCTCCCCACCCCCTTTCCCCTTTGGTAAACATAAATTTATCTTCCAAGTCTGTGAGTCTATTTTTTTTTTTTTTGCGGTACACGGGCCTCTCACTGTTGTGGCCTCTACCGTTGTGGAGCACAGGCTCCAGACGCGCAGGCTCAGCGGCCATGGCTCATGGGCCCAGCCGCTCCGCAGCACGTGGGATCTTCCCAGACCGGGGCATGAACCCGTGTCCCCTGCATTGGCAGGCGGACTCTCAACCACTGCGCCACCAGGGAAGCCCCGTGAGTCTATTTTGTAAATAAGTTCATTTGTATCATTTTTGTAGATTCCAGCTATAAGTGATATCATGATATTTGTCTCTCTCTGTCTGACTTACTTCACTTAGTATGATAATCTCTAGATCCATACATGTTGCTGCAAATGGCATTATTTCATTCTTTTTTATGGCTGAGTAATAGTCCATCGTGTGTATATACCACATCTTCTTTATCCGTTCATCGATGGACATTTACATTGCTTCTGTGTCTTGACTGTTGTAAACAGTGCTGCAATGAACATTGGGGAGCATGTATTTTTTGGAATTATGGTTTTCTCCAGATAGATGCCCAGGAGTGGGATTGCTGCATTATATGGTAGTTCTGTTTTCAGTTTTTTAAGGAACCTCCATACTGTTCTCCATAGTGGTAGTACCAATTTACATTCCCACCAACAGTGTAGGAGGATTTCCTTTTCTCCACATCCTCTCCACCATTTATTGTTTGTAGACTTTTTGATGATGACCATTCTGACCAGTGTGAGGTGACACCTCATTGTAGTTTTGATTTGCATTTCTCTAATAATTAGCGCTGTTGAGCATCTTTTCATGTGCTTTTTGGCCATCTGTATGTCTTCTTTATAGAAATGTCTGTTTAGATCTTATGCCCATTTTTTGATTGCGTTGTTTGTTTTTTTGATATTGAGCTGCATGAGCTGTTTGTATGTTTTGGAGATTAATCCCTTGTCAGTCACACCATTTGCAAATATTTTCTCCCATTCTGTGGGTTGTCTTTTCATTTTGTTTATGGTTTCCTTTGATGTGCAAAAGCTTTTCAGTTTAAATTAAGTCCCATTTGTTTTTATTTCCATTCCTCTACGAGGTGAATTGAAAAAAATCTTGCTGCAATTTACATCAAAGAGTGTTTTGCCTATGTTTTCCTCTAAGAGTTTTATAGAATCTGGTCTTACATTTAGGTCTTTAATTCATTTTGAGTTTATTTTTGTGTATGATGTTGGAGAATGTTCTAACTTCATTCTTTTACCTGTAGCTATCCAGTTTTCCCAGTACTACTTATTGAAGAGACTGTGTTTTCTCCATTGTATATTCTTGCCTCCTTTGTCATAGTTTCATGGACCATAGGTGTGTGGGTTTATCTCTGGCCTTTCTATCCTGTTCCATTAATCTACATTTCTGTTTTTGTGCCAGTGCCATACTGTTTTGATTACTGTAGCTTTGTAGTATAGTCTGAAGTCAGGGAGCCTGATTCCTCCAGCTCCATTTTTCTTTTTCAGTATTACTTTGGCTATTCAGGGTCTTTTGTGTTTCCATACAAATTTAAAAAATTTTTGCTCTAGTTCTGTGAAAAATGCCATTGGTAATTTGATAGGAATTGCATTGAGTCTGTAGATTGCCTTGGGTAGTATAGTCATTTTGATTGATTCTTCCAATCCAGGAGCATGATATATCTCTCCATCTGTTTGTGTCATCTTCAATCTTTTTTCTTCAGCATCTTATAGTTTTCAGAGTACAGGTCTTTTGTCTCGTTAGGTAGGTTTATTCCTAGGTTTTTTATTCTTTACAATGGCAAATGAGATTGTTTCCTGAGTTTCTCTTTCTGATCTTTCATTGTTAGTATATAGAAATGCAAGAGAGATCTATGTATTTAATTTTTTATCCTGCAACTTTCTGAATTGATTGATGAGCTCTAGTAGTTTTCTGTTAGCATCTTTAAGATTTTCTATGTATAGTATCATGTCATCTGGAAACAATGACAGTTTAACTTCTTTTTTTCCAATTTGGATTCCCTTATTTTTATTCTTTGATTGCCATGGCTAGTACTTCCAAAACTATGTTGAATAAAAGTGATGAGAGTGGACATCCTTGTCTTATTCCTGACCTTAGAGGAAATGCTTTCAGCTTTTCACCATTGAGAATGATGTTTGTTGTGGGTTTGTCATATATGGCCTTTATTATGTTGAGGTAGGTTCCCTCCATGCCCACTTTCTGGAGAGTGTTTATCATAAATGGGTGTTGAATTTTGTCAAAGCTTTTTCTGCATCTATTGAAATGATCATATGGCTTTTATTCTTCAATTTGTTAATGTGGTGTACCATACTGATTGCTTTGTGGATAATGAAAGATCCTTGCATCACTGGGATAAATCTCACTTGATCATGGTGTATGATCCTTTGAAGGTATTGTCGGATTCAGTCTGCTAGTATTTTGTTGAGGATTTTTGCATCTATAGTCATCAGTGTTATTGGCTCATAATTTTCTTTTTTTGTGATATCTTTGTTTTTAGTATCAGGGTGATGGTGTCATAGAATGAGCTTGGGAGTGTTGCTTCCTCTGCAAGTTTTTGGAAGAGTTTCAGAAGGGAAGGTGTTAAGTCTTCCCTAAATGCTCAGAATTCCCCTGTGAAGTCATCTGGTCCTGGACTTTTGTTTGTTGGAAGTTCTTTAATCACAATTTCAATTTCAGTAGTTGTGATCGGTCTGTTCATATTTTCTATTTCTTCCTAGTTCAGGTTTGGAAGGTTGTACCTTTCTAAGAATTTGTCCGTTTCTTCCAGGTTATCCATTTTATTGGCATATATTTGCTTGTAGTAGTCTCTTATGATCCTTTATATTTCTGTGGTGTCAGTTGGAACTTCTTTTTCATTTCTAATTTTATTGATTTGAGCCCTCTCCATTTTTTTTCTTGATGAGTCTGGCTAACAGTTTATCAATTTTGTTTATCTTTTCAAATAATCAGCATTTAGTTTCATTGATCTTTTCTATTGTTTTCTTCATCTCTATTTCATTTATTTCTGATCTGATCTTTATGATTTCTTTCCTTCTACTAACTTTGGATTTTGTTTGTTCTTCTTTCTCTAGTTGCTTTAGTTGTAAGTTTAGGCTGTTTATTTGAGATTTTTTCTGTTTCCTGAGGTAAGATTGTATTGCTATACACTTCCCTCTTAAAACTACTTTGGCTGTGTCCCAAAGCTTTTGGATTGTTGTGATTTCATTTTCATTTGTGTCTAGGTATATTTTGGTTTCTTCTTTGATTTCTTCACTGATCCATTAATTGTTTAGTAATATATTGTTTAGCCTCCACGTGTTTGTGTGTTTTTACAGGTTTTTTCTTGTAGTTGATTTCTGATCTCTTAGTGTTGTGGTCCGAAAAGGTGCTTGATATGATTTCATTTTTCTTAAATTTACCAACGTTTGCTTTGTGGCCCACCATGTGATCTATCCTGGAGAATATTCCATGTGCACTTGAGAAGAGTGTGTATTCTGCTGCTTTTGGATGCATTGTTCTATAAATATCAATTAAGTCCATCTGGTCTAATGTGTCATTTAAGGCCTGTGTTTCCATATTGATTTTCTGTCTGGATGATCTGTCCACTGATGTAAGTAGCGGTGTTAAAGTCCCCCATTATTATTGTGTTAGTGTCAATTTCTCCTTTTATGGTTGTTAACATTTGCCTTATGTATTGAGGCACTCCTATGTTGAGAGCATAGATATTTATGATTGTTATATCTTCTTGGGTTGATCCCTGATCATTATGTAGTGTCCTTCTTTTTCTCTTGTAACTGTCTTTATTTTATTTTATTCCATTTTTATTAAAAAAAATTTTTTGTACACATTTAGTTTTATTGTAACAATTTTTTTTTAATTTTTATTGTTGGCTGTGTTGGGTGTTTGTTTCTGTGCATGGGCTTTCTCTAGTTGTGGCAAGCAGGGGCTACTCTTCATCACAGTGCGTAGGCTTCTCATTGCGGTAACTTCTCTTGTTGCAGAGCATGGGCTCTAGGCGCACAGGCTTCAGTAGTTGCAGCACGTGGGCTCAGTAGTTGTGGCGCACGGGCTCTAGGGCAACGAGCTTCAGTTGTTGTGGTGCGCGGGCTTAGTAGTTGTGGCTCATGGGCTCTAGAGCACAGGCTCAGTAGTTTCGGTGCATATGCTTAGTTGCTCCGCAACATGTGGGATCTTCCCAGACCAGGAATTGAACCCATGTCCCGTGCATTGGCAGGCAGATTCTTAACCACTGTGCCACCAGGGAAGTCCCATAACAGTCTTTATTTTAGAATCTGTTTTGTCTGATATGAATATTGCTACTTCAGCTTTCTTTTGATTTCCACTTGCATAGGATAACTTTTTCCATTCCTTCACTTTCATTCTATATGTGTCCCTAGATCTGAAGTGAGTCTCTTGTAGACAGCATATACATGGGTCTTGTTTTTGTATCCATTCAGCCAGTCTGTCTTTTGGTTGGAGCATTTAATCCATTTACATTTAAGGTAGTTATCAATATGTATGTTCTTCTTGCCATTTAAAAAAATTATTTAGGATTTGTTTTTGTAGCTCTTTTTTTTTTCATTCCTCTTTTGTTCACTTGTGATTTGATGACTATCTTTAGAGTTGTGTTTGGATTACTTTTTCTTTAAGTGTGTGTATCTAGTGTAGATTTTTGGTTTGCAATTACCCTCAGGTTTTGATATAGCAGTCTCTCTCTATATATATATACAAGGTTGTTTTAAGTTGCTGGTCTCTTAATTTCAAATGCATTTCCAACATCCTGCATTTGTATTCTCATGATTGCTGATTTTTATATAATATTTTTGTGTGGACTGTTTCCTACTTTTCCTGTATGTTTGCCTTTACTGCTGAGCTTTCCCATTTGTAATTATCGTTTTTCTAGTTGTGACCTTTTCTCTTCCACCTAGAGAAGTTCTTTTAACATTTGTTGTAAAGCTGCTTTGGTGGTGCTGAATTCTCTTAGCTTTTGCTTGCCTGATTTTTCCATCAAATTTGAACGAGAGCTTTGCTGGGTAGAGTATTCTTGGTTGTGGGTTTTTCCCTTTAATCATTTTAAATATATCATGCCACTCCCTTCTGGCCTGCAGAGTTTTTGCTGAAAAATCATCTGATAACTGTATGGGGATTCCCTTGTATGTTATTTGTTGCTTTTCCCTTGTTGCTTTTAATGTTTTTTTCTCTTTGTCTTTGATTTTTGTCAACTTGATTAATACGTGTCTTGGCATGTTCTTCCTTGGGTTTATTCTGTATGGGATTGTCTGCACTTCTTGGGGTTGAGTGAGTGGTTCCTTTCCCATGGTAGGGAAGCTTTTGACTATTATCTCTTCAAATATTTTTTCAGGCCCTTTCTGTCTCCTCCTTCTGGGACCCCTATAATGTGAATGTTGATGCATTTAATGTCATCCCAGATATCTCTTAGACTGTCTTCATTTCTTTTCATTCTTTTTTTTTCTTTATTCTTATTTCTTTATTCACACCACAGCTGTGATTTCCACCAGTCTCTCTTCCAGGTCACTTATTCATTCTTCTGTCTCATTTATTCTGCTATTGATTCCTTCTTGTTTATTTTTCATTTCAGTTATTGTACTGTTCATCTCTGTTTGTTCTTTAAATTTTCTAGCTCTTTGTTAAAAATTTATTGTATCTTCTCGGTCTGTGCCTCCATTCTTTTTCCGAGATGTTGAATCATCTTTACTGTCATTACTCTAAATTCTTTTTCAGGCTGATTGCCTACCTCCACTTCACTTAGTTCTTCTGGGGTTTTATCTTTTTCCTTTACCTGTAACATATTTGTCTGCTGTCTTATTTTGTCTAACTTTCTGTGTTTGTGATCTCTGTTTCTCAGGTTGCAGGTTTGTAGTTGTACTTCCTTCTGGTGTTTGCCCCTTGGTGGGTGAGGTTGGTCCAGGGGCTTCTGCAGGCTTCCTGTGGGATGGACTGTAGCTGCCCCCTGGTGAGTGGAGCTGGTTCTTGTCCCTCTGGTGGGCAGGACCATGTCAGGGGGTGTGTTTAGAGGCGGCTGTGCACTTAGGACAGATGTTAGGCAGCCTGTCTGCTGATGGTGGGGCTGTGTTCCCACCATCTTGGTTGTTTGGCCTGATGTGTCACAGCACTGGAGACTGCAGGCTGTTTGGAGGGGCCAGGTCTCGGTGCCAAAATGACCACCTCCAGAGGAGCTCATGCAGACGTGTATTCTCTGGGGTCTCTGCCAGCAGTGTCCTTGCCCCCACAGTGAGCCACAGCTGAACCCCACCTCCCCAGGAGACCCTCTAAGGCCCGCAGGTAGGTCTGGCCCAGGATCCTATGGAGTCACTGCTTTGCCCTGAGTCCCAGGGCACGTGAAACCTTGAGTGTGCCCTCCAAGAGTGGAGTCTCTGTCTCCCCCAGTTCTGTGCAGCTCAAGCCCCCCCTGACCTTCAAAGCCAAATGCTCTCGAGGCTCCTCCTCCTGATGCCAGACCCCCAGGCTGGGGAGCCTGACGCTGGGCTCATAACTTCACTCCTGTAGGAGAACCTCTGCGATATAATTATTTTTCAGTTTGTGGGTCACCCACCTGGTGGGTATGGGATTTGATTATATCGCAAAAGCCCTCCTCGTATTGCCTCGTTATGGCTTCTTGTCTTTGGATGTAGAATATCTTTTTTGGTAGGTTCCATTCTTTTTTGTCAATGGTTGTTCAGCAGTTAGTTGTGATCTTGGTGTTTTTGTGAGAGGAGGTGAGCTCAAGTCCTTCAACTCTGCCACCTAGTCTCCTCTTGAGTTGAATCTTTAATATATCTTTCATTTATTTCCTTTGCATTCTTTCCTGTACCTTCTTAAAATGTAGAATATAGGTTTTCATTGATTGATTTTTCTCCTCATTATGGGTCATCATTTCCTACTTTGATGCATGCCTGTTTATTTTGGATTGGATGCCAAACACTGAATTTTATGTTGATGGGTGCTGGGTATTTTTTATTTCCATAGATATTCTTGAGCTTTGTTCTCTGACAGTGCTAATTTACTTGTAAACATTTTGATCCTTTTGAGGCTTGCTTTTAAAAAGTGTTGTAAGTTTGATCCAGAATAGCCTTTAGATTAGGCCTAATTTGGTCCCACTACTGAGACAGTACTCTTCTGTATACTCTTATCTGAGCCCCGTGTATTATGAAATTTTTTTTCACTCTGGCTGGTGGGAACTGAAGTGAGCTCCAGGGATTCTTTCCTGTGGTTGTTTCCCCTGCCTCAGGTAGTTTCTTCACATGCATATGCTGATGAGTACTCAGGGAGGACCACTACATATCTCTGGAGCATGCCATTTGCACATCTTTTTTCTCTTCAGTATTCTGCTCTGTAAATTCTAGCTGAATTGACCCACTTGAACTTCTAACCTTATCTTTTCAGCTCAGGAAGATTGCTGAACTTTAACTGGGTTCTCTCTCCCTGCACTGCAGCCTGGAAGGTAGCTTACCTTTTTTGTTTGTTTTCACAGGGATCACTGTCCTGTGTTACCTGTTATTTAATAATATTTAAAAACTATTGTTTCATATATTTCATCTCTTCTTTTTAGTTGTTTAAGGTGGAGAGGGTAAATCCAGTCTGCTATTTCATCTTGGCTCATAATGGAAGTTTTTCGGAGGTAACAATAAACAAGTAAAATATAAACAAATATACCAGGTGGCTATAAGTATACTATGGAGAAACCTGAAGGAGGGGAGATGAAGAGGACTGCAATTTTAAATAGAATGGTGAGAAGAGGACCTGTTTGAGAAACTAGCTATTTTGGTTATTTGTTGCTTTATAATAGCCTACCCCCACACTTAATGACTTTTGCTCATGGATGTGCAATTTGGGCCAAGCTGAAGAGAGACAGCTTGTTCTGCTCTGCTAGGCGTCAGTTGGGGCATCTGAAAGGCTGGGGTCTGGAATCATCTGAATACTTCCTCACATGTATGGTTGTTGATGCTGGTTGCCAGATGGGATCTCAGTTGGGTTGTGGCTAGAACATCTACACACGACCTTTCCATGTGGCTGCTTGCCTCCTATACAGCATAATGGCCAGGTTCTAAGGGTGAGCATCTGAAAGAGAGCCAGGAAGAAGCTGTGTTGCCTTTTCTATTTTCTAGCCCAGCCTTGAAAGTAATGTTATGTATCACAGGAAGTCACTGAGGCAGGCCCATATTAAAAGGGACTGGACTTAGACTCCTAATCTTGCTGGGAGGCATGTCAAAGAATTTGTGGACACATTTTAAAGCCATCACAATGATACTTGACAAAAGAAGGTAAGGATATCTAAAGGAAGAGCATCCCAGGTACAGTGTACAGAAATGCAAAGACTCTGAGGCTGGTGGATACCTGATGATTTAGATTTGTTTATTTTGAATTTCCCCTGTACAGTGTCATCTCCTTGAGGGCAAGGGCTTTTGTTCACTGCTATTTTCTCAGCACCTAAAACAGTGTTTGACAGATAGTTGTAGTTTAATTCTTATTTGTGGAAGAGATAGTGTATTGGCAGCAGGTATCAAAAAAATCCTAAAAATGAGTACATAACCTTTGATCTAGAATTCTTTCTTTAGGAAATAAACTTTAGGGGAAAAATTGTACAAATAAGCAAAGCTTTAGTGAAAATTTGAAGGTGTCTAAATGCCCATTAATAGATTAGTTAAATAAATTATGTTTTGCCTATATAATGGAACACTGCAATTTTTTTTTTTTTTTTTTTTTTTTTTTTTTGCGGTACGCGGGCCTCTCACTGTTGTGGCCTCTCCCATTGCAGAGCACAGGCTCCGGACGCGCAGGCTCAGCGGCCACGGCTCACGGGCCCAGCCGCTCTGCGGCATGTGGCATCTTCCCGGACCGGGGCACGAATCCGTGTCCCCTGCATCGGCAGGCGGACTCTCAACCAATGCGCCGCCAGGGAAGCCCGAACGCTGCAATTTTTAAGCTAAATGTTTTGACCCAGAAAGATGAGTGAGTGTTGAGGGAAAAGGAGCAGAATTCAAACGATGGTGTTCGGAATGATCTTTTTTGGTTAATAATCTTTATGTAATATGTGCATAAAATGGAGAGGGATCTAATAGGATGTATATCAAATTTTTAATAATTGCTATAGGAGTTATTTTAGACTTGCTTGTCAAAAAATATGTATTACCATTATAATAGAAATACATTTCTGTTATAAAAGCAAATGAGGTAAAATTTTTTAATTGATATAGAATAGTATCTAAGCTACTGTGAGTGATAAAAAGCACCTTTTAAAACAATATGTTGGTTTCTTTTTATTAATTAAAGAAGGTGGAGGAAAACAAAATTTGTACAGAAGAAGTGTGGGATGTAAAATCAAGATTTTTCAAGAGATTATCTCTTGATTATAGGTTATCCTTATTTCCTTTTATATATTTCTGTATTTTCTTGATTTGCTAAAATAAGCTTCTTTAAAAATAAGGAAGAGATATTAAAAGAAAATAGCTGTAGGGAGTAATGTTAAGCGGCTTTACTTTAATAGTATTTATAATGTGAAAAATCTAAATTTATAAGGTAGCAAAATCGGGGATCTTTTGGTTTCCTTGCAGAGTTCCTTTAATGGTCTCAAAATAGTGACTTAGAAAGAGAAAGACAAATACTATATGATTTACTTATATGTGGAATCTGAAAAACTGAACTCTTATCAACACAGAACAGATGGGTGGTTGCCAGAGATGGGGGATGGGAGTTGTGTAAATAGGTGAAGGTGGTCAAAAGGTACAAACTTCCAGTTATAAGATAAATAAGTTCTGAATGTAATATACAGTGTGATGACTATAGTTAACAATACTGTATTGTATATCTGAAAATTGCTAAGGGAATAGAACTTAAAAGTTATTATTACAAGGACAAAAAATTTGTAACTGTGAGATGATGGATGTTAACTAAACTTATTGTAGTAATTAATCATTTTTCAGTATATACATATATCAAATCATTATGTTGTACACCTTAAAACTGTTACAGAGTTATATGTTAATTATATCTCAATAAAACTAGGAAAATATGACTTAGAACATTTTATTTATACACAATTCTGAAGCTGCTACTCTTTGTTAAAATGTGGTTGTTTTCCATGTTAATATTATTTTTTATCACCATAACGTAGGTTTTCAGTAACCTTACAAGAGTAATTGAGGGGCTTCCCTGGTGGCGCAGTGGTTAAGAATCTGCCTGCCAATGCAGGGGATACAGGTTTAAGCCCTGGTCCGGGAAGATCCCACATGCCATGGAGCAGCTAAGCCCGTGCGCCAAAACTACTGAGCCTGTGCTCTAGAGCCCGCGTGCCACAACAACTGAAGCCCGCGTGCCTAGAGCCCGTGCTCTGCAACAAGAGAAGCCACCACAATGAGAAGCCCGCATACCACAACGAAGAGTAGCCCCCACTTGCCACAACTAGAGAAAGCCCGCGTGCAGCAACAAAGACCCAATGCAGTCAAAAATAAATAAATAAAATAAATAAATTTATTTTTTTAAAAAAGAGTAATTGAGGCCTAAGATTAAAACTACAAATATAATTTATGAATGAAATCTTAGATGATATAATAATACTTTAATTCATACATACTTTGTTGCAAAAAATGTTTTTAGATTAATTGTTCTCATTTCACTGTCTTACCTCTTTATTTTAAAGAAATAATTTGTAATTCATTTTGTTCTTACACACCATAGGATGTGTTTTGGAGATGCAGACAAAATATCTTTGATGAAATGAAGAAGAAATTTTTACAGGTAGACTGCTGATGTAATTGCTTTAGTGTGATAATCAGCAGAGCAAGTAACAGCATGTTAGTATTTTTATTTAATAACAAGGCATGTCTTAAGTTTTATGCTTGTTTGGCTCTTTTATTTCTACCTGATTTTATTTATTTTTCATTTTGTTTATTTATTTATTTTACCTGATTTTAATAATAAGAAAGTCACCTTAAATGAATATATGTCTGATAGTACCTTGTCTTTAACAAGTGAATGAGGTGGAAAACTGATATAAAAACTATAGAACCTTTAGTTTTGACTTTTGGGTATAATAGTTGTCTGTTTTTTACAGATGTATTTATTTTCTGAAATATTAATAGTGCTGGGATTAAGTTAATAATTTACAGAGTCAAAACCCAGACATCTTATTTGAAGAATTAAATAGAACTGTTACCTTCCTGACAGCCTGTACGCACTACAAACCTAAACATTCCTGTGATGTAGCATCCCATTCTAACCTTTACTTAATACCTCACTTTCCTCAGGTCCCTTTAGCTCTAAGTTCAAGGTTCTTTATTTAATCTCTTCTGTCCTCTTCAAGTGATCTCTGGCAAGAGGCCACATAGAAAAATATCATGTAACATTTTAGGGTTTGCTGGGGGAGTTGGAGTGGAGTGGAGGGAGGATCTTAAAAATAAAATAATCTTTTTCTCATGTAAGTTAAGACTCCCAGCACTACCCCAGGAATTGTTACTTGTTAAGGTAAAAGTGCACCGTCTGAATGAGGCTGATAAATTTAATAAACTTTAGTGAGCAAAAATATTTATACCATCAATTTTTTTTTTTAGTCTGTGGCAGTGTATTAGCCATGAACTGTGGATACCCAGAAGGGTAATGCTCTAAGGCTTAATTTCTTAGCTCATAGCAGTTTCTTTATCAAGTAGTAGATAAAATGGACTCTGTGTGTGTGTGTGTGTGTGTGTGTGCGTGCGTGCATTTTTAAGTTTGCAACCGTAGTATTATTATTTGTAATAACACTGAAAGGAAGAAAGTCTTGAGAGAAAATGGGTTGACTATTAAATTTAGAGGTAAAGAGGTCCCTTTGTAATGTTTTTAAATTATTCATATTAATTTTTTTCTTAGAAAAATCTTAATCTTGTTAACTTTGAATTGTGTTTGATACTGTTTTCTGCATGCTAATGCCATTCTAGATATATGCATTAATTACACACCTTGTTTTGTGTTTTTTAATAAGAAACATGAAGTATTTTTTTTTTTTTTTTTTTTTTTTTTTTGCGGTATGCAGGCCTCTCACTGTTGTGGCCTCTCCCGTTGCGGAGCACAGGCTCCGGACGCGCAGGCTCAGCGGCCATAGCCCACGGGCCCAGCCGCTCCGCGGCATATGGGATCCTCCCGGACCGGGGCACGAACCCGTATCCCCTGCATCGGCAGGCGGACTCTCAACCACTGCGCCACCAGGGAGGCCCTGAAGTATTTTTTTATGAAACAAAAATAATGATGTTAACTTGAGAGAACTCAGATTTGAACTTAGAACTGTTCGGAATGCCAAGAATAGAAGACAAGATGACTTGAGAGGCTCTGAGACTCCTTAGACAGAACCATCTGTGTTGACCACTTCTAGATGTTCCTATGGTGACCGTATCTTTGGAAGAAATATATGTTTTCAGTGTTTTTATACCACTATGTTTTACTTTTTGTAAATAAGACTATCATTTTTATTTGTTTTGTTTTTTCAAGGATTCTTTTTTCAGACTTTGCTGGGAAATCTGGCTTTGTTTCTGCATAGAGCACAAAGACAGAACACTCTCTTAGCATATAGTGTTAATGTAACTACTGTTGACTTTACCCTTTTTCTCACAAGTGTAATATTGCTATGAGTTGCCCACCAAATAAGTAGTTTTGATTTTATACTTTGTACCTTTTTTGTAATTGGCCAGATTTTCTGTGTAGGGAACTTCGTGCCCTTCTAATAGCTCACCTAATATAGATGAAATGTTTTCCCAAGTGGGACATGCTTTAGGCTTTTCTATAACTTTGCATTTGTTTTTTCTTACCTGTTTTCTCCTATTCATTATAGAACTTTTACTGACTCAAAAATTGTGCTCCCTTCCCTAAATTATGATGTGTCTTCAGATGCTTTACCTTAATGTTGGGTGTAGTGCTTAAATGGAACCCCTGCCACCAACCACCATCACGAATACCACCATCACCACATTCTTCCCAACTAGCACTTGCATGTGCTTAAATTTATTTAGGTGTGTTTCTGTTATCTATTACTGTGGAACAGCCTACCCCAAAACTTAGTGGCTTAAAACAACTAGTTTATTTGCTCACAATTCTGTGGGATGGGATTTGGGCAAAGGCTTAGCCAGTCAGTTTTTCTGCTTCACATGGCATCATCTGGGATCATTACTTGGCTGCATTGGCTGGTGACTGGCTTTGGATGGAATGTCCAAGAAGGCTTTTCTTATTAGGTACCCCAGTGCTCCACAAAGTGGCCACTTTCTCTCTGGGTGGATTGTTAGGGTTTTAACACAACATGGTGGTCCCAGGATAAATGGATTTCTTTTGCCTGGCTGGCTTATAAGAGGAACATTCCAAGAGGTGCAAAAGCAGAAGTTTCCTGCTTTAAATCACACAGTATCACTTCTATCACATTCTGTTGGTCCTAGTCGGCCACAAGGCCAGCCCAGATTCATGGGAAGAGAAGAGAAAAAAGAAAAAGAGTGGCAAAGAATTTTTAGCCATCTTTAATTTACCTCAAGATGGTGATTTTTTTGCTTTGGGCATAAGTAGGACCAATCAGGGGTAGAACTCCAAAGAAATTAAGAAGAAAGAGGGCACCCCTATTTTCCCAGTTCTAAGAAATACTTTTTTTACATTTAAGTATTGTGGAAATCTGTATGCTTAGTATAATATTGTAGAACTTCTTTTTCTCTTGAAAAGCTATAATAAAAAGATTGGTACAACCTTATTGATGAAATCTTAAAATTGGAAAAAAATTTTTTTTTCTTATTAGTTCCCAAATTGGGAGGCAGGGGGATGAAAGAAATTTTGCCTCAGTGTAGTTAGTGTGGGCAATCACGATAACAAAAATTCAGATGTAATCTATGGGTGATGGCTATGTAGTAGATTAAATTAGGACTGAAAAATGGGCCAGGAGGTTGAGTATGAAGTAATAAGATTTACACGTGGCTAGCTTAGAACTTTAAAGGTCAGAGTTTTTCATTTGTTTAAATTATCCTAGAATTGAATTCAAGAGTAATATGTGATTGGCCCAGAAATTCTTATAGGAATCTTAAGAAGAAACAGAAGATTGCACAAAGTTTTATATAGGTATTCATCACAAAATTATTTCTAAAGTGTAATAAAGTCTAGCTCAAGAGTCAGTAAAATTAAATTGATGGAGCAAATTATTATTAATCCATGTAATAAAATACTATTCAATTGTTAAAATGATGAGTTAGAAAAAGTTTGACAAGGAAAGGTTACATGATATATTTATAAATAAAGAGGTTTCAAAACAGCATGTATATCTAACTGAAGGTTTGTGTTTAAAAAGTGTGCGTGTATATGTCTGTTTGTGTTTGCGTAGGAAAAATATTTGGAAGAATATAGACCAAAATGTAATAGTTATCTATGTGTTATGAATTACAAATGATTTCCACTTTTTCCTTTATACTCTTCCTATTTTGTTTTTTTTGGCTGCGCTGTGTGGCATGTGGGATCTTAGTTCCCTGACCAGGGATTGAACCCACATGCCTGCATTGGAAGCACAGAGTCTTAACCACTGGACCGCCAGGGAAGTCCCTATACTCTTCCTATTTCAAAAAAAGGAGCAAAATTACTTATGTGCAATGCACAGAAAAGAAAACTATTGTCATTAAAAAGAATAAAAGGCATACATAAGATTAAATTTTGTGTTTACAATAGTACATTTAGCCTTCAGATGAGATTCCATTGGGGATAATATTACCCACATCCGGGTCTGGAAGGAGAGGAGGCTGGAGTACCTGTACCTTGCACTCACTTATTTAAGGAAAGAACCAGGAACTGCTGATGGCCATATGTTACCATATCATCATTCTTATGTATACTGTTATGTCAGCACTTCTGATTTCTGAATTCTTAGGTAGAGTTCTCTTGCTTGGACCGTCAACTTCAGCTTATCTGAAGCTTTAAAATCTGGCAGCTGTAGTGCTTTTCACCTGGAAAACTTGAGTCTGCCTCTGAAGTATACTGTTGAAAGTGTAAAAGCGGATCTTTTGTAGTTGAAATTGATTTAGAGTTTGTCGTTCCTTTATTGTGAACCAGAGTTAAAAAGGGTCCACTTTATGTTTCTCAGTTTGAGATTAAAATGTGTAAAACCATCTATTACAAGTGTTAATATAACACCTTAAGCTTATAGCTGAAGGCTTTTTTGTTCTTTGTTATCCTGTTTATTTTATTAAAAATGTATTCTTTATTTTGTTTTTAAATGGGTTATTATTGGTAATTAAATATTTTGACTTGTCTGAAATATAGTGCTAGCCAATCTTAAACATTATACTTCTTTTATAGCAACTTATTTCTGTTTTAAACTAATTGGATTAACCTTAGTTTAAGTAATCTCTTACAAACCCCAAATTATATATGGCAGAAACAAATTATAATTGTATTACCCTGCCAAACAAACAAAAATACCTTGTGGTGGTCCTGTCTTCAATACAAGTCAATGATAATAACTATTCTCATTTAAAAATGGATAATATAGAAGTAACAAAAGATTGAGGTTAATATTATTGTGTTTTTTTTTAAAAAAGGTGAGAAATACATTCTTGTATACAGTACCAGTTTGTACAGTTCATATTTGTGCAAAGCCTTTTATGGGGATAGCGAGAGGTCCCTCAGATAATGACTGCTGCCCTAGACTTTGAGGGAAAGCAAGAGATTTACATGATCAGATTTGCATATTAAAATACTGTTCTGGATTGAAGGAAGATGAGGTTGGAAGAAGCTATTGCCATGATCTTAAAGTAAGATTCTGATTGCTGCAGGCAGGATTAAAGAGAAAAGGAATAGTTCAAGAGATATTCAGATGATAGAAATGATAGAATTTGGTGATTATGTGAGTTGAAGAAGAGGGAAGAAATGAGGAAGGTGCTTCTCTCTGGTTTCAGCAGCTGGTAGATGATGGTACCATTAATTGAGTTGGGCATTACAGGAGGAGGGAAAGAACTTCTTTCACCAAGGTGCCTGATGTAGCCTACTACTGCTGTGGAAAATAGGAAAAAGAGTCGTGTCCTTCAACAGCTTGAGGGAAGGCATAGCTTCTTTGAGAAAGTCTCCTTTAAAATTTTTTTCTCTGATTTATGTACTAGATAAAAAAGAATGAAAAAAAATGTGACCCTAACTCCCTTCTACATTGGTAATTGAAAAGTATTTTTTCCTTGCTTTCCTTTACCCCTCTGCTGGCTGATCTATTTGGGTAAGCTTGTCAGCTCCTAACACACTGATAAATGGGGCTTTTGGACTTTTGGTCTGTGGGTACAACAAAGTAAAGGTCAGGATGCCTGATTGCTTTTATCCTTTAGTTATGGATTTTGCAATCTTAGACAATCCTCACTGCATTTCTACACAGTTCTCTTTCTGTTTCATCAGGAAACCCAGAAATGCTTGATTTGACTCTGCTAGCATAGTAGTGACACATTTTTAAGGATCAGATTTTGTTATTTTCAACTGAAAATTGCTCAAGTAAACTTGTCTTCATGGGCTTGTTGATCATTGATTTACAGCCTTAAAAGGTGAAAGCAAATATCCACAAGAGCAATGGTTGATTCTTAAATATACCCCAGTTTTTCCAAAACAAACATATATGGTGCTTTATATGTTTGACATATTCATTAGAGTATATTTCAGCCATAAAACAGTAGTATTCACACAGAGAAAATAGTATTTTGTGGGGGTTTTTTTCGTTTAATCATAGAAAACATAATTATATTTTTTCTTTAAAGATAAATCTTATATTTTTTTTAAATTTCAGGTAGAAAACGCTGCTGAAGAACCAAGAGTCTTATGTATAATACAAGATACTACTAATTCAAAGACAGTGAATGAACGGATCACTTTAAATTTACCAGCTTCTACACCTGTCAGAAAGCTCTTTGAAGATGTGGCCAACAAAGTAGGCTACATAAATGGAACCTTTGATTTGGTGTGGGGGAATGGAATCAATTCTGCTGATATGGTAAAACTCTAAACTGAAAGCATCTTCTCTTAAGCTGCTAATAATATTATAGTCATTGTTGTTGTTTTTAATAGTATACTAAATCCTGGAACCCTTCTTAATATTGTAAGCAGGACTATAGAGTCTGTGTGCAACTCGATATTTGGATCCCTCTTCATCACTTTACTTTCATTCTAGATTCAGCATTTGATTATCTTAAAGTTTGTGCAATGTCATTTCATTAGTTTTTTTATTCATGTAAGATGATTATCATAATATTGTGTCATCTATGGAAAATTTTCCAACATTTACTGAATGGGATATTCATTTTAAATAATTAAGTGAAAAAAGCAGGATATAAAATCATATGTATTTTATAATCTAATTTTTGGAAAAGAAGGGAAAATGTATATAGAAAGAAAAAAGTAATAGAAGGACTTACACTCCAATATTAACAGGGATTATGCACCAGATAGAGTGGTAAACACCTGATCAGGAAGGTTGGTGGTATCATGACTTCAGCTTCAAAGACATCACAGTAAAGTTTTAGAGACAGGTATATCAAAAAATAATTACACTAAGATGTTTTAAGTATTATTAAGTATGACTTATTAGTTTGCTGTAAGTGCAAAGAGGAGGCACTGACCAATTTTGCATGGGAGAGTGGCAAAGGGGATTGTTGAGTTGGATCTCATCTGTATTTTAGAATAGTATTCTAAATAGTCTTTTTTCTTTCCTCTCAGTCCAAATTCACCCTGCATACGATTGCTAGAATTATCTTCAGTCATCTTAAATCATAGTACTCCTGTCACCTTCCAGTTTAGAAATCTTTAATGACTGCTCACTGCCCTGATTAAAAGTCATATTCCCTAAGTTAGCATTCAAGACAATTGGTCCTTTAAATCTAATCTTAGCTCTCAGATATTGGAATAATTTATTTTCTTAACACAAAATTTCATACTTCTCTATCTCCATGTTTTTGCTTATGTTACCTCTTCCTCTCCTATACCATTGCTGCTCTTAAAATTTCAGGAAAATACCTTTAAAGGCAAATGAATTGAATGTGTATCCTGATCGTATTTGGAGGGCATAGTTTTAATTGGCTCTGCAGAAGAATAAAAGGTGTTGGGTGTTGCTTGATTTGCCTTTAAAATTGATGATATTTTGCCTTCTATTCCATAATATATTTATGATTTTTTAAAATGTAGAACTAGTGTTTTTAAATGGGAAAAGAATCTGAAAAAGAATAGCTATATGTACAACATATGTATAATCGAATCACTTTGCTGTACACCTGAAACTAACCAACATTGTAAATCAACTATAATATAAAATAAAAAATTTTTTTTAAGTGTACTTACAAAAAAAGAAAACCCTAGTGTTTTAAATTAGCCAACTTTCCCCCTCTGAAATTGGTCAGTAAAATTGGTAGTCCAACAAGTTATACAAAGAGAGATGCTATTTAATCTGAAACTTTGAATATTCTCTTTTACATTACGGTATAACTTCTAGTGTTGCCTCTTTTTCGATTTAAAGGATAGTTCCATACTGTCTGCCCAAGTCCTGTTTATCTCTTACTTTCAAGAAGCCTTACTTGATGTTTCTTCATGCCACTTTAAAAGTAATCTTTCTCTTTGTCCTCCTATTGCACTTTTTATTCTGCTATGCCACTTATAGTCTTTTTATTATAGTTGTTATTCATTTGTGTCTTTCCACTTGATAGAATATATTTTGATGGCTAGGACCTCATAGTATAGTTTTGTATCCTCCAAAGATACTATCCCTAGGCACTCAAAAAGTGTTTGTTAAATTAACATCTGCTATAACACTATGCCAGGATTAACTATTTTTCTTTCTTCAGCTGTGACTGTTCTTAAGTACTTAATTTTTGTGTCTTAATATGCCTACCGTCCATTTCTACAAGTATACTCTTACCTGCTTACTGTACAATGCTGCATGTATGCTTCTTTGAAAACCTAATTCATTTATCTACTCACCATCTCATACACACAGACACACATTTATTGAGGTAAAACCCCTATGTGTTCTAGCTGTATCATCTGATCTTTTATGCCTGAGAGATGCTGAGGGATCTGGTTCCTGCCAGAGAATATAAGGGACCCAAAGATACCTTTCTTCCTTTCAAGTGGCTTCTCTTAGCTTCTGGTTCTCTGTCCTGTTTTTCTCATGGATTTCTAGATGTGATCCAAAGTGAGATTATATGTTTATTTTATTAACACTTATTTTATGCTTACTGTGTACCTAGTATTGTTCTGATACTAGACTTTATACAAATATAACCTCATTTAATCCTTTTAACCACACTATGAGGTAAGTGCTATCACAGCCTCATAGGTGAGGAAACTGAGTCATGGGGAAGTGAAGTAACTTGCGCAGAGTCACACAAATAGCAAGTGGCAGAATCTCTTAGAGTTAATCTTTTTGTCCTTAATACCTGTGCTTTTATATAATGTTCATTTTGTAAGAAATAAAGGCATCTCCATAAAATAAGTCCTTCTAAGGAGATATTCCTCATGTCTTTGAAACATTAAAAACATTTCTTAATGAACAAAATAGTTTTAAAACAAAAGAGCAGGGCATTCATCCCATCCCTCATTTTTCTCAACAGTGGACTGGAATGTTGGGTGAGTATGGCTTAGAGCATGCAGAGCTCTGTCTCTCATCCACCAACTAGAATGTATCAGAATGACAGCCAGGGTTTAAATTGCCTACCAGATAAAAGAGTTAGGTGAAGACTAAACATGTTAGATGTTTAGTTTTCAAAGGAGTGATCACTTCTATCACCCTGGGATCCTCTGAATCCTGGCAGTAGACTTGAAATAGGTATCATTTACTAGGACAGGCTTTTCCTTCGAGGGTCTTTCTGAAGGTGCCCATTTTTTAATGTTACATAATTATTTGGGTTGGGTTGCTTAGTGTGTTTCCTTATGTGGGAATTCTCATTATATTCCTATATCAAAACATGTTTTTACAGTTTTTAGTGATATAAAATAATCTTCAGTTAATTTTCATGAAAACCCATTGAATACTATATTGCATACATTTTAGAGAACATCGAAACAAATGTTTACAATTCTTTTTTTGTGTAGTACTTCAGTTTTTTAGATGTTGGGAAATGTGAACAGCTGGGATACCTGTCAGTATATGCCCTGTCACTGGGCTTAGCCATTCCAGTTCCTGAATAGATGAGTTAATTCCAAGCCTAGATTAACAGAATTTATCAGAATCTTCATTAAAAAAAATACTGTTTAAGCCCAATAATTGTAGATATGTGTCTATTTACATATTGCTTGTTTTATTATTATAATTAATGTTTCTCATAATCTGAGATATCTTATTTTATGCCTGTAGGCTCCACTGGATCATACCAGTGACAAGTCTCTTCTTGATGCTAATTTTGAGCCAGGAAAGAAGAACTTTCTGCATTTGACAGATAAAGATGGTGAACAGCCTCAAATACTGCTGGTAAACTCTTTAGAAAGCCCTATAGTCATAATTTTTGTGCACTGTCACCTACTACTTGGGAAGCAATTTTCCAAAGGAAGGAGGAGAGATGTGTTTTGCAATTTATATATAATAAATTATTTTTCTGTTTTCTGTTGGCTTGTATGTATGTTAACATGGTTACACTGGGCATCCATAGCAGTTTGTTTGTGTATATAGTCTCTTGCCACACTGAGAATCACCACTAGAACAGGGATGGGGATGAGTCTAGGATCTCCTACTGTGTTTCAGTGGCCTTTTGTTTGGTTAAGCATTTGCTTGGTTGGTGTAAATCTTCGGCAGTTTTGCCCAGGTTTTCTGGTATTTTGGTAGAGGAACAGACCCCCAGAATTATCTACTCTGCTGGTTTTGCTCCCACTCCCCGTCCCCCACCCCCCATTTTTTTGGAATGACTAGTTTGTAAATTCTATTCTTTATTTCTGTTCTTTTAGTGTTTGCTGCAATTCATATTTCAATAGCCTTTCCTGTCTGGTTCAGTGGCTTTAGTGATCATCAAATCCAGTAACTCCCAATTTGAGAGAGATTCATTGAAAAAACCTGGTCTGATTTACCTTGCTGCTTTACAGACTAAGGAAACTCACAGAGTTTATGGACTTTTGCAGAACGCTTCTCTTTAATGAAACTTTCCTCAGGAAAAGTTCTTCTGTTTGATGCTTTTCATTTAGAAGTCTGTTGTGAATTAGAATGCCTCTGTGGACAGTAGACAGTAATTAAACACAGGACATCCATACAGAAGCAATGCCAGAATATGTTCTGACTTTCCTTAATCTCATTGTTTATTTTTATGACATCATGAGAAGATTTTGATTAGTCTGACATTGAAACTAAATTAGCTATTAATTTGGGGATTCATGTTTTAAAATGTTTAGTAATTAGTCTTCAGCTCTTAGTTGCTTGTGCTGATTTTATATCTCTTACTCCTTTTGGACATCTTCCTCATTAATAGGAAGTTTCTTATTGGAGGCAATAGGAGGCTGTCCATTTCATTCAAGACTTATTGAGTGTCCCCTACCTTTCAGACCTACTTAGCAAGGATGATGTAAAAATAAATTATAAACTCTGTCATTAAGGAGTTCACAATTGTACTCTGATTAATTAGTACCAGAAATCTCCTCTCTCATGTAAACAAAATTTGAAAAAGAATTAAATAAAATTGAGAAAGTAAGAACTTTGGAAGGAGACCTAAGCATTTTTCCAAAGTGTGTTATATTAGGCATCTTTCAGACCTTCCTACAGGAAATAGTGAGTGTATATACTTTGAATGTTTTGGTGGTACCAGTAATGCCTTGTCTTTTTTTCATTGCCTCAGGAGTTAGTATGCCTTTTTTCATTGTTTTAGCAATATTTACCACTCAGTAAATATTGGTTATGCTGCATTTTAGGAGGATTCCAGTGCTGGGGATGACAGTGTTCATGACAAATTTATAGGTCCACTTCCAAGAGAAGGTTCTGTGGGCTCTACCAGTGATTATGTCAGCCAAAGCTACTCCTATTCATCTATTTTGAATAAATCAGAAACTGGTAAGATATATTATTGTTGTCATTATTGTATTTTCATAAAATCATAGGGCATTAATCCAGAGTAACCTTAGCAATCTCAAGCCTAATCTTCTCATTTTATGGATTAGAGAAAACAGACCCAGAGCAAGATCACTAGTTAGCAGAAGCAAAGTTAGAACAAGAATGTGGTTTCTCTTTCCCTCAACCCATTGTTATTTTTACTGTATTGTTACTGCCATTATATATTAAAAAATATTAAATATTGGATGTTGAAGGAAGACTTTTTCTGTTTGATAATTTTCTATCTTGAATTTAATCTTAAATTTTTGAAGTTGACTTCCTCTGGAAAGGAATGTATCTCCATGTGCATTGGAATAGACTATGGCAGATACTTTCATGTGGAAACAGATGGGCCAGGCTTATTTTATCAGAACTACTGTGTTATCTTCTAATTTAATCTAATCATATGTTTGAAATTAATCATGTAATTTAAAAATTCCTGTCAGCTTTTTTCTGAATATGTTTAAACCTATATTTTTGAATTTTTTTCAGTTTATTGAGCTAATGGAATTGCTTTATTTACGCAGTTTTATATTTATATATAAGACTGGTTAATTGCCTGAAAATATAATCTGGATACTTTCACATATCATTTTATCTTAAAACAAACATTTTCAGTAGGTAGTATTCATGTTAAAAGAAATGGAAACAGGCTTAGAGAAGCCTTTGATTATATAGCTAGTTAATGGTGTTTCATGTTAGGTATGGCTTCAGAGTGTTTACTCTTAGAACTTTAAAACAGAGATGACTGTAAATAGTAGACACAAATATCTAGTATAAAAAGAAAACTGTAAGGGCTTCCCTGGTGGCGCAGTGATTGAGAGTCCACCTGCTGATGCAGGGGACACGGGTTCATGCCCCAGTCCGGGAGGATCCCACATGCCACAGAGTGGCTGGGCCTGTGAGCCATGGCCACTGATCCTGCACGTCCGGAGCCTGTTCTCCACAACGGGAGAGGCCACAGAGGTGAGGGGCCTGGGTACCGAAAAAAAAAACCAAAAAAACAAAAACAAAACTGTAGAGTAATATTGTAGACTTTGTTTTAATGTGTTCTGTAATCTTCCACTTACTATATTTTGTAATTGAAATGTAGAATAATTTCCTCATAGCTAATCTTTTGTACAGGCTTAATGATGTATTTGTTCTGAAAATGGTAAAAGCTGGTCGTGTTTGGTATTTAGGATCATTTATATCAATAGAACTTTTTGCAGCAAACTACCAAGAATAAAAGAGAATGACAAAGTATCTTTTTCTCATTATACTGTCTAGAGTATAGTGACTCTCAAATTTTTATTTCTTTAAAAATCATTTTGAGATACTTGTTAAAAATGTAGGTTCTGAGGCATTACTCCGCCAAATACTAAGTTAGTTGCTCTGCAGTAGACTGGATAAATTGCATTTTAAAAAAATAGATACCCTAGATTATTATGAGATAGTTGGAATACTTAGAGAAAGTTCCAGATTTAACAAGTTAGGATTCTTGAAATTTTTGCTGTGTATTCTGACAACCAGCTCAGTCCTTATGCAAGAAGTATTTACAGAACTCCTACTTTGTGCTGAGTACTGTATAGCTCTCTGACGCCTATAAATTCCTAGAGACTAAAGCATACTTTAAAAAAAAAGTTCTCCTATTATTTGAATGTAATACATGTTCATTGTTGTATTGTAAAATGAAAAAAGTGGAAATCACTGACAGTACTATTAACAGAAACTGCTTTAATGATTTTGCTTATTTTTGTCTTATCTTTCCTTCATCTGAATGCTTTTAAGAAAATGGGGAAATCATGTTGCAAGCAGAGTTTTAATATATATTTTTTTGTGTAATACTATATGAGGAGCATTTTTCAATGTTATTAAATAGTATTTTAATATGGGTTTTAAGTGGCTGAAGAATAGTGTTTCATTATATGATTTAGATAGTTAAACTGTAATTATTACTTATGTTATGATGACCATACTTATACATAAGTTTTTATTTTCATCTGTGATTATTTCCTTAGAATATGTTCCTAGAAATTGAATTACTAAGTTGAAATTTATTAAAAATATTTTTAGAGGACTTTGATATACATTGCCATGTAATCATAGTCTTCATTCCCAACTATTGTTCCTCATGCAGCTCTTTTCCCTACCAGTACATTTTCCTCCGGTGTTCTGGGGTACTGCCTTTCTGAATTAAAATAATCTGTACACGGGCTTCCCTGGTGGCGCAGTGGTTGAGAGTCCACCTGCCGGTGCAGGGGACATGGGTTCATGCCCCAGTCCGGGAAGATCCCACATGCCCGTGAGCCATGGCCACTGAGCCTGCGCGTCCGGAACCTGTGCTCCACAGCGGGAGAGGCCACAACAGTGAGAGGCCCGCGTACTGCAAAAAAAAAAAAAAAGAAAAAAAATCTGTACACATCCAAAGAAGCTGGGGTTCAAAAAGTGTTCTTTTTTAAAAATATTTATTTATTTGTTTATTTGCACCAGTTCTTAGTTGTGGCACACAGATCTTTGTTGCTGCATGTGGGATCTTCATTGTGGCACGCAGGATCTTTAGTTGTGGCATGTGGGATCTTTTTAGTTGCGGCATGCGGGATTTAGTTCCCTTAGTTCCCTGACCAGGGATCGAACTCGGGCCCCCTGCATTGGGAGTGCGGAGTCTTAACCACCGGACCACCGGGGAAGTCCCAAAAAGTGTTTTGTTACTGACTACTGAATTTGCATTTTCCTTAAGAAATTATTGTAAATGTACAAAAAGTTTTTATTGAAAAATGCTCTCGGGCCTCCCTAGTGGCGCAAGTGGTTGAGAGTCCGCCTGCCGATGCAGGGGATACGGGTTCGTGCCCCGGTCTGGGAGGATCCCATATGCCGCGGAGCGGCTGGGCCCGTGAGCCATGGCCGCTGAGCCTGTGCGTCCGGAGCCTGCGCGTCCGGAGCCTGTGCTCCGCAACGGGGGAGGCCACAACAGTGAGAGGCCCGCATACCGCAAAAAAAAAAAAAAAAAAAGAAAAATGCTCTCATGATTTCAACTCAGGGCTGTAAGAAAACATTTCTCCATAATGCAGTGAGGCTGAGGACTTAACATATTCTTTCCTGTCTCCCTTGCCTACCAACTGCTCTGGTAGCCAGCCACTGTTGATAGGAGATGGTTGGGGGTCGGGGGGACTTTTAAGGAATAAGGAGTGAATTGAAGGCTGCTGTGGACTCTCAGGTGATTAGAAACCACATGACTGAGGTATTTCATCATTTAAAACCGAGATATCTTTCCTTGGGCAGTTTCTTTCACAATTCTTTTCGTTTTATTTTATCTACTTTAGGAGTTGGCCAGTTTCATTCTACTTCATTTGACCTGTTCAAGTTCTCATTCATTTCTTGTTGGTTCTGTTCAGGATTTCTTTCTGCATTTGCCCTCTGCAGAATGGCATGTGTTCTTATGTTCTTCTCCCTTAACTAGCTTGTACTTATAATATTGATTCATAACTATTTCAGATAGAGGACCCACTTGATAACATTTATCATTTGAAATTTGCTGATTTAGACAATGCATAATGACAAAAGATTTCTATTCAGTAACATTTTATCTTACTAATCTCACTAAAACCTTCATACTTTTGGAAAATAATAGTACATTTATTTGAGACACTGTTCATTCTGTTTAAATATGGTGCTGAGTCAGGTACAAAAGACCACAGGTTTCTATATGATTCTTATTGCTAGTGGTAAAGTAAACAGCAGTGGCAAAAATTATTACTCCCTCCTTCCCTTACACCCCTCCCCCGCCACCCTTTTTTAAGCCCAGGGAAGGGAAACAAAGTCACAAATAAATGATACATGATTGGTCTTAAGGTATACAAAGAACAATAGTAGTATTCATTTACCTTTTAAGGCTGCAGGTAGAGTGGTTGTCCCTGACTGTTGAGGAATTGTGGGAAGGGGATGGAGAAGAAGGGAAATCCCAGGCAGCCTCAGCTGAGAAGAAGGTGCAGAACAACCTGGTCTCCTTGCTTGAGTGCTGTCGTTTACGGGAAAGAGTCCCTTTATATAACCTAAGAATGAAATAATGCTTTTTGTTATTAATAATCAGTCCAAATATCTTACAGATTTGTATTACTTATAAGTCATATGCACTTCTCCCTCATGTGCACCTGCTGCTATGCTAAGTAGTAAGATAGATAGAGAAATCAGATTTGACCCCTCCCCTCACAGTCTGTTAGGGAAGCCATACAGGTAAATAAACAATTGTAGAACAGAGTAGGACAGGGTGTTGTGAGAACAACTCAGGTAGGGCATGCTGGTTAGGAATTGAAGCAGTTTATAAGTATATAACAATGTAGAGTAAATATATAAACATATATACATAGTATTCTTAAAGATGAAAGGCACTAGAAATCAAAGCTCGAACCTTAGTCCAGAGTGAACGATAGGTAGCTACTTGGTCTCTTCTTAGAATTGTACAAGTGCAGATAGCATGGAATCTATTCCTCTTTTCCACAACTGACCAAGGTTCATTGTGCATTTGTTGGTCCTTTCATCACCTTCATTAGCAATATAGTTTATCCACAGTGTTTACCATTTCTTAAGATATTTTTGTTAATTCTTGGGAAATTGAAAAAGTATTTCAAAAAGCTTCAGTGAACGCCTTTGGCATGTATTGAGAAAAGATTTAAGTTTTTTTGAGATAACCAAGTCTTTCAGTATTAAGTGGGAGTAAATAAGTTTAATTATTAAGCAATGTGTTTACCACATTTTACTAAAATAATGAGGTATAATAAAGTGATGAGGCTGATTTGTGTGCTATGTGTACCTCATAAACTGGGCCTGAAGTCTACTTCAAAGGAGAAGTTCTGAAAATGTTCTCAACAGTGGTAGCCATTTCCAATTAGGTATATAAAGCTAAGTACTTAAATAGTTCACTTGACTTTTGAATGCATGTAAGTTTCTCCTTTCCTTCTCCCCCTCCCTCTGTTCTCCCCTACCTCCATCTCTGAGTTCTCCTCTTACTTTAATAGTCACTCTTTGCATAGCCTGCTGATCTGTGGGATTTCATACTTCATGGGTGTGTTAAAACAGTGGAAGTCACTTTGAGTTTGTATTCAGTGAATTTATCTCATGTTGTTAATTCTTGGTAGAAATTGGTTTATGGGGCCTGATGACTGGGATAACTGGTTCGGTACTGTCTTCATTTGTTGGGTATATATGATGTTTAAAGTGAATATGTTTATACTTTTCCATTTTAATACACAACTTTTAGATTTGGTGAACAAAGATTATTTTTGTCAAAAAATACTTTATTAAACATAACCCTTTTAAAGTTTTATTAAATGCTATGTAATATCCATGTGTATCTCTGGACATATAGCAAGATGTCCAAAGATCCTGACTTTTTCTGAGAAACAAGGTTTACATAGTACACATATTAGCAAAGAGATCTTTCTTAGGTGCTGTTGAAAAAATTGAAATAATTTCCAACTGTAACCATAACCTCTCAATTTTTACTGTGTAGTAAATTCTTATTAAGTTTTCTTTTCATTAATTTTTTGATGTAAATGCTGATTTATGTATATTTGTGTGCTTTTTTTTAAAGGATATGTGGGATTAGTAAACCAAGCAATGACTTGCTATTTGAATAGCCTTTTGCAAACACTTTTTATGACTCCTGAATTTAGGAATGCATTATATAAGTGAGTATTCAAAAAAATTCTATAAATAAAATTGATTTAAGAATGAAAATATAGTTTTTAACTAATTAAGTCTGTCTACCTTCTTGCACTTATTTGTTAAGTTTGGGGCATCTCTCACTTCTTAAAACATACCTTGAATAGTAAATAAGAAAAGGATCTTATGAGAGACGAGCATATGAAAAATTTGTGGGGAGAGAGAATCAGAAGTGCAGAGACAGCAAAAGGATAAAATTGATAAGATTTATGTTTAAGATAAATTATTGTATTTAAGCTTCCTCACTTTTAGCTTTAATGCCTTTGTGAAGAAATAAGTTATCTGCTTTTGGAGATAATCTGGATGTGTAAACCATATTCTTTTTTTCCTCCACCTCTCAATTTAAGAAACAAAGTTGTCTTTTTAAACTTGCAGATTTTGTTTTTAATTAAAATACAATGCAGCTGTTCTGGTGGGGTGTGTGTGTGTGAGAGAGAGAGAGAGAGAGAGAGAATGTATTTTTAAAAGAATGTATATATATCAGATACTTTAAAATGCTCTATGGAGGAAGTCCATATTTAAATAAACCCTAAAGTCGGACATTTATTTTTATGAGTATCCTATTATAATACATTTAATACACTCTCACTTTGTGTATTTCTTTACAGTATACATAACTTATTTTTTAAGACATTTTAAAGTACAAATAAACTGATTTTTTTCTCCTTTTTGTGTTACTTTTGAGTAACATCTTTGTAATTACTGTAAATATGTATTTAAACTATTTTTGGAACTTTTGATATTACAAACAACATTATATTACCATTGCATTTATATGTAAGCTCATCATCTGAATTTACTTGTAAAAATTGGCCTGTTTTTCATTCAGCAAGTATTTGTTACCTAGTGTTTATATACTAGGCATTTGGTAGAGAGAGATGAAGTTAGAAATAAGATCTTTGTTTTTAAGTAATTCACAGATCTCTTCACAGTAGCAATATATGTATGTATAAAATAGTTTAAATAACATTTAAGGATGGCTAAATACCATGAGAGTTTAGAGAGAAGGGAGATTAATGAAACTTGGAGAAGTGGCTTAGAAGAGCAAGTAGAACTTGAGGTAGGTCATGAAGATAGGTATGGTTTGGCCAGGTAGAGACGAAAAAGAGGGCCTTGTAGATAGGAGGACTTTCAAGAGCAAAACTGAGTAATAGTAAGTGCTACCTAAATGTTTTTTATTGTTAGTTTGTATCAGGTACTGTTCTGAGCACTTTACATATAGACTCATTTAATTCTGATGGTAACTGTATGAATTATTGAATACATGCTGTTATCCACATTTTACAAAGGAGGTAACTGAAGACACAGGTTAAATAGTTTGCCAGAGGTCACACTGCTAGAAGTAGCAACCCACTAGATGCCGGAATTTCCATTACCCTATTCGACCTGTATTGTAGTTGATGCCACTAAGTACAATATATTGCAGGGGCCTCCAGGAGATCTGCTTAAATGGAGTTTTTGTCAGAGTACTGGAAGATGAGGTTAATAGATGAAATCTAGAGCTTGTCCTCAAAACTAGAACAAACTCAGTAGTCCATGATAATGTGCCTTCTCTGGGGAGTGTTGCTTAGGAACAGGGATCCCAGGAGCTTAACCATGAGTTCCACCCTAGAAGAGGTCTGTAGCTCTGTGGAGAAGAGTAAGAGCATAGCCAGATTGATTGATTCAGCAAACATATGTTGCACACTTATTGTGTGCCAAGCAATCTTTTAGGCACAGAGATTACAGTGGTGAATAAGACAGAGTCCCTCCCTTAGACCTTCTGTAGGTCAGCCAATAGAATGAGCTCATTTCACAGTCATGTATGCCATGAAGAAAATCATGGCAGTATGGAAAGAATAACTAACTGTCAAGACGTAGGGTGAGTAGTTAGGGAGGGCCCCTCTGAGGAAATACCACAGAATAGACTTGACAGGAGTCAGTCCTGTGAAGATACAGGAGAAGAACATTCAAGGCAGAAGAAACCGTAAGTGCAAAAGCCTTTGAGGATCAAAAATCCATTGTGGCTGGAGCCCAGTGAGTGGAGGGGGAGTGAGAGATAAGATTAAAGAGGATGCTTAGAGATTGTGAAAAGAGAATGAAGCTTTTTGCAGGTGGGGAAACAAAGCCCAAGAGCCTGATGATGTTTCATAATGTAGAACTAAGGAAGGAATGGCTCCTTTAAGAAACTGGACCTCGCTGGGCTACAGACAGGGTAGCACTAGCATGAAGGATAGAGTCTGTTTGTTTATTTTCTTCACTTGCTACATAACAGCCAGAGAGAACCTACCACTTTAGGTGTGTAGGCATGAATTATGGAAAATTTCAAAATATTAAAAAATAGTGAAATAGTATAATGAACCCCTCTGTACCCATCACCCAGCTTTGGATATTATCAACTCATTATCAATCTTTTTGTCTATAATCCTCCATTCTGATTATTTGGAAGCACATACCCAATCATATCATCTGTAAATTATATCTCAGGTCACTGCTAAGATTTCCCTGATTGCTTCATAATATCTTTTTAAACATCCTGTTCAAATCACGATCTAAACAAGATCTGTGCATTGAAATTGATTGATAAGACTCTTAACCTAGAAATGCACACCAAAACTACAAGGAGGTGTCACCTCACACCCGTCAGAATGGCCATCATCAAAAAAAATCTACAAACAATAAATACTGGAGAGGGTATGGAGAAAAGGGAACCCTCTTGTACTGTTGGTGGGAATGTAAATTGATACAGCCACTATGGAAAACAGTATGGAGGTTCCTTAAAAAACTAAAAATAGAACTACCATACGACCCAGCAATCCCACTGCTGGGCATATACCCTGAGAAAACCACAATTCAAAAAGAGTCATGTACCACAATGTTAATTGCAGCACTGTTTACAATAACCAGGACATGGAAGCAACCTAAGTGTCTGTCGACAGATGGATGGATAAAGATGTGGCACATACATACAATGGAATATTACTCAGCCATAAAAAGAAATGAAATTGAGTTATTTGTAGTGAGGTGGATGGACCTAGAGTCTGTCATACAGAGTGAAGTAAGTCAGAAAGAGAAAAACAAATACCGTATGCTAACACATATATATGGAATCTAAAAAAAAAGAAAATGGTTCTGAAGAACCTAGGGGCAGGACAGGAATAAAGACGCAGACGTAGAGAATGGACTTGAGGACATGGGGAGGGGGGACGGTAAGCTGGGACGAAGTGAGAGAGTGGCATGGACATATATACACTACCAAATGTAAAATAGATAGCTAGTGGGAAGCAGCCACATAGTACAGGGAGATCAGCTCAGTGCTTTGTGACCACCTAGGTGGTGGGGTAGGGAGGGTGGGAGGGAGACGCAAGAGGGAGGGGATATGGGGATATATGTATACGTATAGCTGACTCACTTTGTTATATGGCAGAAAGTAACATAACATTGTAAAGCAATTATACTCCAATAAAGATGTTAAAAAAAAAAGAAGACTCAATTGGCTTTTAATCCCCTTCGATCTTTTTTCCACATTGCAATTTATTCCTTGAAAAAAAATATATATATCAAAAACTGATGGCGTTTGTCTTATAGTTTTTCAGTTTGGATTTTGATGGTTGAGTGCCATAGTGTCATTTAATATTCTGTTCCCTGTATTTTTGTGAGTTAATAATTAGGACAAGAATCTTGACCAGATTCAAGTTCATCAATTACTTTCAAATGACCTTTGCCTTTTATTCATGTTGCCTTCTTATGCCTTTTCTTGTGAAAGTCTTAACTTTTTTCCAAATTTATTAATTAGAGAAAGACTAATGTTTCATTAGATATTAATAGCTTCAGTTAATATCCAAAGCCCCCAGAGTTAAGATCTTAAAATTTGTTATGATAATATTAACTAAATATATTAAATATTAAATTAAATATTAAATTAAATATTAAATAATATTAATTATATTTTGTAGATAATTTTCAAACATTTCATTTCAATAGGTGGGAATTTGAAGAATCTGAAGAAGATCCAGTGACGAGTATACCATACCAACTTCAAAGGCTTTTTGTTTTGTTACAAACCAGCAAAAAGAGAGCAATTGAAACCACAGATGTTACAAGGAGCTTTGGATGGGATAGTAGTGAGGGTACTAATTCTCTTATAATGATAAGTATTTGTAATAGTCAAAGGAATTCTGAGAGACCGTATTATAAACAAATGACACATTAACATCTTAATTAACTTTACCTTAAACCTTTTGATTGCTTTTTGCTGGCATTTAAAAATAACTTATTTTTAAAATTTAAGCTCTGAGGCATAAATTTTTGATCAATTAAAATTTTCTTGTAAAGTAAGTTTGGTTATACTCTATTTTTATTTACTTAAGCTAAAATTTTAAAAGGGTGTTGGCTTAGATTTTTATTAACATATTTCTTGACTCTACAGTGAAAAATAACAAAAATAGCAAATATTGTAGCAGTATAGAGCATATGCTATTTATAAAGTGATGAGCTCTTGTGATTCTTTTCCTTGTGATTGCCTTTTTATGACTATAATGTATATTTTGTGTTCTTTTTAAATTTAGCATTATTTTATGTCGACGTTTCCATATTTCTGACAATTTGCTTTTAAACAACAAATTAATGCTACATTACACTAAGTTAATAGCTCTTTTTAATTAAATTTTATCTTAAAATAGCTTGGCAGCAGCATGATGTACAAGAACTGTGCAGAGTCATGTTTGATGCTTTGGAACAGAAATGGAAACAAACAGAACAGGTAATTTATCTCTCAGGTTGAGGGGAGTGTTTTCTAATAAATTATTCATTACCTTACAGTGACTTTATTCTATTGGAATGTTTTAAAACTTGGGCATTAGTCCAGTTGTCAAAGTACTGACAATTTCCTCGTCTTTACAAGAAGTTGGGCCCTGTGATCTAGATGATCTCTTTTTAGCTAAGAACTAGGTAATTCATATGTGTGTGTGTGTTTTGGGGATGATTTTTGGACAGTGTTTTCAGATATTTGCTAAGTAAATTAGATGGCTTATCTGTAACACATTATAAAGTATACATTGTAAAGTATATTCATCTAGCATTACCTTCTTTTTGACCAGTCAGATATAGTCATGCTTTTGACACTTAGGATCCTTGTTAGTCTGACCCTATTCTTCTTATCCAGTGGAAGGAGGAACAGGTTAGAAATGGGAGAATATTAGATATATCATTGGGGTGAGACATAAGGCTGAACTGGATGGGGCTCAGGACTCAGTACAGAGGAGGGTTTATGCTAGGTGTAGTGATAGAAGATCACTAGGGGTAAAAAAGGGGAAGAATCTGGAAGGTAGCCTGGAGGATCTACTGTCTGATTGGAACTATTATGATGGCTTGGACTAAAGTTTTTCAAACTAGATTGTGATCCATTCGCTTATGAAATCAATTTAGTGAATCAACACCAGCACTTTAAAAAAAAGGAATAAAATAGAAAAGTATAAGAGAAGCATCACATAAGTAAGGGTAAGTATTGTTTTATGCAACTTTTGTTACAGTTATATGTACTGGGTTGCAGTATAAATTATTTTATTACTGTGGGTTGCTATCAAAACTGCTTGAAAAACACTGGATTGAAACACTTATAAATGCCCTCTCAGGTAGAGAAGACATAATCAAATATAACTGGGGCAGGTGAATGAAGAAAGTTTCATTAAATAAATAGTATTAGAGTAGACAGTTATGGTGGATCCTAATTTGAAGGCTTATGAATTCTAGATACTTGAAGAGGTAGAAATTTATGAAAGAGGTAAACTGTAATATGATTTCCCTCTTATCTATTCTTACTTAAGAGATATTGGAAAAAATTTTAAATTCATTTAGTGATCTAGTTTCTCTTCATTATCTATAGGATTGTATTTTCATAACTTTATGTAGATGGTATTGGGGGTGTTTCTTTTTCATAGGTCTGAAGGTACGCTTCCTCCTCGTTACATCCCTGTGTGGGTCAACACTTCTATTAAGACCAGCTAGGGCATTCCTTCTGAGTTCCCAAGTTTGAGTACAAGAATCTTGAGGCAAGACATTCACATGGAGGGTCCTTACTTAGGGAGTTACCTGCCTCCTTTGAGCCAGAATAGCCCCAGTTGGCTAAGTTTGGGGAGTAGGTGAGAGATCCATTCTTTTAGGTGAGGATATTTTGAGGGAAATGGAGTTTAAGATTTTTTTTTTCAATTTCTATACATTTAAAAAATTACAGTACATTTTTTCTTAAAATTGTTTTATGTATATTACTGAAAGTTAAGAAGTTTTATTTGTACCTTGAGATAGAGGATATGATTTTAGAAATCAGAATATATTATTGCGAAAGTGGTGGTAATATATGTAAAGCTATAAAAGTAGCCAGTTGTTTAGCTGTGTGATTATCAGTATGCCTAAAATGATGTTATGATGTATTCTCATCCTAATGAAAAGATAATATGGGGCTTAGTAGTGAAATCAGTAATCAACTTATCAACAAAACACATTTTAATAGTGGGATTTTTAGTAATGTGACAATTGAAATAATTTTTGCACATTCTTAATTTATTTTGTTTTTGTTAAACCTTGATTTTTTTCTATAGAATTTTAGATTAGATAAATCTTAAAGCTTTCTAAAACGTCAACAGTAAGAATCAATATCCTTTTGAAAATCATTCTAAAAGGCATAAAATATTGGTAACTTACTTTTAAGGAACGCTTTAAAAAATATAAATGTTCTTACTTTTTAGGCTGATCTTATAAATGAACTGTATCAAGGCAAGCTGAAGGACTACGTGAGATGTCTGGAATGTGGTTATGAGGGCTGGAGAATCGACACATATCTTGATATTCCATTGGTCATCCGACCTTATGGGTCCAGCCAAGCATTTGCTAGTGTGGTGTGTACCTTTCAGCTGACTGCTTGTGTATCCATACACAGAATACATAATAGCACAGTGGTATAATATATCCTAAGGTAAGTATCATCCTAGATACACCTTCTTGGGTTGTTAGACATTCCTGCATTTAAACTAGCAAGATCTAGAAGATTTTTGACCCTTCAGTGAGTCCTAATAGTGCATGTATAAGAGGGGAAGTATATGCAAATATACTGCCTCATGGCTCAATCTTTTATTCTTTCTTAGAGATGACTAGATTATTTCACTTTATCTTTTTTTTTTAAAGCTCTAAACAATCTGTTTTATGAATGGTACTTTTTTTTTTTTTTTGGCCTTGCCGTGTGGCTTATGGGATCTTGGTTCCCCAACCAGGGATTGAACCTGGGCCCTTGGCAGTGAGAGCATGGAGTCCTAACCACTGGACTTCCAGGGAATTCCCTTTAAGTCTACTTCTGTGATTTTTTTTTGTTTTGAGGGTATTGTTTTGTTCCATTGGAAAAATAACCTCTGGTTTTTATGACAAACAGAGGCTATATTTTTTAAAGAAGCATCCCTATTCTAAAATTTAATTTTAAAATGAGCCAGGTATTATATAAACATAATTTGAAGACTCAGAACTATATATAATTAACTTAGTTACTTATATATTGAGTATCAAATTGGGCCATTAAGATTTTCTCATTCCTCCTTTTGTTATCTATTTTTAACTGCGTTTTGATAATTTTATGATTGCATTTTATTCTTATGTTTGTGTATTGAATTGCTTATACAAAGGGAGAGTTTTGGAAGGAGTTAAGTTGACATTTAAAATTAGAGTTCAGAAGCATTTATTTGAACCTGTTATGAGCCAGGGGAAACTTTCAAAGCTAACTAAGATATCTGAAAAAGTAGAATTTCATCATGATGTTGCTTTGGATCTTACTTATGCTGCAGTCAAGCCAATGGTGCCTGCAGCTAAAATCAGTGTTCTTAAAGCTAGTCCATACTTTAGCCTCTAAAATAGTGCTACAAGTATGGTTTAGTACTCTGGCCTCTAGGACAATTGATGCACTTTCTTTTTTTCTCCTATTTTTATATGACTTACAGGAAATAATCAGCAAGAAGTTAGGGAATCATCAGTGGGAATCCAAAGTAAAAGACCTTTTCTGGATAGTGGAAGATCAGGCCTCCTTTGCTCCACTGTTTTTCAGTCAGCTTCCTGAATAGATTTGAAAAATTTTGTTAAGTGCTTAATAGTACCCTTTGTAAACTGCCACTCTAGGTATATGAGATTGGCATTGTTTTGAGTGGCTAGTTTTATATTTCATTTTTGTTTTGTTTTTACTTTATTTATTTTGACAGTTTAAGGTAGAAGTGACATACTGAAAAATCATTAACATATGTCTTTCAGTGACTTATTTCCTAGCTCATTTTAAAATATTGGCATTTCTTTAACAGAATATACTAGGGAAATAGTCAGTAGTCCCAAGTGATGTACACTGTTTTTTCTACTTTATTTATGAAAGTATTTTTATGTAAGATTTTTCACATATATGTTCAGTTATTTTTTCTTTTTTTTACATATTTATTGAATGTTGAGAAAGCTAGTTTTATTTGTGTTATGGTGGAATCTAATATTTGAGTATTCAGCAAATATAACTGCATAGCTAAATCTATATGTTGTAATTTATTCACCTGCTGAATCGTCAACCACTCTCTTCAGTACATTATAGACATAGCAGTGGAATGATTTGGAGGATATTTTTGGCGAAGTGAAAAAAGTCACATTTCTAAATGAAATTCTCCAAATTCTCTCCTGCACTGATACATGTATGACGGTGGTGGTGGTGGTGGAGATTATTCAGTGGGAATTGGAAGTTACAGCTATGAAGCAGTATGTGAGCAGGTTTATAACACACATGCGCTAATAGGGCTTGCAGAAGGGAACCTAAACCTTCCTAGACTTTGCTGGAATCTCTTGAGGGAAATTACAGCAGGTGAAACTACCCAAGATAGGGGTTCTAAGGAGGATACTACCTTCAGAGAACTTTAGTTAGAGGTAAGTGGTTTCCCTTTATTTTATGAATTCAAACTTATAACCTACACTTGTTAAACTGCAGAAATCATCATACAGCATCTAAATTTAGTGTTATATCACTGCTTGCCATTGTGTATTTTGTTAGTTAGTTCTATGTGTTTTAAAAAGAATTTGGTATAAATGTGGATTGTAAATATCTGGTTAAAAGAAGCATTATAAAATCTCATTCAAACTATTATAATATTTGGCCTTAATTTGAGTTGAACTCTTTTAAAATTTATTTTTCTACTTTTATTAAGGGTCTCTGGTATGTTTGCTGAACTGGCTGCATATACATATAAACATACTTGAGTACATGGACACATATATACACACACATACTTACGTACACATACAACATTGATGGTTATATGTTCTGCTTATTATATATTCTCTTTAGTGAGCCACAATACTATAGTTATGTGTGTTCCATGAGGTTAACACCTGGTGTTTAATTTCAGATAATTTAAGTGTGAAGTTCTGTTAAAAATGAAAGTTGTTTTTTTTAAACTTCATCTGAAACATCCAATTTCTGTAGTTGTTTTATCTCCATTTTAAATAAACTTGAGAATAATATTTAAGGTTAAATTAGAATGGAGTTGCCACTTAGTTAATTTATCATTATAACATTTGTAATCAACTTTCATGGTTATTTTTCACCGTGATTGATAGCAGACTAGTTTTTTAATAAGTGCTGGGAATCACGTGTAGCTTTTTAAAAAGCTTTTCATCCTAATATTTTCTTTGTTGAATCATTTCTTAGTTATTATAACTATAATATTTATTAAATTTCTGGTCTTCATTCTACCTGGCCAAGTAGTGAAAAGGGTTCTTCTGCCATTCTGTCTCTCAGATTGAGTTCTGTTCAACACTAGTCTCCAATGAGATTTAATAGATGTTTGGGAGAAGGCTTCTGATTAAATAAATTTGGGAAACGGTGTAACTGTAATTCTCTTTGGGAAGTTTACAGTGCATATTTAATTTTAAATGCCCTGAGTGTTCCTGTAGTAGAGAAATTTGTTTAACTGGGTTTAACCAATCTTATCTTTTCTCTGTGGGACATGTCAGTATTTCAAGAGACACTAGCATTCTAAGGAACATATTTTGTGAAGCTCTGCATTAGATTAAGGTGATTTAAGGCAGTCTCTACTTTGTTACATTAACATTTATGTCCTTGGGACCTTGTGGGGGAGTGAGAATACTAAAATACATGTTATAATTTCCTGTTGTTTTACATAGTTTGTTATTAATCCTGAAAAATTAATATCAGCTGAAAGATTATATTAATCTTTTAAAAAACTTGATTCTCAGTGATTTATTAGGTAATTACAACCTTTTATTTTCACTGATTAGAGCTGTCTGCATAAAACCAATCTCTCTGAACTTTATAATCAAAGAAACCTTGAATCTGCTCACTGCCAAGCATATTTGAGAATGTATTATTATTATAAGAAGATACTCCTAAATACATTCTAATGATACATAAAAATTGGAAATATTTTTATTGGTGAATTATGAAAACATTTCATAAATTAGACAAAAAAGATATAGCCTCATATGTTAGACATTAACTAGGGAAGCTTTTCTACTGAATAGTAGATTTTATTTTTAAAATTTTTTTAATAGTAAATTTTAAACACTATCTTGTTATAGATACCCTTTGCCATGTATTTATTGAGTTGCTTATTCTGTGGCAGGCACTGTTCTAGACCATTTATTTTAGGGTAGTTTTATTTTCTTTTGGGGTAAGGACATTTAAGTATCTGTTTATTATGACAAAATTTCTGAAATTGGATTTAGCTGTATAGTTCCATATAGTGTCTTTGGAAAGATCAGATTATGTACTTGTTCCCTAAGTAAACACAATTTAACGATCGTTTTAAAGTTTTGAATAGAAAATTGTTAAATTCCTAAGTATTTACGAAATCGTAAGTGTTCCAAGTATTTAGTGTACACAAGTTTATATCATAAGTGCTACCCTGATTTAACAGGTAATTTGGACATTCTTATATGGCTGGCTTAACCACATAACTCATTTGGATAGTAGAGTAGTCCAAATTTGTCCAAATATGTAAGCATCACATAAAGAAAGCTCTTCCACAGACTCTATCCTCATTTTTCCAGGAATTTGTGTGGTTGGACATAGTGGGAACCAGTTTAAAAAGTGGGGACTTCTGCTTTCAGGATGATGGAGTAGATGTACATTGCCCTATTCCTCCTGCTAAAACAACTGAAAATCTTGAACATTATATATAAAATAAACATAAGAAGACTGAAAGGTGGAGAAAAGGCATAAAGACTAGGGACCTCAGGATTCAAGGAATGACATGGGGTGAGTTCCCATGGGTTTTCTTTTTGCCTAATATATCCCAAACTTGAAGATGATGGCAGGCTGGAAATATCAACTAGCACAGACTAGTAAGCCTGCTCTCTCTAGCCAAAAGACTGGGAAAGACAGAAAAGATAGCCAGTAACTGCTATGCTCTAGCCAAACACTGTAGAAAGACTGTGGCCCCAACCCTAACCCATGCCAGCCAAGGCTGAGTAGGGAGCCTAGACTTCCACCCTTATGAAGTTGTAACAAGGCTCTCCAACCCCCAGCTGGGGTGATTTCAGAGAAGATTGAGTAGGGAGGCAGGTGTTTCTTCCCTGCTCAACAGTACTGAATCTCCCCACTGCCATTCTCCCTTTCCCCTGGTTAACTGTCATTAGAGGCCATGTGGGGAGCCTGGCCTTACACTCCCACCTAAACAGTAAGGAGGTGCTCCTTTCCCTTTCCACTGGAGTAATGTTAGAGGAGGCCTAGGTGAGAGTCAGGACTTTCACTGCTTCCCAGGAGTAAGGAGGCTCTCCCCCTCCTACTTATGGTGTCAGTGGAGGCCACAAAGGGAGCAGTAATGAGATACTCCTGCCTCTCACAGCCCAGATGGTGTCAGCGGAGGCCTACTGAGTAGCCAGAATCCCTACCCTTGCCAGCAGTAGTGAGGAACCCCTCCCCACCACCAGTTTCAACATTGGCCAAGTGAAATTGGACTTCTACTCCCACCTGGCAGTAATTGGGCAGGAACCTTTTCCCCAGCTAGAACAGTCTCAGAGGAAGCCAGCTAAATTGGAAGATTTAAAGTAGGATCCAGAATATCATAATACCCCACATGTTAAGGTTTCAATAAAAAAAATCACTCTATATTCTGACAACCAGGAAAATTTCATTTTGAATGAAAGAGAATCAATAGACATAAACACCAAAATAACAGATGTTAGAATTATCTGACAAATATTTTAAAGCAGGCATCATAGAAATACTTCAGTGAGAGTTCCTAAACCCACTTGAAACAAATGAGAAAATAGAGAGTCCTGGGGAAGAAATAGCAGGTATAAAAAAAAAATGAAATGGGAATTTAGAACTGGGAATGCAAGAACCAAACTCAAAAAGTTAGTGGATAGGCTCAGCAGCTGAATGGAAGAGACAGTTTATAATCAGTGAACTTGAAGATAGAACAATAGAAGTTACCCAATCTAAATAACAGAAAATAAACTGGAGGGGGGATAAAGATCCTCAGAGACCCATGGGACTATAACGAAGGGTCTAACATTTGTGTCACTGGAGTCCTGGAAGGAAAGGAAAAAGAAGGCAGGGCTAGAAAAATGAAGAAATAATGACTGAAGACTTCCCAAATTTGGCAAAAGGCATAAAGCCACAGGTCCAAGAAGCTGAGCAAATCACAAACAAGATAAGCCAAAAGAACTTTACGTCAAGTTCAATTATAGCTAAACTTTTGAAAACTAAAGACAAAGAAAATATCTTGAAAGCAGTGAGTGAGAAAAGTTACTGTTTTAACAGGAGAAAAGCACTCTGATTTCTCATAAGCAGATTTTTCATCAGAAACTATGGAGGCCTGAAGGCAGTGGCATATTTTTGAAGTGTTGAAAGAAAAGACCTGTCAACTAGAGTTTTATACCCAGTGAAAATATTCAGGAATGAAGGGAAAATCAAGACATTCTTAGATGAGGGAACACTAAGAGAATTTCTCACTAGCAGACCTACCTTAAAAAAAATGGCTAAAGAAATTTCTCTAAATAGAAAGGGAATGATAAAAGGAAGGTATATTGGAACATTAGGAATGAAGAAAGAACATGGTAAGCAAAAATTTGGGTAAATACAGTAGGCTTTCCTTGTCCTCCTGAGTTTTCTAAATTATGTTTGATAGTTGAACCAAAATTGTAACACTGTTTGATGTGGTTCTAAATGTATGTAGAGGAACTATTTAAGACAACTATATTATAAATGGGAGAAGGTAAAAAGACATAGAGGTAAGCTTTCTATACTTCACTTGAACTGGTAAAAGGTTGGGACCAACAGACAGATAAGTTTTGTGTATGTAATGTAAAACCCAGAGCAACCACTGAAAAAGAGATAAACTCAAAAGCACTATAGATAAATCAAAGTAAAATTAAAAAAATTTTTTTCAGTCATCCACAGGAAGGCAGAAAAAATAAAACAAACCAAAAATTTTAAATGGCATACTTAGTTACATGTAAATAGTCTAACTATACCAAATAAAAGACAGAAATCAGCATATTAGATTTTAAAAAAGTGACCCAACAGTATCCTAGCTACAAAAACTCCCTACAGTATATTGGTATAGGCAGGTTGATAGTAAAGGATTGAAAATGATATGCCATGTAAACATTAATCAAGGTAAATGAGGAATGGCTATATTAATATCAGGTAAAGTAGACTTTGAAGCAAAATTACTAGAGACAGAGAAGGGCATTATCTAATGATTAAAAGGTCAATCCATCAAGAAGACAGCAATCCTAAATGTGTATGTATCAAGTAACAGAGCTGCAAAATACATGAGGCGAAAGCTGTCCTACCTGAAAGGAGAAATTGACAAATCTGCAATTATAGTTGGAGATTTCAGTGCCCTTCTCAATAATTGATAGGTAGAATCTCTAGACAGAAAATTAGCAAAGATATGGAACTTAACAATACCATCAGCCAACAAGATCTAACAGACATTTATAATATGGTCCACTCAGCAACAACAGAGTATAACATTCAAGTGCCTGTGGACTACATACTAGGGTAGACCATATCCTGGGCCATAATACAAACCTCAATTTAAAAGAATTAAAATCATAGGGTATATGTTATTCAGCCTCACTGGAATCAAATTGGAAATCAATAACAGAAAGATACGTGGAAAATCACCAAACTGTTTAGTTGAAAACTAAACAACACACTTAAATCCATAAGTCAAAGAGAAAGTCTCAAGGGAAATGTTTTTAAAAATACTTTGAACTGAATGGAAATGAAAATATAACATGTCAAATTTTGAGACACAGCTGAAGCAATACTACTAATAGGGGAACTTAGAACATTAAATGCTGCCCTTTAGCAAAAATTCTTAACATTAGAAAAAAGAGGAATTGTTTTGAATCAATAATCTAAGCTTCCACCTAACCTGGAAAAAGAGCAAAAGAAACCCAAAGCCAGCAGAAGGAAGGACATAATAAAGAAAAGGACAGAAATCTGTGAAATTGAAAACAGAAAATTAATAAATGAGAGCTATTATTTGAAAACATCAATCTGATTGACAAACATGTAGCAAGACTGACAGAAGGGGAAAAAAGATACGAAAAAATTTTCCAGTATTAAGAATGAAATTAGTACCACTACAAACCTTGTAGATATCAAAACGATAGTAAGGGACAACTCTGCAAACATAAATTTGATAACTCAGATGAAATGAGCCAACGCCTTGAAAAGTACAAAGTACAACTCACCTAATATGACTTGAATAGCCCTATAACTATTCAAGTTATTCATTCAACTGTTAAGATATTAAATTCATAATTTAAAATCTCTTAGAAAGAAAATCTGTAAGTTGGAATGGTTTCACTGGAGACTTGTACCAGACATTTTAGCACAGTGAACACCAGTTCTACACAACCCCTTCCAAAAAACAGAAAGGAAAGAACCCTTCTCAGTGTATTTTATGAAGCTAGTCTTATCCTCATACTAAACCAGACAAAGACAGTTAAAACTACAACAATAACAACAACAAAAAACAAAACAAAATACAAAAAAACTATGACCAAGCCACTATTCTTTTTACACACACACACACACATCTTTATTGGAGTATAATTGATTTACAATGTTGTGTTAGTTTTTGCTGTACAACAAAGTGAATCATCTGTATGTATACATATATCCTCATATACCCTCCTTTTTACATTTCCCTCCCACCCTCCCTATCCCACCCCTCTAGGTGGTCACAGCATGGAGCTAATCTCCCTGTGCTATGTGGCTGCTTCCCACTAGCTATCTGTTTTACATTTGGTAGTGTATATGTCAGTGCCACTCGTTCACTTTGTCCCAGCTTACCCTTCCCCCTCCCCATGTCCTCAAGTCCATTCTGTACGTCTGTGTCTTTATTCCTGTCCTGCCCCTAGATTCTTCAGAACTTTTTTTTTTAGATTCCATATGTATGTTAACATATAATATTTGTTTTTCTCTTTCTGACTTACTTCACTCTGTATGACAGACTAGGTCCATCCACCTCACTACAAGTAACTCAATTTCGTTTCTTTTTATGGCTGAGTAATATTGCATTGTATATATGTGCCACATCTTCTTTATCCATTCATCTGTCAGTGGACACTTAGGTTGCTTCCATGTCCTGGCTATTGTAAATAGTGTTGCAGTGAACATTGTGGTACATGATGCTTTTTGAATTATGCTTTTCTCAGGGTATATGCCCAGTAGTGGGATTGCTGGGTTGTATGGTAGTTCTATTTTTAGTTTTTTAAGGAACCTCCATACTGTTCTCCATAGTGGCTGTATCAATTTACATTCCCACCAACAGTGGAAGAGGATGCCCTTTTCTCCACACCCTCTCCAGCATTTATTGTTTCTATATTTTTTGATGATGGCCATTCTGACCAGTGTGAGGTGATACCTCATTGTGGTTTTGATTTGCATTTCTCTAATGATTCGTAATGTTGAGCATCCTTTCATTTGCTTGTTGGCAATCTATATGTCTACTCAGGAGAAATGTCTATTCATGTCTTCTGCCCATTTTTGGATTGGGTTGTTTGTTTTTCTGATACTGAGCTGTATAAGCTGCTTTTATATTTCGGAGGTTAATCCTTTGTCAGTTGCTTCGTTTGGAAGTATTTTCTCCCATTCTGAGGGTTGTCTGTTCGTCTTGTTTATGGTTTCCTTTGCTGTGCAAAAGCTTTCAAGTTTCATTAGCTCCCATTTGTTTATTTTTTATTTTATTTCCATTTCTCTAGATAGTGGGTCAAAAAGGAGCTTCCTGTGATTTATGTCATAGAGCATTCTGCCTGTATTTTCCTCTAAGAGTTTTATAGTGTCTTGCCTTACATTTAGGTCTTTAATCCATTTTGAGGGTTTTTTTGTATGGTGTTAGGAAGTGTTCTAATTTCATTCTTTTACATGTAGCTATCCAGTTTTCCCAGCACCACTTATTGAAGAGGCTGTCTTTACCCCATTGTATATTCTTGCCTCCTTTGTCAAAGATAAGGTGACCATATGTGCATGGGTTTATCTCTGGCAAGCCAGTATTCTTAATGCATATAGACGGGAAAATCCTTATCAAATTATTAGCAAATAGAAGTAAGGAATGTATAAGGAGAATTATATACCATGTCTAAGTAGAGTTCATTCTAGGGATTCAAGGCTTGTCAGTATGTAAAAAATCAATGACTGTAATCTACCATATTAACAGAAAAGAAAATTCACATGATCATATCAATTGACTTAGAAAAAGTACGTGACAAAGTTCAACATCCACTTATGATAAAAAAAAAACTATCTGAAAACTAGTAATACAGGGTAATTTTCTCAACCTGGTAAAGAACGTATTTAGAAACAGAGCTACCATCGTATTTCATGGTGAAAGACGGAATATTTTCTCCCTAAAACATCAAGGTTATCTAGGCAAGGATGTCTGCTGTCACTCTTATTCAGTTCAGTACTGGAAGTCATAGCCAGTACAGTAAGGCAAGAAGAGGAAATAAAAAGCATACCAATAAAAGGAAGAAATAAAATTGTTCCCCCCCCTTTTTAATTTATTTTTATTTTTGAATTTTATTTTATTTTTTATACAGCAGGTTCTTATCAGTTATCTATTTTATATATATTAAGCATATATAGGTCAATCCCAATCTCCCAATTCATCCCACCATCACCACCACCATCCCCCCGAGCCTGCTTTACCCCCTTGGAGTCCATACGTTTGTTCTCTACATCTGTGTCTCTATTTCTGCCTTGCAAACCAGTTCATCTGTACCATTTTTCTAGATTCCACATATATGCATTCATAAACGATATTTGTTTTTCTCTTTTTGATTTACTTCACTTTGTATGACAGTCTCTACAAATGACCCAATTCCATTCCTTTTTATGGCTGAGTAATATTCCATTGTATATACATACCACATCTTTACCCATTCATCTGTCAATGGGCATTTAGGTTGCTTCCAGGACCTGGCTATTGAACATTGGGGTGCATGTGTCTTTTTGAATTATGGTTTTCTCTGGGTATATGCCCAGTAGTGGGATTGCTGCGTCATTTGGTAATTCTATTTTTAGTTTTTTAAGGAACCTTCCTACTGTTCTTCACAGTGGCTCTATCAATTTACATTCCCACCAACAGTGCAAGAGGGTTCCCTTTTCTCCACACCCTTTCCAGCATTTGTTGTTTGTGGATTTTCTGATGATGCCCATTCTGACCAGTGTGAGGTGATACCTCATTGTAGTTTTGATGTGCATTTCTTTAATAATTAGTGATGTTGAGCAGCTTTTCATGTGCCTCATGGCCATCTGTATGTCTTCTTTGGAGAAATGTCTATTTAGGTCTTCTGCCCATTTTTGGATTGTGTTGTTTGTTTTTTTGATATTGAGCTACATGAGCTATTTATATATTTTGGAGGTTAATCCTTTGTCTGTTGTTTCGTTTGCAAATATTTTCTCCCATTCTGAGGGTTGTCTTTTCATCTTGTTTATAGTTTCCTTTGCTGTGCAAAAGTTTTTAAGTTTCATTAGGTCCCATTTGTTTATTTTTGGTTTTGCTTCCATTTCTCTAGGAGGTGGGTCAAAAAAGGTCTTGCTGTGATTTATGTCAAAGAGTGTTCTTCCTATGTTTTCCTCTAAGAGTTTTATAGTATCCAGTCTTACATTTAGGTCTTTAATCTATTTTGAGTTTATTTTTGTGTGTGGTGTTAGGGAGTGTTCTAATTTCATTCTTTTACATGTAGCTGTCCAGTTTTCCCAGCACCACTTACTGAAGACACTGTCTTTTTTCCATTGTATATCCTTGCCTCCTTTGTTATAGATTAGTTGACCATAGGTGTGTGGGTTTATCTCTGGGCTTTCTATCCTGTTCCATTGATCTATATTTCTGTTTTTGTGCCAGTACCATATTATCTTGATTACTGTAGCTTTGTAGTATAGTCTGAAGTCAGGGAGTCTGATTCCTCCAGTTCCATTTTTTTTCCCTCAAGATTGCTTTGGCTATTCGGGGTCTATTGTGTCTTCATACAAATTTTAAGATTTTTTGTTCTAGTTCTGTAAAAAAAAATGCCATTGGTAATTTGATAGGGATTGCGTTGAATCTGTAGATTGCTTTGGGTAGTATAGTCATTTTCACAATATTGATTCTTCCAATCCATGAACATGGTATATCTCTCCATCTGTTTTTGTCATCTTTGATTTCTTTCATCAACGTCATATAGTTTTCTGAGTACAGGGCTTTTACCTCCCTTGGTAGGTTTATTCCTAGGTATTTTATTCTTTTTGTTACAGTGGTACATGGGATTGTTTCCTTTATTCCTCTTTCTGATTTTTCATTGTTGGTGTATAGGAATGCCAGCGATTTCCGTACATTAATTTTGTATCCTGCAACCTTACCAAATTCATTGATTAGTTCTAGTAGTTTTCCGGTGGCATCTTTAGGATTTTCTATATATAGTATCATGTCATCTGCAAACAGTGATACTTTTACTTCTTTTCCAATTTGTATTCCTTTTATTTCGTCGTCTTCTCTGATTGCCGTGGCTAGGACTTCCAAAACTATGTTGAATAATAATTGTGAGAGTGGACATCCTTGTCTTGTTCCTGATCTTAGAGGAAATGCTTTCAGTTTTTCACCGTTGAGAATGATGTTTGCTGTGGGTTTGTCGTATATGGCCTTTATGATGTTAAGGTAGGTTCCGTCTGTGCCCACTTTCTGGAGAGTTTTTATCATCAATGGGTGTTGAATTTTTTCGAAAGCATTTTCTGCATCTATTGAGATGATCATCTGGTTTTTATTCTTCAGTTTGTTCATATGGTTTATCACATTGATTGATTTGCATATACTGAAGAATCCTTGCATCCCTGGGATAAATCCCACTTGATCATGGTGTATGATCCTTTTAATGTACTGCTGGATTCTGTTTGCTAGTATTTTATTGAGGATTTTCACATCTGTATTCATCATTGATATTGGTCTGTAATTTTATTTTTTTGTAGTATCTTTGTCTGGTTTTGGTATCAGGGTGATGGTGGCCTCATAGAATGAGTCTAGGAGTGTTTCTTCCTCTGCTATATTTTGGAACAGTTTGAGAGGATGGGTGTTAGCTCTTCTCTAAATGTTTGATAGAATTCAGCTGTGTAGCCATCTGGTCCTGGACTTTTGTTTGTTGGAAGATTTTTGATCACAGTGTCAATTTCATTCCTTGTGATTTGTCTGTTCATATTTTCTGTTTACTCCTGGTTCTTTCTTGGAAGGCTATACCTTTCTAAGAATTTGTCCATTTTATTGGCATAGAGTTGCTTGTAGTAGTCTCTTAGGATGCTTTGTATTTCTGCGGTGTCTGTTGTAACTTCTTCTTTCTCATTTCTAATTTTATTGATTTGAGTCCTCTCCCTCCTTTTCTTGATGAGTGTGGCTAAAGGTTTATCAATTTTGTTTATCTTCTCAAATTACCAGCTTTTAGTTTTATTGATCTTTGCTATTGTTTTGTTTCTATTTCATTTATTTCTGCTCTGATCTTTATAATTTCTTTCCTTCTACTGACTTTGGGTTTTGTTTGTTCTTCTTTCTCTAGTTCCATTAGGTGTAAGGTTAGATTGTTTATTTGAGATTTTTCTTGTTTCTTGAGGTAGGATTGTATTGCTATAAACTTCCTTCTTAGAACTGCTTTTGCTGCAACCCATAGATTTTGGATCATTGTATATTCATTGTCATTTGTCTCTAGGTATTTTTTGATGTCCTTAGTGGTTTCTTGGTTATTTAGAAACGTATTGTTTAGCCTCCATGTGTTTGTGTTTTTTATGTTAATTTCCCTGTAATTGATTTCTAATCTTATAGTGTTGTGGTCGGAAAAGATGCTTGGTACGATTTCAATTTTCTTTTTTCTTAATTTTATTTATTAATTAATTATTTATTTATTTTTGGCTGTGTTGGGTGTTCGTTGCTGTGCATGGGCTTTCTCTAGTTGCGGTGAGTGGGGGCTACTCTTCGTTGCAGTGTGCAGGCCTCTCACTGCAGTGCCTTCTCTTGTTGTGGAGCATGAGCTCTAGGCACGCAGACTTTAGCTGTGGCACGCGGTCTCGGTAGTTGTGGCTTGTGGGCTCTAGAGCGCAGGCTCAGTAGTTGTGGCGCATGGGGTTAGTTACTCTGCGGGATGTGGGATCTTCTGGGACCAGTGCTCGAACCCGTGTCCCCTGCATTGGCAGGCGGATTTTTAACCACTGTGCCACCAGAGAAGCCCGATTTCAATTTTCTTAATTTTAGCAAGGCTTGATTTGTGACCCAAGATGTGATCTATCCTGGAGAATGTTCCATGTGCACTTGAGAATAAATTGTAATCTGCTGTTATTGGATGGAATGTCATATAAATATCAAATCTGTCTGGTCTATTGTGTCATTTAGAACTTGTGTTTCCCTATTAATTTTCTGTCTGGATGATCTGTCCGTTGGTGTAAGTGAGGTTAAATTCCCCCACTATTATTGTGTTACTGTCGATTTCCTCTTTTAGAGCTATTAGCGGTTGCCTTATGTGTATTGAGGTGCTCCTATGTTGGGTTCATATATATTTATAATTGTTATATCTTTTTCTTGGACTGATCCCTTGATCATTATGTAGTGTCTTTCCTTGTCTCTTGTAACATTCTTTATTTTAAAGTCCATTTTATCATATATGAGAATTGCTACTTCAACTTTCCTTTGATTTCCGTTTCCATGGAATATCTTTTTTCCATCCCCTCACTTTCATTCTGTATGTGTCCCTAGGTCTGAAGTGGGTCTCTTGTAGACAGCATATATATGGGTCTTGTTTTGTTTTTTTTTTTTTTCTTTTTGCGGTATGCGGGCCTCTCACTGTCGTGGCCTCTCCCGTTGCGGAGCACAGGCTCCGGATGCGCAGGCCCAGCGGCCATGGCTCACGGGCCCAGCCGCTCCGCGGCATATGGGATCCTCCCAGATCGGGGCACGAACCCGTATCCCCTGCATCGGCAGGCGGACTCTCAACCACTGCGCCACCAGGGATGCCCTGGGTCTTGTTTTTGTATCCATTCAGCGAGCCTATGTCTTCTGGTTGGAGCATTTAATCCATTCACATTTAAGGTAATTATCGATATGTATGTTCCTGTGACCATTTTCTTAATTGTTATGAGTTTGTTTTTGTAGGTCCTTTTCTTCTCTTGTGTTTCCCACTTAGAGAAGTTCCTTTAGCATTTGTTGTAGAGCTAGTTTGGTGGTGCTGAATTCTCTTAGCTTTTGCTTGTCTGTAAAGCTTTTGATTTCTCTGTCGAATCTGAATGAGGTCCTTGCTGGGTAGAGTAATCTTGGTTATAGGTTCTTCCCTTTCATCACTTTATATATATCATGCCACTCCCTTCTGGCTTGTAGAGTTTCTGCTGAGAGATCAGCTGTTAACGTTATGGGAGTTTCCTTGTATGTTATTTGTCATTTTTCCCTTGTTGCTTTCAGTAATTTTTCTTTGTCTTTAGTTTTTGTCAGTTTAATTACTATGTGTCTCAGCATGTTTCTCCTGGGTTTATCCTACCTTGGACTCTCTGCCCTTCCTGGACTTGGGTGGCTATTTCCTTTCCCATGTTAGGGAAATTTTCAACTATAATCTCTTCAAATATTTTCTTGGGTCCTTTCTCTCTCTCTTCTCCTTCTGGGACCCCTATAATGTGAATATTTTTGCATTTAATGTTGTCCCAGGGGTCTCTTAGGCTCTCTTCATTTCTTTTCATTCATTTTTCTTTATTCTGTTCCACGGCAGTGAATTCCACCATTCTGTCTTCCAGGTCACTTATCCGTTCTTCTGCTTCTGTTATTCTGCTATTGATTCCTTGTAGTGTATTTTTCATTTCGGTTCTTGTATTGTTCATCTCTTTTTGTTTGTTCTTTAATTCGTCTAGGTGTTTGTTCTTTAATTCTTCTACGTCTTTGTTAAACATTTCTTGCACCTTCTCGATCTTTGCTTACATTCTTTTTCCATGGTCCTGCATCATCTTCACTATCATTATTCTCAATTCTTTTTCTGGAACGTTGCCTATCTCTGCTTCATTTAGTTGTTTTTCTGGGGTTTTATCTTGTTCCTTCATCTGGTACATAGCCCTCTGCCTTTTCATCTTGTCTGTCTTTCTTTGAATGTGGTTTTCATTCCAGTGGCTGCAGGATTGCAGTCTTCTTACTTCTGCTGTCTGCCCTCTGGTGGATGAAGCTATCTAAGAGGCTTGTGCAAACTTCCTGATGGGAGGGTGTGTTGGTGGGTATAGCTGGGTGTTGTTCTTGTGGGCAGAGCTCAGTAAAACTTTAATTTGCTTGTCTGCTGATGGGTGGGGCTGAGTTCCCTCCCTGTTAGTTGTTTGGCCTGAGGTGACCCAGCACTGGAGCCTACAGGCTTTTTGGTGGGGCTAATGGTGGACTCTGTGAGTACTCATGCCAAGGATTACCTCCCAGAACTTCTGCCAGTGTCCTTGTCCCCACGGTGAGCCATAGCCACCCCCTCTGCCTCTGCAGGAGACCTTCCAACACTAGCAGGTAGGTCTGATTCAGTCTCCTATGGGGTCACTGTTCCTTCCCCCTGGTTCCTGATGTGCACACTATGTGTGTGCTCTCCAAGTATGGAGTCTCTGTTTCCCCCAGTCTTGTCAAAGTCCTGCAGTCAAATTCCCCTAGCCTTCAAAGTCTTAATCTCTGGGAATTCCTCCTCCCATTGCCAGACCCCTAGGTTGGGTTGCCTGATGTGGGGCTCAGAACCTTCATTCCAGTGGGTGGCCTTCTGTGGTATAATTGTTCTCCAGTTTGTGAGTCACTCACCCGTGGTTATGGGATATGATTTTATTGTGATTGCACCCTTCCTACCATCTCATTTTGGCTTCTCCTTTGTCTTTGGTTGTGGGGTATCTTTTTTTGTGAGTTCCAGTATCTTCCTGTCGATGAATACCAGCAGTTATTTGTGAATCCAGTGCTCTCACAAGAGGGAGTGAGCACACGTCCTTGTACTCCGCCATCCTGAACCACTCTACCTGCTCCCCCACCTTTTCTAAGCAACATAATTTTTTTGTATAGAAAACCTGAAGACATTTACCAAAACAAAACCCTAGAACTAATAAGTGAGTTTAATAGATAGCAGGATATAAGATAAACATACAAAAATCAATTGTATTTCAAAAATACTAGCAATGAAATGTGGCAAGTGAAATTAAAAATACAATACCATTTATAGTTGTGGGGCAAAAAAAGCCTTAGGTGTAAATCTAACACAATATGTACTGGACCTATGTGCTGGAAACTATAAATTCTGAAAAGAATATTTAAGTAAAGGGAGAGACATACTGTCCTCATTGATTGGAATATTCACATGGTAAAGATGTGGATTCTCCCCCAAATTGTATAATTTTAATGAAATTCCTTTCAAAATCTGAGAAGATTTTCCAAGCTCATTCTTAAAAAAATAGCTAGAATAGCTAAGAGAATTTTGGAAAGAGAATAAAGTAGGAGAAATCAGTCTACTTGATCTCAAGACTTATAACTACAGTAATCAAGGCTGTATGGTATTGGAGGAATAGACAAATAGATCAGTGGAACATAATAGAAAACCCAGAACTAGATCCATATAAACATGCCCAGCTGATTTTTTTAGAATTGCACAGTGCAATTCAATTCAGCAAGGATGGTCTTTTAAACAAATGATGTTAAAACCATTGGGAATTCATATATACAAAAATGAACCTTTACTTAAACCTCACAGCTTGTAAAAAATTAACTCAAAATGGATCATATAACAACAATGTAAAGTTACAAACTTTTAGAAATAAAACACAGGAAAAAATCCTCTAGAAAAAGGGTTAAGCAATGAATTCTTAGACTTGATACCAAAAAGTACAATCCACAAAGGGAAAAATTGACAAGTTGTATCTCAACAAAATTTTAAAACATTTGTTCTTTGAAAGCCCATGTGATGAAGGTAAGAGAAGCTACAGACTGGGAGAACATATTTGGAAACCCCATATCTGACAGAGGACTAGTATCTAGAATACATAAAGACGTCTCAAAACACAATAGTAAAAAATGATAACAGCCCATTTAGACAGTTGGCAAAAGACATAAACAACATTTCATGTAAGAGGATATGCAGATATCAAATAAATACAGGAATAGATGTTCAACATCACTAGGGAAATGCAAATTCAAACCATAATGAAAATAACACTCTACCAACAGAATGGCTAAAATAAAAAATAATGGCAGCACAAAAAGCTGACAACAGTGTGGAGGAACTGGATCACTCATGTTTTAGGTGGGAATGTGAAAAGTTACAGGCAGTTTCTCATAAAACTAAACATGAAATTATCATAACCTCAGGAATTATACTCTTGGTTATTTATCCCAGAGAAACAAAAACTTATCAAATATTCATAATGTCCTTATTTTTAATATTCTATAACTGGAATCAGCCCAGATGTTCTTGGACAAGTAAATGGTTTAACAAACTGTGGTACAAACAAACCATAGAATACTACATAGCAATAAAAAGGGACAAACTACCGATACACACAGAAACTTGAATGAATCTCCAGGGAATTATGCTGAGTGACAAAATCCAATCTCAAAAGGTTACATATGGTTCCATTTATATAACATTCTTGATAAAACAAAATTTTAGAACTGGGAGATGGATTAATTATTGCCAGAGCTTGTAGATTAGTTGGTACCAAGGGAAGGATGGGTAGGTGGTTACTATAAAAGGACAACATGAGGGATCCTTGTGGTGTAGGAACTGTTCAGTCTCTTGACTATGGTGGTGGAATATATAAGCCTATACAGGTAATAAAATTGTAAAGAACTTACTACACACACGTAGACAGACAAATGAGTACACTGAAACTGAGAAAATTGGAATAAGGTTGGTGGGTTATATCAATGTCAGTATCCTAATTGTGATATTATACTATGGTTTTGCAAAATGTTATCAAATGGAGGAATGGCAGAGTGTACAGGAGGCTCTGTATTATTTCTTATAATTGTATGTGAATCTTCAGTTATCACAAAAATTGCAATTAAAAGTAGATGGCTTAAGTAAAAGTAGAGTTCTTTTCCTAGTTTAAAAGAGAAAAGTATATATTCTGGGAAAGATAGTTGACTCTCTGTAAGGAAGACATGTAACTGTATTTCAATAGCACAGAATTGCTAAGTATGTCGAAGTCAGTTAGAAAATAGTTATCAGTAGTGGTTCTAATTTATCTTCAGTAGTTCAGTCTGAAAAATAAAGTATTATATTTTAGCAACCATTTCTTCATTCAATCGGAAGTAGATGTTGAATGATGGAGAAAGAATTTTATATATAAGTTAAGAGTAAATATAAATGAGAGGATTTATATACCATTCCTTGGTTCTATCTTTTGATTGCACTGTACCTAGATTTTCTATATTTCTTACTCAGAGAACTAAGGATGTAAGAATTCTCTGTGTTCTATTCTGAATGCTGGAAATAAGGGTCTAAAAAACTCTGCACAATTACACTTTGTATAATATATAAGGAGGTGTAAGCTCTAGAAAATAAAACTGTTATCTTCACTCTGGAATGATGAAAAACAATCACAGTCAACCCAAAGCTAGTTTGGAAACATGACACAAGAATAACATACTGAAGAGGACAGCTCATGGTAAGCAGTATAGTTTTTTTGTGTGTATATAATAATGGCATAATGTTTATTATATTTTCCATTTTTATGATCCCTAACTTATTTTTTGTTATCTAAAATATAGTTTGGCACGATTTTTAGTTATCTTGTATATCACATTAAGTGAAGACAAATGTATATAACCACATTGCCCATGATTTACATAATTTATTTGTTGAATGAATAGATGAATTGAAGCTAATTTTTATGACTGAATAATTTTATTTATAATTATTCTGGGGTCAACTTTTTAAAAAATGAATAAGAAGCTAAAGAAAATTATTAATATAGCTTTAACTGGTTTCTAAATCTAAAGGAAAATGGTGGCTACCTCAATCTCCATATCTCCACATATCCTCCCAAAACCATAGGCTAGAAGGAACACAAATGAAACCCAACTAACCCATACTTTCTGGATTGCTAGGAGACAATAACATGAACTTCAAATTACCTGAAAGTAGCAAAATTATCAAGTGCCAGCAGAGCTTCCACTGCTGCTGCAAGTCTGTATGTGTGGAGAGTATGAAGTGGGATGCTTTAGAGACTATGAAACAGAAGAGAGGGGACTGAAAGACTTAAACAAAATGAAGACAGAATCACCCTCAAAAAGAGAAAGTACAACAATATGTGCCAAAATAGTGAACACAGACTGGGACTTGGTTGTTTATAGTACCAGCTACCAGGAAGGAGTTTTAGAGTGTGTAGGATTAGGAAGTGGCAGCCTTGGAGGAATTTTGCTTCTAGAGAAGGAGATAAACAGAGAAGGGGTGATGCCACTGAGTCCTAGCAGTGAGGAGAAAACAAGAAGAAAAAGAAAAAGAAAGGGTTCTGCAAAATGAAAGAAGACACCAACCTCTTTTCCCCCATTACCCATTCAAGAAATTACACTTCACTAAGTTGACAGAAGGTACTCACAAACTAAAGAATGCTGCCCACAAAATGAGTAGGGGAAAACTCAAACTTACACAGCACCACTGTTGGTGGTGGGAGAAAACAGAAAATATGTATTAAATCATTTCAGCTGATGAAAATCTATACACACACAACCTCAAAACCTTAGAAAAGTAACCACAAAGTAGCATACTGTAACACAGTACTCTAGACTAAGTTAAGTATTCTCAAGCAAGCAAAACAGAACCTGGTATCCAAAAATTTAAGGAGAGAAATGGATTAAAGAAAAAACCAAGCAAACAAGAAATGCAATGCAAGCTGATCAAACTCAGGAAGGAAATTAAAGAAAAGACTATGTTAGAAATGAAGAATTAATTATAAAATGCTCAAGAGAAAATAGAATGGAATGAAAATCTAAGGAAGAACATAGAATGAAAATGAGATAAAGAAGTAAAAATTAGGATCTCAGAGCAAATGATGGAAAGGAAAGGCTGGCAACGGAGGTCCAACATAATTGGAATCTGTGAAGAATAAAAATAACTCAGTAGAACAAAACTTATAAACTATAATCCAGGAACACTTTCTGGGAATAGGGGAAATTTAAATCTACCTTTTGAAGGACCCACCACTGTACCTGGAAAAATGGACCTGGAATGATCAACTGAGACATATTTTATTTATTTATTTATTTATTTTTTGTGGTACATGGGCCTCTCACTGCTGTGGCCTCTCCCGTTGCGGAGCACAGGCTCCAGACGCGCAGGCTCAGCGGCCATGGCTCATGGGCCCAACCACTCCATGGCATGTGGGATCTTCCCGGACTGGGGCATGAACCCGTGTCCTTTGTATCGGCAGGCAGACTTTCAACCACTGCACCACCACGGAAGCCCGAGACATATTTTAGTAAACTGCTAAACTTGAAAGACAAATTGGGCTGGCATCATCCTTTTGAAGAGCAACATGCAAATCATGGCAATAGAATGGCAATTTCAAGAAAATCAAGAAAAAGTACAGGCCAAGGATTTGCTATCCAGCCAAGTTCTTCTTCAATTATTATGGCAATAGAAAATCAACTTTTGAATATTGAAGAACTCATTGACCATTGTATCCATAAGCCTTCTTGAGGAGTTTGTTGGAGGATGATCTCCATCCACCCAAGAGACAACTGGGGAAGCTTCAGCAAAAGGACCGTGAGCATTTAATATACTAAATTGTAGAATTAAGGACTAAATAAAACAAGAGTGGGGACATGGAAAAAAGAAAGTATGAAATGTTACATGTTAAACAATGTACAGAGAATACCATTCTTAAAAAAGGAAGAGAGAAGGGAAAGTAGAATGAGATCATAGACTGTTAAATAGGTGGGAGACCAAGGATACCATTTAAAATCAGCTGACCAGACACTAAAAGCTTAAGTAAGGAAAAGGAAGGATTAAGGGCACTAACAAAAATACATATAAATGCACTAGAAAAAAATTACTAACCTTCCTAAATACCAAAAGAAAATGTAAAAAATAGCAAAGAAAAACCATGTAGAAAAAGAAACACAGTAAATATTACTTAATAGAGTAATTAAAATATACAATAGTGACTGAGATGAAACAAAACATCAGTCATATTAAATATGGATGGGCTTAAATTGCCTATTAAAGGTAAAAGATTTTCAAGTTGGCTTATAAAACAAACATTATATTAAAATTTGGTTTAAACAAGAATCCAATAGTGGATGCTAAACTAAGGTGGAAAGTTCTTTAAGTCATAGTATTTTTGTATGGTCTCCAAGTGTCTCCTTACAAATTGCTTATTAGCCGCAAAAGGAAAAAAATAATAACCACATAGTGAAAAAACTGGGCAACACCTTGACCAGGTGATTGAAGTTAATATCACCAGTAAGGATGTTAGGGACATCTTGCCCTTTGACTGTGATACCCTTAGAAGAACGCATCATTACTTACTTACATTAGTCTAGTAAGGAATGCATAACCTGAATCTAACTGTAAGGAACACCAGACAAACCCATATTGCAGAACATTTTTATAAAATAACTGGCCTCTTCAAAATTGTTAATGTTATGAAAGAAAGGCTTTGAAACTGTACCCAACAAAATGAATCTGAAGAGGCAGACAGCCAAATGCAGTCTGTTTTCCTGGATTTGATTCTGTACTGGATGGGGAGAAATACTATAAAGGACATTATTAGGATAATTGACAGAATTGGAATATGAACTGACAAAAGTACTTTACCAATATTAAATTTTCCTGAGTTTGATAACACTTCTGTTCATGTAAGAATATGTTTTTTCTTAAAAAGTTGCATTGAAGTATGAAGAGGAAAAGCATGTATGAACCTGCTCTCAAGTGGTTCGGAAAAACACATAATGTGGGTGTGGGTGGGAGAATGATAAAGCAAGGTAGCAAAATGTTAAAAGTTGGTGAGTCTAAGTAAAACGTTTAAAGGAATTTTCTTTAAACTTTTCTCCGGGTTTAAAAGAAGAAGAAAAAAAAAAAGATAGCTCTGGCTGTGAACTATAAGCCAGAGATCAATACGTACATATAGCTTAGTTTAGTAAAGTAGAATTTGAGTTACATAATGTTCTCACTCTCTCCCTTTACCCTCCCCCTGCTTTTTTTAAGATATTGAGTGTTTTAACAGTTCAGTAATCCATTTGGAAAGCTCAGCTGGTTTGGTATCAGTCTGTGTTAAGCTGTAGATGTGATTGCTCTTAAAGCTTTTACCTCTCATGTTTTTAAAGAATTTGCCTTTTTCGTACTTAAAATATGGAAAAAAAAATCCCAAAAAAATCATTTTCTAAATGTGTCCTTTCCTATGACCTCCTGTAAGATGCTTGATTATGTGGAGAAAAGCCAGCTACTTGGTCCCCCTCCCCACCCCATTGGTTCTTCTTGTGTTCTGAGGACCAAATAGGAGAAGGATGAAGTTAGAAGCATTTTGTATATTTTTTCATATATTTTATCTTATTCCAAAATGAGCTATACCAAGCAATATGTGGTTAGTAGTTTTTATATGCTTTGCTAGCTGTTTTACAACTAAGTCCATTTTGCTAGATCAAGCTCCCTTTTCTTTTGGGGAACAACTTGTTCTATATCAAAAATTTTTTGAAGATATTTTGTCTTAATGTTTCCACTTCTTTTTCTTTATATGTAATAAATATTGTCGGTAGTTCTACTTAGACCATGTCTGAGGAAAAGAGATGACATCAAATGAAATTGTGCAATCCAATCTTATATATCAACTAAAATTTTTTAATTGTGAAAAATCAATGATGAAAAATTACAATAAAAATTTTATGCCTACTGATTCTTCAACAATATTCATACTGGTTTCTTACTTCTGTCTTAAAGCTGTATGGAGAAAAGAGAACCACATGGTTCCACTAGGTGAACAATCCAGCATCTCTCATACATTTTCAAATGGAGCAGTAGCTGACAAGCAGTGAGAAGGTTGCACAGTGGTTTTCAATTTTATAATTAGTGCAGTGGTAGCTTACTGACTGACCCTAAATGTAGGGGTTAAGGATAATTATTAGATTTTTTAATGTACAAATAGTGTAAATTCTTCAGAGTGCTGGGTTATTAACTGTGCAGTTTAAACTTGTCTCCTTTTATAAGAAGGATGCAGTGACCCATGCAACTGCTTTTCTAAGAAGTGTGGAATTACTTCTTAATCTAAAGACTGAGGATTTCTATTAGATTATTTAACCAAAAATCACAAAGTAAAGTCTATGAAAATTAGGTAGAAATGACTAACTGGTGTGCAACACTAGGAAACCTAGAACTCACACAGAATGAAATAAAGTAATTTTTTGCTCAGTGTTTATAATGATAACATTTTGCTGTTGATACTTTTTTTTCCCCCTTTTTGCATTTTGAATTCCTAATTTTCTTGCTGTTCTACATATAAGTATTTTGGTAATTGTGGTGTTTTTATATTCAGGGCTTTGTCATTAACATTATAATACTTTACAATAATTATAAAACGATTTTTTTTTCTAACTAGGAGGAAGCATTGCATGCATTTATTCAGCCAGAGATCCTGGATGGCCCAAATCAATATTTTTGTGAACGTTGTAAGAAGAAGTGTGATGCACGAAAGGTAGATGCCATTTAGAAATTAATACTTAATTATCTGAGATATTATTCAATATTCAATAGATTCCCCCCCCCCACTTTTTTTTTTAGGGTCTTCGGTTTTTGCATTTCCCTTATCTGCTGACCTTACAACTGAAAAGGTTTGATTTTGATTATACAACCATGCACAGGATTAAATTGAATGATCGGATGACATTTCCCGAGGAACTAGACATGAGTACATTTATTGATGTTGAAGATGAGGTGAATACTTATAAATTATACTTCAGATATTCTTCCTTGATCAGAGTAACTTGTGATATTCTTTGAAAAGACAGAAAGGATATTAAATTCTGGAATTGTTTCTTAAATTTGTGTGGTAATCTTATGTTTCATAACTTTCTTAGTTATTGAAACATACCAGTCTAGAGATGGGCTGCACTATGTTTCTGGCACATGATAAACACAGAACAGATATATTGAATGAACGAGCAAACTGGGTAGTATGGCCTTAATTTCTTGTTTTGTCTTAGTGTCTTTTTCAAGCATTAAGGTTTCTGGGTTATTCTCCCTGAAGGTTTACCAGCTCTTAAATTGGCTAGGTTAGAAAGCTAGGTAATAAAGGTATTTTTCTGTGTTTCTTTTTTAATTAGTTTTTTTTTAATTAAAACTTTAAAAATAAAAAATTTTTAACTATTTAAATATAGTTTGAGAATGGAACTTTGAGGGCACACATAAAGCTCATTAATTTCTTCCACTCATTGACCTCCCCCAATTCTCTGGTTCCTCTATCCTTATCCAGTAAAAGATTCATAATGTCCCACTCTGTTCTCTTGGAAACTCTTCTGATTTAATTATTGGGAATATTTACAATCACTTAACATAGTTGTTACAGAGTGATAAATCTTTCTTATTTTCAAAACTGCCATGAAGTATTATTTTCTGATTGGAATTCATCACAATAGTTAAAAATGCCTTTTCCCAGAGGCTTAAAAATAATTTTAAACATTCTCAAGTTTTTATTTATGCTCTTAAGTACTAAGTGGCAAATGTTTTCTGAGCCTCACTTTCCTTGTCTGTAAAGTAAGGATGATAATTGCCTTTCATAGCTTTCATAAGATGAGATTGCCTTAGATAAAATAAATGTTCATTGAATGGTACCTGTGACCAGGTAACATTCTCTGAAAGGTTTAATTTGAAATAATATCTCAAACACTTGTGCTTAAGCTAGGAAGTCTGTCCAAAGTATACCAAACTTTCAAGGGAGATTCCTACTCAGAGATGAGTATTAAATGGGTCTTCTGTATATTCCTAATGTGTTTCTCGTAAAGGGAAGTCTTTTCCAGGGGAAGAAAACTGAGATATAGAGTTTGACCAGAACTTGTAGGAAGTTTTAGGTCCATTTCTTGGAAGAAGAGAAGATGTTCTGGCTTAGTTAAAAGGGGTTTCAGGGATGATCTCTTTGGACTTTGTGTAGAATTCTCAAGTTGGTTTTCACCTCCATTTTTCCTTAAACCAAACTTTCTTGAGGCATGAAGACTATATGTTAGGTGCAGTTCTTAAAACAAAATTCTTGGCAAGAAGTTGGTACTTACTACATATTGCTTGGTTAATTCAAGAACTTCTAGGCAATGCCTTAAACATATCAAGTGCCTACATCTTAGAGAAGAATTTTCAGACTGTGTATCTAAAATATTAGAGGAGGGGCTTCCCTGGTGGCGCAGTGGTTAAGAATCTGCCTGCCAATGCAGGGGACACAGGTTCAAGCCCTGATCCGGGAAGATTGATCCCACATGCCACAGAGCAACTAAGCCTGTGCACCACTACTACTGAGCCCACGTGCCACAACTACTGAAGCCCTCACGCCTAGAGCCCATGCTCTGCAACAAGAGAGAAGCCTGCACACCTCAATGAAAAGTAGCCCTTGCTCGCCACAACTAGAGAAAGCCTGCGCGCAGCAATGAAGACCCAACACAGCCAAAAATAAATAAATAAAATAGATAAATTTTAAAAATAAAATATTAGGGCTTCCCTGGTGGCGCAGTGGTTGAGAGTCCGCCTGCCGATGCAGGGGACACGGGTTCGTGCCCCGGTCTGGGAAGATCCCACATGCCGCGGAGCGGCTGGGCCCGTGAGCCATGGCCACTGAGCCTGCGCATCCGGAGCCTGTGCTCCGCAACGGGAGAGACCACAACAGTGAGAGGCCCGCATACCGCAAAAAAAAAATAATAATAATAATAAAAATAAAATAAAATAAAATAAAAATAAAATATTAAAGGAAAAGGGAGGAAAGAGTTGTTTGAGGATTTCTAGGAAGAATTCTTTGAATTAAATTTGTCTGAAAGACATTTAAAAATCATAAAAGCATGGAAAAGTATTATTTACTGTTGTTACATTTCCACCTCCTTTAACTGGAGTATAAAGTTCTTGAGGATAGATACAGTGTCTTGTTTTCTAATTGTCGGTAATACCTAGCATAGTGATAAACTGAATTGACCTTTTTGTTCAAGAAAGGAGATGATATTCTTTGGATTTGAGAACAACAGAAACTCATTTTGGAGCGTAAGTTCTCTGCTTTTATGGTTTTTGATGAAAGAAATGGTAATTTTATATTGTTACTTTGCAGCTGTAAACATAAATGGGGTTTAATAGAATTCTGAATCACTAATTTGTTGTATTAGAATTTTAAGGTTGTTAATAGAAATGCTTTTAAGATACACTTTTGTTTAATTTTATTTAAGGTCTCACTTTTTAAGAGAAAATAAATTTGCTTAAAGTAGAATAAGTATTTTTATTAACAGTAGCATCGTAAATTATGTGGGAAAAGCAGCATATAAATTGAAAGGTTTATATTTTCCCTTTATTTAGCTTATAATTGTAAGATAATTATGTTTTATTAAGAAATCTCCTCAGACTGAAAGTTGCACTGACAGTGGAGCAGAAAATGAAGGCAGTTGTCACAGTGATCAAATGAGCAATGATTTCTCCAATGATGATGGTGTTGATGAAGGGATCTGCCTTGAAAGCAATAGTGGAACTGAAAAGATTCCAAAACCTGGGCTTGAAAAGGTACTTTTTGTAATTTGTGGTTTTTAGTTGAAAGAGAGAGTAAGGTAATCTCTGAGCTGCTATATAATTCTCTTTAAAAGAAGTTTAATTGCTATTATTTTTATGCATATATGTGGTCATAATTAAACTTTAGAAAAAACTACTCACAAGTGGGAGCATTAATTTCTGAGAGGCTGAACTGTACCTCTGAAGCAAGCTGAGTGGTGGTGTGGAAAGGGTGCTAGTAGTGAGGAAACCACTTCATTTTGCCTTTAAAGTAGCAGCAAGCCTCTAAATCTTATATCAGAGTTTTCTCATATAGAAAAATGGAAGCATTAGACTAGATCTGTTAATTTAAAAAATTCTGGCTATGAGACCTTTTCTGAAACAATAAGAGAACTAATCTTTTTTAGGTAGGGGACCCCTCAGTTTTCCTCCCCTCCCCTATGACAGCCCTTAAGGGACTTCAAAAAATGATACAATTCCATGGATTATCATTTGAAAACTACAAGACTGGATAATATCTAGGATATAATTTTTTGTTACTAGGTCAGTGATTTTTAAGATTTTATCAAACCATTTCTTTCACATTTGTATAATTTGCTTTATTGAGGGGAGAATTACAGATCAGATGTCTTGAGCAAGGTGTGAATAATGAATCACCAGTGTGAAGACTGATCACTAGCTCAAGTCTTACAGAGTCATATTAAATATAGGGTTTTTTTTAGGCAGTATTTAAGAATGGAGTTTCACTTGCATAAATCTGTTTTTAGATCAAGACCATTATTCTCACCACCATTACCACTACCCTTTACCTTTTAAAATTATCTGTTTCTTTCAGGGCAGACAGATGAGGTGTGAATTGCTGTGTGATGAATAATGTAGTGGATACATTATAACTTAGTGTAAAGAACATTGCATTCAAACAAGGGTTGGAAAACTGTGGCTCAAGAGCTAAATCCAACCCCCAACCTGTTTTTCTACATAGACAATTATGTCTATCTTTTTTTCTGTTTTCCTTATCTTATTCCACTGGATAGGATTTCCCATACAGTGTTGAATAGGAGTGGTGAGAGAGGACGCTCTTGCCTTATTCCCAATCTCAGGAGGAAAGTATTCAGTCTCTTGCCATTAAGTATGATATTGGGTCTAGATTTTTTATAGATGTTGTTTATCAATTTGAGGAGGTTCCTCTCTTCCTAGTTTGTTGAGAGTCTTTATCATGAATGGGTTTGGATTTTGTCAAATATTGTTTCTGGGTTCAGTTGGTAAGATCATGTAACTTTTCTTCTTTAGCCTGGTTTACATAGGTTGATTTTCTAATGTTGAACCAGCTTTGCATACCTGAGAGATATCAAATCAATAGATCACTGTATCACAGATATTATATAAATACATTAGAAGATGTTCAAAATAATTATATACCTTAGCTCTTTTATAAAGGAAGTGGAATCTTATTTGAATTTTTAAAAATGTTATTTGGGATTTATTGATTTTGATGTGCATATCAGAATGGTCTCATGTTTAACACCTCCTTCTAAAATTTCAGACTGTTATTTTCTTTTTACATAAAATATAAATTTGTATTTCAGTATGCATTGTTCTAGAGGTTATAGCATAACGAAAATGTGAAGGAATACACTGAATGAAACTTGTGGTGTATAAAATTATGTGGTGAATTACCATTTTAATGATCTTAGAGAAAAGTTGACGTGCCATAAATACAGAGGACAACTAACATGTTAGTTTGCTGTGTTTTAGTAGCGAATAGGAAATATGTAAATTAGGGTTTTGTGTTTTACCTCTGTGCTGAGTTACTTTTATTCTTTTCTTTAGAATTCTTTGATCTATGAGCTCTTCTCGGTTATGGTTCATTCAGGGAGTGCTGCTGGTGGTCATTACTATGCTTGTATAAAGTCATTCAGTGATGAGCAGTGGTACAGCTTTAATGATCAACATGTCAGCAGGGTAAGGAGGGATTTTTTAAGATTATTATTCTGAAAGACAGGAGTAGGGATGTTTCTCATCAACAGCAGGGTTTATTAAAAATGAGAGACTCAGTCTGTCCGTTGAAGCATACCAAATCATTAAGACATACCAGATGTCATTCTTTTGTTTTTGTTTTCAGTAAATTTCCTTTGTTTCTTTGTTTTGTTTTATTTTGGGCTTGCTGAGTGTTTGCAGAGCTAGACTCCCAGTTTGCTTCTTGCCCTGAGCCTTCATACGGGCTATCTATTTAAGAGCATTAGAAAAGATTGGCCGTTAGTAGCCACTGATTATGATTACATTTTGTGAACTGGTATCTGTGTGGTCCATTTAACTTTGAGGTTAAAACTTGGGTTACATATTGACATAAAGGTAATGGTGTTATAGATCTTACCAAAAAAGTAAATAATGTAACAACTTTTTAGATAACACAAGAGGACATTAAGAAAACACATGGTGGATCTTCAGGAAGCAGAGGCTATTACTCCAGTGCTTTTGCAAGGTAAATAACTTCCTAATTTTTTCTGTTTATAAATTAGAATTAATTACAGCTTTTCAACATTTTTTTATCACTAAAAAGGTTTAACCCAAGGGTCAACAGACTATAACCTATGGGCCAAATTCAGCCTGCCTTCAGTTTTTTGGAAATAAAGTTTTATTGGAACACCATCATACTCATTTGTTTAAATATTATATGTTGATCTTTTCCCACACAACAGCAGAGTTAAGTAATTTTAGCACACATAGAATAGCTCCCAAAGCCTATGGCTTTTACTATCTGGCCCTTTTCCAGAAAAAATTTGCTGACTCCTGACTTTCCTGTAGTACTCATTCTAGGACAAAGATTTTTTTGAAGATTTTACTACGTTACCAAGAAAAGATACGGGATTTTCTCATAAATATGTCAGCAAAAGCAAAGTAGTCTCCTTTTTTTTCAAGAATGTTTAAATATGAACCTGTACAAGAACAGCTACATGATTTTCTAATTGTTTGAAACAACAAAAAAACTACTATTTAAAATAAATATTTGATGCTAGGAAATGGAATCTTTACAATCTACTTTTTGTCCCTATTAATCTTTTCTATATTTTACTAGCTCCACAAATGCATATATGCTGATATATAGACTGAAGGACCCAGCAAGAAATGCAAGTATGTTGACATATAGTTACTTGATTTTAGTCTGTGTTATAAACCAGGTTTTTTGCAAGTTTTATAAACCCAGATAACTACGTTTAAATGATAGGACAATTACATTTTTTATGTGTGGAAGAATTAATTATAAAGACTGTTATGAGATAATACCAACTGGTAAAAGCACTTGGGAAAAAGTTGCACTATTTTTTAATACACTAAGAGACAAAACTTACTCTGCATTGCGTACGTTGGATATTTATTTGCAGTAAGATTGTATTATATGTAGTTTGGTGCAGTGATGATAGTCTCCAGATCTGTGTAGCAGCCATAACTCACCATCTGCATGTCCCAGAACAAGTTATTTAACTTTTCTAAGTCTTACTTTCCACACATGTAAAATGGGAATAATTATAGTATTTTATAGGATTATTATAAAAAATTAAATGAGATAAAATTTTAAGCATTTAGTATCATACTAGAGTTAAACATCTTTGCTTATTTGCTTAAAAAGCAAGTAAAGTTTTATGAGTCGAGTATGAATCCTTTATTAGATTTAAATTTTATTAGGAATCCTAAAAATAATCCTGTATACAAAGCATGTGGATTTGCCTTTCTTTTTTCCTTTTGTAACTGCTACTTTAAAAAGTTACAGTTCCTGTGTTTTCTTGGTAACTCTGATCGTGACAGAGACAGTATTTGCACATAGGTGTATAAAGTGTGTGTGTGTGTGTGTGTACATACGATATATACACAGGTGATGTGTTTGCTCATATTCTTTTCACAATTAATATAATCATTGTCTTTGATTTCAATGTATTTCCTTTGTTTAGAAACTACTATGAGTAAATCTATTTTACGCAGTCTAATGTTTTTGTTTACATTTTTGTGAACTCTCATCAGATTGTGAATTCAGTTGGTGCAAGGCTTAGGACTTATTTATCTTTTCACCAATGATATAATACAGGGTCTGTCATATAGAGGCTGTTCAATAATTTACTGTGTAATTATAGGAAAGAAAAAAGGAAATTATAATAAGTCATTTCAGAACAGGGATTTCAGAGTAGAAGTATTAATTCTTACTTTACACGTAATGAAGCTATACCCTAAAGAGTAATTTGTCCAAGGTCATAGCTACCTGGAGGAAGAGCCAGGTTTATAGTTTGTGTATCCTCTGTGACACCCAGCATTCCAGATATTTCATGTAGTACAGTAACTCAACTTTCTTTTATCTGCTCCCCACAACTCTAGTTTTGTGATGAAGCACCAGGGGGCACTGTATGTATGATACGGAATATTTTTTAAATTAGAGCTCATTTCTGTAAACAGTGGATTTTTACCTTCCACAGGGGCATGATTTTTTTAAAATATAAATTGTTCTCCCTGTTTAATGCCTAACAATCATTGGCTTTATTAAACCGTGTTATAGTCTCATACTGTCACTTCGAATACTTTGAGTTACATATAAAGTTCTTTGATTAGAAGGCAGCTAAAAGACTACTTTGAGAACAAAGGAAAGATAATCATATTAGTGAATAATAATAAACAAATGAATACCATTTGTAGTAGTAGAGCATCAACAGTATTTATTACATTTCCTTATATCTCAGGTAATAACTCTATGTGGTAAGGTGCTGTTAATAAGCTGAAGAAACCAAGGTCTGGAGAAGTAAACTTGCCCAGGGTTACACAATTTGATGGTGATAGCACTATTTGAAATCAGAAGTGCTTTTATTTTCAAGTTTAAGGGAGGCTTTTTCATTCTAAAAATCTTAATTTACATACCAGAGTTGTCTGGAGCCAAGAGGTATACAGATAAAGATATGGCTTTTTTGAGACCTAACCATGTGTCATTATTATCTACCTCTTCACCCGTGTCTGGAAGAAGCTCATGTTCCAAGTTGAAAGATTGATGTAGTTGAGATATATTTTGATAACAGCTATAGTAGAAGTGTATACTCTGGGAACAGAGTAGAACAAAATTAAATAAAGGAAGCTCAATCTCAGTGGCACTGTTTTACCCTGTTTTTACTATTAATAGAATTTCTAGAAGTAGATGAATATCCAGAACATATTAAAAATTTGGTGCAGAGAGAGAGAGAATTGGAAGAACAAGAAAAGAGGCAACGAGAAATTGAGCGCAATACATGCAAGGTTAGATTTCCTAATTTTACTTTTAATTAAAAAGTGCTATTGAACTTTGCTTAACTGCAGTTCTCATCACTGACTCATTGGGTTGATTCTGTAGATAGTTATGCCATCGTGATCATTAAACAGTATAACCAACTATATTACTGAGGTAAAGTGATTTCATTTTATGCATAAAAAACCAGTAACATGGGCTTCCCTGGTGGCGCAGTGGTTGGGGGTCCACCTGCCAATGCAGGGGACACGGGTTCGATCCCTGGTCCGGGAACATCCCACATGCCACGGAGCAGCTGGGCCCATGAGCCACAGCTGCTGCGCCTGTGCTCTGGAGCTAGTGAGCCACAACTGTTGAGCCCATGTGCCACAGCTGCTGGGACCCACGTGCCTAGGGCCCGTGCTCTGCAGAGGGAGAGGCCACCGCAGTGAGAAGCCTGCGTGCAGCAGCGAAGACCCAATGCAGCCAAAAATAAATAAATTTATTTTTTTAAAACAGTAACATAGTGATAATGCTCAGTGCTGGTGAGGTTACAGTGAGGCGAACATTGTAACATTCTGCTACAAGTATAAATTGATAAAATCTTTCTGCCTAGAATTTGAGTAGGATTTATCAAGAGCCTTAAGCAAATTCATATTCTTTTATATAATTCTCTCAAGAAAATATTACCTAATGAGTTAATGACAGATGCGGTAAAAATTTTGACCACAAGGACATTCTCCACAGTATTTTCCAAATTAGGGAAAAATTGGAAACAACTTGAATATATATCAGTAGGAGAGTGATTACATAAATTATGATACATGCTTATAAAGAAACATACAGGGGCTTCCCTGGTGGCACAGTGGTTGAGAGTCCGCCTGCTGATGCAGGGGACACGGGTTCGTGCCCCGATCCAGGAAGATCCCACATGCTGCGTAGTGGCTGGGCCCGTGAGCCATGGCCGCTGAGCCTGCGCGTCCGGAACCTGTGCTCTGCAACGAGAGAGGCCACAACAGTGAGAGGCCCGCGTACCGCAAAAAAAAAAAAAGAAACAAACAAACAAAAGAAGCATGCATACAGTTGTTAAAATTAATGCTTTTGAATTTTTTTTATAACATGAGACAGTATCAATTATTAAGTGAGATAAATAGACAGAATGATCCCAATTATGTTTTTTTTAATTATAATATTTTTGACTATTAGGAAAAAATACTGTCTACAAAAGAAGTAAGTTTGATTTATGACCTGTTGAGTTAATGATGATATTTTACATTTACATTTTCTAGATAAAATTATTCTGTTTGCATCCTGTGAAACAAGTGATGATGGAAAATAAATTGGAGGTTCATAAGGATAAGACATTAAAGGAAGCAGTAGAAATGGCTTATAAGGTATGTTTAATTGCACTGTTGGCATTTAATTATTGATATTTTACATAACAGTATTAACATTTTCCCAAGTTTTTATTATAGTCAGTAGTAATATAAGCACTTGCAGTAGCTTTGATAGCCCACTTAAATCCTATGTCTCTTAAAGAGTATAGTTTACACCTCTTCTCTGGAATGTGGTCCATTGCTTTTGAGAACTTTCTCACTCCGAAAGCCAGTTAAAGCTTTCTAAAACTCAGAAATAGAATTAGAAACAAAAATATTTATTTATTCTTTATATGCATTTAGCAGATATTTATTGAGTGTCTACTATATGATGCATTAGAGAACTTGAGTGAACAAGACCACATGAGGTGTTAGAGGTACCAGAGTGAGCAAAACAGGCTCACTGCCTTCTTGGAGTTTACAATCCCACTGGGGAAAAAAACAGACAAAAAATATTTAAACACCACAGTTTGCAAATATTTTATTAGATGCTATAAAGTAATTCAGTAGTATATTAAGGTTATTTAATCTGAGACTTAAACCATGAGGAGACAGCTGTGCAAGAAGTTGGGGAAGAGTATTTTAAGTAGAGGTAACAGCATGTGTAAAAACTGAGGTGAGGAAGTATATGATCAAGAAGCTGAAAAAAGGTGCATTGTGTTTAGATCATCTTGAATGAGAATAGAGGCACATAAAATGAAATTAAAGGCTGTGTAAGAATAGAAGTTTGCATTTTATTCTAAGAATAATGCAAATTTATAAGTGGGTTTTGAAAGGCAAATAGAAAAAGAAGCATTCTTTAACCAGATTATTCTAAATGTCATCTGTTATACTTGACAAAATTTTTTGCCCTTTCCATGTAAACATTAACATCATTTGACTAAAGTTAAACAGTCATTACCTAGAGAAAAAATTGCATACTACGTCATTTCATTTATAATTATATGTAGAACCAATGAAAGAAGTAAAAATAATTCACAAGATAGCTGGCATTGTTTCTCAAAGTGTGATCCAGCACAACCTACACCAGAGTCACATTCCTATTAAAAAACAAATTCCTGCAAATGAATCTGAACTTATGTTTTGGCACCTAGGATTATGCATTTTAAACAGGTACCTCAAGTGGTTTTTAGACACACACAGTTTGAGAACTTGTATTGTGTACCTGGTCTTTCACAGAACTTTATCAGTACTGAAAATTTACATTTGTGTGACTATTTTAATTAATTAATGTCCCTCACTAAACCGTAAGCACCTACAAGGGTGAAGAGTGTTCTGGTTTTGTTCACAGTTGCATTTCCACTACTTTTGCCTGGTAAACAGGAGAGTCAAAATTGGATGGGTATGTGAATGAATAATTGAATGAACAAATAATAAAATGAATGGCTCTGGGTTCACCTGATTAAAAATCCTTTAAACATAATGGTGGACTGCAAGCAAAACAGTAGTGAAACCAAATTAAACTAAAATGGAGAAAATGTCTTTAAACAGTTTTACACAGTAAGGTCAATCAGTGATAGCACTAAGGGTAGTTCATATTCCATCAGTTTTTAATGTAGGAAGAAAAAAATCTGGTCTTAAAAAATAGAAAGTTTAAGTTCACAAATGTAAAGAGTGAAATAGAAAAGAGAAATAAATCAATCTTATGTAAGAAAAATAAAGCTCCATTTGTGGGAAGTGAGGGATGGAGGAGTAGAGGGCAATGGGGACATACCAAGGCTTACAGCAACGCTTTCTTTAAAGTTGTAATCACAAACCTCAGATGAGTATTGAATACTTCTAAGCAATCCTACTATGTTTCTCCAGGAGGTTCAGCTCCCACTTAAAGTGATGTTGCATCCAGGGTATGCCATCTACTAGTGACATGTACTAGAGGGAAAATTTTTGATAGAAATTCCTGTGCCCAATTTGTTGGTGTTCCGGAGGCTAAGATTGAAGGGGATGGTTCAGAGAGGAGTCTGGTAGCACTTGGAAGACATAGAAGCTATGACCTTTGTGGTGGCTCTACAAGGCATGCTATCCTCCTGTGTTTAGGGAGATCGTTACTAGATACATTAATTACCAGTTTTTCTCCAAAATGGATTAAGATAACAAAAGATGCATGTTCTAGTTGGTTGTTTTCCCCTCATGTTTCCAGCTTAGTGGTTATAAAGCAGTAGCTTACAGTGCATTAATTTTGAGTACATCTAAAGTTTAGAATGTTAACTTTTGTAAAAACAAAAAAGTCTTTAAAATATGTTAGTGCATAGGTCGGATAATTTGAGGGATAATGAACTATGGTTATTTTAAAATACCCTTTAAGTCATGCCTTTGAGCTTTGATGCAAATCATAAATATATGGATTTTATTGTTTGTTAGGACCTATTGTTAGTACAGTTACACATCAGACTAAAATATCAATACTATATATTTTTTTTCTTTTTCCTCGGGTGTTATATTCTTTTAGATGATGGATTTAGAAGAGGTAATACCTATGGATTGCTGTCGTCTTGTTAAATATGATGAGTTTCATGATTATCTTGAACGATCATATGAAGGAGAAGAAGATACGCCAATGGGACTTTTACTAGGTGGAGTCAAGTCAACATACATGTTTGATCTGCTGTTGGAGACAAGAAGACCCGATCAGGTTTTCCAGTCTTACAAACCCGGAGGTAAGGAATTTCATGGTATTCTGAGTTGTAAAGGACTTAAAATTTTCATAAGAAAGTTTTTTGTTTGTAGAAATTATTTTTAAATTTTTTACATGTTCTTAAAATGTAGAATAATTCTGATAGGTTGGGATGTAGTCAGCAACAAACCTGGAATTAAGTTCTAGATTACTTCCCAAAAAGCTATACACAAAATTTAAGAAACAAACAACAAAACTTCTGGCTTATAGTCTTCAGTGGGATTTTTCTTCTCCAGTACTAAATCGTCCTCCCTCCCTACCTCTGCGCCTGCCCCAGCCTCTACCTCTACCTCTACCTCTACCTCTACCTCTCTCTTTTTATAGAGAAGACCCTGGTATATTCCCATAAAGTCTCAGAAGTAGAGTCTCTTTTTCAGGGTCTCCTTGAGGACCTTATTATGGTTATGGTTTCATAACTCAAATTCTGTTCTTCTGGGGATCTTATACACCTCCCTTTTTATGAAGGCTCTTCTTTCCAAAGTAGATTAAGTGTGGTATTCTTTCAAGAGCTCCTTTAGTCAGACTCCACTCTCTCTGTAAAGAGTCCCTTTGGAGCATTTTCTTGAAGACTTTTTTGTTGTTGTTGTTGTTGTTTTTGCCTGCGTTGGGTCTTCGTTGCTACGCGCAGGCTTTCTCTAGTTGCAGCAAGTGGGGGCTACTCTTCATTTCGGTGCATAGGCTTCTCATTGCAGTGGCTTCCCTTGTTGCAGAGCACAGGCTCTAGGTATGTGAGCTTCAGTAGTTGTGGCACGCGGGCTCAGTAGTTGTGGCTTGTGGGCTCTAGAGTGCAGGCTCAGTTGTGGCGCACAGGCTTAGTTGCTCTGCGGCATGTGGGATCTTCCTGGACTAGGGATCGAACCCATGTCCCCTGAAGTGGCAGGTGGATTCTTAACCTCTGCGCCACCAGGGAAGTCCCTGCAGATTATTTTTGAACTAGACTGTAAAAATTATGATAAAAATATAACATGGGTCAGCAAAAGCCCACTTTTTAAAAAGAATTCTAAATGTCATTGTGGATTGTAAACCTTATAAAGTAATCTCCTTTATTCATTAATAATCAAGACTTTAGCAGAATATTTATTCAGATTTAGATTAGCAACATTTGGGGGAAAATGGAGTATTGACGTATACTACATATAAGAGATTAAAACAGTTAAGCTGGAGAATAACTATCTACTAAATCCGGTGTTTGAAGATTATTTATTTTTCTGGTGACTAAAAGTTAAGTTGTATAATGATCTCCTGAAAATAGGAGAGGAGAAGGTGGCTTTAAATTTTAACATGGGGACTTCCCTGGTGGCACAGTGGTTAAGAATCTGCCTGCCAATGCAGGGGACACAGGTTTGATCCCTGGTGCAGGAAGATCCCATGTGCCATGGAGCAACTAAGCCCATGTGCCACAACTACTGAACCTGTGCTCTAGAGCCCGCAAGTCACAAGTACTGAGCCCACATGCTGCAACTACCGAAGCCTGCACACCTAGAGCCCATACTCCACAACAACAGAAGCCACTGCAACGAGAAGCCCACGCACAGCAACAAAGAGTAGTCCCCACTCGCCACAACTACAGAAAAGCCCGCGAGCAGCAGCGAAGACCCAATGCAGCCCAAATAATTAATTAATTAATTAATTAATTAATTACTTGTAACATGAAGAATTTAAGTCAGAAAACAAACATGTAATCCAAAAGGTTTTCTGCTGAAATTTCCAAAGATATAGAGAATATTATTTTGAGGAGAAGAAGTCTTTGATTATGAACAAGGTCTTGAATTGTTTAATGAAGGTTGTCAAAAGCAAGTAGAGTTGCTATGTCTCCTTTAGTATTTGTTGTGCATTCTCTAGTTATTTACGTTTATTTAGTGTTGTGGTTTTGGTCTGTATTTTGGAACTTTGGGTACATATTTGTAATATGCTTGATAAATTTGACAGTGGTGCTAATGTTTTATAAGGAAACAAAGCACTTATTTTTAAAAGTCGCATTTTGACTTTTGTCATTTTTTAAAGAGATCTGTAAGAACTTTTTTATTAGCTTCATTTTTTATTTCTTTATATATGTTTGTAATGTGGTAAATTGTGAAAGTTTTAACATGTATAACATATACATCTACCATCTTGATAATTAGAAAAGTATTTTCTTTGCCATCTATTAGAAACACATTTAGAATGCATTGCTCATGTGAAATACCTTTTAAAAAATAACCTCCAATTGGGTTTTTATGTTTTTCCAATGGGACAGAAGTGATGGTGAAGGTTCATGTTGTTGATCTAAAGGCAGAATCTGTAGCTGCTCCTATCACTGTTCGAGCTTACTTAAATCAAACAGTTACAGAGTTCAAACAGCTTATTTCAAAGGTAAGTTTTAAAATTGGTCAATGAATATTTTTAAGTACCTGCTGTGTACAAAGCACTATGTGATAGTTACAAGATGTAGGAACCAATATTTACCTCAAGGAGCCAGTATTTATAGATAGGAGACAACTGTGGTTAGGAGAGAACGATGCTGTATATGGAAGAAACAGATTGACCTAAGTGTGGAGGTAAGGAGTGTGAAGCAAGTGCACATAGCAATGATATGTGTGCTTGGCTGGATCATTGTAAAGTACGTGCCTGGAAAACAAGTTCACTTTATCTCACGGAGGGTTTTTAAATGTAAACTCAAAAGTTTGGGCCCTGTTTAATGTAAACAGTAGGAAGTAGGTTGGTTGGTTGGTTGTTTTTCTAAGTACAGCAGTGGTATGATGAGAGCTCTGCTATAGCGTGGTAATTCTGGCAACACTAAACTAGTGTTCCCAGTGGGCTGAGGGAGGACTCAGGAACATAGATGAGGAGGTTGTTGAAATAATTCAGGTGAAGGCGTTATGACCAGAAATGAAAGAAGTGGCTATTGTAAGAATGAATGTATAAATAGAATTGGCAGCACTTGTGATTGGTAAACATTGGAGCAAGGCAGGAGCACAGAAGACCTGAGGAGTTTCACACTTGGGTAACCAGAAAGACAGTGATAGATGAATAGAGGTAGAAGAGAAAGGTGATGAATCAAATATTAGCCACATTATGTGAGTTAGTGGTAAATAGCATAGGCTCATTCAGAATTTTTGAACTGGAAAAATATGATAATGAAACATTCAGATTTCCTTAGACAAAAAAACTATTCCACTCCAGAGAAATGGTTATTATCCTTTCAGGGGTCTTGTATGCTATAGAACATTGAGTACACAAACATAGGCAAAATTAACCCCAGGTTAAGATTCCCTTGGTGTGGTGGAAATTGTTCAGAAATCGCAGGTCAAGGAACTTCCAGTTTCCATTCATTCATTTTATGGTAGTATTGTCTTTTATCTCATCTGGGGTTTTTTAATGCCTATTTTAACAGGGTTGTTGTGAACATGAACAAAACAAATGCTCTTTTTGTGGGAAAGAAATTGTAAAGTGTTATATAGAAGTTAGTTTTTAATTATTTTTCTGTTTAAAAAAAAAATGACTTCCAACAATTTGCCAAAGTAATAATTGGAGGAAACAAATCATACTGTGAAGTCATAGTTTATGATTAAATTACTCATAAAAAGACAGCATTAGTGTAACTGCTCTGTATTACAGTTTAATCTAGAATATGAGCACTGAGGTAGTACAAAAGAAACACATGGATTTCCTTCCCTGAATAAGCTCATAATTTTGTTGGGGAAAAATATGTCTAAGAATAAAGGCAGTCAGAAAACAGGATGCCAAGAAATATAGTGTTTAAAGTATAATGAGGTTGCCTAAGAATTAGTTATCATTAGCTGTAAAACAAATCATGTTTTATAAAATGTAAATTATTTTTATCTGCTCATTTCATGAGAAATTTACAAAATAACACCAAAAATTAAGGACATGGAATTTTAGAAAACTTTAAAATTTACCTACTAATTTAATCTCATTTTACACAGAAGAAAATTGATTTAGTAAAAGTACTAACAACTATTCACAGAATACAGAAGAACTCATCAAAAGTCAAGAAGTTAAACAGGTGTTGGTTTGACATCAGTTCTCAAAGTCAGTTACTCAGTTTCTTTGGAATCAAATCACCTCATTTACTTCATGAGTTTGGGAGAAATAGAACTTTTAGTGAAAAATTGTTACTTTTAAAATAGTTTCAGAGCATACACTTATAAGTGATACTCTGTTTTCCTAATTTACATCATAATTAATGGATGGAACTAATAATTTTTCCCATAGATTCTTTAAAAATTTGTAAAGCTCTACTAAGATTATTTTTCTCTTAATTTTCTTTCTGCTATTTTTAAGAAGAACTCAGCAATGTCTCATTTTCCCATATTTCCAAATCAAGCAGAATTATTCTTGAAAGAGCACTTTTAAATTAAATTACTTTCATTGTAGGCCATCTATTTACCTGCTGAAACAATGAGAATAGTGCTGGAACGCTGCTACAATGATTTGCGTCTTCTCACTGTGCCCAGTAAAACCCTGAAAGCTGAAGGGTTTTTTAGAAGTAACAAGGTATGTCTTTTATTTTTTCATGACTATTTTCTATGCTGCCATTCACCATCTGTCTGAAATTTACTTCTTGGATTCTCACATCCTCCCAATAATTACCTTCCTTTATAGTCAGGTCACATCTTGCTTCTCTGTCTTCTCAGTCAGTCTTGCTGGGTCTCCTCTTTGTCTTGTTCATGCACTGCCCCTCCTGGAGTGTTTCCCCCTCTTCCTACATTTTGTTTCAAGCCCCAGATTAGTCCTCCTTCTTTGGTGGAGCCTTCATGACTAGTTCTGGTCACAATGATTATGTTCTCTGAATTTTGTTCATTCTTGAGCTTCTCCCATAAAGCAGTACTTCATGGTGAAAGTCTGAAGCATACCTAGTGTGGAGAAAATTATTATCTTGGATTCACCCCACATTATTCCCTTTTCCTACTCATTTATCTCTGTAAGAAAAGAGAAAGTTCATGTTGATCTCTTTGTTTTATCTCTTGATATCATTATGTGTTCCATCATTTATCATTTTTCCTGTGTTTTTATTCCTTTGGTTTACTCTGGATAAATTGTATCAAATATTCCTCATTTGCCGTCTTTTTTATTTATCACCATTTCCAGTCTCATTCATCTTAGGGCAGTTTAGTCTTTTATCATATTTAGCCTCTTTGGTTTTTTTTTTTTTTTAGTATTGTTTTATTAATTCTGATGTGTAATTTTTATTCACCCCTGGTTTCTTCCAGTCTTCTGTGTGACGTTTGTATGTAACATTAAAATCGCTAATCCACCCTAATACTGTTTTAGGGTAAGGAGTGGGAGGGATCTAACTTTATTTTTTTCTTTAAATGGTTAGCTGATAGTCCTGATTTATAACATTTATTGAATAATAATCTTTTTATGCAGAATTCAAAATACTACTCATAATTGCCTGATGTATGTATATGCATTTCATTTTTTTAATTTATTGTGGAAATTTTCAAACATATGCAGAAGTGCATGAATAGTGTAATGAACCCTTATGTACTTATCACCCAGCTTCTATAATTATCAAGTCTTTTTCATGTATATTTAACTAACTACTTCCCCCAGATTATTTGAAAAACATTCCCAGCATCATATCATTTCATCTACAAGCAATATGAATTTATATTTCTAAAAGATGAGAGCTCTTTTTAAAAACATAACCACAATTACATTATTACACCTAAAAAATTAATAGAAATGCCTTAATATCAACCAATACCTAGTCAATATTCAAATTTCCCTGATTATCTTAAAAAAAATTTTTTTCAATAAGATTTGTTTGTTCAAATCAGGATCTAAATAAAGTCCATAATATCTCTCAAGTTTATTTTAATCTAAAGATTTCCTTACATGTTTGTTTCCTTGCAATTAATTTGCTCTAGAATCAAGTCATTTGTCCATTAAATTTTTTATATAACCTGGATTTTGGTGTTGCATTCCCAAGATGTTTTCTTCCATTTTCCGATGAACAAGGTATTTGTTTAGCAGTTCTATGGCTAATTACAAAGACATATGAACATAATATTTTATTTAGTCTCCAAAACAATGGGCGTGTCCTTCAGAAACATTATCATCTCAAATTTTATAATTTATTGTGCACTGTCTTATATTGACGCGATATTATTCTTATAATGAATGATAATGTCATTATAAGAATTAATGATGTAGTATAACTCTTTGACTTACTGTTCAGGTGTTCGTTGAAAGTTCTGAGACTTTGGATTACCAGATGGCCTTTACAGACTCTCATTTATGGAAACTCCTGGATCGGCATGCAAATACAATCAGATTATTTGTTTTGTTACCTGAACAATCTCCAGGATCTTATTCCAAAAGGACAGCATACCAGAAAGCTGGGGGTGACGCTGGTAATGTGGATGATGACTGTGAAAGAGTCAAAGGACCTGCAGGGGGTCTAAAGTCTGTGGAAGCTATTCTAGAAGAAAGCACTGAAAAACTCAAAAGCTTGTCACTGCAACAGCAGCAGGAGGGAGATAATGGGGACAGCAGCAAAAGTACTGAGACAAGTGACTTTGAAAACATTGAATCACCTCTCAATGAGAGGGACTCTTCGGCCTCAGTGGATAATAGAGAACTTGAACAGCATATTCAGACTTCCGATCCCGAAAATTTTCAGTCTGAAGAACGATCAGATTCAGATGTGAATAATGACAGGAGTACAAGTTCAGTGGACAGTGACATTCTTAGCTCAAGTCATAGCAGTGATACTTTGTGCAATGCAGATAATGCTCAAATCCCTTTGGCTAATGGACTTGACTCTCATAGCATCACGAGTAGTAGAAGAACTAAAGCGAATGAAGGGAAAAAGGAGACGTGGGATACAGCAGAAGAAGACTCTGGAACGGACAGTGAATATGATGAGAGTGGCAAGAGCAGGGGAGAAATACAGTACATGTATTTCAAAGCAGAACCCTATGCTGCAGATGAAAGTTCTGGGGAAAGACATAAATGTATGTACTTAAAAAGAAAAAGGCTCCTTGAAACAGCCTTAATTTTTTTTATCAGTTTATTTAAATTTTTAGTTAAGAATCAGCTAAGAGATGCTTTGTCCTAAGATTACCTGTAGCTTCCTGGGTTATAAGATTATCCTCTCTCTCCTTTGCTTTCAGTTTTGATGCAGTTACAGTAGACGGTGTCTTTAGACCTGTGCATTAGGCCTGTGATGGTAATGATGTCAGAACTTTTGTGAGATGATTTAAAAAAAAAGGAAAGAAGGAAAAGAATTAAGAATTTTTTTAAAAGGAAAGAAGTATGATAACAGTACTAAGTAAAAAAAAAAAAAGAAAAGAATTAGTTTAAATAGTAAATAATATACCCCAAAAAGGCCAGACACTTTAGAAAATTTTATATTCATTGCCTAGAAAAATTTTTAATTTGTGCATTCCTTCCCTTTCCTCCATCACCTAATCCAAACTGCACCCTTCCTGCACCCCCTAAAAAATACACAACCGGAAAAGTCAGAGAAAGGAAAGGGCCTTCTTTTGTTCATTTTTTTTTTTTAAGTTTCTTTGAAGGAACCTTTAGGCAAGATATAAACTAGAAATTCTGAATTATATAATCTTAGAAGGATGGAAGAGATCTGTCAGTTTGGGCATTTGGACAAACAACAACAAAAACATATCAACATTGGTGAGATTTAAAATAATAAAAGAATACATAAGGCTTCCCCGGTGGCGCAGTGGTTGAGAGTCCGCCTGCCAATGCAGGGGACATGGGTTCGTGCCCCAGTCTGGGAAGATCCCACATGCCGCGGAGCGGCTGGGCCCGTGAGCCATGGCTGCTGAGCCTGTGCGTCCGGAGCCTGTGCTCCGCAACGGGAGGGGCCACAACAGTGAGAGGCCGGCGTACCGCAAAAAAAAAAAAAAAAAAAAAAAAAAGAATACATAAAATATCAGGCTAAAACCAGCCAGAGAATTAGCAGGACAAGCAGGTTCAAGATACAAAATCTTTCTTCAAGTATAAAAGGGAAATAGCTGAAAACCTAAATACTTTGCATTAGTCTGAAAGGCAAATATTAATATTACCCCTTATATTTTTATATTTTAGTTTTCAAAACACTTTTTTGTTCTCACTTGAAGCTTTTCTGAAATTAATAAAGCAAACAATGATATCCTCATTTGACTGATAAGAAAACTGAAACTCGTAGAGGGTGAATGACTTTCCCCAAAATACATACATATCTAGTAAATAGTGGAACCATTACTAGAGGTTAAGGCTTCTAACTGAATGCATTTGCTCCTATTACTTTTGGAAGAGAATCCCACTCTTCATCAATCCATTTATACACCCACACAATTATTATTTCCTGAATACATGCCAGGTGCCAGGCGATATGTATTTGTCAGAAGTAAGGATGACTAAGATGCAGCCTTATGCTTCATCTTGTGGAGAGAAGGTGCACAAACAACCACTGTATTAGTTAAATGCTATGATACTTGTAGTCTCAAAATTAGATCTTTTAAAGGGAAGTGGCAGAAATCATGAAATCAGTAGTAAAAATACATAAATTTGTGTTTTTAATGAATTAGGTCCAAATAACAATGTAATTATTTGACATCTATACCTATATCTTGCAGAAACTCAAGTGCGAAAATGTGGATTAATGAGTTAAAATGGAGATAGAGAAGCTCTATTATAGTAATGTTTTATTTAAATTTCTATGGACTTTTTTTCTTATAACTCTTATTAGCATGTTATCTCATTTAGTTCTCAACAGCTGTGTGAAATTGATATTGTTAGACACTTTTCACTGATGAAGAAACTGGCTCAAACAAGTTAAATAATTTGCCTGAGCTCACACAGTTAGTTGGTCACACTGCTGGGATCAGATTCAGGTATTCTGGTTGTAAGCCTAGTACTCATTCCTCCACCTCCCCACTGCTACCGCTGTTACTTACTTACCTCACGTCATAGTACAGGAAAAATAGCTAGTACCTACTCTGCTTTCTTACCATCCTCAGCCCTTCAAGGGCATTGCAGAAATTAAAAGTAGCTTCTCTTTGGAAAAAGGTTAGAAATTTCTTTCAAGGAGTTTGTTTTTGAAAGATGTGCTGAAAATCAGACTGCATGAGAGTTTCAACAGTAGGAAGGATTCAGTGGGAATATTTAGAATCATAGTCTGAAGGGTCCCATTTCCATCTTAGAATGCTTAATGAAATCTTTGCAAAGGAGATTGCTGGCCATTTTAACCTTTTTAGAAATCCATTGTGGGCTAATTTACTAGCATTCATTGAAATAGTATCATTCAAGATTTTGTATCTTGAACCTGCTTGTCCTGCTAATTCTCTGGCTGGTTTTAGTCTGATATTTTATGAATTCTTTTATTATTTTAAATCTCACCAATGTTGATATGTTTTTGTTGTTGTTTGTCCAAATGCCCAAACTGACAGATCTCTTCCATCCTCTGAGATTATATAATTCAGAATTTCTAGTTTATATCTTGCCTGAAGCTTCCTTCAAAGAAACTTAAAAAAAAAACTTAAAAAAAAAAAAACGTGATGAAGAGAAACCATTTTCTACAAATTATTTAGTCTTTCAGAGCCATACAGAAGGTTTGTTTGAAAAGAAAAAGTGAAAACCCTGGAAAATGCCTTTTCATGTTTAAAAAACTGGCTTAGGGAAAAGGGAGTGGGGATGACAGCCAGCAGCCAAGTGTTTCAGGAGTCTCTAGTAAGACTGCTTCGTCACAGTTCTGCAGGGATCTGAAAGTAGGTGCCTGGGAAACATGGATGATACGTAATAATACAAGTTCTTCAGAGTGATGAAATGGCAAGGTAGAATAGGTAAACAAAGAATTTGATATCTGAAGAGTGGTATACCATGCACCGTGTAGACAACTCATTTAGATAATTACCAAACAGCATTTAAAATGATGGTCTTTAAGTGATTCATTATAATCCAGGAATTGTTTCAGGGAGTATAGAACTTGTCTTTGAAAATACTGTCCCAGTGTGACCTAGTTGTAGTCTTCAAGCACTGGGGTATGAACAGGAAGGCCAAAGTAATAAAAATGGTAGTGTATTTGCTCTGAAATTTCTTTGTACAATTTTGGCTACCACCTCTTTCAAGAAATACATAAAAGAAAGAAGAAAAGCCTTTGAGGCTATTTTGAGGTTGCACTATGAAGAGACTGAACTTTTCTGTATGAAGGGGTAGATAGGAAAAATGATATGATGGTATTCTGTAAAACTACAAAATAATTATAGCTCATCAATTAAGCTAACACTTTGTCAGTGCTACGTTAAGCATTTTACATGTATTGACCCAAAAACACATTATGAGAAATAAATACTGTTATCTTCATTTAATAATAGAGGTAATTGAAGTACAGAGAACTTAGGTCGAAGTCACAAATCTAATATGTGAGGAGGAACCAGGACTTCATTCCAGCCAGGCAATGTAACTCTAGAACACTTGGTCCCAATCACCATATTGGACTATATCAATAACCAACAAACGTTCATGTCTTCCTATGATACAACATTACTAGGAGTTATGAGAGAAACCAAAATGGCAGTGATAGCTTTTATTTGAGTAATATTTGTCGAACAGCAATCAATGAGACTGGCGTAATAATGCTATGAGGAAACGGAGGCTCAAAAAGATTGGATGACCTACCTACAGCCATTTATCAGACTGAAGTGTCAAAACTGAAATCCAGCCATGGGCTTCTCATTTCTAATCAAGAAATTTTTTCATTACACCCTTCTCTCAAGAAATTTAGTCCCTCTCTGGATAATAGAGTCTTGTACGCCAAAAGCTAGATTTTAACATTTAGGGGCATTCCTTAAAGCTTAGAAACTGACATTTTAAACAAATTAAAAGAAATACTGCCTCAAAAGATATATACAGTAAATAAAGTTCATCACCTTGTCTATGTTTTCTGCTAATTCATACTTGTCACATTTTCTCTAGTGAACCAGTATTTTATAACCAGGAAAATAGTAAATAGACATTATTTGAAAAATCCATTTAGAAAAATTCATCAGCCTGAGTTGAGATGACCTGAGAATGGAAATCAGGAGTGTTTTAGGGTTTTATCCTTAACCTTTCATGTAAATTTCACAGAAAACTGAGGTCTGCTCTAGAGAGAGCCTTAGGGCTGCAAAGAGACCATGGGCCTGAGGCTGCATGGCATCTCTTACATTCTGTACTGCTTTGTTACAAGAGAAAGATAAATGAGTGAAGTTTTTGCTCTTTACTAGAATATGAAGACCAGAGTAAATAGAAACATATTCCAGAAATATCCTCATGAGTGGCTTATAAAATAAAGGACAAAAGATTAAAATAATAAGGCTTAGAAAAAAATAAAGCCCATCAAAGATAATACTATTATAATGCCAACAGAGCTTAAACTGAAGCTTGGAGGAGGTGGGAGTTTCTGATCCATTTAGATATTATTCCTGTTACAGTCCAACCAACCACATGATAAAACAGACATCTTCATATACTAGTCTTGACATTTTTCTCCAGTAGAAATCCCAGAACTAGATTTACTAACAATTTTTGAGGCGATTTATATATATATATATATATATATATATATATATATATATATATATATGAAACTATTTTATAAACATTATCTCATTGAATTTACAGTGAGATACTATGAGGTAGGTACTGTTATTAGCTCCATTTTTCAAATGACAAAATGCAGGTACGGAGGCTGGTGGCTTGCTCTGTGTCTCACAGCTAGTAAGGAAGCAGAAGAGGTAGGGGTGGGACCCAGCCAGAGCCCACACTACTGCTGTGTAGATCTAGAAATGTATGTATTTGAAGAGAGTTCCTATAAGTTTGGTTTTTAATTCAGCAGCCAAAATAAATAAGCAAATAAGCACTTAAATATCTCAGAACATTTAAAGCTGTCAGATTATCCCTAGCATATGCTCAGTGTCCACGTCTTTGTCCATTCAATGTAGTATATTAGCTAAAAGTCAAATAACTGAAAAGGTACTTTTTCCTGCTTACAGTATAATAAAAAGTATATGATCTGCTTTATTTATACTCTAAGAGGTTTCTTTTACTTTTTTTTTCTGTCTTTTTTGTGTGTGTGTGCTTAGGGTTGATGGTGCATGTTGATAAAAGAATTACTCTGGCTGCTTTCAAACAACATTTAGAGCCCTTTGTTGGAGTTTTGTCCTCTCACTTCAAGGTCTTTCGCGTGTACGCCAGCAATCAAGAGTTTGAGAGCGTCCGGCTGAATGAGACACTTTCATCATTTTCAGATGACAATAAGGTCGATTAAAATAATTCTGAATAATTAGAGTCTGTTTTAAATGATAGATTTGAGAACATCTTGTACTACTTCCAAGTAAGGTGAAATGGATACCCTAAAAGGATAATTTGTCCCTGAGGTTTAGTGGTTATTTGGCTTTTTTGTTGTTGTTTTCTCCATTCATCTAACAAACATTTGTTAAATGTTAACTGTGTGCCAGTTAGTATTCTAGGCACTGGGGAATCGGAGGTAAAAGATACACCTGTTTTCAAACAGCCCAGAATCTAGAGAATTGGGAGAAAAATACTAAACAGTTGAGATGAAAATGGGTAGTTTATTCTACTGAGACCATACATCTAAAAAAAAACTGTTTTTAATTTGTAGATTACAATTAGACTGGGGAGAGCACTTAAAAAAGGAGAATACAGAGTTAAAGTGTACCAGCTTCTAGTCAATGAACAAGAGGTAAGTAATATACTTACAAGCAATGTAAGGTAACTTTTGATAGTTATTAAAAACATACAGTGCACAGATTTGATTACTAGACATTTCTTTTTATCTCTCTAAAGAAGGGGATGGCAAACTTTTTTTAGGAAATATTTCAGTTGTACAGGCCATACTGCCTCTGTTGCAACTACTCAGTTCTGCCAATGTAGTACAGAAGCAGACACAGACAATACATAAGCCAATGGTGGTGGCTATGTTCCAATAAAATTTCACTTACAAAAACAGGCACCAGATGAACGTGGCCCTCAAGCCATTTTTGTCATCCCCCTGATCTAAAGTATTGCTACAAATGCTGGAGGGGCAAACATTTTCTGCTTTTAAAAGGGGGTTTGTTTGTGCTTCTGGGAATGATTGTATAATGCTATAGAAGGATGACAGTTAACTACTTTTTGTGTTCAGAGAATCATTTTTAGTATTTAACTAGCATTATATATAGTGTCTCTTTGTGCTGTAAGTGCTTACAAATATTAACCCTTCTAATCTTCATCAATTAACTCTATTATAAAAGTACTATTATTCCCGTTTTATAGATTAAGAAACCGAGGCACAGAGAAGTAACTTGCCCAAGGTCATATAACTTGTAAATGGTGGATTAAGGATCTAAACCAGCTATGTTTTTTGGGGAGTAATAAAATATCTTAGTTCCTGTGATATATAAGATTGTGGTGAATACCCAGAAGAATAAGGCAAAGACACTATTTTTAAGACATTTATAACATCTCAGTGAAGACCTAGACAAATGTGAAAAACAGCAAATAAGGGGATAATGTTTTCATAAAATGCCTTCATTTGTTCAACAAATACTTTATTAGACATCAGTCATATCTCTTATATGTGATCCATTACATTCATTTTGACTTACATCTTTCTTCTGAATTTGGGGTTTGTGAATACTGTATCTCTTTTGAGACAGTCAGTGAATTTATTTGGAGAATTAGTATTCATTTCTCTCATTTTACTCTATAAAGGTGATTCTTTTTACTTTCAAAATTATGGTCATTGTATTACAAGAAGAGAAATATGAATGTATTATCATATTTAATCTCCACAATGACTCTGTGAGGAAGACACTGGCTCCGGTTTACAGATGAGAAAACTGAGGCACAGAAATGTTAAGTAAGCTTGCTCAAGATAGCAGAGTTAGTAAGTAGTGGAGCCAAGATTTAAACCTAGGAAGATAGACTCCTAAACCCAGTCCAGTAATTGTCACACTATAAAGTGCAAATAAAACGTCTTGTTGATCCTTATTTTAATGTGTAATTCAGGGTCTAATTGTTTATGTTTATATTCCTAGCCGTGCAAGTTTCTGCTAGATGCTGTGTTTGCTAAAGGAATGACTGTACGGCAATCAAAAGAGGAGCTAATTCCTCAGCTCAGGGAGCAATGTGGTTTAGAGCTCAGTATTGACAGGTAAAGTAAAATTACAGTGTCATCAGCAATTTGAAGAAAGACAATGTGGTCAATTGATATGGATTGGTATTATTTTCGAAAACTAGAAGAATTTTAAATTCCTGTACCATTCAGAATTTTAGTACTGCAGATTAATAGAACTAAGCAAAAGTATTAGCATTTGTTTGAATTTCCTCTGTAGGATACTAAATTTGATGTCTTGAGAGCTTTTCATTATATTTTCCCAAAATTTTAATGAATAACCATTTGACTTTTGTGTTTGAACATAGTTCGTTTTTCTTTGGTGTGTCAGATTCATGTCATTTTTTTCAAGTTAAGAATTTCAAAGTATAATAGTTTAAAATGTCTTATCACATTTGTAGGTTTCGTCTAAGGAAAAAAACATGGAAGAATCCTGGCACTGTCTTTTTGGATTATCATATTTATGAAGAAGATATTAATATTTCCAGCAACTGGGAGGTTTTCCTCGAAGTTCTTGATGGTATTATCAATATTCTTGTGGAGAAATATCAGGAATTCTCTAGAAATAATCAAAGTTATCATTTTTTCAAATAATGAGTTTCTTCTGTCTCTTCTCTGGGCACCATTTGCCTTTTAAATATTTCTTCTTTTCTCTAATTTTAAGAATATGAATTCTTCCTTTCAGGGAAGTTGCAATTTCAAAGTTGTATTTTTAGTACTTTTTACAGAAAGTAAAAGTTTCTTAGCCATGTTTGTTATTTAGTGTCTTTCTTCATTGTGACTTGTTTTGATGCTGTGGTATTAATAATTTTTCAGAGATTTTGAGAACAGTGACAATATTAGTTTTCTAGGCTGGTACAAAGTACTACAAACTGGGTGGCTTAAACAACAGAAATTTACTTTCTCACAGTTTCGGAGGCTAGAAGTCTGAGATCAAGGCGTTGTCAGGGTTGGTTCCTTCTGTGGGCTGTGTGAGGGAGAATTTGCTCCATGCCTCTCTCCTATCTTCTGGTGGTTTGTCGGCAGTCTTTGGTGTTCCTTGGCCTATAGATGCATCCTCCTGATCTCTACCTTCATCTTCACATCATGTTCTCCGTGTGGGCTTTCCTATCTGTGTCCTGATTTCCCATATTATAAGGACCCTAGTCATATTGGATTAGTACCCACTTTAATGACCTCATTTTAACTTGATTACCATTGTAACGACCCTATTTCCAAATAAGGTCACATTCTGAGGTACTGAAGTTCAGGACTTCAACATGTCTTTTGGTGGGGGACATGATTCAACCCATAACAGTGTAACAGTGACCTAGAAGAGCAGTTCTGTTTGTCACACCTCCTGGTTTTAATTATCAACATTGGTACTTTTAATCTAATGTTTTTTGGAAGAGTTAGTGGGGGAAAAGTTGGCTTTTGGGAGATATCAAGGGAAACAACTAGTTCTATATTCTTTTGCGACTTTGCTGTTGCTTAGAAAGTTTTTGATTTTCCTTTTCTTTTTCCATAGAAATTAAAATATCGTAAGTTCTGGATATTTTTATGTAAGATTATGATAGCTTTCAGAGGGTTCAATAATACTAACACCTCACCTATTTCAGGCTATTTCAGGTCTAATTTGGTTTAAATTTCAGTGTTTGAATTCTGATTAAGTGACAAGTTAACTGGGGAGACAAGGAATAACCAAGATGCCATCTACTATGATTTGTAGCCAAGTGCTCCAGATTGTAATTCCTTCCCTGAGTATCTGGGGCCTGAGAGAGTAATCGCTGTGTCTGGGTAGGCCAAGAAGAGATGAAGGACATAGACATCACCCTTGTTAGGAGGGAGTATATTTTAGCAGAGATGGATTAGCCAGAACATGTCTCTGGATAGTAGGTCCTTACATCAGTATCATTTCAGTATATATTTTAGCATCGAAATACTTGAGTAAGATATGTCATGTGATTAAATCTAAGAAACAGTTATTGACCTGTAATTTGCCAGACATTGCTGATCCTTGGTGCTACAAAAATGAATAAAGACCAGTGATTGTCCCCCAGATGCACAGTGTATGGGAGAGCCAGAACTACAAACCTGAAATTCCAAAATGATAGGTGTTAAGGACCAAATCAGTACAGTTGGCTCTTGTGTACCTCAAAGAGAAAGGTGACAGTTGAGCTGGGTTTTGAAGAATCAGTAAGTTTGGGAGTAAATGAAAAGAGAAGGATTAATGATAGCTTGAGTGAAAAAAGAAGATAAACTGAAAGCTATTTGATTATGATTTTAGATTGTGGGGTAGAAGCCAACAGAGGAACAAAGATCATAGATGCAAAGAAGAGAGTAATTGGTAGAGCAGTGTCCAGCAGGAGTCACGAGGGAGTGGAGTTAGGAGTGCTGGTGGAAGGAGAGCTTGCAGGGGTTAGCGATTATCTTCTGAGACTTGGGGGAAGAGAATAAATATTTTATTCTCAAAAACTCCTTGGGATAATTGGTTTCTTTTATACCCACTTTTTCTTTTTTATATTTATTTATTTATTTGGCTGCGCTGAGTCTTAGTTGCAGCGTGTGGGATCTTTAGTTGTGGAATGTGGGATCTAGTTCCCTGACCAGGGATTGAACCCGGGCCCCCTTCTTTGGGAGTACAGAGTCTCAACTGCTGGACCACCAGGGAGGTCCCCATGCCCACTTTTTAAGAATAACACTTGAAGTAAATCTTTTTGTTTAGTCAGGCAGTACAAGAAAAGGCAAATTATGAATCATTAGAGTAAATAGAATGATGGCCTAATCTTGCATATTAGGGGCAGAGAAGATGAAATCCATGTCACAACTTGCAGTTTTGTCAAGACGGTGGAGGCCTTCAGAGATGAAGTTGGATCCCTTCCAGGAGGTTGTGTTGGAAAGCAGTAGTGTTGATGAGTTGCGAGAGAAGGTAAGTTCATTTTAAAGAAAATGAACTAACATACATTTTTCTCTGTGGTGCATAAGAGACACCCTAGGAAGTGAGTGCCAGACACTGACGCAGCAACCTCTCTTTCTTTGAATCTGTCACACCTTGTGCCACACTACTCTTGTTTCTTAGGGCTGCTGATGCTTTGAAAAATTACCTTGGCTTCTGACCATCCAGAAGTGAACCACCACTTTCTGTTACTTGGACCAACTTTGCCTTAAATAGTTAGGATTAGTTAGAGGCACTAGAGTAAATTGCTGTATATGCTTAAAACCCAAATGAGGTAGAATCAGGTAGAGAACCCAGATGAAGATCTCTTCTGCATTTTGTATTTTAAAGGTGGGAATTCTGAGGATCTCTGGAGAAAGGGTGAATTATTCATAAGTGGTACTAGGACAGTTGGCAGTTTGGGGAAAAATTTATTTCCATATTTCACACCAAACACAAAAATAAATTCTAAATAAGTTAAATTTATATTTTAAAATATAGTAAAATGATAAATGTTCTAGGTGAAAATACTGAGAATATTTTTATAATCCCAGAGAGGGAAAAATATCTGTAAGTATAATACCAAAAGCCAAAAAAGAAAAGATAGAAAACATAAAAGTTTAAATCTTCTGCACAGTACCCCCCCACTGCCAAAAAAATTTTTTTAAAGCAACCCATAAACAAAACTAAAAAACAATGGAAAAATATTCAAAACATATGTGAAACATGATGTCCAAATTTAAAAGGAGCTACAAATTAATAATCTGGACAATCTAATTTTAAAATAAGCAAAGAATATGAATAGGGAATTCATAGAAGAAGAAATACAAGTTAAAATAATAACAGCACTTTTTACCTCTTAAATTGGTGAAGATTTAGAATATAAAAAAATACCTAGAGTCATCATGGTTTGGGGAAAACAATATCATACACCTTTGATAAGTGGTTAAATTGTTACATTTTTTTCAGGGTTCAGCTTGGCATTGTTTATCAACATTTCAGATGTGCAATTCTACATCTAAGAAATGTTTGCAGAAATATGCGAAGAGATATTTATGGAGATACATATTATAGCATTGTAACTGGGAAAACCTAAAAACACGCTCAGTGTCCATCAGTAGGAAATAAAATGGTATATTTTTCAACTATTGAAGAGAATGAGGTTACTCGGTATCTTATTCTTATATGGAGACTATATAAAGTTATTATATAGATATATAAAACTATTTATGAAATATATTTATAAATGTGTATATGTAGTTTATATATGCATAGGAAAGGTCTGGAAGGAATATACTAAATTGATATTTCTGAGACATGGTGTTTGCAGGTGGACAGAGGAGAGAATTCCACTTCCTGCTTTTTAAAAAAATTTTATATCAAACATGTTACTTCTTTGAACAAAAAATCAAGCTATGTCTGTGCTTATGAGGTTAAAGGAAAATAACTTCTCAGCAAATTTACTTTTTAGATGAACTCATGTAAAATGTTTCCTTTTACAGCTTTGTGAAATCAGTGGAATTCCTTTAGAAGATATTGAATTTGCCAAGGTAAGGCCCTGAGAATGTTTAAATCTGGGTACTAGGGCTCAATAAACATGGCTAATGGTGTCATTTATTCATTCATTCTTTTCTCCTTAGGGTAGAGGAACTTTTCCCTGTGATATTTCTGTCCTTGATATTCATCAGGATTTGGACTGGAATCCTAAAGTTTCTACCCTGAATGTCTGGCCTCTTTATATCTGTGATGATGGTGCAGTCATATTTTATAGGTAACACTCACAGTGTTTTGGTTATTTCTAGTGGTACCACATTTTTGTTGTGCATCTTGTTTTTCATAAATAGCTTTACAATTGTTATGATACAGAGCAGCCCTGACCAGTGCAAACCATTTATTACATTCTGAAATTTCTAGTAGCCACATTTTAAAAAGTAGAACAGTGAAACTATTTTAATAAAGTATTTCTAACCCAGTACATCCAAAATATTATCATTACAACATGTAAACAATATAAAAATCATTTACAAGGTATTTTACATTATTTTTCATATAGTAAGTCTCCAAAATATTGTGTATTTATTATACTTGCCTCCCATGTCAGTTTGGAGCAGACATATCTCAATAGGCACACATGGCTAGTGGCTACCGGATTAGACATTACAGATATAGAGGGAAAAGAATAGTCATTGGAGGCTGGCAGATATGTGTTCAGATTTAGCATTGTTATTTACCTAGGTCCTCATCTGTAAAATGGCAACAATGATGTCAACCTTGCAAGATTTTATGAGAATTAGGAAGTATTGCATTTTAAAAAACTGGCCTAGTGCCTGTTATAAATAGATGTTCAATAAACGATAGCCATTATTATACTAATAGTAACATGGAAATTATTCTATGCCATTTATCGAAGTGAGTGCCATGTTAATATAATAAACACAGAAATCTAGGATATCTTAATATATGAGGTTATTTAACTTCAGTGGTGATAATCAGATTTCATTTTCTCACTGAGGAGCTTTAGAGCATTTAAGCAGAAATTAAAAGAGACAGATGGCTCTACTGGTCTAATATGTCATTAATATTTTAAACGTAGGGATAAAACAGAAGAATTAATGGAGTTGACAGAGGAGCAAAGAAATGAACTGATGAAAAAAGAAAGCAGTCGACTCCAGAAGACGGGACATCGTGTAACGTACTCACCCCGGAAAGAAAAAGCACTAAAAATATATCTGGATGGAGCACCAAATAAAGATCTGACTCAAGACTGACTCTGCTAGCGTAGCATTTTCCCTGGGGGATTTTGGTTTTAATTAGACGGTTCACTGCTACTGTGTAGTGTGCCATTATAGCCGGACGTGGTTAGGGGTAACCCAGTGATACCAGCACTGATTGGACTGCCCTTCACCAATCAGAAGCTCAGTGCCCAATGGGCCACTGTTTTGACTTGGAATCATGTTGTGCACTATAGTCAAATGTACTGTAAAGTGAAAAGGGATGTGCAAAAAAATAAAAACAAAAAGCAAAACCTGCTACTAGAAAAGGGGAAAGGGGAATGAGTAAACTTCTTTTCTTGTGGACAGATGTGCACATAGCCGCTAGTCCAACCAGCCTCAAACAGGATGCTCATAGCTTAATAATAAAAGCTGTGCAAAGGCCATGAATGAATGAATTTCTGTTTATTTCACTGATACACACATTACCTCATTGACAATTCGGAAGTAAATGCAACGTGTGTTGACTCTTGGAAAACAGCAAAATTAGGAGCAGAAGAAAGAAATGCTTAGAACCAGCCGTAACCCAGTAAAGAAAGAATCATGAAGTTGTGTTTTTACTTTGTTTCCTTTTTTTCGAAGTATTAAGAACATTATTCTAGATCATCAAAACGTTTCCTTAGACCACTCCCAGCAGGTGGCAGCTCAAAATTGCTGCAATACTGTAATTATAACTGATTGTACGTAAGTTATGGATGTAGAGAATTCATTTCACTCGTTCATTCAGCATGTAAATAAAATTGATCCTATTGAGTTATCATAATTGCAGTTCAGCTATTTCCCATGGTTATTCCTTTCACATGTCATTCATGATGTACATTTGTGTACATTGAGAAGTATAGCAGTTTATGTAAATGTAACCCTCAGTGGGGTTCCTCAGTGCTGGGTCCCATACGATTGTATTTGCCCTTGTTAATGAGGTTTTTCTGTTCAGCGGCTTTGATTTTTTTCCTTTTTTACATTTATTTTTGAAGATTTACTCCAGGTTTGAATCTTCTAAAACCCTTTTAAGTCCCACTTTAATTTTTGGAGTTGATACATAGTTACATGTAGTTTAACTTTGGGGAAACATCTTAACATCGTTTTGAATAAACTTGCTAGTAAGTCAGGTCATGACACAGGCTAATGCAGTCAACATGATTTCATTGCAAAGTCTATTAGAATTGGCAAGTTTTTGCTATGCTAAATACAACTATTCAATGAACACAATTCTACGTAAATTTTGAAAATGCCATCTAATTTATAAAAAAAATCAATTAAAAGGTTTTGGTAAAATTTTTCATGCCAGATGCTGTTTACAACAATGAACATGCCAATAAAACATTTGTTCATTCTGTGGTGTTATTTTGGTCATTAAACTTTTGTGGATGAAGAATCCGGGTTCAGAAGAGATTTGTTTTCTTTAAATACTACATTTTGTAACGTATATTGAATAATTATCTCATTTCTGTGGTAATGTATGTTTACAGTAAAGTTCTCATAAGAGAGATGAAAAGATGTTAATATTTAACTTTGGAGGATCCTGTCGATATTTCAAAGTCAAAATTTTACCCTTTTTTTCCTTTTAAGAAAGAATTAGAAAATAGTGTTAGCAAATGTTGGTTGCAGTTTGAATATAATGATTGCGAGTTCCATAATATCTTAAAAGTCCCCACGAGGGGAAAAAAAATCTTTTCTAAGACATTTTTCTGACTCATTTTTATTCCATATAAACTCTGTAGCATTCTGCTAAATTTGATGGTGGTACTGTTCTGGGTTTGCATTAGTGGAATTGGTGGTGTTCTCAGAGGAAAACTTGAAGCATTTGTGATGAGTTGTTTTTTCAGATCATTTAGATTTTCTGATGTAACATGACAGCTCTTTGGTTCTGATGCAGGCCAGCTTCCTTGGGATATAGGGGTCAGTAAATGTGCTTTCTGCTTTCAAGGACTGACTGTGGAGCAGAGGAGGCAGATTTGTAAGTAAAATGGGTTTGGGGCCTTGTTTGATTTGGTTTAGTGTCCCTGTAAGAGGAAATGGTAGAATCTTCATACCTGCTCCTCATTCTGTGCCTTCTTCCCTTTTTATTGTTTGTTTCATGTTTGCTGTTTCTAATTGAAGGCGTATTACAAATACCAAGGGTAAAGAAAATATATATTTCATTATGGAAAAAAAAAGTTAAAGCTTCTTGCTCTTCAGTGCCTGATAGAAAACACAGTGTTGCACTTGAATAATGTCAGTAAAGGGGGTGATGATTTCAAAGTGGATTTGTGACAGTGGGAACAGTAATTTGCGGGAAACAGATTAATGTGTCAACCTCCCCCAGACTCAGAGAATCAAGTGAGCATCTGTAAGCCAAGGGGCACATTAACTGTGTGTGCCCAGGCCTGGGGCCCTGGAACCTGGTGATCACTCATCTGCTCAATCTTCTGAGGCTGAGGCAGGCCACATGCAATAAAGAGTGACCCTGCTCCCCATGGGTCATGCCAAGGTTTTGAAGAGTTTCTACTGTGGGGCAGATGAGTTTGTGTCAGCCAGGGACACCCTGTGAGAACCAAGTACCTACATGTCTAAGGCAGGTGCTAAGGTCAGGGGTCCATTCTGGCCGAAGAAGCCAGAGCTATGGTTTCAGGACTCTGCCTTGTTTATTTAGCTGGTCTGTACAGTGTTTATTTAGCTGGTCAGTACAGAGGTTTGCTAGATGAACATCTGCTTCTCAAACGAAGTGTAAGTAAGTGATAGTAGTCATGACAAGATAAAAAGAGTGAGGGAAGGAGCCCTATACTACACAGTGTTTGGTAATCTCATTCGTAATGGAATGGAAAGTACTTTAAAACTCTTGAGAAAACGGAAAGTACTTTAAAATTCTGAGGAAACGGGGGTGAACTATGCTACAGCTAGAAAACAATCAAGTAGGCAGGCTACACTGTTAGGAATGGTATCTAGGTGGAGAGAGGAGACAGCTATAAGCTTCCAACATGGTCTGAGCTAGAGTGCACAGCATCAGAGCACTGCAGTGTTATTACTAAATCTGGAAGTGACCTGTGAATGTATGGAATACAATAAAATCTTTTATTCTGATTCATTCGCTAGTATTTCCTTTTCAATTGGCTGTTTTCCTTCTGAATTTTGTCCCTTTGTTCAGCATTAAGACTCTAACCAGCTCTTGCACTTGTGACTTGCAAATTGTAGTCTAGAGTACATGGAATAGAAGATAATCTGAATTAGCAAGTTTTTTGTTTGCTAAATAAAAGTATTCCATCTAAACAATTCTGTGTAATTTTTGCAAAACGAATCAATATTTTGGTCACTAGCAGTCAAAAGCCTTCTAGGGCCACAAATCCTTAAATCCAATGCAAAATTGTGTGTATGTGTAGTTTTCTAGGGGTCTAGTAAATGCTTTTTTAATCAGGTTTGCAAAGGAATTCATGGTCCAAATAAAGCTTGTAGCCACGTAGGCTTGGTGTACATGAAGCTGGTGTACAGAAGATGCTCCTTCAATGTCGTTCGTATGGGGAAAGGGGTACTACGATCATTTGGTTAGATAGTGTTAATTTTCAAAACGTGGCTTTCAGAAACAATGCTTGACAAAATCAAGAGTGCGTTAAATTATGTGTGACTGTTTAGAAAAGAATGTGATGATCACTAGGGGCCAAGCTAGGAGGGCAAAAAAGTGTTAGGGAGGGATGTGCTCCCCCTTCCCCGTCATAGCACCACCACCTACCTCCCCCTCACCTGTTTACCTGCACAGGAGAAGCTGGTCTTTTGACTGGTCAGAGCCTGAGAATTTACCAGGCCAGGGGATTATTTGTGGACCCGAGAGCCCTGCCTTAAAGGTGAGTACCGTGCTCCCCCTCTGCTTCCTTTGCTCCCAACCTGCCCCTTCCCCCAGTATAGAGGGCACACTTCATGTTCAGCCTTATAATGCTTAAGCAACCCACTGAATTAGAAGGTATCTTGTTGAGATACAAATAATGCAGTGGTTCTGTTTTTCCAGTAACTGTGCCAACTGTTTTGTAGAATGCAGTTTTGCACTGGAAGCAGACTTTTGGGGCAACCCTATAACTTTTAAGTCACTTTGCATTATTCAAACAATCTGACCTTGTTGAAGTTTTTTAGTCATTTGATTTAAAGCGCCTCCCCCCACCACACGCACAGTGGCTGTTGGATGTGCCACTCTCTGCTTGGAGAGGGAAGGAGGCTATGGTCAGAGCCCTCACCCCCCACTGGCTCTTTTCTGCACCAGCTCTATGGGTGGTGGAAGAGGGAAAAGAGCAGCCTCCTGGTGGTGGTGGTGAGATTACTGTCCCCTTTTACCTGGTCACCATGAACTCTTGTAGAAGGTGGACACCCTATGGGTCCTGCCAGCCAAGGATTCAACTCCAAACAACAGTGGTGGTTCCTTATGAAACTTGACTATCTTTTGCCGACTTCGTGCTGGCAAGGGACATTCCTCTGAAATGCGTACCACATTATCCCATGATGCCCTGGGGCTGTGGATGCAGTAGGAATCTATTTTCTTTGCATCTTCCCTCCTCCGCATCACTGCTCCATCCAGTCATCTCTCCCTGATGCTCCTCCTTCCATGGTATTAGTGGCAAGTCAATGTGTCCACCTTCTATACAACCATCCCCCTTTGAGGTGTCAATCACTCCCATACAAATTTTATTTTTTGTTGAAGTATAGTTGATTTATATTGTGTTAATTACTGCTGTACAGCAAAGTGACTCAGTTATACAAATATATATGCATTCTTTTTCGTATTCTTTTCCATTATGGTTTATCACAGGATATTAAATTTAGTTCCCTGTGCTATACAGTAGGACTTTTGTTGTTTATCCATTCTATATGTGCAGTTTACATCTGCTAACCCCAAACTCCCAATCCATCCTTCCCCACCTCCCTCCCCCTTGGTAACCACGAGTCTATTCTCTATGTCTGTGATTCTGTTTCTGTTTCATAGATAGGTTCATTTGTGTCATATTTTAGATTCCACATATAAGTGATATGGTATTTGTCTTTCTCTTTCTGACTTACTTAGTATGATCTCTAGTTGCATCCATGTTGCTGCAAATGGCATTATTTTTTATGGCTGAGTAGTATTCCATATGTACCACATCTTTATCCATTCATCTGTCAGTGGACATTTAGGTTGCTTCCATGTCTTGGCTATTGTAAATAGTGCTGCTATAAACATAGGGGTGCATGTATCTTTTTGAATTATAGTTTTGTCTGCATATATGCCCAGGAGTGGGATTGCTGGATCATACGGTAATTCTATTTTTAGTTTTCTGAGGAAACTTCATACTGTTTTCCACAGTGGCTGCACCAACCTACATTCCCACCAACAGTGTAGAAGGGTTCCCTTTTTTCCACACCCTCTCCAGCATTTGTTATTTGTAAACTTTTTAATGATAGCCATTCTGACCGGTGGTACCTCACTGTAGTTTTGACTTGCATTTCTCTAATAATTAGCAATGTTGAGCATCTTTTCATGTGCCTATTGGCCACCTGTATGTCTTCTTTGGAGAACTGTCTCTTCAGGTCTTCTGCCCATTTTTTGATTGGGTTGTTTGTTTTTTGTTGTTGAGTTGTCCCATCCAAATTTTATGAGTGTTTCTCTGAAAGTTCCTCCCATAGGTTTTAGCCAAAGGAATAAGTCTAATTTCCCCTGCCTCATAGGAGATCAGACAGGGAAATAACCTGTTTTCCAAACACTGCCAGCTCCCAAAAGGGGGTTTCTTACCACCTCCCTTGTCGTCTTTATATAGGGCAATTGAGTTGCTGCTGCTGCAGTGGCACCTCTCAGCAGCCCCTGTTATGAGGTGCCTGGCTCCACAGCTGTCAGTCCTCTGACTTTGGAAACCCAATCTGGCTATCAAAACATAATCTCTAATCTAGTTGCATTTCTTGACTCTGGAGGGGATGCACAGACTACAGGAATACTTAACTGCCCTTTATCCCACGCTTCCCTCCCACCACAGCAGGCCCCTGGCCTCTCTCTTCAGCTCTCATCCTTCTGCCCTGCACCCCTTTCTCCTGATTGTGTCAAAAGCGCAAAGAACCAGGCTAGGGAGGCTAGAAAAGCCAGGCACTGGGAGGAGTAAAGGGAGGGAGCAGAAACAGAACATGAAGAGGGGAAGCTGGGAAGAGGCAGCAGCAATCCTCTTTGTTCCATCACAGTCGTCTTCCAGTTTAGTCGAAGGCCACGTGGGTGGACAAGCCAGCCACGCATCTGGGCGGAAGGTGGAGCTCAGACTTGGAGCCTGCACCACACACCCAAACACTTCATTTTCTAATCTTGCTTTTTCCCATTGAGGGTGGGAAAGCGGGTGAGTTGGGATTCATAAAGCTGCACGTTGTTCCCCTTTTAGTTGTTTCTGGTTTCAAACAACAAAGACTAACAGCAACTTTATCTGTCATATTGCTGGTTTACTTTAGAAGGAGTCCAGAAATAGTTGACAGAAGGGCTGCTTTCCTCCTCAACGTCATCGAGGACTCAGACGTTTATCCTTCTGAGGTACGTAGAATAACGGCCCACAAAAGATGTCCATATCCCAAACCCCAGACCCTCTGAATATTTACCTTACATGGCAAAAGGGACAGCAGATACGATAAAGATTAAGAACTTTGCCATGGGAAGATTATTCTGGATTCTATATAAGTCACTGGAAGTGAAAAACCTTTCGCAGCTGCAGAGATGGCACCAAAAGACCCAACCTGTTACTGCTGGCTTTGAAGATGAAGGGGGCCATGAGCCACAGAAAGAGAGCAACCTGTAGAGGCTAAAAAGGGCAAGGACGTGGTTTCTTCCCCAGAGCCTCCAAGAAGGCAGCCCTGCTGATGGCCTTGATCTTGATCACATGATCCCAAGATGGCTGCTGCAGCTCCAAATGTCACATCCTAAACACCTGTGCTCAAAGGCAGGCAACCAGGGAAGGGGGTGGAAGGCAGGGACATACTTCCTGTAGGCCTCTTTCCTTTTGTCACTCAGGTTAAAAAAAACCCTTCCCAGAAACTCTTTGGCAGCCTTCCCCTTACATTTCCAGGGCCAGAACTTGGTCATGTGGCCATCTCTAGCTGCAAGGGGGCGCTGGGAAAGGAAGTGTCCAGCTTTTCCAGCCTCTGTGATGGTGGGAGAAGCGCAAGGAAAGAGGGCTGGGATTAGCTGTCAGGTAATGGAAATGACAGCATCTACCGTGGCTTCCTTGGCAGGAACTCCGGATCTCGGGAAGGGCAGGCAGGAAGATGCAAGTACCAAGGTCCACCTAACCTTTACCACATTCCACTTAGAATCGTGAGTAGAGGAGATACACCAGCGTCTCTATATGTGAATTTCAGCCAAGAATTTTGCCAAGCCCCTCATGTTCTTGATTTTTGTGGCTATGATGACAAAGTGGAACAGGATAATATACCTGCATATAAGCTCCATGAGAAAGTGACCTAGTTTTTATCTCATGTACCACTGTCTCCCTGGCACCTAACGTAGGGCCTGACATTTAGTAGGTGCTCAATAAATTTTTGGATGAAATTTCAGCCTCTTCTCCAAACGCTCAAATTTACCTTGCCTTCCAGCCACTGTGAATTACTTGCAGTTCCCCCTATATACCATCCCTCCTCCTTGCCTCCCTCCCTGTGCCTATAGCCCAGAATGCCCTTTTCTATTCCTTCTGTCCTCCTGATATACTATCATCTTTGAAAGCCAGTTCCCATGCTAGCTCTCCCAAGCCACGTGCTCCTTTGAGGATCCCATAACGCTCTGTTCAGATATCGGGTTGACTGCTTTCATTTTGTCAGTGCTGCGTTTAGTGTAGCTCCCTCATTAGGCTGTGATGCCTTCAGGGTAGGACCCTATCTGGATCAACTTGGTACCCCTAGTGCATATCACAGCACCTGGTTCTGAGTAAATATCTGTTGAGTAATAAAGATGTAGAGAGGTCCTGATGATTCTGGACATTGAAAACAGCTAATTTTAAGAGATAAACTTATCAGTATATCCTGGGCATACTGTACTAGATATTGTTTTGACTTTAGCTCTATCACTTAATCTTTTTGAGTCTCCATTTCTTCATCTGTTAAATGAAGAAAATACTCATGGGTTCAATGAAGATTGAATTAATATGGGTAGACTGTCTAATCTGGTGTCTTATCAATCACCCAGCTGACCTTAATATATAGTAGTTTATTATTATGGATTATCATGGTCACTGAAGATCTTACTGTGTTTGGCCCAGAACTGCATTTGATTAAAGAAGCCTCCCCAGAAAAGAGGCATACACATTCCATTTACTCCTTCAGAGACAATGAAGCACTGACACTCTTAAGGACTAATTCCCATCCCCAAATGGTTAACATTTCTAAAATATCTTGTGCTTCCATTGTCTGGAAAATTTGCTTTATGGAAGAACTTTTTTTTTCTTTTTGGACAATGCAGGTCATTTCTGTGTTATTTTTTCTGGCTGAAAGGGCTTTATATTTATTCAAAGAAGTCAAAAGGAAAAAGAAGTCCAAGAGCTACAAAAGAGTAGTTTAAGTGATTTATGCTTGATTTCTAAATGCAACATGTGTTTATACATAATTTAAAACTTGAAGAAAGCATGCTTATACAATTGTGTGACTTTAACATTTAATAACTCTGAATACATGATGGAAACAGTCCATGACACTTGAAAATATCATTTACGGAACAGCATACAATTCAGTGCTCTTAGCTTGGATATTACAACCATATTTCACAAAGTCTTGCTTGGCTCGATTTTCTCCATGCAGTCAATATGGTCTTCCGTTGCTGGTAAGTGATTTTGCAAATTTCATTTATAATCCCGGCCCTAAGATTACCTAAGTACTGTTTCTGGCACGTCAACTTACATATTATGCTCCGGTCATGTGTACCTTCAAAGTTACTGATATAACTGACTGCCACAGGGGACAGTGTCAATACCTCTGTCTCCACTGGAGTGATGATGGCCACCCACACTGAGGAGAACACTGGGGAGAACGCTGTTTTTCTAACAAACAGCAGAACTTTAATCTTACAGGGATGTGTGAACTAGTTTGACCTTAGTTCCAGATGTGCCTCAAAAAAAGGAAAGAAAAATCTCATTCTTCATCCTCGTAGCGGGTACTTTTGGTGGCACCGAGGCGGGTGGGGGGAGCACCAGGCTTGGGATCACACCTGGGCGACATCCTGCTCTGGTCTTCACTAGCTGTGTGACTTGGCAAGCCACTTGACATCTCTGGGCCTCCGAGATCCTGACAGACGGGGAGACCCACGCCCTCTTCGGCAGGCTGTGGTGGGAGGACATGACCCTGCTGCCCTGGCACAGGGGTAGGAGCTGAGTACCAGTGCTGAGAGGAGGGGTGCAGGCAACGCGGAGTGAGAGCGTTTCCTGCGGCAGCTGAGGGCAGCGCTTGCCTGTGCCCAAGGTGAGAACGGCATGAAAGATGCGCTTGTTGCATTTTCGCAGGTTTACGTTTGCAAAGCAGGGCATTCTCCTCCACATGTTTGAGAGTCAACATTTCCCCAAAACCCATCGTGGGGAAATTCTGCGTTCTTTTCCACCCCCTCCCCTCCAACTATTCTCGAGGCAACGTCATACAAAACGAAACGAGCCGTCTGCCAACCAGCAGAGGCGAAGCAGCCGATACTTTGGACCAGTTGAGCAGCCCTATTCTACCTTCAGCCTCCCACACCCTGGTCTTCCCCGACACCAGAATTGTGATGCATGGGGGAGGGGGTGGGTGCTGGGCAAGGGTGCAGCCCCTGATTTGTTTTAAGCCAGAGGGGAAAATGTACTGGGAAGAGGCCACGGAAAAAAAGCCTGGTGAGCCCACACCTAGGGACATAGCTGGGGAAATAAATTAACTACTTCTGTTGCATGTCTACCCACAGAACAGGCCTGGGTCTAAATCTCCTCTCCCTCCAGCAGCTCCGAGGCGGCCCCGAGCTCCCTGAGAGCCATTTCCACCGACAGGCTCCTCTCCAGGTTCTCCAGCTCCCGGCGCACCTCCTCGATGAAGCCGCCGTCTTCATACTCATTGGGGACGTCTCTGGGCACCAGGTTCGCTCCGTCCTCATCGCGGCCCCCGACGAAGGTGGGCTTGCACACGTACACCAGGCTGTGGCTGTGGAGGGAGGGGCGGGGGCGGGGCCCAGGCCCCCAAACTGAGGCCCCGCCCTCTGCACAAGCCCAGCTCACTTTCACGGCACCTCCTCTAACATCCTGCCTTAAAGCAGATGCTGAGGGAGGGTCACCTTTGGAGAATGTGCTCCAAGGTGAGCTCCCCCTCGTCGAGCCACAGGTCTGTCCTCCTGTCACGGACCCTCTCTGGCAGCCCTGAGGACTCGGGGGTCTGAGAGTTTACAGCCCCCTGCCCACCCGGGCCCCCAGGCAGCAGCAGCCCCTGCTGCACCTGCAGGGAGCCCTGGGCCTTGTGGGCCGGGGCCAGGGTTCTGTCACCCCAGCCACCCTGGATCCTGCTGGGAGAGAAGGCGGAGCAGCGGCTGCTAAGTGAGATGCACACGGAGAACTTAGCCTCTGAGCAGGCCTGGTGCTTCACGTCTCTCCACGGCCTCTACTCTGCTGGCCACTCTCCTGGCTGCCCTCCTACCTCTCTGACTGCACCTTCTCAGTCTCCTCTGCTCTTTCATTGTGATGGGCCTGGGCTCCCTCCACACGCAATCTTTTTTAAGGTCATCTACTGAGGAGGCTTCAACCCTCACACAGATGAGCCCAAATCTGTACCCCTGGCCACACCTCCTGAGCCCTAGTCCTATAGATCCGCTATTGGACCCTCCATCTGGAAGACCCAAGGACACCTCCAACTAAACCTACCTTAAATTAAATCCACATCTTCCCCCGACCCTGCTCCTGCTCCTGGGTCCCCACTGGGTGGCAGCTCATTTGCTCTCAGCCCCCGACAGAAAGGGCAAGTGAGACCTCACCTATGAGGCTGGCAGAGGAGGCCACTGGCACATGGGCATCGGTCCAAAGCTCCATCAGGCTCCAGCTCCCAGGTGATGAGATCCAAAAGCCGGCTGGCAGGGTCATGGCAGAGCTCACCCTCCACGGGCAGGGGTGTGCACACAGGAAACAACAGACCTGGAACCAGCTGAGGGTTACCCCTGTACCAGGCAGGCAGGCACCAAAGGAAGGAGCAGAGAAATGGGGTGCAGCCCCCCAGCTTCCACCCTGAACCCCAAAGTGGAGGTTAGGATTGAAGAGGTGGAATGGTAGGAAACCAGAATGATGGCATGGGCTCAGGAGGGAACAAGCTGGGAGGGCCGGAGCAGTTAGGGAGGACTGCCTGGAAGGGGTGGTCTTGTGCTGGGTTTTGAGGCCAGAGGTATGGAGAAATTAAGAGTGGAAGAAGGCACTGAAGTTTTTTTGGAGGGGCAGGAATTATTATTACAAAATATGTGTTCAAAGAAAAAAAAATCTGGAAGGATATAAGACCTTTGCTTATCTGTATCTTCCAGTTTTCCTACATTGAAAATGTATTATTTATATAATTAAAAAATGAAAGTAACTATGTTATATATATATATATATATATATATATATATATATATATATATATATATATATATATATATAAATAGAAAAAAAAAGGCTGGAGCACAGAAACAACAAAGGCCTGGGGTTGGGCTGGTGAGAAAGGTTGGGACAGCGAGATTCCCAGATGGGCCAAGGAGTAGAGAGAAAAGGAGGACAGGCAAGCTGGACCCGGCCGAGGTCTTGGAAGGCCAACTGAGGAGTGGAATTGAAGTGACAGGACAGGAGCAACCGCAGCTCCCAGAGGAATGATACCCAGGGAGCCATGTCCTTGAGGAAAATTGCTGGGGCAGCAGGTACCAGGTGGACTAGGGCTTGAGGGAGGGGTTAAGGGACGGTTTCAGAAACACCCGTGGATGGGGAGAGCACCTGAGCAGACCTCACCTGGGAGGGGCAGTGAGAATGGGAGACAGGAGAAGAAGGGGCCACTCGCAGGAAAGCAGACCACGGCCAGGTGCCACCCTGAGGCCTGGGGAATGGGTGGAGTGGGATGGGGAGGGGGTGCCCTCATCCCACCCATCTGGGGGTATTCCTCCCTCCTTGGGCTCATGCATCCTGAAGGAATTTAATTTCTAGGCATCACAGAGGGAAAAAGAAAAAGAGTGAGACAGAGATCTGGTCTTCAGCCCCGGGCAGAAGTTGTGGTGCTGGGACATACCAATGAGCATCGGGGACCCTGCCTAGGAGGAGGTCCCTGAAAAGGTGTGGTTGGCATGGACGGGGCCCCAGGAGGCCCAGTGTGCTGGAGCTTGGGACAGGGCTTGTCCTGCCCCCAGAGGGGAGCCCACCCACCTCTCTGGAAGGCACAGCACAGCCCCGGCTGGCAGTCCCTCTGGTTGTCACAGATGGTCCCGTTGCCGCCTTTGGTGGCCATTTTGGTGCAGTGACCCCAGACGCACAGCTGGTCTCCACAACACTCGCTGTCTCGGGTGCAGAGCTGCAGTAGGGAGGGAAAACACAGGCGGCTCACGGACCTGAGGGAGCCCAGCCTGTCCCTGCCCCCAATCCAGAAGCCTGGAGACAGTGCAGGTTGGCTAACCCACATCCTCCTACTATAGACAGGAGGAAACCGAGCTCCTTGGTCTGGGGGTGTCTTAGGGAAGTCAAGGGGGTGGAGATGGGAGCTGGGCAGGAAACATGACACCTGGGGGAGTCCTACGCAGCTTGAGATTTTATAAAGGATGGTTGCATCTTTTCGGTTCCCCCCAGACTTGGCCTTGCCTCCTTTTCATTAGGTCCCTAATTAACGGTCAGGAAGGAAGATGGCTTATGGCCCACAGACGCAGGCAGCAGCGTGAATCTGATCAGCTGATTAAATTAAGGCCCAAGCCTGGGCAACCACATGGACGGGAGGGCACTGGGTGCCTTGGACCTGGGGTCTCACATGTGGAGTGGTGGTACCGAGCAGGCCAGGAGCTGCCTAACCACAGGTGGGGCCAGGCGGGGCAGCAAGAAGCCCTCTATTTTCCAAATTTGTTATCGTGCTGTGTTATTGCCTTAATAACGAAAAGGACCAGAAAAGCCCATATATGGCTTTGTCCAAAACGTCTGTTGGGCAGAGGGAGTGTCACTCTTCCCCGGCTTCCCGCTTCTCTGTGGAACCTCCATCTGGAACATGCTCTGGCTTCTTCCTGGGCCTCCTCCTGCCCTCTCTGAGCAGACTGGGAGAAAGATCTGGGGGGTGGGTTGCCCCTTCCCTGCCCAAGGGCTGCCGTGGTGTTGCCGGCTGCGTGTACTGGGATGGCCTTCCCCAGGGAAGGGGCAGGGTGGGGCCTCTTCTGTCCTCCCTCCCCATCTCTCGTATCTGTGAGGCAGGCACTGGGGCCAGGAGTCAGCCCCACTGGGCACTATGGACTGGCTGTGCCAAGTGTGGACACGGTGGGGCCCCATAGAAGGCTTCCAGGAAGCCCAGCTGAGAACCGAGGGCCACTGGCCTTCTCCCCCGGGTCCCCTTTTCTGGGCCCCCATGGCCCTGGCGCTGCAGCTCTGGGGGCCTCTGGGCACACTCACTGTCTGCTGGTCCCGGCACGGCTGGCAGGAGTACTCGAAGCTGGAAAACTGGCAGTACCTGCCAGGCCCACAGTCCTCATCAATGATGCACTCCTGAGAGGGAGGGGAGGGGAGGGGAGGGGAAGAGAGGGGAGGAGGGAGCAGCTTCATCAGTGAAAGGCAGATCAGCTGACCCGCGGTGCCCTGGAAGGGCCAAGCCCTACTTTATCCCACAGTCTTAGCCCACAGGAATGGCCTCCAGACTCCTCTTACACCCCGGTGGCCCGCCTGGCTCTCTCACCTCAGCATCCACTCCCTCCAGGCTAGCGGGGCCCTCACCCACCCCCCATGCCCAGGCTTCTGCCCTGCAGGACGCCACACCCAGTGCACACAATCGAGTCTGCGTGCAGCCCTCCCCCTCACACACCCGGGATGGGAGCAAAGAGACTCAGAGCTATTCTTCAACGAGGAGCAGATGGATTTAATAAGAAGAGCTAATGAGTTCCAGGCCCAGGTGGCTGCACAGGAAGGGCTGGGGTCCAGGCCCAGCAGGGCCCTGCTAACAGTGAAGGAAAAGTGCTGCAGAGGCTGTGCAGCTGAGGGGCTGTCGGGGGGCCTCCTGGGGGTCCTGGTCTGGGGTCCAGAGCTGCCTGGCAAAGGCAGCTGCCAGCTTTGAAACCCAAGGAGGGTGCAGCTGACACTCAGCCCTCCAGCCCAGGTGCCTTCTCATGGCTGCCAGCCCTGCTCAGCTGGACAAATGGAGGAGAAAGGGAGAGAAGGGATCTGTCCACCCCAAGGCCCGAGGCCCAGAAGAGGGAGGCCACCAGAGAGGCCACTGCGGCCCGGCCATGGTCACCCATCACTGGCAGGAGCAGGGCTGCTTTAGCTCCGGGCCTGCTGTCAGGCTCAGGCCTGGGAACGGGCAGCTTCAGAGCGAGAGGAGGGCAGCAGAGGCGAGAGGCATAAGATCCACCACTGACAACCCGTCATGGCGCCAGCCCCGGCGGGCTCAGTGTCCCCGGTCTACCTTGTGGCTTCCCCAGCAAGCAGCAGGATTACTTTCCCCATGCTATCAACCTGGAAACTGAGGCTCAGAGAGGCCAAGGGGGGCCCCCCAAGATAGAACAGCTATTCAGGGTAGGGGGACCCTCTCCACAACCAGCCCTTGGCTGAGGGGGCCTAGAGCTCCAGATGCAGCCGTCAGGGACCCACGGATGAGAAACTCTCCTGAGGCAGGTGTTCTGGGGCCCCAGCAAACCTTATGAAAGGGCCTGGGGGAGGGAGGGACCTGCCTCCCCGCTCTGACCTGGGCATGCTCCATGCTGAAAGCAAGTGTGGAGCCGGACCCAGAAAGGCCTGGATGGGCAAGCCCTGGCCTAAGTGGCCTGGGCTGGTCCCTACCTTTGCTCTGTGAGCTGAGGCACCAGTGCTAATGAGTATGGACAGGAGACTGTGAACGGGGCCTTCTAGGGACCCCCAGGGCCAGAGCATGTGTGTAGGCCTGGGGGTCAGCAGGGAGGCTCTGGCCAGGCAGCCTAGGGAATGAAGCTTTGTCCCTGGGAAGTGACAGGTGTCCCCAGGCCAACACTGCAGGCCTGAGAAGATGGGTATTTGGTTCAGGGCAGCTGCAGGCTTGGCCTCTGCATAGGACTGTTGCAACTCCTGCCTGGCACTGACCCCCAGCCTGGCATACCTCAGAGCGTGTGGTCATGCTCTGTTCACCGAGCAAGGCTCAGCCAGCCAGGAAGACAATCAGTCCCACTGGACACCATCTTCCCACAGCCCCTCTGAGGGATGACGGGGAAGAGGCCAACCTGGAGACGTGGTACAAGTCACCCCCATGTGCCAGGCTCTGTGCTCACCAGGGGCTCCAGAAGGGACCAGGGCTGACACCCAGAATAAGTGAAAAGTAATTTAAATTTCTACTGTAACTTCTCAAAAAGTGTCCAAGGGTAACCAAGCAGGACCCAATGGGGCCTTCCTGGGACAGACCCTCACCCCCACCCATGTCCTCTGCCTGCCTCTTGTTTGTAGAAAAACTTTAACCTCCTAGGCCTTCCCTGAGTTCTGAAGAAAAAATTTAATCAGAGAAGTGAGAAAATGCAGAACCAAAGGAAAACAGTCAAGCAAGACAAAACAGTGATAGTTTAGCCATTAAACATGTCCTTGAGCTGTTTTGCAGTTACTGAAACCCCCAGCAGGTGGAAGAAGTCAACTGTATGCTGATCACAAGCCCACAGACCCCAGGCAACTGGAACCAGAAGACTGATGATGCTGACTCCCAGTTACCTTCCCACCCATCAGAAGAATGTCCGCAAGCTCATCACGCACATGTGCAACTCTCTCCCTCAACCTGTCTTTAAAAACCCTTCCCTGAAAGCCATCGGGGAGTTGGGATCTTCTGAGCTTTACTCCTTGCTTGGCCTTGCAACAAACGCTGCACTTTCCTCACCACAACCCAGCATCAGTAGATTGGCTTTACTGTGTGCAGGCAAGTGGACCCAAGTTTGATTCAGTAACAAAAGGAGAGCACACTGCCCACCACCCTGCAAGATGACCTAAAATTGCTCTTCTCTGTGTCTCCCCAGCGTCCCACTCATCTCGGCCCACGAGCCCCCTCCCACGGCTCTGCCCGAAGTTTCCATCACCACGGCAGTGCAGCAGCTCAGCAAGTAGGGTCTGCCCTCCCAAAAGGAATCGATCTTGTCCCTGTTCCCAACCCAGCAACCCTAAAAGGTCAGCTGTTTATACTGGTGAGAAAACCGAGTCTCAGAGGGGCGGAAGGGCCGCCCAAATCAGGGGCTGAGCTGGGGGCAGGGCACTCAGTCTGTGTGACCCCAGAGTCCATAATAGCCTGAGAAGCCGACAGGTTTGTAAGTAAAGCACTCAGCCACCGCGCCTTCCTCGACACAGACTCGACTCAGCCAGTTAAGCCAGAAGCGTCCTGACATTTCTTCCAAAACAGAATAGCAAGAGCATGGGGTGGTGGGGGGAGGAGGGAGGGAGGGGTAGGGGGCCCACAGATGTCGAGGCCCTTCCCTGAACCCGGCCACATTGTGAAGCACTGGGATGCAAACGTGAATAGGAGCAGGCCTTTGCCCTCAAAGAATTTATCATTCAATTAAAAAAAAAAGGCAACCCAGCAGAAAAGAGAGAAGACAACTTACAGCCAGTGAAACTGCTGTGTCTCTTCACGCAGAAAAGATATTCGAGGGGCTTCCCTCGTGGCGCAGTGGTTGAGAGTCTGCCTGCCAATGCATGGGATACGGGTTCAAGCCTTGGTCTGGGAGGATCCCACGTGCTGCGGAGCAACTGGGCCCGTGAGCCACAACTACTGAGCCTGCGTGTCTAGAGCTTGTGCTCCGCAACAAGAGAGGCCGCGACGGTGAGAGGCCCGCGCACCACGATGAAGAGTGGCCTCCGCTCGCCGCAACTAGAGAAAGCCCACGCACAGAAACGAAGACCCAACACAACCATAAATAAATAAATAATAAAAAAGATGTTCGATTTCACCAATAATCAAGAAAATGCAACTTAAAAGAGCAGGATACCATGTTTTCACTTAGAACAGAAACAAGAAGTTTGATACTATCTACAGTAGGCAGAATACTGCCCCCCCACCCCAATGTCCACACCCTCATGGCTGGAAGCTGTGGACATGTCATGTTACATGGCAAGGGGACATTAAAGTCACAGGTGGAATTAAGGGTGTTAATCAGCTGACCTGACATAAGGAAAGAAGCCTGGATTATCCAGGTGCACCCAGTGTAATGGTAAGGGGCTTTGCACATGGCAAGGAGCAGCAGGGTCAGTGTCAGAGCAATGCCACATGCAAAGACCCTCATCCCCAGTTATCCAGACCTATCTGGCTTTGACTATGGAAGGGCCATGGGCCAAGGATCAGTATTTCTCCTAGACCCTCCAGAAGGAGCACAGCCCTGCCAATACTTTGATTTCAGGCCAGTGAGACTCCTGTTGGACTTCTGATTTATGGAACTGTAAGATAATAAATTCCTGTTTTTAAACCACTAAATATACGGTAAGCTGTTACAGCAGCAATAGGAAACTAATACATTGCATAATATCCCATGTTGGTAGGGATTTGAGAAACTGAGCATTGCCAGATGGCAATTTGGGGATCATTAAAATTGAAGTAGATTTTCTTTGCAGGCAATTCATTAGCATCTATCAAAAGTGTAAATGCATAGATCCTTTGACCCAGTAATTCCCCTTCCAGGTGGCTATCCTCAGAAACACTCATCCATATGTACAAATATCCAAGTGCAGGGATGTTTAAGGCTATACATCAGTATAATATTTGTAATCCAGAAATAATGGAAATGCCCAATAAGAGGGGACTGATTAAATTATTGTACAATCATTTCGTGGGAAAATGGCACCAGGCAGACATTAAAAAGAATGAGGTAGTTCTTTGCACTGCGATGTTTACAATCCATCAGTAAGTAAAACAAGCAAGTGAAAGAAGCATGTAATCTCACTCCTGTAGAGCAGAATAACAATACGTGTGACACGCACCTGGACCCGGCACAGCGCCTGGCATGCGGGGGCACCTGATGGATACTGCTGAGTGGATGAAACCACTTGTATGTTACTGGAGCAAACAGGCTAACAAAATGCTGACCGTTAGCATTGATCTGGAAACCAAAGCAAGAAAATATGCACATTCCATTAACTTGGCTTCTCATTCCCCAAGAATCCTGCACACTTGGAATTTTTACTACATACTTCCCCTTCCAGATCTTTAATTTAAAAGATATGAGCTGTGGGGGCAGGGGCGGACTTCCCTGGCGCTCCCAGTGCAGGGGGCCCAGGTTCGATCCCTGGTCAGGGAACTAGATCCCACACGCCACAGCTAAGAGTTCGCATGCCACAACTAAAGATCCCGCATGCCGCAACTAAAGATCCCAGATGCCGCAATGAAGATCCCAGATGCCGCAACTAAGACCCGGGGCAGCCAAATAAATTAAATTTAAAAAAAAAAAAAAGATATGAGCTAAGAGCCCCTGCTGTTCACAATTCGCCATCAAGCAAAGAACAGGTTCATCCTCAGGAATATCTTCCTTTCCTTAAACTGATTCCTACGCAGAACAAAGCATTCCCTACAAAGTCACAGTGAAGCAATTAATTTTTTTCTAGGTATGGAAAAATTTTGGGCATGGAACCTTGCCAAACACTTTTGAAAAATCCAGATACACTAAAGCAATGGTTTCCTTTGCAGACATGTTTCTGCTACCTGCCAGGGGCTCTGGCAGGTTAGTTCAGCATGACTGACCCCCAAGAAAGCCCAGTGCTTCTTTGTTAAGGGTCTGCCAGCTCGCTAATTGTGGATGTGCATTCCTAGCAGCTAGAAATGCTAGAGATGCTCCTTGAGAATTGTGATCATACTGGAAACCTTGGAACTTCAAAGTGTACAGAACCCCTAGAGGCCAAAAGAGCAGAAACTGAATTCTGGTTTTGCCACTTCATAGCTGTGACCTATCTCACCGGGCTGTGAGAATGCCAAAAAATGTTTTAAAAAGAAAGAAAGAAAAGAATAAAATGAAGGGGTCATGTGAGCACCGCGGAGCAGGTGGGATGAGGTGCTGGGGTGAGAGGACAAGCTGAGCCTACACCAGCTGCCCACGGTGTTCTGGCACCAGGCCCAGGCACGGCCGGGTCACTGCTGTCGCCACTCAGCACCAGTTCTCCTGAATCCCCCCAACGCGGGCCTTAGTACCCACACTTCCCAGATGTGGAAACTGAGATTTAAGGTGAAGGATCTGTCCAGAGTCACCCAGCCCAGATGTGGCGTTGCGAGTCCAAGCCAGTGGGTCTGACCCGAAAGACAGGATCCTTCCATCTCCCCTCCTGGGAGGATCACCTCTCTCCCTTCAGCGCCAACCAGTCTCCTATGCCTCAGTCCCAGCTTAGCAGAGCCCACCTGGGACAAGGCCCCAGGCCCCACACATCCCCGGAGACTCAGGGCCAAGGCCACGGCCCGTGGGCATCTGGGCCTCAAAGCTGGGTCACTTAGAACCAGCTTCTTCGGAGGCTCCCCTGGTCCTGGCCACTCGCTGTCTGTCCCGGCCCCTCCCTCCCATCCTGGTGGGGAAGGCTGACAAACAGCCTAGAGGCCTGCCGTCAGGGCCGAAGCCATTCAGAGGACGGGGGCTTTGTTGTTCTGAGGATGGAGCTATGTTTAGAAGGCGCTCGCACAGCACTCTGCTCAGAGGCCGGCGGGGAGGCGGGACCGGCAGAGAACACGCTGGAGATTTGGCAGGATGCTAGGCTGGGAAATGGCCCTGGCACTTCAACACTACAATGAAATACTGGAAAATGGCAAAGGAGCCATTCTGCGTCTTTGATTTTCCATTTCAGAGTTTATCAGGGGAGGCAAAGGAAGGGGGAGAAAACAGCACAGGAACCCCGCGAGGCTTTCCTCGGCTTCTGTGTGGCGAGCGGCGGGGGAGCTCAGCTCCTCTGTGGCCCTCCTGCTGCCACACTTTGCTTCTCACACTGGCCGGGACACGTTGTCCATGGTCCCCGGGAATCCAGACATTCTTATATCGAGAGGCCTAAAGGAGGAGGCCACCAGGGGGGGCCCTGCCAGGGCTGGGGCTTTCCACAGGCTCCTCTCAAGCCCATCTTCAGGGGAACCAGCCAAGGCACATGAAATGAAGGCCCAGGGGACCTCCACCAGCTGAAACTCGCTGGCCCTTGGAGCTACACCCCCTGCAGCAGGGAAGGTTCAGAGAGCACCTGCTGCGTGCCAGCACCTGCTTGGGCTTCCATGGCTCTCTCTATCCTCACAGCCCCGTAAGGTCACTTCACATCCCCCAGCATGTGCCTGGCGCAGAGTTGCCATTCAGTTAAAAATACATAGGTGAACCAAAGACCAATCTCCACTTTGCAGATAAGTAAACTGAGGCTCAGAGCCCAAGGTCTTTGATGGAGTTGGAAACACTAAGATGTAAACCCAAATCCATCAGACCCCCAAGCCGAGGCTCACTGACCTTCCACCACACCCTGTTGCCTCTGAATACCCAGGTACAGGTTGAATTATGCTCCCCCCAAATTCATATGTTGAAGCCCTAGTTCCTAGTACCTGTGAATGAAAAATGTTGCCTGCCATATCCGTAAACAAAGGATGTTGCAGCCACCAAGCCATCACATTACAGCTGCCCCGAACCATGAGCCCTGAGGGAACTCAGGATTGGAGACAAACCAAAGGGGCTTCCCACTGCCAAGCCATCAGCCATTGCAGTCACCCCCAACTGTGCACCCCTGGGGGGAATTCAGAATGGAGAAAAGCAGGGTACTGGCCCCAGACAGCTGAAGCACACATCAAAGGAATGATTTCAGTGAGCCCAGCCTCTTGCACCTTCCCATACATAGAAAAGTGCTAACTTCCTTAACTTGAGATATCTGGTTTTCTTTAATTAATAGTAATCTTTTGATGTCCTGACTACCTGGCCTTTGTTACAAAAACTCTTATATATCCTGGCTCCCCCCGCTTGCCTCTTCAGAACAGTCCCTCAGCGTGATCTGAGAGTCCTCTCTTCCGGGCCTGAAGTCCTCAGAATATCCACCGAATAAAACATAACTCTCAACTTGAAGGTTGTGCTTTTTTTTTTTTTTTTTTCAGTCGGCATACCTCAGAATGTGACCGTATTTAGAAATAGGGTCATTACAGATATAATTACTTAAGATGAGGTGATTAGGGTGGGCCCTAGACCGATACACCTGGTGTCTTTATGAAAAGGGGACATTTGGACACAGAGACAGACACTGCTGGAAGGAAGACGTTGTGAAGAACAGAGAGAAGATCTACAAGCTGTTCCCTCACAGCCCTCAGAGGACCCACCTCGGCCAAAAGCTCGACTTCAGACCTCCAGCCTCCAGAGCTGCGAGACAACACATTTCTGTTGGGTCACCTTGTCACCTAGCTTGCGGTGCTTTATCTTGGCAGCCCTAGGAATCTGACACCCGCCACTCCCAACAAGCCTGTGGCCAAATCTCCTCTGTTTCAGACCTTCCACACACATCCAGCCTCTGTTCCTGAGCTTCAAATCTCCCTCGGGGTGGGGGCCGGAGGTATGACAGAGGGGATGGGGTCGGTGGCGGTGGGGGTGGGGGGGACACGGCGCATTCTGAAGGATTTTTACCTCAGGGACCGGAACAAGGTTTCTGCACTGAGCCCAGAAACTTTCAACCAGCAAGTTTTGGGCCCCAGGCGCATGCTCTGGTTACAGAGTTTGGATGGATGGTCTTCTCCTGGCCAGGTGTGCAGTGGTGGAGCCGGGCCCTGAATGCTCCTGGGATGCGGGGATGGTACAGTCTGAGATAAACCAATGTCCCTCCCAGACGTGGGGCTGTTCTCTGAGCCCCGGCCCTCCTGAGCAGACTGTGGGCACCAACCGTCCTGATCTGCCCAGAACTGGGGGGCTTCCTGGGATGTGGGCCCTGCAGTGCCAACACTGGGGAAGTCCCGGGCACTCTGGGAGCACACGCCCTCAAACCGCCCTCTCCGGGCCCTGTCACTGCACTCAACGCACTCTGGTTACTCCATGTCCTCCAGCCCCTCAAGGCCACGTGGCACCAGTGTACCTGGGGTTGGCATGAGGGTGAGCTGCAAGATTTGGGGCCCAAGCCTGGAATTGAATACGGGTTCACTTACAAGCTGGGTGACCTTGGGCAAATTACTGAGCCTCTCTGTGCCTCGATTTGTCTGTAAAATGAGAAACCTCAAGAGGCTGTTGGACAGATGAAAAGAGATAAAATGTGCATGCTCTTGGGACAGTGCCGGGCCCCCAGGACTCAACCCCCAGGGCGCACCTCTGTCTGAGCTCTTAACTCACTGCAGGAGCTCAAAAGGTGACCGTGGGAAGCCTTGAGTAAGCTTCTGAGCTTAAGTTCAGGCCAGCAGATCTCATTCTAGAGTGAATTACCTATCCTACTGAAAAGACCCAGAATGTCAGGTGCAGCCAGGGCTCTCCATCCATCACCACAAGACAACCTCCTGCTTCACCCTGGAGCCCTCTGCTGTGGGGAGACAGGAGGGAGGAGGACAGGTGCACAGAAGTACAAGGGGAGCCCAGGGATGCCCAGTTACAAGAGGGCATGCAAGCGGCCAGGAGACACACGGTTCAATCACCCTGGGTGCTAGGCATTTGGCATCCCTCATCTCATCTCCTCTTCCAAAGTGAGCAAGAGAAGCCCAACTTTACAGACCAAGGCAGTGAGGTCACTTGCCAAGGTCACGGGTAAGAAGTGGTAAGGCAGGGCACTCAGCCCAAGAGTTCCATCGGACCTCGACCCAGTGCTCTAGGGAGAAAAGGGCAGACCCCAGGGAGCAGGCAGCCTGGGGGGCCCAGGCCAGGGGGCAGGAGGGAGAAGTGTGGGGCAGGAGGCCTCTGGGGGAGCCTGGGAGCTGCCAGCTCTGCCTGCAAGGCAGGGCAGGGTCTCCAAGGCTGGGCCCTGGTGCAGGCGCCCCGAGGGCTGGGAGCGGTGCTGGCTGCGAGCAGCGGCAGGCAGCCTCCCCTTCCTTCTACGGGATCTCCAGGTCAGCTTCCCCTGTTCCTCAGACTCCTTTTGTGACCTTAAGACCAGGCCAATCGCAGGAGCTGTGACACTCAGTGCACATTTGTCGCGAACACAGCAGGGTGCCCCCGGCCTCTCCTAGACGCTGCCCTGGAAACTCTCAGCCTGAGCTCAAACCTCACCCAGGGTTATGGCCTGACCCACGCTGCAGGGATCGCCCGATGGAAAAACCCAGGCCAGAGCCAGGAGCTGACGCCAGCTATCGTTATCCTGAAGTCCCAACATCCGCAAAGGCCTGGGGCTCCGGGGCTGCTCCCACCAATATCCCTTCCCCAGTCACACAGCCCGTGAAAGAGGAAAATGTGGCCCCAGCTGGGCTCAGCACACAAAGCGTGGAGAACCATACCCCCGAGCCTTCGGGGCCCACGTCACTCAGGACACGGGCCTGGAGTTCTCCTCTCTTCCTGGCCCCCAGCCCAGACCTCGGGCCCTCTGAGGAGGCCGTCACACCCACAGGTCCTCAAGGATGGAGAGGGGTGTTCCAGACTACAGCCTGCCCCACAGACAGGCCACAGAGACAGCCAGCCCCACACTCACAGAACTTCCCAGCACATTCTTTTAGCCTGAGCCATGTTGCCTCTGGGGAATTTATACCCATATTTAATTCCAAAAAAAGTTTATTCACGTGTCCAATCTGTGTCTAACCAATTGAGTGTTGTCACCGCCTGGGTTAGAAGCAGTGGAGTGAGCCCTCCACCCTCTCCCCATCCACGTTTCTGAGGCTCTGAGTCTGCACGGCCCCTACCTCCCATTCCAAAGGCAGACTTTGAAGGTCTGACCTTCACCAAATACACACGGGCCACGGTTGGTGCAGAAGATGCCTGCTGCCCAAGTCATCAGAAGCCTAACCATAATTGTTCTGAAAACTGCTCCAGCAGAGGGGCCCTGGAGGAAGCTGAGGTTGGACTAATTCAATCATTGCCAAATTGGAGGAGACAGGCGGCCCTCCAGGCCCAGGGAACATCCAGACTGCATCTGTGATGGTGGCATAATAACAAAGTGTGACAAGGGGAGAAGTGAATAAAAAACAGGTATGTCCCCCTGTGACCTGAGAGACGGGGGCCTGAGGTTCCCGCACGGGGAGCTCTCTGCCTGCACCAGGCAGCACATGGAACCGTGAACTGCCCCCTTGGCTGGAATTCTCACTCCCCCAGCAACCCTCAGACAACCAACCTGGCTCCTCAAGACCCTGACACCAGATGGGGGGTGTCCTGGATGGGGCGCCAACCTTCCTGCCACTGGAAAGAGATGTTCCTCACCCATGCAAACTAATAACCTACACGTCAGTGAGGTCTGAGTGCAGTTCACAAGAGGGCCAAGGATGTCCCGTGTCTGGATCTGCAGGGCTCAAGGGTCCTAGCAAATTCACCCAGGTTGTGAGTCCCGCTGAGACCTTCACCCTGAGGACACCCCATCTTGTAACTCAGTGTCTTCCCACCTTCTCTGCCTACAATGACCCGAGTCCAATCTCTGCACGACACACAGGGCCCTTCATGGTCAGTTCCCAACCTGCTTTCCAGTTCAATTTCCTGACCTCCCCAAGACCCAATTTTGGTCACTGCTTCTAGAATGCCCTCACTTCCCCACTCTGCCAATTCATCTTTAAGGAGCAACACAATGTGTCCTCCTCAGACACATCCCTGACCCTCCCCACTGGGCAGCGAGGGCCTGTCTCCTGGGTGCCCCTGGCCCTCAGTATCCACCCCAGTGAAAGCCGGGGGAAGAGAGGAATACGTTTGGAATACAAAGACCAACAGGCATTTGTAAGACTTGCCAAGACTGACACTGGGAAAGCCAAGATTCAAACTGTGGAGGCTTCAAGTGTCTGTAATTGGTTTTTCTCTCTGAGGAGTGACCCCGTCCAGCAGCAGCCAAGGTGACCGGTGGCTGGTTGGTCATTTGTGTCTCTAGGCAACCCAAGGCGGGACGTGCCTCAATTCCCAAAGCCCTCCGAGACCTTCACTTGAGTCACTGGCCTCGTCTCACCAGAGCACTTATAGCATCTTTAGATTGTTTTTTGAAATAGGTAGTTGCAGGGACTGAAAGGGCAGTCCCTCAACTACCCCAAACCTAGGAGAGCACCTAGGCTCACCTTTTTTTAAAAATTAATTAATTAATTTTATTTTTGGCCGCGTTGGGTCTTTGCTGCTGTGCACAGGCTTTCTCTAGTTGCAGCGAGCGGGGGCTACTCTTCGTTGCAGTGCGCAGGCTTCTCATTGCGGTGGCTTCTCTTGCTGTGGAGCATGGGATCTAGGTGCACGGGCTTCAGTAGTTGTGGCTCGCAGGCTCTAGAGCACAGGCTCAGTACTTGTGGCGCACGGGCTTAGTTGCTCCACAGCACGTGGGATCTTCCCAGACCAGGGATCGAATCCATGTCCCCTGCATTGGCAGGCGGATTCTCAACAACTGTGCCACCACGAAAGTCCCTAGGCTCACTTTTAATGAATCTGATACAGTGATGCTGCATGACTTTCAAGGCTAGGGCATGAGAGGCAACACAGCGTCTGCTTGGCTCTTTCCCTCTTCAGATGCTTGCCCTCTGAACCAAGGCTCCATGCTGGGAGGAAGCCCAGGCTGTGGAGAGGCCGCAGCACCAGCTAATGTCCCAGGTGACAGCCAGAAGCATGAGTATGAAGAGCTTCTAGAAGATTCCAGCCTTAGCCACTGAGTCACCCTGGCTTCAAGTCAGAGCTCTCAGACTCTGGAGCAGATATGAACCATCTCACTGAACCTTGTCCAAATTCCTAGCCGCTAATCCACGAGTGTAACAAATGATTGTTTTACACCAGGGAGACTGGGGTAACAGATCACCCAAGCACAGTACATCCCAAACTTGCCCTTTGCCTTGCCAATCTTCCCGCCTGGCACCCCGGTGATGATCTCACGGCTCAGTGGGTAATGCCGGTGTCTATACAGGGCTCACTCCCCTGCTGGTAGGCAGACAGGAAGCATGGCATGTGTCCTCAGCAGTCTCAGGCAGTTGTTTAGAGAGAGGAGGTCAAACTCCATATCCCTCTGCTTGGTCACCTGCTTGGTGGCTGATTTTGTGAACTCTTTCGTCTCCACTCTGACCCTCTCTGGCCTCGGCCAGGCTGTGGCCTCCTTGGTCTTCTTGGCTGCTCTCCAAGCCAGACAGGTTTGATGTCATTTTCCTTGGCTGGACATCTCCCCTCACTGTTCAAGAGTCCAGCAGAGCTAGAATTCCTATGAATCCAAATGATTTTTCATAATATATCAGTCCTTGTTGATGGTGAGTCTCCAAAGTAGCTGCTGACAGTGCTCCCTGTGGCCCTGGTTGGTCTCTGAGGTAGAGGCCACCCCCCCCATCCCAGCCTGGACCCCGTGGTACTGGCAGAGAAGTCCACGGCAAGGGCCTTATACCTTCTCTCTTTTAACATAAACATTCTGAGCAATGAATGGCCACCGGAAGCAACATCTGGGACGTGACGGTGGGTCCTCCGGGGCTGTGCTGTGTCCCAGGAGACAGGAGCGCCCCTGGACTCCACTGTGTCGGGGGCCTCGAAGGAGACACAGGAGGAGATGCCTTTGGGGAAGTGTGAGCAGCCCTCCCTGGAGCAGAGGACGGGCTCTCCCAGGGGGAGGGATCTGGGTGTCATGGAAGGTCTCCCAGGAGCCAGCTCCCGGGCGTCAGGACAGGAGTGTCTATGGGAAGGAGCGTCTCGGTTCTCGTTTCCACCAGCTTCTTGGCACCGGTCCACAGCGCTGCCTCTGCTGTCCCCTCAGCCACTTTGGGCAAATCTCCATCACCTTCCTCTTCCTCCTTTCCTGGTTCAGGGCTGAAATTGCTGTGTGGCTCACGTCTTCATGCACATTCTGTATCCTCTCGCCTCCAGTACTGCTGGGGCCTTGGCCACTTTTGGAGACCCTTGCAACCAGAATCAGAGGTCCCCGCGGTGCTGGCACCTGCCCCAGACAAATAACATTCAGCCATAGAGGGCAGCGAGCCGTTGCCGTGGCAGAGGTGTTCTGGGCCTTCATGCGTCTGTGACTAGGGGAGGCCACGGCCAGTGCCAGTCACAGGCGAGGAGGATGCTCGCAGGGGGCTGCAGTGGGCGGGACCCATTCAGGGCCTGTGGGGACCAGAGATCTGTGTCCCCACCCTCACACAACTCCTCATACAGGCCCTAGTGAAATCACCTCGCTTTCAAACAAAGCAATGACCAGGATGAAACTTAAATCACATTCACATTTACCTGCACCCAGCTAAGCCTGGTATGGTTCACACGATCGTGTGATTCCTTCCTTCATTCACAGGAAAGGATAATGCAGGAGATGAAGTAGGAACAGAGCATGTTTCAGGGGCAGGGTATGAGTGACTGCTTAGGCTTTCCAGTACGTAAGCTAGTAGCTTCTGAGAGTGTTTCTACTGCTCAGTTACATTTTGATTCTATTTAAGACCCTCCCAGGGCTTCCCTGGTGGCGCAGTGGTTGAGAGTCCGCCTGCCGATGCAGGGGACACGGGTTCGTGCCCCGGTCCAGGAAGATCCCACATGCCGCGGAGCGGCTGGGCCCGTGAGCCATGGCCGCTGGGCCTGCGCGTCTGGAGCCTGTGCTCCGCAACGGGAGAGGCCACAACAGTGAGAGGCCTGCGTACCTAAAAAAAAAAAAGACCCTCCCTCCATCACTGGGGATAGATGGAGTTTCTCCATATTTACTCACTTGGTTTCTTTTTACTCTTTTCACATGAGTTAGTGAGCTGACCCAGCCTAACCCAACCCCTTCAGATTGTTTTTCCTTTGCCTTGGGAAGAAAGTCACAAATGTGTCATGTCCCAAAACACTCTCAGCCCTTGGAGAGGGTGCCTACGTAAGATCCAGTTGCTCAGCATAAAGCATTCTGAGGCTCGGTCCCGAGGTGCGCGTGCTGGAGAGGACGGGGGGTGGTGAAGACTAGCTCGTCTTCCTTCTCTTCTTTGTCCATCCCAGCGGCTCGGGGCTGAGTCTGCAGGACAGCGGGTCAAGTCTTCTCCAAGGAAGAACAGACCATGGGGGTGGGTGTAGGATCCCTCTCCAAACATCAAAACTCTCCAATGGGACGTCCTGTCTGTGTCCTCAAGCTGATCCACTGGTGAAAAGGGCCTCAGAGGGAGGCAGAAGTCCGGAGACACGTCAGGAGGTGGCTCAGGCTGCCAAGCTCCAGCCAGGGCCTCGGGTCTCCCCAGAGGAAGACTCGCCTCCACCGGAGCCCTAAGCTGCAGGGGTCTGCAGGCTTCCCACCTGGCCCACCTGGTGTCAAATGGCAGATCTGGGACCACCTGCACATTCCAACTCTGAGATGGACCCTGACCCTGCATTTTCAAGAGCCTCGCAAAGCTGGTGATCAGAATTTTTTCAAACTTCAGTTTCCTGCGAACAGGTCTGCGGAGCCCTTAGGCTTCAAATACCTGAACAGAGGCTGGCATTACTGGGGTCTGGAGGTCACGTCCCATCCACAGTGGGGGCGATCCCACCCCAGGGAATGCAACGGACAGATCCCCTTCAACAACCTTCCCTCTGCCAGGGAGGCCACGTCTAACTCTGAACGACTAAGAGGCCCCAGTGTGGGCACTGGCCCCTGGCCTTTTTAAAAACAGGGGGTCTTAACATTTTTCACGCCATGGACTCCATTGACAGCTTAACAAAGCCTACAGATCCCTTCTCAGGATAATGCATTAGGTAAATAAAGGAAAACACACAAGACTACAAAGGAAAATGATTGCACTGAAATACAGTTATCAAAATATTTTGAGATACAGTGTTTTATGGGCTTCTTTATTAACACACTGAGCAGTAAGACCTACTGGCTGGTCTGACAATAACCTTAATTTCTAAGTAGTGATGAGTATAAATGCTGTTTCAAGTCATCTGCAACAGTGGTGAGAGAGAACAAAAATATGCCTGACTGCTACCGGTAACAAGGGAACTGCTAATGATACTGTGGTTGGTTGCCTTCTTTCAAGATTGAAGGAAGTGCCACTTTAATTTAAAAGTTGGTGAAAATCAAAGTGCGCTTCTTTTCCATGAGTTCTATCCAGGTTAAGAAGGTGATTCTAATGCATGTCCAAGGTTAAGGGCTACTCCTTTAGTGCCTCCCATCTAGCACCCCCTTTAAAAGATACATCTCAAAGGCCTCCTTCAAGTTCTTTAAAAAAAAAAAAAAGATGAAGAAAATGTAAAGTAACAGAAAACAGAAACAAAGTTGTCCCCCCCGTGCAGAAAAAGTCACTTCCCCAGGCAACTGCCAGGCCATTGGATGGGAAAACAGCCTGGCATCCCCCTGGGCCTCAGATGGGCTTCTAAAGCCCTTGGTCCTGGCCTCTTTCCTGCTGTCAGCAATTATGCTTTCCCTCCCCCCAACAATCCCCACAAAGTTCACCACAGTGAGGGCTGAAAAGGGGGCTTGTGGAATTGTTAAACCTTCCAAGTTGAACCATTTGTGCTAATGAGCTTGAAAAAAGCCTTAATGTTTCCATCGTGGAAAAACACATGCTCTGACCTCGTTCTGCTCACAAGTGGCCTCATCTTATTTTGCTTCATCCTCGTGTGACGGCAGGGGACACAGGAAGCTACAGCTCTAAGGGGGAGGCCGTGGGCCGTGGTCTAGGGAGAGTGGTCTGGGCACACCTAGGTTTTCTGCCCCAGACACCCTGGAGCCACCCATCATCATGATGGCCCCAGCGCTGCCTGCCGAGGTGCCGGTGCCAAGGAATCCGCCCCCATCACCAGGTCTGCTCCAGCTCTCCAAGCCGAGACCCCGGCCACGGGCTATAAAAGGGACACACTACCCCTACGGTGAGCCCCCAGGACCACTTCCTTCTCAACACTCCTTGCTGGGTAAGTCATTTAACATCACTGGGCTGCAGTTTCCTCGTCTGAAAAATGGGAATGACAAACCCAAACCAATTATGTTGTTAGGAAGATTAACAGCGATACGTGTGTCCACATATCATGGCCTGGACCAGACCTTCAGTTACTATTAGTGACCTTCCCATCTGCCCCTTTTGTAAAGTAGTGTACGGTAGAAGAAGGCTAGGCTTTGGAGTAAAACAGACCTATTTCCAGATCCTAACTCTGCCACTTACTAGCTGTACAACCTTGGCAAGTCACTCTGTGCTTCCTCATCTTTAAAGCAGGGCTGGTACCCGCTGTTTTAGGTGGGTTTGGTTAGAGTTAAGGAAAATCACTTCTATGAAATGGTCCACAGTACCTGGCACATAGTAGATGCTCAATGAATATTAGTTCTCTTCCCTTTCTCTCACCCTCCAAATCCTAGCAATGCTATCGGGGAGGGGAACAGCTCCACCAAGGCAGGCACCGAGCACGACTTTGATTTAGCCTCTCTGCAGGGCGTGTGTTCTCCCTGGAGAAAGAGGTCCCTGCAGACATCATGGGGAAAAAACAGGACCCCAAAGCAAAGGGAAAAGCAAAAGGCTACTGGGAGGGTGGTGGGAGGCTGACCGTAAGGCCTGCTTCTTGCAGGGCCTGAGAGGGATGGAGTCTGTTGGTCCCTGGCCACTTTTTTTTTTTTTTTTTTTTTTTTACAGTACGCGGGCCTCTCACTGTTGTGGCCTCTCCCGTTGCGGAGCACAGGCTCCAGACACGCAGGCTCAGCGGCCATGGCTCACGGGCCCAGCCGCTCCGCGGCATATGGGATCTTCCCGGACCGGGGCACGAACCCGTGTCCCCTGCATCGGCAGGCAGACTCTCAACCACTGTGCCACCAGGGAAGCCCGGCCCCTGGCCACTCTGAGCCACCAGGGACCCACTGGCCTGGGGAGCAGGCCTCCTCAGTCTGCGAGGCAAGATGTTTTTCTACCCTGACTGCTACTCACCAGGCAGTGGGCTCTCTCTGCTTTTGGTACCTCCTTCCTCTTCTGGGAGGCCATGAATTATGAGACTATGGAAAATTCAGACTGTGGCTGTATTTTCCACACCGCATCACTGAAATGTGTCAGTGGCCAAACTTCAGACATAGGTGTCTGCCACCCACTTAAAATGCTCCTCCTCGGTGGTTTAGAACGTTCCCCTTCAGGGGCACGGGTCTCATACCTGACCAGTGGTGAGAGCAGAAGAAATCGGGTGAGAGATTCCACAGTTTCCTAACGCTGAGAGCCTCTCCCAGTGACCCCCAAGGAGCTCTGCCATTCTTGGGAGGGAAAGAGCCCTGAGTTTATAGCCATGCAGTGGTCCTTTTGTGATTCTGATTCTTCATTTTGAACATTTGGTGGGGGGTGTTCAATGACTCTTGGTATAAATGACAGGAATGGAACCAGGTGGCGGAAGGTTGGCAATAACTTCTTCAAAACCACCTCAAGTTATGGCTGCAAACTTCCATGACTTTTTCTATCAGAAACATATCTTTTTATTGAAAAGGCCAGTTTATATCTGGTTTCAGAGGAATAGGAACCCATTTTACCATTCAACCATCTACCATGACTTTGGGAATTTAACTTCTCTAAACTCCAGTGTCCTCATCTGTAAAATAATACCTACTTCCGGGACATCCCTGGTGGCGCAGCAGTTAAGAATCCGCCTGCCAATGCAGGGGCTGCGGGCTCGATTCCTGGTCTGGGAAGATTCCACATGCCATGAAGCAACTAAGCCCGTGCTCCACGACTACTGAGCCTGCGCTCTAGAGTCCGCGAGCCACAACTGCTGAGCCCACGTGCTGCAACTACTGAAGCCCGTGTGCCCTAGAGCCCACATGCCACAACTACTGAGCCCATGCAATGCAACTACTGAAGCCCACACACTCTAGGGCCTGTGTGCCACAACTACTGAGCCCGTGTGCTGCAACAAAGACCCAACGCAGTCAAAAAAAAAACCAAAACCCTACTTCTCAGTTTTATAAAAATTAGAAAATAAAAGATGTAAAGATACCTGGTGTACAGCCCAGCAAACAGCAGGTGCTCAGTAATGTAGATGAACGAATGAAGGCAAGAAAAACACAAAGAGGACCATTTTTTCAAGCAAATAAAACTCATCTGCGTATTTGTAGCTCTTTGCTGGATCTTGTCTTCAAGGACTGCTGCTTCTGTTTATAGTCCCCAGCTTACTCCTTGGTCATACAGCTTTCATCTGTAAAATTTGTTCATTCACCTACTAAGTGCCGATCCCGTGTTGATACAGAAGTAAACAGGACAACGCCCCTGCCTTCCCAGGGCTCACAGTCTTCTAGCTACTCTCCTGGCCACCACTTCATCAACTTCGGATGCTGCTCCCTGAACCTGAGAAGCCCCTTCCCCAACAGTCATCACCATCTTCTCAGCATTAGGCAGACCATCTCTCCGGTTACTAATCTTATTAGATATCACCAAAAAACGGTGACACCAAGGCCCTGCTTCCCCAACAGGAAACTCCATTATCAATGGCTGCTTGAAGTGCTATGTTATCTCAAGTTCTGAAGCTCTATCTGGGCTCATTAGGAAATAACTGCAATTGATTAGCCGTGTCTGCTATGGGTGTGGCCGTGGGGAGGATGACAGTGTATGTTTTCAACCCTGGTCTACAGGAACCCAAAGGACCCTGGGAATCCTGCCATTTATAATTCTGTGACTCAGTGAAATCTTGCTTTACTTACCTTTGGCACAAGGCCTGTCTTCACACAACAGCTTTTTCATCTGTTTGGTCTAGCACCTTAGCCAGTATCACCTGAGAAAGTGTCTCAGTTACTGGGTTTCAAGGGACAGCAAACTTACAACAAAATAAATACATGTACTAATGTATCACCCTCATATTTGGTAAATCACTGCTCCTAGAGGCCCAGGAAATTAGCTCAGAAAGGAGAATCTATTTGTATTGAACATCTATTAAGTGCCAGACACTTTCCATACATTGTCTCTTCCTTCTGAAACACCCTTAGGGCAGTCACTAACTCCTCCTCTCATGGGGCAGGAACCAGTACTCAGAGCAGTAGGGGAAGCTGCCCAGGGAGCAGGGATCCCAACCTGTGGCACTTCAGACTCCTAATCCCACTGCTCTGTGTTCCCATAAAATGTACCCACATGTCTCGTTTACTCTTCCTCTTCCAGGAGGTGGAGGTGAAAAGTGAAACTGACGGTGGGGTCTAGACTGAGCGATGAGATCTGGGCAAACGTTTAGATGACTCAATCCTCATCCATCATTTTTCCTACAGTCTGCTGGGCATAGGACCAAGAGAAGACATTCCTGCCTGATTTGGGAGACCAGCTCAGCTCACCAGCTTTGGGGCATACTGTGAATTCCCTGAGAGCATTAAATACATACCTCTGCATCCCAAACCTTCATCCTGACCCAGTTCCCTTCCACTGGCTCTGCCTCTGACCCCAGGGCCCCTGTCCTCTGGTCCTCCTCCCAGGAAGCCCTCCAGACCACCACAAAACCCTCTCCCTGGAGGCCCGAGCCCCCACCAGAGCCCCCAGGAGTCTGCAGTGCCCTGAAGGAAAGTGGGAGCTCCCCGAAGCCTCAGGGATTCTTTCAGGAGACGTGGTGCCGGAATCTCACCAAGGAGGGTGTGGATGGGCAGGAGATTCCTAACAATCAGGGAAACCACATCTTTGGATCCTAGAAATGAATTTCCAAGGATGCAGCCTGAGCCTGCCTACACCCAGCCGAGGACAGGGGGAAGTTTTCAGCATGTTGGTTGGGGGAGGGGGGCATGAGTTAGTGCTTACTTACACCTCTGGTTAGTGGTGTCAGGTACCCCTCAAAGACACCCCCTGAGATGATGGCTGCCACACTGCAGAGGCTACTGGTGGGACCAGTGTTGGGAAGGCACTGCCTTGACCTAGGGCAGCAGAGCCCAGGGACTTTTGTACAGCCCTTCAGCTTACGTTGGGCCCTTGGGTTCCCTAGTGCCTACAGTCATGGAAACCAAGAGGTGGCAAAACATCCCCATCTCATGCTCCACTGGTGGGAATGTACAATGGTGTAGCTGCTGTGTAAGAGTATGGCAGTGCCTCAAAAAATTAAAAATAGAATTACAATACGATCCAGCAATTCCATTCTGGGTATATACCCCAAAGAACTGAGATCAGGGATTCAAAGAGAGATGTGTACACCCATGTTCATCGCAGTATGATTCACAACAGCCAAGAGATGGAAGCAACCCAAGTGTCTGCTGACAGACGCATGAAAATACACACACAATGGAATATTGTTCAGCAAAAAAGGAAGGAAATTCTGACACATGCTACAATATGAAAGAACCTTGAGGACATTATGCTAAGTGAAATAAGCCAGTCACAAAAGGACAAATACAGTATGATTCCATTCACATGAAGTATGTAGAATAGTCAGATTCATAGAGACAGAAAGTAGAAGGTTGGTTGCCGGGGGGAGGGAGGAACGGGAAGTTATCATTTAATGCGTACAGTGTCTTAGTCCTGCAAGATGAAAAGAGTTCTGGAGACCGGCTGTACTACAATGTGAATAACACTTACTACTGAACCATATGCATAAAAATGGTTAGGATGGTAAATTTTATGTTATTTATTTTTTACCACAATTTTTTAAATGTTCCATTAAGAACATGGGTTTTCTTCCCTGGTGGCACAGTGGTTGAGAGTCCGCCTGCTGATGCAGGGGACACGGGTTCGTGCCCCGATCCAGGAAGATCCCACATGCCGCGTAGCGGCTGGGCCCGTGAGCCATGGCCGCTGAGCCTGCGCGTCCGGAGTCTGTGCTCCACAACGGGAAAGGCCACAACAGTGAGAGGCCCGCGTACAGCAAAAAAAAAAAAAAAAGAACATGGGTTTTAAAGGTTTGGCAATGGATAAGACCTAAGTAATTTGTTTGTTTTTTTTCTCTTAGAACTGGCTTTCCACCTAGCTCTGCTGTTTAACTTCTCTGAGCCTCAGTTACTTCATCTATAAAATGGGATCAAGAGTGCATGTGCCCTGCATGGTTGTTGTGTGGATTATGTGAAGGGAAGCTGGCCAGATCCCAAGCACAGCACCTGGCACACAGCAGGGGCCCCATCAATGGCAGCTCTTATGTTCATCATTGTCTATTACTATTATTGTCATTATGATCATTAATTATCACTGAGTACTGGATGACATCACAGCACTGATGAGCTGGTCTGATCGGTTACCAGGATTTACCCTGAAAAGGAGAAACAGGTGGCTTTGGAGAGAGGATGGCTAATCTGATCACTTTCTGAGTCTCAGTGACCAAACGAGGGAATGTTGTGGTCCTTGATGTTATTTTAAAAATAAAATGATATGGACTCACAAGCTCTGTGAGTTTTTCAGAACTATGCCAAAGATCAAGGACGGGCAGAGCTGCAGATCTTACAGTCAGGCTGAAAAGGCCCCAGGCTGGTCTAGAAGGATCCCCAGGCCCTAATAGCCAGGGACAGCCACCCACTTGCACAGGGAGCTCTTCAGTCCCTGACATGCTCGGGCTACTCACAAGCCACAGAAATAGGCTTGTCCTGCAGCGCCAGCCTAATGAGATTTCAAGTTCAATCACTGTCGTTTATTTGACCTGCCTACTGGCACCAAGCAAAAGCAGCGTGTTCCACTTCTAAGTAACAGTTTCCAGACTCCAAGCCCTGAAACCAGGCTTTTTGCAGGGCACAGACGACTCAGTATTGAGTTTCAGCAGGATTAAGCAAAATCCCGTCCCCACCAACATCTCTGCCATCCAAACCACGTCTTCTCGGCTCTTTATCCCGGGGATTGCGTGGAGCCTCCCTATACTATACGGAGGCAGGGTATGTTCCTAACTCAGCATGTATTTCCAACTCCTTGGCTGGGCTCTCCAAACCCTTCCTGATCTAATTCCTGCCTCTCCCCAGCCTCATCTGCTACTCCCCCAAGCACACCTCCACCTCTGGCATTCTAAACTATGTAGTGTTCCTCAGACATGTTCCAGTTCCACCAGCCTCCTTGACTGTAAACAAAGAATGCTTCTGCAAGGAATGCCCTTCCAGCTCACAACTGAGAATTCCTTGACACCGTTCAAAACACAGCTCAACTGCCACCTCTTCCAGTGAGCCTGCCAAAATGTGTGAAGGGTCTGAGACTTCACTTGCAAGGGGACAAGTGAGCCTTCCACAGTTTCATGGTTGCCAGCAGAGAAGTCAGACTCCTGGGTCAGAGACAAAGGGCTTCATTGCTGACCGCACAGAAGCAGCATGAGCTTCATGTCTGTGACAGTGCCCCTCACCCCCAAGTCCCAGGGGGCAACATGGAGGGGCCCAGGTGGATCCAGTGTGTGCAGGGGGTGTGCATCACAGCTGACGAATGTCAAGCTTAGAGCACCCAAATCTCATATAATGGACTGCAAGCAAACCTTCCCTCTGCCAAGGAGGGAGAGCTGTCTCTGTCTTCCAAGGCTGCTTGCTGTACAAACATCCTGGAAAAGATCGTCTGAAACCAAAGGGCAATTAGTGCCTCTGCTTATACAATGTGCGGCAACTCCAGAAACCAAGGATTGTTTCCTGACAGAATCTTCCCTGGCTGCCTCAGCTAGCACTCACACAATGCTCCCACCATGCTCTGTCCACCACTGCCTTAGGAAACGCGTAGGAATCCATGTTGTAATGACCTGTTTACTTTTCTGTTCCACCGCTAGCCTGCGTCCTCTCTGCTGTTAGGGACCATCGTTTACATTTATCTGCCAGACACACATTAAGTGCTCAGTGAATGTGCAAATAAATGGATGAGTTGAATAATTAACACGGGGAATTCTGACAGCCATGGTTTGGGGGTAATCAAATAATGATATAACCACAAAGAGCTGACATTTACTGACTGCTTATTCTCGCGTCCTAGGCGCTGTCTGGTATTTTTTTTTTTTTTTTTTTTTTTTTTGCGGTATGCGGGCCTCCCACTGTTGTGGCCTCTCCCGTTGCGGAGCACAGGCTCCGGACGCGCAGGCCCAGCGGCCATGGCTCACGGGCCCAGCCGCTCCGCGGCATATGGGATCCCCCCAGACCGGGGCACGAACCCGTATCCCCTGAATCGGCAGGCGGACTCTCAACCTCTGCGCCACCAGGGAGGCCCTGTCTGGTATTTTTTTACCTGGATTGTTTTATTTTATCCTCACGAAACACTATATGGAAGGTACTCTGATGAATCCACTTTACATGTGGGGAAAGTAAGGCTCAGAGCAGTTAAGGGATTTCACCAGTCACACAGCTAATAGCAGTAGAGTTGCACTCTGAGCCAGCTCTCCTTGGGCCCAAGCCTTACCCATCCCGCTAAAGTGCTTCTCCTCTCAGAGGGCATCTAAGCTTTGGGGTGTTTGTGAAAGTGGCCAAAGAAGGAAGGAGGGAGTGCCTGTCTTTTTGTGTCTACAGGGGTGGCAGCCGTAGCCTGCATGTCACCATCACCTACCCCCCGGTGTGACTTGCAGCCCCTCAGCCATCACGGTGGACACGGAACGCACAGATAGCTCCTGCTGGAACCTCACACCTTCCTAATCTGTCCCACACTGGGCCAGATGGTATTTGGCCTTGGGAACAGCCTGGAATGCAAAACTGACCCTTCTCCCTGAAGAAGAGAGGAAGGGATGAGAGAAATTTGTGGACCACTCTCTTGTTTGCTAACAACTTACAATTCTCAAACAGCCATTCCCCTTGACCTTACTAATAATCAAAGAAATAGAAACAAAAAGAAAATACAGGTGGTCACCCACTATAACACTCACTGTAGGTGAGGGAGGGTTGGTGAAATTATCTCAGAAATTGCTGCTAGAAGCAAAAATAGTACAACCTTCGGGAGGAAAATTAGGCAACATCTTTCAAAATCTTAGATAGGCACACCCTTTGACACAGCAATTTAATTTCCAGGTTTTACACAAAGAAACACTGGCAATATTGTTGAAAAATATAGATAGATGTCTATAGCAAAATTGTAAATAGTTCAAACACTCTTCTTAAAACACTCAAAACATACAGAGTTCTACTAAGGAAAAGTCTCTGCAAAGTTCAATTCTTCCAGAGATATCTACTAGTAATGATTTTGTGTATATTTTGCCAAGCTTTTTTTTTTTTTTGCGGCACGCGAGCCTCTCACTGCCGTGGCCCCTCCCATTGCAGAGCACAGGCTCCGGACGCGCAGGCTCAGCGGCCATGGCTCACGGGCCCAGCTGCTCCGTGGCATGTGGGATCTTCCCGGACCGGGGCACGAACCCGCGTCCCCTGCATCGGCAGGCGGACTCTCAACCACTGCGCCATCAGGGAAGCCCCTACAATTGCTTTTTATTCACTTAACATTTTATTGAAGACATCCTTTTATACCAACTTATATGAAACCTGTATGAAACTGGTTTATCAACTTCACAGTATTTTGATTTTGCCTGTGGAATCACGAATTCCTTCCTGAAAGATATTTAGGTTGAGGAGAGTACAATTTAATATAGCCAGGTTATAGCTCAAAAAAAAAAAAAAAAAAACACCTCCTACTCCTTAAAAACTGCTCACCCACAACAACTTTATTTATTTGGGGATTGCTTATCCACTTCTCAGAATGATCCAGAGCTCTTCAATTTTTCCTATAATGTTTTCCTACTGGATTAAGGCATGAAGGCCTTATACTTGGCCAGAAATTACAAAACCATTGCAAAATATAAATCTAGAAACACAAATGGACCCAAGTGTCTGGTTATAGGACTGTGGAACTGTACATTCACACGAGACTCTGCCAATCACTCTTAGAACCATAAGTATGTTGTTTTCTATAGAAACCAAGATACGTCCTGCCAACCTGGCCCCATCCTGGAACTTGTCAGCACCTGACCATCACCTATGCTTCTTATCATTCATTAGGCCCATCCTTCCTTCTATTTGTATCCCCAACACCCAAACCAGACACTTATGACTCGTGAGGACAAGAAGTGCGGGGTGAGTCAGGCTTGAGGCCGGGAACACAGAGTTTCTAGCAAAATGCATTGCTCAAGAGGGCGAGGCCGAGCTCTAGAGAACTTAGCCCAAGGCCACAAACATCAGTGGGAAGAGGCCCGTGGAGTCCTGAAACACAGCCTCAGCTTCCAGGGAAATTCCACTCTTTTTTTGCAGTAGGTTGATGGGTACCAGGGAAGAAGCCAGTTAGAACCCAGTGTTAATTACTTGTCAATACTAATGAGCCTGATACAAAGAGCTTTTATAAACCTTGCCTTACAAGACTCTCAGCCAATTTTGTGAACCGGGGATTATTAGCTTCACTGGATAAAGAAAGAAACTGAATCACAGAGAGCTTGTGAGGGTGAGGACAGTGTTGAACCCAGGTGGGCCTCACATCTTGTTCAGCCCTCATTCTGCCTCCAGACTGACCGACAGTGAAGGTCTGCATGTTCTGGGACTTGGGCCACACGCCCCGGCCCGCTAGCACACCCCCAGCAGGACTCCCCAGGACCGCTACCACACCCCCAGCAGGACTCCCCAGGAGGCTGGGCCTTTGGGAACTGACTGACATTCTCTAAGAAACCCCATGCCGTCCGCCAATGCACTTCTGTTAAACTAAACCCCAGTGACTCCTCAGCATGGTGCCCTCTGCAAGTCCATGAAATTGACAAGGGTGACTCCAGCCTCAGAAATCAGGGCAGAGGGAGCAGACGAAGCTGACACCCCACCTGCATTTACTCTGTGATGAATGAACAAGCTGGGGACAAGGAGAACCCGAGGACTAACAGGGGAAGAGGCCATTCAACACGCTTTCTCTGCCCACTCTCTTACTGGGTCACTCTGGGCTTTGAAGCAACAGGATGTTTGCTGTTCAATGCAAAACAAACAAACAAATCTTGAAGAAGTTCAGCCACAGCTTACCATCCCTCTTCCCCCAGACTTGAACACAAATAACACAAAGCATCCTCGCAGCAGAGAAGACACTGAGTTCACACTGGTGGAGAATTCCATGGTCATTGTCCATAGTCCGTTGTCTGCCCTGACCATTCTCTTGGACAAGGAATTGCGGGGTTACTCGAATCACGACTATCTGGGTGATTTGGGGAGTGAAATTTGTCCGCCTAGGCCCTCAGAAGTCTCCTGCAATATCTTGGAGTTGGTTGTATGTGATTGAACCTGTAGGTTCAAATAAGGTATGTTCGGCTGGAGAAACAGACCTGCTCTTTTATATCATATTCTAATGTAAAAACAGAAAAGACAACAAATGCACAACATGCTAAGCTCTGTTGCTCTGAGCTGTGTTTTAATGAGAGGACGCGTCCCTGCAAAATGGTGCCTTGGCTAATTGGGCCAGATCCTTCACATTTGGGGACATGGTTATAAACAAAAGCCTTGCATGTGTGCATAATGGCTTGTCTGCTCTCTAGCTTCCAACAAGCCACTTTCCTCCTAACCCCTTGAGCGAAAGTAGCACAGCACCGGTCAGCCCACCCAGTGGCCCATGAAGGGGAGAGGCGGAGGGCTCCACACAAAAGCCTCACAGAAAGACGTCAGACCACATCACCATCGCCGGTGCGCTCAGGTGAAATAAGACATCGTGTCCTTTTCCCCTTTCGCATGTGAGAGCAAAAACAGACCTATGCCTTGCACGTACTGTGTTAGGTTTTCTAGACGGGCCTATAGTGTTACTGTCTGTGACTTTCCATGGGCCTCCTTGGGTTACCATACATATGAATACACATCCCAGCATTTGAAGGAAGGAAAATATGGGGTGCTTGGTGAATATTTTTAATTGAATTCATCTGGGAGTATTAAATCCTGAAAATTTAGCTCCTATTTATAGTAGCTTAAGGTTGGAACAGCATATGATTTTTGTCCAAGCCTCCCTTTTCCATTTAAGGGAATGTCTCATTGGCACATAACGCATTTTCCAGAGCCAACTGTGAAAATCATTAAATTGCCAAACTGTGGAATGGGACAGTGGTGATGACATTCGGTTGTTCTCATGCCTTTGAAGGCAATCTAGTCTTTACGACTTCCCACTCATAAAAAGGAGCTCCACGTCTCTTTATGCTTGAGTCCCAGCTCAGTTGTGTTGGGACAATGGTAACCCAGGAACCAAAGAGGATTCGAATGGAAGGGTTCTGTGGGCATCTGAAACCAGACCTTGCTTCTCTGACTGCTGGCAAGGCGTCTGACAACAAGCAAGCCTCTGTAGTGAGGTAACACACCACCGTTCCTGCCATATGACCTCCCTTTCACAAGTGCCTTGCAAAGTCTCCAGGCTGTTCTCTAAAGACCCATGGGATTCACCAGGCACTGGCTGGTCAAGCATCAGATGCCCCAGGTCACCCTTCTAGCCAATCAAATTGGAGCTCATTCTCATAGAGAAACTTGCTGAGTTAAATTCCAAGGGCCTGAGCAGGAATCTGGAAAAACTCAGTGAGGCTCTACCTTCTGGATTCCTTGGATGTGTCTCTCCCTGTCACCCTCTTGCATTCTCAGGACCATTGTACACAGGGGTTCATGATCAATGTATGCACCTACATCTGCAGGCATGGGGATTCTGGGCCTCCCAGCTGAGCCTGGAACATGGACACACAGGCCACGCAGACTCAGGAAAAATGGCACAAACGCAGAGGCTGCAGCACACAAGTGCAGGCAGCTGCTCCCTGAGCTGCGCACGCTCTTGGCACCTTTGAGGTGTGGTCTCGCAGTCACCCACCACTCTCAGAGCCTTGGTTCTCCCCGCCACAGGGCTCAAAGCCTGACACAGCTGCCTCACTCAGAGGGCAGAGCAGGGAGTATGGGATGTGCACCTGGGCCTCCAGCAGGTACAGAGGCGCCCATAGCAGTGCTGTTGCCCTCTGGGCTCTGGGAAGTTCTCCAGAGCAAAACTATACTATCATGCAATCATATACCTTTTTTTTTCTTGAAGACAAAAGCTTTCTTTTTGTAGTCCACAGCCCTGAAAGTCGTGTTTCCCCTGCCCTTTCACAGAGACTTAAATCTGGAATATTCTAAAGCTTTTCCCTCTTGGTACCATCTGTCTGTCTGGGTTTTTTTCTATTTTTCTATTTTTTTCTTCTGTCTCTCTCTCTCTCCCCACCTTCAAAAGCTGGTCGCTCCTCCCTCCTGACCTTAGTCAATCCTATCTTTGTTTCACAGGCTTCTGTACTTTCAGAGTTGGGAGAGATGGTGAAAATCATTGCCTCATTCAAAGATGAGGGAAATGAGGTGACCTAGTTTATATGTGACAAACTCATGCTTCCAGCCTCTGCCACTAAGTCTCTCTTCATTTCACCAAATGGCTTGCCCTCCATCAGCTCCCAGGTCCCTTGAATGGGGGGGTCATCACCACCACACAAAGCTGACTGGACTCCCCCACCCTGCAGTAAATGTCTGAGCGCTGTGCCAAAACAAGCAAAAGGAACCCATCCAGTCAGCAGAGGGAAGGAAATAATAAAGACCAGAGAGGAAATAAATAAAATAGAGATTAAAAAAACAATAGAAAAAAAATCAATAAAACCAAGAGCTAGTTCTTTGAAAGGGTAAACAAAATCAACACACCTCTGGCCAGGCTCACTAAGAACAAAAAAGAGAGGACCCAAATAAACAAAATAAGAAATGAAAGAGGAGACATAACAACCAATGCCACAGAAATACAAAAAGCCATAAGAGAATACTATGAACAGTTATATGCCAACAAATTCGACAATCTAGAAGAAATGGACAAGTTTCTAGAAACATACAGCCCACCAAAATTGAATCAAGAAATAGATAATTTGAATAGACCAATCACTAGAGATTAAATAGAATCTGTAATTTTAAAACTTCCTACAAACAGAAGTCCCAGACCAGATGGCTTCACAGGTGAATTCTACCAAATATACAGAAAAGAATTTCTACCAATCTTTCTCAAACTCTTATAAAAAACTGAAGAGGAGGGAACACTCCCAAAGACATTCTATGAAGCCACTATCAACCTGATACCAGAACCAGACAAAGACACCACCAAAAAAGAAAATTACAGGCCAGTATCTTTGATGAATATAGATGCAAAAATTCTCAACAAAATATTAGCAAACTGAATCAAACAACACATAAAAAAGATCATAGACCATGACCAAGTGGATTCATCCTAAGCTCACAAGGATGGTTCAACATACGCAAATCAGCACCACATAAACAAAAGAAAAGACAAAACCCCAATGATCATCTCAATAGATGCAGAAAAAGCATGTGACAAAATTCAATGTCCATTCATAATAAAAACTCTTACTAAAGTGGGCATAGAGGGAACATATCTCAACATTATAAATGCTATTTATGACAAACCCACAGCCAATATAATACTTAACGGTAAAAAGCTGAAAGCCTTCCTGCTAAAATCTGGAACAAGACAAGGATGCCCACTCTTACCTCTTCTATTCAACATACTATTGGAAGTCCTAGCCAGCCACAGAAATCGATGAGAAAAAGAAATAAAAGATATCCAAACTGGAAGGGAAGAGGTAAAACTGTCATTTTATGCAGATCACATGATTCTATATATTGAAAACCCTAAAGACTCCACACAAAAACTACTAGAACTGATAAACGAATTCAGTGAGATAGCAGGATACAAGATTAACATACAGAAATCGTTTGCATTTCTTTACACTAACAATGAAATATCAGAAAGAGAAAGTAAAAAAAAACAGACCCTTTTAAAATTGCATCAGAAAAATAAATTACTTAGGAATAAACCTGACCAAGGAGGTGGAAGACTTATATGCTGAGAACTATAAAACACTGATAAAGGAAATTAAAGATTGTTTAAAGAAATGGAAAGCTATCCCATGCTCTTGGATTGGAAGAATTAATATTGTTAAAATGGCCATACTACCCAAAGCAATCTACAGATTTAATGTAATCCCTATCAAATTACCCATGACATTTTTCACAGAACTAGAACAAATAATCCTAAAATTTATATGGAACCATAAAAGACCCAGAATTGCCAAAGCAATCCTGAGGAAAAAGAACAAAGCTGGAGGCATAACCCTCTCAGACTTCAGACAATACTACAAAGCTACACTAATCAGCTCGGTGCTTTGTGACCGCCTGGAGGGGTGGGATGGGGAGGGTGGGAGGGAGGGAGATGCATGAGGGAAGGGATGTGGGAAAAGATGTATATGTATGACTGATTCACTTTGTTATAAAGCAGAAACTAATAAAAAAAAAAAACCTACACTAATCAAAACAGCATGGTATTGGCACCAAAACAGACATATGGATCAATGGAATGGAATAGAGAGCCCAGAAATAAACCCATACACCTATGGTCAATTAATCTTCAACAAAGGAGGCAAGAATATACAATGGAGAAAAGACAGTCTCTTCAGCAAGTGGTGTTGGGAAAGTTGGAGAGCCTCATGTAAATCAATGAAGTTAGAACACACACTCTCACCATACACAAAAATAAACTCGAAATGGCTTAAAGACTTAAATATAAGACATGACACCATAAAACTCCTAGAAGAGAATATAGGCAAAACATTCTCTGACATAAATCGTACCAATGTTTTCTTAGGTCAGTCTCCCAAGGCAATAGAAATAAAAGCAAAAATAAACAAATGGGACCTAATCAAACTCATAAGCTTTTGCACAGCAAAGGAAACCATACACAAAATGAAAAGACAACCTACAGACTGGGAGAAAATATCTGCAAAAGATTCAACCAACAAGGGCTTAATTTCCAAAATATACAAACAGCTCATATAACTCAATAACAAAAAAACAAACAACCCAATTAAAAAATGTGCAGAAGACCTAAATAGAAGACCTATGTCTCCAAAGAAGACATACAGATGGCCAAGAGGTACATGAAAAGATGCTCAACATTGCTAATTATTAGAGAAATGCAAATCAAAACTACAATGAGGTACCACCTCACACCAGTCAGGACGGCCATCATTAAAAAGTCTACAAATAACAAATGCTGGAGAGGGTGTGGAGAAAAGGGGACCTTCTTACACTGTTGGTGGGAATGTAAATTGGTACAGCCACTATGGAGAACAGTATGGAGGTTCCTTAAAAAACTAAAAATAGAACTACCATATGACCCAGCAATCCCACTCCTGGGCAAATACCTGGAGAAAACTAAAATTCAAAAAGATGCATGCACCTCAATGTTCACAGCAGCATTATTTAGAATAACCAAGACATGGAAGCAATCTAAATGTCCATCGACAGATGAATGGATAACGAAGGTGTGGTACGTATACGTAACGGAACACTACTCAGCCATAAAAAAGAATTAAATAATGCCATTTGCAGCAACACAGATGCAACTAGAGATTATCACACTAAGTGAAGTAAGTCAGAAAGAGAAAGACAAATACCATATGATATCACTTACATGTGGAATCTAAAATATGATGCAAACGAACCTATTTACGAAACACACTCACAGACATAGAAAGTAAACTTATGGTTACCAAGGGGGAAAAGGGTTGGGAGAGGAATAAATTAGGAGTGTGGGGTTAGCAGATACAAACTAATATATATAAAATAGATAAACAACAAGGTCCTACTATATAGCACAGGGAACTACATTCAATATCCTGTAATAAACCATAATGAAAAGAATATGAAAAAGCATATATATATATATATATATATATATATACATACAACTGAATCACGTTGCTGTACAACAGAAACTAACACAACATTGTAAATCAATTATACTTCAATAAAAATAAATGAGTAAATAAATATTAAAAAAAAAAGGACCCATCGACTACCAACCACAGCAACACCACCTAACAATTATGGGTACACTGCTTCTTTTCCTGTGATAAGGCCACAAGGGGTGAGGGAATATCCTGGATCCCCTAAGAAGGCTGGGGATGCATTCTACACCTCAGAGAAGAAGAACGTGCAGTGGGAAGTTTGCATAAGGTGCCTGGGCACAGAGAGGCTGGCCCCCGCAGGCCCCATAGAGCAGGCACTTTTTACAATGCACCATGTCACATGGCAGTTGCCTTGTCCACTCCTCACCCGGCCTCTGCATCTGAAACCAGCACCTCTTTGCAAAGACAGAGTGCAGCTGAGTCACCTCTCATCTGGGAGTCTGGACACCAGTGACTCGGCCTGGGTCATCCCCCAACTTATGCCAGGCCTTTCTTCTGTGAAATGATGTCTCTCTCAATGTTCAGAATCTATAATTCTCTAAGAAGCAGCCCACCTTTGGACTGCGCAACAGGCCACTGAGTAGCGGGTGCAATCACAAGGGGCCCAGCATGAAGCCTGGAGCAGGAGGACACCTTTCCAATGAGACACTGGTTTCCACTTAAGGTTTTCTTGCTCTCAAACTGCCAGACCAGGGCTGGGATCGTAAATGACGTGGGTCATGCCAGAGGTTCTAGGGTATTTTCAGGTCGGATGCACCAGGTCTTGTTACCAGGGACCTTGACCAATGCACCCGATACTTCAGTGTTCCCCTTCCAAGGCTGAGCCTCAGCCATGCAAATGACAACTGAATTGAATGTGTCCTGCCATTTCTGAGGCAAAGTGCATATGGAGGCAGAGCCTGTTACCAGACTGTGGCTGTCTGGCCAGAAATGTAGGCATTGGGGAATCTTGGCAGAAACGAAACAGGAGAGGTGCAGGGGAGCCAGCTCCCTCCCGCACCCACTCTGAAGTCTGGGTCAGCTTTGGCAGGCTCAGCAAAGGAGTGTGTGCCTCGGGTGCGAGCACGGGGAAGATGACCACTCACGTGGCTCCTTTTGCCTTCTTCATCGCCCATTGACGTAATGACCGTCTCTGAAAAGACCATCTGTCCAGTCTGGTTGTTGGTGATCTATAGGAGAACAAGTACAGTGAATGTGAAATAAGAGGAATTCTGGACAAATCCCACAGGTTGTTTTTTTGTTTTACTGTTTTCTATTTTCTGAAGCAGAAGCACCTGTCAAAGTAGACAGAATGCCCACTCCCTCCCCTCTTCTTAAATGCATTTTATTTTTTTTAATTTTCTTTATTTTTTTGGCTGCCTCGGGTCTTAGTTGCAGCATGTGGGATCTTTCGTTGCGGCACACGGGCTTCTCTCTAGTTGTGGCGTGTGGGTTTTCTCTCTAGTTGTGGCGTGTGGGTTTTCTCTCTAGTTGTGGCACGTGTGGGCTCTGTAGTTTGCAGCACACAGGCTCTCTCATTGAGGCGCGCGAGCTCAGTAGTTGTAGCACGCGGGCTTAGTTGCCCCGCAGCATGTGGGATCTTAGTTCCCCAATCAGGGATTGAACCCGCATCCCCTGCATTGGAAGGCAGATTCTTTACCACTGGACCACCAGGGGAGTCCTGTCCCCCTTTCTTTCTGAGCTCCACCAGCAGCGTCCGATGGTGCAGCGATAAGAGATGTAACAGAGCCTACAGCATGGGGCTGCTAGGAGGAGGGCCGAGGAGGTCTGTGTAAAGCACACAGCACACAGCCCGTCACCTCGCAAATATTCAGCGCTAGCTATTTTTATCATTCTTGGGGCTCATTTACTTGAAACTCAGTGTCAGCTTTCTTTTCAACTACAGGTCTGTGTATTGAAGGAAGTAGGTTTTAGCTACAGCTGCCCCCTTCCTGATTCTGGGGAACTGTTTTGTTTCATCAAAAAAGTGCTTAAGTACTATGGGAGGCCTGGCCCTGTATTCCTCTATCCATCGTCTGCCTTCTGTAAACAGGAGCAGGCACCTCAAAGCTGAGTCTTAGAAACCTGACATGGAACCCAGGCTATTCCCACCCCATCCAAGGCCACGTCAAACCTCTGTGTTGGTGATAAAAAGACAGAAAGAAGCCCAGGAGCTAGGAGACCTGTGTTCTTTGAGCCCTGCCTCAGACACCAATGACCGTCTAGTATGTAACCTGGAACTAATCATTTCTATTCTCTGATTCACAGTTTTCTCATTTCTAGGTCATCTTTCAAGTTCCTGCCAGCTCTAATGTCACAGGCGTCTGCAGCCAAAACAAAGTGGAAACTCTTAGGCTAATGTGCAACAGTGGATCAAATTCTAGTTCTAATTCCAGTTCTGAGGAGATAAGGATCATGTTTTCGTCAACATACTTTATTTTTACCTAAATAATTCCTCTCTCCGGCAAAGAGATGATGTCTTCTTCCTATATGCCAGATTTTTACAGGATTAACCAATGTTATATTTTTTTAAATTGTACAGCCCTATATGTATAGGTTGCAGGACTTCTCAGAGCCTTTATTATACAAGGGTGCATTTTTTGTATCTCTAGGAAGAGAAATATGTACAATGTTTTCCAAACATGTTTCACCACTGAGCCCTTCTTTTATAAAGCATCACACAGGACAGGAGCTCCATGGAACCCGCTCGAGAACTACTACACCGTGCGGATACCATAACTTTACCGTAAGAACAACAACAAGAAGAAGAATTTGTGGCTGGATAGCACTTCATAGTTTACAATGACTCTCACATACTTTAAGTTACTGGACCCCCATAATACTGTAATGTAGATGTTGATATCCCTATTTGCTAAACGCAGTTAGTGAGGGTCATGAAATTGAAGTTAAGTTTTTCAAAATCACACTAGTTACTGACAGGACTCAGGTCTGGGTATTCTGATATCTACAAGGAGAAAATTTAAGAAGCAGCTGAAACTATTGGCTGATTATTCTCAGAAAGGATGACTTAATATTGGTTTTGACAAGAATAAAACAATCCCTTTTGGAAACATTCTCCAGTCTTCAGACGAGCAACGCGAAAGGATTCTGTTTTGCAGGTGGCTCGTTTATTTATGGGGGGGGGTACACTCTGGAGCTGGACTATCAGCATGTAGCAGGAGAAGAGCCACACAGAGGCTACTTTATAGTCAAGGCAATGGCCCATGAAAATTGACCCCTTTATCCTCTATAGCACAGAAGTGCTATTGTTTCAACCCATTACCTGGGCACTTGAACAAAAGCAGGGCTCTTTTGTGAGAGCCGTCATGGCCTTGCATGTAGGCACTGAGATGAGATCAGAGGTCAAGCTCCTTGATGTCCACAACAGAAGGTCAACTCTACAGCCTCTAACAATGACCCTGAACATGTGCACACCAGACTCTCTTCAAGAGAACACAGGCCACGTGGCTTGCTCCCAAAGTCCCGCCAAACTCATATGGGAGACATCTCACACTAGGGGCAAGCTAATGTCACATTCCTCTAGGTTTGCAACATTTTCTTCCTCAAGTCAGATTGAGAACAAACCTGCTTGCTCTTCGTGCAAGATATTGGACCAAGAGACACTTAAGATGTGTGGTAGGTTAGGAAACACTCTGCTGTTGAATTCTGAATGGATAACCAGCAAACGAAAGAATATTTCATCTCCTGGCAATAGAGGCTTTTTCTTCTGAAGGCTGAGTATATCACATCTGCACTCCTCCTAAGGAAATGGCGAAGATCTATTCACTACAGCATGAACTCTATTTCAACTCACTACTGAAACACGGATAAAAACCTGTGAAATAAATTCCTCAAATTCGATACTAGGAAAGTATCTTTCTAAACACTTGTTTGCTTCCTTTTCTCAAACGATAAAAATCCCTGAACATTCCTTTGCAATTGGACTGGCGGGAAGAGTAGAGTTAAATTTACTGCTTAAATACAAAAGCAATTTATGTTTTTGATACATATCTTTCCCCCTTTAAATAGCTCCCTCACTCCCTCTGGTTTTTAACATGTATTTTACTATCCTCATTTGTATTTTTTGGCTTGTATATCAAACATGTAAACAAGACCTTAGTCCTCTGATGGCACCGAGCGATGAGGAAAGGAGGAAGTGCTGGCCACGACCGCCCTTACCTTGTGAATTTCTCGGTGGACGTGGATGGTGTTATTTCCAACCTTGGTTTCCGTGTTGGTCTCATTGTGATAGCTGGGAGGTAAGCGTGCCAGGTTCACTTCTGATGACGTTTTAGCAGCAGCCTCTTCTGCCTCCATCTAATTAAATCAATGGATTGAATGAACAATACTGTTTTCTCTTGATACAAATCAGAGTCCATTAGAAAAAAAGAACCACTTCTCTTTTCCTCTTCTGCAATGACAGTGGTGCTGATGATAGCAGGTACCAGTGATTGAGTAGCCAGTAGAACAAGACGTTGTTCTAAATGTCTACGTATATCATTGCCTTACATCTCACAACCTCCCTGTGAGGTGGGTGTTAATGGCCCCACTTTACAAGTGGGGCAACCGAGCCTCAGGAAGACTAGAGAACTTCCCAAGACTCTCAGTGGAGGCGAGTCGGGATTTGAGAATGCCTCTGTTGAACAGTCTTGACCCCTGTACAGATGCTCTCGGTGCCACGCCCATCTCCCCGTGGCCTGATCGGGAGGTCACCCGCATTTGTCCCCTTATGGGCCAACAACCACCTCTGTCTCTCTTCGAGAGAATTCTCTCGCTGCAGAAGTGTGCTCAGTCTGCACAGGCCCCATGTGTTAGGGAGTGAACACTCCAGGGACAACCCTTAGCCAGTGAAGGACAGGCTACGGGGGTAAGTACCCCAGTGCCCTCTCCCCTCAATGGGACGGTCTCTCTCCAAGGACCCCAGGGAGATTGAGGCCTAGTTGTCCCTGGCAGTAACCTGTTCATCAGCACAGCCTTTATTGCCTCTCTTCTTTTCCATCTCACTTTCCCACTTCCTCCTCGTGTTTCTGGGAGCACATCACAAGTGAATTATTTGCTCCCAAATCCTTGTTGCAGGGCCAGGTTGGGGTGGGGACCCAACCTAGGACAGCCCCTTCCCCACTTCCGCCACAGCTATGTCTCTTCCCCACCCACCCCCTGAGTACAAGAGGGACCCCTGTAGAGGGTCAGGTGACTAGCTCCCGGGGTGCACCCTCCTCCTGGCTCTTCTTGCACAAGTGTCCTTTTCTGATGCCACGTTTCTCAGGCCACTGTCCACAAATCGTGAGCTTCCATGACATCTATACCAGACATGTCAGTCAATTTAAATCTGTACCCAATTCCAGCCCCAGTCCTGATGAGTGGGCAGGTGACAGTGTGACCAGTCACAGTTGATTGGACGGAAACAGAGGTCATGTCATCGACTGAGACAACCCGACACTCTCTCTAGGAATTTAAAATGAGAGACAGAGAGAGAAGTTGTAGCTGGTGCTTGGCAGTTTTCCAACAGTGCAATCCTTTTTTTTTTTTTTTTTGCGGTACGCGAGCCTCTCACTGTTGTGGCCTCTCCCGCTGCGGAGCACAGGCTCCGGACGCTCAGGCTCAGCGGCCATGGCTCACGGGCCCAGCCGCTCCGCGGCATGTGGGATCTTCCCGGACCGGGACACGAACCCGTGTCCCCTGCATCGGCAGGCGGACTCTCAACCACTGCACCACCAGGGAAGCCCCCAACAGTGCAATCTTTGACTCTGGGCTATTTTTATTCCTTTAAACGAATCCTCAAAAAAGATTCTATTTTAAAAATCACTGTCCTCCATTCCCTTACATACTAAATGAGGCTCCCTCTTTTCCTTTCTCTCCCATCCAGATTTGCTGAGCTGGGTATACATGGGGAAAGAATTCCCATGTCTCAATGTAGCACAAAGACACTGCACCAGAAGTGTGAAGAAAGTCTGGTCAGCATAAAGGACCGGATAACCAACCAAGGACTTGGTCAGCAACCGTTATGTTTGACCCTGAGACAACTCCTCACATGCCTGAAACCTGGTCACTGGCTCCGTCATCACCATCACAGTCATCATCATCATCACCTCCATGCTTGGGCATCAGCTGTGTCTGAGCCATTGCACCAGCCCCTGCCATATCGCCTTAAACATTCACAGCAACCGTTAAGAAGAAGTGTTATTACCCTCATTTTGCAGATGAAAAGAATGAGGTTGACAAAAGGGAAGGAATCTGCCTAAGGTTATCACATTCTTAGTAAGTGGCAAAACTCGGATTAGAACTCGGGTCAGTCTGACTCCAAATTATGTGCCTTTCCTAGTATATGATTCTGCTTATACTTTTGCTGGGGAGATAGGAGAGCCCCACACAAGCCAGTTTGAGGATGATTATGACAGTCTGTAGAAGCAAGTCAGGGGTTCAAAGAAGAGAGAAAAAAGGCTTCCAGGTGGAAGAGGTGGCATGATTGGGTTGGTCTCACAGGACAGATACGATTTGGATAAAGAGGAGCATAGAGGAGGCGAAACCGGCAGCCTGGATGAGAACGGTGTGTCATGGGCTAGGGCAGAGGGTCCATGCTGGACCCTAAATGGATAAAATAATGGATAATGAAGTAGAGACAAATTGACAGGTGAGTCCAGGGGCAGTTCTAATGCAGACAATGTTAGCCTGGTTCTCAACCGAGAGGCACCTCAGAGTCATGTCCAAACTTTTAAAAAATATATACATATCTGGATCCCTTCCAGACCAGCCGAATTAGAATTTCTGGAGGGGGGACCCCACATATCAATGAGCTTCCCAGATGATTCTGAGATATTCCCTCCCCTCTACTTGCCCTCAGGTAAGAACCTTTGCACCAAGCAATGGGGAGCTGCAGCAAGTTCTGAAGACTAGTTGGGAGATAATACAGAGTCCAAAGAAGAAAAAGAACAGAGTCAGGGGACTAGCTAGAAGCAGGCTGAGAGTCAGAAGTTTTATCTGGGGAGGGGCCTTCTAGGTGGTAAAGGCTCCAGATAAATCTAGAAGGACCAAGCCACTGAGAGCTGGCCATTAGATTAGGCAAGAAGATGCCTGCAGCATCGTCAGAAGGCAGCACAGTAGAAAGTGCCCGGGTTCTGGAGTCAGGTAATGGGGGGTAGGGTCAAGTCCCAGCTCGGCTACAAAGCAGCCACGTGACCTGGGGCAAGATACCAAATATCTCTAAACCTCAGCTTTCTTGTTTGTAAAATGGGGATGGTTCTACTTTGTTGAGCAGATGTAACGATTAAGGATCATGAGATCTGAGTGCCTGGTACAGTACCTGTCACCCTGCAAAGGTGTAATACTTGCATAATGTAGTCGTCTAAGAAAGCAGTTTTAGAAGAAGCTAGTTTGCCGGGGGATGTCTGGGTAGGAGTGGAAAGAGCAGGTAGTAAACAACATGTGTTCCAAGGGTTTGCTAATAAAATGGAGTAGAAATGGATGAAGGTAAGATAGGAGATTTAAGACTAAGAAAAAGGCTTTTTAAATTTAAGTGGGAGATCTTGAGATGTCTAGTGATAGAAAAGACACAGCTGGGAAAGAACAGGCGTCTGGAGATGCTAAAGGGACTAAATCCAGAAGGAGAATGGAATGTTTTAATGCTTTTAAAATTTCTATAGGAATGGTAATCCTCCAGTTGGGCCTGCAAATAATTGACAAGTTACCAAATTTAGAATTTGCTCTGGGCTGAACAGATAGTCTTTATATAAAACCTTCTCTCCCTCAACCAGTGGTTATTTCAACAGAATGAGCTAAAGCTCTTTCATGGCACCACAAGCTAAAAGTACAGTTTACAGTGGAAATTTCAACCACAACTATTACTGCCACTAGCAAGAGAAACTTAAGCCTGAAGCAACAGGACTGGTTCCACAGAGGAGGAATGTGAATAGTGTTTAAAATGGCACCTACAATTGGTTGAATCTGTGTGTCTGTTAAAGGAGCAGAATAAGAAAAACTAGAGAGAGAAATTCAGGCTTGGTATTGGGATTCTTCCTAGGAATAGGTGAGGTGGTAAGAACATTCTAAAATATGCCAGTTACCGATGTGGCAATGGAGGGGCGGGGAATGGTTTTATCCTCACAATACTTTTATCAGTAACATACAGAATAATTAAACAGGAAAACAGGAACAGACTGAACCATTGGAAGATTTGCTTCCCCTCAATAATGATCCTACAAGCAGAGTTAACTTTTTTCCCTTAAGAGAAATCAGCAGCTTGAGTCAGCTGGAATATTTTAAATGTTGGGGAGTTACTTGAAAGCAGATTCATGATGCAACTATGTAAACAATGCATCTGGCCTCGGGTCCTTTTTGGCTCTTCCCTGGGACAATAAGTAAATAGCAACTATCTTGTGTTTATGAGATTTAAGGGGCTTTCTGGCAGTCTCTTTTAAAAAATTAACACTAATAGCCATAATCTGTTGTGAATCTATCATATATCAGACACTGGTGGTTCTTTTGTTATCGTTCATTCTAGTGTTATTAATATGATGATAATGAGAGCCATTATTTATTGAGAACCAACAATTTCCCATAGTCCTGACAACCACACGAGGGGGCAACTTATAGTGCATCAATTGTACTTAACCTCATTTTATTTTATTTACTTTTTGGCTGTGCTGCACAGCTCGCAGGACCTTAGTTCCTCGACCAGGGATAGAACCCGGGGCCACGGGTCCACGGGCCACGGCAGTGAAAGCACCAAGTCCTAACCACCAGACTACCAGGGAAGTCCCTACTTAACCCCTTTTAGACGACCAGAAAACTTGCTTTACTTACATCCTCTCATTTACTTCTCCCCATTACCCCCAGGGGAAATGGACATTTCCTCCATTTCACAGCCTGGATCCCATCACTCGTAAGTGGCAGAGCTGGGATGAGAGAAGGAAGGTTGGTTCCCACTGAGTGGGGTGGAGGTGCCAGCCCTGTCTCCCCTGGTGGCAAACTGCAGAAGTCAGGCAGAGCCATGTCTGGAGGAGGAAGGCTGGGGCCCAAGCAGAGGCAACGTGGCCAGCTCCCTCGGAGTGAGCACCACCGCAACGTCCCGCTGGCCACAAACTGCTCTCATCAATGAAGAGACTGAAGGGGCCCTGCCGCTCCCTCATCCCCCCTCACCAGGGGCTGCCGGCAGAGGACCACGCTGCATGGGCAAGTTCACACTGAATGAAAACACGCAGGTGACCTGGTCAGGCTCAATGGGAATCCATGGGCAGCAGGGAAGCAAATGACCTGCTCTGGAACCCGAAGGATCGTGAGCTCAGTTCAATTCGAAGGTGCAGCGTGAAAAGACACTGGGGCCTCTGATGCCCCGGCCCCTTTCATTGTTCCATGTCATGATTCTTTCGCTTTCTCAGGAAACAGGAAGTCCGCAGGTTTTAGAATCTGGATGTTCAGGTACAGCTGCCCATGCAACCACCTCCCAATCCAGTGTCCCCTTCACCAGTGTCCAGGGTCCACCAGGTTGACTGTTGTGGGCAGGAAGGGGAACTAACCCAAACCACACAGGGGTGGGAGGAGAAAGCCACCTCTCCCTGGTAGACCAGAGCCAGCTTTGGAGACTTTGTCCAAATGCAGTGCAGAGAAGCAGGGATGTGGAGGCACCTGACCTTCCAGCCTAGGCATCTGGTCTCTCACTGACTCCTTCACTGTATGGCTAGCTTCTCTCCAAAGACAGGCTGCAGCAGAGGCAGGCCCAAGAGGGGCCATGCCCACCCACCCCAGGCAGCAGGGCCCCCTGGCTGGGAGAGGTGGGCCAGCTGCACCTCCTGTCCAGGCAACCCTGGTGATGCTTGCATGCCCACCATAGAGGATGCCATCCATAGTGTTTGGACCTGGGAGGCAATGGAAGGACAAAGCCAAGCGAAGTTTCCCAAGGTATCTGGTATCTGATAACTAACAGCTGCTATATATTGCGCATCTATTATATGCCAGGTGCTACACATATCGTGGATTTAATTCTCACGGGACACTGAGGTACAGGATGTTAAGGGATCTGCCCAATGCCACCTACTAGTGAATGGCAGAAGAGGGCCCTGAGCCCAGGACTGACTCCAAAGCACTCTTGGGGTGGGGTGGGAGGTTGCCCTTCACACGGCTTCTCCTCCTCTCACCCACCACCCTCTGACAACTGACACTGCTGGGATTTAGGACTCCCAGTTTCCTTCTCTGCCCCACATGGCACTGGGGAAGCCCAGACAGATTACCAGCAAAGCTCAGGGCTCTTTGTCCCCACATGGCACCCTAACTGTCTCTCGGGAAGATGGCACAAGCTCAAAGCCCAACAGACAAGCTGGGACTTGAGATGCCTGGAGCTTCCTCAGCAAAACCACAGCACTGGAATACCAGGGGCCTTGCAAGCCTCAGCTGAGGACAGGATGAGGTCAACTGCACACCTGAAGGTAATTGCAAGGTGATGGCCGGCAGCCTGCAGGCAGGTGGTGACCCCCGCTGCCCATGGGCAGGTGCAGCCGGAGTCTCTGGGTGGAGAGACTCAGATCCAGAGCTTTTGGCAGGAAGGCAGAATGAGGCGGGAGTTGGGATCACCCCGCACTGCCTTCAGATAACTCTGGAATCTGCTGCCCGCCCTGCCCAGCCCTTTAGCGGACCTGAGGACCCTAGCCAGCGCTCGTAGCACTGCTTCCCCAGCCCCCGCTGTCGCCAGCCGCGCGCTTCCGCGGAGCGCGGGCCCTTCGGGCGCACCCACCTCCTCCACCGCGCTGCGCAGTTTGTGCTGCGTGTCCTCCATCAGTTCCTCAACCTCGCGGAACATCTCGTTGAGAGTGGCCTCCTCCTGCGGGTAGCTGAGAGCCGGGCCGGGCTCGAACGAAGCCGGAGTCACTGTCGCAGCTGGCGCGGGGGCCGTGGGGACCGCCGCCGCCAGCAGTAGGCACAGCAGGGTGCCCCCCAGCCATCGCATCTCGGCTCAGCGCCCGCCGCCGCTGCGCCGCCGCCTGCGCGTGCCAGAACGCTGTCAGAGGCGCGCCGACCACCCTCTGGCCAGCGCCGCCCGCCCCCGCCGCCTCTGGCACTACGAGCCGGGCCCGCCCCCGGCGTCCCGCTTCCCCGCACCCACCCCCAGATGGGAGGAGGCCGAGTCCCCTCCGGATGCAGCTACCCCGCACAGGGAAGACCCCCACCCGCTCCAACCCCGCGCCCGAATCCCCTGCGTACCCCCTGGCGCATCCTCCGGCACAGTTTGTGCTCCGCCCCCGCCCCCAGTGATAGCCCCCTCCCGCGAGCAACAGAACCCGGGCGCCCCCGAGCTTACAACCCTCTCCCCTCACCGCCCTCCCCACCGGCCCCCCACCCAGGCTTGGTCCCGGGTTTGAGCCCTGTTCCCTCCTCGACCAGGTCAGAGCACAGCTCTGGTGCCGCGACCCTACTCCCACCCCATCCCTACCCGAGCCCCCATCTTGGGTGGTCAGAGAACAGCTCATCACCGCCCCCCTCCCCATCACCTGGGTCGCAACCAAGTCCTGCGCCCAGTCCCTCCCCCACCCAGGAGCTACCGAGATGAGCCACCTCCCTTCCCCGCCGCCGCCCGTCACCCACCCCGACTGGACCGAGCTGTGCTCCGAACTGGACCTGCCAGGCCTCGCCAGGGGCTGCCTCGGGGCTGCGGAGCGGGAGCGGCGCGCTGCGCGGGCCGCGGGTGCGGGGAACTCGGTGGGGATGCTGCAGCGCTGCTACCCTGGCGAGCCCGCAGCGCTCGCCCCGCCCGCCCCGCCCCGCGGGAGGGGCCGCGGCCCAGCCCGCCGCCAATGGCCGGCCCGGGCGCCAGCGACCTCCCGCCCCAGGCTAGCCTCCTCTGCCGCCGGCGCCCGGCTCTACCGGAAGCTGTCGCTGTTCTGTTCATCCCGTTGCTCCTCGGCATCCCAGTCCATTGTCATCTCTGGCCCAGATTCTTGCCACAGTTTACGGGAGGCGAGGGGAAGGTGTGCTTTCTGGGTCCCACCTTGGTACAGGATGTACCCAGCAGGCAAGATAAAATCCAAGCCCCTTAGCCTGGCATTCAAGGCCCATCACAAGCTGGCCTTAATCTGTCTGCCGTGGTTGTTTCAGTACTCCAGCCAAGAAAACCCACTCCTAGCTCCCGCAGTAGGTCCCGAGAGAATGTCAGCAAGCTCCTTAAAGGCGGCATAGCAGAGTGGTTAAGACCAGACACTGCAGCCAGACTGCCTGGTGTCAATCCCGGCTCTGCTCCTAAGGAGTCTACCGATCTGGCCAAGTTAGCAGATTCGTCTGCTCTCCACTTAGCCCAGATGTAAAATGGAGGTTATAGGAGGACAACTAAAAAACGTTGCTCGCCATCTGGTTCTACAAGAACGAAGTCAGTAGCCACTGCAGTCGCAGACCTTCAACACCGCCTGAAAGGAGTTCAGGAGATCAGGAATGAGGCACTCTGTGCTCTGGGGAAATTGGCAGAACAGGCCTTCAGATAGATCTTTTCAGGAGAAAATGTTATGAACCCAAACTCTTGTATCATCCCATACTTAGAAGAGCACCAAAACCGTTCATTAACACACCTGTTCCTCATGACCAGCAGCAACTTTCTATCGAGATGTGTGCTTGGTTGCACGTACCCCCTTTGCCAAAATCACAGATATACTGACCTTCCCCCTTACCTCTTTGGAACAGTTCCACAGAGCTTTCTGAGAGGCTGTCTCACGGGCTACAGTCCTCACTAAGTCCCCAAAGAAAACTGAAACTCATAGCTCTCGTGTTGTCTGTTTTTAATTCAGTTGACAAGTAGTAAGGTACCTCGTAGGTAACAAGTATAATGCACGCAGGTAGGTGTGGGGCAGGCAATAAGTGGGGTATAAATGTCAGCTATCGTAGTGAGAGCAGAACTTTGCCTATTCACAGCAGTCTCCCTAGTACCTAGAACAGGGAGCACTCACATAATTTTTGAATAAACCTGTGTTTTATTTGTCAAAACTCTTCCTATTTTTTCCTGTTACTCTTTCTGTCTGGACAGCCCTCCCTCCTCCCCTTGGCCAGGCTAACTCCACGCCATCTTTCAAGACCCAGTGTCTCTCGTTACCTGTCCCTGCTCCATCCCATTTCTCCTCTAGGACCCCCCAGCACCATGTGCTTCCCCATGGCAGCCCTGACTTGCCACGGTCTCTCTAGTCACGGGCCCATTTTCCCCAGAGACCTCAAACTCCTAGGAGGCAGGGACTGACTTGCTCACCGTTGTGTCACCAGGGCCTCAGTTATAAGACACACTTGGTCCCTGAGAAATGGATGGGCTGGTCATTATATCAATTGCTAGTGATATATCAATATAGCAGTAACATTATGAGAACTCACAATGTGCCAGGAATAAGTATTAACTCATTTAATTCTCAAACAACCTCTGAGGTTGGTACTACTACTTTTAGTCCCATCTCACAAATAAGGAAACTTTCCTAAGACCACATAGCTCGTAAGTGGTTGAACTGGGATTTGAACCCAGGAATCTAGCTCCAGAGGCTTCACCCTTCACTGCCAAACGCCTCTGCTATAAACCTGGCCAGGAAGTATGAGATGACTTGGGAGCATCTGATGAGCAATTTCTGCAGGTGACCACTTGGAAAACATGTGTTTGGGGGAGGGAGTTCAGGACATGCCATCCCAAAATATGCCACCTTGGCATATTGATTATTTTGAACTGAAGGCACTTGAGAAACAGCAGATGTAGGAAGGGCTCTCTGACCTGCCCTACAAAAAGGCCATAAAATTTTTCATGAGAGAGGTGCCCTCCCTGTACCAGGAGGAGAACATCCTTATCACCAGAGAGGAAGTCAATGCCAAAACGGATCTGTACAAACACACACTTACTAAAATAACCCTTATCTTAGTTTTTTCACCATACCACTCCCAGTCACTTCCCCACAGTTCACTGTCCCTAGCCCAACCCCCTTTGCCTTGTCATTTCTTCACAAATCTATCATTTCTTTGTCTAAAAGGTATATAAGCTTTCTGCTCTGGGTCACCTCCTCAGGTCTTCATTTACCTGTGAAGTCTCCCATGTGCATGTAAAATTTTAATAAAATGTGGATGCTTTTCTTCTGTTACTGTCTTATGTCAGTTTAATTCTTAGGCCCAGCCGGGGACTCTAAGAGGGTTGGGGAGACAATTTTCCTCCCCTACAGGGCATGGCCTCTTTGTCATGTCCATCCAGCTGAGTCCACAGCAGAGTGTCAGTCGAGAAGAAAGGATATTGGGGGCCTTCTGGGCATCGGGCACTGTGCACACCCCAGATCTATAGTGAGCTGCCTGGAGACTCAGAGAAGTTGCACCCTCTGCCCAGACAGCAAGTGAACGGTTGGTCTGGAACTAGACTCCACGTGTGGCTGACTCTAAAACCAGTGCTCTTAGCTTTCCTTCTCATGACTGCCTTTCTTTGCAGACGTCTTCAAATCACTGTTTATCACCAAGATGTGGCTTCTAGCCATGTTCTCTTAAATTTCTGGGCCTCCGGGTTAAGCCCTCCTAAAATCCAGGGAAAGCCCCCTGACCCCCCAGCATCCCCTGTTCTGCAGCCTGGCTCAGCTATTCATTAGCTTTCTGAGGGTGGCCGATCCTGTGCAAAGAGCCTGGAACTGAATCTCCAGATTCCCCACCAGACACACACACTAGGAAGAAACTAGAGCAGAATGGAGGCCCCAGCCAGAGGGCACACTTTGGGGCCAAGAAAAGAGTTGCAGTGGTGCAGATTTATAGAACAAACCATGGTCTTCCATTCCTCCCCATTGCTGGCTTAAGAGACTGGGAATTTCCCTGAATAAGACTTGTCTTCTATCTTATATCTTTTGCCCTGCAGTCTGGAGTTCTTGACTTTCAGAATGAACTTTAAAAAAAAAAGAAAAATTTGAGCTGCTCCCAAGTGACAGGTGAAGGGCTATGTGTTTTCTCCTACGGGGTCTAAATTTTGCACTCTGAAAGGTAGGAATGTATCGATAGTGCCATTATTAAGTGAAACTAGTAAAAAAGAAAGAGATCAAAGGGAAAAGAGACAGGAAAGGTAAGAAAAATCTACAGTCCTCAAATATAAGGGCTCCCCCTGCCCAGCTTCATACCATCCCATCACCACCTTGAGGCAGGAAAAGCACTGAGGCAGCTGCAGAGATGGGCCCCAGCCAGACCGCACATGTTCTGGGCTCCTAGACGCTTAGGGGCAGGAGTGGACGAGCCCTGTGCTTTTGGGGCCTGACTTGAGGAAGGGTAGCAGTCTGGGTGGTCATTGTGAGCAGACGGGCCCAGGGGCACACAGAGCAGGCAGAGTTGTCGAAGGCTGTCAAGATCAATCATCTTGAGGGTAAGGAACTATCTAAAATGCCACAATTTCCATTATATCACTGGTCTAAGCTCTATATCCATCAGAGACATTGTTATTTTCTTTTAGGGTGTTTGGAAACATTTCTTGGAATTATTTAAAAGTTCTAAGTCCTCACATTTTATCTACTGGAGTCTCATTTCAGGATTGAGGAAGTGGCAACAGAGAGGTTGTCACATGCTGGAAATTACCTACAAAGTCGGCACCCACACAGCAATTTCAGGTCTAGCTGTCCACCCCACAGACGCTCATGGCCATGTGCTTGAAAACACTTTTTAGTGTCTTCAGCAGAAGAATGGATGAACAGGTTTCTACAAACGACAGAATACAACAGTTAAAGGAATGGACCAATATTTCTAGGCAACAACGTGGATACATTTCAAAAGACAAATGTGGCAATTTGTAAAATGAGGTGCACAGAATGCTATTTGTGCTTATTTTTAAAACACAAAACAACTATCTATTGTTTATGGATGCTACAAATATAGTAAAAAAAAAAAAAATTACAGGGCTTCCCTGGTGGTGCATTGGTGGAGAATCTGCCTGCCAATGCAGGGGATACGGGTTCGAGCCCTGGTCTGGGAAGATCCCACATGCCTCAGAGCAACTGGGCCTGTGAGCCACAACTACTGAGCCTGTGCATCTGGAGCCTGTGCTCCGCAACAAAAGAGGCCGCGACAGTGAGAGGCCCGAAGAGTGGCCCCCGCTCGCCACAACTAGAGAAAGCCCTCGCACAGAAACGAAGACCCAACCCAGCCAAAAATAAATAAATTTATTTTAAAAAATTACAGAAATAGGCAGGCTGCCTGTGAGGTAAAAAGTGGGGGAAGAGATGGAGAAGGTCTTCAGTCACATTTGTAACATTTTATTTCTTTAAGAAAGAGAATGTAGCAGCGTGGAGGAATTCTGAAGCAAAAGTGTCCAAAGATTCACATCAGTTTAATGCTGCAGTTGATTAACTACACGTGGGCATGTGGGTGTGTCTGTTGTATTATTTTCTGTATATTTGAAATAGTTTGTGAGTAAATTGAAACAAAAGAAAAAAGCAAAAGGCAAGCCCCTCCCAACCCCTATCCTGCACCCCCCAAAAACCAAACCAAAACAAAACACCTCTAAGAGCCAAACACACTTTTCTTAGATCTGTTCTTGGCGGAAATACTCTCTTCCCCAAGGCCCAGCAGTGGCCCCCATTGCCATGAGGTGAGAGGGAGGAGTGGAAGGTCCACACCAGACCCAAATGGAGGGTCTTTCTCTTCATAAAATGCCCTTCTGTGTGCTCCAATGGTGGGGAGCTTTCCTCCTGGGGTGGGTGGAAGGGTGGGAGAACTGGAGTCAGGTAAGGACCCCGGGCGGTGGGTGGGGCTTAACCATCAACCCATCCCCCAACTCACCGCCATCATCAGGACAGGGAACAGTTTGCAAGCAAGGAAACCTCAGATACCCATGACTTAGAGGCACTCAATCTGGATAGGCGACTATTGTGTACCGATTTTTTAAAGTTTAACTATTCAGAATAATTAATTAGACCAAGGAAGGATTTATTACACATTTCTCTTTTTTCTTTCCCTTCCATCTCAGATAGACTACACTGAACACAATTTGGAAACAAATGTGAAGCGTTGGCTCAGACATCGTGTATCTGCATGGCTATTTAATATCTATTTAGTATTTAGTAGCTGTTTTCCCTGCTGGAATTCAGGCCCCGTGAGATTGCCCAGGATGCCTGGCCCTGCAACCGTCTCCTGTCCTGTCCTGCTGATCGTCTGCAGGGAGTCACACTCAATAAGGAAATCCTGAATGAATGCAGGACTGATAGGGGCTGGGCTCCCTGCCCACAGGAATCTACAGCGAACAAAGAAACAGAAGTAAGCAGGTAATGGCCAGGACAGTAAGACAGAGGAAAAGACAAGCTGATTCTTTTCAGAACGTCCATAGTGGGATAGGGCTGTTCATCGCTGATCCAATCATCTCTGTGGAAGTGGGAGATCCTGTGGCGTCTTCATGGATGACCCACCTCTCCCACCCTTTTGATTGGACCAGGATGGATACCTGTCTGAAGCTTGACCCATCAGATTCTTTCCTGGATTTTGAGGCTGCAGACACCATTGTTCAGCTGCTTGAGACAAAAGCCAACACAGAGAAAGTCAGAGAGAGAGAGAGATTGAGGGAGAGACACATTTAGAGAAATGAGATCCTATGAGCTTGAGAGAGAGGGTGATGGGAAGAGAGGGGCTGCCTCACCCCATGATGTCATTCTGGTTCTGGGTTTTAGTCTTTCATGAATTTGAAAGCCAGCAGCTGCCCCATCTGCCCTTAGACTCTGTGAGATGTTTTGGGATTCTTCTCATATACTTCCCTTTTTGTTCCAACTAGGTTTCACAACTTTCTGTGGATGGCTACCAAGCTGCCTTAAATGTCTGGGGTGGGGCTGCCTATATTTTAACAAGGCAATAATCCTCATCAAGGAAGGTTTGCATTAGAGGAGAGGCATGAATTAGAAATAGAGGGCCACCAGGCCCAACAGGACAGGGAAATGTCAGCCAGGGGCCTCCTCCCCTTTGTTAGCCGCTCTGACCCACAGTGCCAGCCGCCAGTTACATTGAGGCTTCCCAGCCCCTGCCTGGAAGTTGTCATTGTTCTGAAGAAATTGGTGCCAAGATTTTTCTGAATGGAAACTCCATCTGGCCTTGGAGAGTGTTCACATGGATTCAGATTTTCCATGAGTAACAGCCACTGAATATCCAAAACATACATTTAATTTGCCAGGTTTCTGTGGGTGGGTGAACAAAAGAGACCCAGAGGACCATATTCCTGGCCATCACCCTTGGAACGCAGCACCGGAGGGGTGAGCCCCGAGCCTGGCTGTCTTGCTTTGCTGTTTAGCAGGTGGATTTATATGCTCTGTATATTCCTACATGTGTATCTGAAGTGGGTGATGACTAAGGAGCAAGAGAATTTTGGTGGAGCCAGTACCAAACGAGGAAGACAGAAGAATTGATCTTATTAGACAACCCTAGAGGAAGACTATCTAGAAATGTGTTTCTACCCAATTCTCTCCATTGCTTCAGGTCAAAATGGTGTGTTTATTTCTTCCCTGGAGCAACTTTCAATGCTGGCTCCATAATAGAATCAGCTGGGAAGCTTACTAAACAATACAGATGCCTGAGTACCCTTTAGAGCTGCTGATTCAGACATATGAGAGAGGGCCCCTCAGGGTACATTCTAGAACTGTCCTTGCTGAGGATTCACTTTTCATCAAGCCTCGCCCAAAAGCTCTCCTCTCATGCCATCAGCTTCTCCCCTGACCTGGGCAATGGCCAGTAGCACTTCCTTCCCTCTGGATGTGGTGGGAAGCTGCTGGAGAGTGGAAAGAAGGCTGGACTTGGAGCTGGATAGTCCTGAGTTTGGGTTCTGGCTCTGATCCTAACTGCCATGACCTGAATATCCCAGGATTCTCCAGCTTATGGGCACATTAGTGCCGAAAACAACAGGGCTCTTAGCCCACACCTGCTGTCACTAAGATAACCTGGGAAGTCCCCAAGGGATGTGTTTGTGCATCTGTGATTCAGTTCTGGTTTCCAGTTGCCTCCACTACCACCGTCTCCAAAATAGTTGTACCATCTTGAAGATAATGAGTCAAAACTTAATAGGTGAAGAGCTCAATGGCATAGCCGGGTGTTTCCAGTGGGCTGACCACTGTTGGGTTTTGCTACGTTAATATCCTTGCTGGTCAGCAGTAAAAAGGAATGAACTACTTATATGCACAACAGAAACGCATCTCGAATGCATTATACCAAGTGAAAGAAGCCAGACTCAAATGGCTATACACTGATTCCATTTATATGATATTCTAGAAGAAAGCAGAACCATAGGAACTACAAACAGATCGTTGGTTGCTAGAGGCTGGGATGTGGGGAGGCGTTCACTGTAAAGGGGCACAGGGACCTTTGGGGGATTCTCTACCTTGATAACGGTGGTAGACACACAACGCCGTTATGCATTTGTCATAACTGGTAGAACTGTCCACTAAAAGCTCTGAAGTTAATGTATGCAAATTACACCTAAATTAAAAGAAAATGGGGGGAAAAAAGAGATAAAGTAACTTGCCCAAGGTCCGAGCCAAGGATTCAAGCAGGTGTGTGGAACTCCTGGATCTGGACTTTGAAGTGCTTTGCAGCGTGTGCTCAGGCAGCTTGCAGGGGAGGGGGCACCTCTCAGGAAACACTCTGTCCTTGGTCAGGAATATCAGACAAAGAAGCCTGCAGTCGGGGCATCATGATGTGGGGAAAAGGACTGTGTTCCAATCATGGTTTTGCTACCTTCTAGATTTATAATCTTGGATGATCTAATTTCTCTCTCTAAACTCGTTTTCTCATCTTTAAATTACTTTCTCTTTTGAAGGCATCGCTGTGTCATCGTAAAGGGCAAGGGGCCCAGGAACAGCCCCAGTTCTGCGTTACTCTCCACAGGTGACTGGGACAAGTCTCTCCACGTCTCTGAGCCCCACTTTCCTCATCTCTAAAAGGAGGACAGGAACTGCATCTACCTCATGGGACTGATGTTAGCCTGACAGGCACTCAGCAAAGCGCCTGGCACTTAGCAAGCATCAGTGAATGTGAGCTATTATGATATGATCACCAGCCAACAAACTCTTGCAAAGCGAGCAGGGAACAGAGCTTCCTTTGTGTGCGCTCAGCTGGGGCTCTAGGGAAGGCTGGGTGAGGGGAGTGTCCATGGAAATTTTGCTCAGACCACGAAGGGTTATGGAGGGTCTTGTGCAGACAGCTCTTCTCTGTTTACGCAGGCAAACCTTTTGTCTGCCTCAGTGCACAGTGCCGCCAGCATGGCTGGGTCAGAAGTTCACATAATAAACACGATCTGTACCCAGAACACGCTCCCATCCACGCTTAGGTCCTGCAGCTGAGGCTCTTACATTTTAAACTCTTTTTCTTTTCTCCCTCACGGTCGGCACATCCCTTCCTGCAATATGATTTCCACCCAGCTCCCTGATGATATGTGAGCAAGAGTCAAATGAAGGGACTTGTCCAAAGTCCCACGGTTAGCAACGGAAATTGGAGCGATTTGGATAGCTACTGCTAAAATTGTCTTCTCGTTGTTATCCCTCTGTCGCTGTCTCTGTGTTCCTTCTTGATCTAAAGCAGACACTTGGAATGGGTCTATTTGCTTAATATTTCTGCAAGACAATAGCCCCTTGCCAGTTTGATTGTGCTCTTTTGGAAATTCACCGCGCTGGCCCTGAGGCTGAGCAAGCCTGCCAGACAGCATACGCTAGCACCCATCATCTTTTTGGCTGGTGTTCTTAAACTTTATCAAGCATCAGAATTGCCTGGGGTCAGGGGGAGTGGGTCTTAAACACAGACTCCTGGACGGGGCCCTGAACTCTGCATCTCTAACAATTTCCTGGATGATCCTATTACTATCTGCCCAGGGACCAAACCTTCAGAATGTCTATTCATCACTGCTGAGGGAGATACTAAGCCTCACTTAGTATCAGAGGGATCAGAAGACGGTGGTAGCATTGCTGGTAGCACCCCAGCCCAAGTAAAAGAGAAAGCATGACTAGAGATAAGATCAAAAGGAAAATTGAAGTGTTTCCCAAGTTTTTTGTTCTACTTTCTGCCAGCAGCTATCACTAAACATTCCTGATGGGGTTCAAATTAAGAACCAGGAGAGGAGGAACTGGTGAAAGATCTGCTCAATAAAATGGACCATTGAAACCTAGAAATGCAGAGGGACAAAGAAAGATGTTTATAGAACATAACTGATAGTCAAAGAGCCGAGCTGAAAAGAACAGTGCTGAGTGTCACAGCCAAGGTAAGGTGAGGTCAGAAACAGGGAGAAAATAAAAAGGGAGCAGATTAGAAACAGGTTTGGATATGGTACCTGCCACAGGTTAGGGCAAGCAATGCAGGCTCAAGTCTGTAAAGGGTACACGGGGGCTAGAGAGCAGCCTGCTTTTATGAGCTGATGGCTACATAAATCCTAGAATACACAGCTGATGGTTTAAGGGACCAGACAGGACTGAACAATTCTCTTAAAACTTAAGTGTTAGATGAACAGAGACATTATGTTTTAAGAATCACATTTGGTAAAACTACAATGAGATACTGTTTTTACCTTTCAAAAGAATGAGGCAGCTCTATCTATATCTATCTATTCTCATTCATTCATTCATCCATTTATTCAACAAATATTTGTTGGGTGCTTCCATGTGCTAGGCTCTGTTCTAAGAGCTGGGAATTGAGACGAATGAAGCAGCAAAGCATCTGTTTTTACAGAGTTTACATTCCAGAGAATAGAGAGAGACCTTCAAACCTACACATACACACAACACACACACACACACACACACACACACACACCACAGAGAGAGAGAGAGAGAGAAGGAGATAATAGTTTATATTTTAGGAGGTGATAAATGCTATGAAGAAAATAAAGCTGAGGACAGAGAAGAATGAGGAGAGTTGCTATTTTAGATGTGCTTTTGAGAGACCTCTGATAAGGTGACATTTGAGCAGACACAGAGAAAGTGAAGGACGGTGACTACAGATTCAATGCAATCCCTATCAAACTACCAATGGCATTTTTCACAGAACTAGAGCAAAAAATTTCTCAATTTGTATAGAAACGCAAAAGATGCCAAATAGCCAAAGCAATCTTGAGAAAGAAAAACGGAGCTGGAGGAATCAGGCTCCCTGACTTCAGACTATACTACAAAGCTACAGTAGTCAAGATAGTATGGTACTAGCACAAAAACAGAAATATAGATCAATGGAACAGGATAGAAAGCCCAGAGATAAACCCATGCACATATGGTCACCTTATCTTTGATAAAGGAGGAAAGAATATACAATGTATATTGAATGTGTATTGAAGAATATACATCTCTTCAATAAGTGGTGCTGGGAAAACCGGCCAGCTACATGTAAAAGAATGAAATTAGAATACTCCCTAACACTATACACAAAAGTAAACTCAAAATGGATTAAAGAACTAAATATAAGGCCAGATGCTATAAAACTCTTAGAGGAAAACATAGGCAGAACACTCTATGACATAAATCACAGCAAGATCCTTTTTGACCCACCTCCTAGAGAAATGGAAATAAAAACAAAAATAAACAAATGGGACCTAACAAAACTTAAAAGCTTTTGCACAGCAAAGGAGACCATAAACAAGACAAAAAGACATCCCTCAGAATGGGAGAAAATATTTGCAAATGAAGCAACTGACAAAGGATTAATCTCCAAAATATACAAGCAGCTCATGCAGCTCAATATCAAAAAAAACAAACAACGCTATCCAAAAATGGGCAGAAGACCTAAATAGACATTTCTCCAAAGAAGATATACAGGTTGCCAACAAACACATGAAAGGATGCTCAACATCACTAATCATTAGAGAAGTGCAAATAAAAACCACAATGAGGTATCACCTCACACTGGTCAGAATGGCCATCATCAAAAAAATCTACAAACAATAGATGCTGGAGAGGGTGTGGAGAAAAGGGAACCCTCTTGCGCTGTTGGTGGGAATGTAAATTGATACAGCCACTATGGAGAACAGTATGGAGGTTCCTTAGAAAACTAAAAATAGAACTACCATATGACCCAGCAATCCCCCTACTGGGCATATACCCTGAGAAAACCATAATTCAGAAAGAGTCATGTACCACAATGTTCATTGCAGCTCTATTTACAATAACCAGGACATGGAAGCAACCTAAGTGTCCATCGACAGATGAATGGATAAAGAAGATGTGGCACATATATACAATGGAATATTACTCAGCCATAAAAAGAAACGAGATTGAGTTATTTGTAGTGAGGTGGATGGACCTAGAGTCATACAGAGTGAAGTAAGTCAGAAAGAGAAAAACAAATACCGTATGCTAACACATATATATGGAATCTTAAAAAAAAAAAAAAAGGTTCTGAAGAACCTAGGGGCAGGACAGGAATAAAGACGCAGACATAGAGAATGGACTTGAGGACACAGGGAGGGGGAAGGGTAAACTGAGACAACGTGAAAGAGTGGCATGGACATATATACACTACCAAATGTAAAATAGACAGCTAGTGGGAAGCAGCCACGTATCACAGGGAGATCAGCTCGGTGCTTTGTGACCACCTAGAGGAGTGGGATAGGGAGGGTGGGAGGGAGACGCAGGAGGGAGGGGATATGGGGATATATGTATATGTGTAGCTGATTCACTTTGTTATACAGCAGCAACTAACACAACAACAAAAAACAATTATACCTCAATAAAGGTGTTAAAAAAAAAAAGGAATGAGGTACTGATGCATACTGTAACATGGGTAAGCCTTCAAATTATTATGCTAGGTGAAAGAAGCTAAACACCAAAGCTCACATATTGTATGATCCTTCTTATATGAATATCCAGAATAGATAAATCAATCATGACAGAATGTAGACTGTGGTCACCTGGGGCTGGAAGAGAGGTGAATGGGCAGAAACTGCTTGATGGGTAAGGGGTCTAACTTTGGAGTGATGGAAATTCTTTGGAACTAGATAGAGGTTGTGGTTGCACAACATTGTGAATGTACTAAATGCCACAGAATTGTTCAGTTTAAAACGGTTGTCCTACGTTTTGTGAATTTCACCTCAATAAATTATCAGGGGAAAAGAAGTACAGAATAGCATGATCTCCAAGATAAACTGCTCAGTCAAAAAAGTATAAAACAGTGTGTGTATGTTCCTGTGTATCTAGCAGCATGGAATACCCTCATTCACCTTTCTGTACCTGATGAAATTTACAAATTGTATGTGTATCCTCTACGCAAAAAATTTAAAGTAAATAAACGAATTGTTTTTAAACACGGTGCTGACTTCAGAGTCAGACTGGGTTTGAAATCCCAGCTTTGACAGGCATCAGCTGTCAGCCTGTGTTACTCTCAGCCCCAGGTTTCATATCTGTAATGTGGGTACAATAACTGTACCTACTTACTGCCCTGGGGTTGTCAGGTACATTAATGAGATAGTGCAGGTAAAGGGCCCAGTGCTTGGGATACTGTGACACTGAATGAATGGTGGGGTGGTTCCTACTCATAACACTCCTGACAGCAAATGTGTGGGGTTTTCCCACACCAACCACCAGTTCTGCAACACCCTGGACGCTGACTGGGTGTCTTACGGCTCAGTTCAATCCTGACGCTATTCACCCACGGTTAGCGCAGACCCTCAGGTTAAAGGCTCAGTTCAATAAGACTGTCCCCATTTCTTTTTTTCTTTCTTTTCTGCGGGATCTTAGTTCCCCCACAGGGGACTGAACTTGGGCCCATGGCAGTGAAAGTGCAGAGTCCTAACCACTGGACCGCCAGGGAATTCCCTGTCCCCACTTCTGATGCCAGTCACAAGTCCCACGTCATCACCTGTACTTCTGACCAACTAGCTCTAAATTGGTGGTTCCCATGCCCACCTCCCTCAGGCTTGATAGTCTGCCAGAAGAGCTCACAGATCTCAGAAAAGAGCTTTCCTTGCTGTTACTGGTTTATTTTACAGGATACAACACAGGAACAGCCAAATGGAAGAGATATGGCAACGTATGTCGGAGGGGGCATGAAGCATCTTTGCCTTCTCTGGGCATGCCACCCTCCCAGCACCTTGAAGCTCTCCGAACCAACCCAGAAGCTCTCCGAACTTTGTCTTTTAAGGGTTTTAATGGCGGTTGCATTATGGAGGCGTGATTGATTGACTCAACGGTCGTTGTTGATTAACTCAATCCAAGCTTCTCCCCTCCCAGAAGGTCAGGGGGTGGGGCTGAAAGTTCCAACCCTCTAATCAAGCCCTGGTCTTTCTGGTGACCAGCTCTTATCCTAAGGCTCTCTAGGGTCACCAGTCATCTCAGTAGCATACAAAAGACACTCTCGGGGCTTCCCTGGTGGCGCAGTGGTTGAGAATCTGCCTGCTCTCGGGTTCGAGCCCTGGTCTGGGAGGATCCCACATGCCACGGAGCAACTAGGCCCATGAGCCACGACTACTGAGCCTGCGCGTCTGCAGCTTGTGCTCCGCAACAAGAGAGGCCGCGATGGTGAGAGGCCCACGCACCGCGATGAAGAGTGGCCCCCACTTGCCACAACTAGAGAAAGCCCTCGCACAGAAACGAAGACATAACACAGCAAAAATAAATAAATTAATTAATAAAAACTCCTACCCCCAACATTTTCTTTAAAAAAAAGACACTCCAGAGATTCTGAGAGTCTTTGGAGCTGTGTGTCAGGAACTGTCGGCAAAGACCAAATGTATTTCTGCCATGGTATCGCAGGATATAAAGCAGATCCTTACAGAAGAAAGAAAGAGCAAGAAAAACATTATTTAAACCTTGCTCCCCAAATCTAAGCATGCTTCCTCACTTTTGCTAGGTGCACTGGTGGAAGAGCCCAGGAGGTTTTTCACACTGTGAAGGGGAGGTCATGCATCAGAGACACTGCTGTGACGCACTCTGAGGCTGGATGCGGCAGCCACAGCTGGCATCCTGAGCCACCAGGGCACACTGGAGTAATACCAAACTGTGGCCAGGTGGACATGGAGTTACTTTAAAAAGGGACTGAGAAAGCCAGCTGACACTGCTCTAAAGTCAACTGGAGATTATGGGGCGTGCCCTTCTTTGCCGCCCAGCCTGGCTGTACTCCTGAAGCCTGAGGTGGAGGCACAGGCCCACCCTCTGCTTCCCACCCCCCAGTAGCCTGGGACCCAGCGTGAGATTCTTCCCCAGCCAACTGGACTTACTGCTGTGCTGCTAAATCAGTTTCCTGGGAGTCACCTGAAACACAGGTGTGCTTACTCAGCAGCTCACGGGAGGAGTGGAGAGGATCAGAAAGGATGCACCAACTGCAGCCTTGGTGACTCAGGTGGCTCCTGAGAGAGCAGGTCTGTAGCTCCTGCTTGGCCTCTGGTGGGTCAGGCTCTTACTTCAAGCACAAATGGTCATTCCCTCTTCAATTCCTGTTGCGACGCTTGGCTTTTGGCTCTTGGTTTGAAACTTTTTTATCATCCTCACTGGACCACGAGCATCTTGGGGGCAGGCGCCTCATCTTATCATCATTTAGTCCATCGTGTAAGAGGGCAAGGCTTCCCCACGGTCATCAGAGTCATTCCTGAGGGGCAAGAATTGGTTCTTGGGGGAGAAAAATATTCTTATGTTTATACATAAAGCACAAATGTACATACAGTCTATAAACAGATATACAGTGTATCTGTGGTACTAAAATTTATGGGGGGTGACAGTTAGACAACATTGCTAAAAAGGTTTGTAGGGGAGAGATTAAAAAAAAAAAAGCCTGAGAAACCCTGGAGTATATAAAGAAGTCAGAATCTCCATCTTGAGAGATGGAGATCTTAATTCCTTTTCCTTGTCCTGTTGTGAGGGTTAAATGAGATAACAGGAGACGTGGCACACAGCAGACACACAACAAATGTAAGATCTGTTCACTCCGGTGGCCACCTGAGAGTGCCACTCTTCCAGAACCTGCTCTTTCCCAGTCTCTTTGGCTGCTCTGTCAGCTGCCTATCTGTGCCCCTGCCCATAGGGTGCTGTAGGCACAGGTAAAGATGCTTGTCATTTGGGTTTAGCAGCCCCCCGTAATTCACAGGTGAGGCAGGTCCACACCGAGCTAGGAAGTGCAGCCCTGGGCCCCCCTCCACCACTGGCCACAGTCCCTTTCCAGGGCCATCTCTCCCCTTGCTGGCTGGCAGTCCCTCCTCTGTGTCCAACCCCCACAGAAGGCAGGAGAAAACTCTCTGACGAGAGCACTCTCAAGAGGGCTCCTGTGATCAAAAAGACAGATAACAAGGGATGGAGAGGATGGGGAGAGATTGTAGCCCTCACACACTGCTGATGGGAATGTAACGTGGTGCAGGTGCTTTGGAAAAGTGTCTCAGTTCCTCAGATGATTCAACATAGTGTTAGCATATTGTCCTGCAATTCCACTCCTAGGTATAAAAATACCCAAGAGAAATGAAGACATGTGTCCCCACAAAAACTTGTACATGAATGTTCATGGTAGTATTACTCATAAGAGGCCAAATGTAGAAACAACCCAAATACCCATCAACTGATGAATGGATAAACAAAGTGTAGTATATCCATACAATGGAATGTTATTTGGCAATAAAAAGAAATGAAGTCTTGATAACATGTTACAACAGAGGTAAACATGATACTAAGTGGTTATTTATGTGCTTGTCTTGTCCCATCTATCTGAAGAGCTCCAGTGACTTGCCTTCCTCACCCCTGTTTCTCCACTTACCCAGCACTTGTTCTGGGGCATGTCAGAGTTTTGAAATTTTTTACTAGATTAAATTGCTAATTGTCACTTCCCCTGTTCCCACCTATACTGTGAGTCAGCACTTGTTCAAGATCACAAAGCTAACTCCCTTTAAATGTTCTCATTCTAAATCTAAGTCCTGATATATTATACTATGAAGTATGCTCTCCGACTTGTCTATTTCATATGCCTCAGGACCTAATGCACAGCGATCCTTAGCAGGTGGGTAGAAGATATTAGCTGAATGGATAATTTAAACAATAAAAATGCTGCAGGAGTCCTGCACTGTTCAAAGCCTGCCTTTTCCCAGAGGGTTACTGTTCAGAGTGACAGGAGAGAAAGACAAACAAATCCTTGTGTTCCGTGAGCTTTCCTCCTCTCAAGACATCTGCGCAGGGTTTCTGTCTATGTGGATTTGGGAAGTGATATTAACATTTGCAGAATCTGACTTACTTGTCTCAGGAACCAAGTGGGTCTACTTATATGTCTATGTCACATTTATTTTTTCATTCAGTGAATAGTTAGAGCCTTACCAGCTATGATGCCTGGCTCTGAATAGATAAAAATGAAGAAGTCAGGGTCCCATTATTAAGGAACAGAGACTTGTTTCAATTTTTCTTTTCATCAGCTTGAGAACCAATACCTAACAGCTTCTTCCTTTATTTTTTTAATGTTTCCTACCAAGCCTAGAATAAACTCAGCTCTAACTATTTTGTAGAATTGTCGCAGGAGTCCTGAGGGCTTGTCTTTTACTTTATTTGTTTATTTTTTTATTTGACACGTGCTCATTCTGTGCTCAAGAGTAAGTCAGGTGGCCTCTCTGGGCCTCAGTCTGTTCTCAGATCCATGGGGTATCCTCTTACCTTTCCCAACTCTCAGGAACAGTGTGAGGGCCATGCAGAACCACGGATGCTGAAAGGGCTTGCAGTGAACACAGCTGGATGGGCGTGTCGTGCATAACTGTCATTCTGCCCTGGGCCATCATCACAATTTGAAGAGAATCTGGACAGAAGTCAGAGAAAAGAGAGACCGTTTTTATTTCTCAGTGGGAACACCTGCCTTTTGGGACATAGATTTAAAATGAAAACATTTAAAAGTATGCATGATCTTAAACAAGTCATTTCTCCTTCCTGAGTCTCAGCTCCCTCATCTATGAAATAAGGCTGTGGGACTACATTGACTGGTTTCAAACTATGCTCCAGAGAAATTCTCACTGGGAAGAGACTCTTCTATCTCCACATCTGCAACTGCAGAAATAATTTTTAAAATCTTTCCCCTCATTTTACATATTTGGCTTCAATGTAGGTTTTCTGTTCTTTTCTTTTTTTTTTTTAATTAAAAAAATTCCTGGAGCTAAAACAAAAAGGAAAATAAACCCTACTGCTAAATAATCTGTAACGAATATCCTCTGGCTCTGGCCATCCTGCTCACACACACATGGACCCATGTGCTACTGCTTAGCCTGTGTGCATTCCTCTCGTATGTGTGAGGTGTGCAGGAGGGCCTCTGGGTACTGAATTCCTTTGTAGAGGAGAACTGGTGTTGATCGGCAGCCTGCACTGCACTCAGAGATGACCATTTTTCATAGCAGCATTCCTGAATCTGAATAACCTTTGGCAGCTGAAGGCGGAGAAAGAAATTCAACAACCAGTCCAGGGAAAACCTCTTCTTCCCAACGCTGGAATATGTTTTAGTTGCCGGTGACAGGGGTTGCTGGGGAGTGCAGGGTTATGGGAACAGCGCCACCTTGTGGTCCTGTGGTCACTTTCCCAAGCAAGGCCAGGCTGGTCTCTGTTAAAGGATGGCTCCTGGAGGGATGGGCTCCTGGAGGGATGTACTCCTGGAACCTGGGATTCTGAATTTGCTGGGAAGGGGCTTTCTGAGACCATAGTCTGGGTCGTGCCCAGGTCCCTTCAAGGCAGCAGGCCCAGGTGCCTGACTCTGGAGCCCTTCTCTGGAAGCCACCACGCTGCTGAGGCCTGTGAAGGCTAAGGGGTAGATGTGTGATTGCTGGGGGAAGTGTGCTGTTGCTGGTGGGACAGCATCTGGATCTGGAAGACAAGGGCAAAGCCTGAGAGGCGATGGGACAATTTTCACAACTGACACGGCTGAGGTCAAGTTGGGAAGATGGTCCACCAGGAAGTACATAGAGGGAGGGTAGGAGGTGGTATCTCCCTGTCCAGAAAGAAACTCAGGATTCATGCAAGGAAGAGAGGACTATCTCCATCACCTTGACCTCACTCTGAGCCCAACCCAGGACCCTGAATGACCCCTCTTGCCCTGCTCCTCTCTCCCTGCTGGGAAGATAAAATGAGATGTAAGAGTTTAGCCCAGTGCCTGGCACATGGAAATTCCTCAAAGGTTCCCTTGTCTGTCCCTACCCTTGCCCACCCTTGGACTAGACCTCAGGGTGACATCAATGAACCCAGCACAGACAGTATGGGAACTCACAGCCTGGTGCAGCGCTGCCTGGTACAAATATAACAGGTGCCAACCGCTTATTTATTTTTAATTTTCTTGTAGCCACATTAAAAGAAGGAAAAAGAAACAGGTGAAATTACTTTTTATTTATATATTTTATTTAACCCAATATCTTGTCATGTCAACATGTAATTAAAATAAAAATCAGTAATGAGATATTTCACATCCTTTTTTTTTTTTCCTGCACTAAGTCTTAAAATTCTGTGTGCATTTCACACTTGCAGCATGTCCCTCTCTGCCTCTCAGTATTAAGAGGCTGCTGGGACCTTCAGGACCCACCCCTAAGGAGCTCCTTCTCTGTCACTCGGTCACCAATGTGTCCTTTGGCCCAGGGCATGTCACTCGCTAACGTGGGGTTTGATGTCCTTTTCTATGAAATATGGGGCTGGACTGCTGACCTCTGACGTTCTCCTCTGAGGGAAGTGAAGCCATCATAAAATGAGGCCTAGGCCTGGGCTTCCCTGGTGCCGCAGTGGTTGAGAGTCCGCCTGCCGATGCAGGGGACACGGGTTCGTGCCCGGGTCTGGGAAGATCCCACATGCCGTGGAGCGGCTGGGCCCGTGAGCCATGGCCGCTGAGCCTGCGCGTCCGGAGCCTGTGCTCCGCAACGGGAGAGGCCACAACACTGAGAGACCCGCGTACCGCAAAAAAAAAAAAAAAAAAAAAAAATGAGGCCTAGGCCTAACCCTAACCCTAGCCCTGCCCCGCCTCCCTCAGATAAGAGGCTCAGCTGTGTTTTCCAATGAGAGGGATGGCAGTCATTCGTGCCCCTTCACTGGTGGCCCTGTCTCCCCGTCCCAGCTTTCTGAGGATTGCCAGAGCCGTTCTGACCCCACCCAAAGACTCCAGCACTAAAGATGCTGCTGACTCTGTAGCTCCCAGAGAAGGACTCCCCAGGGCTCCTCTGGGGGCTTCTTACCTCTTTCCCGGGCTCAGGAATCTCTTGGGAAGAAACCTGCAGTGGACGCCTCAGACTTCTGGAGCTAGACAGAGCCCCAGGCTCCCCCAAGCACCCTGACAGAAGAACCCCCTTCGTGGAGGTCGTGGAGAAACTGTGTGAGGCTGAATTCGGAACAAGAGACCCCTCCCCTCTAAGCCTCTGAGCCTGCGCCAGGTGCCTGAACCTCCAGGAGGGCCCGTTCCCCCAGCTCCCCGACTGAGGGAAGCCATGACTCAGTGGGCTTAAGAAGCCCACTCGGCATCTGCACATAACCGGGGCCAGGCTGCTCAGCTCGCCCACAGCCCTCCTGGACAGGGGACGTTTCCCAGAGCACAGCTGTCCCCACTCCTCTCTCCCCGTACTTTGGGACTCAGACTGGTTAAGCCAGAGGTGATGGAGACCATCGGTCAACTCCTGTCTGATTAACTGCAGCCCAGAGAGGAGGAGAGTGGCCAGGGCACAGGGCTGGTCAGTGGCAGAGCCTCCTGCCTCCCAGCCTGGGGCTCCCCCCTCACCTCTCCACCCCACTCCCCATCTCCAAACCCTGCCGCCCCTCAGCCTCACCCCAGCTACTTCGGCTCCAGCCCCCTTCCCTACACACAGTCTCCGTTTTCTGGCCACCGCAAGACCCTTTACTTCCCCAGAGGGCCTCCCTCCTGCTCATCTCCAGGCCTGGCCCCCAGGCGGCTCCCTCTGCCACAAATTCATTCCCTTTCCCCTTTCTGTGTGCAGCCAACCCTTCTCATCCTCAGGGACAGGCCCAGACATCACACCCCGCAGTCACCCGGTTACAGCCACCTCCAAGATTGTGTCTGGTTTCTCGCGGTATATCCAGGGCCTGGTACAGTTTAATGGGGCAGGTGTGAACGAGGTCCTGGATTCTGTGATGTTCCCATGCCCGCTTCCTCAATACTGATGGTCTCGCCCTCCCTCCCATCCCAAGGTGCTCTCTCCCCGCAGGAAGGGAGTTGACCTCGCTGCCGTGCCTCGGCCCGTGACCAGGTGGGGCCTGGGGGGTCTCTGATAGCCCCCCATTGGTCAGCAGGGCCCTGTCCTCGTTTTCTCCTGGCGAGCTGGTACTCACTGGCATTCTACAGGTTGCCCAGGAGGTGGCGCCAAAGTGCCGCCAGTGATGGCCCGACGGGAGCCTGGATCCCTGTCTCCAGGCCCCTGGGCTTCCATCCACAGGGCCAGAGCCCACATTGGGTTCCATTGCCGTGACCAGGGTCCTGCTCTCCGACGACCATGGGGCCACAGCTTCCTTGACCGTGAGGGTCAGGAAGTCTCCGTTCATCACTGCTGCCCTGTGCTCAGTGAGGCTGGGCTCTGAGCCACCCTTTGTACCACAGCTCTGCCCAGGGCCTGGCACCGACTGTGCGGAATGGAGGGACAGAGGCCATACAAGGACTGACAAGGTCCTGTGCACATTCTGCGCTGGGTTTCTCATCATCACAATGACTTCAGTGTCCTAGGCTTGGAGGCTGGAGCTGACAGGGAACTTCACCATCATTAAGAGCCAGTGGGCCTGGAATGGGTTACACGTTTACAGCGACATTGACCCCCAGGGGCGTAACCTTGGGGGTGGCTGGGTGGGACCAGGAGGGCAGGACTCCTTGAGCCCGTTGCCCCCGGTGACAAGCAGCCTCACTCATTGTACAATTACTATTATCTTCTACATTTGCTCAGCATGAACATGCTTGGGAAGTAGTGATCTAGGCCTACACTGTCCAATATGGTAGCCACTAGCCACAGGTGACTATGTACATTTCAATGAATTAAAATTAAATAAAATTTAAAATCCAGTTCCTTAGTCACACTTGCCACATTTCAGATCCTCAGTAGCCCCACGTGGCTGGTGGCTACCCTACCGGACAGCAATAGAAATGAACATTTCCATCACTGTAGAAAGTTCTACTGGGCACTAGTCTAGTGCTTGCTCTAGACCCTTTTCTGGATAGGGTGTTCTTTAGAACCTCAGAAAGTTCTCCACTCTCTAGCACACTGTCTTCCACTGGTATAGTTGTTGCAACAACAGAGAGATGGAGTCAGATAGACCTAGGACTAAATTCTGACTTTGCCACTTGCTGGTTCTGTGGCCTTGGAGGAGTCATGTAGCCTGTTTTGTCATCTGTGAGATTGGGATAATATTACCCAGTTCCCACGTTATTGGGAGGATTAAATTAGGCAGAGCAGGTGAGTCACTGGACGCAGTGCCTGGCGTGCAGTTGTCTGGCCTGATCACCCCCCCTCCACCCCGACTTCATCTACTTGTATCCACTCACCCACAAGCCCTTATCACTGGTCTATACTGTGTCCAGACCTGTGTCAGGTTCCACAGCCTATTCACAGGGAACACAGGGCTTGATTCTAGAGGGAGATTGTAATCTAGGTGGGAGGGCAAGATAAGTGCCGTGAAGCAACCTGAAAACAATTCTTAGGCAATCCACAGGGCAGTGTGTCATCCAGTGATACAGGGCCGGATGGGAAAGGCACTGCAGGAGATTTATCTGAGAAGGCCTCGTAGGGGCAGGTGAGAGTCGAGCTGGTCTGGAAGGCGGGCGCAGGGTGTGGGCTGGCAGGGCCGGTAGCAGAGAAGTGACAGGAGAAAGGCGTTGTGGCAGCGGAACGGCAGGAGCAAAGACAGGCTCAGAGGTGGGTCAGGGAGGGTCTGAGCTAACGCACAGCAAGGTAGCCCCGCCAGGGTTGTCCTGGAGAAACCAGGAGGGTTTGCTAAGACAATCACTCAGCTCTCAGAAGCCAGGCTGAGTTGCTTGGGTTTGATGAAGTCGGTGTTTCCCAGGCAGGTGGGGACTTGAGCTGAGAAATGGGCAGAATTGGGGGAAGATTGTGCTGAAAGCTCAGGAGGAGGGTCTGTGAGGGAGATCCTGAAGGCAGCGTGAGCGCATCAAGGTGTGACACCAGAGGCCTTCCTGGGGCAGCACGAGGCACCATTTACCAAGAGCTGTTAACATGCTGTGACCTCAGGTTGCTGGGTCCCAACATGGCCAGCAGAAACGGCACTCAGTAGCCCTGTACAAGAAGTCCACATCTAACTGGGAGTGACAGGGGGTGGACATCGAGAGGAAACAGGATGGAGGAAATGCATTTACAGCATATCAGAATCTGAGCCCCAGCTCCTCATCCAGGTGAGAGAAAGAACAGGATGGGGGCTGAAGGTAGCAGTAAGGAAAGAGGAAAGTGTCTAGAGAGAGGCCTGGATGTCTGAGGAGTAAGGCTGGGCGCAAAAGCATCGGGCAGAAACATACAGACACACGCCCATGCACATGCCTGTATATGCACACACAAGTCCACATGTATAACCCCCCAATTTACATATGCATGCTAATCATACCCAAAGACCCTTAAGGAAACATGCCTACGCACATCTGTGCAAATACACGTGCATGCACACATACAGGCATCCATTGACACACATGTGTATATACACATGTTCTCCTCCATCCCGGCCTATCCTTCCAGGGCTGAGCTGGTGCTGGTGTTGGATTTACAGCAACCAAGCCAGGAAGCATCTGTCCTGGGCACTGAGTGTGTTTCTGATGGAGGCTTCTCTAGGCTTTGCTGGTAAACACTATTTATTTTGGAAAGCCACTTCTCTATTTGCAAATAAAAAGTTGGGACATGCAGTATTGGATTTCCCTGATCTGACACTGACCTAGAAAAATGTGCTGGCAGGAACAGAAAGTACCATGCCCCACTGCGCTGGCAGGCACAAGTGAGTTTCACTCTTTTTAGCTTTGATCACAAAGGTTAAGATGTAAGTGAGGGGGGCAGGGCCGCCTCCCTGCCCGAGTGGCTCTCTCGCTGCAGACCTGGGGGGAGTGGATGCAGTGCTTGGGGGCTTGCTGCAGGCCTGTGTGCTCATGGCCTTGAAGAGCAGGCTGGCAGGGGTAATCAGAGCAGCTAGGGAGTGGGTGTCATAGGGGCCAGTGACAGGGGCCAGCATGCAGAGAGCGAGCAGCTCTGGCACATGCAAATCATGGATGGGTCCCACTTATGGGGGTCCCCAGAGTTGTCATCAAGGAAACAGGCGATGCAACTTCAGCTCTGGGTGCGGTTTGAAATGGGGTCCTGATGTTGGAGAAGGACAGGCTTCTAGGAGGCAGAGCTGCTAGGCCCGCTGCAGGTGAAGGTCATGTTCTGCTGCAGACCTGCGTGGGAGCTGGGTACTGGTTGCGTAGTGTAGAAGCAGAACCTGAGAGGAATGTCCAAGGCAGGAGCCCTGCATCATGGTGGGAACATGAGCCCCCAGGGTCTCCTTGGGGGCACTGGCTCCTTGTCTGATTGGCATCAAAGTAGACCCAAGAAGCAAGATGCAATCCATTGCCTCAACCAAGCCACAGAATCCTTCTGAATCCCTCAGCTGGGCCAGTGACTTAATTCTGGGCCTGTTAAGACCAGGGTTCACATTCCTCCCATCTTCCTCATGGCCAATCATGAAGATGAAGTGACATCAGAAATGTCACGGGCCCAGCCAGGGCCAGCGATAAAATAAATGCTTAATACATTGGAGATCAAATCCCGGCTTCAGCACTCACTAGCTGTGTAGCCTGGGACAGGCTATTCATCTGTGGCTTCATTTCCTCATCTGTAGAATGCAGACAATAATAAAATGCACCTCACAGCACTGTTGGGGATTAAATGAGTTAATATACATACATCACTTTTGAACAGTGCCTGACCCTTTAATAAGCACAATTACCATTTACTATGATATTAAATATTATTCTTAATCATTTATTCGTGTATTTATTCACTTATTCATTCAACGAGTGTGAGATACTGTTCAGGCCCTGGGAATACAGCAGTGAAAAAGAGACAACAAGCCCTGGGGTGGCTAGAATGAGGGCCCCCCAAAGACGGCCGTGTCCGAATCCCCGGAACCGGTAAACATGTTACGCTACCTAGCAAGGGGAGTGAAGGTTGCTCATCAGCTGACCGGAAGATAGGGAGATATCTTGGATCACCCGGGTGGCCCTACATAATCATGAGGGTCCCTGAAAGAAGAAGAGGGAGACAGGAGAGGCAGAGGCAGGGAGGACATGTATTGAAGCAGAGGTGGAAGTGGAGGATGGAAGAGGGCCACGGGCCAACGCGTGTGGGCCACCTCTAAAAGCTGGAAAAGGCAAGGAAACGGATTCTCCCCTGGAGCCCCCAGGAAAGAATGAAGTTCTGCCCATGATGTTAGCCCAGTGAGCCTTCTGACCTCTAGAACTGCCGGATAATAAATCTGTGTGGTTTTAAGTCGCTACGTTTGTGGGAGTTTTTTGTGGCAGCAATAGGATTACTAACACAAACCATCCGTCATGGGGCTTACATTCTTATAGGGGGAGAGAGACAATAGGAAATAAATACGTGGTGTGTGGGATGGGCGTTTCCTCTCCTTCCTGGGGTGTGGGGGCGTGGTGGGTGGGAGGGGGTTGGGGGGGGATGGGGGTGGGGGGTGGGGGGGTGAGCCAGGCTGCTGAGCACAGACTAGCGGAGGAAGCAGGGGGCAGGACAGGCTGGAGGGGCATGTCAGCCTGCACCCCACCCCCACCCCAGCCCAGCCAGGAGGGGCAGGGCGCCTCTGGCCCAGTGCTTCTAGGCTCTGGTCCTGGGCTGCGGAGGGGGCTCGCGTGCAGTGTCGGGTCCAGCACTGGTGGGGCCTGCTGCCGGGAGCCCGGAGCCATTAGCGTGTTCTTCAGATGCCTGCTGGTGGGGAGAGGAGGACATGTGATTTGTCAAAGTGAGTCAGGAGCGAAAGCCAAGGCCAGGTGGCTGCCTCAGTAAGAATCTCTCTGGGTTTCTGTAATTACAAGCTCTTGATTGAGCATAATAAAGAGCACCAAGGAGCCCCTCATTAGGAGGCCCTAAAACACCACCTGGGCTTGGCTTTCATCTTGCCTGGCTGCTTACCGAAGCCTTCCTCTTTCATCTCCAAGGCCTTTGACTGGCAGCCTGAGCCCAGAGAATTACCTCAGGAGATGGCTGAGGCTTGGGTCGGATTCTGCCTCCTCAGCCCCTCCCTCCTCAAGTCCCTGAAGTCTCTGCTGCATCCTTGAGCTTATGCTGAGCAGGGCCGGGAGGTCTTGAGGAGTCCAGCCCACCACCAGGTGGGGTACGGCTCACAGACCTTGAACGCATGGTGCCTTGCGGCCTATGTTCGGGATTTCAGGTTGTGCACTGCTCAAGGGCACTGTATCTAAGAGGCGTTACCCACATGGTAGACGCACACTAATTTATGTGGGAACACACTGGTGGCCCAGAGACTCTAGGTCTCCAGATAGGTAGCAGGGGGGAACCACCTTTGACCTGATGTCACAGTGGCACTTGGGCCGTGCACAAACTCTCAGCACAGACTTGTGGGTTCTGTGCCACGTGCACTGCAGCTGCCTGTGCAGTCTTACCACCTGATGCCCTTTCATGCCTGACTCCCAGGCCCCTGAGCCTTTGAACCTGACACTGTTACCTCACCCAGGGTGGGGGGGCAGAGAAGGTCGGGGTGGAAGAGGGGCACTCAGACTGTGTGTGCTGCTGGCCATGAGTGTGCCCCCGCGGTGTGTGTGTACACGGAGCTAGGGGTGCTACCCACCAGGCAGAGCCATTCAGGTCATGCGGAAATATACTAACTCCATCTTTCGTTTTTATCCTGAAGAAGGGACATCTCTTCCTACTTTGCCCGCAGGTGCCACGTGCGCCTGCCAGGCCCTTCCCTAGCTCACGGGGACACAGCCTTTAGCGCCACCACCCATGTGGTGAAGACTCACCCTCCATGCCCCTGGGTGAAGTGTCAGCCCTCTAGTAGCTACAGCTCTGCTCCCAGGATCAGCCTTGACCTGGACCCTGACTTATACTCATCTTAGTCTCTTAACCTTGGGGCTAGACCCAGACCTGTGACCCTGCCTGGTGTCCACTGTGTCCGAGCCCTTTGCCTGCAGCCTACCTGCCCTTCAGAGTGCTCAGCCAGGGGCAAAGGCAGTGTCCGCCCAGCCACGGCAAGCAGAGAATTGAGTTGAGAAAACACTTCTGAAACCAGACCCAGGGAAGGGGTGGGGTACAACTGGAGAGAATTTGCAATATGACATCCTTTGACACTGTGGTCCCACTCCAGGAAATTTGTGCTTAAGAGAAAATCAAGGATGTGTGCACAGATTTTGCCAGAAAGATGTGAGTTGAAGCATTGTTTGTTCTAGCAATAGCTGGAAATAAACCAAACGAACATCACGGCAAGGAGTGACGGATCACAGGCAGCCCTCTGCTTTCATACACAGTGAGTGTTCCCAGAAATTTATCCAAATGTCAAATGTTTGAAAGTTGGACACCTGCTTATTTTTAAAAACTAACAATAGCTTTTAAAGTTATGAGAGATGTTTGTATTCCCCACTGGCCCCCACATTAAAAACATTTTCAAATCACTAAACATGCCTAACCCTTTAGACACAATCTTTAATAATATGTGTCTTGGTTTGGGTTTCCCCGAAAATAACACCTGAGACAAAAAATTGAATGCAATGCAGGTAGATTATTTGGGAAGTGACCCCAAGAAATGCTGATTTGGAGTGAGGGGGTAGGGAAATGAAAAAGGGAAGGAGAGAAAGCCGAGAAAGGGTGATTCTTCCAGCAAGTTACCACTGTGGGCAACTGGAACTTACCTTCACCAGGGGCTCTGGGAAACGGTGCAGAACATTCCTCTCCCCAGGGGTGGGGGAGTTGGGGTATTTATCCACCACCGCCCATCAGTCATTGGCTGCAGCTGCTCCTGAGGCTGTGGGCTTCCTAGCACCAGCCAGAGAAAGCCCTGTGGCAGAGTCCCAGAGGCTGGGATGGGAAGCCATGTTGGAGTGCCCAGAAATGGGAACTGCTGAGGGGAGTCTGTTACAGTATGTGTCTAGATTCTCTGTGTTTTTCTTTAATCTGTTTTTTTCTTTAACAATTCAACCTACAGGTGGCAAAGAAATTCAGAGGATAATCATTTGAGAATGAAGATTTCCTGCTTAATTTCCCATCTTTGTCACAGTTTAATAATTACTAGCATCAACATTTCTACGTTTCTATTTCCCACTGGTTTTTATAAAATACTAAGTCCCAAGTGCAATCTCCATTTAAGTGCATAAAGAATAACAACAATAGGGGCTTCCCTGGTGGCGCAGTGGTTGAGTCCACCTGCCGATGCAGGGGACACGGGTTCGTGCCCTGGTCCAGGAAGATCCCACATGCCGTGGAGCGCCTGGGCCCGTGAGCCATGGCCGCTGAGCCTGCGCGTCCGGAGCCTGTGCTCCGCAACGGGAGAGGCCACAACAGTGAGAGGCCCGCGTACCGCAAAAAAAAAAAAAAAAAAAAAAAAGAATAACAACAATAGCTAACACATATAAACACACACTGTGGGGCTTCCCTGGTGGTGCAGTGGTTGAGAGTCTGCCTGCCGATGCAGGGGACACGGGTTTGTGCCCCGGTCTGGGAAGATCCCACATGCTGCGGAGCGGCTAGGCCTGTGAGCCGTGGCCGCTGAGCCTGCGTGTCCAGAGCCTGTGCCCCGCAACGGGAGAGGCCACAACAGTGAGAGGCCCGCGTACTGCAAAAAAAAAAAAAAAAACAAACAAAAAACAACACACACACTGTGGGCTAGATTTACTTCATCCTTGCAGCAATGCTATGGGGTAGATATTATTACCGTTATTGTTGCTTTACAGATAAAGAAATGGGGGCTCAGGGAAGTTAAGTAATTTGCTCAAGGACATTATGGGCAAAGCCTGGCAATCTTGCTCCGGAGTGCATGCTCTGTCTGTGTGACTGCTAGAAATGGTCCCCCAGATGACTGATGAAAGCCTGAGTGTGGCACATGACAGGGAGTTGAGGGGTATCAGTATTAATGTATATAAATGTAGATTTTTCAAACTTGGACATATCAACACCATCATGGCACAAAATAGTTGATGGCTGTAGCAGGTCCAAATTTAAATCTGTTAACTCGGCTGGGCTTGAACCATTGTTTCATCATTTCCACAGCCTGAAATGAGTATTATTTTAAGACACATTGCACCAAATGAGGGAAATTCATCTCAGTCAGCTGGGGGGCTGCCTTGACCCTTTCCCAAGGGATGAGGAGGTGTTTAGCATCAGACATTAGGGTGGGGGATTGCTTTGCCATTTGTTAGTGGGCCCCTTGTGCATCTCCACCATCCTGCCCCAGAATCCTCCTTGCGGCGGGGGCTGGCTCTGTAGCAGTACTTCCATGCCCCTCAAAGTCAGGAGCATCACTGCCACTGTTCCAGCCACTCTTGAAGACCAGTTTCCTTCTACTTTGTGAGATCAATGTCCGCATCTATGTGAGGCTACTGTCATGCCCCCCACCCAAAAAACACCCCACGCGCTCCCGCCTCCCCTGCCCACCTCCACATGCAGGGACTCTGCCTGGAAGAGGGAGGGGAGGGAGGAGGGACTAGTGCAGTAGCCCCTCCTTAGGAAACCAACAGCAGCTCAGCTCTTGTCCTAGCCCCTTTATTTCTCCCTTTCTCCCATCGAGGAAATCTTTCTTTCTTTCTTTCTTTCTTTCTTTCTTTCTTCCTCCCTCCCCTCCTACCTTCCTTTTTTTCTTTGGAGACTAAGAACAACAGCTCTGCCTAGTGACTGTACACCTCCAAATCCAGTGTATTATACAAGAGAAAGATTCCTTTCTCTTCCCACTGTTCCGGTTATCTATTGCTGCATGACGAACCACTTCCAAAACAGCCATATAAAACATACATTTTCTTTTGGTCTAGGGTTGCCAGATAAAGTACTACAGATATTTTACCTGTAAGTACTGTACCTATTTAAAGTTAAAAACATTAAAATTTATCTTTAAATACTATATGGATAAAAATTTAATCCCAGTTAAATTTGAATTTTTGATCAGCAATATATAATTTTTTAGTCTAAGTATGTCCCATGCATATTTGAGACATACTTAGACTAAAAAACTACTCATCGTTGATCTGAAATTCAAATTTAATGGAAAGTCTTATATTTTTGTGGGTTTTTTTGTTTTTGTTTTTGTTTTTGTTTTTGCTTCTGTTTGAAATCCAGCAATGCCGTCTTGGTCACAGTTTTGTAGGTCAAGAAATTGGGTGGGGTTTGGAGCGGTTGAAGGGTGCCCTACCATGGTGGTTCTTCATGCACATGTCTGGTGCCTGGGTGCTGCATGGCCTCACACTGTTCCTTCAGGTGAAGTCTCAGCCTCCAGGGCTTTTCCATGCAATTAAGGACTCTCACAGAAGGGCAGGCTCAGGTAGTCAGACTTCCTACACAGAGGCTCTGAGACCTGGCTCTGAGAACAGGAAATGGAAGCTGCCAGTCTCCTAAATCTTGGGCCTGTCAGTCAGTGCACTATCACTTCCTCCTTATCCTATTGGTCAAGCAGTCACAAAACCCACCTGGCTTCCACAGCAGGGGACATAGACCTCACCTCTTCAGGGGAGCAGTGGCAAAGAATCTGCAGTCATCTTTAATCTATTGCACCCACTGAGAAGGAATAGATTTTCGGCCACCCCAAAGCTTGACTATTGTGTGTGTTTCTCTCTTTCAGCATCCCTTTCCTAAGGCAATGAGAACAGCTCATTTCAGCTTCTGTCTGGTTGGGAGAAGGGTCCTAGGAAAAGAGGATATTCAGAAGGGTAGGGGAATTTCAGTTAGTGTTTTAATGTACGATTCCTCCATGTAACAAAAAAAATCATAGGGTTGAATAATATATAACAATTCAGAAAGATATGAATAAAATATTAAGTGTAAAAATCAGGTGACAAAAATGTGTTTACAGTATAAAGTTTTTTTAAAATGTTACAATATAAATGTTGGAGAGCTATATGCAAAAATACTAGCAGTAGTTTATCTGTAAAATGTGTGATTCTGGCACATTTTATTCTTTCTGCTTGTACATGTTTTTGATATTTTATAAAATGAATATGTGTCACTTTTAACTTAGAAAAAAAGAGGTTATCATAAAATAAAACAACAAGGAATCCACCATCCTCCTAATTATTAACCAGTTCATTCTTTGTACAAATTCTACTGGGTATCTAGCATGTACCAGTTTCTATTCTAGGCACTGGGGATTCTGCCATGAACAAGCCAAACAAGGTCTTCTCCAGAGCCTCTGGGGAGAGCAGGCCCTGCCAACACTTTGATTTTGGACTTCTAGCCTCCAGAACTTGAGAGAATTTTCTGTTCTTTTTTCAGTCACCCAGACTGTGATAATTTGTTGCAGCAGCCTTGGGGAACTATCACAAGCCCGTTATTCCTTGCATCTTACTAACCAATGATATAGATTTCCATTTGGAAGTAGGTAATCTAATTGTCCCCACTTTACAGATGGGGAAACTGAGATTCTGTGAAGATCAGTAGTTTGTCCCAGACCCCACAGAGCATGGCTTCCACAGCAGGGCCAGGGCTCAAACCCTGGTTTCTTGTCCCCAGTGTTTAGGCTGTCTCCATGATGCCAAAGCTTGTAGACCTGGGTTTCCAGCAGTTTCTATTAAGTCTCATGCAACTGTTTCTAAGGTCATCACTCCCTGTCCTGCCTATCACCCTGCAGTGACAAAGAAACCAGCCCTGGGGGACTCTCCATGACAGGAGTACCTCCTCCTCTTGGCTAATGAGGAGGAAATTGTTCTTGCATCAGGCCCTGCCCTGTTCCTGCATCTCTAACTGGCTGCTGAGTCCACGCTGGGATGAATGGGACTCAGACAGCTGTTTCCAGGTGTGCTCATTGCCATTTATCAGCAGCTGCTGATAAGCCTTCTACATCATTTTGTTTAGGTCAGGGTGTACCCCTCACTCCAGAAACCTCAGCCTCTCCTCTGACAAGCAAGGAGCGACTGCCATTGTTTTCTTTTCTTTAAACAACTTTTTCTCCAGATTTTAAAATAAATATATGCTTTTTGAAAAAAACAAAAACAAAAACAGAAAAGATAATGAAGGCCAGAAGAAAATAGAAATGACTTATAGGCACCAGCAGTTCCTATTTATAAATGTGCAGAAGGAAAAAAAACTACATTCAGATATGCATCTGGTTATGCTGCACATATAGGCACATTCACAGAACAAATTCAACTATGTTTAAAAATGAACATTTTTACATAGACTCTTTTTCCTTTTGGAGAAATCTAGCCATAAGAAACATTTTTGTACTCTATCCTAAGCATTTCCCCAAGGTTGTTAAAAATTCTTTGTAAATACCATTTTTAGTGGCTGCACACTATTCTATCAAGTAGATCACCACTTACTAATCATTTATTATCTATTACTAAGCACTCAGATTTTTTTCTAGTTTTTCATTAACTGAAAGAAAACACTGTTGATTAGGATTGACATATATACACTAATATGTATAAAATAGGTAACTAATAAGAACCTGCTGTATAAAAAAAATAAATAAAATAAAATAAAATAAAACACTGTTATGGAATACTTGACATAAGACTGTGTGCCTTTCAGATTATGCTCTTGGCTTGAAATTATTGGGTTCAAGGCTATAAACATAACATTTTTACAGCTTTATTGAGGTACAATTTAGAAAACATAAAACTCACCCATTGTAAGTGAATAATTCAATGCTTTTTAACAAAGTTATACAGTCATGCAATCACCTCCGCAATCCAGTTTTAGAGCATACTTGTCACCATAAAACGTTTCCTCAAGTTCTTTTACTGTCAAACTCACTCCCACTCCAGCCCCAAACAATCACTGATCTACTTGATATATAGATTTGCCCTTTCTGGACATTTCATATAAACAGAATCATACAATATGTACTCTTTTTCTACATGACTGCTTTTACTTAGCATACTGTTTTTGTGATCCAGAGATATAGCATGAATTAGGACTTTGTTCCTTTTTATTGCTGAGTAGTATCTCATTGTATGGATACACCACATTTTGTTCATCTATTTATCTGTTGGTGGAAATTTAGATTGTTTCCAGTTTTCGCCTATTAAGAATAACATAGCTACGAATATTTACCTACAAGTCTCTGTGTGGACATGTTTTTACCCATTTCTCTTGAGTAGATACCTAGGAGTGGGTCATATGGTAAGTTTCTATTAAATTTTTGTAAGAAATCACCAAACTATTTTCCAAAGTAGCTGCATCATTTTACCTTCTCACTAGCAATGTATCAAGGTTACACTTGTTTCACATCCTCACCAACACTTGTCATTTTGATTATTGCCATTCTGATAGGTATGCATTAGTATCTCTTTGTGGCTTGAATTCACATTTTCTTAATGACTAATGATGTTGAACATCGTTTCATGTGCTTCTTAGCCATTTGTATATCTTCTTTGGAGAAATGTCTATTTGAATCTTTTGCTCTTTTTTTTTTTTTTTTTTTTTTTTTTTTTTTGCTGTACACGGGCCTCTCACTGTTGTGGCCTCTCCCGTTGTGGAGCACAGGCTCCAGACGCACAGGCTCAGAGGCCATGGCTCATGGGCCCAGCCGCTCCTCGGCATATGGGATCTTCCTGGACCGGGGCACGAACCCGTGTCCCCTGCATCGGCAGGCGGACTCTCAACCACTGCGCCACCAGGGAAGCCCTTATTTTTTAATTGAGTTGTTTGTCTTTTGTTGTTCTTTATACATTCTGGAAACAAATCCTTTATCGGATATATAATTTACAAATCTTTTCTCCCAATCTTTGTCTTGTCTATCATATTTTTATTTTTATTTTTATTTTTATTTTTTAAAATATCACAAATGAGGTCTTTTATTTGTCACCATTAAAGGTCTGATTTTTAAACAGATTCTTGGACTGGTGGCTCATATCCATCAGCTCGTTCAACTTTAGTACCTATCTCATCCCCAGTAGCTTTTCCAGAACTACTATCTTCACCATGTAGCTCCATGAGTTTTCCCAATTCAAACTTGGTCTTCTTCAGCATTTTTACTTTTCTAACAAAGACATCATGGAGTGGATAAATAGATTGGCAGGCCTTTTCTATGTCTTTTCCAATGCTGTCTGGAATCAATTTATTGACCACCTCTTTCAAGTCATTTGTCTCCACCTCTCGGGTCATGATTTCCATCATCTTCTTGTGGATCTGGCGGACCTGCTGGCGCTGGGCCTAAGAGGTCTTCCGGATCTGATTGTTGCGTTTTTTAGTAAAACCCACACAGAAGAGACGAAGCAAATAACCATTGGTAGTCTTGACATCAACGTGAGCTTCAATCATGGTCTGCCATTTTTTGACCATCGAGCACATTTTGTCACAGGTAAGATCCATGCCATGGAAATTAGTCAGTCAGTTTTTGCCCTGAACATCCTCAGTAATAAGCTTGAATTTTCTAAATGCAACTTCATCATTCTGCAGATCAGCAAGGCTCACTTCAAACACACAGCCCTTGAGGCCATCAGATGCGATTTTGGTTCCTTGAGTTCTCGTGACTAGTGTTTTCCCAATATTTCTTATATTGAACATAGCTGGTGCTTTCACATCATACCAATCTTTCTTAGAAAATGGGTCAACCACTTTCTTCTTGGCTCCCTTTTTTCTTCTTGTCTAAGAAAGCTTTGCCTTACATAAAGTCGCAAAGATTATTTTTCTCCAATGTTTTCCTCTAGAAGTTTTACTGAACATAATTTGAAAATGATTTTTGTTTTTTCATTTTGCATATAATCCATGGTAATTTTAAAAAATTAGAAAATATAGATGAACAAAAGGAAGAAAATACAGGTCACTCATAATCGCACTACCAGAGTTAAGCCACCATAAATGTTTTGTTGCATATGTGTGTATTGGTTATCTATTGCTTTCTAACAAATTACCCCCAAAACATATTTATTATCTCAAAGTTTCTGTGGATCAGGAACCTGGGAGCACTTTTCTGGGTGCCTTTATCTCAGGATCACTCACAAGGCTGCAATCAAGTTGTCAGTGGAACAGCAGTCATTTCAAGGCTCGATAGGGAGAGAATGCTTCTCCGAACTCATTTATGTGGCTGTCGGCAGCCCTCAAGTCCTGGCTGGCTGTTGGTTGGGGACATCAACTCCTTGCCACATGGGTCTCCCCATAGGCAACTCACAACATGGCAGCTAGCTTCCCTGAGAGGAAGAGAAGGAGGTAGGGCGCCCACCAGAAGCCATAGTCTTTTTGTAACCTAGTCTTGGAAGTGACATTCCATTATTTTGCTCCCTGTTCTATTCATAGAAGTGAGTCACTAGGTCCAGCCCACTCACAAGGGGAGTGGATTACACAAGTGTATGAGTCCTAGGAGGTGGGGATCACGGGACCATTTTAGAAGGCTGCCACATGTCTTTGTTCGTTTTCTCATGAATTAGGTGGCACATGTTTACCTGTGAAACATACAGATGCAGGGGCCCCTTTCTAGATTCTAGATTCCAGATTCTACTGGGTCAGAATCTCCATGGGAAATGCCTCTTTCTGTAAGCTTATCTTTTAAAAACTCTACAGGTCACTCTAATAGGAGCCAGGGTTGAGAGTCACTGGCAAATATAAATGTAAGTGGATGTTTCCCCACATGGATTACAACTGTGCATATTGCTTAGAAGTGTGTTTTCCCCCTCAAATAGGCTTGAAGATAAATGTGCCTCAGTTCCCAATGTGGGGCTGCCATATGTTCTGCTTCCCAGGAGCTGTGTCCAAGGGGCCGTGCCTAGCAGTCATGACCTTCACTTCTAGGGGCTTCAGGGGAGCTAAGGGGGTGGCAGAGGCTGCCTGCCTCAGTGTTTGGCTCCAGAGCAGCTCTGACATCAATTCATCAGTCCAGAGGACACTTTTAGATGCAATTCTGCTGGTGGGAGGACTTTATGAGAACAGGAATCCCTGGCTGTGAAGTTACTGGCATTTCATGATGTGAGAGAAGATTTACAAGCTGCGTGCTGTGCTGTGCTATAAAAGCAAGCCCAGCAGTTATGCAATCAAGCCTGCAAGGCAGGCAAAACGCAGGGAGGTGGCAGCTGGAAATAAAGGAAGCCACCACCCCACTGTGCCTGGGACCCCCCGGCCCTGACCATGCATGCACGGGGGGCTCAGGTCAAGATTCCTTCAGCCTTATCCACCTTCTGGGGAGGCTCACCTGGTAGTCACTAGGGAACAAATGTGCAAGTAGTATTATGTGAGATCGTGGACTCAGAATGGAAGGGGTTTCAACGGTCCCTAGGGACCTGATGTTCCCTTAACACCTTCCTTGCTAAGAGACCATTCTGCTTCTGCTTAATATTCACCCCTATGACCCAATCCAAAGGAGACACCCAGAATGTACTCTCCCATGACCCTATTTAATTTTTTTTATAATTAAAAAAATTTTTTTGTCTTCCCCACTAAAATGTAAGCTTCCTGACAGCAGGAACCTTGCCTGTCTGGTGCTCAAAGTATTGCTGGACCTCAATACATATATGTTGACAGAGTAAATGAAAGAATGGATATTTGGATACTTCCAGGGGTGGGGAACTCACCACCTTACAGGCCAGCCTGTCCTATGACTGGATGGCTCTTGGCTCTTCCTCAGCTGGTTGCCATCCACCTCCATGTGGCCTTCCTTCATTGTCCTCATCTGTAGGGCCCCCTCTGAACAAGCCCCCTCCTCTTCCCCATTGGAGCCATCCAGAGATTTGAAAACAGTGGTCACCTGCATGCTTTTCAAAATGAATGTCACCATTTCTTTCGGCTCTCTCTCATGTATCAGTGCCATCCTAGCCATCCTCCTCCAAAGGACTCTAATGGGTCACTGTCCCTCAATAAGTTAGGTTAACTCTTTTGAGACCCTTAGTAAATCTTGGCAGTTTGCAGATTTTGAGACCCTTCTCCCCCAACAAACATTTAGATTATTTCTTCATGCTCAGAGTTTTTAGGTAGAAAAAGAGTCAGTGGATTTAACTGAGGATCGATACCAAAAACTAAAAAAACTAAAAAATCTTGAGATGAGGAGATTTTACTGGATAATCTGGGTGGTGGCAGGGGTGGGGGCAATGTAATCACAAGGGTTGTCAGAAGTGGAAGAGGGAGGCAGGAGAGGCAGAGAGAGATTTGAAGATGCTACACTGGTGGCTTTGAACACAGAAGAAGGGGCTACGAGGCAAGGAATGCAGGCAGCCTCTAGAAGCTGCAGAGGCAAGGGAGTGGCTTCTCCCCTAGAGCCTCCAGAAGAAATGCAGCCTTGAAGACTCCTTGATTTTAGTCTAATAAAAGCTATTTTAGGCTTTTGATCCCCAGGAGTGTAAGGTAGTAAATTTATGTTGTTTTGAGCACTAAATTTGTGGCAATTTGCCACAGAGCCATAGGAAATGAATGCAGAGCTCATTCTACTTTGCATCTCTCCTGTGTGCCTGACCCACAGTAGGTACACATAGTTAGGTGCGTTTTTCAGACGGGGTTTGTTGGGGAGCAAAGCAAACCTGTACAGCAGGAACTGAAACCCTCAAGGAAGGTGGGGCTGCATCCTAAAGGTTGGGAGAGTGTTGTCATGGAGCCCAGGCAAGGTAGGGGACTGAACTTTCAGAAAAGACGAGCAGTGGGAGGTAGTGGCCTGGCAGCAGTAAGTAAGAAACACGCACCCCCAGCACGTGGGGGGCGGGGGGAGAGTGGTTTTTCACGATGACGCGGTGGTGTCAGGGGAACCAAGCTTCCATGCTGGGAGGGAAGTTGGGGAGCATGGGAGCAAAAGGCTGTCTGAGGGGAAGCTGGCAACTTGGGCTCTGGGGTCAGAGTTCCAGGGTCAAAGTCTGACCTCACGTCCCTTCTTGTTATCTAGCTGTGTAGCCTTAGGTGTTTCACTACTATTGCATAACGAACCACCCCAAGACTTAGTGGTGTACAGCAAGCATTGTAGCATACTCACGCATTCTGTGTGTTGGACAGGGCACGGTGGGGAGATCTTATCTCTGATGTATGATTCCTGGGCCTCCAGGGAGAAGATTCCAAGCCCGGGGATGACTCAACAGCTGCGGGCCAGAATCCTCTGGTGTTTGCTACTGGCTGGCTGTCTCTCTGTGTGTCCTAGGAGTACTCATAACATGGGGACCTTACTTAGAAGCTCAGGGCTTCAAAGACAAGTGCTCCAGCTCATAAAGTAGAACCTGTACCTTCTTTTTATGATTTAGTCTCAGAAGTCATGTAGCATCCCTTCTGCATTTTATTAGTTTACAATCAAATCACAAGCTCACCCAGATTCAAGAGGGGAACTAGATTCTGCCTCTTGATGGGGAGTGTCAAGGTTCTAGTAGAATGTATCAGACAGCAGATATTGTGGCAACCATCTTTGGAAAATATAATCTGCCACATTTGGTAATTTCCTTACTTTCTTTTTTTAAATTTTATTTATTTATTTATTTATTTGGCTGTGTTGGGTCTTTGTTGCTGTGTGCGGGCTTTCTCTAGTTGTGGAGAGCAGGGGCTACTTTTCGTTGTGGTGTGTGGGCTTCTCATTGCGGTGGCTTCTCTTGTTGTGGAGCATGGGTTCTAGGCACACAGGCTTCAGTAGTTGTGGCATGCGGGCTCAGTAGTTGTGGTGCACAGGCTTAGTTGCTCCACGGCACATGGGATCTTCCCGGACCAGGGATCGAACCCGTGTCCCCTGCGTTGGCAGGTGGATTCTTAACCACTGTGCCACCAGGGAAGTCCCTTTTCTTACTTTCTGAGATTTGGTTTCCTCAGTAGGAAGATAAGGGTGACAACTGTAAACCTCTCATCTGGGTTAACATATCTAAAGCTTTTGGCACAGTGCCTGGCACCTAATAATATCCTAAGTTCTCCCAAGAGACCAGAGGGCAGGTCTGTTGTTTCTCATGATTGTATCTACAGTGCCTGGCACAGTGCCTGGCATGTGGATGAGTCTGAGGGAATTGTGCCAGATTGGGGATTGTCTGTCAGTGTGTCAGCTAGATATTGCTGTATAACAAACTACCCCAAAACTTAGTCACTTAAAACAGCAGCCATTTTATCTGCTTGTGGTTCTGTGAATCAGCAGTTCAGGCTGGATTCAGCTCAGTGGATCTTCTGCTGCTCTCACCTGGGGTCACTCATGTGGTTGCAGTTATGCGCAGCTGACTAATGTTTAATGATCCAAGATCCATCACACACATCTCATACATCTGACAGTCCGTGCTGGCTGTCAGCTGGAGTGCCTCAGTTCTCCTCCATGTGGCCTTACCAGCAGGCTAGCACAGGCCCATTTGCATCATTGTCCCAAGGTTCCAACTGCAGCCAAAAGATAAGCCCTAATTCACAAGTGTTTCTGAAGCCTCTGCTTGTGTCTCATTTACTAATTTCGCATTGGCCAAGGCAGCTCACATGGCCAAGCCTGGATTTAAGGGATGGAGAAATAAACCCCACCTCTTGATGGGAGGGGCAGCAAAGTTGCATTGCAAACTACAGGATAAGAGGGATTATTGCAGCTATCTTTGCAAATCATCCACCACAGTTAATACTGAGATGTAAGATAGAGGTTGGGAAGGGGCTGGAGGCTCATTGCATGAGGGAGGTGGCAGGGAGAAGTGCTGAGCACATGTGACAGTCAATCCACAATGGCCACATGTGGAGGACACTGGTGTCAGTGAGGAGACTTTACTTCACCTTCTGCCTTAGACCACAGGGAATCGTATCATCGCATCTGACCGAACTGCAGAGGCTGGGTTCGCTCTAGCTTGGCTGAAGGAGCAACTCAACAAGGTCACCTGCCCCAGATCCTTACCATCCAACCTCTGCCCTCCTCCGTGAGGGCTTTGCCCTTTAGGCTTACAGTATGATGACTGCAGCAATTCCCAGAGTCACAGCCAGGCACCTGTAGGGGGAAAAGAAGAAACTGTTCTCAGACTCTAGCCCAGCAGTCTTCCCCTTATATAGCTCTTTGGCCATAACTGGGCCAAGAGGGTGGGATTACCACGGTTGCTCATAGTTTCCTGGGGCCGCCATAGTAAAATACCATATGCTGGATGGCTTAAAGCCACAGAAATGTATTGTCTCACAGTTCTGGAGACTAGAAGTCCTAGATCAATGTGTTGGCCGTGCCATGCTCCCTCTGAAGCCTGAATGAAAATCTTGGCTTGCCTCTTCCTAGCTTTTGGTGGTTTGCCCCAAATCCTTGACATTCCTTGGCCCGTAGATGCATCACTCCAATCCTCTGTCTTCACATGGCCTTCTCCCTGTGTCTTCACATCATCTTCCCTCTGTGCATGTGTGTCTCTGTGTCCAAATTTCCCCGTTTGATAAGAACACCCCAGTCATATTGGATTAAGGCCCACCTTAATGACCTTATTTTAACTTGATTACCTCTGTTAAGAGCCTATTTCCAAAAGAGGTCACATTCTGAGGTGGTAGGGGTTAGGACTACAACTCATAATGTTGGCTTCAAAGACTAATTATCTGAAGTGGAATTGATGTTGGGAGTGAACCACAATGACCCCTACAGCCCTCGAATGACTGAATGAGTGAATTAATGAACACAGAAGTTGGAGGCTCACATAGAGTCAGGTAATAGTTTCCTGGTGAGGTTTGTAGGGTAAGTTTAGCCCTAGAACTCATTGAGGATATTTGGGCACTTGTGCCTTCTGCTTATGACAGATTGTTGATCACAGTTATGATTTATCTCTGGCTGCATCTTTAGTCAGGAATACAACCCCTCAAGGAGAACCAATGCTGTTCCTCTGAGAAATTTTGACAAATCACATTATGACGTGGTTTCCAGGAATGCATCATGGTGAAAAAAGTCCAGCCTGCTTACACAGATGCTCAGCGAGTACCTATGAGCATCTGCCTTGTACACACAAACTGGCATCACCAGGGCAAAGCAGGACAACAGCCGACTGCCTAGCAACACCACCTCCCTCACTCCCACCTTCCATTACTCCTCTCCTGTGTTGGGGGCGGCCTTCTGGGGGGCTCTCTCCCCTTCAAGGCAGCTGTCCATGATGATCCCTGATGACTCTCTGATGATCCCTGGATGACTGGATTTCACTGTGTTGGGGGTGGCGGGGACTCTGCATACCCTACTCACAAAACTTAACCAAAGTTGCCTTGTTGTTTTAGAATATATTAGGTCTACCCAATCCCAAACATATCACTCACTTCTTAGAAGCCAAACTTAAAATCTGCACCCACCATTGAAAAGCCCTGAGTAATACATAATGCCAGATTAGGGGCTGCCATCCTGTGGAGGAGACACTACATCACTTACCTGGCTCTTCTGAGGTGGTGGGACTGGGTGAAGTTGGGGTTTCCGAGTGCCCCTGGGAGCGTCCAGGGTTAAAAATAAAAATCTCCCTCTCATAGTCTATTAACTATGAATGCATCAGAGTAGATCCTTTAACAATGTGCATCTACCTCCTCAGAGAGCTAGCAGTCGGCCACTTTTTTTTTTTTTTTTTTTTTTTTTTGTGGTACGCGGGCCTCTCACTGTTGTGGCCTCTCCCGTTGCGGAGCACAGGCTCCGGATGCGCAGGCTCAGTGGCCATGGCCCACGGGCCCAGCCGCTCCACGGCATGTGGGATCTTCCCGGACTGGGGCACGAACCCACGTCCCCTGCAATGGCAGGTGGACTCTCAACCACTGCGCCACCAGGGAAGCCCAGCCACTTTTTATTGTAATTGTTTTTCCCATTAAAAAGGACTGGGTTTTGCCCAGTGGAAAGGGGAGAGCAGTGAAGTCAGGGAAATCAGTTTGCAGCCTGGACACTTCGAGAAGGTCAGACCCCTGTGAAAGTAGGTGTTTGGGGCCTTCTAAGTGGTAGAGAAAAAGGGTACAGAATGGAAGAAGAAGGATGCCAGAAGCCGTTGTCATTCTGACCAGAGCAGGAAGCAGAGGGGTGCTTCAGCTCACAGTTGCCTTTGCCGCTGGAAAAGAGTGATTTTTCTCCAGTAACAGCACCTGCCCTTGGACTTGAACCCTCTCCTAGGTAATGGTGTCACCATCCACCCAAGTACCCAGGCTACTCTAGATGACCCCTTGTCCTTATTCAACAAGCCTTGCCTATTCCACTTCCTCAGTGTCACTTAATCTTTCCCTTCCTCCCTATCTCCATGACCCATGTTAGTTCAGAGCCTTGTACCCTCTTCCTGTCCCCATCCCCCTGCCTCTGTTCATCCTCCGTCCTGCCCAAGATGGTCTTGTGGAATTGTTCATCTCATCACACCACTGCTAGGCAGGACATCTTCTGTCTGCCCCTGCAAATCCACTCTATCCCACTCTTGGTCCTGGGGACTAACCTGTATGGACCACAACAATGGCCTCCCTTGGCTTCTAGCTTCTGGTTGGATCTGGCCAATGGGGAGTACCAGCTGGAGGTCAAAGGGGGAGGAGAGTGAGGTTGGGGTCTTTACGCCTCCTCACTGTGGAGTCCCCTTAAACAAAGGCCACAGCTCCTCTCAAGGTGACCTTCTCATGACCCTCTCAGTAACTGCTCCTTCCCACCCCCGCTTCCTACCAACAGCCCTCATGTTCCTTGCTTCAAGTATGGCGTTATACTTACCCAAACCTTAGTAAATAGCCTTTCTGTTTAACACTCCTCAAATTTTCCTCATCTGAGTGTGTCATCTCTTTCTGTTGCATCCCTGAATGATTCAGTTCTCCTACTCAAAACCACAGAGGTTCCCACAGCCTTTAAAATAAAGTCCAAGTTGATGATCTTGGGATTCAAGGTTCTTCATCACCCCATTTACCTTTGCAGCCTAGTTCTTGTCACCAGCCTTCACTTACTCTAAAATCTAATTATAAGGAGTCATTCGTATTTACCCTCAGATATTTGCACCTCTGAGCATGCTGTCCCTACGCCTGAGCTGTCTCTCTCTCTTTCTCGGCCTGAAGGTCTAGCACAGTGCCTAGTAGAGAGTAAACTCTCAGTAATTATACAGTGAATGAATAAATGAGAATTTTTGAGAACCTCACTTCCAGGCCCAATGTCATGCAAAAGCATATTTATGGGTACATATGACTCAACCCTTAAGGCAACGTATTTCATGCTAATGTAAACCCAGGCACTATACACTCTCCTTCCCTAAATTTTGGGGACAAGTGGCAAGGGGAAAGTGAGGAGGCTTCTAAACACAAATCAGCACAAGGTTGCATAACCCTGATCAAAGCTTGGGAAGAAAAATGGCATCTTCCCCAAGCAGGCTGTCTCTGATGATCCCTGGATGAATCACTGTGGAAAAAATAGAGAGAAGATGTTCCAGAGAGCCAGACATGTAATCAAGTAGGAAAATCTTTCCCTTCAGGGTGTTCTCATTTAGTAAATATTCCCCTGCTGTGAACTTTCTTAGGACAGGATGCCCTGGTGAAAGGTAGGGATGGAGTGGGAGAGGGGTGTCGGGGAGGAGTGGGACTGGAGGGGAGGAAGAGGGGAGAAGGGTCAGTGTAGCTCAGCCCACAGCGGAGGTTTCTTGGAGCCAGGGAGCTGAGTCCATCACCTAGATCCAGGTAGCTGAGTCCATGATCTGGAATGAGGGTATCGAGGCCCATTAGACAGGAAGCCAGAGGGCCTGTAATGCTTTGGGTCTCCCCTCATTTAGGTGGGACAGCTAACAGAGCAGTTCACCAATCCTTCTTACTCTGGGTTTGACTGTTGAAGAAACAATTTTCTGAAAATCGCATAAGGAATTCTGACTTGTGGGTCCCAGTGGGAAGGGGAGGCTAAGGAAGAGGATTTCGCGTTTCCATTTTACACCGTTCTATACAAAGAGCATGCAGAGGTGTTATTTTTGAAAAATGCCAGAGAGGTTATCAGTGGAATTTTGGGCCAATTGGGTTTTATACTTTATTTCTGTATTAAAAAAAATAATAATAAATGTTATTGAAAATCAGTGCTGCTACTGTACCTCTAAGATTTCCCAGACAGCCCTGAGTTCAAATATTCTGTCCCTTTGGTCTCACACAACATAGAAATGTCCCAGAAATTCGGATAGCGTGTTAGAATCTAAATCTCCTCACCTACCTGAAAGCTGTGCCAAATCTCAAATCACACCTTGGTTCCTAATGTCTAAGATAGAAAATATATTCAAATTTTTCATGTCTAGTAAGAACATTCACTTTCTCTTTCCTCTCTGAGAGTACCCTCCCAGCTGCTCAGACTGGTAATACATTAATTTTTTCAAGAAGCTGAGGGTGCAAACATGCTTCTATAGGGTTGTGTGAGTCTGCTGATCCCCAAGGTTAAGAATGTTTCCTCAGGCACTAGGAACACTCTGGGGCCACTCACTATACCTAAAGATGGAGGATAACTCCCCAAGTTGTCTGCAGTTAGAGATGCAGAGACCTGGCCTCAGCCAGGGCTGCTGGTTTCCATTCCTGTTCCAGAATCTTATCTTTTCTATGGAGCTTCATCTTATCACATCTTAGCAACGACTGTCTCTCTTAAAGCAGAGGCAAGATGTTCCATTGATGACATGGCTGGAGCTTCTGAATCAAACTTCTCCTGAAGGCAGACCTCTCATTATATTTTGTTAAAAGCCAATAAATTCCCCTTTTTGTTTAAGAGTATTCAAGTTGGGATTTTTGCCTCAATATAAAGATCCCTGGGACTTCCTTGGTGGTCCAGTGGTTAAGACTCCGCGCTTCTACAGCAGGGGGTGTGGGTTCTACCTGGGGACAAGATCCCGCATGCCAGCGAGGCCAAAAAATAAGTAAGTAAATAAATAAAGGCTTGACATAGTGCCTGGTACTACGAAGCATTCAATAAATTAAAAAAAAATGTGGGGCATTAAATTAAAAAAAAAAATTCCCTGAATGGCATGCTATGCTGAAGGCAGCCTAGGTCCGTCCCAGGTCTCTGGGCCTAGTGAGGACCTAATGTCTCCTACTCCCTGCTTGTTCCAGGCTGCCATCGGCCCTCAGACTCCAGATATGACAGTGCCGTCCTGCCACCATCCCTGCTCAAGCCCCTGCCCTGTATAATCTCCCTTGGCTTCCTGTCTGATGGCTGGGGTCCCACTGCCCCTTGGAATAACCTTCAGAGGACAACTGCCTTCCATGTCCTGACTAGATTAGTCTGGGAACCACAGTGAAATGAGTCTGAGGTCAGGGGAGTAATGGGCGCAGCTATGGGGAGCTGTCACAGCAGAGGCTGGGACAGTAAGGCAGGGGTGGACGGGCCCCATAAGTGAGACATGGAAAGAAACAAAGGCGCACACATATTGATTTCTCAGTAGAAGTTCTCCTTCCTGGAGCATCTCTTGGGACCAGCAATTCTGGACCTGTGGCTTCCTTCCCTCAGCACAGCTGCTACAATTGTGCAACAGAGAGAGGGCAAGAGGCAGGCAACCACTTGGAAAACCATTTGTTAGGGTATCTAGTAAAGGTGAAGACATGCATATCCTTTGACCCAGCAATTCCACATTTAGGTATAAACCCTGGGGAAATACATGCACATGGCACCAGGATATACATACCAAGAATGCCCACTACACCACTGTCATAACAGTCAAAACTTGAAAACAACTCAAAATGCTCACCAACGGTAGTATGGATCAATATATTTGATATACCCACATAGCGGAATACTATACGGCTATGAAAATGAGGGCACTGCAGCTGCATACAACAATGTAGATGACTCCCATAAACACAACCGAGCAGAAGAAGCCAGACACAGAAACCCCAATGTGATTCTATTCATGTAAAGCTCAAAACAGGCAAAACAAAACTGTTTTTTTAGGACTGCAAACTTAAGTGGTAAAACTAAAAGAAAAGGAAGTAAATGCCATAAAAATCTAAGGGGGAGGGAGAGTTTGACCAAATAGAGACATGCAAAGGGCTTCAGAGTGCTGGCAATGTTTCATTTCTTGATGTTAGTGGTGAGTACGTGGGCATTTGCTTCACAGTTATTTATTAGAATGTATAAGGTTCTATGCACTTTTCTGTATGTATGTTAATTTTCAGAATTTAAAAAATGAAAGAGTGAGAGGGCTTTGTTTTAAGAAGAACTTGGATAAGGGTCTCACCCTCCAATGCTCTGTGCTTCAGAATCCACCATCACGGTCCTAGAGGAAGGACATCCCTGCCTGGTCCTTGCATCCCCGCCCTGCCCCGAGAATCAGTCCCAAGGCCACCAGCACTGGCAGAAGTGATCTCATCCTTGACTAAGCCTGACTCAGCCGTCCCTGATTGGTCTCCTGGGCTACTGCATCGTAAGGATGTAATTGAGTGTGCTCTGTGGGAGACAGTCTGTAATGAATTTCCTAGGATGGAAACCGAACAGAAATCAAAAGAGTTGTGCCAGATTGCCGGTGTGCAGCACAACTGAGGAGCAGCCCTGATATGCTGGCCCAGGCTGGCGCCTGGTATGCATGTCTCATGTCTGGTTTCGTCCTCCTCCACTTCCTCCACTCAGGGGGCCGGTGTGCATGTCAGCTCTCTGAGTGAGCCAGGAGGGTCGCGTTTAGCTCAGGCACCTTCTCACCAAGACCCTTTCTGAGCATTCAGAGTGTTTCTCTCTACAGAACTCAGCATAAATAGAGCTAATAATAATAATAATAAATCATCCTGGCATAAATAAAGCAGGTGCCTGTGTCCAGTTGGTAGTAGGTGACACATTGCTGCTCTGAGATGGGCAATGCTGAGGCTGGGACTGAGAAGGCCGCTGCCCCCGAGGAGAGAGCCTAGACTGAGTCACCTGTGAAGCCCAGGAGCTTTGTTCAAGGCGCTCGGGTCCCCTTGTTTGGGGCTTGGGGAGTGGTGAGGCAAAAGTTGAAAAGACCCTAGTCTCTGGGACGCTGTCACCTGATGACTTGCTATGCAAATGGAATCAGACTTTCCTCTACATTTTCCTCCTTTGTCCCCAGCAAGGCAGGGTCAGAAACCCTTTACTCAACTCCTTTGCTAGGGATTTGTGGCGGTAGATCTTGGTTGCTGCCCCCTTTGCCCATTCCCTTGCTTGAAGTCACCTCTTCCTCCCCTTGGCCTCAGAGGTCACTGCTGCCTGGGCCTGTGGATACAAAAGCTCAGCTCAGTTCAGGGGCCCTCCCCCTCAGAGGCAGCCAGTAAGTTCCTGGGACCAAACACACTTGGCGAGACCTGAGCTTGGAGGTAGGCTACAGTAAAAAAGAGGGATACAGGGACAGGCAGGCGAAGTCAGGAAGGAGCCTCTATCACTGACTACAAATAGAAACGTCAGTTTGTGGTGCAATGAAATCACCATATATGGCTTGGGAGGAAATTCTCTGCAAGGAGCTGCATGCAAATAGGTCATCAAGTAATGGCAAAAATATGCAGCCAAATGGAGGTGCCTCTGTAGGGCTTCTGTGTCTCTAAGGGCTAAGTAAACTCCAGGAAGACATAAGGACCCAGAGCTTCATGCCACAGAAGGGGGCCAGGAGATGCTCCTTCTGCTTCCCTGCCCAGCCTCCTGCCTCCTTCTTGCCCCCTCCCCACCGGGACCACTCTGAATCTGACTAGCATCCTTGTTCCCTGTTGCTGAGAGCAGGCAGGGACTCAGAGATTGCCTGAGACACTTTCTGGTGACTAATGCAGTACTTGAACAGGAAACAGACTGGAAAGGACTTAGGAGGAGCTATAAATAGCTCATGTCCTAAAAAATCTAACTTTGGGAGAAATGGAATTAACACACTGGAAGGAGAACAAGGAGATCACAGCCTCCAAGCAAGACCAAGACTTCTCCTGGGAAATGAGCTTTTCTCCCAGATGGAGCTCCATCTGCCTTGTACGTGTCAACTCCATCAAGTGTGCACTGCTCAGCCTTGAGGCTGACCAGCCAGCCCTGCCTGCCTGCCAAATGATGCCATGAATTGTCTGGTTCTGGGGATCAAGGCTTGTAGGGATCATGTAAGGACATGTATGTGTGTGTGTGTGTGTAATGGAGGTCACTGAGGCTCGCAGCTCAAGGACTATGAATGGTCTCACTTGTTGGGGAAGTAAAGAATTGAAAAAGTGTCAGGAATATCCCTTCTGCGTGCCTCAGTTTCCCCTCTATCCGTTAGGCTACTGCAATCCCTTTCCATCTTGAACCCAGTGAAGAGAGGGGAGAAAAAGCTAGGAGATCTAGCTTTAGAATGAATGGTGTGTCAGAAGACTGGGGTTCTAATACCAGCCAAGACACTCATTTGCTGAGTAACTTGGAGTAGATACTCAACTTCACTAAGACTGTTTGCTTTTCTATAAGATGGAGAGGTTGGTCTAGTTCAGTGAACTTCACATCTTTGTCTTTTATTTTTTCAAAGCTGTATAACATTTCTCCAAAGAAAATCACAAGTCAGAGCAGAGTGGCCCTGGTTAAGGTGGGGACCTCACACGTAGACACATTTGTTCCCTTCGTGGTGGCTGCTGAGAAGCCACCACAGAAACCCAGGGCTTCACAGAGCACCAGTTGAAAACCACAAAGCTAGAGCACTTGACAAGGGTGACCGGTCACCTCAAAGCTACTCCTCACTGCCCTTTTCTCTTTACCTCAATGTAGAGGCTGGAAAATTAAAAGAATGAAAAGTAATACTGAGTGATAGAGATTTAACTAAAGATATCAATCAAAACAAAGGAGGGGGCTTCCCTGGTGGCACAGTGGTTGAGAGTCCGCCTGCCGATGCAGGGGACACGGGTTCGTGCCCTGGTCCGGGAACATCCCACATGCCGCAGAGCGGCTGGGCCCGCGAAGCATGGCCGCTGAGCCTGTGCGTCCAGAGCCTGTGCTCCGCAACAGGAGAGGCCACAACAGTGAGAGTCCCGCGTACCAGAAAAACAAACAAATAAACAAACAAAGGAGGGATTTATATCTCACAACCCCCAGCAAACTTCTTAATATCCTCATTGGATATGGGGATAGACCCACTGCAAAACAGCCACAATCTCCACCCACCCAGTATCCACAGCCTCTGCAATGTAACTTTTTAATTCCTCCCGTAAAGAAATAGAATTGATTTCCAAACACTTTGAATATGTGCTTTTTTTTTTTTTGCGGTACACGGGCCTCTCACTGTTGTGGCCTCTCCCGTTGCGGAGCACAGGCTCCGGACGCGCAGGCTCAGCGGCCATGGCTCACGGGCCCAGCCACTCCGCGGCAAGTGGGATCTTCCCGGACCGGGGCATGAACCCGTGTCCCCTGCATCGGCAGGCGGACTCTCAACCACTGCGCCACCAGGGAAGCCCTGAACATGTGCTTTTGAGAATTGCTTTGAACAATATTTAGTGGAAGTGATAGCATGCCAGCTTCAAGTTTAGGTCTTAAGAATCCTTGTACCTTCTCCTCTGTCTGTTAGACCCCTGAGACCGGCCTGGGTTAGTCTGCTGGGGAATGAGAGGTCACATGGAGCAGAACTGACTCATCCCAGCTGAGCTCATGACAGAGCAGCCAGCCCCCAGCCGACTGCCTGAAGACACACGAGCAAAGAGACTCATGAGAAATAACAAACGGTGGTTGTTTTACAGCATACATTTTAGGGTAGTCTATTTCTGTTCCAGCTATCTATTGCTGAGAAACAAAGCACCCCAAAACTTAGTGGCTTAAAACAATTTAGCATATATTAATTTATTATGATCTCCATGGTTCTGTGCCTTGACTAGTCTCAGCTGGGTGATTCCCACTTGGGGTCTTTCACATGCTTATAGTCAGAGGTCAGCTGGGGCCACAGTCATCGGAAGGTTCGACTAGACTGAATATCTGAGATGGCTCATGTGGACGCCTGGCACTTGATGCTGGCTGTCACCTAGGGGCTCAGCTGGGGCTGTTGACTGTGTGTGACATCTGCACGTGGTGTGGGCTTCTCACAACATGGACACTGGGTTCAAAAGGGTTGTAAGAGGAAGTTGCCAGGCCAGTTAAGGGCCATGCCAACTCTGGTATGGCATTGCTTCCTCCATATTTTACTGGTCAAAACAGTTATAGGGTCCTCCCAGATTCAAGAGGGTAAAGAAATAGATGTTACCTCTTGATGGGGAAATGGCAAGATCACATTTCAAAAGAGAAAGTAGGATGAGAGATACTGTTGGAACCATCTTTTTTTTTTTACCTTTTTTTCCCATTTATTTATTTATTTATGGCTGCGTTGGGTCTTAGCTGCAGCACACAGGATCTTTCGTTGCGGCCTGTGGGCTCCCCTCTAGTTGCGGGGCACAGGCTCCAGAGCGCATGGGTTCCAGGGGGCATAGGCTCTGTAATTGCAACACGCAGGCTTAGTCACTCTGTGGCATGTGGGATCTTAGTTCCCCTACCAGGGATCAAACCCGTGTCCCCTGCACTGGAAGGAGGATTCTTAACTGCTGGACCACCAGGGAAGTCCCAGGACCACCTTTGGGAAATAAAATCTGCCATAGCTGAAGAGCATTATTGTGGCAAAAGATAAAAGGACAGATTTGTTTTACATGGTTCCTTCTTCCCTACAGCACTGCTTTCTGTCCATCCTCTCCCATAATCCCACAGAGACTGGCACGCACTGAGCAACTGGAGAGGAAGACCAGCAGAGGCCCTCTGAGCATTATCAACTTCTCTGGGCCCAGCAGGAAACAACGCAGAGACTGAACCATGATCTCTGCCTGCCAAGAGCCAAGAGGGGACAAGGGGCCCCAACTGGGAGGTATTAGCTGTCCCCTTTACCCCTCGGTACTTGGGTTTTCTCTTTGTCATTTTTCTAAGGGCTATTCAGCATGGGAATGAGGAAATGTAATTGTCTAATTTAAAAAGTGAATTAATAGAGTCAATGCTAGTTAAGTGCTTTGTCAATACCCGGTGCCGTGGAGGGGAAAATCAGACGATTAACAGGTTCAAGTTGAGATTCTCACCTTGTTACCCACACAGTGAGGCTGAAGATGTCAGTCTCTGCTTGCCTGAGCCAGGCCCCCCTGCAGAGGCTGGAGATCTTCAACTGCCCTCTTTACCTTCTCCCAGTTCCATCACCCAGTGAATAAGATCTCCACCTGTGCAATGGGAGAGGGAAGATTAATGTCTGTGTTCATGACCCAAGTGGTCCTGAGGAAGCCCCTACGTAGGGACCCCACCTGTCTTCTCAGCTCCAGCCTTTCCCCAGCCCAATCTGAGCGACCGGGCTTTTGCTCCAAGTCTCACAGGTTTCCCAGTGAATGGGGAGTTGCCTACACCCCATTTAGCTGGGACTTTAAGCTCTTGCTCACTTCTCTCATCTTCCCCCTTGTAGGCAGGGTCGTGCTCCTGAATCCAAAACCACTTCCTGTTTCAAAAGTCCCCTCAGGGGCTTCCCTGGTGGCGTAGTGGTTGAGAATCTGCCTGACAATTCAGGGGACACGGGTTCGAGCCCTGGTCTGGGAAGATCCCACATGCCGCGGAGCAACTAGGCCCATGAGCCACAACTACTGAGCCTGCGCGTTTGGAGCCTGTGCTCTGCAACAAGAGAGGCCGCGACAGTGAGAGGCCCGCACACCGCGATGAAGAGTGGCCCCTGCTCGCCGCAACTAGAGAAAGCCCTCGCACAGAAACGAAGACCCAACACAGCAAAAATAAGTTAAAAAAAAAAATCCCCTCAGAATTGAGGTGCTGCTGCCCACTTAATGACAAAGGCCAGAGAGACTCTTCCTGCCAGAGCCCCTGCCAGGTCTACAACCAGCCGTCACCTCCCCGGAGGGCCCAGCCCTGCTATCCCTGTCCCGAGGGCCGGTCGCTGAGCCCAGCCGGTCACGACAGGAAGCTCGCAGCTGCCTCCCGCGCTGACTTGGGCTTTGGCACCAACACCCTGTCTGCCCTATTTCCTACTGATGGATAAACTGGACTGGTTTTTAATTAAGCCCATACCCCGGAGAACCCAGGGGAAGAGACAGCCTCATAGAACTTCAGCAGCTATCAGAGCAGGGCGGAGTGCTGGGGAGCTGGGGGCAGGAAAGAGGAAGGTGAAAGTGAAGTCCGAAGTCCAGAGTGGTTCCTTCCCGGCTGAGGTAATGCGCCTTTTGTAATGAGTAGCTCACCTGCCCTCTGTGCTCACAGAGAAGTCAGCCACTCCCGGCAGCTGCCACAGCTACACCCACTGCACATACACACCCATCCCATCCATCCATCCATCCACTGAACAGTGGGGAGCATCTCTGAACAACACCCCGCAAATCAAGCAAAATAAAGGGAATTATATCCACTGTAATATGTGCATATAGGGCTTCCCTAGTGGCGCAGTGCTTGAGAGTCTGCCTGCCAATGCAGGGGACACGGGTTCATGTCCCGGTCCGGGAAGATCCCACGTGTCGTGGAGCGGCTGGGCCCGTGAGCCATGGCCGCTGAGCCTGCGCGTCTGGAGCCTGTGCTCCGCAACGGGAGAGGCCACAACAGTGAGAGGCCCACATACCGCAAAAAAAAAAGAAAAAAAAATGTGCATATAATAGAATATCTGAACAGAGGAAAGAAAATTTCAGGAGTTCCACGCTTAGAGATAAATAATTTCTATATTCCGGAAGAGGCTTTTTGTTTTGGGTTCTTTTTCTTAAAATAATGTTTAAGCAAATTATACTCTTCAGATCATCTCTCTGGTGCTCCCTTTGGTCTTTAGCTGAGCTCTTCTCCCAGGCTACAGAGGTCATGAGGGCGACATGGCTTTTCTGTCCCCATCTTAAAGGGCAGGGCTACCTTGGTTATTGGGCTCAGGATTCTCCTCTTCACCCTACACCCACTAGGCCTCAAAGAACCGTGCCTCCCCCTTCAGAGAGGATCCTCAGCTGTGAAAGTCTGCCCTCCTTCTCCTCTCCTTCCTCCCAGGGTTAACAAGAGCACTCTGGCAAGACAGCTGCAATGGGGCTTCTAGACTCCCAGGACCCCAGGACACAGACTCTAGGAAAGGGAGAAGGAGGCCAGGCCTGGAGCCTCCAACTCTACCCGCCTCCCTCCCTCTGCTCTCCCTCATCTTTCTGCCTCGGCTTCCTCCTTCCCTCCTCTTCCTGCTGCCCTCCCTCCTCTCCTCCCTTCCATAACAGGCAGAAGCGGGTATATGGCACTGGACTTGGATTCCACAGTCACAGGTAGAGCTTGGCTCACAATTCCACCATAGACTGTCTGTGTGACCTTGATTGGATGAGTCACTTTAGCTCCCTGAGCCTTCATGGAGATAATGCCACTGAGGTGAGGATTAAATGGGTTCAGGTCTTAAGTATTGAACCCAGGGCCTGACACAGGATACATTCTTTATGAATGTTCACCAACCTAATCTGCATCAGGTAAGCACCTATTGTGCGCTGGACACCAAGGGCCCAGAAGGGAGCAGGGAGAAGTCTTTTTTTTTTTTTTTTTTTTTTTTTTTTGCGATACGCAGGCCTCTCACTGCTGTGGCCTCCCCCGTTGTGGAGCACAGGCTCCGGACGCGCAGGCCCAGCGGCCATGGCTCACAGGCCAAGCCGCTCCGTGGCATGTGGGATCCTGCCAGACCGGGGCACGAACCTGTGTCCCCTGCATCGGCAGGCAGACTCTCAACCACTGCTCCACCAGGGAAGCCCCAGGGAGAAGTCTTTTAAAAAGTCTTTGTTTTAATTTCTTTATAATATATTGTAATGATCATTTTTATAAAAGGTGTAAGGAAACTAAGTAGTTTCCACTGCCCAGCACTCAGGGACCAGATTTCAAGGGCTTCTGCACACTTAACAACACAGAGTAGACTGGTGGCTGGAATGAAGTCAAAGCCAGATCCTGCAGCAAATTATATCTCCATTCAGTCTACAGAGCTAATTGGTTTGCATAAAATCTACCATTTCTCCAGGAGGCGGCAATCTCTAAAATAGGAGGAGATCACAAGTCTGATGGCCTGCACTTCTATCTTGGAAGACAGCAAGCTCAGAGCCCCGTGCAGGCTTGCAGAGCCACCAGTGTTGGGCTGTTCAAGGGCCCCAGGAAATGCCTCCTCCAGAGAGGTTAGGCTACTTTTGCTCGCCGTGCCAGCTCTGACTAATTTGGGAGCTGCCTAAAGGGCCAGGTTGGGAAGGAAGCTGAGAGCCCCAGGCTCGGAGGTCCTGCTTTGGTGGACTAGCACTACCTGCCACTGCGGGATTAGGAAGTGGGAGCTTGTTTACCACCCCTGGGTTAGCCAAACCTCAGCAATTGGTTTGAAGAGCTTACTTTCATTTCCTGCTATTCGACTCTGCTCACACCCAGTGATCACTTTCTAGATGCTCTTTACTCTTCCACTGGAAATTTCTTTGGGAATGATGTTCTGCGGTTCTTCGCCACATCCCACACAAAAGGAAACCTGAATCAATGGAGAGCTCTACCTGACCCATGGATAGGATGATCCAGTACCATAAATATGAGGATGTCTCCCAAATTAATATATACGTCTAATGAAATGCTCATCAAAAATACCATATGCTAACACATATATATGGAATTTAAGGGAAAAAAATGTCATGAAGAACCTAGGGGTAAGACAGGAATAAAGACACAGACCTTCTAGAGAATGGACTTGAGGATATGGGGAGGGGGAAGGGTAAGCTGTGACAAAGTGAGAGAGTGGCATGGACATATATACACTACCAAACGTAAAATAGATAGCTAGTGGGAAGCAGCCGCATAGCACAGGGAGATCAGCTCGGTGCTTTGTGACAGCCTGGAGGGGTGGGATAGGGAGGGTGGGAGGGAGGGAGACGCAAGAGGGAAGAGATATGGGAATGTGTGTATGTATAACTGATTCAGTCTGTTATAAAGCAGAAACTAACGCACCATTGTAAAGCAATTATACTCTAATGAAGATGTAAAAAAAAAAAATTAAAAAAAAAAATCTCAGGGCTTCCCTAGTGGCGCAGTGGTTGAGAGTCTGCCTGCCGATGCAGGGGACACGGGTTCGTGCCCCGGTCTGTGAAGATCCCACATGCCGCGGAGCAGCTGGGCCCGTGAGCCATGGCCGCTGAGCCTGCATGTCGGAGCCTGTGCTCCGCAACGGGAGAGGCCACGGCAGTGAGAGGCCCGCATAACACCAAAAAAAAAAAAAAAAAAAAAAAAAATCTCAGTAAGGATTATCCTAGACCTTTACAAGCTGGATCTAAAATTCATATGGAAGAGAAAAGGCCAAAAAATGGCCAAAATGATTTTGAAGAAGAACAAGGAGGAGAGACCGACCCTGCCAGTTATTAAGACCTATTACAAAGCCATTGACATAAAGGAATTAGCGCAGGAATGGACAAATAGACCAATGGAATAGAACAGAGGGCCCAGAAATATACTCACATGTATCTGAATACCTGATACATGACAGAGGTGACATTAATAAGGAAAGGACAGACCATTCAATAAACAATGTTGGGTAATTGGTTATCCATATGGAAAAGTCAAAATTCAATATGGAATGCAATTGGGCTTGACATATATACACTACTATATATAAAATAGATAACTAATAAGAACCTACTCTATAGCACAGGGAACTCTACTCAATACTCCATAATGACCTATATGGAAAAGAATCTAAAAAAGAGTGGATATATGTATATGTATAACTGATTCACTCTGCTGTACAGCAGAAACACAAAATTGTAAATCAACTATACTCCAATAAAAATTAATTACAAAAAAAACTCAGAAAACAAAAAGTGGAATGCAAAATAAAAACAATTTTTTTTAAGTAGAATGTAAAACTTTTTGGAAGAGACTGTAAACATAAGAGAATAGATTTATGACATTGGGGTAAGGAAATGTTTTTTAAAATAAAGAATAACACACCCACAAGCCATAAAGGAAACAATAAATTTGCCTAAATTAAGATTACAACTATTGTTCAAGAAAAGACACAATAAACCAAGTAAAAAGACTCCTCACAAACTCTATCCAGAATATATCAAGAACTCCCACAATCAGTAAGGAAAAGGCCAGCCAGGAGGATAATCAACAAAGGGTATGAATTAGAAATTCACAAATAAATGACACCAGGTGTCCAATAAACATAAGAAGCTTCACCTCCACAGTAATTGGGGAAATGCACATTCAAATCGCAATGAGGTATCATTTCATCCCCATCAGATTGGCAAGACCTTTAAAGTGTGGGCGGCAGTGGTTCATGCTGGATAGAACGGCAAAGATGAGAGTAAACGGTACAATCACTTTGGAGAACAATGTGTTACTAGTGAATAAAGTTGAGAAGGGATATTCCTTATGATCCAGAAATACCAGTTCTAGATTTACAGGACAACTCTTATACACGTACACAAAGAGACATATGCAAGAATGTTTTGCAATATCAATTATGGAAGCAAAAAAATCTATCAACGGGAATGAGCAAATAAAGCGTGGTATATTCACTCAGTGGTGTGCTACTCAACAGTCGAAACAAATTAGCATATCCTCATGAGTAAATCTCAAATATAAACATGGATAAATTTCAAAAACATAATGTTAAGACAAAAAACAAATTGTCATTTCATATAGTATGAATCTATATCAAGTTAACATGTTTAAAAATGTGAAAAACAGCACAAAACATTGTTTAGAAATACATGCTTATGTAGGAAAAGTATAAAAACATATTAGAATGATAAACATTAAATTCATGAGGAAATGGATGCCTTTAACAGCATGCATTAACTATAATATTTATGTGGGTTTTTTTTTTTTTTTTTTTTTTTTTTGCGGTACGCGGGCCTCTCACTGTTGTGGCCTCTCCCGTTGTGGAGCACAAGCTCCGGATGCACAGGCTCAGCAGCCATGGCTCACGGGCCCAGCCGCTCCGCGGCATGTGGGATCTTCCCGGACCGGGGCACGAACCCGTGTCCCCTGCATTGGCAGGCGGACTCTCGACCACTGCCCCACCAGGGAAGCCCTATGGTTTTATTATTTAGAAAAAAAATGTGTGGGATACCACAGTAGGAGGGAGTGATTCATAATTCATTCTGCCAAGGGGATGGGTACAGAAAAATCAAGGAGCTGGGCTTTGAAAATTGAGTAGGAATTTGTAAGACAAAGAGGATGAGGAGAGTATAGAATGAGAAAAGCAAACAAGGCTTGGAGTGCCTGTTGTGTTACAGGGCTGGAGGGCAGCATCCTGATTGGACGTGTGCTTCAGAAAGAACCTTCTGGCAGTGGTAGAGGATGGAAAACCCGAACGAAGGCAGGGAGCTTGGTTAGGAAGCCATTGAAAAACTGTTTCATTGGGAGGTATTGAAAACCTTAACTACGACACAGTGATTTTGGTTATAGTTTCCCTGCAAAACTACAAATTAACTAAAGGTGGGGCAATGGCTTAATCAGCGTTTGTTTATCTATGTGTACCCCACCGCTCCTACAGTTGTACCCTGCATATGACAGGAGCTCAATGAATACAAGTTGAGTGGAAGGGAGGCGGACAGGAAGCAGGCAGCCCACCCACCCCCCCTTTGACAGATAAGAAGGCTGACAGCAGGAGAGGAGGAGTGATGTTTTCAAGGACATCCTTAGCTAGAAGCTTACTGTCTCCCCCTAAAACAGCAAAGAGCCCTGCGGCCACTCTGCTAACAAATTAATAAGCACGTAGGTTTTTAAAGACAAAGCCTAGACAGGTAAATTTCCATTACAACCAATAAATCTGTGTTCTTCATGAGGAAGTGCTTTCTTTTCCCCTTAGGCAGAAAAAGAGTTCCTTTAAAACAGGCTAAATTCCCTGAGATGAATAATACAAAACAATAGCCCTTTACCTGGCCTGGATCCAAATAACAGGCTCTATTCAGGTGACTCTGAAGACACCTGATTGTGTGCCAGTTGGCGCTGTGAGCAGGGCAAGCCCAGCAGTAATGAGAAATTTACAAGTCTTTTGTTCTGCCACCAAGCAGTAATTGGCTCTCCACTCCAACATAGTAAACTTCCAGCCACCTGAACAAAATTAACCTGCATTAACAGGCTGCATGCAAAGCAAAACCACCTCCGCAGAGCACACAGGTATGAAGATCTCCGCACCCATCCTCTCCGTGATTCCTCTGGCCTGGAGGGAAACCCAGTTCTCTGGTAGGAATAAATGAATGAATGAAGGTAGAGGTTGACACTTAACTGCGTGCTTGCTGTGTACCAAGCAATGTTCTGAGAATTTTACCTGTATTAACCCTGAACTCCTGACAACATCACTGTGATGTAAGCGCTATCGTTATCAACATTTTATAGATGAGGAAAGAAGGCCCAGAGCAGTTGAATACCTACCCTGGGTCCCATCGAACCAGGATTTGGACAAAGGCACTCTGGTTCCAGAGCCTGAACTTTCTTATACTTTGTACTCAGTACAAGGTGCCTTGAAGGAAAAAAATACATATGAAGATGGTATGAACCTGTCCCATTCATTCATTCATTTGTTCATTATTAAATACTTACTGAGGGCTTACCGTGTGCAAGGCAGAGGGGATAAAAAACATGAATCGTGCCATTAAGATGCTCTGAGCCCAAAGACAGAGCCAGGCCAGGAATATGGTGGCATGAAGAACTCTGGTAAATTGGAAGGTGCTGACCTGGGGAAGCAAAGATGAAGCAGCCTGCTTTGCTTAAAGTGGTTCCCATGCTTCACTCTGCATTGAAATCACCTGAGACCTTTAAAAATGACTGAAACCTGGCTCCCACCCCCAGTCTTTATGGTTTAATTGGCACTGAGAGGTTTAAAAAGCTCCCCAGGTGATTCTAATGTTCAGCAAAATTTGGGAAACTGGCTTAAAGTGTCATAAATTGGTTTGCAAGTAACACAAAACCTAACTCGAACTATCTTAAGCAAAAAAAAGAAAAGGAGGGGCACGTGGCTGAATGTATTGGCTTACATTTAAAAAAGGGACAAAGGCAAAAGGTACAAACTTCCAGTTATAACATAAATGAGTCATGGAGACGTAATGTACAGCATGGTGAGTATTGTTAATGATATCATATTATGTATTTGTTTATTTATTTATTTATTTATTTTATTATTTTTTTTTTGCGGTATGCGGGCCTCTCACTGTTGTGGCCTCTCCCGTTGCGGAGCACAGGCTCCGGACGCGCAGGCCCAGCGGCCATGGCTCACGGGCCCAGCCGCTCCGCGGCATATGGGATCCTCCCAGACCGGGGCACGAACCCGTATCCCCTGCATCGGCAGGCGGACTCTCAACCACTGCGCCACCAGGGAGGCCCCATATTATGTATTTGAAAGTTGCTGAGAGATTAGATCTTAAAAGTCCTTATCACAAGAAAAAAAATTTTTTTGTAACTATATATGGTGACAAATGTTAACTAGGCCATCATTTCACAATAGATAAATATCTGATCATTATGTTGTACATCCAAAACTAAAATAATGTTATATGTCAATTATACCTCAATTTTTTTAAAAAAGGAGAGAGACAAAGGGTATATGGTTTTGAGGGTTTGATCCAAGCCTCAAAATATGTCACCAGAGTGAGGTTTTCCTCTTTCCCCAGTGATGGCTGTATTCACAGGCTCCCCTTGGTTGCAAGCTGTAGCAGTTCTGGTCTCTGTACCTTGTTTCTTCATGTCTGTTGCAAAGAAGAGGTCTGATTTCCTCTTAGCTCAAATAAAGCCCAGAATTGCATTTCACTGACTGACTGGAACTTGAACCAATTACTGGGGCCAGAGAGGTGGAGACTGCTGATTGGCTCAGGCTGGGTCATGTGTCCCATCTCTGGGGCCAGAAATTAGAGGCAGCTCCACCTAGAAGCCCATGGTGGAGAGTGGAGGATTTGTGGCACGTCCTGGCATGTTCTGGGAGCTGAGGGTCAGGAGGTAGTCAGGGCCAGATAGGATGTGGGTGTATTTTCTAAGGAGACAGAGGTGTTTACAGAGGAGAATGAAATGATCACTTTTGTATTTTAAGAATATAACTTCCCTGGTGGTCCAGTGGTTAAGAGTTTGCCCTTCCAATGCAGGGGGCACAGGTTCGATCCCTGGTCAGGGAAGTTCCACATGCTGTGTGGTGTGGCCACAAAAAAAAAAAAAAAAAAAGACTACAACTCTGACAGTTATGGAAAGGATGTATGTGACTAAACAGGTTATTGTTATTGTAGTTGTTGAGAGAAGAGAGGTTGGGGACCTGAACTAAGTGACCATAAGCATGGATAGGTGGGAGGGGACTCAAGAGATGTCTCTGAACTATATTAATGGAATTTGTTACCCAGTTGGAAAAAAAATTTAGAAAAAGAGAGAAATCACAGATGACTGAAAATTCTAGTTTGAGAAATTGAGTTGTTGGAATACCATTAGTGAAGTTAGGAATATAGATCATTAAGTGGGTTTTGGACAATTTTTGGACGTGTTGAATTTGAGATGTGTCGAGGAAGCAGGGGCAATGGATGCGATCGCCCAAGGAGAGAGACGGAGGCAGAAGAGTGGGAAGAACACTTGCCAGCACAGCGGTGGGGGGGCCAGGGAGAGGGACGGGGGTGTTTTAGGAACAAAGGAAAGAGGATTTGAAGAAGGATGCTAATCCACAGCATCATGTGTTACCACAATATTGGTATTAAGGAGGGTGAAGGCTGGAAATAGAACACGGATTTGACAACCAGGAGGCCCCTGTCACCCAACAAGAGCCTGGGTACAGGGTGTAGGGTGAGGGAGCCTGGAGGATGCAGACAGACCAAGCATGGATGGATCACTCTTCAAGTCTGATGATGAGACTGTGAGAGCCGTGGCTAAAGGAGCTGTGTCAAATCATTTTCATGTTTGTTTTGTAGTTTTCTGTTTTTATTAGTTTTGTTTCCTTTTTCTAAGTTTGATTTGAGAGGTGTGACCAAGCTGTCAAGAAAAAAATTAAAAGAGAAAGAAAGGCTGAAGAGAAAGTGATTTTCCATAGAGACTGAAAGCAGATAAGTGGTTACCAGGGGCTGGAGAGAGGCAGAGGGAGAGGGATGGCTTAATGGGTGTGAGGTTTCCTTTTGAGGCGATAAAAATGTTCTGGAACTGGATAGTGGTGATAGTTGTACAACATTGTAAATTTACTAAATCCACTGAGTTTTACACTTTGAAATGGTTGAAATGGTGAATTTTTTGTTATGTGTATTTTAAATGGCCCATTCCCCAGACACACACACACACACACACACACACACACACACCCCGTGATTTTATATACCTTGCTTGGTGGGTTTTATGTGGATCATTTCATTTAATCCTAACAACAAAAATTAATACAAACAAAATTAATACAACTTTGTAACTACTTGATTATTCCCATTTTTTTTCTTTTAAGGTCCTTTGTGATTACATTGGACCCATCCAGATAATCCTGGGTAATCTCCCTATTTTAATTTTTATTTATTTATTTTATTTATGGCTGTGTTGGGTCTTCGTTTCTGTGCGAGGGCTTTCTCCAGTTGTGGCAAGCGGGGGCCACTCCTCATCACGGTGCGCGGGCCTCTCACCATTGCGGCCTCTCTTGTTGCGGAGCACAGGCTCCAGATGCACTGGCTCAGCAATTGTGGCTCACGGGGCCAGCTGCTCCGTGGCATGTGGGATCCTCCCAGACCAGGGCTCGAACCCGTGTGTCCTGCATTGGCAGGCGGACTCTCAACCACTGCGCCACCAGGGAAGCCCGATTATTTCCATTTTACACAAGAGAAAACTGAGGTTCAGAGAGATTGATTATTTTATCCAAGGTCACGCAACTAGATTAGAGATTCCAATCCAAGTGGATTTAACTACAAAACCCAAACTCTTAAACCCTCTCTCATACTGCCTCTATAGCTACACGATTTCATAGGTGTATATATTGATAATATGAATGGATCCATATTCAAGGTGTTGATGATCCAAATCTCTGAGTGATAAGGTTATATAGTTTATATTATTCTTTTTGATTGGGCACAGTTTTTGTTTAAAAAAGATAAAGACTCTTTTTATTTTTATTTATTTTATTTTATTTCTTTTTCCCTTTCATCACTTTAAATATATCTTGCCACTCCCTTCTGGCCTTCAGAGTTTCTGCTGAAAAATCAGCTGAGAATATTATGGGGATTCCCTCATCAAGGGTTGTTAGGTTAACGGGAAGAATAGGGGAAAAATTCACCCACTCCATCTTCCCAGAAAAAGCCTATTTTTAATATAAGGAAGAAAAAGATTCTAGAGATACAGCACTTCTCTGAAGGAGACATTAAGGAAACAACTAGAGAGGATGTAAAACTTCACAGGGACACAGATGAGTCTATTTGCAGAATGTGGAAGGAGCATGAACCAAGGCAATAAGGAAGAAGGGGGTGACCCAGGGCACAGTCTACAAGGGAGTGACTGTCATTTGTGGGTGGAAAGGAAGAGGGAACAGCAGGCATGAAGCCCTGAGGCCAGGAGGGGGAGGGTCTGGATCCAATCAGGCCATGTTTCATGGCACCTCTTTCCCAGGCCTCCGTCTGCCCCCACTCCCAGGTCCTTCTTCTCCTACTCTGCCCTGAGTGAACCACGCATCATAAGTTTGCTTTACTCCTTGCTGTCCATGGGGCAGCCACAGCCTTGTTCTGAGATGCTTTCCTCAGTCCTCAGGGGAATAGAAAACCTCGAGGGCTGGCCTCTCAGGCATTCTTAGAAGGCCACGGCAGCCATGCCTTCCTGCTTTGTCCTGGGATCCTGTGACTTGGGCACAAACCCAGAGCAGTCCTCACTCAATCACTTCTTTGATTTTCACACAGTTAGACTGTCAGGGCTTGTTGGCCAGTGGGAGGGTGCTGAGTGGTGAACTGCACAGAGAAACAACGATTGCATTTCTTTGGACCAAAAGTCAAATTTCTTTTCTGACATGCTTATGCAGAGAGGGATCAGACCCCTTCAGATGAGACCAGTTTGCCTAACAAACAACTTGCCCGATGACCAGCAGGTCTACAGCTGATGCCCTCTTGACAGTGTTTTTACATATTTGGGGCTGCACCCATCTCTTTTTTCTTTCGCCATGTGTTTGACATGTTAGACATTTTAAACTAGCATGTCTAAGAGTCTTTCCTATTTCTTTTTTTTTTTTTTTTTTTGGCCTCACGGCAAGGCTTGTGGGATCTTTGTTCCCCGACCAGGGACTGAATCCGGGCCACCCCAGTGAAAGTGCCAAGTCCTAACCACTGGACTGCCAGAGAATTCCCTTCCTTTTTTCTAATAAGAATATATCACATTTGCAGTAATCTTATAATTAATGAGATACGTGCTTCCGATACGTTTCAGAGTGACCAAGTGGTCAGAGCTTAGGCTCAGGAGCTGGACAGACCGGAGTTTAAATCCTAGTTCTGCCAGATACTAGGACACGGTGTTTAACCTTCTTGATCTTTGGTTTCTCCAAGGGTGATGGTTAATCTTATGTGTCAACTTGACAGGTCACAAGGTACTCAGATATTTGGTTAAATATTATTTCTAGGTGTGTCTGTGTGTGTGTTTTTGGATGAGATCAGCATTTGAATCCGTAGACTGAGTGAAGCAGATGGACTTTCCCAATGTGGGTGGGCATATCATCCAGTCCTTTGAAGGCCTGGATGGAACAAAAAGACAGAAGAAGGGAGAAATCACTCTCTTAGCCTGACTGTTGAGCTGGAATGTTGGTCTTCTGCCCTTGGACTGGGACTCACACCATTGGCTCCCCTGGTTATCAGGCCTTCAGACTTGGTATGAAACTACACCACCTGCTTTCCTGGGTCTCCAGCTTGCTGACAGCAGATCATGGACTTCTCAGCCTCCATAATCAAATGAGCGAATGTCTCACAATAAATCTATCTATATCTTTATCTATATCTAATCTCTTATTGGTTCTGCTTCTCTGGAGAACCCTAATACACCAAGTATAAAATTGGGTTAATAATCTCAGTCCCTAATCCTAAGAAGTAATCCTGTATGGATGATGTGAAGTTATATAAGGTAATTATGGGCCCACTGTAGGCCCATGAGAAGTGGCGGTTTTATTTACCTATTGTATCCGTTAGGGCCTGATCAGGGAAGCAGGGTCATACTGTGATATGGAATAATGGATGACTACAGGGAGTAGAATTCACACAGTTGTGGCGGCTGGTGAAGAGGTCTGGGAATGCTGATGCCTTGGTGCCTGCTCGGGGCCTGAAGTTGTGTTGGTCAGCAAGGTTGGCTGGTGAGAAGAAAACACAGATATGAAGCAGGAGAAATCAAGAGCAAATGGAACACAGACAACCCTTGAGGGGAAGCCGGAATTCGTGTCTATTTCTCACCACCTCCTCCTCTGACTACCCGATGACCCCAAGAGGGCTCTGGGAAGCCCAGTTCTAGCTTTGTAAGTTGCTAAAATATCTTACAAACAGGAGGGAAAACAACTAACATTTAGTCAGAGCCAGTAATACACCTTCACGTATGTCACTTCATTTGATCTATACTCTGTTCTTACCAAATAAAGCTTATTATCTCCATCACCTGGATTGTTCAAAGTCACACTGGTAGGCAGAGCAGAGGTTGGAACCCAGGTCGTTGGAACCTGAGCACTTTCCACCAGAATTTGACATGTGAAGCTGGATTGGGCCTTTCTACTTGGGGGTTCCAGCTCCACTGCAGTAATCCTGAGTGCCCCTGAAGACCCCACTCATCTGACAAGGGGAAGAATCACCCCTCTGAACCAATCAGAGGTTGGGCCGCACTGGGTAATCTCTGGTCATCTAAGCTACATCTAGGAGAAAGATTTGAACAGAAGAGTGATTGTGCAGGAATTTAATTTTAATTAAAATGTATTTATCTGCTACAAAATGCAAGAAAAGCTTCATGGGAGGTGGTATGTGGGGAGTGGATGATACAACAGTAGGTCAGGATGATGTACTTTCTGAGAGGTAAAAAGCACGAATTCCTTCTGAGCATTCATATGGGCCCAAGTCTATGGCTGTGGTCCAGACCCATGGGAGAAACAGTGGGTGGGTGGTATGAACACCTTGTTTGTATATTGCTTTTAAATAGCTTCCTCTTTTATTCCTTCAAAAAACATTTACTGACACCTCCCATGTGCTGGTGCTGTTTAGGCAACACACGCAGAGTGTACAGCATTGAATACCACACTGTTGCTCATTTCAAAGAGTTTAAGGTTGGGGCTCAGATGAGCTGACCCTACTGTCTTAGGATGGGCTCCCCCAGAAGCGGACCCTGAGAAGGGAATGTGAGTACAAGTAGTTTATTTGGGAAGTAATCCTGGGAAGCACCAGTAAAGAACTGAGGAAGTGATGGTAGGGAAGCAATAGAGGACATGTTAACAAGCAATTACCTGGGCTCAGTCCTGCTGGAGGTCTCTGGGACAGAGACAGAGATAGAGCACACACCTCCAAGATATCCCACCTGAGGGCGAGACATTTGGAGTATGAATCCACCAACTCTTGCTCCCTCTTGTTTGAAGGTTGCTCCAGTGGTGTTAAATCTTGTACTTTGGACTGCCCTCTGCATTGGCTAAGCTTACTGCAGAAGCCAGAGGAAACCCACAGGTATGGAGTCACAGGTGCTTGCAATAGAAAAGCCACTGGTGTATACGGAAACCAGAAGCATCTGCTATACCCACCCAACATATAACAACCTATCCCTTCTTCTCCCTTCCTAACCATACTCCGTTTTTGTTCAGGTGTCCACCTCTGTCCCATGCAGCCTGTGTGTCTCAGGGGAAGCTGATGCCACCCCAGGTCCAGTCAGGGGCCCTGACTGGCATGGCCAATCAGCACATTCCAGACCTCTGGCTATGGTATGGGTTCAAGTGGGCATGTGACCCAATCCAATCAGAGTGGATCTCAGGACTCCTGCTTGGAATGCTGGGTCAGAAATGTTCTTTTTTGGATAAGGTAGCTTCTGGCACTGAGAGCTGTTCTGGCACTGGCTAGAGTAAGGAAAACCAGCCTGAAGACAAAACCAACACAGAGGAGGGTGGAGTCAAGAGAATTGCAAAGAATAGCTGGAGCTTTACTTCTTCAGTCAGAGGAGTCTCTTTCTTTCCTATTGTAGTCAGATCTCCTCCACTGCATGTGGGACTACTGGTAGCCCTGACTTCCAGGGACAGAGAGCTTCTCTCATGCTACCTATACACTGGTCCTGAAGAAGAAATCTGCTTGGACCATATACATGTCTGTTGGACCAGTCACCCCTGGGGCTATGTGGTTGGCCGGGCCTGGGTGCTGTGTCCAGTCTTGTAGCCAGGAGTAGAGAGTCAGCCAGTTAGATTCACCCTGTCATATGCCAGCTCCTGGGAGACTCTGGGCGAGTGACTTCACTTCTCCAAGATTCCATTTTTTTCACCTCTAAGGTATGGCTGACAATTATCCACCTTAAAATGTGGCTGAGAGATACACACACAAGAGTAGTGCTGGGAGTGGCCATGTCCCTGATCTGGAGTTGCTCATAATGGGGCCTCTTAGAAACTCTAGTTCTCTACCCACTTCTTGATACTAGACCCCAAATTATTTTAATCAAAACCCATGTATATTATTTACTATGTATATGTGTTTGAAGCACACATCTCTCTTTGCTATTACTATTCCCCATTACAGGCGAGGAAGCTGCTGTACAGTGAGGTTAAGTATTGCCCAAGGTCACCCAGTTAATAAGTGGCAGAGCTGGGATTCAAACTCAGGCATCGTGACTTCAGAGTTTGTGCTCCTAACTACTCGGCTATGATGCCTCTTAGAATAACTGTATTGTATATATTTGTGGGGTGGATATATGTTGGATGGATAGACAGTTGAACTTGAGTGAGTCCCCTCCATGGGCTAGAACAGAAAAGAGTGTCCCCGTCCTTGCCCCTACCCTGTGGAGGTTTTGGGCGCTTCGTTCAATAACAGCAGTGTGTCCTAGAATGGGCTTTAGGCTTGCATGAACAAGAGTCTGAGTTGGCAGCAGGTATGGCCCAGCCTGCCATGAGGGTGTAGTGGGTTTGGTGGTATTGGTTAGACTTCTGAGTCTCTAGAGACCAGAACTGTGCCCTCAGATTTCACAGTTGGCTTTGAGTACGTACGTGTGTAGGTACCTCTGCCTCTCCCCAGACTGTTTGGAGCCTGGGCCAGACTACTTTCCTGACGCTGTGTCTCTTCCCCTCTCCTCCGCACACCCGCTCTCTATTTGCTCTGGTTGCTTCATCATCTCCTGCCTATGGCCTCATCTCTCCAGCACTGACCTTCCCATCATTGCAGCCAAATACACATATTCCCCAAAGTGCTGCAGTGGCTCTGAGGGCATTATTGATTTTGACATGTGCCAGTTTTTCTCCAAACTGTCTCTGGAAAGCGCACTGAATGTGTGGTAGGCTTGATGAGTTCCTAGAGACCTTGAAAACTTTTATATGTCTTATCCATGAAAAATAGTGCATTTTGAGGCCTATCGGGATGATAAGGGGCTGGAACAAGGCCCCAGTGACCTTGCTTCTTGCACACTCCTGAGCCTGTTTGAGGAAGGTAGAAATGTTTCCACTTCCCTAGAAAACCTTTCTCCAAAGATAGCTCCCAAGGTGGGCTGGGGCCAATCAGCCTTTTCTCATCATCTAACGAGGTCACCAGACTGTATAGATATCGGTCTTCCTCTTCCTTCTGAAAGACCGAAGCCCTTTGATAGCAGCTTGGGGAGAAAGCTGGTGAGACCACACTCACTGTTTTACCCCTTTCTGGAACATATGCATGTTAGGAAGGGGTCTGAGGGCACAGATCCTTTTTCATTTGGAGGAGGAAGCACAGGTGGTCACTCCTTCCCCTGCCATTCCAACGCTGTGAGACACACTTGGACTTCTCTGCAGGAAATCTCTGCATTGGGAATCCACTTAGTTCAACTCTGACCTTTCTTCAAGCCAACTGCTCGGCTGGAAATAAAAAGAAGCCAGGCCTGACACACCACCCCTCCAGCCCCTGCAGGGTGCATCAGGTGGATAAACAATGATGATGGAGATCACCAGCTGGAGTTCTTTCCGGGGAGGCATGCGTGGTGCTGCTGAGACCCATTGCTTCCAGTCTGCGATGTAGATATTTTTAGGGATGAATCTGGGCCTTCCTTTTCTCCCTCCCTCTGATGCTAATGTGGCCATCTGCATCTCCCAGACAACCTTCACAAGCACACATTCGCCATCCCAGAAGAGTGGGCTGGGAAGAGATTGTTATTAAATATAGAATACTGAGCCACGGCGCAAGGAGGTTGAGTTTGCCTGGCGTGCTGAGAGCGAAGCAGAGGCGTCGGAGACCTGGAACCCACTTCCATGTTCTGTGACTCTCGTGGTGCCTTCCCTTCCCCATTAATTTTTAAATTTCTTTAATCTGTTCAGTGAAGGGCTTAGATAATATTTCTTTTAAGTCCACTCTAACATTGCACGATCTTTTCTTTGAAGATCTTAGTTGTATAAACTCCCAGACACAGTCAGGGTCCGGCAGGATAGCGCATGGCTACTGCTTTGTCCAGAGAAGGGACAACTGTGATCTTCTGTCTCCACTCCTGTCCACCCCCCACCCCAGGGAGGTGGTCAGCAAGGATGGCTTGTATGTGGTGGCAAGGGACTCTGACCACTGATTCAAGAGGTCTCAAGGCTTATCTCCCTTCCTGCAATCAGCCTCCATCAGCCCCCAGCTTGCCCTACATCCAAGGAAAATTCACTCTTCAGCCCTCAGACCCAAGATTCTTTTCCACCTGAGCCCCCCAAGTTAAAAAGGTTGGGAAGAGAGGAGGCAGAGGTCCCAGGAACACACTGATAAATTTTAGTTTTTGAGCTAATAGAATGTCTATGCTGAGCAGTAGTATCTCACTGTGGTGGGCCCACAGTGTTCCTGAAGTAGTGTTAAATTTGTTTAATTTGGAGAATACATGCTATAGATAAGGTGATGGGAATGATAAAAAATGTAAGTGATAAAGAATACAGCTCCTATAGCACTGTGTACTTCTGATTATTTATCAGCTGAATAAGCTGCATGAATGCAAGAACCATATCTAGCTCACAGTAGCATCTGTGAGATGAATGAATGGTTCTGTCTCCATCTCCATCCCTAGCATGGGTGTCTCAGGCCCAGGCCAGAAGCAAGAGGTCTGTGTCCAGTGAGGATTTGGGCTGGGGGCAGAGGTAATGCTGTTTCCTCTATCAGTCACTCTGTAAATAAGGCAGGGCCATGCTGACCTCATCTCCTGTCCCCAACAGTGCCCAGGCCTGACCTCAACAGAACGTTTGGATGGACTGGGGGCAGGTCAGTCCCCAGAGCAGTTCCTTCAGGGATAGGCCTGGCCTGTCCAGCACTCCAGAAGTACGGGTAGGATGGCAGAGGCCGCATTGCATAGTGGTTAGGCATGCAGATTCTGGAATCCAGAATCAATCTAGGCTCTGAAACTTATTAACCATGTGACCTTGATAAGCTATGTTACCTCTTTGAGGCTCAGTTTTCCCATCTGCAAAAGGGAATGATAATAAAAATGCATACCATGCAGAGCCACTATCACCATACCATTCCATTCATTATCTCAGAATTAAATGAGATAATGTGTGTAGAGGATACCTCGTCAACTGGCATCACAGGCAGAGTTCCATCAGAGTGGAGAGCTGCCCCTCTGAGAATCAGTGCTGACTCAGTCTTGCAAACTGAACAGGGACGGCTTTTGCTGAAAGTTCATGTTCAGGAAGTCAACTGAACTCTGAAGATGCTAAGAGAGCAACCAAGGAGGACAATCTCTGGGAAAACCCAAAAGGCCTCACGTAGGATCACATGGTAAGGAGTATGGAAAAAAAAATAAGCCCCAGGTTTGATGGGGGCAAACTGCTCTATTTGTACTTGCCTGGCAAGGGAATGTAGTTTCTCCAGAGGGTGGTCTGATGCTGTGGAAATTCCAGCAGCCTGGAGCCACAATACTGTTTTCTCACTGCCCAAGCCTGCCTGTTCTCCTCCCGCTGGGTCAGCTCTGTTGCAAGAACATTTATATTGGGCCAAGCCCGTGTTAGGCCCCTGGGCCCCAGAGGTGAGAAAGACACAGCCCCTGCCGGTGGGATTCCTGTTTCATGATCACTGCTACCAGAGCAGTCTACCCAAGGTGTTTGTAGAATTTGCAGTTCACAAAGCGGCTTCACACCCCTCATGCTGTTCACACTGTGAACGGTGCTCTCTGGAGCTGTGGGCAACCAGTGAGGGTGGGCAGAGCAGAGATTAAGGTAGCCATTTGACAGCCAAGAAAAGAGGGTGCTTGGGTGATGTGACGAAGGTAACAGGTGGTCTGCACCACTGTCCCTCTTCCCACGAGTTTTATTCTAGGCAAGGCCAGTCCAGGTGAGGGGAAGGGACTATCCTCTAGCAGGGCTTTGCTGAAGCCCAGGGTGGTCAAGGAGCAAAGCAAGAAGGGAGGTCCACAGCCGGTAAGGGAAGTGCTATGCTGCTCCCCCAAGTCCAAAAGGGGACGCTGAGGCTTGCTTTCCAGCTGTCTAGGCCAAGGAGCGTGAAGTCCAGCCCTCGCCTCCCTACCTTGACATTTGGATACCAGCACCGGGGTTTTCATCTAGCAGCAACACCAAGCCTCGCCCCCATCGGCCCTCTGCTGGTCTCAGACCTGCACTGGTCTGGGTAGGAGCGCAGGGCTGCTCCCTAACCCTCGGGCTGGGCTGCATCCCACGTGCGCCCGCTGCAGCCGCGGTGACAGCTGGCCCCCAAGGGGCGGGGCGGGCGAGGAGCGTGGGTGGCTCCGCGCCGCGCTTCCATTGGCTATGAGCCTCAGGCTGGGGGCGGGGCTGCGCCCCCCGGTTGACCTGTCATTGGCCGCGCCGCCGATGGGGGTGGCTCCCCGTCCCCTTGGCGGCGCGGCGCAGAACCGCAGGCGCTCGCCCGGCTAAGCCTGCGCGGGGCCGCCTAGGTAGCTCCCAGCTTCGCAGGCGGCCTCCGGGTGCAGACCGCTGCGCACACGGCCCTAGGCAAAGACAAGGGCTCACCCGAGGCTCGGCGGCTGGCGCGGCTCTCGGTAAGACTGGGGGGAGGGTAAGGGGAGCGCGGGGCTCTGAGGAGGGCGGGCGGGGACCGTGGTGGCCGAGCCTGGACTCTGTGCCCTGGCCCGCGCCGGAGAGGGTCAGGTGCGCCGCACCATCTCCCGCCTCAGACCCACCTCACGGGGCGCCCAGCGAGCAGGTGGCACTGCCCAGGGAGGCCGGGGTACCCCTATCGCTCTCCGAATCCATTAGAACCCAGTACCACGAACTACCTCTTACTCCGCCCCCCAACACCCAAATTCTTCAATTCTAAGCCTAGAAAATACCCAAACGTCGACATGAAGTGGGCGCGACGCGCCATCAGTACCGCCTGCCGCCGGGGCAGAAGAACATCCCTAAACTTATCTTCCCACGATTTGGGCTCCTCGCCGGTCACGTTCTTTCCCGGCTTTTCACTGGGCGCCCCCCCGCCCGCCTACCAACCCCCGCCCGGTTCCCCTCCCTCCTTAACAACAGGAAGTTAAGTTGGGCCAGATGTCAGTGGCCTGGCCGCCTGCGGGCGCGGACTGGGTCTGGGACGGTGGCGGTGGCCCGAGGGGACGTGGCGCTGTCCTTTCTGAGCCTCGCGCCTCCAGCAGCCTGCACTCTCCCCAGGCCCGGGAGCACCCCTGTTGGGGCGTCCCAGGCTCCCGCCTTGCCTTTGCCGACTGGCCCTGGGTAGAAGCGCCGCTGACTTGGCTTCCAGGCCGGGGCAGGTGGGGTTAACTTTATCCTAGACCAGCCTCTCGGCAGAACTGGGAATGGCCTTTACTGGATGAGGAGGAGGCTGTTGGAACCAGAGTAAACTTGTGTCTCTTTCCGTATTGTTTTATTCTAAAGCCTGGGTTCTTAAAGCCCAAAGAGCTTTTATCTAGAGGCGCGTCGGGCCCTGCTGGGACCTTAAGCAGTGTGGGAGCCTCTTGCTGTTAGTCTTGTCTGCTCACTACAGTCCTCAGTGGTTTCGGTGAAGGTTGAAGCCACTAACCAACCCCCTTCTGGGCAGGCCCCGTAGGAAAAAAGGCCAGCAGCCCGTTGGCTCTCAATTTGCTTGCCTGGGTGCTCTGGCACCGGGGTCCCCTGGGCCCTCAGGCCAGCTCTGTTCCGTCCCTTTTTCCAGGGGAAGTGGATCCAAGGCGGGGGTGGGTGGGCCTCAGTTCTCCAGGGCAGTCCCACCTGATGTTCTGGAAGCTCTTATTGCAGTAAGAACGGGCCTTCAGGCAGAGTGAAGACAGGTTTATTAAGTGCCTACTGAGGGACAGGTCCTGCCCTGTGGCACTTTTTGAGAATTTCACAGTAACTCTCAAAAAACTCTGAGAGTTATGCCCTCCTCATTTTAGAGATGGGGAAACAGACTCAGGTAGGGTAAGTGCCCAAGGTCACATAGAAAGCGGCTGAGCCGGGATTTGAACCAGGCTCTGCCAGAGCTCAGTCCAGTGCCCTTCCTGCTGCCCCATGGCTGTGGAGAGTGGTGTGCTGTGTTGCAGGCTCCTGGCCTCCGAAAAGATTCCATCCAAAGATCCTGTGGCTGCTTCTTTAGCAACACACTTGAACTGACCCAGGTTAGCCCAGGTTGTTCAACCTACAGACCCCTTGCCCACCCTGTCCTCCATCAGGGGTGATGGCGGTGTTGGTCTTGCTGTGATGGGGAAGGACTGACTGTTGGTGTTTGGGTGCTATTTGAGGGGGAAGTCTGCCTCTGCCATTGACTTGGCCCTGCACCTGAGAGTTGGCTTCTGGGATGGTTTAGAAAGACTGTTATATGTGTCGTGTTTTTTTGTTTAATATTTATTTTATTTATCTGGCTGTGCCAGGTCTTAGTTGTGGCACACAGGATCTTCGTCGCGGCATGCGGGATCTAGTTCCCTGACCCGGGCCCCCTGCATTGGGAGCGCAGAGTTTTAGCCACTGGACCATCAGGGAAGTCCCAGGAGGACTGTTACTTGAAATAACCTCTACCTTAGGACCAATTCTAGTTTTATTTTGTGTTTTGGGGGAAGGGCAGCTGTTGAGGTATACTAATTGTGATTTAAGGTGATTGAAATCCATAGTTCGAGCTTATGTTTATAAAAAATGAAATCACTGCCTCCTTCCTTCTTCAGGCCCAGGGCTGCCTTTCTGCTTATCCTTCTCTTCTGAAAGAAAATGGTGATTAGCCTACTACCAACCAGTTACACTTTAGTATAAATCAGCTTAAGGACTAAGGCTGGTTGTAGCTTGGTCATTGGAGGCCTATTCCCAGGAACTGTAAGGAGCAGCGGAGCACTGAGTAATCCCTCTCTACCTGTGATTGGGATGTGTCTCTATTCTCTCCTCCCATGTCCATACCCCCATCTGGGTGTGCCTCCCAGTCATGGGCCTGTTCCTTTCACTCTCTACTAAGTGGGACAGGGCGGGGGGGCAGAGGTCCCGCCTTCTTGGGGGAGAGCCTTGACCCTGGTGGGAGGGCTGGGGTATGGGTGCAAGATTTGGGCTGAACATTGCCAATCTTTGAGGCCCTCCCAGGGCTAGAGGGTCTCTGTTGCTTAAAGAGCCAAGAAAGGAAACACTGTACATCATGCTGGGGTTTTTCATTCTTTGTATCACTTGATCCCCACTTTAGCCCTCTGAAGAAGTAGGTGGGATTGTTCCCATTTTACAGATGAGGAAACTGAGGCTCAGGAACTTTCCCCCAGTCACACAGCTAGTGAGTGACCAAGCTAGGGGTCTGGCTTCTTTCTGCATGAGTGAGGTCTGTGTGGTGAATTAAACACTAAGGGAAACAGGAAAAAAACGTGTGGCCATCCTCTGAACTCTGGAGGCTTGGTGTGTGCAGCTGCCTGCTGTGCTTATGATTCCGCATCTTATATTGTAATTATTTGTGAACATGGCTTCCTACCCCACTATGAAATGGTATTTAAAACACTGATAAACTTGGCAGATTTATTTTCTGGTTCTCACAAATCCTCCTTGCTCTTTGCTCTATATCCCCTTTGCCTTTTATTTTATTTTATTTTTTTAAAGATTTGATTTAATTTTTATTTTTTTGGCTGCGTTCGGTATTTGTTGCTGCTTGTGGGCTTTCTCTAGTTGCGGCGAGAGGGGGCTACTCTTGCAGTGGCTTCTCTTGTTGTGGAGCACAGGCTCTAGGCGCGCGGGCTTCAGTAATTGTGGCGCGCAGGCTCTAGAGCCCAGGCTCAGTAGTTGTGGCATATGGGCTTCGTTGCTCCGTGGCACGTGGGATCTTTCCGGACCAGGGATCGAACCTGTGTGCCCTGCATTGGCAGGCAGGTTCTTATCCATTGCACCACAAGGGAGGTCCCCTTTTGCCTTTTATACCAGTCTTCATTAGGATATCTCCCATGATGTGTTGCAGTCCTCTGTTTAAAAATATCATGAACATTTTCAGGGAATTCCCTGGTGGTCCAGTTAGGACTCAGTGCTTTCACTGCGAGGGCCTGGGTTCGATCCCTGATTGGGGAACCAAGATTCTGCAAGCCGCACAGCCAAAAAAAAAAGAGAACATTTTCAAACACAAAAATAGAAAGAATAGTATAATGAGCCCCAAATACTCATTATCCAGCTTCAACAACCAAGATCATGCCAGGCTGGCTTCATCTCTCTCTCTCTCTCTTTTCCTTCCCTTCTATTTTTTATTCCTGAAATATTTAAAAGGAAATCTCTGATATCATGTCATTTTGCCCCTATATAATCCAGCATATATCTATTTTGAAAAGAATGTTCTTTCATGACCAGATGGCTGTTACTGCATGTAGCAGAATTAACAGTAATTCTTTGGTCGCATCTGTGCATATTCAGATTTCCTTCATTGTCTCAGAAGTGACCTTCATCACTGGTTTGTTTAAATCAGGATCCAGACCAAGTCTGTATGCTGCATTTGGTTGGTAGTCCTTTTAAGCCTACTTTAATCTGGAGCACCACCCCCTCTGCCCCACTCCCACTTTTAACCAGCTGTTACCCTCCGTTTTAAATCTCCCACTGGACAGCGAACGCTTTGATGCTGGAGTCTACTTCTGTGCTCTGTTGGGGATCCCCAGTGCCGTGCCTGGGACAGGGCAGAGGCGTGGTGAGCGTCTGCCCAGTGGTGTTGTAGCCACTCGGGAAATGCATTTTGAATGAATTAACCCAGTGGTAGGTTTCTGTGACTGCCCATGGCTGTGTTTAGATAAGAGGTTTTAAAAAAAAAGATGACTTGCTCACGTGTGGACATTTCCTCAGCAAGCGTCAGCCTGTAAACATCCTGAAATAATAGAACTATTTGCCGTGCTCCCTTGCCTGCTCTGGTTTGCGGTGTGGGGAGCCCAGACAGCCGCCGTGGTGCCCTGATCAGCAGCTGGCCTCCCCAGATCACATGTGGGACTGGAGGGGACTGAGGTCATTTCTGCTCGAGCTCTGAATCCTGACCTATTCAGCTGCAGGGATTACCACGTTAAGAGCCAGGCACTTGGCTTTGCTGCCCAGAGAATGCCGCCCGCCTCTCTCTGGGCAGTGCAAGATTCTGCCTTGTACCTTCAGGAGCCTTCTCTATCTGGCCTCACACCTGGGCGAGGTGTGGGTTTTTCTCAAATTATTATCCATCTGCAACTGGCAGGTTGTGACAGAAAACGAACACTTATGACCTTTCACTGGTCTGAATTTATGGTGAAGATATAGTATCACCATTGGCACCTTTGTGGGTGTCCTAATAAAGGAGACCAGAGGCTCAGGAGGGAAGGAAAAGGTGTGCTTGCTCCCCTGGATAACAGGCTTCACATCTAGCTTCCTTGTCAGATCTCCCCAAGGTGCTAGGCACTCTTTTTTGTTTGTTTGTTTTTGGCCACACCTCATGGTGTGTGGGATCTTAGTTCCCAGACCAGGGATCGAACCTGCGCCCCCTGCATTGGAAGGCAGTCTTAACCACTGGACCACTGGGGAAGTCCCTGTGCTAAGCACTCTGATAGCCATCTTCTGACCCACCCACAAAAGACCTTTCTCTGCACACAGGCCCCAAATTAAGAGACTTTTTTCTTTTCCTCCTCCTCTTTCTTCTTAAACATAAACAGTCTTTTCCACTAGGCATTAAGTATAAGAAAATGTTGTCTTTCTCTCTGCATGGCAGGGATAAAGTTAATTTTTTCCTTTATCTTTTATTTCTCAGTATTTTTCTAAAATTTTTATAATAAAATATTTTATTTTTCTAATGGAAAATCCAAATATTTGGGGTTTTTTTCCTCTTAAAAAAGAGAGCTTCCTTCAACCAATTTGGATGGGTAGACAAAATTATACATGCATTTGGTACAGTTTTATGTGTGGATAGGTCACAGAGCCATTGGGATTTTGATATTTGCTTATTTTATGACATTATTTTAAAGAACATACCTGTACTTTAAAAAAATTTTTTTTTTAATTTTTTGGCCATGAGGTGCAGCTTGCAGGATCTTAGTTCCCTGACCAGGGATCAAACTCTGGCCCCCGTAGTGAAAACACAGAGTCCTAACCTCTGGACCACCAGGGAATTCCCATACCTGTACTTTTTAAAAGTTAGAAAGCAAAGAAAGCTGGAGCTTAGGAGATGGGAAGCTATGAAATCCGTGTAGCCTCACCCTCCCTCCCAGTCTACCACTTCCGTTTCATTCCTGAGAATTTCATTTTGGTTTCCCCAGAATGATATCATTCTAATGTTAGGCTCTTGATTTTGATTTTTTGTTCAGAGAGTTTGCGATATCAGAGGAAGACAGAATAATATAGTGGGTTAAGAAAAAGCAGGCAGGGCAAAGCTGCAGGCTCAGACGGCCTGTCTTCTCCTCTTGGGAAAGTGCCTGATGGCCAAACACCCCACTGACCTCACTTTGGGGGGCCCTGACCCCTCCCTCCACCATTTTCTGTTTTCCTCCCTGCCACCTCCTGAGAGGTAGAAAGCATGGCTGGTCTGCGCTGATAAGGCTCCTCCTTTCTCAAGCCCTGATCATCTGGTCTCAGAACTCAGAGTTGGTGGGGGGGATGGGGACGTGGGCCCTCTGGTCACAAACAAACCTTCATCGCAGGGTTAGGTCACAGTGGAGTCTGATTTTTGCGATGCTTCTCCTCGCTGTTAGCTGTTGAGGAAGTGTCCATCCCTGTGTCCCAGATGAAGAGCCATTTGTGAGTACCAGGTATGGTATCGTTTCTCAAATGCAATTGCTCTGTACCCATCCATGCATCTAAATATTACTACAGTTCCTCCCAGGAAAGCCTGTCTGTCTCCCACGTGGCCGGCAGTGAGTGGTGTGTGTGGGGTGGTGCCGATGTTCTTAGGGTTGGGATTTTTAGTGTGTTCCGTACTTGCACTGGTGTTTCTCTCCCCTGAGGGTCAGGGTAATCTCCCTGCCCGTCCCCACCCTCACCCGCCTTCTCCCATTGGTGTTCAGAGACCTTGCCACTCTTGTATTCCTTTCAAGGCTCGGTCAGCTTTCTTCCTGGGGAATACAGAGATCAAGGCAGGCCTGAGAACAGGGACTTGTTTCCTGCTGGTTTGGGACTCAGGTTTTCCCCTTCCCTTGCAGCGGAGGATGTCCAGTGCCCATGTCCTTTCTGCTGGCAGCAAGACAGAATGGCAGGGAGTCGGCCGGTGGCCCCTGGTCCCTGAGCTGCCACAACAGCAGGTTTTTGGGATGTTCGCAGGCCCGAACTCCTGACACACCCAGTGCAGAAGCCCAGCCAGGCCAGAGATGGGAGCGGGAGTCTAAGAACATTTTGTCCTGCACCGCAGTGTCAATGTGTTAAGATGCGGAAACTGCTTCTTGGCTCTGGTGACTCTGAATGGCTGGACTTGGCTACTGATCTGAGTACTGACTGAATCTGGTGAAGATTTGCAGGATCTGAGGGTTTAACTTGTGCCAGGGCCAGGAGAATGAGGTGGAGGAGAGGATGAAGAAGTGCCTGGGAAAAAGTCACTTGGACTTTTTGATCACCAAGGAAAGCTGTTCCTTGGAGGAGGGTGGGTCCAGGGTCTGCTGGGGGCCTGGCAGAGCTGCTGACCCCTTTGTTGGACAGCTTCATCCTGGGGGAGCAGCATGGGGGGTCAAGGTGCAGCATGTGGAGTATGTGGAGTTCATAGCTGCTATAAAGTTGGGGTGCTGATGGCTCCGCGTGTCAGGACAGCTGGGCTTTTGCTCAGCTTGATACAAAGGTGGTGGCAGTCAGGAGCTCCCTACTTGGAGGGGTGAGAAATCCAATAGCCGAAGGGACAGAATAGAGGAATAAGCAGGGGAATGGGGGAGGCCTGTCTCCACAGCCTCAAAGAGAGGATTCAGTCAATCTCTTTCCTCAGGGAATGTCCTAGGGGGCTTGTGCCACTGATTTCGGCCTTGGGGGCCATGGGGTTCATGCTCAGAGAGCTTCTTGCCATCTGCCTGGGGTTGCAGCATGTTCCTGTTGTGAGGGAAGGAGGAGGCTCTGGATGACACCTCGGCTTCTTCTGGATTCCAGGCTTGCTGCGACCAGGGGACCCAGGACTTCCTGCTTGGTCCAGGTCGCTTTCACCAGCTTGGATGTGTCTGTTACCTTGTACCTGACATCTTGGACTCTCTTAAAAAGGACTTAACCCTTCCTCACACCACGTGCATGGATCATGGCACTCACCCTCATACACACACATGTGCAGATGCTGGTACTCACCGCCCCCCACCCACACACGTGTGGATGCGTGGCACTCACCCCCCCAACATGCACAGATGATGGTATTCACCCCCATATATACATGGGTACAGGGGAACATATTCATTCAATCCAGAGAGAATTCAGTGAAAAGCAAGTCTCTCTTCTTCCCGTCCTCCAGTCCTCAGTTCTCTTCTTCAGTGGCATCTGCTGTCCCCAGTCTCCTGTGGCTCCTTCCAGACAGAGTCTAGGCATATGTTTGTGCCTGTTTCCCCCTTTGTTCATCTTCAGGCCTGCTGGGAAGCCACCAGGATGTGAAGCGATAGGACCCACAGGGCTGCCGAGACTCAGCAGTTATCTGAATTAGGCACGCATGGCTTAACTCCTGCCCCTCTGCTTTGCTGCCTCTCCCCTTTAGGACTCTCCTTGTGTTAGATTTGTGGGTGTAGAGAGTCTGGGCACTGTGAATAAACCTCAGGGGCATGTTCTAGGTGAAGGTGATATAGGCAAAGACAAACAAATGTGCTAAGACAGAGCCTGGGTTTAAATCCTAGGCATGTGGCCTTGGGCGTCAATGAACCCTAGTATTTTTGTCTGTAAAAAGGTGGTAATCACACCAGTCTCGGGGAATTGATGTAGAGGTAAAATTAAAATATTTGTGAAGTGCCCCGCTTAGGTAGGCACTCAAAAATGTCAGTTTTTTTTTTTTTTCAATTTTAAGGAGTGACCTATTTTCAGAATGAATGACACTGGCATGGAATCCTCTGGAAATTTTCTTGGTAGATCCCTGAGCTTTTATTTCCCTGCAGAAGGCAGCCAGTTCTCCATTTTCTGCCAAGTTGGGCTCTCCTGCACCACCTCTTCCTGGGGCATCCTCCTCAGCCTCTGAACACCACCTCCTTCTCTGTACCTCCATCCCCTAAGCCCTCCCCTGCCCTTGGTGAACAGGATGCTGTGGGTACCTGGAGAGAGCTCTGGGCTGTTTATGACCGCTCTCTGGGGTGTTTATGCTGTAATCTCTTCAGAAGCTCCAGCAGATGTCTGTTTATTGCTGAAACTTCATCTTTATCTTCAGCATGAGAGAAGAGAGGCTATTTTTAAAGATCTTTAAGTGACAGGGCTGCACACCCCGGCCTAGATTGCCTCCAAGTTTCATTCTTCATCACGCTTACTCTCTACCCGTTTTGAAACCCTTCAGATCCCCGCTGAGAGACCTTATATGTCCTGATTTTAGGGCAGCACTTAAATTTGGCAGGCAGTTGTAATCTCTTAAAAAGGTAGGTCAGGGAAGCAAAGGCAATCAGCCAACTGTCATTTTCCGGGCTGGGACAAATTGGGTAAGTGAGAGGAGCATTTCTGTGTCCACAGAAACCAACATCTGCCCCTTCCTTTCAGCTGTGCTGGGAGAGGCCTGCCCCCTGCATGCTGCCTGCTGAGTGGCTGGGAGATCTTTAGGCTTAGTTTTCCCTTTGGACTCAGGTGGGGCTCAAGGTAAGGAGCGAGTGGAAGTAGGGTCGTTTCAAATGATACCTCCCAGGAGGGAGGAAGAGGCAGAGGCCGTGAGTCGCCGAGCCTTGGGATGTCAGATTGGAAGGGCCCTTTGGGATCATCTAATTCTCACTCCTGCCTCCTTGTTTTTTACCTGTGGGGAAACTGAGGCTCAGAGGTTTCTTGATACTGAGCGGAGGCCAAGAGGTGTGGTTCCTGGCTCAAGGGCACCTAACCAGGTCAGAGTCAAGTCTGTTCTCCATCCTCCATTTCTGGCAGTCTGTGAGCCCGTGACCAGCCTCGGGCAGCCTTACTTGCCGGTGGCCTTTCCTTTTGTATCACCAAGTGACACCCCGCTTTCTAGCAGCTCTCCCATGCTTTGAATTTAGGATATATACCCTGGTAACACTGGCTTGCACAATGGTTTGGTGCAAGATCTTTTCTTATCAAAAATACCTCCCCCAGAGCTCTGGGGCCTATAATTCCCACCTTTGTCTTCAGCCCTTGTCTCCAGAGGACCTTTGTTAAAAATATAGAATTTAATTGGAAGGGATACCATGTTGATTAGTTTATCTCCAATTAGCTGTCCTCTGAAAGCTAAACCTTGATAGAATGGGGGATGAGTCAGCTGGAAGTAGGTGGAGGAGGGAACCAGAAAGGACTGTAAATAGGGTGCTGTCAGGGCCAGCATGGAGCACTGTGACCTAGGCTCCTTAGCTCACAGCTGCTGTGCCGGGGGTGCTGTGCTGAATGACAGGAGCAGAGCCTTCATCTAACTCATGGAGAGAGGTACCTTAGATAAGTTCATTCATGCCCACACCTCAAGATAAGAGTTTGGAATGTGCTTTAGACAGTCGCACAGTGTGGGGGAGTCAGAGGAGACTTCCTGGAGGAGGTGGCACTTGGTCCCTGAGATGGGCCTTGGAAGATAGGATTTCCATAGGCAGAGGTGGGGAGAGGTAGAGCACAAAGAGATGTAGAAACATGAGGGTATGTTCAGGGTGTCACGTGGTGGAAACCTGGGGGCTGCCTGGGGGAACTGTGGAAGCCGAGGCTGGAATCAGGCTAGCCCTGAGTGCTGGGGAAGGGGTGGGTATGGCCCTAATCCTGCAGGTAGTGACGGCCATTGGAGAGGGATGGTCAGAGCGTTCCTTCAGGCAGATCAGACTGTGCAGGGTAAGCTTGTGTGGGAGTCGGGGGCGGGGGATCTGTTAGGAGGCCTGCACTGCCCTCCGTGCGTTGGACGGGTAAACTGACCAGACTGCAGCTGTCGGTCTGGACCAAGGAGTGCCCCGGGGGGTGGGGAACAGGGAGGTCGGGGGCACTTAAGGCTGGGCTCCAATAAGGCCTTGTCTGTGCTTTTGCCCCACCTCCTTCCCTGTGAAGGGTGTCAGCTTGGGCAGCCCCTATCTTTCAGTTGATCAGGAGGGCAGCCCATTTGGAACCCCTCAGGTAGGGTCTTAGAATATGGGACATCTGTCACTTTCTGTGCCACCAAGTGCGCCTGTCCTGCGCTTTGGCATCTCTGTCTTCTGCAGAAAAATGGTAACTGCCCCTGCTTTTCACCACCTCACTACAGGAGGTCATTCCCCTCCCTTGAGGTCAGCCTGAGGGGGATGGATTTGGGGGTCGTGGGTGCTGAGCCCCTGGCAGTGGGTACCCGTAGATCAGGAGCAGGCGTTACGTGCCTGCACATGGCTGAGGCAGCAAAGCGCGGCTCGGGCAGGGACCTTGGTGAGCCCCTCCTCCTTCGTTAGAATTGTTTCTGCAGGCGTCACCCGCTCACAGGGCATTGTGGGCCATCATCGGAAATGACCGATTCTCCCCCTTCTGTGATCTCATAAGCACCTGAGTATCCCCTTCAGGTGGGTGCTGCCCTTGGTATCTGGTGCCCACTTTGACCTCCCCAGTGAAGCAGGAAGCCTGGGTGGCCTGGGGCTGGACTGGATGTCTCCAGGCGGCTGGAACACATTGTGGGGGCAGTTGGCTGACTCCCCAGCCTTTCCCCAGCCCTCTGGACATCCTGGCCCTGGGAGGGGACAAAAGCTGAGCTCAGCTTCTGCCTACTCCAGTGTTAACCTGGCAGGTGGGAGGCACGGCAACCTGGTGTGCTTTGACATTTGAGCAGGGCAGCTGGCACCTGTTCTCTGCCATAAACGTCTCAGCAACACCCTTGCTTTATCTGGTGGAATAAATTGCTTCTGCAGGGAGCAAATGGCATGAGCTTCATGCCCATGGGAGCTATTGATAGGGGGTGGGACACTAAAACGGCTTTCCTCTTTCTTTCTTCTCCTAGCATCTGTGCTACCAATGTGAGACCACGTTGGTCCATTCATTGATTGCTCAGTTGAGCGCTCAATTCATTCATTTTGCCAATCAAGACTTCTGGACGACCCTCTGTTTGAAGCAGGTTGTCACAGACCGACCATGGCTTTGAGTGGCAGTAACACCTTGGGCAAGCCACTGAATTTCTCTGAGCATCAGGTTTCTCTTCTGTAAGATGGGGGTGATAGCGCTTGCCTCACAGGGGCCTGTGAGGATTAACTGGGGCAGTGTGTGTAGCACACCTGTCACGTGCCTGGCCCATAGCAGGCCTGTAGGTGGTCCCCAGCTAGCCCACAGGAGTCTGAGAGCACAGGTGTGGGCGGCATTCCTCTTTGCCTCCGGTCTCCCATTCAGTACTGTTCCCTAAATGGCTCTTATCCTTAAGTGGTGGCTTTTTGAGAGAATAACTCCGTCTAAGCACATAGGTGGGTAACGAAGAAAGATGGGCCACCTTTCTCTCTGCGGTGAGGTTTTCTCAATCAGACCTTGGGATCACAGGGCTGCCACATGGGTGCTTGATTTCCCCACCGTGTTCCAGCCTGGGCTTCGCATCCGAGGCGACCCATTCCATCTTTGGACGGCTCCTCCTGTCACTTCCCTGCTGGCTCCCTACAGCTTCTGGCATTTGGTTCTCGTTCTTCCTCCTTGAAGCCATAGAGAAGGAAAGTCTGGTCTTTCCTCCATGTGACAGCTCTTCAGATACTGTTGTTTTTTTTTTTAAGTCAAATTCCTGATACCATGGATTGTAAGATATACCATTATTTTATGAACCTTCAAGAAAGAAAAACTGCTTCCAGTTAAACTGTGGAACAACACTGTGTTAACACTTAAAATGTTTATATGTACTGAAAGAATTCTCTTAGACTTTAGACATAAGTTTTTCTTCCATATCGTTCCTGCATGTACATCACAAGGAAAATAAATTATTAGCAGCATTTCTAAAACTTATTCACTTTCAGAATCCAAATCTTTCAAATCACTTTTTGACTCAGAGTTATGAATATGTTTGGGTTCTCTTTTTTTTTTTGACATATTATGTTCTGGTAAAGTGGTGATGTATTTCTTAATCTCTGTTGTCTTTGGAATTCTTTTTTTCCAGGACTCACATTTCTTCCTCAAATGGTCCTTAAATGTTCTGGCTCTTGAAATGTTGAGGGTTGCAGTTGTCCAGATGTGTCACCAGGAATAACAGTCAAATTTCCATATGACAGTGACGGTGGGGTGATGACAACTATACCCCAGCTGCATTCTGGCCTAGAGAGTTTGTTAGATGTTAGGGGATCATAAGATAATTCTGCTTTCAGACATTTTATAACTGAAAAAAAATGCACATCTCCTAACTAGTGCAATATGATACTTAGAGACAGCCCTCTTGTCCTCTCTTGAGTCTTCTTCCAGATTTATAACCCATGATGTGGGTTCAGCTGTTTTCCTGTGGTTCTCCTTTGAACAAACTCCATTTTGTCCATATCCTTCTAATACATCGAAGCTACTGCCCAGACCCATCCATCTACCATATTCATGGTGTGGTGTGACCACAGCAGAGGAAGGCAGTTATCACCTCCCTAGTTCAGGCCATTCTACTCCTTTTAATGCAGCCCAAGATTGCAATAGCTTTTCTGGCAGCTACTTCACATTATTGGCTCACTGACATTACTCCTGACCAGATTTTTTTTTTTTTTTTTTCGGCCGTGCCACGCGGCTTGTGGTATCTTAGTTACACAATCTGGAATTGAACCCATACCCCCTGCAATAGAAGCGCAGAGTCCTAACCACTGGACCGCCAGGGAATTCCCCTGACCAGATCTTTTAACATGGCGTGTTGCTAAGTTGCTTCTCCCGTCCTCAGTGTGTGTGGCTTTAGAATTTAAGTGCAGAGCCTCCTATTTTCTTCCCATCTGATTCAGAACAAGCATTTCTGTTAAATTTCAATGGGTTAGATTCGGTGCAACCCTCTGTTACCTTGTGCTCTTTCAGGATCCTGTTTAATTAGTGTGCCTTCCCTAGCATCACCCAAGTCACTGAGAAAATGTTTATCAGGAGAGAGCCCTCTGCCAGAGTCCTCCCCTCGTAACATCTTCTTTCATCGGCTTGCTTGGGGAAGGTAGTCCAAGCTGCTCCTGCTTAAGTCTCTGCCTTTTTGCTCTTCTGACCTCTGACCAGATGCCTTCTTGAGTCTAGTTATGCCAAATCTATTGTAATTCTCCATCAACCATTAAGCATCCTATCACAGAAAGGCATGAATGCTCCTTGACATCATGTGTTCTCAGTTCCCACAGGGCTCTGGGACTGCTCTCAGGTGTCCCCAGGCTGCCCCACACAGATGCAGTTCAGCGGTCTCATCTGCCAGAGTTCCCAGTGTCCTGGGCCGGCCAGGGGGCTTGATGTTATTGAAACTATCTAAATATCCTTTTCTAAAAATCCAAGCTTCCCCCACCCCCCTTCCCAGCCCCCTTTCTCATCTCAGCGTTGGATCTTTATGTGTCAGTCTAAGGATAGCTCTCTTTGACGGAGGCCATCGTGTGTCCAGAGTGGGAGCCGAGGTCCAGTTTCCCAGGGTCCCTTTAAGCCTCTGGACCTCTTGGCTCAAGACGACCCCCACCCCTTCCTGCCATCTAGGCATGTTGTGCCGCCGCAGCTCATCCTGGGCTGGCCTCCTCCGGTTGATGCTCTGAGGGAGGCCCTGCCTCACTGTCTCAGGGGCTTCTTTGGTTATGCATCCGTCTCCCAGTGATGGGACCTGCTCTTTTCAACAACTGACCTTGTCAGGGTTTCCTGTACAACCACGTGGCTCTGTTCTCTGACACTCACATGGCAGCTGTGGTGAGCCCGGCACCATGTGAGGGCTCTGTAAACACTAACTCACTTCCTTCTGGTTCCAGCCCCATGAAGTCGATACTCTCATTGTCCCCACTTACCAATGAGGAAATTAAAGTGCAGAGAGGTTAACTGACTTGCTCCAGATTTCACAGCTAGGAAGGGGAGGGGCGGAATTAGCATCTAGTCAGTTTGCCCCTAAGTCCAGCTCTGAACCATCATGGTGAGCTGCCTGCTTCCTAAAAGGCCCCATTGTCCCTCCTCTTCCTCCTCTCTCTCTCTGTCCCTCTGCCGCCCCACCTCCATCTTCAACTGCACAGCTAGAACTGCATTTCAGAGTGTCTGAATCATTTACTTCCTCAATCTTGGGTCCTAGAGCCCTTCTATTCTTTTGGCAATTTGAAGTCTGTTTCCTTAGTCTCAGGCACCAACTTCCCCTTCTTGGTCCCTCCCAAGTTCCAGAGGAAATGATTGCTTTTCCTCCGCAGTTCCTTCCTGTGTCCCCCTAGTCACTACCCATTCGGTCATTGCCGTGGGAATTAGCTTAATCTCCTTCTTATAGACGCTTCCTCTCTCTTCTGGAAGATGAAGTGCTCGGCGAAGCTGGTCAGAGCTTTTAGCCGGTAGGGCTTTAGTGCCATCAGAGTGGTTGATCCCCTGCCTGCTCCCCGACCTTCAGGGCTCTCCTCCGGCTGACCTGGGATCCGAGTCAGCCACAGACCAGTGATACCCACGGTGACTGGACCATCACACCTCAGTCTCCTCACACGCATGTCCTCCAGAATATTTCTGTCTCTTTGTTTCATGGGCCTTTCACGCAGACCCACCTTTCTTTTTTTTTTGGTAGAGATAATCTGTCTCCCTGTCCTAGTCCAAGTCCATTCCTTTAAAAGATAAAAGCTGGGCACAGAGAAACGTGTATAGTCTGCTGTCCGTAATGGAAAGAAGACATATTTCTATTTGCATGTATGTACATCAACACCTTCACAACACAGTTACTTCATGATTACTTCACGATTACTTCACCTTCACAATTACTTACTCTGTGCCAGAAACTGTTCTAGGTGCTGCAGTTACAGCAGGAAAAAAATAGGGTAAAATCCCTTGCCATGTGGAACTTCTATTCTAGGAGGGAGAGAGAGACAATAAAGACTTAAGTTAGGGCTTCCCTGGTGGCGCAGTGGGTGAGAGTCCGCCTGCCGATGCAGGGGACACGAGTTCGTGCCCCGGTCCGGGAAGATCCCACGTGCCGCGGAGCGGCTGGGCCCGTGAGCCATGGCCGCTGAGCCTGCACGTCCAGAGCCTGTGCTCCGCAACGGGAGAGGCCACAACAGTGAGAGGCCTGTGTACCGCAAAAAAAAAAAAAAAAAAAAAAAGACTTAAGTTAATGTATGAGGCCAGGTGATGAGAGGTGGCTGCAGAGCACTAGAGCAGGGAGGAAGCTAGAGTGTGCTGGGTGCCTGTGGAAGGAAGCAGTCCCGGGGAGGGCTGGAAGTTTAAATAGGGTGGTCAGAAAAGGCCTCACTGACTCGCCCTGTGCTGGGACTTATAAACCAGCAGGTGAGAAGTCTGGGGCTAAAGGGAAAGATGCCAGGCCAGACAGATCCTGTGGGGATCTTGAGTCCTTCATTGATCCTCTTCAACCCATTGGGGTCTTCAGCTCTAGGCAGCAGGGACCCGTAGAGTGTTCTTGAGCAGAGGAGTGCCACATATGGGAAGATGTCCCTAATGGCTTTGTAGAGGATGGGATATAGGGGGCTGAGGCAGAGAAGCTGAGATACCAGGAGAAGATGACCAGGGCCTAACAAAGTCCATTAGTTTGACATTTCCTACCTGGGAGCAGTGGGGCAGAGCTAGGGAGCAAGAACGATGGGACAGGGGTGAGGGTGAGAGCGGAACTGGCAGAAGGGGGATGATGGCAGAGCTTAGGTGGGGAGGGGGGCGACAAGCAATCCCCGAAGTTCTTAGAATGTGGGGCTTAAACATCCTTGCTGTGACTTTTCTTTCATTACTTTAGTATTCTTTCATTATTCTGGGTTTGAATCCTGGCTGAGTGACCTTGGGCAAGTTATTTAACCTCTCTGTGCCTCAAGCTCCATATCTGTAAAATGAGGGCAAAACAGTACTTACCTTATAGGCACATTTTAAAGAGGGTGAAATAGGTTATTGAATGTAGAATGCTTAGAACAGTACCGGGCATATAGTAAGTTTGTATATTATGGTATATCAGCTTGTTTGACAGTCTTGTTTCTCTCTCCCTATATGTGTATGTATGAGTAAAATTAATGTGTTGGACATACTCTTTTTGTTGTCCTAAAGCTACATCAAATTAAGAAAATGATGCTTTTAAGGATTAAATGAAGTAAAGCATGTAATGGGTTTAGCTTAGAGGCAGGTGAATACTAATTAAAAGGACTACTATTACCACCAAATATTATTGTGAAGAAAATAATTTTCCAGTGGAAACCCTTTGTAAAGTCATCTGATTCAACCATAACGTATTAAATTTATGGTGTGCCAGGTGCTGCACTAGACATATTATCTCATTTCATCTTTGCAACGACTGCCTGAGATAAACACTATTAACCACATCTTACTGATGAAGAAGCTGAGGCTCAGAGAGACTAAGATTTGCCTGAGGTCACACAGCAGAGTAAGTGTCGGAGCCGGAATTTGCGAATTCTTTTCCCTCTGATATTGACTACCTTTTTATAATAAGAAGAAATTACCTTATAAGTGATCTGTTATATAAATGTACGTTGACATATAGGTTCTTACATCAGCCTCCCTTGGTATTTGGTGCCCATATGGAGCCTTGTGGGGAGTGCAGAGGTGTGGCCAACTTCCAGGACAGACCCGGGGCAGTGTCAGAGTGGAAACCCTGGCCCAGCTGTCAGAGCTGTCCAGGAGCAGGCGAGGCCATGAGTGAGTCAGTGCCCTCCCTCAGTGATTCATCCCTGCAGGCCTTATCAGAGCCTTTCAGCTGCCTGGAGAGTCTGAGATCTGTCTTGGCTGACCACGCCCCTTGTGTGCTGGAGAAGCAGTGTGATGGCTTCACATTCCAGTTCCACCATTTACCAGCTCTGTGAGGCCAAGAGAGGAGTGAATTTCTCTGTGCCTCAGTTTTGTCATCTGTGAACCCATTCACAGGCTTTTTATGAGAATTAAATGAGATGGGCCATGCAAATACTTAGAACTGCCATACACAGCAAGCACTCACAAAGACTTAATATTATGCTAATAATTCTTATGTTATAATATTATTACAAAAGCCTCCCTGAACTCTGAGGCCAGAATAAAATGTCCTATCCTCTCCACACTCTCCTTCCAATAACACATTTTTATTTTGCCTTATGGTGCAAATGTGGGTGTAGCTTTCCTCTCACCAGACAGTGAGTGCTTGAGACTGGGCAGTAGGTCTCTATCAATGTTTTTGCAGTCCCTGGAGACTTGTGCCTTGTCCTGGAAGGTTTGCTGACTAGGGTGGGTTTCCAGTTTCCCATTTCCCTTGCAGCTGAATATTCTGACCTGAAGCCCCCCACCTCCCAAGACTGTGGGAAATGTCTGCCGTTTCTAAGGGCACTTTACAGTTTGCCAAGTACGTTCACATTCACATTTCACTCAGTCTTCAGAGTCATCCTGTGTGGTCATTGGTTATTATCTCCACTTAATAGGTAAGGAGATTGAGGCTTGGCAGAGTTAAGTAATATGCCCATGACTTGTGGGTGGAAGGTAATGACCCAGGTGCCCATGGCCGTCCCAGGCAACCTCCGTCTGGAGGCTCAGGTTGACCATCCCTGCAAAGCCCTTCATCATTTCCCCTTTGCTCTTCTCCTGAGGAGGGTGGGGAGGAGACCATGTGACCACCAGACTTTTCTGCAGTTCTACTTTTATCCTCTCCCTCCTGCAGGTCCTGTTACTTCCAAAAAAGCACATGATGGTGGGCTTGAGCTGAGCCAATGATCAGAGTTGCTTAAATCATCTCAACCCCATTCTCCCTTCTCCGTGGGTCCAAGGCCTAGGTTGGGCTTGATGGGGAGCTGAGGCAGTGGGAGGGCATTGTAGCTTTTGGCATTTTGGAGCAGACATGCCCGGGGCGGGGGTGGGGGGTCTGGTGGGTGAGGGGGGAACCTGCACTCAGAGTTGGAGGAGGCTGGCATCCCCGGCTTCACCCAGGGGGAAGAGCAGGCACTAGGTTCAGGGCTCAGAACCACATCCAGGGTGTAGGGGGCTGCTGGGGGCCAAAGCAGAGACTGCTGGGGGTGGGGGCACTTCCTCTTCAGGAGACAAACAGGCAAGTGGTCCTTCCAGCTAAGGTGGGACTAGACCCAGGGCTCCAGGATGGACTGTAATCCAGACTTAGCAAACTCTAGTGTTGTTCCTTAAGTGGAAGAATTTTCCACTTGGTTCAGGTTATTGAAAAAGTACCTGCAACGTCCCGGGAATATGAAGTCCAGTGAGACAGGGACTCTGCCATGCGGAGCTTATGCACCACAGCTGCCTTTTGACCTGTGCCCTCCTCTCCCTCCTGGGAACCTTGAATGCCAGGGGGGCAGTGGTGATACTTCAGTGCATATGGCAGTGTTCAGATTCCCAGTGTCCTGGAGCTCGGGCTAGAATCTGGATCTGGCAGGTCAGCGCAGCAGCACAGGCTGGGAGTTGACAAAAACATCTGCTCCTCCAGTTGGGTTCTAAGGCTGCTGTGGGGAGGGAGGGGTTATTGGGCCTTTATAATCATGGGTTTTGATTCCCTCTGTGATTATTGTGTGAACAAAGGAGCAGTCAGAGGAGCATCTCTGGAGTGTCGGTGAGAAAGATTCCGGGTAGAACGGCTACCAAGATAACAGCTCAGGTGCCCATAATCCTTTCTGTCTTCCTCCCGCCTGGCCAATGTCTGCTGCCTCTCTCTGCCTGCCTGCCCGGGTCATCCCTGCCTTCAGCTCTTTGCTCTGTTTTTCCCAGTCTCTAGTGCTTTCCATTTCTCCTTGGCCTGTCTCCATCCTCACCCTCCAAGGCGGAGATTCAGCCCTGCCTACTTCAGAAAGGTTTCTTAAACCCTCTCAGCCAAAACTCCCCCTCTTTTCTCCATATGCCTCCTGGGTGGAGAGCCAGCAGCCCCCAGTTCAGCATTTACATGTTACATAATGTGTTTTGAGCACCTGTCAGACAGCAGGCAGCGGAGCAGAGACTAGGACTTTGAAGTCTGATGGGCCTCGGTGTGTGTTCTAGCGCTGGTTCTTATGAGCTCTGTGGCTTTGGGTAGGTGCTTTGATTTCTGAGTCTCAGTTTCCTCATCTGAACTTGAGGATATGGTGCCTGTTTCACAGGGAAGTTGTAAGTACCTGGTGAAATAATCCACACAAAGCACTTAGCACACAGTTCCTGCCTCATAGTAAATGGCTAACATGTGGCAGCCTTTGTTACTCTTTTACACGTATTATCTTATTTAATCCACACTCTGGTTTTATAAGGTAGACATCATCCCCCCAAGGTCTTAGTACGCACAGTGAGGCTGGCATTCAAGCCCAAGTGCTGGCTGGCCCTGAGGCACTGTTCCTCCTGCTCCTGCCGCTGCTTCCCAAGTTCAGACCCCTAGTCCCTATGCTTTTTGGTATTCTTCACAGTTTTAGCCACGAAACTCAGCAAATGTTTATTGAATGATTTTCCTGGCTGATTTTTTTGCGGTACGCGGGCCTCTCACTGTTGCGGCCTCTCCCGTTGCGGAGCACAGGCTCCGGACGCGCAGGCTCAGCGGCCATGGCTCACGGGCCCAGCCGCTCCGCGGCATGTGGGATCTTCCCAGACTGGGGCACGAACCCGTGTCCCCTGCATCGGCAGGCGGACTCTCAACCACTGCGCCACCAGGGAAGCCCATTTCCTGGCTGATTTGATGGGAACCAGGAGCAGCAGGAAATGGGACCCCCTTGAGCACTCCATCCCGTTTCAGATGTCTAGCTGATCAGCTTGCCCATGGGTCCCTGCCAGTATACTGCATACCATTCCAATGCCAGGCAGTGCCGAGCAGCATGGTGCATCATTGCACCCAGCCAGGGAGGAGGGAAACCAAATCGTGCCCTGAGGGCAAACCAGCTAGTTCCTTTTAATTAATGTATTTATTTTTAAATTGCAGAGAATAAAGCTATGAAACGAATAAGAAAAGTAAGGGAAATACTTGCCTGGATAATCCCCCACGGCTGGGGCAGCTGCTGCCTGAACCCAGCTGCCGGAAAGCAAGCAAAAACTGTTAGCTGGCAGGGAGGCTCTGGGTGGCGTGTGGCATTGTGCAGTGTGTGTCCTGTGACGGTCAGTGGGTGAGGCTCCTCTGGAATGGCTTACTGAGCTGTCCCACACCTACGGGTGCAGCCGGGGCCCTGAGAAGGCTCCTCTTCTTAACATTACTGTAGTCAGGATGCTTTTCACATCATCTCAGATCATGGTTTCCAGTTTGTCTCCAGAAAACGTTGGAAGCTGCCGCTTCCTTCTCCAGCTGAGTCTCCTCTGGTACCAGCCGATGTCTGTGTCTGCACAGTCCTCACCCCCACTGGTTTATGTCTGTGCAGACCTTGGCATTGAGCTCCCGGGGCCTGTGGAAGAAGACAGCTGTGTGTGCTGGTTGGCGTGCTCAACCCACAGCTGGAGGCGAGGAGGAGGGGGAGGTGGCCAGTGCGGTTTTTAAAATTTTATTTATTTAATTTAATTTTTGGCTGCGTCGGGTCTTTGTTGCTGCGCGCGGGCTTTCTCTAGTTGCAGTGAGCAGGGGCTACTCTTCGTTGTGGTGCGCAGGCTTCTCATTGCGGTGGCTTCTCTTGTTGCAGAGCACAGGCTTCAGTAGCTGTGGCTCGCGGGCTTAGTTGCTCCGCGGCATGTGGGATCTTCCCGGACCAGGTCTCGAACCTGTGTGCCCTGCATCGGCAGGTGGGTTCTTAACCACTGCGCCACTAGGGAAGCCTGGCCAGTGTGTTTTGATTCTTTGTTTTTGCTACCAGGCCGGGGTTTGGGTTTTTGCTTTGGTTTTTCTAAATCTCTTTAAAACACATCTGAAAGTGGAGCTTCTTTCCCTGGAGGGAACTAAGAGGGTGCCGTTAGAAGGACTGGAGGAACAGGAACAGATTCTGTCTGGGTGCTGGCCCAGGAGGTGGCAAGAACATGATACAAAGTAAAGATAATATTGTTCAGCCCATGCTGTGTGTCAGGCACTGTAGTTGTACCTGCTGAGTCAGAATCTCTTGAGAAAAGTGACTGAGAAAAAACCAAAAACACCCCCCGTCCCCCCCCAAAATAAAGAAACTCTCCATGGGATTCTGACAGGCATATCCTGTGTAAAACCTACGGATACATGCCATCTTGTTAACATCACGCCAGAACTCTTGGAGATTGAAATAATTCATGTTCAGAGAAGGAAACATTCAAGATGCTGCCTGTCCTGTCAGTGCCTGGGAGGCTGTCTCTGGGTGGGGTGGGGCCGGTTGTGGATGAGGGGCTGTGGCACAGCCCACCTCCCTTGAGTGGCAGCAGATGCGCCTGGGCGTAGAGGAGGCCTCAGGCTCAGGGATCAGAGTGTGCTGGGGAGGCGGCATGACAAGTGCACCAGGCACCAGGCACTAGCAGCGTGACCTCAGCCAGTTAGTTGCTGAGCTCTCTGAGCCTCAGTCTCCTCACCTGGAAAGTGGGTTGGATAAGCATCCAGCTCCTAGGGCTGTGCTGAAGGTTAGATGAAAGGGTCATTTAAGGGCTCAGACAAGAGAATTCCTCTTCCCTCACCCGCCCTCTATAGAGTTGTTTCAAGGAGCTGCCCAGATGTTTTTCTGTATCACCGTGAAGCCAGTGGAAATCAACTGTCTCCTTCTTTCTCTCCTTGCCTTTTCCTATTGCTCATGGCCAGGGGGACCCGTATCTGAGGCTGGGTTCCCAGCCCAGGCCCGCAGGACTGGGCTATGTACTTTTTTTGGTTCCAGCATCTTCCTCTCCCAGGAAGGGCATTGGTCCAAGGGCTGTGGGTGGCTTCTCTCATCTCAGTTTGTGGAGTCGCCTTGCTGCCGTGTTTGCTTTTCCCTGGCTTCCTGGGTCTCCCTGAGAGTGTGCAGCGGGCTTTTCTTCCTGGGCGGGATTTAGTGATGATAAAGCAGCCAATTGTTGACTGCTGCTGTTAGTGGGGACTCTTTGGGTTTCAAATGATAGGAACCCAACTTGAATGAGCTTAAGCAAAAATGGGATACCTTGGGGGCTTCCCTGGTGGCGCAGTGGTTGAGAGTCCGCCTACCGATGCAGGGGACACGGGTTCGTGCCCCGGTCCAGGAAGATCCCACATGCCGCGGAGCGGCTGAGCCCGTGAGCCATGGCTGCTGAGCCTGCGCGTCCGGAGCCTGTGCTCCACAACGGGAGAGGCCACAACAGTGAGAGGCCCATGTAGTTGCCCCCCGCCAAAAAAATGGGATACCTCAGAAGGTTCTAGGGGAGGTACAGAGACTAAAAGGAGGCACTGCAGAATCCAGCCCCAGAAAGAGAACACCCAGAAAGGTGACCTCCAGCATCCCTGGACCAGCATCCCCTACCTAGTCAATGGATACGGGCAGCTCCCAGCTGACCCCACACAGCCCTGTACCTGACCCAAGAGGATCAGGCCTTCCCCAGGAGTTTTCAGATTGGAACTTGACCCAGCTTCGTGCACATGCACACCCTTTGTACCTAAGAATGTGGCTGAGGAGGAAGGATACTCTGATGAACCTATCTTGAGTCCCATGCCTACCTTTTAGGCTGGTGAGTGAGGGATGGGGTGGAACCTGTTATTGGAACAAAGGGAGAAGGATGCTAGTAATATTAATAATTAAGCAGAAGGTGAATATTTTTAATTTTAAAAAAGGAATTTTATTTAGTTTTTGGCTGCATTGGGTCTTCTGCACATGGGCTTTCTCTAGTTGCGGTGAGCAGAGGCTGCTCTTCGTTGCAGTGCATGGGCTTCTCATTGCGGTGGCTTCTCTTGTTGCGGAGCATGGGCTCTAGGCACACGGGCTTCAGTAGTTGTGGCACGTGGGCTCAGTAGTTGTGGCACGTGAGCTCTAGAGCGCAGGCTCAGTAGTTGTGGTGCATGGGCTTAGTTGCTCCGTGGCATGTGGGATCTTCCCGGACCAGGGCTCGAACCCGTGTCCCCTGCATTGGCAGGTAGATTCTTAACCACTGTGCCACCAGGGAAGTCCTCTAGAGATGAATTTTTTTTTTTTTTTTTTTTTTTTTCTTTTTGCGGTATGCGGGCCTCTCACTGTTGTGGCCTCTCCGGTTGCGGAGCACAGGCTCCGGACGCGCAGGCCCAGCGGCCATGGCTCACGGGCCCAGCCGCTCCGCGGCATATGGGATCCTCCCAGACCGGGGCACGAACCCGCGTCCCCTGCATCGGCAGGCGGACTCCCAACCACTGCGCCACCAGGGAGGCCCTAGAGATGAATTTTTATTGAGTGCTTACTTTGAAGTAAAAGTTATTCTAAGCTCTTTACTTTTTTTTTACTTTTACCTCATTTAATCTTTACAATCAATCCTATTTTATACACCAGGAAGCTGTGGCACAGACAGTTTAAGCACTTTGCCTAAGGTCACATAGCTAGCTAGTAGGAGAGTGGGGATTGAACCCAAGCAGATTACTCCCAGTGTGCTCCTAACCGCCCACTCTGATGCAGACGGTACAGCAGATGCCATCTCCTGAGCACTTACTCTAAACTAAACAGCGGGCTGTCCTTTACAGCATTATCTCATTTCATCTTCAGAACAGCCCTGTGGACTAACATTATCCCCATTTTTAGATAAGAAACAGGCCCACAGAGATTATGTGACTTGCCTGGGGCCACCTGACTAATTTAAAGTGACAGAGCCGTGACAGGATTCCAAGGTTTGCCTGATTCTGGGGCCTGTGCTGGTGAACACTCTGCTGGGTAGCCTTTGTATTCAGACATTCCTCTTGCTCTCTCGGGTGCTCCCCTGGCACCTGGGATGAAGAGCGGTCCTGGTTCAGCACCTGAGCCTTCATCCTCTGTGCTGAGGGCTGGGCGTGGAGAGCTCTGCTTGGCACACACGGCTGAGGGGCTGGCTTTGTGGTTCTGAGCTGGATTTGGTGTGTCTCACACTAACTCATGCCTAACGCTTCTTGAACAAGCTCTCAGTGCATCTAAGCTCTGGATTTCTTCATTCCACCATTCAACAAATACTGATGGAGTGCCTAGTGGGTGCCAGGCCCTGTTCCAAAGGCTTGGGGTTCCTCAGTGAGTCTCTGACTCTATGGAAGTAGGAAGGTCCCCAGAGTTCCTCTCACATCCCTCGGGATCCATGAGGTCACTCAAGCTCACAGGAAACCTTTCCTGCACCACCTAAGTCGGGCCCACAGGGACCTGGAGACCTCATACGTCTTTGCTTGGGATTGGCATGATGGCAGATCTGAGAGCAAAGATTGTTTCCTCTTTCCGATTGACGACAGAGGGCAGCGTGACAGGGAGCAAGCGTGGGCATGGATCCCGGCCAGCTCCGCCGTGAGTCCCAGGCTGCTGTGGTCAGTATGGATGGAGGCTGGGCCGTGCCTCAGTTCTGCCCCCTGTGACGTGGCTGTACTACCTGCCTCACTGGGTTGCTGGGAGGATTATCTGGGATAACATGTGCTAACCACCTGTCATAATGCCTGCATGCGGGTTAATCCCTCTCCCTCCTTTTAACAGTAGGCTAGCTTCGTAGGTGTCTCTAAAAGTCAGGGCCTGTGGATGGGGGCAGTTAGAAGGGGTCCTTGGTGAGGATATCACCAATTAGTTCAAGCTCCTCATTTTGCAGTTGAGGAAACTGAGGCCCCTCGAGGGGAAGGAAGGTGCTTGGCCTTAGGACCTTCTGGTTTAGTGGAGTTAAAGGGAGCTTGAAGCATGTTTGGCTGTAGGTCAGATGGAGGGTACAGGTTGGCCCTTGGAGTGGCTGGATCGCAACGTGTGCCCAGGCCTATGTGGGAACCTGACTGGTGGTTAGCCCTTGTAGACTGGTCCCGAAATGCCCACCTCCATCCAACAATGCGACAGCCCAGGCAGAACCTCAGAGAGCCCCTGTTCCCTGCTGTTGGTCTCAGTAACATCCCAGGGTTGGTAGGGGCTTCCGTTCCTGACATCTCGGGAGCAGGGGTGGCCCCTGGTTCTCATACCTGGCCAGACCGATAGCGGAATTCTGCACCAGAATGTCCAGCTCCCCGACCCACTGCACCCAGAAGCTTCCCTTGAAAAGCAGGGAGGCAGATGGGTGGAGACCTCCTGGCTCTCTGACTTCTGGCTGAAAGCAGCAGCACAGAGCCTCTAGCTCAGGCTGATAGAATGTGACCGAGGCAGGCCAGCCTGTTGGTCAGCTGCCACGGGCTGGAGAGGTATGGCTTGCTAATGATGATGGGGATGGAGATGACTGCAGCTTCCGCCCAGGTGGCTGCCGTGGGGCGTGCGGGCCCATCGCAGCGGTGCTGGGACACCTCTCACCTCAGCATGGTGGGAGAGACCGTGAGCACTGGGTCAGCCAGGCCTGGGCTTGAGTCCTGCCACTCCCTTGACAAGTGCCTTCTGCCCTCTAAGCCCCTATTCCTGTCTGTGAGGAATATTCCTGTCTGAGACAAAGCATGTCTGGTCGCTAACAGTGCTAACAGTGCTCGTTCCATGCATGGCCAGTGCTCAGTAAATAGTTGCTTTTCTCCCATTAATAGTCTGAGGATTCTGAACAGTGAGTCCCAGCTCCTAGGCTCTAAATGCAGCCTTCTGTGTACTAGAGAGAATATGTACGTGTTTCTGTGGGCAAGTAGCCCTACCACCTTGCCGAGCAAAGTGAGCGTATGACCACGGAGTATGGCGATTGCCTCTTGGCGATCTCAAATCTTACATGTCTTTTTCTTTTTTTTTTTGCTTCTTACATGTCTTAATTTTTGTCCTTTTGAGGCCACCTTTTAGAAAATTGGGATTGTGAAAGTAAATCCTTAAAATTTTTGTAACTCCAGGCTCCAGTTTCCAAACAAGTGTAGAAGCATTTTCTGCAGAAGTGGGATGTAACCAAATCACTAGGGTGGTCATTGGAAACCAAAATCATAATTTGTTTAGGAAACTCAGCCATGATCAGATAGTCCACACTTATGACTTCCTAGTTTATTCAGCATTTTGGACCTTTCCACCTTGGAAATACGACAAATTTTACATTGGTGACTTGTTACCAAGTTTTTACACCAGCTTGATTTTACTTTCCTCATGTCCTAAGCTTAGAAATTCTGGCTTAAAAATTTTATTTTTACTGGAGCAACTAATGAAGCGTTCTTTTCCAGATCCATCTTACTTTCTCTGCAAGCCTTTGTGTAGAGGTGTGATAAGCCTTAGGGTACACAGCCAGTGGCAGACAAAGGAATGTGTTTAACCGTCTCATAATTCCTTTCTTCACAAGAAAAACTTGAAGCACGAGGAGACATTCTCTGTCCATTTCCTCTTGTTGGGTAAAGTGTTGCTACGGGACAAAGTGCACAGCATGTGGAACCTCTTGGTGGGGAGAAGAGAGGAGGCTGTAATGTAAGATAATCTACTTGACATTCCTTGTTGGGCTTTTGTTTTTAAAGGAATATGGCAACCTGTGCATGGCTTGCCCTGGGAGGAGCTGACTTCAGTCATCGCGATGCCTAAGAATCAAGTAAGTAAGTCACAGTGGTAGATCTCTTTTCTGCCATTGAGTCGCTCCTGGGGGGCTGGCTTCAGGCCTTGGAAAGGATACGGGTGCTTGCACTCTTCCTTCAAGCCCGAGTGAATGTGACCCCTATGAAGAAACAGTGGCTGGTGAAAGCCCTCTGTCTTTGCCTACCACCTCCAAGGCCGCACAGCCCTCCCACGCTGTCAGAGAAGGAAGTGTGGCAGGGATTGAGACTGAGATGTGTTTGGGCTCAGTGGGCTTTGAGTGGATGGAATCTCTGTCCCTCTTCCCCTAAGTAAGACCAGCAGCTCAGCTGTCCTGACTCCACTCCCAGCTCTGATGCTGTTTCCATGTCCTGCTGGTCCAGGTCTGTGCCAAGACAGGAAGCTGGCCGGTTAGCTTCTTCAGGGAGTGACTTCCCAGCATGGTAGACCATTTGTCCAAGAGTTGCAAATATGATCACAGCATCTTCCTCTGCTTGGGTTCCATTGTAAGGAGAGCAAACCTGTTCGTATCTTTCCATAAATTCAGCAGGTGCATGGAGGCATAGGGTCTGGAAGACTCCGTGTAGGTGAAACATCAATGACTTGTATGGCACCATCACCCTCATGAACTATGTAGGAGCCTTCCCACTGCTCTGCTGGCCCTACTCTGTCCCCTTGCTCTGTCCTCATCAATGCTGCCAGAGACCTTCCTCAAAGACATGTCTGCCTGTTACTCTCCCACTGGCCTTCAAGGGCCCCTCCAGTGACTTTCCAGACCATTTGTCCAAGAGGTGAAAGTTTCCTCTCCTTTCCACCCCAGCTCCTGTCCCACAACTCCCGGAACAGATCTCCACATCCAGGACACGTGTTCCCTCTGAGAAGCTTCCCTCACTCTCCCAGCAAAGTTGGGGCCTCCTCCTCTCCACTCCCCTAGCGCTTTGTTCAGATCTCAGGTGTGTCACTGGCTGAGTCGAGTTTTGTCCACTTGTCCGTCTCCCCCACCAGCTGTGGAAGCCTGGAAGGCAAGGATCCGTCTTCCAACCTTCCTGTCTGAGCTGGGCAGCGCCAGGGCTGGGCACATGGCAGGGGAGCAACACTGTTTGTTGGCTCAAGGAGTTCAAGCCCTGAGGTTTCTTCAGGGCTTTATGGCTCACGAAGTCTTATCTTCTGTCTTGTGGGGGCCTCGTACCTGGGGAGGGGTAGTCAAGTCATCCCCATTTATTTTACAGACATGGAGGCTGAGGTCTGAGCTCTCAGACTATAGGCTGTTAAGGTCCAAGGCCCACATCTCCTGTGAACCAGGCTAGTCTGGTTTCTATAACCAAATTTTATCATTAGAGAGAACCCAAGAGGTTATTTAGAGCAAACGCCTCATTACCTGATAGGGAAACTGAGGCCTGGCCTGAGGATATTTTCTCAAGGTTGTGTGACCCACTGCTGTCCAGTGGAGATTTGGAAGGCAGGTCCTAGATTTCCAGTCTAACTTTCTTTCCACGCCCCTTCTCTCCTCCTTTGCCTCCCTTCTGTATACAGCCATCAGAGAACATTTGGAGACCATCTGTCTGCATTTACAGGAGGGTGAAGAACTTACAGAATGCCCTGAGTCAGAGGGAAGGTAGACACGAATAAAACTGACCCTGCCTCAGGAGCTTCCCTGGAGGTGTGAGACCAGGGGTGGGTGGTGGCTGGGGGCTGCAGAGCCCAGTGGAGGGGGGAAGGAGGGGAGGGTGAGGCTAGGGCAGGGTACAGGCCCCAGAGGAAGGGCAGCCGGCAGGCATGGCTGGGGATTCAGAGGCTGGCCTCGTGGGCACTGAGGATCCACGGTGGAGGGGGGCTGGAGAGGGTGATGAGTCCATGTTGAGATGCTGAGCAGCAGCATGAGAAGGGGTTGGCAGGGTCTAGGGGAAAGCTGCTTTAGTAGTTTTGGTTCTTAGTGTCTGGGCAAAGAGGTCCTGATCAGCCAGCCTGCTGTGGCCTGAGAATCCCACCCGTTTCCTGGAGAAACACAGAAAGTGGAGTGCATACATAGAGGAGGGTTGAACGATAGACAATTCCATCATTGTCTGAAATGTGTATGGGGAGGGAAGTGTGTGCATTTCTGGCCGGCTCACCTCTATTGTGCTCAAATGAATTTTGTTTTGTTTCTGATTGACCACACTTCCAGTTGCTCTTTTCCCCCATCTCAGTCTTAGGGCTCTCCTGAAACATTCATTCCGTCCAGACATGATACAGGACCAGGTTGGTCCTGCTCTTTCCAGTTTCACCCTGCCTCTTCTTGCAACTTCCTGGACACACAGACCGGGAGCCTGGTACTGACTGCAGGCTGCATCTCCACTGGCAGGTTGAAACATACACTTTGCCCAAATTACAGAGAATGTGATGTTTGCCAAATAGGTACCTTGACCTTAAGTTGTTTTCCAAGACATGACCAGGTTATAAACTTCGGCAGGGAAAGTGTGCAGTATCACATCATTATTGTTTACACCTTTGGCTTACATTACAGTCTACATTTCATCAAGATCAGTTCATCTTCATAATAAGTAAATCTTCATTTACTCCCATTTCACAGATGAGGAATTTGACTTAGGCTGTGACCTGCCCAGGGTTAATGTAGCTGTCTATGGGCTGAGATGGGCCACAGCCCAGGCCTCCTGTTTATAAATTCTCTCATCTTTATACCCTACTAAGCTTCACCCATGTGCAAATTTCTGAAGGGCCAAGGACATAAGAGGAACTCAATAAATGTTTGTTGAATGAGAGAACTTTGGCTATTTTTTCCCTTTTTTTGGGGGGTGGGGTGGGGTCACCCTTACCCACGAATGGATCCTCTTTGGCAGCAAAGGGAACACTACCCTGTGAAGTATTTGAATTTCTTTCCACGATAAGGAACCAGTGAGTTCTCTTCTCACCCAACCTCACCTCCGGGAACTGGGTCACGCACACTGAATAATTAATTCCTTGAGTCTTTAACTCCTCCTGATGCTGAGATGATCTGACCAACATTGGTCTTGAAAGGTCCCTGGCAGAGACAGATCCTATTGTTTGTCATCATACACCTTCAGATGACCCATCTAATTGCTCACAGGGAATACTTTTGGCCTAATCAGGTCAGACTTCCAGCAGCTTAATTCAATTCCCTCCTGCCACTCATCCCCCTAGACCAAAGGAGAGAGATCTTTGTGGGTTATCTTAGGTATTTAGGGTTCTGTAGGGACAGGAAGGCCCACCTCTCCTTTCTCACTCCCCCTCTGAACTCCTTAAGATTTTGTGGCAAGGGCTGGAGAAAGAGCAGCAGACCATGTCAGGTTGGCAAGGAATGCATGGGGCTGGGGAGGCAGTTATCAAAATATCTGCTGGGCCTGCTCTTTCCCTGAGTGACACTTGGGTCATGTTGCTTAGAGTCTGCAGGGGATCCAGCTGGCCTCATTAGAGCAACCTAATTAGATCTCGAGGTCAGCAGAGTAGAGTGGAAAAAAGAGTGGGCTGAGGTCAAAAGACCCACGATCTGGTGCTGGTTGTTCACAGCTCTTCAGCATGGCCATGGGCCAGTTGCAGAACTCCACCTGCCCTCAGATTTCTTATTAAGGAAATAAGGGAGGTACAGAGGGTTGTGGCATCTTAAAGGGGCCTCCTAGACTCCCAGTGCCCACTCTGCCTGTCCTCGTGATAAGCACCGTCTTCTCCTCCAGGTCGCCCGCCTCCTCTGCCTGCTTCTGTAGGCATTTTCTCCTGGACTTTGTAGCGTTGCCTCTCCCCTGCCCCACCCCAAGATATGCCAGAGTGCAGATAAAAACTGCCTGTTGCTGCCCTAGTCTCCTGCCAAGCAGCCTGGAAAAAAATGTCTAATGATTTGAAAGTGCATTGGGGACCTAGGAGGTACAGGTTGGTATACGAGGGGGTTGGAATTAACCTGTGAGTGGAAAGAAACCAGCCCAGGTTATTAGGGGTTGTTGGGATATCCAGGATCTTCATGTCCTGAGGTGCCTGGACTCTGTCCAGTTGTTTAACCAAAGGGTACTAGATATGTTCTTAAACACATGGCACCAAGTTTATCATCTTCTTCCCTGGCCAGGCTCTGTGGTCAGGGGTGACCAGACACTCTGGAGCAATAGTGGTTGTGGTGTTGGTGGAAAGCTGCTCAGGGGGAGCTAAGAGATGTCTCAGATAAACAACTAACACACAAAGGGCAAGGGTTGAGGAGGGTGGATCTGTCTCTAAGACTGATGATCTTTGGGCGTGAAAGCTGGAAAGAGCCTACAGATCATCTGATCTATTTTTCCAATTTTATGGGTAAAGAAACCAAAGTCCAGAGACGTGACTTAACCAGACCCATAAAGCAAGCTAGAGGTGAAACCCGAGATGCAAGCCAGGTCTCCTGACTCCCAGCCTTGGAATCACAAACCGGATACAAAGTGGCTATTTCCCCAGTGCCATATTGCCTCCTCTCATGGGTTCAGCCACTGCCCTTTCAACTCCTCTCCTTGACCCTGGGCTTGATTGTCCAAGGTGTTATCAGGGCCCACAATACCCTCCTTGTTTATCGAGGCCTCATAAAACCTGGGTGTGACATCACCTCGAGGTTGAGACTTCTCTCACATGTGGGCTGTTTGACTTGTACTTAGGGATTTAACACTGTTGGGTCAGCAGTATTCTGTTTTATGGTGTGGCTTGGGGTGAAAGATTAATGCAAGACAGGAAATGAAGGATCTGATGGCCCAGCCTCAGCAATAGTGGACTCTTGCGGGTTTATCATTCAGACAGAAATCAGCTTTGTTGCTAATCATGCCTCTTTCTGAGACTCTGGAGCTGAGGGCATGAATCAAGTGCAGCCTACACCATCCCTTGCTCTGAGAGGGGGCGCTTTGGGTTAGAGGCTGTCCGCCCCATCACTGTGTTGCTGGCACGGAAACCAGAACAGAAGCCATTGGCTTTTTTCTAGAGGGCTCCATTTGGCTCAGCACTTCCTGCTGAGCTCAAGGAAATGTATTGTGAGCTCTTTCCATTGAGCAGGCGCTGGGTTTACATATTTTACCTTGTTTTTCCTCACTGTGGCCCTCTGAGAGGTGAGCATGGCTGTTTGTTGTATCGAGGAGAAAATGGGCAGATACAGGTTAAACAACTAGCCCACATCCCACAGGGGCCAGGGCTCAGATGCAGGGGGTCTGATCTTAAAGCCTTTCCTCGCTCCACATTTCACACGGGCTCTCTTTGCATGGAGAAGGGAGAGCTGGGCCAAGTGGGCGGGGCATTGATTGAGGCATCAAGCATTTATGATGGGACTTCTGAGTGCCAGGCTCTGAGCTTGGTTGTGGGGATGCAAAGGTGAGTAAGACCTGGTCCCTTTATTCCCAGGAGTTCATGGCCTGACCTGGTGGCAGGACAGATGTGTATAGAGTCACAGCCACTGCTCTAAGCAGTGTCATAATGAGTCACACACCAAGTCCTCTGAAAGCACTGAGAAGAGAGCAATGCACAGGGAAACTGGCACCAAGCATGTGCTCTGGGACTCTGGTATTGAGGGGTAAGTAGGAGATTGCCAGGCAGAGAAGGAGGCAGAGAGTTGTCCAAGTGAAAGATGTGGCGGTATGAAGGCTTGATTTGGCACTTGGAAGTGAGGAGGAGTCATGGGCATATTTTCTCAGCTGACGTAGAAGGAGTGGAACTTTCAGTTGGGAGATAAGCCTGGGGGAGGAGGGGTTTGGGACCAGACTGTTAAGGGCTTTGTAAAACACTTGCTAATTATGTGAGAGTCGTTGAAAGAAATATCAGACCAGCAGAGATTCTCCAGATATGAATTCTCCAGGCGTCTGAAGTACCTTTCCCTGTAGAAATGTTTGTGGGATTTGTGTTCAGACAGTTTGTGTCCATTTTCTACATTTTGTGTCTCACGAACCAGTAGAGGTGTTGATTGATGGCGCTAGGGCATCGGGGTGTGATGGGCCACACTGACGGTTCATATTTAAAATGTCTCAGATTCCTCTTGCCAAATACGCTGATAGCAGACGCCCTTGTGAGTTCTTGTGCAGCCTGTCTCTCCAGGGATTGTTTTGCCTTCCAGACAAACCCACACAATAATTCTGCAGCAGCTGGGGGTGTGGGGTGAGAAGGCTACTTAAAGATCAACGAAAATATATTGCTGTTTTTAAGGACAATATTTACAAGGCAAAAGTATCTAGGAAGTGGATCATTTGCCCTGAGGGTGAGCCAGAATCTTTAAAAAATCCCAACCCTTGGGCTTCCCTGGTGGCGCAGTGGTTGAGAGTCCGCCTGCTGATGCAGGGGACGCGGGTTCGTGCCCCGGTCCGGGAAGATCCCACGTGCCGCGGAGCGGCTAGACCTGTGAGCCATGGCCGCTGAGCCTGCGCGTCCGGAGCCTGTGCTCCGCAACGGGAGAGGCCACAGCAGTGAGAGGCCCGCGTACTGCAAAAAAAAAAAAAAAAAAAAAAAAAAAAAAAAAAAATCCCAACCCTTTAGAGTGAGAAGGGTCTTGGGGAAGAAAGAGAGAGAGCCTTTCGGGAACTCGTGCCTCTCTCCTCTCTAATGAACTCCTTGCCGAGGTCTGCCCCAGGAAACCTATTCTGGAAGCAGAACTTTGAGCCTGACGTACCCTTCATGGAGGGGAGGGCAGCAGAAACCCAGAGAGAGATCTGGAGTCCAGGTCTTCCTGGTCTCGTATCACAGTCCATCTTTCGTGGCCCTCTGGGTTTCGTTTCTTTACAAGGAAAGAGAAAATCCTTTCTGGGATGGTGGCTGCTTTAGTGAATGTGTTTTTCAGAACATAAGCCCAAACACCTAGAGAAGTGTCCAGCGCCTTCATTCAGCCAACCCAAATGTCTTACATCGGGATGGCAGGAGACTGTCTTCCGAACCTTGACAGAAAATTCACTGGCTCGGTCACATCTTCTGTGGTCCTGCCTGGGGCTGCTCTCTGTCGGGGTGTGGGTCAGGGAGGGGCGTTTTGACCCACTGAGTGAGGAATGGCCAAGGCAGTCGCTGGTCCTGGAGTGCTTGTCTCAGCATCTCTGAGCTCACAGGAACGTGGCCTTTGAGTGTCACCTGGAGAGCCAGGTGTCCCTCCCCTCAGAGCTCTGCGGCCCCCCTCACACAGGCTCACATCACCCTCCAGGTCAGCCTTTGTTGTTGGTAACGGCCGTTACCAACAAAGCACAACCTGTCAAGCTAATCATCTCCTCAGAAGTGGGGTCAGCAGCTGAGTGTATTTTAGGGACTGATTCTGCCCTAATCAGAGAGGCCTTTCTGTATTTACTGTCTGAAGCCTTGCATGGTTTTAAAGAGCTTTTGTGAAAACAGTTCATAGGAGACTTCGGTTCTTCTGCATAGTAAGGATGTGGCCCAAACAGTCTATCTCTCTCCCTTCTGCTCAGACACCTGAACCAGCCCCCTGGTAACGGCACATTTGATGTGGGCACAGAGCCCCTTGGGCGGGTCCGGTGAAGGGAAGACAGCATTGCTCAGGGCTGTCTCGTCCTGTCAGTCTCTGGCCTGCTCACCCCCCAGAGGCTGCATCTGAGAACCATTAAGCTGTGTTCACTTAGCGCATTGCCTGGCACAAGGTAATTGGTATCTGTGGGATGAATATAGGAACAAATACATGACCAGCAAGTAAACCCTCCCGTTTTCCAGCAGAAGCAAAAAGGACTGAATATCTCTCAGGCTGAGTTGCCCGAGTGCTGTCCACGATCCAGCACGCACTCCAGGAAAGATCCCTCTGGTCCTGGGCACAAAAGGAATGATAGACTCTCCTATCTCCTGGTTTGGGCCTGGAGGGAGGGCCAGAAGAACTTTCATCCACATCCAGAAATCCCCCCACTCAAGACTATGAGTCCTATTTTCAAGGCTTAAAACAAGCCTAACATACAAACAAAGAACAGTAACAGCAACAAAGCATGGGAATGTGGGCCCCAGCGAAAGCAAGGGAGAGTCCATCCTGCTGGCTACCCCAGCTTGCCCAGCCCATCCCTGCTTGGCTGAGCATCCCATGCTTGGACACATCTCCCAGGAGCCTCCCGATGCTTATCCTTGTTTTGTCAGACTGCTTTTCTGCAGCACAGGGCTTTTCACATTTAAATCACAGATCCCAGCTTCCCAAGTGTGTTGACATGTCAGTAGGTTTCGAACAGCCCATTAGGCTTTTCTGACTCAGGCAGGGCTCACCTGCCCATGCATGTGCACACACCTGCTCGTAAAGGTTGAATGCAGTTGATGGGCCATTGTGTGGAGACTGGGGTAATGGGTGTGGCCAGCTGAACTGCCGGCTGGGTGGACACCTCACTGGAAGAAACAGGCAAGCATCTCCCCTTCCCCTGCCCCGGGCACACCTGCACAGAGGCCAGCTGACCTCCAAGATCCAGGGAGGTATTATTTACATTGCTAATAACATTAATGATAATATAAACAACAAAGCATGTATAATTGCATATCAGGAAATTAATCCTGAAATTAAAGGTCTATAATTCAAATGCAAAATGTTTTAAGTCTTTTAAGTGAACTCTAAAGGTGGTACAGTGAGAGCTGTTCCATTCCTCCTGAAATAAATTTTTACCGGTAAACGTTCATTCATTCAACAAACATGTGCTAATTACCTACTAGGAGCAGACACCACACTGGCACCAAAATTACAAAGGTAAAAATCAGTAGACAGGGCTTCCCTGGTGGCGCAGTGGTTGAGAGTCCGCCTGCCGATGCAGGGGACATGGGTTCGTGCCCCGGTCCGGGAAGATCCCACATGCCGCGGAGCGACTGAGCCCGTGAGCCATGGCCGCTGAGCCTGCGCGTCCGGAGCCTGTGCTCCGCAACGGGAGAGGCCACAACAGTGAGAGGCCCACGTACCGCAAAAAAAAAAAAAAAAAAAAAAAATCAGTAGACAATTCGTTAATGGGTGAATTCGTCCAAAGGGACTTAATACAAAAAGTTGAATTATTTGATTAAATATTGATTGAATGCCAACTGCATATTTAGAACTGAGCTGAATATTCTGGGAAATAGAAAAGAAACAAAAGACACGGGCCTTTTCCTTAAGAAGTTTATACATTATATTGTCCGGACAAGCATAATGCACAAAACTGTGTTGGGTTCAAGGCTAAACGAAGTGCCAAATGGCCGGTTCTGTGTCTCATATGACCCCGTGTGTGTTATAACCGTCTGTCTCTAGGAATTACTAGATGGTAATTCTCAGAAGCTGGGGAGACAGAGCTTGTTCCCCTGGTATCCAGAGTGCCTAGTAGTTTCCCCCTTGGACCTCAGGCTGCAGAGATTCTGTGTGGGAGTAGGCCCAGGAAGCTGTATTTTTGGACACTTCCTAGTGAATCGTGTGGTGTAGAACCAGGTTTGGTGACCTCTGGCACAGACTCTGAGAGTAAGAAGAGTGCATGTGAAAGAAGGGTCAGTACGGGATGGGGAAGCTTTTGTGTCTGAAAACTCCAGCTCATCCCTTAAGATCCAGCTCTGGCGCCGCTGCTTCTGTGAGCCTCTCTCCAGGCTGTGCGTCACTCCATCTCCCATCTCTGTGTCCACACATCTTGGTACCCACCTCTACTGCAGCTCTTACCTGTAAGTATTTAAAATTGATTCCCTGAATAGACTGTGATGCCAGCACATAGTAGGTCTTCAATTAGTACTCCAGGGCCTGACTTTGCTTCAGAGGATGGGTAAGATTTGAGCAGGGATGGGAGGAGGAAGGCAGAGACCAGATATGGAGCATTAAATGGGCCAGTCTGTCTGATGCAGCCACAGGGGAGCCCTAAGACCTTTGGGAATTGAGCCTAACAAGGAAATGGGGGCTGCATGGAGGGGGCTGACGAGCCCATCATGGGAGTTGGGACTTACACAGTGGGGCTTAGGGAGCCCTGAGGGCTTTATGAACAGTGTGGGGTGGTGCAGACAAGACGGGAAGGGGAAGACATGAACTGGAGACTAGTTAGGAGGCTCCCATGGTCATTGTGGTGGTCAGAGAGAAAGGGCAGTCACAGTTCACACCACCACACAGCCTAAATTTTGTGGCTGCTCTTGATTGGATTTTACCAAGAAGCAGTGGTTATTGAACATCTGCCATTGCCAGAGGCACAGGTGCCAGGCCCTGGATATGCAACATCTGGCATCAGAGAGCTCACGGTCCAGTGAGGCAGGCAGACCCAAAAGTAGTTCATGCAATAGTCTGTATGCAACCATCACTGGAACCTCCACGGAGTACAGTGTAGGAGAAGGGGGTGTGGGGAGACCAAGGTAAGACTTCAAAGAAGAGATGCAGCCAAGGATACTGCCTAGCCTGGCGTCACTGAGTTTCATCCTCATGTAACCCAGTGGGGTCAGGACTGTTATTATCTCCATTTTATGGATGAGGAAACTGAGGTTCAAAGAAGTTAGGTGACTCATCCAGGCTCACACACCTAGTAAGTGGTGGGTCAGGTTTGTAACAAGTCTGCCTGACTCCAGAGCCCACACTGGGACCCCTGACACTCTGCTGCCTTTGATGTTTCAGCCCTAAAGCCGACTGGGTTTTTACCAAGTGAGCGGAGTCCGGATGGGCCTTCTAGATGGAGGGACCAGCATAAGCAAAGGCACAGGGAGGGAGGCCTGGAAGAGTTCAGTTTGTGAGGGAGCTACAGATGCAGATGGCTCAGTAGGTCTGGACGTGGGGTCAGGGAAATGGTGAGGTGGCAGGCTGGAGAGCAGGCAAGGGGCGAATCAGGAAGGTGGGTTTTGTCTTGCTCTGCTGAGATGTTTGGCTCTCACCCTGAAGATGCTCAGGGAGCTGCTGAAGGATTTGAAACAGGAACAGAACCTGACCAAGTGTGCATTTCTGGTGGAAAGATCTCTCTGGCAGCAGCTCAAGAGAGAGGCTGGTGGACTGGAGGGAGCAAGCAGGAAGGGCATTTATGAGGAGGTTTTGAGAGTTAAATGAGAGGGGAGGCTGGATGGGAGGCAGTGACTGGGGCTATTGCAGAGGCAGCGCTCGGTGACTGGCTGGCTCCTCAAGGTGAGGGAAAGGGGGCAGAGAAGGTGACTCCAGGGGTGTGGCGTGAGAGTCTGGATACGGATGGTGCTGTTTGCTGAGGCTGGGGATGCCAGGGAGGTAAAGGCGGAAGGTAAACTGACCACATGTGAGGTCTCTGCAAGACAGTCAGGGGAAGAGTGCAATTGGCAGTTGAATACAGGTCTGGAAAGCAGCTGGAGGTTCACGACAGAGGGATAGCTTGATGGGTCATTGGGATGTAGATATTGGTTGATCTGTGGGCGTGTTGAGGTCCTTGAAAACGGGAGGAGTGTGAAGATCAGAATCTGGGGAAATTTCAGGGACATTCAGAGAGAGATGTGTCTGCACAGACTGAAGATGGGAGAGACCATGGGCAAGATAAGATCCAATAAGTGACAGTTAGATGTCGCCACAGAGTTGGTGGTGGCCTTGGGCATGATGCCTAGGTGGGCTATGTGTGGGAGGGGGAATGAGATTGTGGTAGATTAGAGGGTGAGTGGAAGTGAGGAAGTGGACATTGCCAGGCTAGACTTTTTTTTTTTTTTTTTTGAGGAATTCAAAACACTTTTATTGCCTTAAAAAACGTAACATGGCACTGGTTCTGTGTATGTCTATTTTTCCGGTAACGTAGATGAGAATAAAGAGCACTTCTTGTCTCTCCACGCTGTCCATCCCACTTGTTATTAGTAACACAGGCTTACATTGTAGCCCACATTGTGCCTAATCACAACCAATCTTTATTTTTTTTAATTTTTTTTATTTTTTGCTTTATAACAAATTTAATCAGTTATGCATATACATATGTTCCCATATCCCCTCCCTTTTGCGTCTCTCTCCCATCCTCCCTATCCCACCCCTCCAGGCGGTCACAAAGCACCGAGCTGATCTCCCTGTGCTATGCGGCTGCTTCCCACTAGCTATCTACCTTACGTTTGGTAGTGTATATATGTCCATGCCGCTCTTTCACTTTGTCACAGCTTACCCTTCCCCCTCCCCATATCCTCAAGTCCATTCTCTAGTAGGTCTGTGTCTTTATTCCTGTCTTACCCCTATGTTCTTCATGACATTTTTTTTCTTAAATTCCATATATATGTGTCAGCATACAGTATTTGTCTTTCTCTTTCTGACTTACTTCACTCTGTATGACAGACTCCAGGTCCATCCACCTCATTACAAATAGGTCAATTTCGTTTCTTTTTATGGCTGAGTAATATTCCATTGTATATATGTGCCACATCTTCTTTATCCATTCATCCGATGATGGACACTTAGGTTGTTTCCATCTCCGGGCTATTGTAAATAGGGCTGCTACGAACATTTTGGTACATGTCTCTTTTTGAATTATGGTTTTCTCAGGGTATATGCCCATCACAACCAATCTTTATAAGCCACCAGGCCAGCCAGCCGGTAGATGGTGCCAGGTCAGATTTCAGTTTGGGATGATACCGGGGGTGTGGGTAGTAGACCAGGAAATCTAAAATACGAGGAGGAGAATGAATCTTAAAGAAATGTCAGAGAAAAAGCTCATTTGTCCTGTATTCTGTTGTCTTCTCTTGGGCTCAAAGTGACAAAAGGCAGGTTCAGGCTGTTATTTCTGTCGATGGTGCAAATATTGCCAGGCTAGACTTTTCTACTGGGAACCTAGACTGTGAAGGGAAGGAGGGAGAGTGCCATGTTTAAGAGCAAATGTAGATCTAACTGTGGTTGAATTTGTACACATTTTTGAGACTGATTTCACATTGTTAAATTCACACATCCAGAAAAGAACAAAAAACACTTCTGTTAGGCAATGAGTTCTTTTTTTTTTTTTTTTTTTTTTTTTTGGTTTGAAAAAATGTAGTTACTTGGCACAATTCTTCAAAACGGGAGAGCCTTTTGAGGACAGACTCCATGAGACACGGCTGGGCTGTGAGCTTCTGGGGCAGGGACTGCTCTGTGGTTGTCCTGGGTTCCTGGGTATGGTGTGTGTAGAGCGAGCAGGCGTTGCTGAGAAATCCTTTTCAAGTTCACTTTTCCATGACTTTTATGCCTCCTCCTCAGCATCCTTCTCTGTCCTCCAGACTAATTACTAGGGTTGCAGTCCCTGAGGCCTGAGCTCAGCCACCCAGACACAAAGGCTCACCTGGGGGGTGACTTTAAGGGTGTGCTGGGCAAAGACTCGGTGGAAAATATGCTTTAACTGTCCCATCTCAGCTTAAAGTAGATAAGGGGAGATGATCACCCTTACCATCTGTGTGAAAACGCCCCTATTTCTGCTGTGGTTTGGCTTGGGCTACCTCGGGTGGTAGGTGTTATCCCCACGGCAGTGGGCCGGAACGATGCTGGAAAAGCACATCCTGAGCCCGCCCCATGAGAGGCACCTTCATCTAATTTTCACAGGGACTCTGTGTTGTTTGTGACTTGCTCAAGGGAATGCTGGGGGACTCGGAAGTCCACATTCTTTCCGCCACACCACATAGGTTTCCAGGGACTCGGGACCTGAGGGCTCAGGGGGTTATTGAAACCAAGGAAACGACTAGCTTATCTGTCCCATTCTCTTGTCTTATTATAGGGTATATAATAAGGTATATTCACCATAGGGTATATATGTGTGGGGGGAGGTTCCTTAATGAGGGGTGGTCAGGCATATTTCTGGGGGTTAACCCCCAGTGACAAATCTGCCATTCCTACCATGCTATGGTTTACCTACTGGATTAATTGATATTTCCTGCCTAACAGATAAACCCTTGATTCTCAGTGTCTTCACATACTTCAGGTTTATTTCTCACATATGTGAAGTCCAAATGTTCCTGGTCATAGACGGCTTTCCTCCAAGTGGGCATCAGGGAGCCCAGCTCCTTCCTTCTCATGGCTTTGCCATCTTGCGCATGTGATTTCCGTGGCTGCTATGCTCTGGCAGAAGTGGAAAGAGCCTGGAGGATTGCCATGGGAGGTTCTCGTGGGTTGGTCCTAGAAGTTGCGTGCGTGCGTCACTTCTGCTCACATTCCATTACCTGGAACTGGTCACATGGGCTCACACAGCTGCAAGGAAGGGCCCAGGAGGAAGGAGCAATGTGTCTGGTGATCAGCTGGCCTGCCTCTGCCATACCCACCCAGGCTAGCTGACCCACCCCTCAGCTGACTTTTTATTGGTATATTCACCACAGTTATCCACTATTGCATCAAGATCTCATTATGCCAGATCCTGGCATTTTGGAGTTTGATGAAAGAAAGGGAGTATCATGAACCAAAGGGTCTAGAGCAGAGACCATGTCCCTGATGTGGTGTACGAGGCAGCATTGGATCCCTCCATCCACTTTGTGTGGGAGCTGTATGGGATGGTGGTTACAGATGTGGGCTCTGAACTCTGGCTCTAGGATGTCAAGTCACAAGTTCATTACTTCTGGCCATGTACCCTTGCCAAGTTGCGAACTTTTCTAATTCTTTGAAAAGTGGGGATACTATTATCATTAGATAACAGTATCTAATGATGCCTTGGTTTGTTACAATGATTAACTTCTTTAATACATAGAAAGCTTTTTACCTTGCTGCTCAAGACTTCATAGATGCTCGTTAAATGTCAAGGATTATTATGTTCCCAAGGTCTGAGCATTCATTCATTCATTTAGCACATACTGTATAGAGAGGGCCTTGTGCTAGGAACTGAGAATAGGGAAGTGAAAAATTAATTTCAGCACAGGACTTACTGTAACTGAGGTAAGTACAGATACTGTGGGAGAGATCCAACCCATTTTGGAAAGGGGTTGGCGACAGGGAGGTGGAGAGTGTCTAGAGGAGAAGAGCTTTGAAGGAAGACTAGGAGTTAGTGGGGTAAAAGGATTTGTTCACATCCATGGGCTGTGCTTAAGAACAGTAAGTATGGGGCTTCCCTGGTGGCGCAGTGGTTGAGAGTCCGCCTGCCGATGCAGGGGACAGGGGTTCGTGCCCCGGTCCGGGAAGATCCCACATGCCGCGGAGCGGCTGGGCCCGTGAGCCATGGCCGCCGAGCCTGCAAAAAAAGAACAGTTAAGTATGGTATATGATATGTCGGACCTACTGTTTTTCAAACGGGCAAGCTTCTTTGCCTCGCAGCAGGATTCTCCTAACGTAAACAGGATTCATAACCAGTGTCCCTGAAATTGATGTTAGTCAATGAAAAATATGCGAAGCTCTGATTTTGAGAGACAGAAGTCTTATCTAATTACACGGCCATTGTTTCTCCTCTGTTGGAGTCTGATGGCATGTCCAACAGATCTGGGCTGATCTGGACCTGCCCTTGGGGAGTTTTTAGGGAATCTGTACACTGCAGGGAAGAATGCTCCCTGCTTTCAAGGAACTGCAGTCTGCTGGCTGCACTGTCTAGGGACTGTCAGAACACAGGAGTGTTCTCCCCAGGCAAGGGATGGTAGGTGCTGAAAGCTAAGAGCAGGGAGCCCCTACCCAACCTTCCCTGTGATGTTGAAGCAGATTTTACAGGTGCTGAGTGAGGGAGGGGCGGCATTGGTGGTGGTGGCCTGGGGAAGCCAGAATAAGAGATAAAAATTGGAATTTGGCAGGGCTGAGCTTCCAAAGGCTTCCTGGAGTCAAATAAGATTTGGAAGGAAGACTGAGAGAAGCCCAGATGACTTACAAAAAAAACAAAAACAAAAACCAAGAAATTATGCCATTGAGCCAAATAAAAAAACAGCAGGATTCTTTCACTATTTTATTACATTTTAACTCAAAAGTATTTTAGATAATTTGCTTCATTGTTAATTAGGCCACAGATTCTGTACTCTGGCCTTGGACAGCTCCTACTGTAAGGTGGCGATGGTTTGTTTTTTTAATGCATTTTATTTTATTTTTTTTATTGTGGGAAAATATGCATGACAAAATTTACTATTATGACCGTTATTAAATGTTCGAATTCAGTGGCATTAAGCATATTCACATGGTTGTGCAACCATCACTACCATCTATCTCCAGAACTTTTTCATCATCCCACATTGAAAATCTGTACCCATTAAACAATAACTCCCATTTCCCTCTTCCCCCAGCCCCTGGTAACCACCCTTCTACTTTCTGTCTCTATGAATTTGCTTATTCTAGGTATCTCTCCCATTAGTTTTGAGATAGGGTGGCCTCCTGGAAATTGGAATTTGGAGTTCACAGTACTCCCAGGCAGCCAGTGGGTCATGAAGGTGATTTAGGGCATATGCAGAATAGGCTGCTGAGTTTTTAGTCGTGAGATGGGCTTGGTGTGTGTGCTGAGATGTATGTTATTTCGTCAGGTCCTGGCCTATAACCAGGTAGGCAGGTGTCCTTGTGGGGTTGACTGGCAAGGGGTCTGTGGGCATAGCTGAGATCATGTCAGAGGTATTATCTTCCCCCTTCCCCAGCATGGCTCTTGGGAAAGGGGCCGGCCTCACTGGACTTGAAAGTCTGTGGTCTAGCGAGCAGAGGTGTGGCAGAAATGTGGCCTTGGGGACCTCATCCCTCACGTGTTGGAATGTAAGCCTGTTCATTAGATTAGCAGTGTCAGGGCTTCTTACAGGATGGCCCTTTCTTTTCTGGAGAAGAATGGCATTGCTAGTGTGGCTGGAGCCGTACAGGCCTGAGGAAGAGAAGATACATGAGACCAAGATAGTCTAGTCAGGGAGAGAAGACTCCGGGACTTGGAATGCGTATAGAGGAAGGAGTTATAAAAGCTGTGTGTGCTTCCAGTAGAAAATCTGGAAATAAAGAAAAGTATAAAGCTAAACATAAATCATCTGATAATACCATCACACACACAACCACTGTTCACATTTGGCTTGTTTCCTTTCTCCTTTATTTATTTATTTATTTATTGATTGATTTTATTTATTTATTTTTTGCGGTATGTGGGCCTCTCACTGCCGTGGCCTCTCCCGTTGCGGAGCACAGGCTCCGGACGCGCAGGCTCAGCGGCCATGGCTCACGGGCCCAGCCGCTCCGCGGCACGCGGGATCCTCCCAGACCGGGGCACGAACCCGTGTCCCCTGCATCGGCAGGCAGACTCCCAACCACTGCGCCACCAGGGAAGCCCCCTTTCTCCTTTAGATATTACTCTAAGGAGTTGGAATCATATCGAGTACTTGAATTTGTATCCTGCTCTTTTCACCCTGATTTAGGGCATAAGCATTTTCCACAAGGATTAAATGTCTTTATAAGTATTATTTTAAAGGACTGCCTAATACTTTATTGTTTGGTTGCACCATAACTTATGAAGCCACAGCCCGTTGTTGACGTTTGCAGGCTCTCGGAGCCTGAAAGAACTTCAGGGACTACAGAACTTAACCCATTTAATTGACACGGCGGCTTCAGAAAAAGCAGGTCGTATTATTTCCGTCTCCATGGCTCCTATCAATCAGTGACGAAGAGCATGGATTTTGAAGTGAGATGGAACTGGGCTCATTTTACAGCATGTCCACTCGGTACCTTGGCATATGGAGGGGGTTGCTTGCCCCTCTGAATCTGCCTTCTCTTCAGTCAAATAAGGATGGTTGAATGAGATCATGGATGTAAAGGACCTGGGACAGGGTCTGGCACCCGTGAGCAGCTGAGCAGTGTGGTGTCGCTGTTCGGATGAGGCTCAGTCTCCTCATGCCCAGGCTGAGTTCTGCCCACCTCAAAGGCTTTGCTTCTCCTAGAAGGTTCTTAAAGACAGGCTTAGCAGTACAAGCAGAGATGTGGGACACTGGCCAGAAATCATTATGGAAAAATTTTTAAATTTGTACGTGTGTGTTTGTGTACACACATGCATACAGGCATGCATATATGCAATACACACACACATATACATACATTTGTACACATACTCATATCCATGCATACATGTATGTGAACACACGCACACACACGTAGCAGCCACACATGGCAAATTTATACTTGCATAAGGAAAGTGAGATGAGCAAGTTCTGGAATTACCCCCTACTCCCAAAATCCTTGCTTCTTACAGAGTAGAAACAGAGAGAGAGAGAGAGAGAGAGAGAGAAACACCCTACCCCATAGACTTCTTGTGAGGACTCCATAGGATAATGTGAAAGAGCCTGGCTGCCGTGGGCCCCTGGTGATGTTGGCCTCCTTCCTGGCACTGTGACTGGTCAGCATATGGGTCTCTGACTCATGGGTTTGGGGTGGGGGGGTCAATCTCAGGTCATCCTGGGATCTGTTACTGTGAGTGATTCCACTAGGAAATGGACTGAGGTGAGGAAGTGGGAATGTGTGAGGTCATTTCAAGCCAGAGCAGTGGAGTCAAGTCACTATTAAAGAAGAGTGAGGGGAGGGCTGGGGATGGAAGAACAAGACCACATAGCCTTGGCCTCTCAGAGGAGGAGCAGCACAGAAGGCCAGGGCCTGCAGTGCCCCTGGAGTCTCTTTCCTGAGCTCCCCACCCTGGGCCAGTGTAGACAGAGGGCAGCATCCAGGCCCTGCTGCAGGCTGGGCGCTTGGGTGGGTTTTCACAGTACGTCTCTTGGGTGCGTTTTCATTAGCCTTTCCAGTCGGGGCTCCAGATGGCATGTGTAAGTAGACTGCATGTGTGAGTTCAGCCTGCATGGAAGGGGCTTTGACTTCCTGTGGGTGATCTCAAGGGCTAAAACCAGGAGCAGGGAGGAGCTATTGGAGAGACAGCATTGACCTCCCTGGAGAGCAGCTAACAGGAAGCATCTCACCGAGGCTCTCTTCCAGCCAGAGGAGGCAAGGGTGGGGCAGGCTGCCCCAGGAAGTGGTGCGTGCTCCACTTGGGGAGTTGACCGAGGGAAGGCTGGGACCCCTGGCTGGAAGAAGATTCAAAGTGGCCCTTTCGGTCCCTTCCCAACGCTGGGAGTTGCCCCTTTAGGTTCAAGTTGGTGTCACATGCCCTGGTAGATGGAAAGCCAGGCCTCCCTGGGCCCGGCGAGAGGGTGATGTCTGCAGACATCACCTGTAACCCAGGTGTTCTGCCCATGCTGGGCTCTGCAGAGAGGCAGCGTGGGAGGCGTTTCCCACTGCCTTGGCCTTGGCTGCCTCCTGCCTCATCTCAGGTGTCAGATCCAGGTAGCCATGACCCAGGGTCTTCTGAGTGCGAGGCACAGAGCCAGGGGCTTTTAGTCTTTCCAACCACCTGTGGGTGCACAGGGATGAAGACCCCTATTTCACTGCCCTGGAAACTGGGCCCTGCCCCATGGCCCTTTGGGGAGGTTAACCTGGAAGATGGTAAGTTTGAATGGGGGGCTTGGCAGTGGAAATGAGGAGAGGGTTTGGTTTTTAGACTGCATTTACCTTGAAATATGTCTGTGAACCTTCAAGGTAGGGTTGAGGGCTGTGCTTACCTCATGCTGCTTTGAGGGAAGGTTCTGCCCAGTGTCCCTCCCAGCCCTCCTTAAGTTTTTATACAACTCCGTTTTATCCACTACCTGGTCACACTCTTTGATGCCATTTGGCAGGTGATGAGGCCCAGGAAAGGCAGAGGGTGGGACTCCCACATGTGAGTGCATTGGCAGCTCTGGGACCAAGGAGGTTCATCTCTCATTTTGAGAGCCACTAGGGCCTCTGCATAAACCTTGAACTTGTCTCCCAGTTGTCATGGGCTAAGAGCCCATTACCAGTGCTGGGATCGGAGGCCCTGGGTTCTAATTTGTTAACAGCCAGAGGCAGGGAAAGGGAATTGCTTTGTGACTCATAAAGTCACATAGGCAGAACCACAAATAAGGGACTCCAGTTGGCAAAGACCAGATTGCTTCAAGGCTATTCTTAGAAACTAAAGCATCACGTCTTGTTTCTTCCCAGAAAATGCAGAAAACTTTCATATTTCTGAGTAGTTGGTTTTATTTATATTTCATATAAAACTCCAAAAAGGCAACAGCTAGGTGGTGATTGACAAGGAAGTCTAACGAGAGCTATTACCCAGGATCCTCTGGTTTAACTAATCCTTGACCTTCTTCTTTTAGGGAAAGAGAGGGGTATCCAGCAAAATGCTGCACTCCGGTTTCTGGAAGCTGAGACTCAGACTCAGGGGAACCCTTCTAAATCAGCCTTTCTAGTTCACTCACAAAACTACCTTGTACCATGGATGTTTTCAGTTCATTACCCAAATTTCCTCATATGAGGTTCCCCACTTTTCATATGAGGAACTTAAAACTCGGAAGTGGAGTTGTCCAAGGCTACACAGTTAGGAAGTGGATTTGAAACCAGATCTTCTGTATAGAAAGCCCATGGCCTCTAACTGTAAAGTATATATAATTGCTTGACCTGGGAAGCTAGTACCAGTGGTCATAATTATGTTCCTTCTTCTCTTCCTTTTGGTCTGATGACGTTTGAGCCATCTGACAAATAGTCTTGAGTGCCGGTCATCATGTAGTCACTAGGTGCTAAATACATTACCCACATGATTGAATTTATTCCTTACCCCCCTGTGACTTGAGTATTGGTATCCCCACTGATCAGATGAGAAGACAGGCTGAGATAGACTAGATAACATGCTGAGGGTCACCCGGCTAGCGAGTGTGTGAGACCAGACTCACACCCAGGTTTGCCAGACTCCGAATATCTGGACGCTTTTCTGTGAGGAGACCTACTCCGCATGGGTGTCAGAGTTATTTCTCAGGTCTCTGACTTCAATTGGAAAGCGGTTTTAAAGGTTGAGACTAAACCCTTTAGATGGCAGGGAGGCAGGGCCGAGCCTGGCACGGGCTGTGCGGGCACAGTCCCAGGCAGGGCTTATCTTCTTCTGTCCAGCCGTCTCCCTCCACCTTCCCGTATCTCACTCTAGATAAGAGCTAGTTCCTGGAGCTCTCACACCCACCCAGGGCCCTCAGCACCACTTTGTCTCTTTCCCTTGGGGCCCTAAAATTAAGTTGTTCATTTTTCTTTTGTGGGAGGAGGGGAGGCGGCGGGGGGGTTGGGAGGAGTCAGGTTCTTCCAGTTTATAAATTATTCTCTGGGAGTCGGGTCTGGCTTGATAACTCAAAACAGTTCACCATTTTAGACAAGGTGGAGTTGGCGACTTGGAGAATTGATTTACAAAACTCTTTTTTCAAGCTAGTGCCTCCCCAGCTTCAAATCTGCCCCAGGTGATGGCTTCAGCATACATCACATCACGCTGGTGCTCCTGGGGCCAGGCTCTGCCATCACTCAGGAATCTCTCACTCCACAGCAACTCTGCAAGCTCTCATACAAAAGAAGCAGCTGAGGCTCAGAGCTTACATGGCTTGTGTGAAGCCAGGTGGGCAGCGAGGGGCCAAGCTGAGCTTTGGACCCTGGTTTCAAGAGGCCCAAAGCCAGCCTGTGGTTTTTCTCTGCACCACCTGCCCATCGTCAGAAAGGACTGGAGGATTCCAGTGGAACTCAAGTAGCTTTGCAGTTGTCAGTCAGCTACTGCAGCCCTTGTTCAATCCCGACATAGAAGTGGTTCCAAAGATAGATAAAGACAGAGGACGTTAATATGCTCTGAAAAGCGAGCGAGTCTTGTTCTCTGTTTATGCTCTCTGGGTGGTGAGTCTTGCACATGGGGAAAGCTGAGACTTTCCCCATGTGCAAGAGGCAAAGTTGATGTGAGTGATGCCAACATGAGCACTGCAGACATTACAGGAGCCGACTGATCATGCTGCAGGGAATCCATGTCTTTTGGTGCCAGCTTTCCAAGTTGGTTGAATTTGTTGAGTTGAGGGGACTAGAGGACGGAGTCCCATCTGCAGAGTGGAGCTTGGCTGGGCCTGGAGCAGGGAACGTACTGTTCTCCCTTCGGCCGAGCCTGGTGCCAGGCCCATTGGAAGCTCCTGGGGGAAGAGAGATGGGAGGGAAGGGTCCTACGCTGTAGCCCGTGCCGCTGCACCCATCAGTATTCGGCTGCCTGGAGAGCTTGGCGGCCCCCAGCAGGCGGCCCCTCACAGGTGGTGTCCAGCCAGGCCACGTAACATGCATTTGTGTGCTTTTCTTTCCCCTGCTCTCCCAGCTTCTTTTCTCATTGTGCTGGGCAGCCCCTCAGCTGCCTCCTTCTCCAGTCCACCCCGGCCATCTTCCCAAAGACTCGTCTCACCCCGCTGCTCTGTCTCCTGAGCCCCACAGCCCTCTGGAGAAGCCAGGCCCCCTCTACGGCCTGCCCCAGACACCCCACCACACCTGGTCACCAGTCTTGAACTCCCGACACCTTGAACTTGCTGTCATTCTGCAGCTGTGCTGGCTCTTTCCAGACTCATGCCTTCATATGGTCCATTCCCTGGTCTTCAAGTGAAAACCACCTTGTTCCTAAAATTGTATTGTTTTGGCATTTCCCTCTTGTGGCTCCTCTGGACTCTTCCAGGCTCTCTTTAACACCTTCTTTGGGCTTCCATATGCTGTGTTCATTTTTTACAAGCGCTGGCCTGGTTGTCTTGTAATCAACTATTTACGGGCCTGCCTTCCTCACTAGGCTCCGTCTCTGTATCCCCAGCATCTATGGTGATGCGTGGCCCTTGCTAAGGCACCAGTAGTTATTGCTGAATGAATGAGTAAAAGATTAAGGAAGAAGATCAACACCATTCTCTGCTTTCAGTTTTATAAAGCCAGCCCACAATCCAAATGCACCCACAATGGCATTTCGGTCTGGAGAGTGGGAAGCTGCCCAGCCCGAGGGCTTTGTCTCTGTTTGCTAACCTCCCCCTGCCAGGCCTCTGTCTGGGGGAGCTTGGTATGCGTTTACAGACCCCCTCAAGCCCTCCTGACAGCTGGGCCAGCCCCAGCTCCTTCACACTTATCTTCTTGCACTAGCTTTGGATTCTGGAAAAGTAGCTAGTGCTTTGGAAAATCAGCTCTAATTTATTTTTGTTCCTTTGAAACTTAAATGACTTTCCTAAGAAAATGCCTGAGGTTAGAGTGGTGCAGAGAAGAAAGGCCGATGGCCAAAACCCAGGCAAGCTATTTTTGTGACGTGAATGAACCTCCATCGCGTTTTTCCTTCCTTCAGCCTAAGCACTTGTTCCAAATAGCTCCCAGCTTGGGCTTACAAAGCACAGGCTCCTTTTGTGCATCAGGAGGAGACCCACGTGTCTCTCTCTCTCTCTCTTTCTGTATGTCTGACTGAGGTGGATACTGGGCTTCTAGCAGATACTAGGAATGGAGAGAAATTTTGAGAAGTTGCCGTTTGCTGTCTGTAGAAGGGAAAGACCCGCCTTCTGGTAACTAACGAAGGAAGACTTAAAAGTGTGGTGTCTAAGGATAGGTGGGATGGTGGTCATGAAATCTAGGGAGGCATGTGCTTTGGTTTTTGGGGGCTGTGCACTCATGTCATGTGATTAGGTGACGTTAACATTAGTCAACCAATTTATGGCACCAAGAATGGTAGGTTTCCAACAGTGCTAAATCTAGGGTGCCTTTCTGGGTTTTGTTTGTTTTCCTTTTGCTAGTTACTACTTCCAGAACCACTGCTCATAGCAAGAATGACCAGGTAGTATTGACATCAGCCAGGATATATCTTTGGCAATGTGTAGTTCTTTTCAGCCAGCCAGGGGAGTGGAGTGCTGGGGAGAGAGATTTCCTGCAAGGCAGCATTGCCAGGTTAGAAGGTATGATTATACCTCTCCTATGGATTATGTGTGTTTAGTATTAAGTGTTATGTTTAGTATGTTAGTGTCTTAAAGGAATCATATTTTTACCTCTCCGCACCTTCGCCCCACTCTACCCTCATCCACGAAGCTCACCTCTGCCTCTGCCTACCTTTGCAGGTGTGACGCTTCTCCAGGTACTTCATGGTGTTCTCCTCCATCCTCTCCACACCACTGCTCTACGTGGCTCCTGAAACATGGGGGAAAACGAGGACGAGAAGCAGGCCCAGGCCGGGCAGGTTTTCGAGAACTTTGTCCAGGCTTCCACGTGCAAAGGCACCCTCCAGGCCTTCAACATCCTCACACGGCACCTGGACCTAGACCCTCTGGACCACAGAAACTTTTATTCCAAGCTCAAGTCCAAGGTGACCACCTGGAAGGCCAAGGCCCTGTGGTACAAACTGGACAAGCGTGGGTCCCACAAAGAGTATAAGCGAGGGAAGTCTTGTATGAACACCAAGGTAAGGGAGACTCCAGCACGGACGCTTCTTACCCTGTGGGCCATGTGGGTTGGCTTGTTGGGAGGTTAGGAAACTGTTGCCATTTTGCCAGTGTAAGGTTCTTAGTGGGTGTGGATGTGTTTTATTGTTTGGCTCAGCTGAAGGTTGCCTTTGTCTGTATGTGAACAGCTTATCCTGGTTGGGGGCTTCTATCTTATCGTGGTGGCCTCAGCAGCTCTTCTTGTGTCCTTCCCAAGGCGGAGAAAATGAAGGCGTGCTTGATGTTACCCTGTTTCTACCGTCACTACTACCACTACTTCTTCTAGTAGCTGCTGTTTACCAGGTGGCTTCTTTGGGCCAGGCGCATTCTGTATGTGGTCTTGTTGAACAGCACAGTAGTCCTTTGGATCGTTTAAGAGATATGAAATCTGAGAAGTCAGTTACCTTGCCCAAAGTTATGTAATAAGAAGGCAACCTTGATCTCTCTGATTCTAGGGCTTAGGACCTAAATTCCCTAGAGAGGCATAATTAGAGTTGTGGCGCCCTGGGAGCAAACATTTTAGAAAGATCCCTGACTTTAGTTGGCTAAGAAATAGGTCTTTGGTCTCTACTGTCTTTTCCTCCCTCTCTCTCTTCCTCTTCACATCTCCGCATTCTCCACCTCCCCATCCCCCTCCTCTGCTCAGGATCCCACTCACAGCTAACCCTCCCCAAGCTGGTCACTTTCCCCATTGAGTGGCCGTAGGCGACATCGGTGAACGTGGGGCTGCCCAGCGCATCACATCTCTGATAGCTCTGCATCACCCATCCCCAAATGGGCAGCCAGAAGTCAAGACTTCCCTGGGGACTGTCAGCCCTGGGCACTGTTCCAGGCTGTATGTTTAGGTTAAAAGCGAGCGAGCTGTATTTAGACCTCACAGGAGGTAGCTCAGCCAGAGCCCTTGGAATTCTAGTCAGTGCCAATCCTAGACAAGAGGATTGAACTCGCCATAGAGATCAGGACTGTTGTGTTTTTGTTTTGGTGATGTGGAGCCGTTGAGTCCACCGTGGGATACGCTGCTTTCCCTTGCCCCGGGGGAGACAGCTGCCAGGCTCCTCTGAGCCTGGGACGCACAGACCGTTTGGAGCACAGGCAGACATTCCATCAGGCTGAAGCAGCCCAATCGCCTCAGCCCAGAGCATATTAGCCATCCAGGAAGGGCCTGCCCATAACCTGCCAAGCTTCGGCCTTACGCAGAGGAGAGGGAAGCGTTAAAGAAAAAAGGGGGGTGGGAGGTGGGGCCAGTATCCTAAGTGCCACCTCTGCCCAGTACCTCCTTTCCTAGTTGTTGTAACTTCATGGTTCATGGTTCACTGGGCAGCTCCTCAGAGTTCCAGGAGAGGGAAGCTTTTAACTTTCAAAGCTTCACCCTTTTCAGTAATTGTATATGGTGGTTTTCTTTTAAAATGACCCATAGAAGTCAGGCGGCTGGGGTGCAATATATTTTCTCAAGGAAGATTTTCAGAGCTCTTATTGTATCAGTGAATGCATTGCCCCATACACCCAACAGTTTCTAGCTGCTGAGGGACTCTCTTGGTGATCTGAAGACAGACCTTCAGAGGGAGTCGGCCAGCAGAGGGATGGAATGGAGGGTTGACCACCATGAAGATGTCCTTTCAAAAATCACTAACCGGTTGCCTGGTCTGTCTAGCCAGCCCCTATTTTATAAGCTTTGATGGCTTGAAGTAGAAGAGTCCTTACATCCTGTGGTTGGCAGGTCATCACTGATGCCTAAGATATAAAGGAAAAGGACTGTCTTTAGTTAGTGATGCTGGGTAAGAGTGGTTCTTGCCCAGGAATTTATACACCTTTCTCAGGAGGAGGAACAAAGACATTTGAAATGTGGTAACCCATCCCATAAAAACTACTTGGATCCTCAAGTGTAGAAGATACATTTGAAAATGCACTCTACGGCTGGTTGTGACTGTGTTAGGCTACTTTATCCTCATGTTTCAGAAACTCATACTAACCTAAACAAAACAGGGAAATGAGGGAAGTGATTAACTCGTATAAACAGGAAGGTCCAGACACTCAGTCTTTCCCATCCTCTCCTTCCATCTCTCTTAGATGTTTTGCTCCGTTTTGGCTTCATTCTTCCCTCCTGCAAACAGATTTTCTTCATGGTGCTAGCCTCTCGTTCATATCTTCGTAGCTCTGTGACCCAAAAGACCAGAATCTTTCTCTTCCTGCTCGGTATGGAAAAAAATCTCAGGGAAGGATTTCAACTGGCTCACCTCTGGGCCATTTATTGTGGCCAAAGCCAGAGGAGCTGACCACTGTCTTTGGCAGCCCTTTTAAACATCACATGATTGACATGAGGGAGGAACAGGTCCCCAGGGATGTGGAGGTGGGAGATAGACAAACAGCAGGTGTCCTCTACCTGATGGGTGACTGCTTGTTTGCTTTCTGGTTATGGAACAGGCCTCGCCATGTTGGAGTCACGTGGTTGGGTAGTGCTCACTCTGAGAGCCTGGCGTTCCTGGTTGTGAGTCAAGCAAAACAGACCATGGTCCTCCCTCTTTTCCGACATGAACAGACGCTGTCCTGCTCACGCACCTCGCTTAGGTTTATCCTTTGGTGTACTAGTTTACGTCATCAAGCATTAGCCAAACAAGAAGTGCTGGGCGTTACTGTGCACGTGGTTCATCATTAACGCTAAGCCGTGTAACACAGGCGTGTCAGATACCAGGCCTATAGCCAAGCTTCTGCTTACCCACAGGTAGAATGGGAGTGAATGAAATGCAGCCAGAACTCCCACCTTTGCACCGATGTGGATGCATCTCGGCACCATCTGGAGTGGACGTGGGCCTCAGCTATTCACAAACATTAATCCGCCCCTTCCAGGCGCTATGAGCCGTGTCTGCTCCCTCATGCCAGCAGGACTGTGTGTGTGTGTGTGTGTGTGTATGTGTGTGTGTGTGTGTGTGTGTTAGTGGTGATGGCAGGGGGAGATTGGTGACCAGGATCTATTTGGAGAAGATGACCTCTGGTACAGGTGCCAGGGGACAGGGAGGAGGACCTATAGGTCCCTAGAGCAGTGGTCTAGGTATAATCTAACTTGAGATCAGTGTTCATTATTGATTATTATTTATGAGGGTTTTGCCAGGCACTTAATAATTCTTTCCCTGGGTGTGATCTGTTTGGATAAGGAAGCAGTGAACCAACGAGCAAGCCAAAGAAACTCTTTCAGGACTGATATTGGCTCTGAATTAAGGTAGTACCCGGATCAAATGCCACATCCAATTGTGTCATGTTCCTGGGGAAAACAGCCTTGAAGAAAATGCAATACATAATTTGGCCTGGGAATTACCATCGTCACAAAGTCATGGAGCCTGCTCATTTATTTTATATGTACCTTTAATGCTAGGAGGAACTTGAAACAATGTTGTGTACAATCTCTGCATTTGACAGATGACAACCAGGGGGCCCAGGAACCTGAAGCTATTTGGTTGAAGCTAGCGGGAAGCATTGCCAAGATTCGGATTCTGTTTATTGGTTTCCTCATACAGTGTTTCGTTCATTCATTCATTAGGTATTTCCAATACCCTAATACCTTAGTAGGTATTTGACAGAGGAAATGGTTTGAAAGATTAATAAGAAGTGTTTCTCACTTGAGCTTTCTATAGAGAGGACAGAAGTGTCATCATTTCTGTATTTATTCACTTAATCATTTATGAGGTGAATAATTATTGAGCAGCTACTATGTGACAGGCACTTGTCTAGGCACAAGATAGCCACTTAATAGCTCTGCGGCCTTGGGCAAGTTACCGAAATCCCTGATCCTCAGAAGACATCTCTGTAAAATGAGGATAATAATGGTACTTCCTTCATGGAGTTACTGTGAGGATTAAATAAGGTAATCTTTGTCAAGTGTTCAGAATGCTGCCTAGTACATAATAAGCGATCAGTACATGTTTAGCCATTATTATCATTAATATCCTAAGTGCTATGAGAGAGTTGTATACACTGTTCTGCAGGAGTACAGAAGAGCGACTGGGGTAGTCTGGGAATGCTTCCTGCAAGAGGAGGTGTGATTTGGGGCTTGACAGACGAGTAGGAGTTTGCCTTGCTTTACTGAAGGAACAGCTAGAGGGAACATAAGGCAGAGAAACATATTCTGGTAAGAGTACATTACTCATGGAATGGGAATGAAGGTACCTGTGGAGAGAGGGAAGCGGGGAGAGCATGAGAGCCAGAGAGAACAGAATGGATGGATGGCAGGAGACCAGAAAGGCCTCCTGGGGCCAGACTGTGAAGAGAGGGTCCCTCGGTCAAACAGAGGACCTGGAGGGTCATTGAGGATGAGCCCCCGATTCTCAATCCAGGGTTCTTTCTCCCACCCTCCAGGGGGTGGCTCAGTAATCACAGGTAACCAGTTCAGACCAGAAGGCATTTGTACATCATTGCCATAAAAACCTGCTTGCAGGAAATGACTCATGGGCTCCTGTCACCAGCAGCTTTGGGACCAGCCTATATAATGAAAACTCTTGCGTTATCCTGTGAGAAGGAAATGTCTGTGTATTGTGAACATCCAGCAGGGTCACACCACACCTTTTGTACTTGAACGTGACCTTTGCCTGTCTTTCTGTCTGCACTGGCTCCCCAGTGCTGGGTAACCCAGGCCCCAGTAATGCTTGCAGCCCAACTCATTATGTGGTTCCTGAGCTTCATGAGCAGAGCACAGCAGGAGCAAGGAGGGAGGGAGGGAGGGAGGGAGGGGTGAAGCTGGGAGGGAAGGCCGCTATCTCCCAGCCTAGATAAACCTATCTGACATTCCCTACCTCTGAAGTCACCCACCAGGGCCCCCAAAGCCAGGCTGTGCTACACTGGCTGGGAAATGTCTAGCACCGCTTTGCCTAATACGGACAGTTGCAGGCATAACCGACAGAGTAGAGGATGGTCCCTGTGGTGTGACCTTCTGTACTAGTTGAACAAAAAGCTGCCATAGGACTTCCCTGGTGGCGCAGTGGTTAAGAATCCGCCTGCCGGTGGAGGGGACATGGGTTCGAGCCCTGATCCGGGAAGATCCCACATACCACGGAGCAACTAAGCCCATGCGCCACAACTTCTGAGCCGGCGCTCTAGAGCCCATGAGCCGCAACTACTGAAGCCCACGTGCCTAGAGCCGGTGCTCCGCAACAAGAGAAGCCACCTCAATGAGAGGCCCGTGCATCGCAATGAAGAGTAGCCCCTGCTCACTGCAACTAGAGAAAGCCCACGCACAGCAACAAAGACCCAATGCAGCCAAAAATAAATAAATAAAATTAATTAATTAAAAAAAAAAAAAAGCTGCCATAAACTCTGGATCTGTCTGCTTACCTGACAGTGGACTTGGGCGCTGTTACACTAGGCACATCTGCAAGCCTAGATTACCAGTTGGGTTGTGTGAATCACTACACTTGTCACCACAGCTCCACACCAAGTGTGTGGGGTTTGTTTGCGTGAGTGCGTGCATTGAACGTGCCATGTGAGCTTGAAGAAATCCATTCCCAACAATATTAAACCGAGATGAAAAAATTCTTTTTTGGCTATCTTCATAGGACATGGTTAATCTGGGTTCACTGTGGTTCATTTTACAAGTACATTTACAAATAAAGACTTCTTTGTCTTTTTAAGAACAAACTAATTTGTTGTCTTTAATTAAAAAAGAAATGCATGCTCATGATAAAAAACAATAATTCAAGCAGGAGAAGAAAATATACTGTGAAAGGAAGTGCCTTTCCTCAGGCCACCAAGTTTCCTCCCTAGAGGCATCCACTGTACCATTTCCCGTACGCCCTTTCTGAAAGTCTTTACACGTGTGTGCATGCGTGTGTGTGCATATGTGCATGCAAGCATATGAATGTGTGCATCCCCCTTTCTCTTATTTAATGGGAAAATTTTTAATGTATTTGTTGTACACCTTTTTTTTACTCAAAAATATGTCTTGGATCTTGTTTTATATCAGTACGTGGGGAATCTAACCCTTTTATTATTTTCATGGCTTTTTAAGGCTTGATATTTTATGGTTCCATCACAATTTATTTAACTGCTTAGGTTGTTTCCAGTCTATTGCTGTCTTAAACAGTACTGCAGTACACTTCCTCATACACACTTTGTATGCACATGAAAGCATGTCTACGGGATAGATTGTGAAAATTTCGAAGTCCAAGGGTGTGTGCATTGCATTGACAATGTTATAGGCATTGTCACGTTCTCGTTCGTGGAGGTTCTTGCAGTAGACACTCCCCAAAATAGTGCAGGAGAGTGATAAGAAGAGCCCTAGGATGTTGCCTTCTTGGATTTCCTTAGCTTAGCTTAGTGGGCATTGGGATGGACACCTCTGAGTCCTGGAGTCTGGGCTGGGTGGCCTTGAATGGGGCCACGGAGTAAAGAGCAGTTTGGTAGCAATATGGTAGGGACCGCTGCCGCCCCTGTAATAATCACAATCACAACTATTTCATTAGTGTTACTGCATAACATTTGCATAGTGCTTTATAGTTTCACATATGTGATTTCATTAAGAAGTTTGCTTTCTCTGTAAAAGGTGAATGCTCTTTAAAAGAAGAGCAAATACAAGTGTATGCTTTCCTCTTCAAAACTTCATCTAATAGTGGGAGCTTTTAGAGCCCTGGCCCACGGAGGATCTGTACTCTTTGTGCTGAACAGGGGTACCTTCCTGACCTAGCTAACTTGTTCTCTTTGTGATTCAATTTAAACTAGTATCACCTCCTCCAGGGAGCCTGCCCTGACAGCCTTTCTACATCCCCTTTCTCTTATTTCATCCCCAGTTGGGTTTGGTGCCCCCATGGGCTCCCAGACTCTGGTCCTACCACTACCTTGCTGATCCGTGCCCCTCATTTACTGCTTTTTTGGCCACTTTCCCACTCATCGTGAACTCCCTGAGGACAAGGACCATGTCTGGCTCACCTTTGGGTCTGAAGCACCCAGCACAGGGCTTGACACAGGGAGGGTGCTCAGGGACTAAATGAATGAACTGTGTAGCTCAAGAGGCTTCTTTCTGGAGCAATACAAATAGCATACTATTAACATATGTAGTTCTTTCTGGAGCTGTACTGGGTGAGTCCTGGTATTCCCAAGCCCTGATAGTGGGTTTACAGAAGCCGGGACCAGCCAGCCCCTTATTTCCTTATTCAAACGTCTGTGCAGATTTGCATCTGACCATTGCTTGTGAGCATCCTCTCCCTGTGGTGTGGGACGAGGACAACAGCCTTGTCTGCACCTTGACTAGCATCTGGCTGTTCATGGAGCTTTCAAGGGGGACAGGGAAACTGGGCCTGTAGTCCTGTGAGGCTGAAGGGCTGGGCCTCCTTTTTCTTGGCGAAAAAAGAAAAACCTCTCACAGTTCCTGGCCCACCCAGGATTGCAGAAGGCCTTAGGGAATCTCTGGCCAGGATTATGCAAATTAATGTGTACCACTGGGCAGGGCAAGAGGAAACCATGAAGCAGTTTCATGCTCTGCTTCCCAGACTGGAAGGTCTCTTGGCTTCCCTCCTTCCTGCTCATTGGAGGCTCTTGCTGGGCTTTGCTTTTTTTTCATAATAAAAAATATCTTGGGCATTAGTATATTCCATGGCAGAGGATTTTTCCACTTAGTGTGAATATATCTATCTCCTATCAACCAGGTGGGGTACCAGGCTGAGTTTGGCCTTCCTGCCACAAGGAAGCTCCTGGGCAATTCACTGGGCCCAGCACTTAGTTTGTTCTCCCCTCTGAATCAGAAAGGATTGCACCCAGCTGCAGGTAACTGAACACTCAACTGCAGAGACTTAAACAAATAAGGGCTTATTTTTTAAACAGATGTCAGGAGAAAGGTGGTGACTGGAAATTCAATGGCCATGTTCTCTGTGATTCTCTGGGCCAGTGCTGTCCAATAGAAATATAGGGTGAGCTACATATGTAATTAAAAATTTTCTAGTACCCACATTTTAAAAAGTGCAAAGAAATGGTGAAATTGATTTTAATAATATTTTTCTTTTAACATAATATATCCACAATATTATTATTTCAGCATGTAGTCAATATATAAAATTATTACTGAGCTATTTTACAGTCTTCTTTTTTTGGTATTAAGTCTCTGAAATTCTGTGTGTTTAACAGCTCAGCTCAATTCAGATTAGCCACATTTGAAATCCTCAATAGCCTCATGTGACTAATGACTGTTGAATTGGATAGTGCAGCTCTAGGCTTTTCCTCATATTTGTCACCTTGTAGTCACAAGATGGCTGCTGCAGCTCCAGCCATCATGTCTGGTTTTGAGGCAGGAAGAAGGTAGAAGGGGCTGCTTAAGCTACATACATTGCTTTATCGCATACACAAAAGTGTTTCCAGAAACCCCATTAAAATATAAACTCCTTGGGGGCAGGAGTTTTTGTCTTTATAGTCTCTGCTGATTTTCCAGCCCCTAGAATAGTAACTAACTAACGAATAGGACATATTTGTCACGGGTTGAGTTCTTCAGAAGCAGATGCTTAGAAGGTGTTTGGGGTGCAGTATGTTCATTAGTAATCAATACCTGTGAAGGGAATGGGGGAGGGAAGCAGGAATGGGCAGAAGAAGTCAAACTGTGTACAAGAGAACCAGATGCCTGTGGGTTCAAGCAGCTGAGTCTTTTCCTGCTTGGCCTTTTAGCCAGTGAGTTTTGCAAGAGACAGGGGTGGGAGGCCACACAGACCTCAGTTGATATAGGATGATCAGCTATGAGCTACCAGCTCTCTCTATAACATGTTTAACATATACACCAATGCAAATAGTGTATTGTAGAACATGTATAGTTATAGATAGTGTGTTATAGAACATGTATAGTTATAGACGTGTATATTTAAGGGGAGTAAGTTGTAAATTTAATAGTATATACACGAATTCTTTTATGTATTATATATTAAATTATATTACATAAAAAACTGTTTACCTTAAGCTTCTATGCAGCTTCTTGGGAAGAAAACCCCAACGTGTTTTAACTTCAGAGCCTTCAGCTGTATGGAACGTATTTCACTGCCACCTGGCGTACCCCACACCTCCTCTTATGCGTCGTGGTCTCAAGAGATGTAGGGTAGCGAGCTATCACCAAAGGTTCATCAATGGGAATTCAGCAGCGGGAAGATTTTTATTCTCAGATCCTTTCTTCAGAGAGAGCTGTCTAAATCTAAGGAACATACCTGGGAAAATTCTTTTATGTCCAAATCTGCAGAAGTCCAGGGAAGTTCCTTTACCCCTTCTAGTTAGCATGCCGATGTTTACCATGCAGCTGTGCGTTGTTCTCTCTGCTTTAAGAAAGCGATCTTTTCCATTTTCTCCCTCTCTCTCCCTCTCTCTTTTTCTCTCTCTCTGCCTCTGTCTCTGTTTCTCTCTTTGGTATTCCTAATGTTTCCCTTTTTTTTTTTTACTGTGGTAAAATATGTATGACATAAAATTTGCCATTTTTAACCATTTTAAAGTATGTAAATCAGTGGCATTAATTACATTCTCAATGTTATACAACCATCACCATTTTCTATTTCCAAAATTTTTCACTGCCCCAGATAGAACCTCTGTACCCAAAACAATAACTCTCCAGTCCCCGCCCCCTTCTCCCTAGCCCCTGGTAACCTCTGATCTAGTTTCTGTCTCTATAAATTTTCCTATTCTAGATATTTCATGTAAGTGGGATCATATAACATTTGTCTTTTTGTATCTGGTTTATTTCACTTAGCATAGTGTTTTCAAGGTTCATCCAAGTGGTAGCAAGTATCAGAACTTTATTCCTTTCTTTTTTCCAATTTTAGTATTATGTTTTATTTAACTCAATTTATCAAAAATATTTTGACATGTAATCACTATAAAAGTTATTAATAGGATATTTTATATTTTTGTACTAAGACTTCGAAATCTGGTGTATATTTACCCTGTTAGTACATCTCAATTTGGATGCTAAGTTTTCATTTCAGAAATACTTAATCTGTATTTAGATTTCATAATATTTACAGTTAAAAAAGTAGATTTACATGTCCAACTTATTTCAGTCATACTTAGTTTTCCACTAACTGAATTGAGTCTGGGTTTATTTTTTAATTGTGGTACAATAGATAACATTAAATTTACCATTTTAAGCATTTTTCAGTATGCAGTTCAGTGTACATTTACACTGTTGTGCAGCCAACATACTATCCACCTCCCAGACTTTTTTCATCATCCAAACTGAAACTCTACCCATTAAACAATAATTTCCTACTCTCCCCTCCCCCCAGCCCCTGGCAAGCACCATTCTACTTTCTGTCTCTGTGAATTTGGCTACTCTAGGTACCTTATATAAGTGGAATCATACATATTTGTCCTTTTGTGACTGGTTTATTTGACTTAGCATAATATCGTCAAGGTTCATCCATGTTGTAGCATGTGTCAGAATTTCCTTCCTTTTCAAGGCTGAATAATATTTTGCTGTATGTACATACCACATTTTGTTTATCCATTCATCCCTCTCTGGATACCTGGGTTGTTTCCTCCTTTTGGCTATTGTGAATAATGCTGCCATGAACCTTGGTATACAGTATCAGCTCAAGATCCTGTTTTCAGTTCTTAGGGGCATATACCTAAGAGTGGAATTGCTAAGTTATATGGTAATTCTGTGTTTAACTTTTTGAGGAACCACCAAACTGTTTCCACTTACTCTTATTTTTAAAATTGCCATCTCTGAGTTAAATTGTTCACAGTTATTAATTCACTCAAAAAATCATTTGGAATGTCTACTACATGCCAGGCACCAGGGATACAGCAGTAAAGAGAGCAGATAAAATTCCTCCCTTCTTGGAGTTTACATTCTTAGTGAGAGACGACAAATAAACATACGTGGCCTGAGTGTGCATACCTCTGTGTGTGTGTATGTGTTTGTGTGTGTGAGTTGGTGGTAAACTGCTAGGGAGAAAAAACAAGGTGAGGGCAATGTGGGTGCCCCAACTAGAGTGGGTTACTGTTTTATATCGGATGCCCTAGAAAGGCTTCTGTGAGACGGTGACATTTGAGCAGAGACCTTAAGGAAGTGAGGCATGAGCATGTGGCTCTTAGAGGGAAGAGAATTCTCGGCAAAGGGAACAGCAACAGGCGTAGAGATGCTGACAAGCAAACCTGCTCAGTATACTCTCCAAACAGCAAGGAGACCCATGCAACTAGAAAGAGCCAGGCCGGGGTAGTAAGACACGGGTCCAGGAAGGGAATGGATCCAGATCTCATGGGCCTTGGAACAACTGGAAAAACTTTGTCTTTTACTCTGAATGAGATGTAGGGCTACTGGAGGCGGTTGAGCAGAGTCGCATGATCTGACTTCCTCACGGAAGGACTTGCAAAACCTTGGAGATGAAGAAAGGAAAGGTATACTAGAGTCTCTCCCTCTGTGAATAACAGTTCTCTCAGGCCTAAGGAATTTATTGCATCCTCTGCTCATCCTGTCTTAGAAGAGCTGCTTGCTTCTTCACCACAGGCCAGCAGCTTAGGGACAGGCTGAGACCAGCCTTGCTGCCCAGGCAGGGTTATTCCCATTGAAAGTCTTCCTGGAAGGGAAAAAGTCCTCCCAAATATCCGCAGCACCTAACACTATGCAAGAAGGAGTAGATCCCTTCATTTACTCTTTTCTCACTGATTTAGCGACTGCTATCCAAGTGCCAGTCCTCTGGGCACCAGAGGAGGATGACAGCAGAGAAGGCCCCTGCACTAGTGGAGCTTTCCATCTGGTCCAGGGAGAATAGAAACAGACAAAGATAATTTTATCATGTCATCCCAAGAAGGTCATAAATAGGGTATTATGACAGAAAGAACCAGGGGAGGGGAGTTGATTCTAGACAGAGTGGCTGGGAGGTGACATTTAAGCTGAGATCTCTGAGTAAGAAACAGCCAGCTGGTAAAGAGCATGTTCAAGCAAGGATAGCAAGTGCAAAGGCCCTGAGGTGAGAAAGCTCTCGGCCAGCTGGAAGAGGCAGCAAGGCAGCCAAGAGGGGCCTGGAGGGGAGTGAGCAGGGGGGACCATGGTAGGAGGTGAGGTTGGGGGTGGGGAGACAGGAGGCAGATCACTGAAAGGCCTTTCATATAGTCCATTCTAACAAGTTTAGGTTTTATTCTCTCTTTGAATACCAGCTCCACTGCTTGCTAAGTAGTATGACCTTGCCTCTTGGAGCCTCTGTTTGTTCATCTGTGAAATGGGAATAATAGTTATAGGGCTGGAATGAAGGTTATACGCCAAATGCACATAAAGCATTTAAAGTGCCTGGTAGCTGTTAATTACCTCCTCTCCTTCTTGAAGCTCTCCTATTGGATTTGTGACACAACTTTTTGGACACATTTTTTAAAGTCATCTTCATGCTCTTTCTCCTTTTTCGCTATACATACTCAGTGTCCTCCAAGACTTGTCTTTGACTCCTTTTGCTTCTGCTGGGTGTGCTTTCTGGGGGAAATCTCAGCTACACTCAGCTGTCACCGCTCCCCCTGGCCATGAAGACGACTCTCTACTTTTGTATCTGTGGCCCTTACCTGTCTCTTGAGCCCCATGACCCCACTTAGTTCCCTTAAGACATCTTCAGGATGCCTGTTGGACACCTTTAAACCACATTCACCATCTTCTTTCTGAAAGCTGCTTCTCTTCCTCTGTTTCTCTAAATCCTGAAAGCTCAAAATCCGACAAACGTCGTGGACTCCCATCTGCTTTCTTCCCCCAGTTGCTGCACCTTCCTTTGCAATTTTATTCATATCCATCCCCTTCTCTCCATTGCCACTGCCTGCACTTCGGTGGAGGCAGCAATCTCTTACCCAGGTGATGGCAGAACACAGCTCTGAAGTTTTTTTTGCCTTTTCCTCTCGTCCAGTCCAGCTGTTGACGCCCACAGAGTTGTCCTTCCGAAGCACAGATCTGACTGTGGCTCTTTGCTCACATTCATGGCTCCCCAGTGCCTTGCATTGCAGTTCCTCCTCCAGGCTGGCCTGGTGTTCTGTCTGATCCAACCCATCTCCTACCTTGGGTTCCAGACCTCCCTTCTCACATGCCCCATGCTGGCCACACTCCCTCCTTGCTCTCAGCCTCCTGTGCACCCTGCCTCTGGCCAGCCTTCCACCACTGCAGTCCAGCCACAGAGCACCCCCTTCTCAGAGGCCTCGGCCTCTGCGGCTCCAGCAACTTCAACCTCCCACCTTCAGCTCGGCGACCCATCCCCAGGGTCACAGCTCGGAGTCTGCCACCACCTGGGACTGCTCCACCTAAATCCTCCCTTGAAATGCTCCTCTCTAACCACAGCTCTGAACTGCTGCTTCTCTCGCTGTGTCCCTCTCACAAAACCTGTTGCCAACCCAGGTTTCCATCCTCAGTCAACTCCCTTTTCTGTCCATCTGTCAGCCTAGCCTCCCCTGGCCTTCACTTTCTTGCCCATCCTGCCACCTGTGTTCTGTCTTTGTAGCCGTGTTCAGCAGCTTCTCAAAGGCCCGACTTCAGGTCAGCCCGGCCTTAGGAGATCTGACATTCACTCTGCTCCCATCCTCAAGGCTGCCGGACTCCGCTAAAATAGCAGAGCCCGAGACGGGAGGGTCTCGGTACCACGTTGTGAGAACTCAGTGCTGAACATCTTAGTGCTGTCGGGACAGCCTTTTAAGAAAGTTTAGCCAGTTTTGTCTAAGTTGTCCCCAGCCTTTATCTCCCTCTCTACCTTTCAGCCCCTTCCCTTGAAGCAGCTGTCCTACTTCTCAGGAAAACCACTGTCATCAGCTCTGTTTCTTCTTTCCTTCTTCTCAACCAAATTCATGAGCAAGATAATCTCTGTGCTCCTTGCTCCCTGGCTTCACCTCCCTCTCACTGCCAACCCGCTGTGGCTTCATTCCACTGTGCCAATAGAAATGCTTTTTTCGGGATCACAGGGGCCTAAGAGTTAGCTAAGACTATGGTTGCTTTTGTATCCTCGTCTACTTGACCTCTTTCAGACACTGGACATGGTAGATCACTATCTCCGTGAAACTCTTCTCCTTAGAGAGGCGCCTAGGTGTAGCCCATGACCCCTGGTCCTTGAGGGAGGGAGAATGTGTAGGTTATGTTCCTTTGCAAGGAATTGTAAACCTGAGTATTAACAGGTCCAAACTCTGCCTGTTTTTTCATATTTTCTTGACAGGAAGTTTTTCCATAAAGAGCACATCATTGACCTTTTTTCTGCTGCTGAACTCAGCGACGGGTATGGTAGCATGGATTTATGCTGCCTTCTTGTGTTGTAGGAGCCTCTTGTCTTTTTCCCTAATAGATTTACTCTAGGGCTCCAGATCATATCAAATGACATTGTTCATTAGAATTTAGCTGTACATCACAATGCTACAAAGCTCTTCTGCTTGCAAAGCAATTTTACATCCAGTATCTCACTGGATTCTCACAGTAACTCTGCGGGGTAATATGGGCTGGCATGATCATCCCTACTTTCCAGAGGAGGAAACTGATGCTTAATTGGAATACAGGACTTGCCTGGAATTTCACAGCGATAAATGGAAGAATGCAAGAATGTTCAAAACCAGCAGTCCCATATGTTGTTGCCAGTTGTTTGACCTTTGTTTGAGGACTTCAATACAGACAGACAGTGACCCTCGGAAAGATGTAAAATCCATTGTGTCTCCAACCACATCATTTCTTCAACACTTAGTACTGGGTGTTAAGGATACAGAGATGGCTCAGACATTATTCTTACCTTTATTTTCAAAAGAAATTTTACCTGAAATATTTAAGATAGACAACAGCATTACTTAGTATTTATGAACTGATGATTTTAGAACTTCACATTTCAATGTTTGCTTATTAGAGGGTCTCAGTTAATACGCTGATACCATGAAGCTCTTTTGATGGATGTAATAGTTTGAAATTTTGAATTAAGGATGGCCCTTGCAGCCTTATACCAGATTTAGTATCTAATTTATTTTGTTTTCTTTACACAGATTCAAAATAGGGTTTCAAGTAAAATAGCTTTTAACAGCCTGCTTTGCAATCTCTCCAATTATAATAATCCAGAAACTTGACATGTAGTAGATAGATGTGTCCAATTTACTTTAAGATTCAACTTTGAAACCAAAATTTTCTAATTTGTAGAATGAAGGTAGTATTTACCCTGTTCAGAGAGTTGTAAGTAGGAAGTGAATCATAGTAGCAGGGGGCCTGTAACATTGTAAACCTTCAGCAAATGGTCTCTGTTACTATTCTGGCCTACAGCTTTAAGGAAAGGGTTGACAACTGTCCCCCATGCTAAGGATTCTGGCAGTGCTGGTGTGATATGGGTTTTGTTTGTTTTTTGTGGTTGCATCCTTTTTTTTCCTTTATTTTCTTAGAACAGTTTTTGTTTCACAGCAAAATTGAGGGAAAGGTATAGAAATTTCCCATATATTCCTCATCCCCACACATGCATAGCCTCCCCACTATCAACATCCTGCACCAGAGTGGATCATTGTTACAGTTGATGACCCTATGATGTGATGACACATCAAAATCACCCAAAGTCCGTAATTTGCCTTAGGGTTCACTCTCAGTGTTATACACTCTATGGGTTTGGGCAAATGTATAGTGTCATGTATCTTTTTACTGCCCTAAATCTCCCCTGTGCTCCATCTATTCATCTTGCCTTTTCACCCCACTCCATCCTACTCCCCTGGCAACCACTAATCTTTTTTACTGTCTTCATAGTTTTTTGACATTTCTTTTCCAGAAGGTCATATAGTTGGAATCACACAGTAGGTAGCCTTTTCACACTGGCTTCTTTCACTTAGTGATAATGCATTTAAGGTGCCTACATGCCTTTTCATGGCTGGATAGCTCACTTCTTTTTAGTGCTGAATAATATTCCACTGTCTGGGTGTACCACAGTTTAACCATTCCCCTGTGAAGGACATCTTGCTTGCTTCCAAGTTTTGCAATTATGAATAAAGCTGCTATGAACATTCATGTGCAGGTTTTTGGACATAAGTTTTCTTCTTCTTTGGGTAAATACCAAGGAGCTTGATTGCTGAATTGTATGGTTAAGAGTGTGTTTGGTTTTGTAAGAAACTGCTAACCTATCTTCCAAAGTGGCTGTACCCTTTTGCATTCCTATCAGCAGTGAATGAGAGTTCCTGTTGCTCCACATCCTCACCAGCATTTGGTGTTGTCAGTGTTATGGATTTTGGCCATTCTAATAGATATGTAGTGGTATCTCCTTGTTTTAATTTGCATTTCCATGATGACATACGATGTGGAACATCTTTTCATATGCTTATTTTCCATCTGTAGTGTTACAAGGTTTGGGTTTTTTTTTTTTGCAAATTTATTTATTTGTTTTATTTTTGGCTGTGTTGGGTCTTCGTTGCTGTGCGTGGGCTTTCTGTAGTTGCAGCGAGCGGGGGCTACTCTCTGTTGCGGTGCACGGGCTTCTCATTGCGGTGGCTTCTCTTGTTGCAGAGCACAGGCTCTAGGCATGCGGGCTCACTAGTTGTGGCACATGGGCTCAGTAGTTGTGGCACACGGGCTCTAGAGCACAGTCTCAGTAGTTGTGGTGCATGGGCTTAGTTGCTCCGCAGCATGTGGGATCTTCCCAGGCCAGGGATCGAATCCGTGTGCCCGGCATTGGCAGGCGGATTCTTAACCACTGCACCACCAGGAAGCCCGATACAAGGTTTTTTAATCTTTAAGAGTCTGTGAACTTGGATAGGGGGCAAAATCTTTATTTTCACTAACCTCTAACTGAAATGTAGCATTTCCCCCAATCATGAATCTGGCAGCAAATCTACCTTAGGAGTGCCTGTGATTTGTCACCAATAGAAATCACAGATATTTTCACTTATCCTTGCAGTTGTAGATATCTCAGTCTCTGGTTTACACTTATTACTATTTGGAAATTATATTAGGCCTTAGACCTGCAGCTAGATCTCATCATTTAATATATTATTAGATATGTTAAATGTGTTAACATTTTATCTTATGCATTTAAAGATATTATTCTGAGAAAGTGTCCATAAGCTTCCCTGGGTTGCCAAAGTGACCCAGGGCGTAGAAATGGTCAAGGACCCCTGGTCTGATGTCACAGACTTGGGAACTAGGGACCAAGAGCTGCGTAGGGCCTGCCTGTGTGCAGCAGGGGGTGGGGGAATGCTGGGAAGAGCCTGGGAGGGACCTGGGTCAAATCTCTGCTCCTTCACTTATTAGTTTACAACCCTGGGCCAATTACTTGAGTGGTTTGAGTCCCAAATTCCTTATCTGTAAAGCAGCAATATTAAAACATACCTTACCGGCTTTGACACACATATAAAGAATCATTTCTAGCACATAGGAAGTCTTCAGAAACATAAATTCCCCTCTCCCTTCCTCTCTGCTCTTGTGTGACGTGAGAGGTCTTAGTAGAAGACCTCTCTAAGTTCTCTCTTAAATTTGTTGTGATCCTGCGTCTTTCTTGTTATCAAGGCCAAACCAGATAGTCCATTGCTGTGGAGTCAGAGCTGGTGTCTTCATGCCCCATGGCATTGCTAGTCTCCTTTCCTGGAGCAGCAGGGAGAACCAGTGTCCTCAGACCTTTCCCGGCCCTTCCGCTGTCCACCTTGGCTTTCCCTGGCTCCCCTCCAGGCTGAGCTCATGGGTTAAAAATGCATAGGCCGAGCTGCTCCCTGAGCGCCTGAGAGAGGGCCGATGGTGGAACATGTTCTAAGAGCATTCTCTCCACTTCTTGTCTGGGACAGCTGATAGCAGACCTGGGAAATCCATTAATCATCATCCTCGGTGGCTCAGCAGACCCACGACCACTCTCCCTGCTTCTCCATCTGTTGTTTCAAGCTGACTGTTCTTAGATGGAAAAAATGTAGGCTATTGTTGTCTTGGTGAGAAGGTGCTAAAGTGACAAAATGCTTCTCTGTACAGGAAGTCAGGAGTATGGGGGGAAGGTGGCTCGATGCCATCATGGAACTGTATCCTGCTCCTTTTTTTTTCTTAATTAGGCTCTGAATCAAAAAAGGCTTTATGGTCACTGGGTTCAGATGATACGTATTGTGGTTTTGTTTTTCTGTTGTTGAACTGTCCTAGGCCTTGGAACCATGTTCTAATCAGACTCAATTTTCAGAGTAGGTGAAAATGTATGGTGTGCCCAGCTGAGCACTGTGCTATTCGTTAGAATGATGGCTAGATGGGCACCAATGGGCACCCATTTGGAGCACAGCAGGGGAGGACCATCATCCATACTCTACATGTCCTCCTCCCTGTCTCAGACCAGATGTGCAACCTCCACTCCAGCTCAGAGCCCAGAACTAACCACCTCTGCTCGCCATAGGCCTGCAGGAGAATTGAGTGTGACGGAGTTTCTGAGACTGAGCTGAGCCAGGAGGGGCTGATGGTGTGTCTTGTCTCTTAAATATCACTGGGAAGATGCTGGCTGGGGACTGTTGAGGTGAGAGGGGCCTTCCTGCCCCAGCACATCGGAGAGTTAGGTACACCAGGGGCTCCACTGAGATAGACGGCCCTCTAGGCTCTCTCTTCTTCATGCCAAGAAGTGAGATAGTGATGTGGGTGTGGTGCTGTGCCTGAGAGCATGGTCTTTGTGTTCAGACCAACCTGGGTTTACATCTCATTTTTAGCTGTGTGACCTTTGGCATCTTACTTAACCTCTCTGGGCCTCCATTTCCTCACTTGTAAACTGGGGATAATAGTACTCAGCTCACAGGGTGATCGTGAGACCTACATAAATTAATATATGTAGAGCACTTAAAACAGTGTCAGACACAGAATAAGTTATTGCTTTGGTGATTATTACTGTTTGTCAGGGTGAATGGGATCTGAACAGTGAGGATCGTTATCCCTGGCTGCCTCCCTTCTTGGGAGCTGTTCCTTGTTCTCCTTTCCCCCAGGGGTTAAGTATAGGTATCTGTTTCCCAGAGGAGGGAGGGCTCCACTACGGACCCTAACCACTGGACTTGCTGCCCACGGAGGCTGCAGAGTTGGTGCTCCCAGCTTCTCTGAAACTCCAGCCCAGGAGAGGTGAACTGGGGACAGCGCCAGCCTCCAGTCTGTCGTCAGGGCACCTAACTCCTGAATGTTCTGCCCTGTTATCTGTCCCAGAGAATGTCTGACATTTGGGTTTTGTGATGAAATTGTCTGGCCTCCCTGAGAGGTTTCACAAATAGATTCCAGACGTTGTAGTAAACCAAGCCTTTCTGTATTTTTACTAAGACAAGAATGAGCTTGGAGCAATAATTTCTGGGATCCCTCTCTTCAGTCTGCTGGGGGAGGGGGATTGGAGTGGGGTTCACTTTGGTGGTTAATAGCAACAGTGGTAACTAACCCTTAATGGGCCCTGTTGTTTTCAGGACCGCCTTCAAGCCTCAGGGACTGATGAGGTTATCTCCATCTCTCAGCTTCTAGGTGCTCAGAATCTCTCCAGTTAGCTGAGTCTCCTGAATCTTCCTGCCTTAGGAGTTTGCAGAGCTGGAGGGGAGGAAGCGAGGCTTCACGTGACCTAGAAAGTCATCAAAAAGCTGATGGCCACAGGAGGGGCTCCTCACCTACCACCCCCAAGATTCCTCCTATTTATTTGAGGTGCTGGGCTCACAGCAATGATTAGCTTCAGTTCAACACATACATATATTTTGTGTCATGATGGCAGTGCTCTAGAGGCTGGGGATAAAGCAGTGAGCACTCCAGAAACGGTTGCCGCTAGAATAAAAACCATTGCTATTCTCTAGTGCTGGAGGGCATAGAGAAGAAATACGCCTCACTTCCCCGGTTCTAGAGCCCTTTTCCACACAGAAGACCCTCCTTGCCCACGTCGTTTCCTCTTGTTCTAAGCCTCTCATGCCTCCTTTCAGTCCAGATGACAGTCTGGTCATCTCCGAGCCTCCCTCTGCTGTGGTGGCGGAGATGTGGGCGGTGGAGGGTGGAGTCTGAGCCTCCCGGCAGCTCTCTGACATATGCAGATGTCATAGGTACCACTTCTTTTTTTTTTTTTTTTTTTTTTGCGGTACACAGGCCTCTCACTGTTGTGGCCTCTCTCGTTGCAGAGCACAGGCTCCTGACGCGCAGGCTCAGCAGCCATGGCTCACGGGCCCAGCCGCTCCGCGGCATGTGGGATCTTCCCGGACCGGGGCACGAACCCGTGTCCCCTGCATCGGCAGGCGGACTCTCAACCACTGCGCCACCAGGGAAGCCCCATAGGTACCAATTCTATGGATAAGCACATTGAGGCCAGAGGAAACCAGGGCCCCCAAGTGCAGGAGCACTGCCAGTCTCAGTGCCAGTTCTTAGTGTTCCTTGACTGCATGGCCATGCTCAGCTGTCCACGGGGAGGCTACGAGGATGGCCCAGCCCATATAAAGTGTGAAAGGAGAAGCTGTAAGACCTCTAGAAGCCTGGGTGAAACTAGGCTGACACCCCTGTACCCTGGCAGGCTTCCTGTAAACTGCTTCACATTGAAGCCCAACCCCGCCTGCGGTCACATTTCCACACCACCACCGAAGACATGGAAATTCTGTACCTCCTTCAGCCTAACCCGATGCCTGCCAGGCACATAGTGGGTGCTTAGCACAGCAGCCCTGGAACTAGAAGGTGGGCCCAGTGGCTCTGACTGGGACCACAGTTCCTGGCGCCGATAAGGGTTTCCTTTCTTCTTTACTTGGGAGGGAGGTGGAGGCCCTCTAGCCAGCAGCAGGGGGAGGCTCTCCTTTATGGGATTAACTGGGACCTGCACTTTTGCTGGAAACTGTGGGAAGCGTGAAGAGCTCTCAAGTGCTTACAAAGTGGGTTTTGAAAAACAAACCTCGCCTACGCAGGGATGAAGCAGAGGTTAGACATGGCTTTTTGTGGGGTGGGGTGGTGCTTAGCTGAATAACAGACTAGAAGGAACTCTAAGCGGGTCCATAAGCTTGTCTAGAGAACAATATGCACTCTGTATTGAGTAGATTTATAGTAACAACTATCATTTGTAAAAACGCTTTATAATTTATAAAGCCCTTTTTACATGCACTGTATGTGTGTGTAAATACTATATGTAACCTTCCCATTTAAGGTTACTGAACACACACACACACACACACACACACACACACACACACTTCATTCTGTCTGTCACATAGTGGAAAGAACCCAGGCTGGCTTGCAGTTTCTGGGCCTCAGTTTACCCATCTGCAAAATGAGATGATTGGGGGAGCCCTGACTGGGAGAGATGGTACAGGGATGTGCCTCTCGCTGGCTCGGTGCCTCGTAGGAGTGTGGAGAGCAGGAGCTGATTGGCTCTGAGAGTGCTGGGCAGTTCAGGGGTGCCCGCTGCAGGTGATGGGGACCCTGGGCATCAGCTAAGGGGAGGTTCTCTTCTGGAGCCACCGACTCAGAACGGGGGATTTGCCTTTACTTGGAGGCGGGCAGGAGAGGCTTAGGCCCCAAGGCCCGTGGGCACTGTACCCAGGCTGCCCTCACAACCTGTCCTCAGGGTGATCTGATGGGGTCGCTGGTCCACCACCATGCTAATCCTCATCAGGTGGAGCCTCTGAGGGATGAGTAGTGTTTCTCCTCAGAGAATGGAAGAGAGCAGTGATGACTTATGCAGAACCCAGAGTCAGAGAGCAGAGGTGGACGGCGCTTCCCTGTTCTCCGCCCAAGGCTGGAGCACGAGCATCAGCTCTGCCGTCCCCCTTTACTCTCCTCCGCTGGGGGGATCCAGGTCCTTTTGTTCCTTTGTTTGTTTTCCTCTGTCTTATTCCTGTTCCATTTATCTTCTTCCTTCCTCTCTTTAATCCCATGCAGCTGTTTTCTTTTTAATTGTAAAGGGTTTTTTGTTTCTTGTTCCCTGTATAAAACATTGATGAGTTAACTGATTTCAAATTCAAGTGGGGACCATCTCTAAATTTTATTTTTGAATTATGTGCTTCAGTTATTTTTTTTTTCTTTAAATAATTAGTGACACATCCTGGCCCTGGTCCTCTCCAACAGTGTGGTCCTGTGTCTCCCATCTGTACAGTGGGGACAGTAATGCCCCTCAGAGGGTAGTAGTGGCTTACTGAGTGAATAAATGAAGTCCAGACAGTGGCAAGCCCCCCAGCCCTTCCATTTGAATTACCCCAAAGATGTGTTGATCGTTACTGAGTGGTCCCAGGCGAGGGCCTTGGTTTTTCTGTATCTGACTCAAGATTGACTCAGATGCTGTGGTTTTGAGGGCTTTGTTTCAGCAGTTACTTGGGCTGGAATCAGCCCTGGGTCAGCAGCTGCTGGTAGAGGTGACTAGGTGTCTCCCGATTGTGGATGAGTTGTCTGTCTCTGTCTTGCTCCTCCGGTGGCTGCCTCCCTGAAAGCCTCAGTGATTCCCATTGTCCGCGTGGGTGGGCTTCCCAGGGCCCCCTCCCCTGGCCTCTCTCTGGTTTCCCTCCATCTCTCTTTACCAGCTACCTGCCTCCACTCCCGACTTGCCCCACCCCATCCCATGGGGTAGATGGGTTGCTGGTGGGCAGGGACTGTTCTCGAAAGGGAAAGGAAAAGCTTGAGCTGCCAGCATCCCCAGAAGTTGTGTTTTCTGCCCTCTGACCGTCGTTCAGTGTTGCCTTTTGTCCCTCTGTCTCCACCGTTCATAAATGTGGGTGAGTGAGCCCCTTCTTCTTTCCTCTAGATCTGTGCTGTCCAATATGGGTGCCACTAGCCACATGGCTTGGACATTTGACATGTGACAAGTCCAAACTGAGATGTGCTGTAAGTGTAAAATACACACCTGATTTCAAAGACTTAGTATGAAAAAAAGGTTGCATAATAATAGCTTATTAGTACTTTTCATATGGATTACATGTTGAAATAATAATATTTTAGATATATTGAACTAAATAAATTATATTATTAAAAATTGGGCCTCCCTGGTGGCGCAAGTGGTTGAGAGTCCGCCTGCCGATGCAGGGGATACGAGTTCGTGCCCCGGTCTGGGAGGATCCCATGTGCCGCGGAGCGGCTGGGCCCGTGAGCCATGGCCGCTGAGCCTGCGCGTCCGGAGCCTGTGCTCCTCAACGGGGGAGGCCACAACAGTGAGAGGCCCGCATACCGCAAAAAAAAAAATAATAATTAAAAAAATAATAATAATAATAATAATTTTACTGTGGCTACCTGATAATTTAAAATTACATGTGTGGCTCACATTATATTTTTGTTGCAGTGGTTCTTAACTGGTGGTGATTTTGCCTCCCCAGGGACATTTGGCAATATTTAGAGACAGTTTATTTTTTGTTTGTATTTTTTTTTTTTTTTTGCAGTACGCGGGCCTCTCACTGTTGTGGCCTCTCCCGTTGCGGAGCACAGGCTCTGGACGCGCAGGCTCAGCGGCCATGGCTTACAGGCCCAGCCACTCTGCGGCATGTGGGATCTTCCCGGACTGGGGCACGAACCCATGTCCCCTGCATCGGCAGGCGGACTCTCAACCACTGCGCCACCAGGGAAGCCCTAGAGACAGTTTTGATTGCCATGCTCGGGGGAGAAGGTGATCTAGTTGGGAGAGGCCAGGGTTGCTGCTAAGCATCCTGAAATTCACAGGACAGTCCCCACCCCCAACTATAAAAAATGATGCAGCCCAAAATGTCCATCGTGCCAAAGCTGAGAAACTCGGTTCTATTGGACACTCTTACTTTGGATGATGTAGTCTTGTCTTATGGGCAATGACTCCAAAATCAGAGGCCCTAGGCATAGTAGAAAGAGCATAAATGGCCGGTGTCAGATACCTGCAACCATGGGTAGGTTAGTTAACATTTCAGAGCCTCCATTTCCTCATCTGTAAAATGGGCATAACCCACCTTACAGGTTACCAGCTAGGCTTAAATGAGATTGACATGTGCCATACCTGTTACATAATAAACCGCCACTAAACAGAAGTTACTATTATTAAAAAACCTGTATCTTTTACTCTGGATCAACTATTGGGATTTCTCCATGCCTCCTGGATTTTTCTATGATACCTGACACTCAACAACTTGGAAACTAAATTCATAATTTCACTCTTCCTCTTCCCTCCCACTCCCTAAATGTATTCTTCTTTCTGACTTTCAGTCTTAGTTCACACTGGCCCCACCCTCCCAGTCTTAGAATCTGAGTCAGTTTCACTTCCTCCTTCTAGCCCCTCAAACCCGAATTTATAATTTGTTAACCTCTCTGGGGTAGGTATGTCTCCTCCACCCCACCTCTCCGTTCCCACCTAGCAGGACCTCTTCACCCAGCCTGAGAGCGGCTGCCTTCCAGGTCCTGCCTCTGCTCTTTCCTCTTCCCTCTGTGTGTGGTTAGTGAACTCCATCTTGCTCAGAAACCCTCAGTGGTTTGTTGTTTTGTTTTGTTTTTGCTGAAGTGGGAGTACTTGTGGGCAGGAAATGTGACATGCCATCTCCTAGCCCATTTCCTTAGTACCCAACGTGACGCCTAAGAAAAGGTGTTCCTTGAGTGTTTTCTGAATGAATGAATGACCAAATGCATGATAAATAGCCTTTTCTCCTTGGTTCATCCTTGATAGGATCAGGTATTACAGGGAGCTGGGAGAGTGGTTTCCAAATGCCTTATTTTCCTTTTAATAGTTCAGCAGAGCGTAACCCATGACCTCATCTACCTCTTTGCTTCCCCTCTACCCGCCCCCCTCAAGTGTTTAAGCTGGGGAAGCACTTTGTTTGTTCTACCTGGAGGGTTACAGCCATGACGCAGTACACCCGGATCCCGGAAATCCCACCTTCCATATGTGGACTTCCTCAGCCAGCCTGAGGGGTGATGCCACAGTCCTTCCACTGGTCCAGGCCTGCCTCCAGAGAGCAGGTGCCCTAGATGCCCAGGCATGCCTTCCTTTTGGTGGCAGAAAGAATTCACAAGCAGCTCCCAGCAGGCTGAGAGGAGAGGCTTTCCAGAAACATGTCCTTAAAGATGCTCTGATAGGGCTTCCCTGGTGGCGCGGTAGTTGAGAGTCCACCTGCCGATGCAGGGGACACGGGTTCGTGCCCCGGTCCGGGAAGATCCCGCCTGCTGCGGAGCGGCTGGGCCCGTGAGCCATGGCCACTGAGCCTGCGCGTCCGGAGCCTGTGCTCCACAACGGGAGAGGCCACAACAGTGAGAGGCCCGTGTACCACACAAAAAAAATAAAATAAAATAAGATGCTCTGATAAAGAAAACATAGTGTGTTCTTTGGCAGGTTGTAGACATGGGTGGGCAGGATGGTGTAAGTAACATTGGAGTCTCCCAATGTCTAGACACTGTGATCTATTCACAGTTTTGAAAACACTTTAATTACAAGCCACTTTATACTGTAAAGTGACCCCCTTGAAAGCTGTCAAGAGCCTCTGAGTAAGTCTGCTCACTTCTTTTGTAGCAGTTGCAAGCGGAGTCAAAACTGTATTACACTGGTGAGAAGGGGTTCCCTGGACTGGAAGGCGTGTGAGATGCTCTAGCCTTCTAAACGTAAATACACAAGGGTTTGTCTCCTGGAGCTGGTGATCCACATTGGGATATGGGACTTTTCTGTATAGCCGTCTTCTGTGGGTTGGGTACCAGATGTATATCCCACCCCCAGGAGGTATATCAAGGTGCGACTGACCAGATGGATTTTCCCTTGGGAAATGTTAAGATTTGCTATCACCTCTAGCTTTGTCACATCTGAAGTTGTTTCCTCTATCTGAGCCTAGCTATTTCATTGGTAAATAAGAGAAAAGCCCCATATATTGCATATATTAGATAATAATGTCTTCCCTCCACTTTTGACAAGTCGAAAGACACTTCACTGCCCATTAGCATGTCTAATCAGCTGCAGACAATCTGTGTACATACTAACTTGATATAATCCCAGGTAAAATAAGCAACAGTGGTAGTTAATAGTTTGGGCCCCAGATTTGAAATTTCAAACCCCTTGGTTTGAAATTTAGCTTTGCCTCTTAACAGATACATGCCTTTGAGCAGTGGGACCTTAGCTTCATCAGAAATGGGGAGAGAAAATAGTTCCTGTCTCATAAGTTAGTTTCTGACTCATTTAATAAGATAATGTATGTAAAGCCCCTAAGACAGCGTCTCAGTAAATATTGGCTATGACACTTCAGTTAGCCTCTGTGTGCATCCTGATTTGGGGTAAAGGCATGATTTGATTTTATGCATTTCTTCATTTGGCAAATATTTCATGGCACCTCCTATGGGTCAGGGACTATTCTGGCCTCTGGGGATACAGCATGAGTAAGGGAGAAAAGGCCCCCGCTTTGGTGGAGCTTACATTCCAGAGGGAGAGACACACGGTGAACTAGTTAATAAATAAAAAAGAGCTTTAGGGTTGTGATAAGCACTGTGCAGAAAATAAACAGGGAGATGTGTTGGATTAAATGGGGTGGGGCTGGGGAGGTATCACCGAGGAATGTGATGTTAGGGCTGAGACCTGAACCCAGAGATCTGCGGGAGGGCGTCCCAGGCAGCAGGAGCGGCAAGGGGAACCCAACTGAAAATGGCCTCTGGACTCCCATGAATATTTTCTTGGGCACCCTAAGGGGAAGGCAATGGTGGGGAAGGAAGTGTCAGACAGGATGATCTAAGCCAGCGGTTGACAAAAATGTCTAAAATATTTACTATCTGGCTCTTTACAGAAAAAGCGCACTGACTTGTGATCTAAAGTCCCTTCCAGGTCAGACGGTGCACGTACCTGTGAGCTCAGGGGGCACAGGGCAACTCGCCAGTGCAGGGGACAGCAGCCCGGCTCCCTCTTGGGTGCCCAGGCTACAAGTGAGGTTCATCCACTTGCTGAAGATGCCCTGATAAAGGCAGTATGCCTGCCCCAAGGGATGCAAACCACTCCCAGCCTTTGAACTGGTAGGATCACAGCATCCGTATCCCTGGATGGACTGGACCACATCTCTTGGGGATCTAAATGCTGATTTCATTCTAGGACTGCTCCTCAGGAAGAAGGGAGGGAGGAGAGGAGCTGTCGGCCACTGCTATTGTTGATTGACTGCTTATCCTGTGCTAGGCTAGGCTCTTCTGTGAACAATTCTACAGTTTACTAATTCCATCCCCATAACAACTGTAGTTGGTAGGCAATACCCTTATTCCTCTTTTAGGGTTGAGGAAACTGAGGTCAAGAGAAATGAGTGTAATAAGCTGCTGTGCTCAAAGGCACACAGCTGGCAAATGGCCTGCCAGCTTCAGAACCTGTCCCTTACTTCGCCACCATATGTGCGGTTTCTCGGTGGTGTTCCATCCAAGGGCTGGTAAGTCTGTACGTGTTTGCATGCCTGAACTAAGGCGTGCTTAGACCCCTCAGCCATATTCATTCAGCACCTACCTATGGGGCTAGAGACCCCACAAAAGGAGAATATGAAGGAGGCCAGCGCATCCTTACAGCATATTCATAGGTGCATGCTTACCTACTGCCTCCTTCTTGGGGAATATGCCGGGGCTCTTGGCGGGGTGGTTAGCTGGTCCCGATGTGGCTGTGGAGTGGCAGGGGTGGCCTTGTGCTCCTTGGGCTCTCAGCCCAGCTCTGAGCTGGCTGCAGAAACAGCTGCTGGGTTCAGGTAAACAGTCTCTCCTTTGCTGACCTCAGAGCAATAGGAGTTGGTGAACGTGGAACGAACACCTGGCCTCTTCTCATGCAGATCCGTTACCAGGCCCACAGTGGCCTTTCTGTAGAGGCCAGCCTGGGACAAGGCTGCTGCCCCCTGATAGGGTCAGCCTTGCCTGTGGCCATGAGTGGTCATAGGATGAGTTGGCACCAGTGCAGGAGTCTCACCAGGGAGAGAAAAGGGGCCAGAAAGGGACAGCGGGCCCTAACGCTTGGGAGAAAAGTGGCAGCGAGGGCAATGTAAAAGAAAGAGCCAGCTGCCAGAGTCACAAGGATCTGGTAGTGACTCCTGGCTCTGCCTTTTATTAGCCCTGTGATCTTAGGCAAGTGTAACACTGTGGATCTGAGTTTGTGCTCTGGAGCTAGAAGCCTGGGTCTGAATGCCAGTTCCTCCTTCCTAACTGCGACGTGACCTTGGGCACTCCAGTTAACCATTATGTGCCTCGGTTTCTTAATCTTGGGTTGTTGTGAGGTTTGAATAAGTTAATACATCTGAAGCACTTAGGTCAGTACTTGATACAGAGTTAGGCTTCAACAAATGCCAGCTTTATTCAGTCACATCGCCTCTGAGTCTCAGTTTCTTAACTATATACCGGGAAAAGCAATGCCACTTTCACAATGGACATGAGCTGGTTGACTTAAAGAAAGCATCTGGGGGGCTTCCCTGGTGGCGCAGTGGTTGGGAGTCCGCCTGCCGGTGCAGGGGACGCGGGTTCGTGCCCCGGTCCGGGAGGATCCCACATGCCGCGGAGCGGCTGGGCCCGTGAGCCATGGCCGCTGAGCCTGCGCGTCCCGAGCCTGTGCTCCGCAACGGGAGAGGCCGCAGCAGTGGGAGGCCTGCGTACCGCAAAAAACAAAACAATACAAAACAAAGAAAGCATCTGCTGCAGGTCCGGCATACATGAGATACTCGGGAGATGCTTCTCCTGACCTTAAGTGGCCCCCAGTCTTGGCACTTGTTGAGTGGAAATGTTTGACATTGGATGGATTTTGACAGCTGCTGGTCGCAGCCCTGGCTGGGTTCTCTGGGCTGGGAGAGTGTAGGTGGGTACTCAGCCTTTGTTCTCCTTTCTCACTGGATTGAGTTACCCTTGACGTTGGCCCCTCTCAGAAGTCACTAAGTCCTGGATGGGAAGGGGTGTCTTGCCATTGCTGTAGTTTTCCTACTGGATCCTGCCAGTGCCTGCTGCTGTCACTGCCACCACACCAGCCTGGTCCACCCAGGGCCTTGCTGAGGACTCTCACCTCTCTTTTTTCTTATCATCACTGAACACTTAACCTGGGTCAGGCTAGTTGCTTGGGATGCAAAAGTGAGCCAGACATACCTCTACTTTTGAAGAAGTCACAGGAGGTCAGATAGACACACTTGAAAAAGAATTAAAAATCACTAAGAAATGGAGCAGTGGAGGGTGTGGGGATTCCTCACCTGCCACCTCCCTCTCCCTAACTCCCTGCAATGGTCTCTAGAGCAGTGGTTAAAGGCAGGAAGGATTCCTGGAGCCAGGCACCTGGGTTTGAATCCTGGCTCCAGCACTTAAAAGTTACAGCTGGGGCTTCCCTGGTGGCGCAGTGGTTGAGAGTCCGCCTGCCGATGCAGGGGACACGGGTTCGTGCCCCGGTCCGGGAAGATCCCACATGCCGCGGAGCGGCTGGGCCCGTGAGCCATGACCGCTGAGCCTGCGCGTCCAGAGCCTGTGCTCCGCAACGGGAGAGGCCACAGCAGTGAGAGGCCTGCGTACCGCAAATAAAAAAAAAAAAAGTTACAGCTGTGAAATTGGCAGGATGGGTGTGGGTTGTTGAGAATAAAGGACTCTGAGTGCTGGCTATTATTATTGTAATGTTTATAAGCAAAAGCTCACTAAGTAACTAAAAAGAAAGAGAGAAAGTGATAAATATGAACTTGTGTATCTGTTTCTGGAGGCTAGATTGTTCGTGTATCTTAGCTCTACTTTTTTCTCTACATATGGATTATAACTGGCCCTAGAGTTTTTAGCTTTGAATATATCTAGACTCAGCCTGTCTCAGAAGTCTCCTTCCCTTATTTCTTCTAAAGGAATGTGAGATTCCTCCACACCCTTTTTTCGGGGCGGGGGTGGGGTCTTAGAAGGGCCTGTGGCTTCTGCTCTCCTAAAGGGAGGAAAGGGAGTCAAGGCAGCTGGCTGCCCTGTCAAGCCCTGCCCTGTGACTAGAAGCTCCTTGCTGATAACAGTGTACACCAAGATGTCAGCACCAGAGCCCAGGGGCAAGAACTCACCAGGTCCACTGAAGAAAGACCATTGATGGGGAGAAAACCGATGCTGTAAGAAGCAACACGTATTGTAAATTGTCACAGCAAATGGTATGTTTAGATGTGTACATTTTTTGTATGTAAATTTTTCCTGAAAAGAAAAAACTTGAATAATGTATTCCTTTTTTATTTTTTATTGAAGTATAGTTGATTTACAATGTTGTGTTAATTACTGCTGTACAGCAAAGTGACTCAGTTATACATATATATATATTGGGTTGGCCCAAAAGTTCGTTTGGGTTTTGCTATAACATCTTATGGAAAAACCCGAACAAACTTTTGGGCCAACCCCAATACATTCTTTTTCATATTCTTTTCCATTATGGTTTATCATAAGATATTGAATATAGTTCCCTGTGCTGTACAGTAGGACCTTGTTGTTTATCCATTCTATGTATACCAGTTTGCATCTGCTAATCTCAAACTCCCAATCCATCCCTCTCATCCCCCTCCCCTTGGCAACCACCAGACTGTTCTCTATGTCCTTGATTCTGTTTCTGTTTCATAGATAGGTTTGTGTCATATTTTAGATTCCACATGTAAGTGATATCATATGGTATTTGTCTTTCTCTTTCTGACTTACTTCACTTAGTGTGATAATCTCTAGTTGCATCTATGTTGCTACAAATGGTATTATTTCATTCTTTTTTATGGCTGAGTAGTATTCCATTGTATATATGTACCACATCTTCTTTATCCATTCATCTGTCAGTGGACATTTAGGTTGTTTCTATGTCTTGGCTATCGTGAATAGTGCTGCTGTGAACATGGGGGTGCATATATCTTTTTGAATTATAGTTTGGTCTGCATATATGCCCAGGAGTGGGACTGCTGGATCATACGGTAGCTCTATTTTTAGTTTTTTGGGGAACCTCCATACTGTTTTCCATAATGGATGCACCAATTTACATTCTCACCAACAGTGTAGGAGGGTTCCCTTTTCTCCACACCTTCTCCAGCATTTGTTACTTGTAGACATCTTTTTTTTTTTTTTTTGTGGTATGCGGTCCTCTCACTGTTGTGGCCTCTCCCGTTGCGGAGCACAGGTTCTGGACGCGCAGGCCCGGTGGCCATGGCTTACAGGCCTAGCCGCTTCACGGCATGTGGTATCTTCCCGGACCGGGGCACGAACCCGTGTCCCCTGCATTGGCAGGCGGACTCTCAACTACTGCGCCACCAGGGAAGCTCTGTAGACTTTTTAATGATGGCCATTCTGACCAGTGTGAGATGGTAGCTCACTGTAGTTTTGATTTTCATTTCTTTTCATGTGCCCATTGACCATCTGTATGTCTTCTTTGGAGAAGTGTCTCTTTAGGTCTTCTGCCCATTTTTCAGTTGGGTTGTTTTTTAGTTGTTGAGTTGCATGAACTATTTTTTGTATATCTTGGAAATTAAGCCCTTGTCAATTGCATCATTTGCAATATTTTTTCCCATTCTGTAGGTTGTCTTTTTGTTTTGTTTATGGTTTCCTTTGCTGTGCAAAAGCTTGTAAGTTTGATTAAGTCCCATTTGTTTATTTTCATTTTCATTTCTATTTTCTTGGGAGACTGACCTATGAAAACATTGGTATGATTTATGTCAGAGAATGTTTTGCCTATGTTCTCTTTTAGGAGTCTCTTTTAGGAGTTTTATGTTCTCTTTTAGGAGTTTTATGGTGCCATGTCTTCTGTTTAAGTCTTTAAACCATTCTGAGTGTATTTTTGTGTATGTTGAGAGGTTGTGAAGAACTTTAATAATTATTGAACTCTAGTTAATTAGATTTGTATCCTGAAGTATTTGGGAAGGAATGTACTGATTCAGAGATTTCATTGAAATGCACCAAAAAATAAGCTAAATTGATGAGTGGGTAGAGAGGTGGGTGGATGGATGAATAGATATATGATAAAGCAAGGAGACTAAAATCTAATCACAGAATCTAGGTGGTGGGTATTTGGGTGTGCACTAAAATGCTTTCAACTTTTCTATTTATTTGAAAATTTTTATAATAAGATATTGCAAAAAATATTGTAAAGCTACTTGATTGAAAACAAAAAAAAAAATCCATCATGGAAAAATATACAAGTAGATGCTGGGAATATTTACAAACGTTTAAAATGCTGGAAAGCTGGATGTTAATATGAAGAAAAATAAAACTAGTCCTATATATTTTCTGCAATATATTCCCTTTTTTGTATTATAATATAGCCATATATATATATATATATGAATGTTGCAGGCAGAGTGCAAAGAAAGCAAAAAGACCCTGTGTGTGCTTAGGGAAACCGTTACGGCTGGAGTGCAGAGAGGGAGGGGGGTGGGTAGGAGCTGAAGACAGAAGGGAAATTGGAGGGTAGTGTCATGTAGGGTCTTTTTTTTTTTAAATAAATTTATTATTTTATTTTTGGCTGCGTTGGATCTTTGTTGCTGCACGCGGGCTTTTCTCTGGTTGCGGCGAGCGGGGGCTACTCTTCGTTGCGGTGCGCGGGCTTCTCATTGCGGTGGGTTCTCTCATGGGCTGTGCCCTGGAGGGACCCTTTCTTGACCAAACCTGTCCCTTCCACAAATGTCTCCAGTAGTCACAGGTGGTCCCAAACCATCTAGCATTCTTGGTCTCTGTTTCCCTTTCTCTAGTTCCCAACCAGACAGCCTCCTGAGGTTTGGGAACAGGAACCTTCTCTTGCATCCTCTGCCATCCCACAGAGTGGTCTCAGTGGTCTTACCTATCTAGTTGAGGAGGGAACATGCTAACACTACCACACAAGGCCCAAGGTAACCTGGAAGAATCTATATAGGATTATGATTTCAAGTACAAACTCTGGGATCTGAGTTTAGTTGTCAACCTAGTCCTGTGACCACAGTTAAGTCATTTAACCTTCCTAAACTCCAATTTTCTCATCTGCCAAATGGCGACGCATTGTGTCCAGTTCAGGGTTATTGTAGGAAGGAAATGAGGTGCCTATGTTACAAAGTGCTTAGCACCGTTCTTGCACAATAGAAGCAGGCAGTAAGTGGGAGCTCTGATTTTCATTATTGCTATTATCAATACTGTCACTACTCTTGCTCTTCCCAATATGGGATGGACAGGCACGTGCAAAGGTGGGACGGAGTTGGCACTGTTGATGACGTACTTTGGCATCTGAAATGAAAGGAGTCGTGGGCTGCTCATCTCTTCCGTTGGTGGGGGGGGAGATTCCTGGGAACTCATGCCTTAGATCGGGGGAGATGCAGGAGGTATGAACAGCACCCAGAGGCAGGAAGCACAGCCTTGATGATTGTACTTCTGACTCCCAAACAGGGGGTCCAATCTGAGTGTACTTACAAGGCCCAGGGACAGGATGTTTGCAAATGAAACTGAAAATCCAGACCCCATGGTCACTGGTTACAGTTGCTCATACAAGGGTTAGAGCACCGGCTCCGGTTGAAAGGGAGGAACAGAGAGGAATGGAATGTTTCTCAGAGCAATTCATGTTATTGTTTTGAGAGCAGGCAGGGAGGACAGGATATCTTTCTTCATTTCCTCTCTGTAAATTTCTGTTAGTAAGTGGTGGTAATTGTTACCCAGAAATAACTGGGTGTGACCCAGATACAGGAGAGTCAGACCAGGCCAGGGGCAGGGCCGTGTCAAGTCAGATGAGGGCTTGCTTCTCACCAGAGTGGCCCTTGAAGTTGCTGTGAAGAGTCAGGTCTGGCCGCCCCCCTCACAGAGATTTCTCCATCCTCGGCTCGAACCGTAAGCGGCTGCATCTCTCGTAAGCCCTCCTAACTTAGCACTGTGAGGCTGTGAGGCCAGGCCCCCCAGATTAGCACGTGGAAGGCACCTAGGATCCGATGACTGTCTGTCCTGCGATTCTGAATGAGCTGTTTTTACTTGTGGTAACCCAGTAACAGTCAGGGCCTTCCTGCCTGGGTTTAGATAAGTGGCCTGCCCTAAGAACTGGTGAGCCTGCGAAGCCACACCAGGAAACGTGAGGGCACGTCCCTGGAACCAGAGCACTGCCCGGGGAGCTGGCCTGCGGGTCAGCATGCCGGGAGGGCTGCTGCTACCAGGGAGATGGCACCACACGTGACCTTGTGTCACTCAGCTCACTGCCAGGTCTCCGGAGGCACTAGAGAGGCTGCCACTGTCCATGCCCAAACCGCCACTGCCGTGGCACCTGCCTAAGTGGCTTCCCAGGACTTGCAGGGGCTCTAGCTTCGTCCAGCCTGTAAATTTCCATCCCAGGGAAGCTCAGCTCAGACACAGGCTCAGGCCTTCCATGCAGAGGCCCTGTGCACTCAGACTGAACACAGCTCCGTTCAGGAGGCCCACGTGTGCTGGGTGCAGGGAAGGAGCGAAAACTGGCCTCCCTTCATCCTGACCACACCCCCTGCGGTCTATCCTCACGGTCAGACAAGCAGTTCAGAGCACAGGCTTTGGACCCACACCGCCTGGGTTCGTGTCCAAACTGGACCACTTCCTCATTAGGTGACCCACCTTGGAGCAATTTCTGACCCTCTGTTGCCTCCATTTCTTAGCTCAAATATGGGGGTAATAACAGTACCTGGAGCAAGTTGCTTAACTTTTCGATGCCTCAGTATCCTCACGTACAAAGTGGAGATGGTGATGACATTTATCTCATATATAGGGCAGTTGGAAGGATGAAATACATGAAATGATTAGGACAGTGCCTCGCAAGTAGAAAGTGCTGAGTGTGGTACAGTTTAGATCCTATAATCATCCTTTTCAGTGAGGCGCAGAGCCTGGGTGAGTGAGCTTGTGAATGGCAGACCCTGGTCTGCCTGCTGCCTGCAAGTGCTGGCTTTCTCTGCCCCACCCCACTGGGCTGTCTGCACACGGAGCCCCCAAGAAAACTGGAGGCAGAATTCAGAAGTGGAAATCAAGCCTCCAGACGGCTAACCCTGGCTTAGCCCCCTGCTCTGCTCAGCGGCTCCCTCCGGGGACTGATCCTTCTAGCATTCCTGGCACCAGTCCCAGCACACCTACCCACTTAGGGGTTGGAAGATGCACCGTGCCACCAAGAAGTGGGTAGTGCTTGTGGGGCTCCCCTGGGAGAGCACAGGGGTCCTGTGTGAGCTGGGGCTGCCCCAGCCCTGTGCCTTGACAGTGGGTGAGGCCCCTCATCCCCTCTTCCCACCCTTTGATAAATAGATGATCTTTCCATGTGGTGTTTGTCTCTCTCCATGAATGTGGAGGTGGTCTAAGCACTGCCAAGCTTATCTATACAGTGGACTTCCTGCTGGTGTTGGATCTGCCCTGCTCCCCACTGCGTAATAAATTTATGTCGCCTGAGCACACAGATCTGCTGACATCCGTGATCCTGGTGGCCTTGGCAGACTCCAGCTCCCCCAGCCTGGGTGGGAAATGCAGACATAAACCCTAGCTGACATGAACCGAACATCCTGGTTACAGATGGACAGCAAGAACTGGGTGGGCCGTGAGGGTGTGGGAAGTTCATTCATCCATCAGTTCTTTACTGAGGCCTCCTGTGTGCCAGGCCCTGTACTGGACACGGGGACAGCCCTTGAGGAGCTTTTACACTGGCCTGGGAATCAGATGCAGATAATTATAGCACGTGGAGCTTAGTTCTGGGGTAGCACTAAGGACAGGGCCTGTGGGAGGAATGTATAATCTAATTTGGGGCTCGGCCTCAGGGCTGAGTTTTAATGAAAAATTTTTGTTACTTGGCACCGAGTCCTTAGCAGTGAAGCCCGGATGCGTCTGGGAAAGGTGGAGAGTTCCTTTGGGTTGAGTTATCACAACGCTTTGCATTCGTGGTCTGTTTGCACTATGCTCACCATCCAGAGCATCAACTATGGGCAGGCCAGGGGAGCCCTCTTCTCGCCCGCTCTTCTGCCCAGGCACGTAGCAGCCGCGGTTTTCGGCTTCTTGTCAGAACTCCGAGTTCCCATGTTAATCATAACAAGTGTGCTCCTAGAGGAACGGGCCTGGCCTCGGCCAACAAGCCCTCTCTCCTGTCTTGATAACATCTGTACCGAATTTTCTCCCTTTATGTAATTAGGCCCATTGGTATTTGCTTTGGGTATGACTGGCGTCTCTGAAATTTCAGGCCCGAAGTATGAGCGGGCGCCCAGGGTGGTGGGAAAACTGAGCTTTCATCAGTGGGATTTCAGGTTTAGCTGGGAGGGTCAGAAATGGTACGCCAGCTACTGTTTGCGTGAGAAACGTACAGCAGCCCCCCAGCTGGTGGGAATGGGATCCCCTGCCTGGCCCCGGGAGCGGTGCTGGGTCAGGCCTGGTAGATGATAGAAGGATGCAGGAGGGCTCCCTTCCTGCCCTTCTTCACCCCACATCCTCCCACCCCACTCCATCCCTGGCCCGGGAGTGACAGAACTCAGCAAACGGGAAAAGATGCGCTAACTGCAAAGAAATGCAGTGAATCTAGACTTAACCCCGAAGCCAACCTCAGAGTGTCGGGGTTTGAAGTCTTGCTTTGAAATGCCCGTCATGGTCTGGCTATGTCTGAGCCAGAGGAGCTGTTTGGGGTGTGAGATAAAGAGGGAAGCTGGGCTTGGGGGAGTTGGTTCTCTGCAGTCAGCTCCAACCAGAAAGGAAGCAAAAGGATTTGCATACCCGCTCCCTGTCCCTGGAGTGAATTGTATCTCAGTGGTGACTTCATTTCCCCTAACAAGAGTTTCCACCAACTCTCTGGGAGGTTCAAACGAGTAAGCCACACTGATTGTGGTGTGGGAGCTTCTGATATGCTTATTTGCAGTTCCCCTCTGGGAGTCTGGAGGCCCCAGATGAGTGATAACTGGATGATGGAATATAGCTAGGGGAAGGGGAATGCATTTTTTTTAAGATAAGTTTTGATCCCAAGCAGAAGGGATGTTTCCAGATGCCTGTGCAATGTCAAGCAGTGGGGTGTGGATGCAGATCTCCTTCCCTGTGACTTTGCTGGGGTATCCCCAGTTAGTTAGACCCCCTAGTTGAACTCCTGCCTCTTGAAGGTGGTTCAGGAATTGCCTGGGAGTAGGGCAGGCTGCTGCATGGGGATGTCTCTCAGCCAGAATATCACCATTTTCCCGTTTTTATTGGATTGGTGCTGCACATAAGATTTCATTTGAATGGAAGGACTTTTGCCCAGTGTAACTAGTTCGGTAGGTCATTATGTGTCTTCCCTTCTTTCCTAAGTGGCTGTAGCTTCCTTGGGGAAGGACCCTTGTCTTGTTCAGCGTGACAGGGTCCACTGAGACCTAGCATGGGAGTTGAACAGAATCCTGTTTTGTCACCTCTGCTCACACGGCCCCAGTGCCTACAGGGCCAAGACCATACTCCTTCACTTGACATTTAAGACTCTCAGCGTCTAGTTCCAGACCAATCCTTGTCTCTTTTCTCTCCTTTCCCCCAAAGTATCCTTCTCTCCATCCACCTTGAACTAAGAGGTTAAATGCCAGAGCTGGGATTTAAGCCCAGTTCAGTTTAACTCTGAACCTCACGTGTATCTTACTGTGCCTCCCCCAAATCCTTTTACCTCTGTGTCCCTCACGGGGTTTGGCACAGTGCCTGGTGTGTGGTAGGCCCACAGGTAATGTACATCGGATGGATGAATGGCGGGTCCTGACAGGTGCTCGGTTTGCACTCACTGGTTGATTTGGGTGGATGGGGGTTTGCTCCCCAGTTACGCTGCTGACTAGGGGCTTGTGTCTACAAGGTTAGAGGTTGCTGAGCGCCTCTCTCCTCTCTCCCCTCTGCAGTGTCTCATCATTGGAGGAGGACCATGTGGTTTGCGCACTGCCATTGAACTTGCCTACCTGGGGGCCAAAGTGGTCGTGGTGGAGAAGAGGGACACCTTCTCCCGGAACAACGTGCTGCACCTCTGGCCTTTCACCATCCATGACCTGCGAGGCCTGGGAGCCAAGAAGTTCTATGGGAAGTTCTGTGCCGGCTCCATCGACCATATCAGTGAGTGGAGCCACTGGTGACACCCCATGTGGGGAGGGGGCCGACCTTGGGTGGGGTATTTCTCCACATTGTGGAGACCCTAGGATATTTCATCTTGCAGGTCTCTGGGGGCTCCACACATCCAACTGGCAGACATTTAATTCCAGGCCCTGTGCTGTGCCCCACTAGGCTGGAAGCACTATGAGGCCAGGGATCATGGTATGTCTCATTCACCAGAGTATCTCCAGGGCATAAAAGAGTACTTGACACATAGTAGATGCTCAATAGACTTCTTTTGAATGAATTAATGAAATATGGGAAACAGAGGCAGAGGTAAGTAACAGAGTCTGCACCCTCAGAGAACTCACTGAGATTCTGTCAATAATAAAATGTGCTTTAACAGAGCAGTCGGACTTGCTAAAGGAGCTCGGAAGGGGGAGCCACATCAAACCATTCAATGGGCCAGGTTGTCAGGGACCTCTTGGGTAAAGGAGTTGGGACACCGTGTTGCCTGTTTGGGGAACCAGGGCAGGTTTTAGAACAGAGGAATGCCACCATTGACAGATCCTATACCAGGTTTCCTTGAACTCTAAAAAGAGAGAGGCCACTGTGAAGGGGGTTCATCCAGAAAAGAAAGGGAATTGGGAATGTGGATTTCAGGTACCGGGCCATCCCTGAATGCTTAGGTGGGGCAAGGTGAGCACCGAGGCCTCCCGCTCTGACGTTACTTAGCCTGGGTCTCTCGAGGCAAGATCTGTGCAGACAGGCTTTGGAAGAGCAGCCTCCCTCCCTTGCAGGGAGGAGGTCTTGAGCCATTTTCTATACAGCAATCATGACTCATAAAAGGGAAGTTAAAGAGAGTTCGAGCATTTGAATAGATTTGGGTCCAAAATCTGTCTTGTCCATTTTCTGTGTGACTTGGCTCAGATTCTTTATCTTCTTCCAGCCCCAGTTTTGTCTCCCCTAAATGTGATTGATGCCTGCCTACCAGGAGGGCTGAGAGGATTAAATGAGACCTCATGTGTGAAATGTGCTGTCTCTGTGCCTGGCAGGTCGTAGGTGCTCAGAAAGTGCTTTGCATTCAGTGGGGTACAGTGAGCAAGAAGCAGTCGGGATCCCTAAACCAGAATTAATTCAGAGCTGCAGTCTCTCAACCAGTGAGTGGAAGGAGAACCCTGAGAGCCATGTTCTTATGAGGACAGGCACTGATGGGAAAAGGGTGTAGGGTTAGGGCGGGAACAACTGGAGAGAATTATCAGCCAGACAGGGTGTAATTCAGTCAGATACAGAAGAACTTACCAGCAGTGGCCCAGGGTTTGTTCCCACTCTGGGATGAGAAAATTCCAAGAGTCCACTAGAAAGAAATTTGGATTTGCCCAGAAAGCTGCAGTGTCAGCTTTCCAGATATTCCTTACCACCCACAGAAGAATGTATATTGGTACCAATTTAGGATGACAACATTATGCACCACTTTCCCATCGAGCCTTGCTGAGAGGTAGAGCTGGGCATCAGGAGGTCTCGGGAGGTCCCAGGCTGCCAGGCTGCCTTGACGGCCGGGGGCCCCTCACTGCCTCATTAATGGGGCCCCCATTTAACCCCTAGTCCTTGGAAATATGCCAGCATGCAGAAGCACTGGCAGGACTCCGGAACGGAGATTCAAACGTTCAGAGTGATCATGGTCAAGGGCAGCTCTAATACCTGCGAGAAGAGAGGCAGGGAGAATTTATTGAGCACCTACTGGGCGCCAAAACCAGACAGACTAAGAACGCTGAAACTATGAGGAGAGGCCAGGCCTCCCCCACGGCCTGTTTCCAGGCAGGAGGTGAGTTGGGTTCTTTAAGCCCCAGCTGATCGGCTTCCTTTCAGCCTGACCGTGGTCTCCAGCCCCAGCTGTGACCTGGTCCTTGGCACTGCTCCGCAATTCCCCACTTGTCCTGTGTCAGCATCCTCCTCTAGTTCCCAGTGCTGACGGGCACTCCCCATCCCAGCCCCCTCTCCTTTCTCCTGCTCTCGCCTCTCCCCAGTACCCATTCCTTCCTCTCACCCCAAGGCCAGAGGCCGAGCTGACCACTTCCTCTCCAACTCTAGGCCCTCTTGCTTTCCTTCCCTCCTTTCACCTGCCCTTACCTCACACTGCCCTCCAGTCCTCTGATAGAGCCCATTACTTTTCTTCATCTCAAATTGTTTATTCTAGAAAGAGGCAACATAGACTTTGCTTATACTTTCTACTCATGCCACCTTCCACTGTGGTCTGATTTCTTCCCGCCACTGTGCTAAAGAAATTCCAGAAGCTTCCCAACCTCCTGTGCCCTGGCCTCCTGTAGTCTTCATTTTTCTTAATCTCTCCATGGGATCTGGTATCTTGGTCCCTCCTCCCTTGGTTTTCAGGACTGCAGCTCAGGGCCTGTTCTGCAACCCAGCTTGCCCCCAGCCCCCAGGCCCTGCCCCATTCTGTTTACGCCTGTTTCCTCTGTTAGACAGTGTTCCATGTCTCCTGGGCCTAGCATGGCACCTGGCACATGGTAGCTGTTCAATAAATGTTAAATGAGCAAAGCCCACAAAATACAGAGGGACCCAGAGATAATTTGAAACTTCATGCTCTCAGAAATGTATTTGAAGGCATGCCCATTTGTGCTCAATGGCAGGAACAAAATAGAGAAACAAGGAGCCACTCCTTGGGGGAGTTTAGGAGAGTGGGTAGGAGGTGGGAAACCATGAGCCCAGCTTTGTGGGGAGGAGCCACCACCCCACCCCTTACCCTGGATGGCTGAGAGCTTAGGTAGAGTCCCCCACAGGGTGAGCCGTTTGCTCTCTGACTTTACGTATTGGCTCTTTGCTGTCTCTCTGTTTACACCTCTTTCCATCTTCATTTTATCAAACCCACAGCCCAGTTCAGGAAGGAGGCAGGAAAGAGAGAGCCACCATCATTATAGGATTACCTAACAGCTAGAGCACAGTCTCGGAAACAGATCTGTGTCCACATTCCAGTTTTGCTCCTGTGTGAGCTTGAGCAAGTCACTTAGGCTTGTTGAGCCTTAATTTTTCATCTCTAAAATGAGAATAGAGAATTCCCTGGCGACCAGTGGTTAGGACTCCACGTTTTCACTGCTAAGGGCCCGGGTTCAATCCCTGGTTGGGGAACTAAGATCCGGCAAGCCAGAAAAAAATTTTTTTTCATTAGAAAAAAAATAAAATGAGAATAATTACCCGGAAAGGCCACTGTAAGAGTTAAATGAGAAAGCACTGTAAGGGTTAAATGAGAGAACACAGAGTGCTTAGCACATAATTAGTGTTCAGTAATGATCATTATTGGTACAGGCATACCTTGGAGAAATTGCAGGTTCAGTTCTAGACCATCGCAATAAAGCGAATATCCCAATAAAGCGAGTTACATGAATTACAGTGCATATAAAAGTGATACTTACACTATACTATAGTCTTTTCAGTGTATACGCATAACAGAATTATGTCTAAAAAACAATGTAAATACCTTAACTTTAAATGCATTATTGCTAAAAAATGCTAACCATCATCTGAGCCTTCAGTGAGTTGTAATCTTCTTGTAATAGTAACATCAAAGATCACTGATAACAGATCACCATAACAAACACAATAATAACGAAAAAGTTTGAAATATTGCTAGAATTGCCAAAATGTGACACAGAGATACAAAATGAGCAAATGCTGTTGGAAAAATGACACTGGGAGTACTTGCTTTGATGCAGGGTTGCCATAAACCTTCAATTTGTAAAAAATGTAATATCTGGGAACTGCAGTAAAGCAAAGTGCAATAAAATGAGGCATGCCTCTGTATTGCTATGCTCAGAAATCATTGAGCAGTGATAATACAGTGTTCTGTATACAGGAGACACTCAGACGTTGCTACTGACAGTTCATGTCTTCCCCTCAGGTATTCGTCAGTTGCAGCTCATCCTGTTCAAGGTGGCCTTGATATTGGGAGTTGAAATCCATGTGAATGTGGAGTTCGTGAAGGTTCTAGAGCCTCCTGAAGATCAAGAAAATCAAAGTACAGTATAATTTTCCTTTCAGTCTAGAAATCAGATATTGCAAAACGGAAATCATATTTGCAGCTCCTAGAGGATGTTCCTGTTAAGGTTATTCTTTTTTTTTTTTTTTTTTTTTTTTTTTTGTGGTACGCGGGCCTCTCACTGTTGTGGCCTCTCCCGTTGCGGAGCACAGGCTCCGGACGCGCAGGCTCAGCGGCCATGGCTCACGGGCCCAGCCGCTCCGCGGCATGTGGGATCTTCCCGGGCCGGGGCACGAACCCGTGTCCCCTGCATCGGCAGGCGGACTCTCAACCACCGCGCCACCAGGGAAGCCCAAGGTTATCCTTACTGAGAGCTGTTTGGCATAATTTCATCAAAGGATAGTTTACCTTTGTGGACCATTGCTGTCACTTGAGCTTTGCTCTTCAGCTCCCAGGGGATTTATTATTAAGTATTTAACATGTAATTTGGTTACCCTGTCACTACGAGGCAGTGGTTTGGCAGATGAAGTCTAAGTAGTAAGTAGGAAAAAGACATAGATTCGGTTGTCTGATAAAGTTCATTCGCAATACTCTTCAAGCTGTGTGTATACACGCATAGATATGTGGATACACTTATTATACCCGCATGATATTTTAAAATCCAGTAAAGAAAGTGAAGTTTCTAGAGCAAATATGAAATAAATGTTTAAAATATTATTTAGTATATAATATTTTTAAGCTTTATTGAAGAATAATTTACAAACCACAAAATTCACCCATTGTAGGTATGTCTTATTTAGTAATTCATCTGTTGTTCCTATTAGTATATTTATATAAATTCTGATCTTTTATATGTATCATGGTCAGAGAGCTTGTTCATGATGCCTCTGCATCTTACTTACTATCAAACTCTTCTGCTGCTGGGCCGGGCTTTCAGTTTTTGGTCCAGCTTCATGTCAGGGACCTCATAGTTTCACATGCAGGTTACAACTCTGATTTCTCCCATCCTCTGCCCAGAATATTGAGAATTTAGGGGAGATGTTAGTTGGCTTTTGCGGCAGGACAGCAGCTGTAATTTAACTTTGAGACCTGTGTGCTCTTAACCTTTCCCAGACCCCTAGTGGGTGTTAAATCCTAATTATGGGTAACCAGCAAGAGTGCACCTGAAAATGGTTTCAGAAAAGACTGTGTATTGCCCAACAAGAACGTTTGAGCATAATAAAGTAGTAATTCACGCTGGTTTCATTATACCCTGCACAAGCTTTTAGTTCTGTTTAGCAATGGGAGGGGACCAAGGAATGGGGGGATACAGAGAGAACGTGGTAGAACCTGTTGAGATAAATAAGGTGCAAGTGAGACTGGTGTGAGGATCGTTAGGATAGACTCCCACCCTTTATAGAAACCAGTAAAACCAGGCGTGGAGTTAGCACTGCTGGTTTACCTTGTCCTGGATTGAACTGAAGCTAAAGCCAGAAGGACTCCAAATTCAAGTGTGAATCTGGACAGCTTGGGTCTTTCCGCCGGAGCCTCTGTCTGGGGTGCCCATACCTGTGGCATTATCCATTTCTCACGACCAACACAGAGGGCGTGTAATCACTCTGTCCTGCCATCTCTCACTGCCAACTCATCTCATTTTTCTGTCCTGGCAGAAATTGGCTGGCGGGCAGAATTTCTCCCTGCAGACCACTCTCTGTCAGAGTTTGAGTTTGATGTCATCATTGGAGCCGATGGCCGCAGGAACACGCTGGAAGGTGAAGACTCTTCTTCCTGGGGCTGAGGATGGAGGGATGGGAGTGGGAAAGGGTATATCAGCAAGGGTGTGGAGAAGGGGGGCAAGATGGCAGGTGCCAAAGCTGGATGGGGGTCTTGATAGAAGGCCAGACTGCCCTGCTGTGCCTGAGGCTGAGTGTTTAGAGAACAGCCTTTAATTCTTTCTGAACCTCTGTTTTCCCAACTATAAAATATGGATAATAGAACCTCTCAGCACATTGCTATAAGGGCCGGGAAAATGTAAAAATATTTTATAAAAGAAAAGTACCATGGAAATTAAAAGAAAAAATCAACATACATTTACTGAGCATCTGCCAGTGTGAATACCATGGTGCTAACTAAGCACTTTCATACTTCTTCCAACTAAGAGAACCATTTTCATACTCTTCATGGTACTGGTTTACTGTGAAGTATAATACCCCAGAAGGAGGACCCCATCTCTTCTCATAACTTTAAAGCATGCTCACCACTGGGCAGTAAGATAAGTTTTGCCCAAACTGTCAAAGAACAAAACAGTGCCTCTTTACTTCTAAATTTGGAAGCATTAACATGTTTTTAGGGAAGAATCTAGTCAGGCTGAGAGAGGAAGAAATGCCATTGCTGAGAAACGCCTTCAGTCACCTCCACCCCAGCCCCAAGGTTAATTGGTGCACAGGTTATACTAATTTGCGCCAGCTGTACTAATTTAAGACCCTGGGTTGAGGACAAAGTGGTCCCACATGGCATCTCTTGGGCTGGGGACAGGTCTGCTTTTTGAGCTTGTCCTGCTCAAGGGCTGCAGGCTGCAGGTGTCTGCTGGGGAGGGCACCTTCTCTGAGGACAGAACACCCTCCCTAAACTAGGGCTGATCTCACAGAACTCAGGATGCGTAGTCCGCCTAGCTGAGGCACTTCCCACCTGCTATACACCCGCTGCTCCTTTCCTCTTTCTTCACTTCCATACCCACTCCCTCGCCCCAAGCAATCAATAACGGATATCAAACAAAAAAATTTTAAGCTGCCAACCTGAATGCTGTACTGTTAGAATTTTTGAGCCCATTCTGATGGTTTGAGAAAACTGTAAGTGTGAATATAAAAATCCAGGATCCATGCTCAGCTTGAGGGATGGTTTGATATTTTGTGAACATGAAAAGCAGGGCAGGAAGGGGGAGAACCGCTTGAGCAACTGAGGACCAGGTAAGCAGACTAGAGCAGGGCTCTCAATGGGCACTATTGGCAATTGGGGGCCAGTTTTTGTGGTGGGGACTGTCCTGTGCATTGTAGGATGCTTAGCGGCACCCTCAGTTGTGGCGACCAGAACCGTTTCCACGCTTGGCCAAATGCCCCTGGGGGGCAAAATCACCCCAGTTAGATACTGGAGACTAGTGACCATTTTGACCATTTCCACAAAGGTCTAATGAAGAACCAAAATGAGGGAGTAATGAATAGAAACCCAAGGGTTTTATTTATTTATTTATTTCATTTATTTTATTTTTGGCTATGTTGGGTCTTCGTTGCTGCGCGCGGGCTTTCTCTAGTCATGGCGAGCGGGGGCTACTCTCCATTTCGGTGTGTGGGCTTCTCATAGCAGTGGCTTCTTGTTGCGGAGCACGGGCTCTAGGCACACAGGGTCAGTAATTGTGGCTCACGGGCTCTAGAGCACAGGCTCAGTAGTTGTGGTGCACGGGCTTAGTTGCTCCGTGGCATGTGGGATCTTCCTGGACCAGGGCTCGAACCCATGTCCCCTGCGTTGGCAGACGGATTCTTAACCACTGCGTCACCAGGGAATCCCAACCCAAGGTTTTTAGTCAAAGGGATTTTTGACAAAGAAGTTTGGGAATTGCCAAGAGGCTTCAGTGTCTGGTAAGCCAATGTGAGGGGAATTCCCACAGGTGCTGAAGACCGTTTCTGTCTGCTAGCAAGACAAATGCCTTGCATTAAGCAAAGTAAACAGCAGTACCTGGGGTGGAGGGGAAGTTCAGGACTACAGGAAAAGACAGATGCTAAAAAGAAAGGGGATTAGGAGGAGGTGGTCCACTGAAATGGGACCACCTGCTTGTGATCCTCTGTGTAACTGCCTGTGACAGTGTGGTTTATAATTGGGCAATTATATTTGGTCTTTGTCCCCTTTCTGGCACAGCCACCCAAACCCTTGGAATTTCCTGAGCCATAAGGGCAAATAGGAGCATTTTTTGTTATGATATTTGGCCTCTTGTCCGTGGTTCCTGAAATCAATTCAGAGCCATAAGGGTGAAATGGGTGTCTTGTTATTCATAACAAGCTCCTTTTCACACCGAGTTTATGATAATGAAGAGAGTTTTGGAAACCACTAAGGAAGGGAGGGGACTGGTTGCCTGGGGAGCCAAACAAGTGATTAGAGGGTTGGAACTTTCAGTCCCACCCTCTGACCTCCTGAGAGGGGAGAGGGGCTGGAGATTGAGTTCAGTCACCAATGGCCAGTGATTTAATCAATCCGGCATCTGTAATGAAGCCTCCACAAAAACCCAAAGGAGACGGTGTGGAGTTTCCGGGTTGGTGAACAGGTTGTTTGGAGAGGGCGTGAAAGTTCCACGCCCTTTCCCCGTAACTTGTTCTAAGCATCTCTTCCAACTGGCTGTTCCCGAGTTGTTTAGGAAGTAAGATGTTCTCTGAGTTCTGAGAGCCACTCTAGAAAATTAAATCCAAGGAGGGAGTCCTTGAACCTACAATCTATAGCTGGTTAGTCAGAAGCACAGGTGACAACATGGGCTTATAATTGGCATTTGAAGTGGGGGGCAGTCTGGTGGGACTGAGCCCTTAACCTGTGGGATCTGATGCCATCTCTGAGTAGATAGTGTCAGAATTGAGTTGAAGTGTAGGGCACCCAGCTGCTGTCCTGGAATTGCCTGTCGGCGTGGGAGGAAAAAACCCCCATATTGTAATTGGGTGCAAAATTCTTAACGGCCATTAAAAAACGATTTCAATGTATACCATTGAAAACTGTAAGAACCTCGATTAATCACTGAACTAAAATAATTGCAAGTTAGAATTCCATCTATTCATTATACATTTATTGACTGTGTACTAAGTGCCAGTCACTATGGACTGGAGGTAGAAAGAAAATTTGTTAAAATCTCTGTTGCACAGGAATTCAATCTCGTAATTCTACTGTTCAAAGGGGGGAAAAAAAAACCATGAGAAATGCTGACAACGTAGTTTCAATTGTATAAGTTTAAAGTGCAGATGGGTCTTTCATGAGACTACCTTGCAGCAATGCCTAACACATCCTCTAAAGGATGAGCCCTGTGATTGCCCATTGGAGAAGCACAGTTTAGCCTTTTGTTTGTGGAAGCCTAACCAGGATAATTGGTCCTATAGATTTTAGAAAAGGAAAAAGTCCCACTGACTTTGAAAGGCCTCCAGCGGGTTTTCTCCTCGGGGACAAACCTCAGCATTTCTGCCTGCCCCCTGTTCTCTAGATCCAAAATTCTGGTTTCACTGGCCTGTCGGCCATCTGAGAATAGCTTTCTCAGTAATCTTTTCCAGTTTTCACACCAAATCCAGAAGAAAGACCCAATTTTCCCCTTTTCCTCCCACAGGGTTCAGAAGAAAAGAATTCCGTGGGAAGCTGGCTATTGCGATCACCGCCAACTTCATAAACAGAAACAGCACAGCTGAGGCCAAGGTGGAAGAGATTAGCGGCGTGGCTTTCATCTTCAATCAGAAATTTTTTCAGGATCTTAAAGAAGAAACAGGTGGGACCCTCACCTTGCTCCAAACCAGGCCATTGTCCATGCTTCTCTGTAGCACACAGGGGTTGAGGGAGGAGGGCACTCAGCTTTCCCAGTTCTTGGGAACAGGAGACTCACGCTGATAAAGTGGAAGCAGGGATTTCTCTTTAGGATTAATGATGGGCAGGATTCCTTCGGGGACAAGAGGGATTCTTGAGGGAAAGTTCTAGATGTTGTACATGAAAATAGAAAAACATTTATTTACTCAGGAGACATTTACTGAGTGCCCATTGAATGCCCGCACTCAATGTCATGGGATACACAGTCGAGGTTGACACGGTACCCTCCCAATAGTGTGGCCCTTGTCTAGGGAGGGAGAGCCACGGAAACCATCCTAATGCAGGCTGGTGAATCTAGGCCCGACGCCAATGTGGAGATCCCGGAGCACTCTGACGGGGAGCCAGTAAACTGTGGGTGGTCCCTGAGAAGCATAGGTGCTTTTATCAGTGCACCCACTGCCCTTTCCCTCAGGAACAGTCAGGGATGCGGGGGGGTGGGGCACGACACTCACCCAGGGGCATCTGTTGTCCCCAAACCATGGGACTTGAGTAAAGAAGGGATTCGTTCATTTACTCAACAGATATTTATTGAACACCTACTATGTGCCAAATGCTGTTCAAGGGCGTGAGATAGAGCAGTGGGCAAAACAAGCAAATCCCCTCTCTTGGAGCTTATATTCTGTGGGTTGTGGAGGGACCATTAATAATCAAATAACATGTTAGGTGGTCTATAAGGATAGTGGAGAAAAAATAAAGCAGGGTGAGAGCAAAGAGGGATGAAATTCCTGCTCCCAATTAAGTAAATTTCAGATTTTTTCCCTTTCTTTTAACCTGATTTGGAAAAATAAATATTTCTCCTTGAAAAGGCAGTGTAACAATGTTAAATAGAAGTTTTGTACTAAAAATAAATTATTAACACCCAGCACCACCTAGCACAGGAACAGTCCTCATTTTCATGTAGTCCTTTTCGGTAATTTTCCACCTGCCTCCTTACTTTTTACATGGCTAGAGTTTTTACCATAGTGTCAATCCTGTTATTCTCCTTTTCTCATTCAGCATCACATTTTAAATACTGTCCATTGTGCCCAGTCCTACTGATGGTCAGGTTTGTTGGAATAGCTCTTGAAGTGGATATATTGTCACCCACTGCTGAAGCATTTAAACCAGGGGTTGGCAAATCTACCATGTGTTTTTGTATTGCCTTCAAGCTAAGAATGGTTTTTAATATATTTTGAATGGCTGCAGAAAAATCAAAAGAAGAAATTTTGGGGACAAATTGAAAATTTATGAAATTCAAATTTTATAGTCCATAAATAGAGGTTTATTAGAATGCAGCCAGGCCGGTTTGTTTACCTTGATGCCATGAGGGCTTTCGACACAGACTGGATGGCCTACAAAGCCCAAAATATTTACTCTCTGGCCCTTTATGGAAAAAGTTTGCAGACTTCTGATTTAAACCTTTCAGTTATTTACTGTTACCAATAAAACTACTTCTTTTGGATTATTTCCGTTAGATAGCTTTCTAGGAATGGGATTAGTTATTGAGCCAGACTCTGCTTCTTACTGGCCACAGCAATGTGTGTCCACTGCATGACCCTCTGAGTGTCACTATGGTGGCATTATTTTATAAAAAAAAAAAAAAAGTATTTCCTTCCAGCATATTATGTCCTTTTGAATGATTTAAGAATTCTCCAGCCCTCTCTTCCCCTCAAAAACCAAGAAAATAAATGCTTAAATAAACCACCAAATATAAATTATGACAGAACATCAAGTTTGTTTTTCCAAATGTTTCAATGAGCTTCCTTTGCACTTTGCAAAGGTCATCACCTTTGGCCATTGTTCGACAACAATGCCCCTCACAGAATGAGAGTATTTCCTCGCATCCTCTGGGGGGCCCTGTGCATTGATGGCTGTTTCCTATTTAACGGTCATAAAGGGGTTTCCATGGTTACCCAGCAGCCTCTGTGATAACTGCTGATAAGTTGCCTTGCATCTGTTCCTTTCTCTCCAAAGAAACCAAACCAGTGGTTCTCAAACTTGAGTGTGAATCAGAATCACCTGTAAGGCCTGTTCGAGCACAGATTGCAGGCCAGACCCCCAGAGTTTCCCAGTCTGTAGGCCTGGGGTCGGGCTCCAGTTATTTGCATTTCTAATAAGTCCTTAGGTGATGCTGCTGCTGCTGCTGGCTAAGGATCCTACTTTGATAAACACTGTCGTCTTACGGCATTGTTTTAAAGGCAGAAACCTAGTCTATAAAGTCTTTTGCAGTTGGTGGAAAGCACAGAAAGATACAACCCAGTCCTCTGATTTGAGTTTTTCTACCAGGGCACCTGGGTTTTCACACATAACAGGGGGATGGTGGAAATGTCCCTTAGCAGTCCTTGGAGAATTCACACAGCTCTTTGCATCTCTGGTCACATGGAGGAAACGGTGGATGGGACTTGGAATCAGACAGGCTGAGGTTCAAATCCTGGTTCTGTTGCCACTTAGCTGCCACGCCACAGATAGCACTGTGCCTTCCTGCAGCACATACTCAGCTGTGACTTGGAAATACTGGTCTACAGCCCCAAAGGGCTTTATGAGTTTTAAAAGAAACAGTGGCTAGGAGACTTCCCTGGTGGCGAGGTGGTTAAGAATCCACCTGCAAATGCAGTGGACACGGGTTCGGGCCCTGGTCTGGGAAGATCCCACATGCCACGGAGCAACTAAATCCGTGCGCTACAACTACTGAGCCTGTGCTCTAAAGCTTATGAACCACAACTGCTGAAGCCCGCCTGGCCTAGAGCCCTGCTGCGCAACAAGAGAAGCCACCGCAATGAGAAGCCTGTGCACAAGACCCAATGCAGCCAAAACTAATTAAATAAATAAATTTATTTTTTTAAAAAAAGAAAAACAGTGGCTTAATCATATTGCAATATATAGCGCAGTGGTTAAGAATCTGCCTGCCAATGCAGGTGACATGGGTTGGAGCCCTGGCCCAGGAAGATCCCACATGCCGCAGAGCAATGAAGCCCATGCGCCACAACTACTGAGCCCGCGTGCCTAGAGCCCGTGCTTAGCAATAAGAGAAGCCACTGCAATGAGAAGCCTGCACACAGCAACAAAGAGCAGTCCCTGCTCGCTGCAACTAGAGAAAGCCTGCTCATAGCAACGAAGACCCAACGCAGCCAAAAATAAATAAATAAAAAATAAAAAAATAAAAATAATTAGTATAAAAAATGTTTTTAAAATAAATGTCTCAAATCAACATGTTGTACACCTTAAACTTAAACAATGTTATATCTCAATTTAAAAAGAAAAGAAATAGTATCTTTTTATTTTTGCGGTACGTGGGCCTCTCACTGTCGTGGCCTCTCCCGTTGCGGAGCACAGGCTCTGGATGCACAGGCTCAGTGGCCATGGCTTATGGGCCCAGCCGTTCCGCGGTGTGTGGGATCTTGCCGGACTGGGACACGAACCCATGTCCCCTGCATCGGCAGGCGGACTCTCAACCACTGCGCCACCAGGGAAGCCCAAGAAATACTATCTTTGTGGGACTGTGAAAGCTAGCTGTGGTGACTAGGGTAAATTCTGGCACTTGATCTTATCTTTGCTCGCCCTGTATGTCTTAAAAACTTGTCTAACACCAATATTCTGCAGGTAAATAGTGAGACCTGTAATGAGGCAAAGCAGGGCTCCTGACATACAGTAGGCGCTAAGGAAATAATACTGAGTCCATGAACCTTCTCTTTTCAGGGATTGATCTTGAGAACATTGTTTACTACAAGGACTGCACCCACTATTTTGTCATGACTGCCAAGAAGCAGAGCTTGCTTGACAAAGGTGTCATCATTAATGTACGTATCGCTTGGCTATGATGTCCTGTCTTTCCCTTTGTGACCTGGGCTGGCAGCATCAGTGAGTGTGGGAGCAGATGTCATCCTGCCAGAAACTGAGTAATGGGGGGAAGAGGGAAGGGACCACCATCCACCACGCCCTTCTCCTTGGTGGTGCATGAGTGTTGGATGGAGGAGCCCACACGAACAATAGAGGCAGAGGTGTTTCTGCAGAGAGCTGGGCTGGTGCGGGAGGGGGAAATGCTGAAATTCTTACCCAGGTGTTAGTGTGGGTTCTTAACCACTGAGAGATCAGCTGAGTCTTTTCCTTTCAAGTGTCTCATCCCTGCCTCCTTTTCTGGGAGGTCACACACATACTTTGGAGGCAGATGGGGGCTCCTTGTCCTAGTGCGATCCAGGCAGTTTCACTTGTGAATTTCACGCTGCGGCCCCCTTGTCATGGTATGGGGGAAAGCCCTATTGCAGTCAAGAAGACTCAAGTTGAATCTTCGCTCTGCCACGTATTAACTCAGGACTGTGACTAAGCTGTTTGCCTTCTTTGAACCTCAGTCTTCTTGTCTGCAGAATAGGAATAATAGTTTCTATCTAAAAGGATTGTTCAGAGGAATAAATTTTAAAACGTATACAGAGCGCTTGGCGTATAGCAAGTTGGTAGATTCCCTCCATAACTTCTCTGCCTGGTTTGGACACTTGCTTTTTTGTCCTGCTGGCTTCCTGGCCTCTGCTTCCTGCCTTTGCACCTTCATGCTTATACAGAGAGCAGGGCTGCAAGGAAGGAGCACATGGAGTGGCCAGCACCAGGCTGGCACCTTCTTTGGTCAGGTTTCAACCCCTCCAGAGACCCTGTTTCTACAGCTGCCGCTGCTGCTGTACCCTTCAGATAAGGATCATGCAGTCCAAGGTCAGCCTGCTCTTGGGTTGTCGGCCTGTAGCCCAGGCAGCACAGTGACCATTCATTGCTGCTTGTCAGAGAAGAATGTGCCTATCCTCACGCCAGCTTGTGCTGGCAGCCGGCTGGGCAGCTTCAGTAACCCAGCCCTCCCCTGGGCCTCCTCCACATCAGCTCAGGGCTTTGCTGAGAGGCCGAGCTGCTGGACAGAAGGCTGGGAATTGGTGGGGGGGCGGGGCTGGGGTTGAATGAAGCCTACTTAGCACAGTCAGCAGATGTGCGAGCAGTGGGTTTCAACATCTGGTGCCCCACTGCTGATCCGATCTGGGGGAGGTGAGGCCATGTCCCCATTTTCCCTCTGTTCCACGAGTGTCCCTCCCTAAGTTACCTCGCCTGTTGGGATGCCTGTGTCAGATAGTGAAGGACTATTTGGGGTCCATGGTGCAGGCGCAGAGGGTACCTTTGCAGGGGAGGGTCTAGGGAGACTCTTGTTTATCCCACCCCTGGAAAGTCAGGCCATGTTTGACTTGGGGTTCCTATTTCACTGGCTGAGTACTCCGGCCTGCTGAGATGCTAAGGTTCCCCCAGGTCATCCCAGGGTATTTGTCCTGGCCACAACATGTTGCTCCTGGTGACTTGATTTTTTGGCAGTTGTCAAAGCCCCTCCGTGCTCCCCTCTCAGGCTCTGTGTCATGGCACAGGTAGGTGGGAGCCCCTCGCTCTGGTCCCATAATTACTGCAGGAGCTAGGAGCAGATCCCAGGCCCACAGTTGTCCTCATCAAGGCCTTCTTTCTCCCTCAGAGAATCTGGGAGTATCAGCTGAACTGGTACAGAGGGCCCTCAGGTATAAGACATGAACTCTAGAAATTGGAGGCCATGGCTGGACATGGGAGAACTGGACACCATTTGGTTCAGGAGCCCTGGCTTGAGTCTCCAAGTGTCCAGCCAAGCTCTATAGCATTTGCATAAGCTGGGAGCTGACCCGTCTACCCCGAGCTACTTAAATTACCATTCTTCTCTCGCTCCCAGAGGAATGGCAAGTCCCCTATTTTCCTGTCCCTGTATGGGTCAGCGTCTTCCTCGAGACGCACAAGGTGCTGACTGAATGTTTGTTGAATGACTGACTGACCTGCTTCCCCATCTATTCCTGCTGATCTCTGGGCCTCTTTCTATGACTACTGAAGGGAGAGTAAAGTTTCTCTCAGGAAACCCTGCCTCTGGGCTCCCAGCTGTGTCCGTCCTTCCTGGCCCCTACCTCTGCTGGTCCATGCACACACAGACTTGGTCTTACCTCAGTAGGAGGGAGCTTAGTTGCCAGGTGTGTGAGGTGGATGTATACACATCACAGCTGGTCTCTCAATGCCGAGTCCACCCTCATTTGAAGCAGTGAACAGGCATTGTCTGACCTTCTCTTCTGGTCTACCGCTTCTTTCCAGCTTTTCACTTGGGGTGACTAGTCTTCCTGTTGGATTCCCCACCCTTCTCTCATGTTGACTGCTTCCCTCTCTCCTTCCCCACCTCTGTGTAGGACCCAGCCTCTCTTCAGTTCCCTGGGCCTGTGCAAAATGAGGTCCAAATTCGCCCCCTGCCTTTATCTTCATTTAGCGCTCCTTCCTCAGCTCTGCCCACTTTATTACAGCCCTGTTCCCACTTTTTCTCTCTCATCCTTGTTCTCATCTGTTCCCTACAAGTCTGTTCTGCCATCTGCCCGCTCACCTGGGACCTCCTGCCCTGCAAGGCCCTATGGCTCCTCCCAGCAGCCCTGTGCCAGGTGCCTGTCATCCTGGCACAGCTAGGGGGTCTGCCCCTTGGCCAGGTCCCCACAGTCCTGCGTGTGGTTTCAGCACCAGGTGCCGCCTTCATCATATGGTGTCCACATTCATCCGTCACCCGGTCCTCTGCAAAGGTTGTTGTGGCATGTTTTGAAGAGGGGGTATTTTTGAGATCTCTCCATTCACTCTTCCACACCTTCAAGAAGGAGAGTGATTATGTGATATAAGAATAGGTATGAGAAAGGAAAGCGAATAATAGGAGCTCCAGCCTGGACGCCATGACCTGACAAAGGGCTCTCGGGCCAACGCTGGGTTCCATTTAGTTGACGTGGCTTGGATATGGAAATGTTAGAATTTCTGGGAAATCATGGCTGTTGGGAAAATTGCCACAGTAGGTCACTGTTTGTAGTTGAGGATGTGCCTTCTTAGACCTTTCTAAATGCCCTTGCTGCTGCCCTCAGTGGGTCTGGGATCACTTCACCATATGGTGTGGTTTGTGCCATCATGATTTATTAGGGACAGGAATTCCCAATCAATGAGAACTTCCCAATTCCTAGGCTTTGGGCTAAGGAGTTGTGTCCACGGTCTCATTCAGTCCTCATGTGGTCCTATATAGGGAGTAGATTTTGTTAGTCTCATTTTACAAATTCAAATTTTACAAGTGAGAATACGGAGACTTCGAAAAGTTCAATAACGTGCCCAAATTTATGCAGTCAGTAAACAGAGATGGAATTTGACTTGTTGATCTCACTGACCCAAGGCCTGTGTTGGTCTTATACACTAGTCCCTGCCCCCTGCCCCCTGCTCCAAGGGATTTGCATTTTCTGTGTCACCTTTTGGGAAAGATAGTCTTTTAGTTTCTATAGCCACACAATGAGCAGATTGGACTCTGGGAAACATCCTATAGTTCACTGCCAGTGTCCCTCCGGGGTGGATATACTAGTCCTCTAAGCTCAGGGTTCTCTACCTCCCAGCAGGGAAGTGTAACAATTAACACTGTAAGAGCAAAGCAGAGCCCCAAGGAGCCCTCAGCCTGTTGAGAAAAGGGATAACTGATCATGGAGAGAACGTTTGAGAGTTATGCCAATTACCCATTTCTTTTTCGGACTTGTTTGACCGCTAGCCGCAGCATTTCTGGACCACATTAGCTTAGCTTAGTCCGTTATAAAATCAGTCTTACTCATTTGCTCTTTTGTCTTTTAGTTTCACTGAAAGTTATCACAAGAACCAGCCATATGAAACATGCTTCTATATTTGCTGCAGGATCATTACTGAGTACACTGTTCATGACAACACCATGTTCTCTGTCAAAATTCCTATGTCAGACAGTTCTTTTAGAATTTAGTGCCAGGAAAAAATTTCCTCCCCTAGGAATTTCTATGCTTCCTTCTTTCTGATAAGGAAAGCCCTGTAATATATCACATTTCCCTTTTGCCTTGGATGCCAGGAAGCTCAAAGCCAAATTTGATGCTTAATCATAACTCTGTTAACGTTCACAGATGGCTGATTTGGTTCCTCTTTATTTCCTTGGCCCCGATTTTCTATTTCTGTTTTGATTAACCTCTCTGCAAATCTGTTCCATGTCCTTTTACAAAGAAGTAGGTATGACTCCTTGCCCTTTGGAGGGGCAGGTTGTTACACTGTGCTCTTGTTCTTTCTCCCAGGACTATATTGACACAGAGATGCTGCTGTGTGCAGAGAATGTGAACCAGGACAACCTGCTTTCCTATGCACGTGAAGCTGCAGACTTCGCCACCAATTACCAGCTGCCGTCTTTAGACTTTGCCATGAACCATTACGGACAACCCGACGTGGCCATGTTCGATTTCACCTCCATGTACGCCTCCGAGAATGCAGCCCTGGTGCGCGAACGACAGTCACACCAGCTGCTCGTGGCCCTGGTGGGCGACAGCTTGCTTGAGGTACCGCCTGCTTTTGGAGCCCCCTCATTCCTGCTGGAAGACAGATCCCCACATTGCTATTCTAACTGGCAGCATCTGCTGTCCTGCAGCCCAAGGGAAGGACAGGCTCTCAGCCAACTGGCAGGACTCTGCCGAACCCGTCCTGGCCTCAGAGCCTGACCTTTGACGAAATTTAGGGGGGTCAATTCTGCCTGTAATACAGGCAGGAACACTTTCTCTTGCTCCTCTGGGTTTTTCTGGGCTGACTTCTCGGTTTAAGTACAAAATTAAGCGGCCCGGGGTCAGGCCATCCTTCCCAGAGCATGCAGATCCACCGCTGGTTGGAGACTTCTTCATCCTCTGGGTGGATTTCTGTGGCCTTTTCAGCATCGAGTTCGAATAGGAGCAAGAAAAGAGTGTGGGCCCCAAAGTCCATGGCCTTCCTGCTCAAAATTCTTCCCAGAAAATCTGCAGATGCTAGGATTCTTACATTAAATGAATGATTTCAGAAAGGGTAAATTTTTATCTTAGTGTAAGCACTGACCAAAAAATGTTGATGTATTTATCTGAAGTTAGCATCAAATTTCATGCTTTGGGTGCACGTGGAACAGTTCAGTTAGAACTTAGCTTGGTGAATCAATGCTTGCTCACCACTGTGTGCGGACTCTAACCTAAGCTCCTTGCTTAAGCACTCAGCACCCTCCCTGCTTCTGCCCCAATCCTCCCTCCCAGCTTTCTCTCTCCCGGTACTCCCCGCCCGTGTTCTCTGCTGCACCCAAACCAGACGGGCTGTTTTTCCATCCGGCTCCGTCATTTTCCCGCCACCAAGCCTTCACCCACACTGTTCTGAACAGATCAAGATCAGAATCCTATTCATTCTTTAAAATCAGCACGAATGCAACTCTTCCCTGAAGCATTCCTTGATTTCTATCTCCCTCCCTCAGGGAGGTTTTGCCTCTGCCTTTTTGAGCCCCCAAAGCAATTTTGCTGTTCCCGTGTCATAGCACCCTTGCATGTGACTTTGTGCTACAGCTCTTGGTGTTTGTGGTGAGTCCCAGTGGGCTGCCTGTCACCTCTCTGTGCCTCGCACAGGCCTGGCAAACACCAAGTGCTGGATAGAATGGGATGGCAGTCTGGGGATCACTGGAATCAACTAGAACTTTGCATGTGTCCTTTGCAGCCGTTCTGGCCGATGGGCACCGGCTGTGCCCGCGGCTTCCTGGCAGCCTTTGACACGGCATGGATGGTGAAGAGCTGGGACCAGGGCACTCCTCGCCTGGAGCTGCTGGCTGAAAGGTGAGTATTAACAGCAGGACCCTCAGCTGGAGGCAGGGCCGGGTCAAAACTCAGGCAGGAGAGGGAGTGAGGCTGGGTGAACCTGGAGCCTCTGCCCCCTCTCATCTGCCTTCCCACATGTGGCCTGATTTCATCATTGGGGTCCCCAAGGAAACGTTCTCTGTCATGATCTACCTCCCCCAGTGACTTTCCGTGGGGGCCAGGCCCTTAAGCCCTGGATGCCAAAGAGAAATCTTCATCCAGGGCGGCCCTGAAGTTGGGGTTCTTGGCACTGCTGAGGCACTGAGGAGCCAGAAGAGGTTTAGGGGAAGCTTCCATTGCAGCACTGAGTCCCACTCTGTTGGGGGCTGGGTGCTCTCACTTCCCAGGCCTCTTCTGCTGCTGAGATCCTGGGCTTCCTCCCAGACCCCTGCTGCTGGCCACGTGGCTGTGACAGCTGGTGGACCAGGATAAGTCAGGGCTGGCGGGTGGGGACGGGCCCCTGCTGGTCTTGGGTGTGGAGACCTGTGGTCGTGGGGGACCAGCCACAGGAGGCAGTGTGGCTGAGTGGCAGTTAGAGTAAAACCGCAAGTCTCTGGGCTGCCAGCTCTGAGTCCCTGCCCTCTGCCCCGGGGAGGACGCCAGCCTCACCACCTCCTAGGGTCCCTCCTGCTTCCCCTTGACCGTGTTGACCCTCCCCGGCTTTGCAGATCTTGAGAACCAGGAGGGCCAGGCATTGCTGGGAAGGGTTATGCAAACACAGATCTAAGAAGCTCTTGGGAGCAGGGGAAGGCGGGTGGAGGGGAGGAGTGGAGAGAAGGCCGGAGGCTGCAAGAGCAATCCTTGACCTCTCTGCTCTGCCTTCCTCCAGAGAAAGTCTTTACCGGCTGTTACCTCAAACGACCCCAGAGAACATCAACAAGAACTTTGAGCAGTACACGTTGGACCCGGGGACGCGGTACCCAAACCTCAACTCAAACTGCGTCAGGCCCCATCAGGTAAGGCCTTGCCTGGAGTCCTATGTGGGTCACCAGGCACTGAGCGGTGAGAAGTGGGGGGTCACCTAAAATCTTGGCACATCCTTGGGACCCAGGCCGCCATTGCCTCTTGGCCCAAAGGTGAGGCCAATTCCTCTCTCTGGGAAAGCCACAGAGTGAAGTAGAGTCAGCATCTCTCTAGCCAACAGGAGAGAACTAGAACACATGTAAGTGTGTGTCCACATATGTACATGTATTTACGTATGTTTATTTGTCACTGAGCATATGCATTGCTGAGCATACCTCTCTCAAATAATCTCCTTGATCAAATACGAAGTTCTTTCCATCCGAGGTCCTGGAGTCTATTTTTTCTCCCATCGAGTTAGAGTCACACAAGCTCTGACCTCTTCAGTCAATAGCACAAAGAATGGTGTGAATTTTAAAAACCAGCCAATTACATGTATTCACACTCGAGTTCCCCCACTTTTGGGTGGATGACAGACCCGCAGCTCTGTCTCAAGTTGCTGGTTCCCTTGCTGAAGGTCATGTCCTTCGGCGAGAGAGGAAGAGGGCAGCCAGTGTCGATGAGAGGGTGGGGTGGGTCCAGCGGCCCTGCAATGGCTAGGGTTTGGGGAAAAACTAGCAGACAGCTGTGTGTCCTCTCTCGCTCCTAGGTGAAGCATTTGTACATCACTAAAGAGTTGCACCAGTGCCCTCTCGAGAGGCTGGGCTCAGTGAGGAGATCCGTCAGCCTCTCCAGGCGGGGTAAGTGGCCCTCCTGGGACCCCAGCTTTGCAGGGAGGAGGCCTGCTGGGTGGCCACTGGGGCACAGGCCCTGCAGCCAGCCTGGCTCTGATCCAGTGACCTGCATGACCTTGGCCAGGTGCCTCTGCTCTCTGCACTTCAGTTTCCTCATCTGTAAAACCAGGACAAGGACAATACCAACCATAGGATCACTGTGTGGGTTAGAGGCGAGCGCTTGACACATTAAAGTGAACCGGACTGACTTCCCTGGGACTTGCTTTTCTTTTCCTGTTGTTTCCAGTATGAGGAGTCTTGTCTCCCCAGCTAGATAACAAGCTCCATGTGCTTCACTCTTTTCCTGGTCTTCTAGGGCCTGGCACAGTGCTGTGCACAAGGCTGGTGCTCAGTGCGGAGGGAAGGGATGATTAAATGACCAGCTTCCCAGCATCCACCCAGCTGTGCTCAGGTCACCATCCTGCTTAAAGACACACCTGGCTTCCACTGCCTGCCCAGACCTTGCATCCTGCCCGCCATCGGGCAAACTCAGCCTCACCAGGCACTCCTCCCTGACTTCCACACCCACACGCCCTGCTGCTGCCTGCCTTTAATAAACCATGTCACATAACATGGCAGGTTTCTCTAGATTCTTTGCCACGGCACAGTCCTTTTTGTTTTCCTGGAGATCTCCTTCTGTCCTAGACACTCTTCTAGAAGCAGTCAAATGCACCTCCTCCATGACCCTTTCTTTGGCGAGTTCCCCTGCCCGGGTAGACTCTGGTAAACCCACTCATGTGCTCCCCTGGCATTGGGTTTCTCTGTTATTGTCACCCACTTCTGTGTCTGTCTTCCCCACAAGATAAGCATATTGTTGGCAGAGTCCATGTCATCCTCACCTCTATGTTCTTAGCCTCTAACCAGCACCTGGCCAGAGGGCGTCTCAGGAACTCTTTCCTGCAGGAGAGCATGCTTCCTGTCCAAGCATCCTGCCCTCCTGCATGCTCTCGACAGGACCCCCTCATGGGGCTGCAACTGTGCCCACAGCCCCTTGCCTCAGTGCTGTTCCTCCTGGTCCCCACCCGTGGTGGCCGACAGAGCGGGTCCCCAGGGGAACTGCTGAGATTTCCGTACAGCGCTTCACCACTGTCCATCTCCTCTTGCTGCAGAGTCAGACATCCGGCCCAGCAAGCTCTTAACCTGGTGCCAGCAGCAGACCAAGGGCTACCAGCATGTCAACGTCACAGACCTGACCACGTCCTGGCGGAGTGGCCTGGCCCTGTGTGCCATCATCCATCGCTTCCGGCCTGAGCTGATGTGAGTCTGGGGCCCAGCTGGACCTGGCGAGCCCCCCTCATGGCCCAAGGGGACCCTGGAGACAAGGGAGACCAGGGCTGTTCTAGATGCAGAATCTTCAGGACGTAGATCAGTATTTCTCTTTGCATACTTTCAATTTGAATTTTTTCTCCAGCTTGTTCTTTTCTCTTTGCACTGATTATTCTGCCAGCAACTTGTTTGATCTGCGTTCCTTCTATGTAAGGAGCAGAATGACTCAGGCTCAGTGATTGATTGCACTCATACACCAAACTCCTTTCATTTGGGAAATTTGAGTGTTCACACCTTGGAGCTCTACCCTCAAGAGAGGACTTATGGGCAAGATCTAGTTCTGGGGACCAGCTTGAGGGTTTTACAGCCAAAAGAATTAGATTTGTGACCCAGATCCGTTAGCTGTATACTGTTGGGCAAGCCCCTTATCTTCTCCGAGTTTGCCGTCTTCATCTATAAATCAGGAATAATGGCAGGGTCATTAGGAAGATTGGATTATGTTTTTGGAAATGCTTTGCGATGTTGAAAGCACAATACATCTATTATGTTGTGTTTAAATCAACTGCAGTGTAACCTCACAGCCATGAGCAAATTCATCCAGAAGGCTGGATGGAAACCTAGTAAAGTTTATCAACTGGTACCTTTAGGAAATGAGGTTGCCTTGAGAAGGGGATGAGGCTCTCACCTCTTACTTTATATAGCTTGATTCTTTTATTTACAAGAAGCCCATATCACTTTTGTAATTAAAAGGAAAAGAACGAATGGGAACTATTTAAATGTAAAGTAGTTCATAAATTTTCCAATTATTTTCTGATTTTTTTCATCCCAGGTAGCAAATGACATTTTCATGGCCCAGATCTTATTGGTTCCACCCTGAGAGAGGACAGGGTTAGCGTCTTCTGGCTGAGCCCCCCTGCGGGGTGGGGGGTAGTGGTGGAGGGACTGGAGCAAGGGCATTGTCACTTACAGTGCTCCTTATGGCTAAGTTTGCTTAGCTCTTCACCCCTCTGCATCCTCTCTGAAAACTTCACCTTGTTCTGATTCTCCAGCAACTTTGACTCTTTGAATGAAGATGACACTGTGGAGAACAACCAGCTGGCATTTGACGTGGCCGAGCGTGAGTTTGGCATCCCCCCAGTGACCACGGGCAAAGAGATGGCCTCAGCCCCGCAGCCTGACAAGCTCAGCATGGTCATGTACCTCTCCAAGTTCTATGAGCTCTTCCGGGGCACCCCGCTGAGGCCTGTGGGTAAGGACCTGCTTTCAGGATGAGGCTTTGCCAGCCCCTGAGCTGTCTCTGCCCTGTGCCCACATCTGGCTGCTCTTCACACTGATGTCCTCTGTTCTGGGGCTGACCCCTGCCCTCCCTTTGCCTTTGAGCCCAAACAAGGGTGGACCCCACGCACCCAGACCCGTGTATGTAAGTGGGTCCTGTGTGGCAGGTGCCACATGGGGCTGGCCTGCATCTGCCCTTGTCACCGGGAGATCACTGACAGAGCGGCACCAGCCCTCTATGCGGGCCACTGACAGCTTCAGTTGGGGGTGAGGGAATTATTTTGGAGGGGCCTTGTCTCATACACCCCGTGAGCTCTGGGGGAGCAGTGGAAGGATCTGGATCTCAGTCTTACTTTTATTTCCTAACAGATGCTTGGCGCAAAAACTACGGAGAGAATGCTGACCTTGGCATGGCCAAATCATCCATTTCTCATCACTATCTCAACCTCACGTTTCCAAGGAAGAGAACTCCACGAGTAAGTTTGTTTAATTTCTTCTTACACGTGGATGGGTGAGGGGAAGGGAGATGCCACGTGCTGGGTCTGTTTACGCTGATAAATTACCCAGATCGAGTGCTCAGGAAGACATGAGTAGAACTCAGTCAAGTTCTCCTGCACCATGTAGCCAGCTTCAGTGCCTTCAGTGTGGTTATAGGAAGGGCAGGGTAGAGAGCAAAGAGGACATGCTGGTGAGTATTTTTAAAAGTAAATCAGATTAGCTCTGCCTCCTAAGCAGGGAGATGGACACGCTATCTCACTTTGTTAAGCAATTTAGATCAAGAACATGATGGCCATTTAGTAGCAGAAGTGGATGATGAGGCTACATTTTACATATTCTATTCCATTCGTTTTTTTAATCCATTCAACAATGTTTACTGGGCCCTGTTCATGCCAACTTTAAGGCTGAATGTTTTGTTTGTTTTTGATGAGGGGAGCAAATATACAGAGGTGAGTAATACATGGACCTTGCCTTTGAGGAGCTCAGAACGTAATAAAGAGAGTCCCAAATTTTCCCAACTTATGGCACCTTTAGTGTCTTCGTAATTTTTTTTCACACTGCCCCCAGATCAAAAGAAATGCCTAACATTTTCGTTTGTTAAGTAGTTATATCCAAATAACTTGGTAGGGGAATTTTGCAAGGTGTGTGACAGACATCACCATGCTTCCCTAGAAAATCTAAAATATCCCACGGCTCCTCTCTGAGTTCACTCTGGTGCCACAGGGTGCCTTGGTACGCAATTTGGAAACCACAGGCCTAATGAGAAATTACAGGGTAACGTGAATGACGACCTCTCCGTGGAAGGTGTAATACAAGTTGCCTTGCTTGATGTGCTCACTTTACAGTTAAAAAGTGGAGGCCCAGAGATGTTAGGCTGCAGGGGCTCGCACAGAGCTTGTCTTCCCTCCACTGACTCGGCAGAGGGCTGCAGGCCTCTGTGTGCGTCTCAGCGTCTCTGGGTTGCCAACAGGCTCTTAACCGCTGGCCAGTCATGCCTTGTCCTGCCAACCCCTCCGCCCAGGGTGGGGCTGGGGCCCCGTGGCCTCCTTTCTTTGCCTGGGCTATGTGATCAGTGGTCACTTTTTCCCCTGAGAGCTGTGCTCCCTGGAAGGCAGCAGCGGTTGTGCTGACTCCAGGAACTGGGTACTTAGTGCTCGACACGCCCTGTCTCTAGGAAGGGACAGGCCCGGGGGCTGGGGAGGGCGGGTGTGCAGGTCAGCTCGGGTGTAAGCAGAGCAGCTGAAAGGCTGAGCTGCACCCCACTGCCCTGTGCCCCTCTGCTCCCCAGGCTGCCCCACTCAGAGCCTCTGTGGGAGATGCCGTGACCCACCGTAGGTCACACTGAGTGAAAGCTGTCTTCCAGAGCTCAGTCGTCGTCTTGCCCCACCTCAGCCCAGCTGCTTTTCCTCTGATGACGGAGGACCCCTGCTTTGGGCTACTCCTTCCCAGGCAAGCCAGTGCAGCCCTTCTGGAAGCTCCCTGAGCCAAACATTTATCACTTTTCTCCGTTCACCCGCTTTCCTTCCACCACTTAGCCCACAGCTGGGAACTGGAGAGGCATGTTTAAACCTTTCACTCACCACACCTCTGTTTACAGAGTGACCGAATTGAAACAGCCTGGACAGCTCTGGCTCAGGAGGTGGGAATGGTCAAAAGTCAGCGGCAGCCAGGCCCTCCAGGCCCTCTGAGGGCTCCAGAGCGGCACTCCACTTTGCCCTGGCTGTGCTAGCAAATGCAGCGGGGATGCGTGGGCTCTGCCCGGCCCAGCCCTGGCTGATTTTGGCCCATGTCCAGTCTCCTCCAGGGTGTGCTCCTTGGCTGCCCATCTTGAGAGCGGTTAAAATCCACAGATCTGATTCCCTCCCATGGCCCCATTTAATGTCTAAAGTTTGCCCTGCTTCTCGGATAGGTAGAGAGGTTAGGTCATTGAAGTAAGCACCCGGTGTGGGCATTAGTTGTCCCACCCTTTTCCCTCAAACTGGTAGTTTGGTGGGTTTGCAGGGCCACTGGGTCACATTCTGCCCTGGCACTAAAACACCCCAGCATATACTGTCCACCACTCAACACCAGTGGAATGGTACGACCACGTGCAAAGTACCTTCTCCCCTTTCTATCATGTGTCTTCGTCTTATATCTGGATCCTTTTTTGGTCTGGAGAAATCTGTTTGCAATGCTCTTTGGTCTTAACATGTCTCATGACCAAAGAGTATTGAGTCCACTCCAGGTTGCCCCTGGACATGCACAGAGGAGGTCTGCACAGGAGACTGAAAACTGCACACGTACAGGGGGCTCCCCCGCAGTTACACAAGAAGGTGTCAATGTAATTAGACATGCAGTTTTCACTGCCCTGGTTCACGTGCCCCTACGGACTGGAGATGCAGGCTAGGCTGCGCTTGCAAGATTTTGTACACCAGAGCTCAGACACACGATCTGTATGTACAGGTGCATCTGGATTTGACCTCGCCCCCTCCCCTCGTCCCTCCATTCCCCTCCCTCCCCCATCACTGACTTCAGAGGACCATCTTGATACGGGATTGAGCAGCCCACCTTTGTTCACATGTGGCCTCTTAATCTGAAGAGGGCTCATTGTTTCTCTCCTGAGCCAGTCTTAACAGTCTCTCTCCCTCCTGGTTTTTGATGTTGGTGTTAAAGTCTTCTTTCCTCCCTAATCTTACTTTCCTGATAACATCCAAACTCCAGCAAAAGAGAACAACTTTGGGCAAAATTGAAGGCTCTTCCTCCATCCAGACACTTGTTTATTTTAGAGAGAATGACTTTCCCATTCCACGCCAAGAGGGTTGTGCCTCTGGTGAGTGGTAACCTACTGGGGTTGGTTATCTCTGAAGGCTGGATGGCCCACGCCTGGGTAGGAGGAGAAGAGAGAGCTTAGGGATTCTTGGTCTGCTGCAAATCTGCCTCTGTCCCAGTCAGCAGCTAGAAGCCTTGTAGCATGGGACAGTTCCTAGAGACTCCAAAGCTCTTGTCACCAGGCTCACAGGTGACATCTGAACACACATATGTGGTCTCGTCTCCTGTATGTGCATGTGAGTGCACACACACACACACACACACACACACACACTACCTGTCTGTGCTCACCTCGTCTTACCACACGTGGGTAATGCCTGGATTTATGTCCACTTCAGCTATGACACATATTATATTACATCCATAGTCAAGGTGTCTGATCTTTGTTTTCCCCATTCTGGGCCCATTCCTTGAGGGACAACACAACACAGAAGTTGTCATTTGTCCCTGGAAAGCCCATCCTAGAAGCCAGGTGGGTGGCTCCAGGATTTATCCTGCTCGGCTGGCTGATTCTGACCCAGGTCCTCCCCTAGCGCTGGCCCTGGTGGAGTGGGGTTCACAAAGCATGACTCAGATCAGTGTCTGGTCTGAGCTGGAGGGTCCCCCTCCTAGCTCTTCTCCTTGACCCTCCTGCACAGACACTTTCCGAAGATCCAGGGGCAGTTATGTAAGAAAGTGCTTCCTCCATTCACCCAATAACTAAACACAGATTTACCGAGTCCCCGTATTATGCTGAGTTCTCAGTGCTGGGGGCACAGCAGTGAACAAAGAGGGCCAAGGTCTCTGCTGGAGGGAGCTGACCTTCCAGTGTGACTTCCTAAGTTCCTCTCACTCCCCTTCTCCAGCTCTTTTCACAGAACCACCCACCCAGCAGCCAAAACTCCCACTACGGTTCTCGTACTTCTCAGTACGAGTCTTCAGAGACCTGAAGATGGCTTAGGGAGTCAACACAGGTACTGATGCTGCCCGGGTCAGTTAGCACAGGGCTTAAGCAACGTGCCCGCCCCCATCCCACCCTGGGCACCTGTAGTCTGCAGGTCGCTGCTGAGGGTGACCGCTCTCCTGTCCTCTGTGTAACTGCAGCCTGGGATGCTGCGCCGACTTATAGAATGGGGATGCAAGCTGAAGCCCAGACGACAAATACGTATTTGGGTCTGATGGGGATTCAGCACGTGTTCAAACCTCTCAAAGTTCCTTTGCTTGTCTGCAAAATATCGTAATAACATAAACATTGCATTGCTGCGAAGACAACGTTGAACAAGTGTGAGCTGCAGGTCTGAGCTCCTTCTCTGGCACATGGAAGGGGCTCTATAAATGATGGTCCCCATCCCATACTGACTAAATGAAGATGCTCGTTTTCTGAAAACGGTAAAACTAGTTGGGTTGACCACTGGCTTCCGTATTGCAACCATGATGGATCCAGCATTTTACAGTGTCATAGCGCATTTGCTCCTCTTGTTACATTTTGAGGAAGGCAGGGGACATGTTCTCATCCCAGTTTTAGAGATGGGGAAACTTGGTCTTAGGGAGATTATAATGCAGTGCCATATAGGTGGTAAATGTCAAAGCCAGAACTAGAATTCAGACTTTCTAATTCTGTGAATAGCACTAACCTAACTTAAAATGTCTAACACTTATATAGCACTTCAGAGGAGAAGAAGTGTCTTATATACATGAATTTATTCATCCTTACAGTAACTTACTTATGAGCTAGATAGTATAGTATCTTAGAAGTGAGGAAACTAAAAGTCAGAAAAGTTGGGTGATTTTCCTAAGGTCACTTAGCCGGGAAGTAATTCATGTCAGAACTCGAAGCATGGCTCCATGCTGCTCTGCCATTGAAGGGAAGAGCTCTTTTGCCAGTGTCACTGACCATCTTTCTAAATATCACGGTGGCCAGTATACTCTCAGGACACTGCCTACAATGGCCAACCTCTCTTCCTATGACCTGGATCTGAATTTCTCCACCAGCTAACTAAATATAAAGTTGGGGCTAAAATCACCTTAAGTCAGGCAGTATGGGAATGTGATTATCTTGTGCTGATCAAATAAATGATGAGATTGGTAGACATATGTCTTTGATTTTTTTTTTAATGGAGAACACCAAGTCGTTTAATAAATGCCTTTTGGTATGTAGAATCTTTCAAATAATTGGGAAATAACGACAAGAAAGTATCTTGGGGTGAAAGGGCAGGAAGAATTAATAAGAAAGTGAGTTATTTGGGCTTCCCTGGTGGCGCAGTGGTTGAGAGTCCGCCTGCCAATGCAGGGGACACGGGTTCGTGCCCTGGTCCGGGAGGATCCCACATGCTGCGGAGCGGCTGGGCCCGTGAGCCATGGCCGCTGGGCCTGCACATCCGGAGCCTGTGCTCCGCAACGGGAGAGGCCACAACAGTGAGAGGCCCGCGTACCGCAAAAAAAAAAAAAAAAAAAAAGAAAGAAAGAAAGTGAGTTATTTGTTTATTCTCATACTCTCTCGGGGCACAATAAGTATTTTCTTCCCCCTTGTACCCCAGTTCTCTACAGTGCTAAGCAGAGTCCAAGGAGAGGCCGTTACGGAGGCATTTTTGGCTCCCCAGTAGTGATATACAGATAAGAAAAAAATGAGATAAATCTCTAGATTTGTGTTTTCTCAAGCTTTTTGCTTTAACCTAGCTCTTATCTGAGAATCAGTGCTTCCATGATAAATCCGTAAGGAAGAACAGAGACCCTTTGGATTTGTATGTTGCTAACCATATAGACTGCATTTTATTGTCCCATGGGTCAGGCTGAATCAGAGGAGCTGATGTTGCCCCACCCACTTCCTTTTACCCCTCCCCCCAAGGATTTGGGCGTCTTCTTAGGTGCTGCTGCTGGGTACACTCCCCCCAGGAGTGTTTTCTGTGAGCCTGCGGCTAATGTACTGAGTTTGGATCCACGCAGGCTCAGTTGGACCAGTCACAGCCAGGGCTGCTGAATGCAAGAGAGTCAGATGTGTTGCTCTTTGAGGGAAAAGCCAAGTCCTCATTTAAGGTAGAAACAAGAAGAACAACAGAAACCCCTAAGACGATGCATGAAGCGTTCTTGTTGGGAGGAAACCCTGTACTTTCACAGGCTTGTTTCCGGGCCAGTGCAGGGCTCACAGGCCGTGGAGCCAGGCATCCAGACAGCCTGGGCCTCTAGGACCCGAGGCTGTAAATAAGGTCATCTGTTTCTCTTGGTGTTTGCCCAAACATTTGGGTTGAAATCATTTCCATTCACAGAATAATGATTTATTAGAAGCTGAGGAAAATGTTGAAGGGAAGGCGAGGCCCTTTGATCTGTTGTTTTATGCTGCGTGAGCAAGGGAAGGGTCACATTTTTGAACAAATATCAATGACTAAACTGTAGTTAATTTTGTCTTAAAAATTTTTTTAAGGTGCTGGTAAATAGGAGGAGGGGCGGGATGATGGGGAGTGTAAGTGCAGGGGAGCAGATACTTGCCTGTGGAAGTAAGTTGAGTACACACTAGACTGCATGCTGGGGGCTTTGATCATTACTGTTGATTTAGAACAACCAGGAGGTAAAGGATCCTCTGTGATGGGGCAAGGTGAGAATGTGTGGGGCTGACTGGGCTGCCTGCCTGGGTTTGAGAGGAGAGGGTGGCCCGCAGCCCTTTCAGCTGCATCCAGTGTGGAACAAAGGCTGGGATTTAATCTGGCCCTGCTATGGAGGGCCCTGCTGAGGGTGTCGGAGGCTCCCCCGGGGAGGGACGCATAGTCGGTGGGGACGGCTCCATGGTCCTCAGTGGGCTGGCCGTTTGGGGAAGGTCCGTTTGGGGAAGGTCCTAGCTCGAGGTCTAACCCCAGTGTCAAGGAGAGGCTAACCCAGCAGGATGCATGGCAAGGCACTAAATCCAGCCTGCAGCCCCATCCCAGCTCGTAGCATCGGCTCAACCTGTGCAGTCCCCCTCCTTCCCTTGAGGAGATAAGTCAGACCACAAGTGCGCCCTTGGATGGCCTTTGCAAGGGTCATGCAATGGGCTTAGGTAGGGCAGGGTTCTCTGGATTTAAATGTCCAGATTTTGGAAGAAGAAAGTAGGCTGTAAGGGGTTATCAATGGGACAACCATGCAATTTATTGTCTAAACCAGGATATTTTTGAAAATGAAAGGGGGCACTATTCATAATTATGCTGGGGGAAAAAGCAATACATCAAACCGTCCTGGGCAAACTGGGCCGTATGGTCACTATAGTTTTCAGGCCATATCTGATGCTACTTTGAAGTTAACATAATATCATTTACCAGTAGCTGCAATGGTGGCTTAATGGCAGGCGTAATTTGCCATCAAATTCCTGGACAGCTGATCTAAGTCCCGAGAATCCCTGCCCGTGAGGGGAGCCAGTGGCACCTCTTCGTGGGAGGTGATCTCCACGGGGCAGCATCAGCAGGCCCAGCTGTGACCACTCTGAGTCCAAGGTCACTGACAAGGAGACAATCCCTGCCCATGACACAGGGATTCTTTGTGCTTTGGAATGTTTTGACATGATTTTGGGGGCTGTGTTCCCACCCACTTCTGACAGAACCCCGGGCTCCCGAGGTTGGGGAAGGCTCCTTCCTCTGTGCCTGAACAGAGCCGAAAGCATTTGTCACGGTGCAGGGTAATTTCTGCCCATCTGTTTCCTGGGCTGGCAGCGGTGGCGGGCAGGGCTGGATCCCCAGTGCTGGCATCGCAGCCCTTGACAGCCCTGAGCTCTCACCATGCTTTCTTGGCCATCACAGGTGGACAGCCGAACCGAAGAGAATGACGTGAGCAAGCGGAGGCGGAAAGGCTTCAACAACCTGGAGGAGGTTCGTGTGCTCAGTGTCGGTTTACACAAAGCCCGTTTCCTGACAGCCAGTGACCACAGCCCGCCCTCCGACCGTGGCAGTCGCCCTGCCCTTCTTTCCTTCCTCTCTCTTGAACCACTGGGTTCCAAGCTTGGCTTGATGGGAAGAAGTTGGGTCTGGTCACTAGCTGTGTCACCCTCCCAGGGTGTGGCTCATATCTGTAAAACACAGATGATGCATTTGAAGTGGATGACATTTTGCAGAATTTTTAAAGATTAAGTAGGAGGACGTGTATAACATGCCACTCGTGGTCTTTGGCACCCAGGGTAATCAGGATACAATCACTGTGGATGGTAAGTAGTAAAGAGGCACCAGCAGTCCCACTTGTCTCCCAGTCCTAGTTGCTACCTTTTGTGTTTTCTGTAAAGCAGGTGTCTCAGCACCCACAAATGCCACCTTCTGGTGAGAGAAGAAAGGTTCAGGCTACTTTGTCAAAGCGAAGCATGAGTCTCTCTCCTGCTACTAAAAAATTGATCAGAAAAAGAGTATCAGTTCTTGCTTCCCAGGCAGCTCTGTAAAGAGACCTGAGATATATAGCTCATTCCAAAAAGCCATTCTAATTCCACAGAAGCAAGCTTAGATACTGTCTGTGAACTGTAGGATATCAGCTTTAGCTAGCCTACTGGCTGATACCAAAATGATGACATAGAAGCAAGGGGGATAATTTGTAGGATACATTCATACTTCATGTATAGGACTTGGAAAAAAAACTTCTTTTATCTTATATGGTTGAAGAACTGCTGCTCTTGGCTCTGGCATGAGCAAGAAGCCAGTGAACAGGGAGACAGTTGAGAGGAAGAAGCTGTTGCTGATGAACTGGGCTGGAGAAGCATCCCATTCCCCAGTTACGGGTATTGGCTCTGCCTTAAGTGCCTGTGATTTTACTCCTGCCTCCTCCCAAGAAGCTTCCCTTGGATATATTTTATCCCCAGGGGGAAGTCTTCTCCTGCCTTTCATCTGTGGCTTATTTGAGGGGGTGTTTGTGCGTTTCTGTTGTTGGCAGCACAAGGTTTAGAGTGTGGGAAGAAATCTGGTTGCACCTGCCCCCTCTAAAATGGCTCTGTTTTCTGGGTCAGCTGTTTTACTTAAGTCAGATTTAACCAAGCAATGATTCTCTCTAAATTCTTGCTACTCATAAAGTGTGGGCCAAGAACAAGGGCACCAGTATCACCTGGCAGCTGGTTAGAAATGCAGACTCTCAGGGCCCACCCCAGACCTCTTGAATCCAAATCTGGTTTTGAAGGAGACCCTCCAGTGATTCACGTGCACATGAATGTCTGCAAAGGGCCGCTCTGCACGACCCACTGTCCTGGCCTACTTTGGCCTGTACAAACAGTGACCAGCCTAGTAAACTTGCCCTATTCACACTCAAGCCTGGATTGCTATGCAGAGTTACAATTCCCACTTTGAAGTAGGGATTGACTCTTCGGCTTGTGTTTGTCCAACTCTTCAGAGTGGCTGTGCATACAAGGTTTCCCATGGGGCTGCTACTCTTAGGGAATCTTAAAAAAAAAACCAAAAAAACAATTGACTACAGCTTGCCTCTTCCCATGAATTTCTTCTAAGTGAACATATCTTTGTTTTGAGAACATCTGTTCCTGGGAGGGAAATTCATTGTCTCCTCAGGAAAACTGACTACCCTCTTGAAGTGACAATGCCATTTGTATTTCTGAGGCTGATGGGAGCAGATCTATGGTACCGGGGAACAGACATTCACTGGACATCCATCATTTTTAAAGTTTTATTTTAGCAGATGAGCTAAGAAAATCTTACATAGAATTCCATTTCATAAAACAGCATAACCAACTGGTCACGGTCAGCATCTAAACAGTCACAAGTCGTGTTGATATCACGTGTCCCGAAACAAAGCAATGAGAAGGGCCCTTCACCTCCATTACATCCTTCTCCAAAATCCCTAACTCTGGGCTAATCTTGAGCAAACATCAGCCCGACCCAGATGGAGGGACTTTGCACAAAATAGCTGATCAGTCCCCTTCAGAGCTGTCAAGGTCATGAAAGACAGAGAAAGGTGGAGAAACCATTACAGATGGGAGGAGGCTGAGGAGGCATGATGACTAAATGCAATGTGGGATCCTGGATTATGTCCTGGAACCTAAAAGGACATTAGTGGGAAACTGGCCCGATCTGAATCAAGTCTATAGTTCTGTTAATGGTATTGTGCCGGTGTTAATTTCTTAGTTTTGATAACAGTGCCGTAATTATTCCAGATGTTAACGTTAGGTGCAGCTGGGTCTAGGTACGCAGGAACTATCTGTGCTGTCTTTGTAAGTTTTCTGTCAATCTAAAATTATCTCAAAATTAAATGTTTTTTTTTTTTTTAAGATAGCAACAACAGAGCAGGACTCGTTGCCATTGTGAGTGGGGCACAGAGGAGAGAAGGGAAGCCCAGAGCCTGTGCCTTGCCTCACTGACATCCCCTCTTGCTTCCTTCACCCCCCAATTCTTCACCCTTTGTCAGCCACATGATATATTTTGAAAACTATTCTGCTTATCGTTTCATTATTATATTTGACTTTTTCAGCAGTCACATGAAGGTGGGTTACTGCTCGCATTTTACAGATTAGGAAACTTCAGAGAATTAAATTGCCAAGGTCACTGGGCTGGGAGGTGAAAGAGTCAGAAGTCAAACACTAAGTGTCTGGCTCCCAAGCCTAGCTGTGCCCGTCTTTGAGAAGACTCGTCCCACCTGTGAGCGTTGTCTCCAGAGTGGGCATTGCCTCCTGCTTTTGCCTCACTTCCTCAGACTACAGAGGGTGTCCTTCTTCAGGAAACTGTCCTTGTCGTGAGCCCCCAGGCCCCCTCCTTGATATCTGGGTTCCAGAACCAACAACCAATGCATTGATTTGGCTTTTGCAGCCTTCAGCCTTTCCTAGCCAGAGCTTGGGCTCCAATCAAGAGGGCTGTAAAGAAGGTGGAAATCAGAACAAAGTCAAGTCCATGGCAAGTCAGCTGCTGGCCAAGTTCGAGGAGAACTCTCGGAACCCCTCACTCCTGAGGCAGGTGAGTCCTGTCAGATGTTCACTGACCCTGCCTTCCTGGTGAACAGAACCCTCTGAGAAGCCAGCAGAAATGTCAGGCTAGCACTGGATTTCAGGTGTGCCAGCCAGACCTGGCTCAGAAGGAGTCTCAAGCTTCTTCTAGATCTGGAGTCAGACTTTTCTAAAAGGGGCTGGATAGCAAATATTTTAAACTTTGGGGACCATCCAGTCTCTCTTGCAGTGACTCAATTCTGCCATTGTAGCATGAAAGCAGCCATGGACAATCTGTAAACAAATGCACGTGGCTGTGTGCCAGTAAAACCTTATTTACAAAGACAGGCAGCAGGCAGGATTTGGCCCGAGGACCGTAGTTTGCTGATGCCTATTTTGCACTGGGGAAGAAATCCTTTCCCTGATTTTGTTTTGCTTTGCAACCATGACTTGTTTTGCAGCCATCTTTGAGATGGTGCAGCTGGAAGGAGCTTTAGAGATGCTGATTGCCCAGTCCATGGTGAGAACACCCGTCCGAACCAGGGTCTTAGCTCCATGTGGGCCCACAGGAATGGGGACCAACCTCGAGAGTGTCCCCTGGTGCCCCCCTCTCCTTGTTCCCTTGGGTCAGGCTGGCAGAGCTGTTGTGTCTGACCAGGGTCCACGTGAGGCTGAAGGAGGTGGGATGCTGTGGGTCAGGCTGCAGGCCCGGCTGACTTCTCTTGGACTCTGACTTGGAGTCTGCACTTGGATGGTTCCATTTGCTCCCCCAAATTCCTTTGGGGTACCACTGTCACATTACAAAAGCTTGGGACAAGGGGTTCAGTTTTTCTTTGGAGAACATCTGTCACATGACAGAATTAGGCTCCTCTCAGGAGAAAGACAAACAATTGGTTAATTCTGTTTAGAGGCAGTTATAGACATCTTCCTAGTCTTGAGGTAGACCATGCCCCTCCTGGACAAACCGACCTTTCCCAGGAAGCCAGGTTTTATTATAAGGGGGCCATGTTCCTAAGACTTGCAACTGTCTGAATTGTTTTCTCAACTGTCGCTCCTGGAGGCTTGGCCCCTTGCAGCCCCCACGTATTGATGAGGGCTCTCTTCCTTCGGAAGGACTGTAGCATCCCTTTCATCTAGTGGGCAGGAAGGACTTTGGGACTCGCCACCCTGGCCTGGTATGTGCCTGCCCAGTGCCCCGGGTCTGAGCCAAAAGGACAGCCTCCTGGGGATTCACACATTGTCCAAGAGAAGGGGACCATGGGACTTGCTGTTCACACGGACAGAGGGCCGGGCTTCAAGTTTCCCAGCTGGGCCCAGCTTGTCAGAGCTCAGCCCAGGGCTCACTCAGCATCTGCAAACTCTCTCTCCCTGACTCTCCTCCTCTCCTCCCTCCAAGTGTCTGTCTGACTCGCCTTTTCCTTCCTATTTCCTGCGGCTGCTTTTTCGGACTCACCTTCCTCCTCCCAGGAGCACCGTGTCTCAGGGATAGGTAAGCCCATACTGCGCTCTTCCTCTGACCCTCCTGTTAACTCTCGCCGTCCCAAGCCAGAGGAGCCCACACCCAGCCCGTCACCAACTCTGAAAAGGCAGGTAGGGCTCCTTCCAGTGGATGCTGTCTTGGTGAAAACAGAGGGAACTTTGATCCAGAGGGGTGGGGTCCGTGGCTGTCTCTGCGCCCCACATAGGGCTGATGGTAGATTCTCTGGGAAGGCAAACACAACTGGAGGTTACCACCCTTATAGGTAGGAATAACCAAGTATGCAGCATCTTAAAATACATGCCAGTCAGGGGTATCGACTGACCAGCTACCAGGCTCTTGGTGCTTTATTTGCTTTGGGGAAAAACAGACCACACCACACAGGGTATTTTGTGTGATGCCCCGGGACACTTAGCTTATTTGCAGACCTCTTGAGTAGGCTGATTTCTAAAATCAGTGGAGAAGTGACAATGGTGGTGGAATGGGCTCAGGTGGCCAGCTGGCCGCATGCCACTGAAGGGGTAAGACTGGGATGTGGTTAGACCCCCCCTGGTGTCTGAGCAGATGAGGACCTGCCCAGTGGGCAGGGAGGCAGCCAGGAGCCATGGACTGAGGCTTTTGCCAGCTAATATCTCTGGGTTTGCTATGAACAGAATCACTATTATTGACCACAGGACTCAAAAGTGCCCAGTCAGCATTAGGAATTTTGTGTTGCTTCTCGGGGAGTAGAGGTCAAAGGAGGGCAGTGTGGATATATTACAGTGATTCGATGTCTGTGTGTGTAAGAATCATCTAGAGGGCTTCATTACAAATATCAACCTTGGGCTTCCCTGGTGGCGCAGTGGTTGAGAGTCCGCCTGCCGAGGCAGGGGACATGGGTTCGTGCCCCGGTCCGGGAAGATCCCACATGCCGCGGAGCGGCTGGGCCCGTGAGCCATGGCCGCTGAGCCTGCGAGTCCGGAGCTTGTGCCCCACAGCGGGAGAGGCCACAGCAGTGAGAGGCCCGCGTACCGCAAAAAAAAAAAAAAAAAAATCAATCTCTGGTACCCATCCCATGACCAATTAAACCTGAGGGTTGGGCCCAGACTTTAGGAACCAGGGTGGTACAGGCTCTGATTCAGTGGGTCTGGAGTGTTGTTAATAATAAGACGGTATTGTTAAGGAGGATGTCAGGTGATTCTGATGCAGGTGTGGAAAGTCAACACCCAAGGTTCGTTTGGAATCTGACTCAACGTGGCATCTGGCGTGCCCTTGTCCCTGGTCCTCACGGGCATTCCTCACGGCGGCGGGGCATCCATGGGAGGGCCACAGTTGGGAAGGAAGCTTGATTTTCCTTCTCCCCCAGTTCCCCTTGGTGGTTGTCACGGGGCATGTGCTCCGAGAGCTAAAGCAAGTGTCTGCTGGCGGCGAGTGCCCGAGCAGGCCCTGGAGAGCCCGAGCCAAGTCTGACCTGCAGCTGGGCGGGCCAGAAAATCCCGCCGGCCTGCCTGCCACCTGCCAGGGAGCGCTGGCCCTCTCCGGGGTGCTGCGGCGGCTGCAGCAAGTGGAAGAAAAGGTTCTCCAGGTGAAAGCCTCGCTCTTTGCCCTGTCTCTGCCCTGCCTGCGTCTAGCGTGCCTTCCTTTCCTCCCCTCCCTCCTCCTGCCCAGGGCGGGTGTCGTCTCCCATCCTGCCGCGTGTGCTGAGGGCCGCAAGCCCACCTGGCTGCCTCCCTGACTCTCCCCTCACAGTGTCTGTCTCTATCTCTTTTTTCTTTCTCCTTTCTCACCTTGGCTGCAGAAAAGGGCTCAGAATTTGGCCAACAGGGAATTTCACAAAAAGAACATTAAGGAGAAGGCGGCTCACCTTGCCTCTATGTTTGGACACGGGGACTTCCCGCAGGTAAATGCGGGGCTTTCAGAGCCCCCAGGAACCCAGGTGTTGGACATCCAGGGAGGTTACTTGAATCAGTCTCTGGAGATTCATTTCTTCCTTCCTCCTCCCTCTGTAGCCTGAAAAGCTGTTCACTTTTTAAGTCACCAAAGGATTTGGACTGGCGTCTAAAAAAGCTCCAAATGAGAAGATTCAAAATAATTAGACAAATCATGACAAAGGGAAAACCAAGGCAGAAAAGCGGGCTCAGGTCATAGGAAAACATTACCGAACAGAAGCATGTGTGCTATCAGATCTTAGACAGCTTCTGAGTAGGCTGAGCTTCCTAGGGGTCAACACAAAGAGGGAAAGCTGGTCAACTGCAGGAATCACATCACGGTGCCTTTAAGGTGAAAGCAAACCAGTTGCTCATGAAGTCTGGGGACAGGATGGAGAGATGCCCCCATGGCCATGATCAGGGAGACCGTGAATATCGAGGTCAGCCACGTGCTGTAAACTGTGCCCTGCTTTTACGAAAGGCAGCACCAGCCAGAAGAATGGCCTTGCCTCAGGATAGAAAGCACAGCCCCTGCCCCCGGCCAGGTACTTATTTAGAAACTTGCTGAGAAGAAGAGGGTGTGCTCACAAGGAGATGACAGAGTTGAGGATGAGGCCCCCGCGGTGCTTATACGTGTAAGGTGCTCCCTTGCCTACAGCAAGCCTGGTCTCTAGAACATACCGCCTCTGCTGCTTTCACCCGGCCTCCTCCAGACCTGTGTCCTCTGCTACTTGGCAGAGTCATAGACATGGGAAGGATACTTTGCCTTCAGTGCATTTCTAGGGTTCCATGTGGCTGCAGAGGTCCCTGCTGGAGCATCTACCCCAGAGTAGCCTGGGCTTGTCCTTTCCTAAGCTGGCAACTGCTACTTCATACCAAGCTCCAGAGTGAGGCCTTCAGGAGTTCGTGCTGGTGTCGGCAGCAGACGTAGGCAGGAGCAGGACGGCTCTGCTCCAGCTATTTTGACGTGACGAAGGAGCCAGAAAAGTTGTAGCAGAGTGACGTGTAACCAGCAGTCAGATGGTCCTGCTGGGCTCCAAAGACGCAGGCTACCTTTTTGTTCTGAGACGTGGGCCTGGATGTCCTTTCCCCTCCTTGGATGTGTAGGCTTGGGGGCTGCATCATCGAGGCGAGCATCACTGTGCGTTTCCCTGGGGATAATCCTAGTTGCCTCTGTTTCTGTTCTGTGCAGAATAAACTACTCTCTAAAAGCCTGTCTCATACTCATCCTCCGTCTTCTCCCTCCTGCCTTCCATCTCCTGATTCAGCTGCTACTTCCTCTCCATCGACTGTTGGCTCTGTTTCTCCAGCCAGAAAGGTAGTTGTCCTGAATGATGGGCTTCCCCCGCTCCCTGCATGTTCTGAGATACTCTCCTGCTGTGCTCCACCTGCACAGACAACCATCTGAACCTTGGCTTGGCCGGGAGGAAAACTTATAAGATACTTTACAACGGTCCTGGGTTTGGGTTTGGTTTTGTGCCGGAGCAAGAAACAAAGCAGAAGAGGCAGTACACAAACCCTTATCGAGTGGTGCTTGCTTGTTCAGCACGCCCTCGCTGGGCACCCTCCATATGCCAACCACCGTGCCAGATGCTGAGAAAACAAAGAGGAGGGAGGTGCAGTTCTCTTACACGGTGTAGATGGCAAACAGCACCTCAGCATAGAAATGTGTCACATTTTACCAGGTGATATTGCCAGATTTGGCTGGTTTTGGCCTGACAAAATGGCGGTCTCACGTGGTGAACCTCAGACAGGGCTCTTCATTAATTCTATGAGAGGTTTAAGAGGCAGGATTCTAGGAACCCAGCAGGGAGAAGCCTGGGAAGGCTTCACAGCAGAGGTAATATGGGAGCCAAGTGTTAAAGATTATATGAAAGGATTTTGCTAGAAAGAAGTGTAGGGGAAGGGCATTTTAGAAAGGATCTGGCACGTGGTAAGGTAGGCAGATAGGACTTGCACGAATCAAAAGACATTTCTGGTGCAACTTGATTTTCCGATAAAGGTATTTATGGGAGTGCAGAGAATGAGGGTGAGAGTCAGCCTGCTCTTTTTGCGTTAAAGGAATTCATTCTGCCCTTTGTAAAGAGGCACGGAAGGATCTGCTCTGAGTTCTAGAAGGATAACGCGGGGAGCAGTGTCGAGGGTGGAGAGTTGGCGGGGAGCTAACGTTGGTTGAGTAGATGATGAAATGCATCCGTGAGCAATGCTTAAGTTTGGGTTCTGGAGCACTTTTCATGTTTTTTACTTGTCTTGCTGTTACCTAATATGCCAAGAACACTACCAGGCTGGCGTGGGAGGCGGGCAGTGTCCGGAGAAGCTTAGTCCCTGGAATGGATGAGCCTAAAAATGGACGTGAAGCCCGCTTGGTTAGCTGTTGCTCATGGGAGTAGGTTGGAGCCTCTTTCTAGAAGACTGTGTTCCCCTGAACACCTCCGTTCCGTCTGTTCCCACCTGGGCCCGTCTCCACGTGTGGTGCTGAGTGTGCCCCTGTCAGAGTTACTGCTCGTTCATTTCCACCCCGTTAGACCGAAGCACAGACCAGCCACCTGCTGGTGCATTAGGGAGAAGTTACGTGCTGCCTCCTGGGAGTGCCACCCCCACTGACCTCCACTGCTGTGGGGAGAGGAGTGCAGGCGGGGTCTCCAAGAAAGGAGCAAGGAATATGAGGAGCCCCACCCGCTCCGAGGTCCCCAGTGTGGATGAGAAGCATCCCTGGAAGGGCAGCCCGAGGTGATGCGGGGAAGCACAAACACTTCCCGTCTTCAGCTCTACTGAGCACAGCCGTGGCTGACATGCCTTGGCATCTTGTTCCAGGTCAGCTTTGCTTAGCCGTTTGACCTTAAACATGGACCTCAGGAGACTTGTCTGGGCCTCCATTTTCTCATCAACAAGAGAGTGATTCTTGGCTCACATGACAGTGAGCTCTGTGGGTGAAGACTAGCATATCTGTCATCACCATCACCAAGGCTTCAGAGTAGCCTTTGTGTCCAGCTTGGGAATAGAGCCTTCCCTGGAGGGTACTTCCTGCTGTGGAGAAAGGTCACTGGCACCCTTGACAGGCTGATGGGAGGGGCAAGGGCACCTGGGCACAGGCAGGCAGTGGCTGGTGCTCCTGGCTGGGCAGCCGGGCCCACACCTTGCTTCCCTCTGGCCCAACCCCTTTCCGCCTAGCCCCGGCCATGCCCTCTCTCGCCTCTGCTTTTCTTTTGTCCTTAGGAAGTCCTGACTTGGTCACTGCCCTCTAGAGTTGAGAGCAGAGGTGGGACAAGAGAAGTCACCACACATCCCAAGTCCCCTGACTTGGTTTCCAATAGGTGTTAGTTCTCTAGATGATGGCAAGAGACAGCCTGCCCAGGTACAGGTGGGGCTGCCGGGGCCTGGCAGAGACACTTCTCATCGTGAGACTATCCTGTCACATCATCATCACACTCCACTGCAGCCCTTGGCTGCTTCTCCACTGGGCTCTTCAAGCAGCTTTAAACCAATGTCACTCATTAAGCCACTGAGTGAGCATTCATTCATCCAACAAATACTTATTGAATGACAGCTGGTGTCAGGCACTTCACTCTTGGGATACACATCAATGATCAGTAGTTACCTTCCTGCCCCGATGAGGCTTGCATTCTAATAGAGGGAGGTAAATAATCAGCAATAATATAATATATAGGTAAATTACATGACATATCAGAAGGCAATTTTTCCCCTGGAAAAATTAGGGCAGGTAGCAGGGACCTGGCATGCTGGGGAAGGGTAGCACTTTCCAATGGGGTAGCAGGAGGGCTCTTCCTGGGAAAGAGAATTGAGCAGAAGCAGAGCCTCAGAGAGGAAAACAAAGGTCCAGGGAGGAGACTAGTTCCCAGGGCTCCTGACTCCAGCCCATGTTCTCTCCTCTGTGCCACAGCAGCCAAGTATGAACGGAGGCCTCGTCAGAGGGACCAGCCCAGAGGTTATGTGTGTGTAGAGCCCCAAGCCCAGGCTCAAGGAGGGCTGCAAATGGGGTGGGTGGGCTTCGGGATGGCCAATCCCAGGTCCTCTGGTCCCCACCTCTACAGGTTTGTTCTTTGTTTCTCCCAGGTTGGGGTAGAACAGTTGCTCCCTGTTGTTGTTTTTTAATCCCATCTCCCAAGCCAGCCTTGGCCATCAGATAATGGTGTACTTGGGCTATCTTAATAGCTTCTGACTTACTAATTACAGGCTGATGAGCTTTTCACTGTGTGACTGGGAGTGATTGGGGAGCTCTCAGAAAAGGCCGCCCGAGGATGCTTACTCTGTCTGTGCCTTTGTTTCTCCATTTGTAAAAAAGGACCCAGCTTGGACCTGACACCCCCAGACCCCTCCAGATCTCACCATGAAGCCATTGTAGGCAGTTAAGCACAGAGTGGTGAATTTCCAGCTTCAAGCAGTTTTGGAAAGGATATTGCCAGCTGCACTGCTCCCCTGCCCCACCTGCAACTTTTCTCCCTCTCCCGGACCCCACCCCAGCATTGATTCCACACTGGGCTTTGCACATGCAGAATCTGAGAGAGTGATGGCCTCCTCTGAGGAGAGAATTAGCTGTCCCTTAAAATAGATGACCACCTGGTCACAAACAATTTCATTCAGTCCTGGTGGAGCTCTGAGAGCCTCTCCCCTGGAGAGAGCCTGGGGCCTTAATGCTTCTTCCCAGAAGATTATGGGCTGCTCTGATTGCCCAGTGACTCAAGTTTGCCTCATTCAGGGGAGCCAGAGGAAGGAGGATGCACTTGGAAACTGATGCTTACTTCTTAGCAACCCCCTGGCAGGCAGCGTGTTTCTCTTCCTGCGCTGGAGCCCTACACCTTAATTCTGAGGATCCAGGGATAATCACCTCCTCAGAGGAACAGACTTAGTCAAACTTGTCATGAGGATCACGTGCTACTCACAGGGATGCAAACTTGGGTTACCAATTCCAGGAGATGTAGCCAGGGCTCTACCTTCATTCAGACTACACTTGCCTGCCCTCTCAAATTAGCATGTCACCTTACATTTCAGAGTGATGCAGCTGGGGGTTTGGCCTGAATAGTCACAGGGAATCTTGAGGCCCTCTCGTTTAGGGCCCAAATTCTTACTGGAGTCTTATCTTTTAAGACCATGGGCTATGGGATCATGCCCAGGCTGATCATCCCATCAAACCAGCTCTATCAGCTCCCATCAACCCTTAGCTAACTTCTTTCTTCAAGGCAGGAGACCACTGCCAATTCAGCCTTTAGCATGGCTGCTAGCCATTTACCAAGGCTGGTGAGCTCTTGCAAGATCAAGATGGCAGCCGAGTGTTTGCACAGCTGAACCAGAGGGAGGGCCTCAAGGGGCTGGGTGCTGTGGTTAAGTCCTCCTGGGTCAGAAGAGCAATGTGCATTGCAAAAGGAGCTCTCTCTACCCCTGGAGGTGTTTGTTTTAAAACTGGATTTGCAGGGTTTACTCTAGAGATTTGCATATTAGAGAGAAGCTGGGTGAGTCTTGGCTGGGCAATCTGCCAGTGTTTCATCTGATACAAGGGTAGATCTCAAGGCTGCTCCAAACTCACTGTTCTCTCTGTTCTGGGGATAGAGCTAGGCAGCACTTTGGAGGTAACCTGTGTGCATCCCAGCCTGGGGGATTTTAATTGGCAGAATGCTGGTGTGTCAGGGAAGCAGGGGTGATAGTGAGAAGGGTATAGGCTTGGAGTCACGCTTGGGTTCAGAGCACCGATTACTTGATTACTCGCTGTGCGTCCTTGGACGAGCTTGTGGACCTCTCAGCACCTCAGTATCCTAACCTGTAAAATGGAGGTGGCAGCAGCTACTCCTGAGGATGACTGGGATAATGCAAACACCTAATGCCTCAAGCGTCCAGCAAATGTGCTTTCTCCCCAGTGGAGGAGAATTCTAGAAGAAAGCTCACTTACCTAAAAGGCATGTTGATTCCTCTCTTTCTAAAGGCAAAGAAGTCACCTTCAGGCTTCCGTTTCCATCCCAGCCACTTAGGAGCGCTGTGGCCTCAGGTGTTAGAGCCTCCCTGAACCTCAGCTGCCCCGGCCTCGAAGGGGGATTATCAGACCCACCTCGCAAGGCTGTGAGGGTTCCACACAGCTCAGCGCCTGGCACCAGGGGACGTAGGTGCAGACATGGCCATCCACTGGGAGGTCATAGCCCCAAAGACTTGCCTGCATCTCAGCCCTGACAGTATCATTTCCAGAGCCCCTCAAATAAGGCAGTTTCAATCCTTGCCCTGAGCATATGTGGCTGAGGACTCAGGCCCACCAGCCTGTCCTCTGATGTTTCTCATCCAGGGACTCCTCAGTGAGGAATATATGTGCTCAAGTGGGCCCAGGAGACGACTTCCTCTGGCCCTACGTGTGGAAACTTCCCCTTCCCTCGAGCCCTCAGCCCCGAGGCCCTGGAAGCTCTGCTCCCAGCCCTGCCTGACTGTGCGGGCTTCCTTATCCCCACAGCAGGCCAGGTGGCCACAGGAGGCTCAGTTCTGTGAGGAAGCACAGGCCAGACACCTGGTATTCCTGGCTGAGTTCCAGGCCCAAGGGGGGATGTCACCATTGTTTGGACACAAGCAGGCCCAAGAGCCTGCTTCCTCCTTCATTCAGGGGAGCATCTGCCCTGTGCTGGGAACGTAGCCATGAGAAAGATACAGTCATGACATGACTGTGCAAACCGGAGGGGAGATGACCCATCTCCCAGCATGGAGCAGGGTGAGAAAGGCTCCAACATCCAGATGGGGACCCTGCTTGGCGATGGTGCTCGTGATGACCGCTAATGTCACCACGTGTGAATCTCAGTTGACTCGGCGGAGAGAAGCCAGTGCCTTCATCTGTGTGGGCCACATTATCCTTACTCACACAGAGGAGGGACCCCAAGCAACTGCAAGTCCCCCTGAGTGAAGGCCACTGAGGAGAGGAGAAAAAAAAGAAGTTCCAGAAAATGGAAATTAGAAGCTGCACCAATTGCGGTGCTTTGGACTCATTAACCATCTGCCAGGCGATTCTTGGGAGCCCGGCACCATGTGAGGTGCAGCCCAGATTCTTTGATGACTCTTTCACAGCCCTGTGAGGATGGCAGTGGTCTCCCCATTTTACAGATGAGGAAGCTGAGGCTCACAGAAGGGAAATGAAGTATGTGAGGTTAATCTAACGTAATGTTAGTTGATGGCCCACCTGAAGTCTCCAACTGTTCCAGCTTTTTCTAATTAACTAGCTGAAAATAACTAGAATTCAAAGGGGAAAAGAGGTAATGAAAAATACTCCAGTTCTTCAAAAATTCCATAAGTATTGAAGATACATAAAGGGTTGCAAAAGCAGTCCCATGGCCCTCCAAAACTACCAATTCTCAAAACACTAGTGACTGCGACCAGTATATTTCTGGCCAGGTCATCAGATTGCCCAACTTTGCATTTGGACAAATGATTCCCAGCCAATTTGTAAGCTCTCCTCTTGACCAGCACCCCAGGAGCATACGTGCTTTTGTCTTTCAGTGCAATAATCTCCTTGTTGAGAGACTCTGGCTCTTACTCTGAGGTCAAACCAGGATGAGTTTTCTGGAGGTTTCTCCATGAGCAGAGTTTCCTTTCTTCCTCAGGATGCCGAGGTGTGGTCCACGGGCAGACATTGGTTTGTGACCCAAGGAGCACAGCAAGTGAGAGTAAGCATTAGACACTTGTAGAGCAATTTGACATTGCCACACATCCAAGCGGGTGATCGTATTTCTAGTAATTCATTTTCATTGAATCCAGAAGTATGAGGCCACGGTGGATTCGAGATTTAAAAAGAAAAAGCAAAACCTGGTCATTCACCACCGATAGTTTGAGTTAGCAATCCATCTGGTCATGTCCTCACTGTCTTGGAGCCAGTGAGACATCCTGCTGTCAGGAAAGAGGAGATAACCCAAGACCCCAGGGCAACGTCCGCCTTCACACCAGTTTTTGGGGTGGGCTTCAAAGGCCCCCTCTCACCCCTTGAGACAAGCTCTTCATCACCTGGTCTCCTTGTGACCATTCACAAGTCCTGGTCTACCTCTTGGTCTTGGTGATGATCCTGGGCATGATTTCCGTTCGGTTGGGAAGGCATATGGGAGCACCAGTGCCACTTCCCATAAGGGTGCCTTCATTTCATTATTCCTAAGAAAGCCTCTGTCACAAGTGGCAATGTGGATGCAACTGGGAGAAAGGAGCCTTATGTGAAGAAGGGCCCATAATGAGAGGAAGGACCAGCCTTGGATCTCCTGGCCAGGACCTGTGCTGATAGAACAACCGAGCCGGCCCAAGACTGCACCCCCAGCAGCCTCAGGGCCCTCTGCTTGCTTCTTCTGTAACTGCTCCCAAAGTCAGGATTGCACAGAAGATCAGCGGCACAAAGTGCTTATTAGCTAAGTGGTTACTAAGGTCTCGTTAGGGACTTGTATTTAAAGCCCCAGAAAGTACAGTCTTGATCTCTGTTCTCTCAGGGGAGGCAGTAATTGCGTGTGGGTATGTGACATCACATGGTGCCTTCCTGGGAGAGCGCCTCGAAGCCAGTTCATACACTGGGTCGGGGAGACAGCCACACAAGGGGAGTGTGGGCAGGGAGGTAAATCTGACCTCCCCTCTTTATTTTGCTGTAAGCCCAGGAAGGACTTGGTATTCTACAGCTCCTATCCGAGGGGCCTGTGTCGGGGGCCCCAGCAGGGGATGGAACATCAGGCAAATAATGGCATATTGTCCTGAGCCAGTGCACCTGAACCTCTCTTAGAAGCAGGAGCCAAGGTTCTTGGCATTTGTGAAATCCTGAAAATGGCAGAATGTATGCTTGGAAGCAGAATCCTAATCTCTCCCAGGTGGGACCAGTGTTGTGGGGTGGGGTGGGGGGTAACTGGCCTGGCAGTTGCTGCCTGTGAGAAGGAGCGAGCTTTGTCAGGTCTGAGGAGGTCCTGTCTGTCTGAGTCCTGGGATCAGACACCCCAGCAGGCCCCCGGCCACATTGTCCATAGTCCCCCAGAGCCGTGCATGTGGTCTGGCGCGACTGATCCAGAGTAGCTGCTGGTGTTGGGACTTCCTCAGTGAGAAAGGGGGCGGGCGTCTCCTGGGTCTTGTCTTTCTCCCCAGCCTGCTTGGCGTCCTTTCCGTCTTCATCCTCTTTTGGTGCCTGTGCTTTTGCGGGCACCCGATGAGTTAGCCTCAGGTTCTGAGGGTGGGCCCTGCTCCCAGGAGTCGGGGGCTGTGGGCGCCGGCTGCCATTTGCTTTGCTGTCCCCTGAACTTCCTGCTTGATACTTGAGGCTTGCACAGCAGATTCGACGTGGCCTTCCAGGAGCAGTCTTGGGTTTAGATTGAGGGCCTTCCTTCACCCCCGCACGAGTCACTGTTACTCGCCATCAAGATGGCTATCAACCTGTGTCCAAGGGCCTTCAGCCTAAATTGTTGCTCTCCGTGGCCACACCTCCCAGAAGCTGGATTCAGAGGCCGGGGGAGCGTCTGGAGCCCTCCTCCCTCCAGCGTCTTGGGATCAGGAACAGTGTTTATAGATATAATCGCATATTGTGCATTTTTGTCTCCCTGCAGGGGAGACTGCAGTATTCCCAGGCTGGCCTTTCAGAGCTGGTATGGAAAGAGGGGAGCAAGTCGGGGTTTGCCCAGGGGTGTATGTGTGATTGTGCTCTGTCTGCTTGGGCTGTCAGCTCCCACCCCTTCCCCAGCTCCATGACATGCCGGTGGGGTTCCACGCATTCATGGGTAGGCATGGACCATCATGCCCTTGGGAGCACAGACACACACAACCTGTCAGGCTGTGATCCCCGGAGCCAGCGTGGAGCTGACTTGCCCAGCACCATCTCTGGGGCCCTGGGCACTGCCGCCTGGAGCTCCCCATCCTTCTTCTACCTGCCCAGTAGGGACCAACATTCACTCCCATTCCGGTTGCTGTTTTTGTCGGCAAGGTGGTCTGCGTCCTGACCTGACAGGACTCAGGTTAGGCGTAGCCATAGCTCCCTAGGGGACACGGGAGCTGCAAGGCAGGATGAGGCTGCCGAATTCAGAGGGAGAAGGGAGGGTGGAGTCAAGTTCCTCTTGGTCCAGCCCTGCCAAGTGCCAGGCACTCACACACACACTCTCTCACTCAGTTCCTGCCACAGCGTCGTGAGGCAGGCACCGTTTATCCCCATTTCAATAATGAGGACACTGAGTTCAGAAGTTGAGGACTTGGTGCCCCATCTCAGAACTGGTTAGTGGTGGAGCAGGGTCCTAACCCTCCAGGTCTGGGAGTGGGGTGCTGGGGGCAGTTCTCAGTAAACAGTAGCTCCCGGCCCTCCAGAGAGGAAGGGTCTTGGGGGGGGCGGCCGCAATGCACCTGGCTTGTTTTCTTAGCGTGAAGGCCTCCCGGGCTTGGGCTCAGGAGACCTTAGCAGAGTCCTGGCTCTTCTTGCACTTATTTCTAAGTGGGCTTGGACAGATCCCTTCCTCTGGTATTTATTCCCCCTACCTGTGAACCAAGCAACTCAAACTCCTGAAGACCAGGTACCCTGCAGGCCTCCATTTCCCTCTTTTCTCCATCTGCAGAGTGCCCACTGCCCACTCTGGGCTGGTTAGGCCTCTCCCGGGACGTTGGGTGCTGTTTGCATGTGGGTGTGGAGCCCACTCCCACCTCCAGCTTGTTCGTGTGTTCCTTCTCAGTGCTAACTGGCCTCTACCTTTGTCTCTGTCTACTCTATCTCTGCTCTTGGGTAGCTGACAGTAGGGAAAGTGTCCAGCGGAATAGGGGCTGCAGCTGAAGTTCTGGTCAATCTGTACATGAATGATCACAGACCTAAGACTCAGGCCATCTCTCCAGACCTGGTAAGGATGTACACCCCACAGCCTCCACCCACAGACACTGGCTCTGGCCTCCCAGGGAGGGTGCACGGGACGCAGAGGGGATTGCCTGGCCCCTCTTCTCATGGGACGAGAGGGGCTGAGACCGGGCTGGATCAGAGCAGAGGTTAGCGGGAGGCTGTTCTTCCTTGTAGACAAACCTCACTCAGCCCCCTTGTGGGTCATTTCACAAAGCAGAGCATCTTCCCTGCTGGCTGGGGCTCTGGAGAACTTAGTGCAAAGGCCAGGAGGGGCCGTCCGCAGAGGTGGACAACACTTACTGCCAATGTTTAGCATCCAATCTGGATTGGATTGAGAATTAAGTCATGGAGAAAACACCCCTTTCCTCTGAATTCTCCCCTTCTCCAGTGACTCTGCTCATTGTCATCACCAGCAATGTGAGTTGACAGCTCTTTTGGTTTCCTTTTGGTACATTCCCCTGGAATCACCCAGGTGTGCCCCTCCTGCCCTGGCCCTTGCCCTCTCCTCTCCCCTCTTGCATTTAGGAAGTTGACTGGCAGCCAACTTAAACACACAGAAAACGGCTGCCCCTTCTCTGCAGTTCTCTTGAACAGTTTTATTACCATGAGCTTTCCCTGCCTGACCTATGTCACTGCAGGGGGACAAGGATGTGTAAAACATTCTTTCAGGGACCTCACTCGAGACGCAGGCAGTACTTAACCCCTGGGTCAGACTCCTGGAGACAGCATCGCTGGGCAGCACGTTTGTGAGGGCTGCCTGCGCCATCAGACCACGAGATGTCACTCTCACCCTGAAGCCAGAATGGCCAGCCTGCCTGGGAGCACAGTTAACAGCTGCCCCTGCAGGGCTGGGGTCTGCGTATCTTCCCACCCTCGTTCTTTGCTGAAGTGCCTGCAGTGACAAAAGCAACACATAGCCCGTGAGGCCCCACGATGCAGGCCGGCATCTCTACAAGGCCAGCCTCACAGTTGAAGATGCGGTGTACGCCCTAACACACTGCTCTTCTCTCCCGATGCCCTGTGTCCCCCAGGAGTCCATACGGAAGGCGTTTCCCCTGAACCTGGGTGGCAGCGACACCTGTTATTTCTGCAAGAAGCGCGTGTACGTGATGGAGCGGCTGAGCGCGGAGGGCCACTTCTTTCACCGGGAGTGTTTCCGCTGCAGCGTCTGTGCCACCACCTTGCGCCTGGCCGCCTATGCCTTCGACAGCGACGAAGGTAAACCCCCAGGGGCCGGGGCAGCACTCGTCTCTGGCCTGGGCTTCAGTCCCTTTGGAGGCTCTGGGCCAGCCAGCACTTTCCAGGGAGTTTTGGTGTCATCAGGAAAGCTCTTCAGGGAGCAGGGATCCCCTGCTAAAGAGAGAGGCCGCCTGTGGTGAGCAGGAGTCCTGAGGGAAGGGGAGCTGTCAGCACCAGGGGTGCATCAGCGTGGGGGGCCCCTACCAGGCGGCGAGTGCCTTACGGATGTTTTCTTACTCAGTCTCACCACCTTCAGTTGCCCCTGTGTGGCTGAGAAAATCAAACCTGATAACCTATGTCACGTGCTCAACACCACACCTGACATGTAATAGGGGTTCAGTAAATGATGGCATATTCTTGTTACTATGTATAAAGTATGCATTGTAAAAACGACAGTAACCGTGACATGCCCTCTGATAAGTGGCCTACCGGAGCCATCAATGAAAGAATTGCACTCATTGGAATGAGTGATTATTTTCTAATTTCCAGCACTTGATGTTTGCACGGTCATAAAATGACAGTGCTTGTGATTCCATACCCTGAAACTAACTGCCTGGGTTCAAATCCAGACTATGCCACTTCTAGCCATATAACCTTGGGCCTGTTACCTAACCTCTTGGTCCCTCAGTTTCCTTATTTATAAAATGAGGATGATACTGCTTAGCTCATAAGGTCGTTATGAGGGTTGCTGGGTTAATTCCCAGGAAGGATTTAGGATAGTGTCTGTTATATTGAGTCCTACACAAGATTTTTCTGCTGTTATCGTTATTCCCATCACCATTCTCGCGGTTGTAACAGTGAGCAGAGAAGGCTTTTCTGGAAGGCATCCAGTAGTCCCGGGCAGTGGCCAGTAGCCCAGTGTGTGCCTCACTGGGTTTTCGTCTCCAACACTGCCACAGCCTGTTCTGCTCCTTTCCCACCCCCAGAGGTCCCAGAAGCAAGAGGAACTAGAAACAGAGCTGCTATTCTGGGCGGTCCATTTTGCGGCCTGGCAACTTGCCTGGGGAAGGGACTTAGGCTGGGGGATTATCTGAGGGTTTCAGCCCCATCCCAGGAGCCCCGCCTGTTGCTGCAGCCTGCCCCCTGTCTGTGCCATTTCCTTAAGTCAGGTGATGGAAACCATTTCCCAAGTTTGCGCCTTCCTGGTCTTGTTTTCAGTAGCGGCGCTTTCTGACCTAGATGGTGGCAGGCACTTGGCTCGTGTCCTGCTGTGTGGTTCTGGTTTACAGGAGAAAAACCTGTGTGTGTGTGTGTGTGTGTGTGTATGTGTGTGTGTGTCTCTCTCTCTCTCTTTACAGGCAAGTTTTTCTGCAAGCCTCATTTCATTCACTGTAAAACCAACAGTCAGCAACGGAAGAGACGGGCAGAGTTGAAGCAACAGAGAGAAGTACGTTTTGTCTTGAAAGTGGTGGTGAAACAGGGAAGGCCCCTGACAGGAGAAGGTTTTTAAGGGTTCCTGCAAGTTAAGCCAATGTGTCTGGCTTTGGAGGGATTGAAACTCAGGTGAAGAGGGCTCTACTCCCTGGCATGGAGGGTCCCTCCGCCTCAGTCTGTTCAGCTTGCCTCTGGGCTATGACCTATCCCAGGGGAATGACTGCTACTTCTCATGAGAAACCGAGAAGAGCTTTCCCATGTGCCAAGGATGCCGCTATATGCTTAGCCATGCAAAAGCCATGTAGCCCCCAGTGCCTGGGGCCCCCATGACCACGGGGGCACTGTTAGCAGGGATGCCTGATATGGAGCCAATGCTCTGTGGTTTCCAAGTCCTTTCCCTAGGCTCTTGGATGTCAGCAAAGTGACTGGCCTGCTGAATTTGTGGATGGCTTATGATAGGGCCCCCTCGTACCTTCTCTATGGCTTGATTAATCACCCACCTCCAGCAAGACCCACAACTTCAGCTTTTTCTGATTATACAAGTAATATAGGCTCAGTATAGAAAAATGGGTAAATATAATAAACAAAAGTATATAAAGAAGGAAAGTGAAATCACCCATCCTCACTCTATCCTGAGAAAATCATAATTAACATTTTGGAACATTTCCTTGCAGACTTTTTCCTGTATGAATACAGTTGATCCTTGAACAATGTGGAGGTCATGGGCTCTGACTCTCCACAGGGTCGAAAATCCACATATAACTGATAGTCAGCCCTCCGTATTGGCGGTTCCTCCACGTCCGTAGATTCAACCAACCGTGGATCGGGTGGAACTGTAGTATTTACTACTGAAAAAAATCTGCATTTAGGTGGACCCATGCAGTTCAAACCTGCATTGTTCAAGGGTCAACTGCATGTTCTAACCCAGTGGGAATCCCATGTCTACAGTTTCATGGTTGTCTTTTTTCACTAACACTATATTAAGAACAGTTTCCCATGACATTAAAAATGCTTTTGGAGCCTAATTTTTGATGCCTGTAAAAGATGGTTAATAATTTATTTGCGTCCTATATTGTTGGACATTTATGTTGTTTACTATTTTTAAGTTACAAATATTTTTATGGTGAATGTCTTTGTACCCACATCTTTCTCCATATTTCAAATAGTTTACTTAGGATCAGTCATGAGAAATGGGATTGCTGAGTCAAAGAGCGTGTATGTTTTGAAGGCTCCAAACACAACTGACCCCTGTGATCAGTTCGCCGCCCCCCAGGAAAGTCATGCCCATGTTCAGCCTGCCCTTCAGCAGTGCGTGGGGGCTGAGATTTGGGGGAGGGGGGCTGGTTGCAAATTGCAGGGTCTGCCACGTTCTCTATTTACTGGCTCTCTTCCTCTGCTTCTTTGGAGGCATCGTCTTTAAGCATCATGGACTAAGTGCCCTCACCTTGATGTCTTTCTCAGGAGGAGGGGATGTGGAAAGAGCAAGAAGCCTCTAGGCGAGACCCTCCTGCGGAAAGTTCTTGCGCTGCCGCCGCCATCGGCACACCGGAAGGCAGCCCCCCAGGTATCCCCAATTCCTTCTTTAGGAAGGTGCTAAGCTGGCCCCTCAGGCTGCCGTGGGGCCTGCTTCACCTTCCCCGGAGGCTGCTTAACTGGATTCAGGGACTCCTGCGGGCCGCCAGTCTGCATATCAGGGACAATGCTTACAACTACTGCTACACGTACGAGCTCCTGAGCCTCGGGCTGCCCCTGCTCTGGGTGTTCTCCGAGGTCCTGGCTTCCATGTACCGGGAGACCGAGGAGTCCCTCGAGGGCATCCGCGACTGGCTGCTCAGATGCTTCCTGGCCAAGCTGCACTGAAGCCCAGCCTCAAAGTGCCGTAACATTTCCTGTGTAGATGGCAGCATGTGCAGCCAGCTCAGGCGCTGGCCAGGGAGCCCCACGCCCTTTAACCAGTTAGTTCACAGCCAAAGAGTTTCCCGTCGGCCATCTGCACCTGGCCTGGTCGCGGTGAACATCTGCTCCCGGTGCCCAGGCCAGCACGACACGAAGGATATTTTTTTATACCTTTGTACTTTTATACCAAAGCGAGCCATATTTCTAGGTTTACATTTCAATTTTTAACTTTTAATAAGCCAAGAGAAAGCATCTTTTTCTATGAGTGTCAGTTTTTCTAGACAAGGGTTTGACGTTTATAACTGGTATTACGAACCCTTCCCACGTTGTGGTCAGTTGTAATAGCTGCTGCCTGCAACATGAATGATTTGGGCTTCTATGTAAACCAAAACCAGTGCCTTTTGATTTACGTGCCTGGATACGACTTTTCAACAATGGACAGTTGTTTGCAACATGAAAGCATAATACTTTAGAAGAAAAAAATAGAAAGGACAGAAGAGAATTAAACCTACAGAAGCACGTGGCAGTGTGTAGTCGCCTGTTATCTGTCCTCCCAGAGGGCGGGGGACTGTTTTGCTCACTTGTTTTGATGTAAAATAGTAGCGTAAAGGTTCTTTGCTCAATACCAGATCACAGCCAAATGATGTAGAACCACAGGGTTTCAAGCAGATTGCTACAAATATACATTTCCCTTCCCACTAATGAGCATGGCAGCGAAAGCCCATTGGCCCCTGACCATGTGGAGCTCCATGAAACTGATGCAGTGTTAAAGAGGAGTTATGTCAGCTGGTGGCATTTTAAGCTCTCCTTATGAGGTCCCCAGCCCAGGCTGCAGTCTGAGCCAAGGCCACTCAGGGTCCACAACCATGAGGCTGAGGGAAGAAACTGCCCTTTCACATAACGTCCTTTGAGACCGAGGGCATTTGTTAGCACCTCAGGGTATTATTTCTGGGAAGTGTGGCCTGCCCCTTGAGCATGGCTTGCAGACGTCCTGGCTTCTTAGCCGCTCGCTGCCATGCATATTTGGTCAAACAGTCAGAAACCATTTATTTTCACGCTGTCCTAGCAAAGGAATGCGTCTGACCTCCAGGGGGAAGCTCCCCTGTGTCTTGACTGTCAGGGGAGGCTGGGAGTGGACACTATTACTGACTCATGCAAAAGAAATACACCCTATTAAGGGCAAAACAGGCCTTGGGCCCACCTGCATTCTTCTCTCTGGGCATCTGGAAGAGGCCTCAGCTCTCGCGACTCCACTTGCCTGGACATGCATGGCTGCTGAGTCTGGCTGAACAGTGGAGATGGCTGATAGAGAAGGGCCTTCTGCAGTGTGTGTTCAGTGTATCTAGAGTGGCTGGGCCAGAGACGGCTCTCTGCGTGTTATACTAGAAAGATGCTCTAGGTTAAATAAGGATGGAGCCCGGTAGGTTAGGAGTCAGAGCTCTTGAGGCCTTTGAGATGCCAAGTTCTCTAGGGTGGGAAGAAGTGGGGAGGCATTTCTATAAACACTTCCCTAAGTCCTTGGGCCAATCAGGGACATGGCTGCGGCCAAGTTCGTGGGAACTGGCGCCTCTGTCCTTGTTGGAACTGTTCTCGTCCTATGACTTGCGTTGTGTTTTTCCAAATTTCTGCTGGTATTTTAATGTTCCGCATGGTGGGAGGAGCCCTTGATTCATTTTATGTTCGATTCTGAAAGTCACGACATAAACACATGCACAGCTGTGTCATTGTTATTTCCGTCAGCTCAGGGCAGGGTGAGATGCTTTGTGGGATGCTCCGTGAAGCCGGAGTTAGGATCTCTGAGAATGTCACTTTTGGCCATAAGGAGACTGGTTTGAATTACTCTGGCGAGACAGGGCGTGCCTGTCAGAAGCCTGAGATGTTTGTATGTTCTGAGACTTTGAACCTTCCTGGTGGGGCAGCTCCAAAACACAAAGGTGGGTCCTGGGGGCGGATGTCTCTAAGGCTCCACAACATATTCAAGAATGAACGTGGGGCTCGAGAGTAAAATTGGGGCAGAGAGGATGTGGAGGGCTGTGGAGGACAGAGGAGCGTCGGCCCGTTGCACGGATTCACTCTTGCAGATGAGTGGCTGCTCACTGCCAGAAAGGTTCGTCTGTCCTAAGCAAGCCGTAACTTGTTTGGGGAAGTGTCTCTTTTTTTAATGGTTGCCTCGTTTTCAATTCCCGTGCCTTCTCGTGTTGCCTTGTGCCCCGCAACTAAATTCTCCTTTCTGTCTCTCTCTTTCCAACCTTACACTGTGGCCGTCAGTTCATTTCAGCCTTCCGGTGCTACACCCACTTCTTGGCTGACACAATTCTGCTCTGAGGTGACTGGTTTTCTTGCCAATTTTCAGAGAGTGGTACTAACCCCTGACCCGCTTTCCGTACCCCATGCCCCCGCCGTGGCCTTGGTTGTGCTAACTGCGAGTGTCTTGCATACTAATGGGCTCATTCAGTGACGTGGTTGGTGAACAGCATGGGGTGGTGTTTCAGCTCGAAAGCCGTTTCTCATTCCATCACCCTGAGCCAGCTGCCCGGTCCACCCCAAGTGCCTGCCCCGCCTCCCCTCTGCGCCCTGCGGCCTGCGTGCATGCTTTTCTGGTTGCGCTTACAAAGCCCCTCACCTTCCTGGGAGGGTTAACCCTGAATGTGAGACAGTACCATAGAGAGGGCGCTTCACCTTTGAAAAGAACTCTTTCACCTCTCAGCCTCTGGAAAAGCACATGCATACCAGCATCTTCTTCAGTTGGTTCTAGTATAAAGGCTATCCCCTTTTCAGAAGGATTTAAAAAAAAAAATACTCCCAGGCTTCATCACAAGCTTGACCCAGACTCTGTATTTTGAACACACAATCACAACTTTCCTAGCAAATCCTTTCTCCACTGCAGCCTATACTTTACCTCCAAGGGCTTTGCTGTGGCTCTTCTGATCGCTCTGGGCTCATAAAGCCCTGGGTGATACAGAAGCTTCAACTAGAGCAGTCATTGTCACAGACCAGGGATGCCTTTGAGAGATGACTCCGCTCGGCCCCCGGGTCTAGAGCAGCGCATTTCAATGCCCCCATGACTCTTTAGCTGGAGCAGCAGGACACTCAGAGTGCTTTTAAAGAGAAACACCACGCCAGGTACAGTGGGGCTGCTGAAGGCCAGGCCTCGCAGTCTCGGGCTGCAGGTGGTGTGCGTCCTGCATGCGGCCCAGAGCCATGCTGACCCTCGCCTGTCTGCACAGCCCCGCATGCTGCATGGTTCCCTCGTTGGTGCAGATCCTAGCCAGGACCAAGTCACCGTTCTCGTCTTATCTTCTCTTGCAGAGTCTCCCCCCTTTTTAGAATGTCAACCAAAGAGTGCCCTCCTCCCTCCAGCCTCCTCCCTAGCTAGCCTCCCCACCTCATCACCCACGCATGTTTGTGACCTTTGGTAGTCATTACAGTGCCACATGGAACCCTGTATTTTGCACACGGCGGACAATGTTTAGCTTTATTTATGGTATTTGATGCTGTAAATGAAAATAAATATGGTTCTTTATAAAGCTCATTGTTTCCTCTCTTCTTTGCCATGGAAGCTGCTCAAACCTCAGACGCAGGGGTTGGTTGAAGGGGTCAGCCTTCCCTAAACTGGGGGGCCTTCACTTGTGGTGACATGGGACTCTCTGGGGCTGTGCTGGGTACTCTGAGAGGAAATATTACCCAGGGGTAATATTTGGAAAATATCACCCATGCTCCGGGGCCAGGCTTTGGGGGCTGTTCCTTGTAAACTCATGGTGCTCTTCTGTAGGTGCTGGGCATAGCTGGCTGAAGGTCAGAGTCACCTCTGCTGTCAGGAACAGGCTGTATTAACAGCTGCTTGCACCCATTTCCCACACACATCCAAGCAGTGGACCCTCAGGAGAGCTTTAATTGGGAACCTTGCTGTCACTTAGGTTCCCATGTGATAGAAGTTGGTCTTGAAAGTTTTGTGCTGGTCTAGCTGAGTGACGGGTGAAAGGTAAGGAGGAAGGACTGGACATTGGTTTCAGGATGGCAGTGAATGTGGCAGGTGTGCCCATCCAGATGCAGAGCCATTTGTGATGCTAAGAGACCCGCCTTGCCCCCAAAGACTCAGGTCACTCAGTGTCTTAGGCTGCAAGGCTCTGCCCACAGGGCCAGTCTGAGGACAGCACCGTGGCAGGCTCTGGCCCAATTCCACTTGTGTTTAAGGGAAGGAGTTGAAGTTTCACGCAACTAGTCTGGACAGTGTCAAAGAAATCTGGTCCTCAACCTCCCTAGGGTGGGATACGTCCCTTTGCCATGCTGGTTGTGGCTGGGCTTCTGATGCTGGCATGAAAACTCATCTGTGAACTTCATGAGGGCCCTTGTATCTCTAAAGGGGCACTTCTGAGGCCCTGGGCCTCTGAGCCCAGTCGCTGGTGCCTGGAACTGCCTCCAGAGCTGCCTGTGGTCATGACCAAGTGTCTGTACTCCTACCCAGGTGAGATACTCTTTCCCTTCCCTAAAAGGAAGGGTGTTAGGGACTGAAGTCAGGAGCTGGGTTAGACAAGTGACGCATTCCTTTCTTCATTCATCTATTCAAGGGTTTGTTGAATACCTGCCATGCCCTAGGCATATTCTAGGTCCTAGAGATGCAGCAGTGAACCACACAAAATTCCTGCCCCTTCCTGCATCTTGGACTGCATGTATCTCAGTGTTGTACTAGACTTGATTTGTTTTGTTTAGTTGTGCATGAACTTATTTGTTTACTCGTTCATGCACACATTTGTTTACTCACCTAATATGTACTGAGCATCTACTGTATGTTGGGAATATAGCAGGGAATGAAACAGACAAAAATCCTCATTCACATGGAGCTTATAGTTTGGTTTTGATTTTTGATCTGAAGTTGGGTTAAAACATTTTCCAAAGTGTGACAATGGAACACTAGCTTCAAGAGGTGCTTTGTGAAAAAAGGGTTCCATGGTCACAGAGTCTGAGAAGCGTTTTATACTAATCATGCCAGTCCTCCCAAATCTTGGCGATCCACAAGATTCATTAGCATATTGAAGTCTGAGGAGTCCTCCAGTGAAGAAGCCTAATTAACTTTGCTTAAGTGGGCTTTCCCGTACCTCTTTGAAGTGAGTTTTTTGTTTGTTTGGGGGGAGTTTTTGTTTTGCATATTACGTTCTACATAAGTGTTTGGTAGAGTATTCTTTATCCAAAAACACTGGATGGAAGAATTAAAATAAAAAATGTAAATAATAGAATTAGGTATTAAATAGAATTAAGTACTGGTGAAATAATGGAGTGGTAACTTTCTAAACTTTAAAACCTCTGATGGAAAAAAGTTACAGAGGAAAGACATGGCACAAATCTGACTTACAAACATTTAAAAAAACTTAACATATAAAAATAAAAATGAAAATATTCAACGGGCAGTCAGACTGGGGAAAAATCTGAATTTGATGTGATGACAAAGATGTTCATTGCTGTGGCATTTAGAAGGTTCCTGCAAAGCGATGGTCTCAGGTGCCTTGCACGTGATATTTGTTGATTAAAGACCCCATAATAAATGGGCAAAGGTTATGCATGGACAGTTCACACTCAAGCAAATTTTAAAAGAAAACACTTAAACAACAAGCATTTCCAAAAATGTTCTAACTTGGCTTTCAAAGGAATGTAAATTAATTATGCTGCACCCACTGAATAAGTAAAGGAATAGTGAAGTAGATCGTAAGAAAAAATACGAACTTAATCACTAGTATTAAGTGTAAAGTTAAATGGGGACCATCTTTTCTGGAAAGCAATATGGCAACAAGTATTATGACGCATAGAAGGGATTCTGACCTCTTGGCCCAGTAATCACACCCGAGGAACTGATCCTAAAGAAATAATCCAGCCAAAGAAAGAAAATCCCTGCAACCTGAATATTGAGTAGAGTAAGGGGGTCAAGCAAAGCGGGTGGGGGTGAGCCGTTCTCCTGTATTTCTGAGAACTCATTCACTTTCAGAGCTTTTTCTTTCATCCCTTAAGTAAAAGAAGCGACTGCCACTTTCACTGCCCCAAGGCCACTGTTTCCACGGGGCCAAAGACTCTGTGCGGTCCCTCATTAGCTTTTCACCTCCTGGTGGCACCCTTGAGTTGGCACTGACATTAAAGTTCACTGATGCTAGAGGTGACCTAGAGCAGCATCTTCAACTGTTGAGGAGCCCAGGCCAGGAATCAGGTGCTGCTCTCAGGAGACGCTTGGCACAGGGGAAGGCCCTGGACTTGGCCGAAGACCGGCTTTGGCTCCAGGACTTCATATTGACTCAGAGGCACCGGGCGAGTCCCTTCTGTGAACGGGGCTAACCGTGCCTCTGGCAGAGGGTTTGGGGAAGGCAGAGTCAGTGAACTGAGTGTGCCCAGCAAGAGCTCTTGCTGAGTTCTGGGGAGCACCTTCCTGGTTTTGTGCAGCAGCGAGTGCCGTGAGGGAGGCATTCTAGGTCAGCTGGGGCTCAGAGTCTGACGGGACATCTTCTGGTTGGGGACTAAATGGGTCTCGATTCACATGGAGTGGCAACATCTATTGTTTTCTAGTTTTCTGGTCCCCCAGCTCTCTTGAAGGTGGCGGGTTATCTCCCTTTAGACACGCTGGCCTCAGCTTGAGCCCCTTCTCTCCTGCCACCTGCTAGCAGCACTTCAGTTTTGCTGTAGTGAGTGCCTGCGTCTCAGCACAGGGGGCCTCCTCGAGCTCTGGCTCGGGCTGCCTGCTCACCATCTCCACATAGCTGTCTACTGAGAGGCTCCAACTTAGACGTCCACCCCCAACTCCTGATCTTCCCCTGAGACAGACACCGCCCTTGGCCTTTGCAGTCTCTGGACACGGCAGTTCCATTCTTCCTGTTGCTCAGCTCAGAGCCTTGGCTGGAGTCATTCTTGGCTCTTCTTTGCTTGGCCCCATGTCCAGTCCATCTGTGAATTCTAAGTACAGCCAGAGTCTGTCCACATCCCACCACCTCCATGCTACCGCCTGGCCCCAACCACTGTCATCTCTTCCTGTGTTACTCCGGTGACCTCCTCTAAGCTCTCCTTCTAGAGAGTTCTCCGTACTCCATTCAACCTGTTTTCAGCACAACAGCTAGAGGACTCTTGTGAGAACTTAAGCCTGATCTCTCCTCTGCTCCAAACTCCAGCAGCTCCCCAGCTCACTTAGCGGGAAAGCCAAAGGCATACAGTGGGGGCACCTGGTAAGTGCAGCCGGGCAGGACAGCCATGCCCCAGCATGGCAGGCGGGCCTGAGGCCCAGGGCTACCTATCAATTTACTCATCGCCTGAAAACCCCCTAGAAACTGGCATTCCCAGTAGTACACTCTCAGAAGCCCCGGGATGGCAACTGTGCTGTCTTTAGGCACCTGTGCTTTTATCTTTTAAAGGGACATGCACTGCAAAGGACCTTGGTACTGGATAGACACATGTCCCTCCTAGAGCAATTAGGTGGAGGGAACACCTGACACAGACCCCTTCCCAGGTCCCTCCTCCATCCTGCTGAGGTCTTGTCAGTGTCCCCTCACTCATCACAGTCCACCTTGAAAGAGGGCAAGGAGACTGCACTATGCTTAGTAGCCTGGACATCTGCCTATTTGCTCTCAGATACACTCCCTGCCCTTCCCCTGCTCTGCTCTGTATTAGAGAGGTGTAACCCTTGCAAAGGACATTTCCCAAGATCCCTTGTGAACTGGTTTCCTACTAAGTTTGACCATTAGGACGCGCGAGTGGGAGAGTGCAGGGTGGAATCGAGGGAGAAGCCAGGGTATTCCTCCCGTCCCTCTGCATACTGGGAAGTGCTGTGTCTTTTTTGTGGTACCCGCCTCCTACTGCATGGCCCTGGCCTCTGGACTCATAACACCAGCTCCTTCCGGTGTCCCCCTAGCCAGTGGCTTCCTGCCATTACTCATCTCTGGGTTGCCTCATGTTCCCCATTTGGCTTTTCAGCTCATCCAATACCATCGTTATTAGTTTCCTATATTAACTTTACTCTGTCGAACTTCCTGGCTTGGGTTGTATTTTCCTGACTGATAAACTTAGTTCCATTGCTCTTGTTAAACTTTTTTGTTCCAAGAGAACTGTGGGCAAGACAGCAGAGGGAGCTTTTCCAAGCCCAGAGGCAAAAGTGGCTCTGGCAGTTAGGAGCTGTGTGACCTCGGACAAGTGAGATAACACCTCTGAGCTTCGGTTTTCTAATCTGTAAAATGGGCTTAATAACTGTATATAGGAGAATATGTCGTTTTGTTGTCTCCCTGGGTTCTTGGGGAGAGTGGAAGGGTCTCCAGACTTGGGGAGAAAACAGGAACAAGTTCACCAGCAGAAATGGGGCAAGGGTCCTCACTCTGACACTGCAGCAGTGGCCTGGCTGTGAAAGAGCCTTGGGACTTGGCTGCTGGGGGTGGTGTACAAGGACAGACATTTCCCCGGACACTGCCTGGCTCTGCCTGTGGAGTCTCATCTTTCACCAGGGAGAAGGCATCTGGCCAGAGCAACGGGAGGAGACTGAGATGCTCAGCTCTAAGCAGACCTCCTTCCCTCCAGGAGGCCAGGGCAGCTGCCCTGGGAGGGGCTGGATCATTCTCACCCCCGCCGCCATGCACCTCCTCCCCAGGCAGCCCCCAGCCCCACTGAATTCTCCATACAAGCACAGATGACTTCAGGCAAAGTCTAGGACAAAGAGCAGCCGGGCCTGGGTGAGGAGGCACAGGTGAGCACACCCGGGGCCCTTACCTGCGGCTGCCCACAGACACACTGCTCTGTGTCCAGGTCTGGCCGATCCAGCTCACTCTCGGGGTGGCCCTGGCCGCGTTACTGTCTGACTCCACGTTCTCCCAGTCACACAATGAAGACATCATACTGTCCTTTCAGGATGGGGGAGGGGGATGTTAGAGAAGATGAGTGCAAACTGCTAAAGAGACACGTGGGCCCTGGATGACGAGTTGGGGCTGCTTGTGTTATTGCCTTCAGATTACTTCGTTCCTAGTACTAGTGTCACTAGAATTACCACTACGGGTCTGTGCATGTGGCCAGGGATCCTCAGGGGAAGGCAGTGTCTGGAGGTAGAAGTTTGAGTGCAGAAATTTCCTCCTGGGGGGCAGCAGTGGACCTGAGACCCAGCAGTACACCGTGCCCTGGGCCCTGGGGGGGCAGAGGAGGGGAGGAACATGTCCTCCTTGGGGGCTTTTTGCCTGGGCGAGGTGGTGACCGGAGGAAGCACCAGCTTCTTTTCCACAAAGTCTACACCTCCAGGTGCCCCTCGCCCCTCCACTGATATCCAGGCTCCGCTGTCAGAGGCGCTGGCCCTGACCCTCCTGCACTGAGGGATCATCATTCAGCCACATCCCCACCCCTCCAGAAGCCCAGGGAGCCAGCTGAGCCCTTACCCTGATCCATCCCTCAGCCCTGCTGGCAAAGTCAAAACTCTCTCGGAGAGAGGGGGAAGGAGGAAAGCAGACCTGGGGTGTTCCTTGCAGGTTTGGGCTGGTCCCTGAGGTACAGGGGCTGTGGGTCTGGTGCCGTGGGTCTGTGACCAGCTGCAGGTAAGGGCCCCGGGCGTGCTCACCTGTGCCTCCCCCAGGCCCGGCTGCTCTTTGTCCTAGACTTTGCCTGAAGTTATCTCTGCTCTTTTTTTTTTTTTTAATTTATTTTATTTTATTTTTGGCTGCATTGGGTCTTCGTTGCTGCGTGGGCTTTCTCTAGTTGCAGCGAGCGGGGGCTATTCTTTGTTGCTGTGCACAGGCTTCTCACTGCCGTGGCTTCTCTTGTTGCGGAGCACGGGCTCTAGGCGCACGGGCTTCAGTAATTATGGCACATGGGCTTGGTAGTTGTGGCTCGCGGGCTCTAGAGAGCAGGCTCAGTAGTTGTGGCACACGGGCTTAGTTGCTCCGCGGCATGTGGGATCTTCCCGGACCAGGGCTCGAACCCGTGTCCCCTGCATTGGCAGGCGGATTCTTAACCACAGAGCCACCAGGGAAGCCCGATCTGTGCTCTTAAGGAGAATTCAGTGGAGCTGCACAGCTCACCTCCACTGCCTGCAGCTGCCCGTCTGGCCAGGCTGCTCTCCACTCCCTCATCTCCCCTCTTCTCCACTGCGCATGCTCAGCTGATAGGTCTCTTCCGGTTATCACAGCTGCCTGCTCACGGGTCTCCCTCTCTCCTTGTGGGCCCTCCCGTCCGCCTTCCACTCTGCAACCAGAGCCGTCTTTCTGAGAGGCAAATCTGATAATGCCAACCCCCGGCTTCCAGGCCTTCACTGGTTGCTCCCAGAGCAAAACCTACCCTCCATTTCGCCATTCAAGGCCCTTCCTGGTTTGATGTCAAAGCAATCATTTCCCACTGGTTTTCCCCTTTCTGTACCCTTTTGCCCTCCAGTCGCATGGACTTTTTTTCCGTTCCCATGCAGTTGGCAGTGCTTTCCCACTTTTCTCTTGCTCCCAGGGGTCTGCCACCTCTCCCTTCCCTGTTCAAATCCTACTCATCCTCAAGCCCCATTAAAACGGTGCTTTCTACCCAAAGTCTTTATTGCATGGAAGTCAGATCTCGCTCCCCTCCCACCTCGTCTTGGCCTCACTCTTTGTGGTCTACCTTCTAATGCAGATATTTGTGAACAGACCTTCTTTCCCCTGTGGGGCAGAAAGAGACCCTTGAAGGCAGAAGGAGACCCATGGCTGATATATCTCCAAATCCCCAGCACAAGCCTGGATCAGAGGGGAGGGCACAGTAGCTTCTGTTGACCCTATAAGTATCTGTGCACAGAGCTCACAGGCACATACACCTATACTCAGACATAAACCAGGTATAGAGCCAGGTCTCTACTACAGCAATTCTGTGTAACAAGCCTCCCAAATCTTAGTAGCTTGTAACATCATTTTTCTTGCTCATGGGTCTGTGGGTTGGCTAAGTGGCTCTGCTTCAGGCTGCAGGTGTAAGGGTGACCTGGGCTCTCATGGGATCGGCTAGACCATAGGTTGGCTCCAGATCTGCTCCATGTGCCCACAGTTGGGGACCTAGGCTGCTGAAGGGGCAGCAGCCATCTGGGATGAGCTCTTCTCATGGCCGACGAGCAGGAGTGTGAGTGGACTAGCCAAACAGCAAGGCCACTGAAGGCCGCTGCTCATGTCACACCCACTGATTTCCACTGGTCAAAGCAAGTCTCACAGCCAAGCCTCATGTCAACTGAGTAGGGAAGCTCACCCCATCTACTCCAGTGGGAAGGACCGCAAGGTCATAGGACAAACCACACCTCTGTTATGGGGAAGAAGTGAAGAACTGGGGACTTATTCCAGTCCAAACTCCCAGAATAATGGCCACGTGCATTGCTGTCCATTTGGGGCTTTGTTGTGCTCACAGACATACAGACTCGTCCCCATCCTTTGATGAAACGTCCGACCGAGTGCTGGTGTCTTAACCTCTCTGTTCACCTGTTTTTGCAGCAGCAAAATGGGAATAATACTACTTTTCTTAGAAGCTGGTGTGAAATTTAATAGACTTATTACATGTTAAACACTTAAACAATCCTTGATAAAAGTACTCAATAAAAGTAAGCTGCTGCTATTATTATAACTACACAGTCAAGCATCCAGTTATAATACCTGCTCCCCAAATGCTCCTCCTCTGTCCACAGCCACCCCAATGCAAAAGGGTGCATACATGTCCTCACAGCAAGCATGCACTGTACCAGGGCTTGCAAACTGGCAAACCACTGGCTGCATCTGGCTGTAGACGTGTTTCGTTGGACCTGTACAGTATTTTTAAATGTGAGGCATTGCACATAAAAATCAAAATTTCTCGAGTTACCTTTGCAGATGATAAAGAGTAGATAATATCTCCCAGAAAGAGTGTGTGAGGTGAAAAAAATGAGAGGGCCCAGGTAGAAGCATGAAGAACCCAGGTCTTAAGGGTTGGCTAGAAGTCAGGAACGGCCAGCTAGGCAGGGAGAGTAAGCGTCCCTGGAAGCAGGGAGGGCTCAGAGGGCAAGAGCTGCAGGAGGACCCCAAAGCCTTGTGAACTGGATTTAACAACAACAAGGAGGGCACTAGGGACTTTGTTGGGGGCAGTTCGGGTAGTGGAGGCATAGGCAGGATTATAGGGGATTGAGGAGTGAGTGATGGGAGGTGAGGAAGTGGAGAAAGTGAGTGCAGCAAAGTCTTCCCAGAAGATTGGCTGGGAAGGAGGAAGAAGAGTCGGCTGGGGAGTGGGGGGAGGGGGAACTGGGATTAAAAATGGTCTGAGGGCCTCCCTGGTGGCGCAGTGGTTAAGAGTCCGCCTGCCGATGCAGGGGATACGGGTTCGTGCCCCGGTCTGGGAGGATCCCATATGCCGCGGAGTGGCTGGGCCCGTGAGCCATGGCCGCTGGGCCTGCGCATCCGGAGCCTGTGCTCCGCAACGGGAGATGCCACAACAGTGAGAGGCCCGCATACCGCAAAAAGAAAAAAAAAAAAAAAAATGGTCTTAAAACTGGAGAGGTTTCAGCATATGTTAATACTGATGGAAAAGATCCAGTAGACAAAGAATTAATGACACAGGGAAGAGGAGATAATGGTCCTTAGCTGGTGTGTGTGTGTATGTGTGTGTGTAGGAGGAGCCAAGTTCAAGTGCAATGTCAGCCTTAGGAGAAAGGACTCCTACCCCACTGTTCGTGGAGCCAATTAGTGGCCAAGAGGGATCTGGGACTTGGGCTGCCTGTCTTGCTCATTTATTCATTCATTGATTCATTGATTCATTTAACAGGTATTTATTATTGAGCATCTACTCTTCACCAGGCACCATTCTAGCAAGAAATGAAAGAGGCGAAAATCACTGCTTTTATTCTAGGCATGGGAGCGAAATAACAAACAAAATAAATGGGAAAAGTGTATAGTTTATTAGAAGGTGCGATGTGCTATGAATAAAAATAAAGAGGAAAGGAAAGGGCTGAGGGTGTGGGTTGCAGTTTGAGGAGGATGGTCAGGGTCACCTCCTTGAGAAGGCAACAGTTGGCCAAAGGTTTGAAGGAGGCGGGTGAGCGAGCCCTGCCCTCTGGGGGCAGTGTCTCCAAGGAAGAGGCGAGAGCCTCTGAGCCGGGGCCGAGATGGGGGCGTGCTGCGTGCGGAGGGACAGCACAGTGGTCGCGTGGTCAGAGCAGAGAGCCGGGGGCAGCACCGGGAGATGAGGTCACAGGGGCCCTGGAGGAGTGTGACAGGGGGTGGCGTGATCTGACTTCCATGTTAACAGGCACTCGGCAGCTGTGTTGAGAAGAGACTGAGGGGTGGGGCCTGGCCAGAGGGAAAGCAGGGAGACCAGTAGAGGCCGTTTCTATAACCCAGACGAGATGATGGTGGCTGGGGCCAGGGTAGCAGCAGAGGAGGTGGTGACAGGTGCCTGGATTCCTGACGTATTTTCAAAGTAGAGCCAACTGGATTTGCTGATAGCTTGAGTGAAGAGTGAAAGAACAAAAGGAGTCAAGGATAACACTGAAGTGTTGCCTGGAGCAACCTGAAGGCCCAAGTTGCCATTTACCGAGATGGGAGGGCCATGCGGGAAGCAGGCCTGGGGAGAGGCAGAGATGGAGAATTCCATGGGCATGAGTGTGATGTGTCTACTGGAGATCCACCTGGAGATGCCAAGTAAGCAGTGGCGTATACACATCTAGATTCATGGGAATGTCCAGGCTGGAGAGAGAGATGTGTGAGTCATTGTTGTCTAGGGTTATTTAAGGCTGAAACCAGATGAGATCATCAAGGACATGAGTGTAGATGAGAAGAGAAGAGGTGCAAAGACAGTCCTGGGACCTTCCAGTGCTGAGAGGTCACGGGGTGGGGCGGGGGCAACCAGTGAAAGAAACAGAAGGAGGTAGCCGGTGGGGAGGAGGGAGCCAGGCTCTGCTGTCCTGGAAGCTGAGAGAAGGGCTGTTTCTAGAAGGAAGGAGTGATCAGCGGGGTCACAGGCTTCTGGTGTGTCAAGTAAGATGAGAAATGAGAAGTTACCACTGGGTTTAGCGACACATTGGACATTGTGATTCTGATAACAGTAATGCAGAGGCTGGTGGACCTGGGGTGGGACCTATGGACATTTCAGACCCTCCTTTACTTAAGAGTAAACTTAAGAGTAGACTTAAGAGTCGGATAGTGTGTACGTTCGTGCCCTGCACACAAGATATGTGCTCTAAATGCTGGGGTGTCCGGTGGGCTAAGTGGTGGGGATCCAGTGATGGCACGGTGGATGAGGTCCATCTTAGAGTGTCCACCCAAGCCTCTGGAGGAAGGGCAGGCGCCCTGCGGGGCGGTCCATTCCCAGCATCTCTCTAGACCCTCTTCTCCTCTCAACAGATGAGCCAACCTCCCCCAAGAAGCCCAAGAGTGTCCCGGAGCTCGAGCATGGGGATGTGGCTGGTGGAGTCGCCTCCCCCCTGCCCTCTGAGTGGATGTCAGTGAGGATCAGCCCCGGGGAGGAAGCGGTTGGGCAGGACGTGCTGGCTGTGCGTGTCCTGGTCACCAGTGACGGCAGCAGGTACGTTCCTGCTGCTGCAGGACGGGGGCAGGATGGATTGGGCAAGGGGACAGCATTCGGGAGCTGGTCTTACCCCCACTCACTTGCAGTATGACCTCTCTGTGCCTCCATTTCCCCATCTGTAAGATGGGATAATCCGTAGGGAGTTGTCAGGATCGAAGAATTAACATATCAAGGGTGTAGAACAACCCAAAGAAGCTTAAGTAACAAAGGCAAATATGTTGGATCTACAGCCATCCACAGAGAGGCCCGTATGTGGAACTCTTGGCTGCTGGGGGCCTCAGCCTACATCCATAGATTCATGTCCACATATCAAGATTTCAAGGTTGGGCTCCAACTGGTACTACTCACATTGCATTGGGGCTAATCGATGAACTGGACTGGGATGCTGTTGTGACTGGCAGGCTTGGGCAGGCTGATGGACAGATGGTCCACCAAAGCTCACAGATGGACAAGGGGCAGTGCCCTCACACAAAGAAGCATGCTGGACATAGAGAGGAAGAGAGAGAGAAAAAAATAGATATTCATGAAAATGTCACTAGCCAATAGGTTTTGTGCTTCCCCACCCCAGGACTGTGCTGTGCTGTCCCCACTACCTAGGACACGCTGCTTCCACTGCCACACCACCTGAATTCCTGATGATTATTCCAGACCCAGGTTAAATATCCCCCCACACATTCTTTTCTGTAGTCTTTTCCATTCCCTCATCTATTCCCAAGGGAAGCAAGCAGTATTTAAATGCCTGACGTTTTAGGCCCAAGTCCTAATGATGAGCTCATTTTACCCCAGAGAGCTTAGGAGTCCTGCTCGGGGACGGTGAAGATGAGAGGACCAAACTTCACCTACATACTTCATTGTACATCTCTGGGCCCCTTTCACCTGCTCTGATCTGAACTTGCCTGCATTCATGTGCTAGGGCTGCCATGAAGAACCACAGACGGGTGTGGCTTAAACAGGAGGGATTTATTTTCTCACAGTTCTAGACGTTCAAGGTCAAGGTGTCAGCAGGGTTGGTTCCTTCTGAGGACCATGAGGGAAGATTCTGTTCCAGGCCCCTCTCCTCAGCTTGTAGATGGCGGTCTTCTCGTTTATGTGGCATTTTCCTTGTACGTATGCCTGTGTCTAAATTTCCTTGTAAGGAAAATTGTAAGGACACCAGTCAGATTGGATTAGCGCCCACCCTAATGACCTAATTTTAATCTAATTACCTCTTTAACGACCCTGTTTCTCAAAGCAGTCACATTCTGAGGTACTAGGCGTTAGGACTTCATGTGAATTTGGGTGGGGGCACGGGTCAGCCCATAACAAAGCCAGAGGCTGGGTGCCAGGCAGAGAGGTAACTAACCCACGGCCCTTGCCCTAGAACCCCTTTGCCTGCTGGAGGGCAGCGACGGGCAGGGCACGGTGCGGCCGGGATGGCAGGCCTCCTCGCTCACCTGCGCTTTCCTTCCTCCTCCCAGCTCAGACGAAGAGGCGGACCATGGTGGCAGTGAGGCCTCCAGTGCAGAGCCCTGGGACGAAAGACCCCGGCGACAGGGACCCCGACCCTCACCCCTCCTGAAGCCCCTCGCCCAGCACAGCTCCCTGAGGGAGGCCCCTCCCAGGGCAATCTCTCCACATGGCCCCGAGGAGCCTGAAGCTGTGCATGGTGAGCAGAGGGTCTGCCTGGGCGAGGCAGACAGACGGGCTTGCGTGATCCTGGGACGCGGGAGTGGAAGCGGGGAGGGGGGACAGGGACCCCCATGGACGGTTTTTCCTCATGGAGGACCACGTGACAGTAGGCCTGGCCCTCAGGCTCAGAGGCAGTGGAGCTGGGACCTTTAGGGGCCGGGGTACAAGTGGGAGTGAGCGGACTGGACCCAGGCCCAGCCTCCCTCTCCATGGGCAGCTTTGTAATCTCAGGTGGGAAGGAGGCGCAGGGGGCTGGCAGGCTATGTGTCACAGGCAGAGATAAGGGGGCCCCAGGACCCTCTTTCCTGGAGCAGCGTCCTCTGTGAATATCTGTGAGGGCCCCTCTGGCATTCCATAGCCCGTGAGGGAGAAGGAGGTGGGCTCAGCTGCTGTTGGACCACACACATCTCTGAGCAGCACAGTTTCTCTGGTGCCACCAGGGGGCAGCACAGGGCCACTACCAGTGCTTGCGGCTTGTGGAATGCGCTATAACCAATGCCCTATCACTGAGTACCTGTATTGGCCAGGGCTTTCCCTGTACATGGCCCCATTTCATCCTCAGGATGACCATGTGAGGTAAGTAGCATGAAGCCCATTTTACAGGTGTTCAAATGGACTGAGTGTTTTCCCAAGGACTCACACAGCTTAGTGGTGTGGCCCAGTGCTGGATGCTCCACACCCAAAGAAGTCATTGTCTTTAGCATTCCAGCTTGTTTTAATAAAGGGCCTTGAATTGAATGTTTTGATTTAGTCAAGGGCAACTAGTGACCTGTGGGTGGGAAGAAACAAGCTAATAGCAACTTGCCATCATCAGGACCAATGGCCTTAGCTGCCCGGGGAAAGCTGCAGCTCTACTTGTCCTGTGCTTCCCTCTGGTGGCCGAGAGCAGAACTTCCACATGAACCTAGAAATGTTCTTATGAGTGATCGTTTCCCAGGAAGACCAGGGCTGGGGCCAGAATCCTGTAAACTCTGGATTTACCCTCTCATATGAGCTGTTTTTAAAAAGGACAAATTGCCATTAAAACACATTTGCTAAGTACCATTTGTGGTGCTGTCCAGAGAGGCTTAGCACAGGCAGTGGACAGAGTCTTGGGAACTGCTGGCCTCTCCATCACCCCGGGCTCCAGCCTCCTCATTTATAGATACGAAGACTTCCCACCTTTCATCCCTTCCCTCCATTTCTCCTTTCTCCTCAGTTGTCAGAGGATTTTAGGCAACTTACAAGAAAGACATAAAACAAAATTGTGTGTCTATATATATGAAAGATAATGCCTCAAGATAAAGCCTAAAGATATATACATGAAAGGGAAAAACAGTTTAGGAGTTATAGACCTCAGAGAGGCAGACCATGATCCTAAACAGTTGCTCTAGTGGAATCATAAATTTGATTCTGAGTTTTCTGGCAGCCAGAGTTCAAATGGAAACAGACAATTACTTCTGACTGTTCACAAGGAAAAACATACATTGGTTTGCAGCAGGTCTCAGAGCTGGTACCACTTTTCCTAATGCTTCACCCTATGGAAATTTTCCAGCTCATGTCAAATAGATGATATTGACAGATGTGTTTGATCGTGTCTTGAACAATGGGGTCTGCAGAAAATGCAGCCATAGTTTTCCCAAGGCTGTTTCGTGCAGCATCCTTTGCTGGCAGGTGAGAGCATGACAGCAAAACATGGCTCAGCTAGAGCACCTCTCCCAGGAGGATGGGCTTAGGTGGAGAGATCAAGGCAGTGTGGCCAAAGCATTTGGTTTGACAGTCCAGTTTAATTCCAGAATAAGAAACACAGTAGACAGAGACGTGAATAGACCTCACGACTTTCAAGCAATCTTGTGTTGGTTTTATCTTTTTTTATTTTTATTTTTTTTTATTTTTGCGATACACGGGCCTCTCACTGTTGTGGCCTCTCCCATTGCGGAGCACAGGCTCCAAACGCGCAGGCTCAGGGCCCTGGCTCACGGGCCCAGCCGCTCCGCGGCATGTGGGATCTTCCCACACCAGGGCACGAACCCGTGTCCCCTGCATCGGCAGGCGGACTCTCAACCACTGCACCACCAGGGAAGCCCGGTTTTATCTTTATCCATCATGATTTCCATCACTGCCAAGCAGACCACATTGTAAGGCTACAATCGCTGGCATAGTCTAAGCTCTGTGTTTCATGTTGCTGGTTGTGGTGAGTCCATCACTTTACCAGATAATGTAGGGTTGACATCATGTTGTGGGTGTCATGGAGCTTTGTTAATCACTATTTTCACCTGGATAAATGTCTCGGAGGTTAGCCGAGGGCATGCCGAAAAAAACCAGGATGTTGCTTTAAAAAGATTCCTGGTTTGTATACCATGCTCATAACAGCATTTTTCACAATTGCCAAAAGGAGAAATGACCCAAATGTCCATCAGCAGGTGAATGGATAAACAAATTGTGCTATATCCACACAATGGAATGTTTTTCAGCATTAAAAAGGAATGAAGTTGTGACACATGCTGTAACATAGATGAGACTTGAAGTTATTATGCTGAGTGAACTGAGCCAGGACAAGTATTGTATGATCCCACTTCTGTGAGGCACCCAGAATAGTCAAAGTCACAGAGGCAGAAAGTATAGAAAAGTGATAACCAGGGGCTGGGGGAAGAGGGTGGATGGGGATTATTGTTTAATGGGGACAGAGTTTCAGTGGGATGAAGAAGAAGTTCCGGAGATGGATGGAATTAATGTTTGCATAACAACGTGAATGTACTTAATGCCATTCAACTCTATACTTAAAGGTGGTTAAAATGGTGATTTTTATATTATATATGTTTTACCACCTTTGAAAAGACTCTGGGACTGCCGCAGCTCATCAAGGAACCTATCCCCTCCTCAAAGTTCTTTAGCATAGAGCATGCCCACCATGATGGTTTAAAACAGAAACTGAGCCCTGTGTAATAGAGGCCATAGAAAATGCTCAGTAATGCTCCCCTAAAACACCTAATTTAGTGGTTCCTAAAAATCCTGCTTAACAGGCAGATTCCTAGGTTCCCTCCTTCAGAGATTCAGATGCCTTGGGTCTAGAGTGGGGACCAGTATCTGCGTTTATGGAAGCACCCCAGTTGCCTCCAGGCAGGAGAGCCACGTCCTGCGCTTTGGGAATCGCAGAGAGCAGCTTCCTAGAGGCCTGCTTGGATGCATTAGTTATAAAATGCGTGCCTAAACAACAAATTGATCTAGTGCACTGGGTTCTTGGACATAAACCAGTTACAGTTAGGAGGGAAATCTGCCCTCAAATTATTCTGATTTAGAAAAATCGGTATTTATCCATTTTTTTCTGGCAATAATTTGATAACAGGATGGTCCAATGGCCTACGGAGGACATTTATTGTTAGTGTGTGACAATAAAATGATGTCATCAGCACCCTGTGTCACAATGCTTACCCTCTTACTCCTTTTGCAGAGAGTCATACGCTAAGATCTCCAAAAGTACTCCCTTAAAATAAATACAAACACGTTAAATAAATATACTATAAACTAAAAAGAAGGGAACAGCCCTGCTTTACTCTGCTCAAAATTACTGGATCAAATCATGACTACCCACTCTATTCCTATTGTGGTAAAAATGTGTGCATGGATGCCCTATAAACACCAGTGATGGAAAACCTCTCATGAATTTTAACCATTTCTAATAAATCCCATTCCACAAAGTTAAGAGCCAAGGAGAAGCAATAAGAGCTTTTGGCACTCTTCTGTGTTTCTTGAGTAATTTCTCCATTAGGTGATGAAGAGGTTAACTCTCGTCTGCAGGAATCAGCTTGTTCCTTATGTAAAACATCCATGACTTGCACTTGGCAGGGGGAAGTGGCCCTACCTTGTACATAGACTGTTCATTCTGCAGTGGGGAGACAGGGAGATGGCACCCTCACCTATCCACATAGGCTCCTCCCCCTCAAACCCGTGAGCTTGATTATGACAGCAGACCTGTGGGATGGGGAACCGCCAGACCAGACACAGCAGGAGCAAAGCTCTCCAAATCGATAAGGGAGGGGAGCCGAGGAGCTCGGGAGCTGAAAGATCTCCTGCTGAGGAAAGGAAGCCCCCAGGTCGGGTGGACGCCTGTGCTGCACAGCCTGGCTGGTAAGAGCTGACAGCAGCTCTGAGCCCTGGCGGGCAGTGGAACCTAGGACTTCCTGCAGACAGAGGGCGGGCTGGGCCAGCTGTGTTCAAAGCTTCCCCACCCACTCTCCACGCCCACATCAGTCCTGGGGGCTTCCTTTCCTTCCACACCTCCTGGTCCCACGTGTGGGAGCCATTCAGGTGTGCCTTGCCCCGTCTTTCTCTCCGGCCGTGATGGAACCACCACAGAGACCTGGAGCCTGAGGCCAAATCTGAGGGACCAGTGTGGGAACGGGGTACATTTACATCCCACTTGTAGGTCCCAAATGGCTAAGACCCATTTCTTCTGCCTGTGATGTTCATTTTGCTCAGCTGATTCTCAAGGCCCAGATGGGCAAAGGGTCTTCATAACGCAGCCCACGCATCCTGCAAATGTGTTTCCATCGGAAGCAGACCAAGAGGAGGGGTTGTAGCCATGGAGTGTCCAGGAGTTCAGTTAAAACTGGTTCCCAAAGGGTTTTGGGGGCTCTGGGGGTAAGGTAGAGAGAGGGTGGAGCTTTCTGCAGCTTCCAGGCTTCAATGAGAGCAGCTGTGGTTCATCTATGACACATTTGGGGCGTTGATGTGAGACTTCAGCTCCAAAGAGCTGCTCTGCTTAAAATGAACGTGTCATATATGCTTGTGTATATACGGACATATGTATATACATGTATGCATATAAACATGTATGCACACATGCTTATTAACAGTGGGTGAGTTAGAATGATGGCTCATAATTTGAGATATTTTCTGAAAGAGGGCAGTACCTGGCCCATAGCAGGGTCTCAAAACAATTTGATGAGTGAATGAATGAAAAGTTGGAAGTGTGTGTTATAGGGACAGGGAGGTTCAGTCGGAGGAAAGGAAGGGGCTCCATCAATTATGACCATTAGTCTACTAACTTTTGGTAACTGGGCCATAAGAAAAAACTCCCTGTTTATCCTACCCGTTTAACAGACTCTTCCTCCCTCCCCATCTTCTCTCCCTCTTTCTTTTTCCCACCACAGTTCTGCAGAGGGCCAACAGCTTCCAGTTTCCAACTCCCAGCAAATACCAGAGCGGGAGAAGAAAATTCCAGCCGAGTGAGTCATGAGCTCCCTGGGGGGTAGGAGGGGGCAGGAGCTGTCTGATTAATTCCCAGGGGCAGCTGTTCTCACTCCTCACATGTCCTCTCTGAACTGGCCTCCTGGATGTGAGGGGCAAGGAGAGAAATGTACTGTTTGACAATTTCTGCTGCTCACTAGAGGAAGCACTTTGCAAGGGATTTGCTACTTTTTCTTCCACCTCCCCAGCTCCCCACTCTGGAGTCACAGGGCCTTAGAACTCTACAGTTGCACTTGAAAGGAATCTTAGCAGCCATCCGCTCCAATCTTCTTGAAACACAGATGAGGAAACTGAGACCTGAGGGCTCTACGTTTTGATTCAGTACACTGGAGTTGGGCTGGGGGCATCAGCCTGACTTCGTGTAGTAGTGGGCAAACCAGTGAAGGAATCCAAAGACACACACACACCGCACACACGCACATACACAAACGCACAAATACACACTGCCCTGCTCCTTTTTCTGAGCAGGTTATGGTCCCGCATCCCAGGGAAGAGCAGGTGGGTGAGGACCAGGGCCCGCGGCGGGTGCCAAGGCAGTGGACTCCCACTAGGGGGCGCAGTGACCGCGTGCCCGGTCGCGCAGCGTCCCAGGGCCAGCGTGTTCCTGGCGCTGCCCCAGTTACAGAGCAGAGATTCCCTCTCCAATCCTGAGAGGGGGCAGGGGCTCTTCATCTGATCCCAAGTCCATCGCTGCCTTCCACCTCCTCCTGCCCCCATGCTCCCTCTCCGGAACTTGATGTACGAGGGTGGACCCAGGAAAACCTGGGGTTAGATGAAGGCTTCTTAAAAGAAACACTGGAGATGGAATAGCATGCTAATTTAGTTGACTCCTGCCTTCTGAGTCAACGCCGACTCCTGGCCAGTGAGTCATTCTCTGCAACCCATAGACCTGCGGCCCCTTTCACTCGGGCCAGGCTGGGACAATGGGCACTTCTGGAACAGGACCAGGGCACACCTGAGTCGGCCACTTCACCTGGGGACAACCTAAAATGACTCTTGGACCATGGTGTGATCGCAGGCAGCGAAGGCGAGGGGAAGGAGGGAATCACCGTTTACCGAAAGCCTGGGGCAGGCCTTTCCCACGCGTCTCATTTACTCCCCACCTCAGCCCCTCCCCAGTCACGGGAATTCTGCTTCTATGGCTGGGTCCATTTGGGTGCAGATTCCATCCAGTGCTTCCAGCCGACTTTACTGAGTGCCACCGGAGCAAGGGGCCCGGCCCCGCCCTCAAGAAGTTCCTGATCTGGGGTGAGAGCAGGGAGTCTGGCAGGGGACCCTCACAGCAGGGTGTGGGTGCTGGAGGAGGCACAGGAGAGAGGGGACTGCTAACCAGCGGCGTGGTTTCTCAGCTGTGTCTTTAGTTATCCCAGGAGTATCAGGCGTGGGTTCTCAAGTGCATGTAAAACTGGTTTGAGGGCAGGCCTTGAGTTTGAATCATTTCTATGGGCTTAGTGCAGAAGAGGCACCCAGTCCTTGCTTGCAGAACGAATGAATAAGTGGATGAATGAATGAATGAAAGAACGAACGAATGAACAAACTAAAGAACCAGGGACCAAGCCGGCTGAACTGAGTTGAACTCAGTGCAGGAACAAATAGAGAGCGTGGGTTAGGCCTGAGCAGGCTGCAGCCCCTAGAGGGTGTTCCAAGACTTTGGGAGGATTTGAGTATTGCCTAAGCTCCAAATTCTGGGGAGCTGCACCCTGGAATCCCAGTCTTTGTGAAAATCCTCAGAGCCATCTTTTTGGTCATCTTCATTTTGCCCAGAAGGAAACCCACTGGGCAAGGCTGGTCCTGTGGGAGGGAGCAGGGCTTGGGGCACACCACCTCCTCTATCCCTTCACTGCCCTGTTAAGGCTGGCTCTGGCCCCAGCCCCAGGCAAGAGGATGGAGGGGGCTGCGTGCCTGCCCTTATCGCCCTCACCCAGCTGACCATACTCACCAGAACGACCTTTAGGATCAAGGGAAAGGCCTCCATTGACAGAGGACCCAGAGAAGAGGCAGCTGACCCAGGAGGGATATGGGAGGAGCTGTAATCCAGACCCTCATCTGTTCATCAGCCTCCTTTGCACAATGGGACTGGAAGGGCCAGTGGCACCCGGGACTGAGGCTCCTGCAGAGGGCAGGGCAGACCTGGCTGGACCATGCTGAGGTTTCAAGCAAAACAAGAAAGGGCGAGAAGGACCTGAGTTGGTCAATGAGAACCAAGCCTGTGGGCCGTGAGTTAGAGAAATCCTGGCCAGGATGGATGTGCAGCACCTCCTACTCCCCGGAACAGGTCAGCGGTTCAGCACTGCCTTTATTGGACACTACTCATGTGCATGGGAGGAAGGGAAGGGGATGGAATTAATATTTAGCTAGCATGTGGCGTTTACTTTGTGCTTTGCACTGGGCACCTCTTTTTATCCCATTTTATTTCTTTAGCTTCCCCATGAAACAGCACTAGGGTTCCTATTTTTCAGATGAGGAAACTGAGGGGTTACGTAACTCACTGTGTCAGGCGGCTGGTGTGGGTGTGAAAGGGGTGGGGTCCCAGGCTCCCCTTTACCATCCTCTGAGGGAAACCAAAGGCCTCAGGTGGGTGAGATTTCCCATCACCTGTCAGCTGGGCTCTGGCCTCCCCTTCCATTCCTAGGCACTGCTCACCTCCCAGGCAGTGGCTTGAATGGCAGGTGTTTTGCTTCCCCCATCTCCTCAAGCCCCCCGCCCCCAATTTCTATCCTGAAGACAGTCTTGAGGATCCTGTGTGGAGAGAGATCCCACTTGCTGGGTGGGGTTGGGGATTAGACACAGAAGAGGGGGGCAGCTCCCAGGTCATGACCTTGAGACCCCCAAGGCTTTCCTATCAGCTTGGCTCCCAAGGTGTTCTGGCTCTGTGTCAGAGGGTTCCCGGATCGCTCCTCGGGGGAACAAAAAGGCAGTCTGTGGAGCTGAGGGGACTTTGGGACAAGTTCAGGAGTTTGATTCAGGAGGTGGCAGAGAGAGGAGAATGAGGGGGCCAGGAAGAGGAGGAGAAGGAATTCAGCAGGAATTTGGCAAGCTGAGGACAGGAAGCAAGGCAACAACTGACTCACAACTTTTGCCTTTTTAGGCTCGAACCATCTAATTGGGGGCTCAGAAGGGGGTTCGGGTGACAGGCAGGCCGGCCAGCTGCCCCCCACCCACCGACCCAGTGTCAGCTCCTGGCAGCCAGTGGCCTTTGTCCCCAGCAGCTCCTTCCTGCCGGCCTCAGATCTGTTCCCCCAAGTTACCTTTTCCCCTGGAGCGCTTCCCTTGGGGAGCTTGCTGATGGTGTGTGTGGCCAGCTTTTCAGAGCCCGGGCCTGGGACGCACGCTCTAATGTGTTTGCATTTGTAAGAGGAAAGCAGGACAGACTGACAACCCCCTGTGTGGCTCCGCTGTGCACACGGGTCTGGAAGGAACCCCTCTTGGAGTGAGGCCTGGGTTTAGCCTGGCCTGGGTGGGTCCCAGAGGAGGAACCTCTCAGCCAAAGCTTTGGGGAAACTGAGGCCAGGGGATTGTGTTTAGAAACAAGCTGAAATCTGAAGGCTGGACACCTTGGAGGGAAATGGAAATGGGTCAGCTGAGGAGCCAGAAGCAGGAAGTCTGACAGGAGTGGGTAGTTAGAGACAGTGGTCCTGGGAAGTCTCTGTGGAACAGCCTTTATGTGCCAGGAAGGCTAACAGGAGAGCTGGCTGGGCTGAAGGGTCAGACATTGAGTGGGCAAATCTGGACGTGAGGATGGTGTCTCCTGAATCCCTTTGAGGACCTATTACTGAAATGGTCCAAGAGGGAAACAAAATGCTCGAGAGTTTAGATTAAGATTACTAGGGGGTCTGTGTGGGCACATGTGTGTGTGCACTCATGAGAGAGGGAATGAGATTGATCTTATAGGCGACATCTGTCGGAATTCTGCTGTAACTAGACTAATTGGGTTCAGCTCCCACAGTTCAGAATGAGGCTCATCCTCGGCCCCGGCCACACTCCTTTCTCCTGTCGAGAAGGACAGCACATGCACTGGCTCTCATTTGTTCCCTGACCAACAGGAGCTTGGCACGAACCCCACTCCATATGCTTCAAGTGATCTGATACTCATTATAACCTCCCTCCCTTGTGTTCTCTTAAAATCTCAAACTAACCATCTCGTCTGAGAGCCCCGTGATACACATGTGGGAGGAAGAGCCCATTTCCTTGGCAGTGACTGCCTCTCCTGTCTGTGCCCATGGCGAATGGTCCAGCATGCATCTTACGGGAAGAGGCCTCAGGTGGTTTATTGACTAAGTGATTTAATGCAGCCCCAGCTCCCCACCACGATGGCTCTAGGGCAAACCTTAGCGGTAGATGTCCGTTTCCCAGAAACACCCTGGAGACCCCTGTTCTAACTCTCGGGGACATTCTCCTGTGTGTGTGAGACACCGTGGTTCTTGGACTTTTCGTCCTGGGACCTACTTCCCCCGCAGGAGCCTGACACTCCTACACCTGTTCTTCCAAGTCGCAAGCAGTGGGCTCTGGGGCCTCTGAATCCGTCTCTGGCATCTTCCTCCCTCTGACTCTATAGAGAGGAGCTTCACTGAAAACCTCCTCTTTTCATGATAAAATAAGGAAACTACAACTCTGTAATGGAGAGCATGTTCTTTCCTTGGTAGATACAACACCAGTGAACAACAGAAGACCCGTGTCGCCTCCAAAGGAAGCTTCTCCTTCCTCTTCTCCTTCGCCTTCTCTGCCATCTTCTTCTTCAGCTGGTGTCCCGCATGCTCTGGATAGTTCCTCCCCGCCTCAGGTAAGTGCCCTCAGGGCCCTGCCCAGGTGTGAGGGCGACAAGCTGCCTATACTCCTCCCACTTCCACACTGAGCTCTGGATTCCTAGCACCCTTGGGTCACCCCAAGTGCACAGCCAGGGCCAGAGGGATGCTCTGTCAAGAGTCCACCCCACACCTCTTCACTTGTCCTTTTCATGAAAGCGCACCCTGCTCCTTCTCAGCCACGGAGGGCACAGCCACCCACTCATTCAGCAGACTTTATAGGGCATGGAATCTGAGCTGGACTGTGGGATGCAGAGATGCTACGGCTTGTGCTCTGCCCTTGAGGGCCTCACAGAGGGTGTGGAGGAGCTGGCAGCTATAGGAGGGCAGGCACAGAACGCAGGGTACCTTTGGTAGCAGCTGAGAGCCTTGGAAGCAACATCCCCCTTGAATAGAAAATGGCATCACCGAGACAGTCATGGTTGGACTCTTCCCTTCAATATGGGTTTATCAAGCCTCTGTTACCTGCCAGACCTTGTTCTAGGCTCTGGGAAGTAGAATATCTAAGACAGAAAAGTACCTACTCTTGTGAAGCTCCCATGACCAGAGCTCTTGGCAGGGCACAGTCACTCCTTCTCAAGTCTTCTATATTCTCCCTTTGCCAAGGGCCAAGCTCCTGCATGCTAGAAATGGCTGCTTTCTCAGTGGTGAGAGGCATGAGTCAGGTTTTGAAGGGTCATTGGAAGATCCTAAAGGTTATCCGGCCACCACAGCTCCAAGCCAGAAGGGTAGCTGTCTCTCCTTACCTTAATGGTCTCCAAAGAAGAAGCCTTGGTTTCTTGGTCACTGGAGGAACATACCTATGAGTGGAATGTGCCCTTTAGTAAGGACCATGGCTGAGCTTCCTTATGTGCCTGGCCACCCACAGGGACCAGGCCAGCCCTCCCCTCACTGGCCCAGGAGCTTGTCAGTGACTTTGCTTTCCTTTCTGGCTTCCTACCCACCTAATCTAAGGCCCAGGAAAGATTTTGGTCAGTGATATGGGGGCTCTGGGCCAATTCCAGCCCATCCCAAGGCAGCCACTTAGAAGGAAGAGTGGCCTTCTGAAATCATCCTAGGCAGAATTCTTTTTGACTTCGGGTATTTGAGATCTGGAGAGAGGAAGGGAGGGGGCTATAGACTGAGATGTGCGTTTCTCATATAAATAAATGCTGGGGGGCTTCCCTGGTGGTGCAGTGGTTGAGAGTCCGCCTGCCGATGCAGGGGACACGGGCTCGTGCCCCGGTCCGGGAAGATCCCACGTGCCGCGGAGCGGCTGGGCCCGTGAGCCATGGCCGCTGGGCCTGCGCATCTGGAGCCTGTGCTCCGCAATGGGAGAGGCCACAACAGTGAGAGGCCCGTGTACCGCAAAAAAAAAATTTTTTTAATAAATAAATAAATAAAAATAAATGCTGGGAACTTCTAAAAATCACTGCTCTTTTTTGCCCATCCCTTCCAGGTGACAGTTTGCAACCCTCCTTCTCAGGTCTCAAGAGGTCATTTCAGTCCTTCCACCCCAATCTTCCTGAGGCAAGCCAGAACCCAAGGACCACCCAAGGAAATCCCCCTGCATATCCCTCATGGCCAGGTGCTGGAGCGGACAGAATACTGTCTGGTGAGGCCTGGTGGAGACGGCCTCGAAAGCTCGAGGCCATCCGGCCCTGCAGAGATGGCTTCCGATGGGAGTCAGGAAGCAGAGGCCCCTCCTGTGGGTACCAGAAGCATCCACAGAGGCCCACACCCCATTGGAGGGAAGGACAGGTGCTCGCCAGACCAACAGCTGTCTCCCAGGGCTGGAGAGGACCCTGGAAAAGGGAGTACCAGACCCAGGAGGGGAGAGGAGGGTAGGTCAGAGCTGGCAGAGAAGAAGTCGGGCTTAAAGAAGCTGCTTCTCACTCGGGAGCAGAAGACTAGGTTGCTAGATTGGAATGACTCCAACCCTGAGAGCTCGCGCCTGGAAACCAGGGTGCAACTTTCCCAGAAAAGCACCGAGAATGGCCGAGGAGGAGGTGTACTGAAACCAGTCCGCCCCTTGCTGCTCCCTCGGGCAGTGAGAGAGACCTTACCAGCCCAGAGAGAGGCTCAGGAGAAGATGGGGACCCCAGCTGAACGGACTCCCAGGGAGCAAAGCGTGACCCCGCCCAAGTCCCCGCTGCGGCTCATAGCCAACGCCATCCGGAGGTCCCTGGAGCCGCTCCTCCCCAATTCCGACAGTGGGAGAAAGGCCTGGGCCAAGCCAGAGTCAAAGACTTTGCCCACCAGCCCACCCCACGCTTGCACTCGCTCATTCAGCCTTCGGAAAACCAGCTCCAAAGACTGGGACCAGCCGTCCCCCAAGAGAGACATAGCGAGCAGGGCCTCAGCCTTCTTCTCCCTGGGCCCCCCAGCCGCCAGGGCTGCCCAGCCCTCAGCCCCGAGCCCTCCTGACCCTGCCCTCCGCACCCACAGTTTGCCCAACCAGTCATCCAAGACGTTTCCTGCACTCGTGTCCCCACCCTGCAGCAAGATCGAAGATGTCCCCACCCTCCTGGAGAAAGTGAGTTTGCAAGAGACCGTCCCAGATGCTTCCAGGGATCCCAAGAAAAAGACCTCACTCTTTTCCTCCCTCAGACTCAAAGACAAATCTTTTGAGAGTTTCCTCCGAGAATCCAGACCAAGAAAGGACCTGCAAGACCTCTTCAGCAGCCCCAAGGGGAAGGTGCCGTCCATGGGCAATGCCCAGCCCCCAGAGAAGCTGGTGCAGCTGGTCAGTGGCACCTGTCTGGGGCAAGGGGTCCCTCCTCCTTCTCCAGAGAAAGATGCAAGTAAGTGGCTCTTTCCTAACAAAAGTCTACCGTTCATGCTGGGCAGTTAGTTCTTGGATTAACAAGCAGGCATCTTTCATCTCTTTTTGCTTCTCAAATTAAATTCTGACAAAAGTAGGAAAACTTGAATTTAGAAAATTTGAAAAAAGTCTGAAAAAATTAAATTTGAAATTACGTTCTAGAAAGTTTTGGAAGAGATAAAGAATCAACCATAATTCCGCTACTTTCCCTATCATTGACCATATGAATATTTTTCACTATTATACATAAAATTTTATCTTTTAAATCAACATATCATAGCTATTAAGCCAGTTACCTCATAGTCTACATAAATGTGATATAATGGCCGTAGAATATTCTGTCTAGTGTTTGTTATTATTTAATGAACTATTTTCTTATCGTTTAACACACATATATATATATGAATATATTTATATTTTGTATATGGTATTGAATGAACATTTTTATGCATATAGCTTTTTCTCTCCTTTGAATTATATTTTTTTAGGATAGGTTCTAAGAAATGGAATTACTAGTTGAAAAGTGTGAGTTTTTTAAGATCCTTAACTGATACTGACAAATTGTTTTTTAAAAGAGAATTGTATGGGTAAAGTCTATATAGGTTTTTCCTGTTATTTCTTACAACTGTGTGTCGTAAATTTAAATTAAAACAAGGGGAAGGTACCAGTTTATATTTCACCATTAATGAGAGTACCCTTTTCACCACACTGTTACCTGCATTAAGTATCATATTTTTTCAGTGTTGCTATTTTACTAGTCAAGAAAATGGTGTCTCTTTTAAACTTGTATTTTTTTATTACTAGCTTAAACACATTTATGTATATTTGGCTACCAATGGGACCTAAGGCTTTTTTATATTTAAATCTGATTATAATTTTTCAAATTATAAAATTAATTAATATATCAACAGATCAGAATAATTCAACAATAAGGAAATATTTTTAAAAAGTAACATAATCTCTCATATCCTTAGAGACAGTGTAAACACTTACATAATTTCTTTTTTGTTGTTGCTATTTGTTTGAGTGCTTTAAACAAAGTGATTCTACCATCCCTATTGTTGAGAACGTTTTCTTTATTTCTTTAAACTTTAAAAAAATTTAACTTTTATTTTGGGACTTCAGTTTTCAAGCAAAAAATTATTTCTCTCTTTTGGTGCTTTAATCAAAAAGCTATACAGATTAACAAGAGACTTTATTTTCAGCCAATTCAGGATAAGCATGGACAGGCTGGTGTATAACTACACCCTTTTTATTACATCATAAAGTTTAATCATGCTGTGCAGTTTTTGATAGATAATATATTCACATGGCTCAAAATAAAAGGGTACAATAGGCACAAAATGAATAGTCCTATCTCCCATCCCTGTCCCTGTCTGTCCCTGAGCCGTCCAGGTCCTATCCCTGATGACAGATACTATTATCAGGTTCTTGGGCATTCTTCCAGACAAAATTTATGAATATATGAGAAAATTTACATATCATATTCTTTCTTTTTTGAACAAATAATAGCATGCTAGCATATTGTACATACTTTTTTTAACTTTTAATTTTATTTTGGAGATCATTCTGTGTTAGTACATAAAGAACTTTCTCCTTCATTTCATAGCTCCATGGTATTCCATTGTGTAGAAGTACCATAATTTATGTAGCCAGTCAGTCCCCTGTGATGGAAAGCTTAAGTATTTCAAAATTTTGTTATTGCAGACAGTGCTACAATAATGAAGAACTTGGGCCATTTGGCATATGTGTGAATTTACCTCTAAGATAAATTCCTAGAAGTGGAAATGCTGGAACAAAGTACATGTGAATTGAGAATTTTGATAGATATTGCCAAAATTGTCCTCCATCAAAGTGGTGCTGGTTCACCCTCCCCAGCAGCAAAGTATGAGAGTGCTATTTCTACACTTGCAGTGCGCTACCCAACTTTAAAAAAAAATCTTTACCAGCCTGATTAGAGATTGAGCATCTTTTCATACATTGAAGAGTCATTTGTATTTCCTTTTCTGTGAACTGTTGTTTCTGTCTTTATCTAATTTCCTGTTGGGTTGTTGGTATTTTTCTTGATAATATGTAGGGACTCTGTAAAAGGGAAACTTAGCTTTTTTCTTGCAATATAAATTGCAAATACTTTTTCCAGCTTCTTGTTTGTGTTTAATTTTGTTTATGGTGATTTTTGCCACATAAAATTTTACTTTTATATAATAGTTGCGGCAATTTTCCATTTTATGGCTTCTGGGCTTTGTACAATATAATTCAGAAAGAACTTTTTCTAAGTTTATGGACAAAGTTTCTTATTTTTTTACATTTATATGTTTATATCAAGAAATTACCCTAGTATAAAATGTGAGCTATGGATCCAACCTTCTTTTTTTAGATGTCTCTTTGGTTATCCTAAAATGATTTAGTGAATATTCATCTTTTCTTCTCTTATGTGAGATGACATCTTTATCATATATCAGATTCCTGTACTTGGACTGATTTCCACACCATCTATTATATTCTATTGAGTTGTCTGTTATGTATCAGTTCCACACTGTTTTGATTATTTTCCTTTATATATTTATATATTTTAAAAATTCTGTATTTTACCATCTGGTAGGAAGAGTATTTCATTATTGATCTTCTCTTCCAAAACTTTCCTGGCTCTTCTTGCTTCTTTGATATTCTATATGGACTGAGCATTAGCTTGCCTATGTACCCCAAAAATCCTGTGAGTACTTTTATGGGATTAAGTTTACAAATTAACTCGGTGAGAATTTACAACCTTATGATATGAATTGCCTTTCCATTTGCCCATATCCTTTTTTGTGACCCTCTGGAATATTCTAAACTTTACATCATATAGATCTTGCATATTTATTGTTAAGTTTATTACTAGGTATGTTCGTTTTTGTTGCTGTTATAAATAAGATATTTTCCATTTTATCCTCCTACTGTTGTGTATATGAAATTTATTGATTTCTGTATAGTAATTTTTTTTTAAAGAAGATGTTGGGGGTAGGAGTTTATTAATTAATTAATTTATTTTTGCTGTGTTGGGTCTTCGTTTCTGTGCGAGGGCTTTCTCTAGTTGTGGCAAGTGGGGGCCACTCTTCATCGCAGCGCGCGGGCCTCTCACTATCGCGGCCTCTCTTGTTGCGGAGCACAGGCTCCAGACACGCAGGCTCGGTAGTTGTGGCTCACGGGTCTAGTTGCTCCGCGGCATGTGGGATCCTCCCAGCCCAGGGCTCGAACCCGTGTCCCCTGCATTAGCAGGCAGACTCTCAACCACTGCGCCACCAGGGAAGCCCCTGTATAGTAATTTTTGACCCATCCATTTTTACTGAATTCTCTTTGCTTGTAAATGCTTTTCAATGACTTCTCCTAGGTCCTCCCCAAATATACAGTCATAACGTCTACAAATAATGATAATTTTACCTCTTGTTTTTAAGTTGTGTAGCACTAACTTATTTTGTTTCCTAGTTTCTTTGGTTTCCACAATCTCCAGAACAATATTAAGGTAGTGATAATGGTTTCTATATTATATTCTGAACTTTAATGAGAATGCATCTCATTAAATGTTTTCCCATTTAAGCATGGTGCTGGCTTCTGGGTTGACCCAGATATATTTTGAGAAAATAGCCATCTAGCCCTATTTTATTAAAAGTATTTAAAATCATGAATGGATGTTGAATTTTATTAAATGTCAGCACAATTTGAGATGACTGCATGATTTTTGCTCCATAATTTAATTAATAGTATGAATTATGTAATGGATTCACTGATACTGAACCATCCTTGTATTGCTGAAATAAATACCACTCAGTCATGGTGTCTGATTATTTAATATACTTTTCTATTCTGTTTGCTGGTATTTTATTTAAGATTTTTGCATCAAATTCATAGTGAGATTAGCCTTCAGTTTACTTACATCATATTTATATGACTTCTGTATGTGCTGATTAGAATAAGTTGGGGTAAATGTGTTTTCCTGATTTATTTTTCATGGAGGGCTGCATTCATTTATATTCATTAGGAAATGGTGTGACTTCCTTAGCTTGGAACAGAATGGGAGTGCAGAATGGAATTAGGTTAAAGCTGACCAGCTCTGAAAATAGTGCCTGGACCCATCGCATAGAAGAGCTTTGTGTTTCTGAGGTGTTCTTAAGTCAGTATCCTAAGAATGTAAAGATTTTACCTACCCTATCAGATAAGGTCCATTAGTTTCCTTGTATTTCCCTGCTTTTGCCCAGCCTACCAATCACAAATACACACACACACACACACACACACACACAGCTCACTTTACACTTAACTTCCTGCACACTTCCATGCAATGGAGAGAGAAAGCAGTATTGAAATGGAGAGTGAGAAACTTTCAAAATTTATTCAAATGGAAATACCTCAGATTTATGATCACTTGAATAAAGAGCCAGCTGAAATTTATTTTTTCTCATTTTTACAACACACCTTGCCAGGTAAATTATTGGTAAACATAAACTTCTCAGAGTCGTTTACTTGGGGGCATAAACTGGCTTCAAGCACTTACCAGTGACAATTTTATACCAACAATTTTAATGCTAATTATTGCTCCTCTATGTAATTAAACAAAGCACCCTGAGAACCTCTCTTTTAAAATTTTTGTGTAAAATATTTATTGCAGTATAAAATACACACACAAATATTAAGTACAAAACTGATGGGGCCTCCCTGGTGGCGCAGTGGTTAAGAGTCCGCCTGCCGATGCAGGGGATACGGGTTCGTGCCCCGGTCTGGGAGGATCCCATATGCCGCGGAGCGGCTGGGCCTGTGAGCCATGGCCGCTGGGCCTGCGCATCCGGAGCCTGTGCTCCGCAACGGGAGAGGCCACAGCAGTGAGAGGCCCGCATTCCGCAAAAAGAAAAAAAAAAAAAAAAAAAAACTGATGAATTTTTGCAAAGTGCACATTTGTGTAATCACCTTGGAGATCAAGATATAGAACACTACCAGCATTCAGAAGACTCCCTCATGCTTCTTCCCAAATCTATGTGCCACCCAACAAAAGTGCTTACCATCTGACTTCTGTCATCTTAGATTACTTTTGCAATTTTTTGACTTTATAAATTTGAATCATTCAGTCTTGTGGTAGGCAAAATTCTGAGAGGACCCCATGCTGCCTGCCTCCCATGTTCTTGCCCTGTGTACTCTCGTCCTCTTGAGTATGGTGGAATGTGAATATGGTGGATCTCACTCCCGTGTTTAGGGTATGGGGTTTTGCAAATGTAATTAAGTTCCAAGACAATTGAGTTTGAGTTCATCAAAAGGGAAATGGGTAGGCCTAACGTAATCAGGTGAGCCCTTAACAAGGACTGGGCCCTTCCTGAAGTCAGAAATTCAAAGCATGAGAAAGACATGGTCCTGCTGGCCTCGAAGGAGTAACCTGTCATGCAGTGAGAGAACTTATGAGCAGGAGGCCTCTAGGAGCTACAACCAGCTGACAGCCAGCAAGGAAACGGACCCCGTGTCCTACAACCACTAGGAACTGAATTCTGCCAACAATCTGAATGAGCTGGAAGAGAACCCTTAGCTGCAAATGAGACCCCAACCCAGTGGCCACCTTGACTGCAGCTTTGGGAGACACTGAGCAGAGGACCCAGTGGAGCCAGGCCGGCACTTCTGACCTACATGACTATGAGATAATCAGTAGGTGCTATTGTAAGCTGCTATGGTGTTCACTGCTCCCACAACAATAGAAAACTAATACAAGTATGTGCTCTTTTGTGCCTGGCTTCTTTCACTAAACATTAAGGGGGGTGTATCCATGTCCATATGCGTAGCAGTGGTTTCCTCTTTTCCACCACCTCATTTTATTTGCTTGTATGAATATGACACTCTTTACTGGTGCATTCTGATGCTGGGCACTTAGGTTGTTTTCAGTTGTTTTTATTGTGAAGAATGCTGCTTTCAGCACCCTTATACATAGTGTTTCTGTTGGGTATTGTCAAAGATAAACAAAGCCAGATACTAGTTAAAGTGGTAAGGACAGAGTTTAATTAGTAATTTATTGTTACAGTAGGGAAGAGAGTTCAGTATGAACTGAACTCAGCTTTGATTTTGCCAGAGGTGGCTGGGTGTTTGACAGGGAGAATGAGGGAATAGGGAGAGAGGTGAGTGGGGTCTCAGTAGAGTCAGGGAAGTGAAAAGTTCTATACAGTTGGTTAATGTAAATGCTGGTTAGGTCAGCTGGGTCTGTTAGCTGGCAGTGATCGAAGTTAGGATTCTATCCTCCCCCAGAAACTGGGAGACTGAGGCCCTATCCTTCCTGATGATTGCATTTGAAAGGACTGGCTTTCTGGTCCTCTGAGTGGTAGGAGATACATATACATCTCAAAGGGACAGAAGAAGCATTGACAGTTGTAAGCCCTTTTTAGTAAAGGCTCTAAGAAAGTGTGGTCAGGAGCCTATAGACAGGTGTTGGCTAAAACAAACAGTAAATTCATTTGTCAGTCTTGAGTTTTCTCAGGCAGGTACTTTAAGGGGGACTGGGTCATCCTAGGGATGTGGCCTTGAACTGTTAGAAACTGCCAGTGTTTAAGTCTTTCAGTGTAGGAAGAAGTGGGTGGGCTAAACTACTTGTGTTGAGAGCCTAGTTGCTACGGGCCAAGGTTTAGGTCTAGTCGAGGGCGCTCAGGTGAGCTTAGCTAGAGTATGGGCGAAGAGAGAATCTCTGTCAGTACGTACCTGGGAGTGAATTGCTAGGTCCTGGGGTTAGGCGTGATTGGTTTTCTTTAGTAGGTACTGTCAAATGGTTTTCCAAAGTGGTTGTGCCAATGTATATACCCTCCAGCAGGAACTGAGAACTCCCCTTGACCCACATCCTTGCCAACACTCCATAGTCTCAGTTTTGTTTTGTTTTGTTGATGTCACTATTTTTATGGGCGTGTGGTGGTATCTCATGGTTTTAATTGGCATTTACCTGATAATGACGTTGCACTACTGTTCACATGCTTATGTAGATATTTTCTTGTATGATATCTCTATTCAAGTCTTTTGTCCATACTTTCATTATGTAGTCAGACCTTTCCTTATTGGTTTGTAATCTGTGTAGATTCTGGATATAAGTCCTTTGTCAGATATACATATATATAAAATATCTTCTCCCTCTCTTCCGCTCACTTTTTCACTCTCTGAAGGTGTTTTTGATAAACAAAGGCACTTTTTTTTTTTTTGCTGTACGCAGGCCTCTCACTGTTGTGGCCTCTCCCATTGCGGAGCACAGGCTCCAGACACGCAGGCTCAGCGGCCATGGCTCACGGGCCCAGCCGCTCCGCAGCATGTGGGATCCTCCTGGACCGGGGCACGAACCCGTGTCCCCTGCATCGGCAGGCGGACTCTCAACCACCACGCCACCAGGGAAGCCCCAAAGGCACTTATTTTAATAAAGCCAAATTTATCAATATTTTCCCTTATTGTTGTTGATTTTTGCATCCTGTTTATGAGATCTTTCCCTATCCTGAGGTCACAAAGATACTGTTGTGTGTTACCTTCTGGAATTGCACTGTCCAATAGGGTAGCCACTATTTCACACTTGAGATAGGGCTAGTGTGAGTAAGGAATTGAATTTTTTATTTTATTTATGTTAATGGATTTAAATTTTAAAACTGAAGCTGTATAAAATATTTTTCTATTCAACTCAACTTTTCTCTTTCGATAGGGTTACATTTCACTTTAATTATTGAAAATGTATTGTCTAAACCAAGATGTGCTCATTCCAAGAAGCTCTCATTGTCTGGTTCACAAGATGCCCCTGGCCAGATGCTCAGCATCAAAGACATAAGGGCCTTGAAAGTTCTAACAAGCCAGAACAGGGTTGATGTTCCCCTCCGTGGAAAGTAGCACTGGCCTTCAACAGCACAGACATTCCTGTTTGGTTAAGCCACAGCTTACTCTTGGGCTGGGAGTCCTTGTGGGGGAAAGTTGTAGATGTTTACAAATTCAAGCCCATGTTTAAAACCATTCAAGGGCTTCCCTGGTGTCACAGTGGTTAAGAATCCACCTGCCAATGCAGGGAACACGGGCTTGAGCCCTGGTCCGGGAAGATCCCACATGCTGTGAAGCAGCTAAGCCCGTGCACCACAACTACTAAGCCTGTGCTCTACAGCCCATGGTCCATAACAAGAAAAGCCACTGCAATGAGAAGCCCGTGCACCGCAACAAAGAGTAGCCCCCGCTCACTGCAACTAGAGAAAGCCCGCACACAGCAACAAAGACCCAATGCAGCCAAAAATAAATAAATGTTTAAAAAATTTTAAAAACCATTTAAATACTTCCAAAAATTAAAGTTATATCTGAAAACCATTTGTATGGTTCCTTCCATAAATGTCAAAGGTCAGTAACTATTATTTTGGTGCATATAGTGGGCTGTACCAAGTAATATCTCCCCTTGAGCATCCCGGCAAATCATCCCAGGTAAACTGGTTATTACTTCAGTCACTTATTTATCACCAGTGATGAGTTTCATTTTGGGAGCACATGTAATTTTTATAAAATTTACCTTGTTTTCCACAAATCTTTTCTACAAATAAAGGAGCTATATATGAAAAAAAAAAACAAGAAACAAGATGTGCTGTAAGTATAAAATATGCACCAGATTCTGAAGACTTAGTTTGAATGAAATAATGTAAAAGATCTCATTAATATTTTTATATTTGATTACACATTGAAACGATAATATTTTTGAAATTTGAGCTAAACATATGATTAAGACTAATTTCATCTGTCTGTTTTTACATTTTTTAATGTGGCTACTAGAAAATTTTAAATGACATACATGGCTCATGTTGGCTTTCTATTGTACAACACTGTTATAGAAGCTTTATTATTTTATCTTTCATAATTAAGTCTATGACCAATGTAGGATAGATTTTTGTAGATTCTGTGAGGTAGGGTGAGTGTTTATTTTTTTTCCACGTTGTTATCCAGTTGATTCAGCAGCATTTATTTAAAAAGCCATCTCTTTCCCCCACTTCATTGCAGTGACACTTTTGTCATTAATGAGGCAAGTTCATTTTTTGGGGGGGGTGGTACGCGGGCCTCTCACTGTTGTGGCCTCTCCCTCTGCGGAGCACAGCCTCCGGATGCGCAGGCTCAGCGGCCATGGCTCACGGGCCCAGCTGCTCCGCGGCATGTGGGATCTTCCCGGACCGGGGCACAAACCCGTGTCCCCTGCATCAGCAGGCAGACTCTCAACCACTGCGCCACCAGGGAAGCCTGAGGCAGGTTCATTTTTGAACCTTCTATTCATTTCCACTGGTTTGTCTGTCCTTGCACCTGAATCACACTGTTTTCATTATGTGGTTTTATAATAAATCTTCATAGTCTGAAGTAAATTCTCCACTTTGTTCTTCAAGATTGTTTGATATTTTTGGCCTTTTGCATTTCCATATGACTTACAGAATCAACTCATCAATTTCCACAAAAATATTTTCTGGGCATATGACTAGGATTGCATTGACTCCAGAGATAAATTTGGAGAAAATTAACATCTTTATAATAGTAAGTCTTCAAATCCCTGGACATGATACATTCCTAAAGACTTCTGCAATTTCTGTCAGTGTTTTGTAGTTGTAGTGATCTTGCACAATTTTCATTACATATATTCCCTGGTATTCAATTTTTGTGTGTGCAGTTATAAATGATACAGTTTTAAATTGATTAGAGACATTTGATAGCTTTAGAATATTGTGTCTTCTGATCTGAGAACACACTATATAACCCTCTATTTAGTCAGAGTTCATAAAAATTCTGGTTATAAGTCCTTTATCAGATATGTGTTTACAAATATTTTCTCCCAGCTAGTGGAGTGTCTTTTCATTTTCATCATCCAAAGAACGGCAGTTTTTAATTTGATGAAGTCAAATTAATTAATTTTTTTAATAATTTGAATTAGGTTTAAGGAATCTTTCTAAGTGCAAAGTTACTAAGGCTTTCTCCTATGTTTTCTCTCAGAAGTTTTACAGTTTTTAGCTTTTGGGCTTAAGTCTATAATCCAATTCTAATTAATTTCTTATAGTAAACAAAAGTTTTTTGCCCATAGATATCCAGTTGTTAAAGCACCACTTGTTAAAAAGTCTCTTCTTCCCCCATTGTGTTACAATGTCATCTTTACAGATAATCAGTTGACTATATACGTGTGGGTTTACCTCTGTACTCTCTACTCTGTTCCATTGATCTGTATATTTATCCTTATACTCTCTTGATTACTAGAGATTTAGAGTAAGCCTTGCACACAGGTAGTGGGAGCCCTCAAATTTTGTTCTTAAAAGTTATTGTGGTGGGCTTCCCTGGTGGCGCAGTGGTTGAGAGTCTGCCTGCCGATGCAGGGGACACGGGTTCGTGCCCCGGTCCGGGAAGGGAAGATCCCACATGACGTGGAGCGGCTAGGCCCGTGAGCCATGACCGCTGAGCCTGCGCGTCCAGAGCCTGTGCTCCACAACGGGAGAGGCCACAACAGTGAGAGGCCCACGTACTGCAAAAAAAAAAAAAGTTATTTTGGCTATTCTAGGTCTTTTGTGTTTCCATAAAAATTTTAAATTTAGCTAGTCAATTTCTACCAAATAAACCTGCTGGAATTTTGATTGGGATTGTTTTTAGTCTCTAAATAATTTGGGGAAAATTGATACCTACTGAGTCTTTCAGTCCATAGAGATGGAATATCTCTTAATTTATTTAGGTTTTCTTAGTTTTCAGTGTGTAGTTCCTGCGCATATTTTGTTAAATGTATCCCTTAAGAATTTCACAGTTTGTTGTTGTTACTACTGTAAGTGGAGTGGCTTTCTTAATTTTGATTTTCAGTTGCTCATTGTTAATATGTAGAAACGCAATTGACTTTTTCTGTTGTCCTTGCTAAAATCACTTATTATTCTAGTAGCTTTTTTGTGAGATTTTCTACACAGATAATCATGTTGTCTGAAAATAAAGATGGTTTGACATCCTCCTTTCCAGTTTGTATACCTTTTAATTAATTTTCTTGTACTGCCTGGGACCACCTATACAGTGCTAAATAGAAGTGGTAATAAATAGATCATTATATTTTTAACCCAATATCAGAAGGCTTATCTATTTGCTGTAGATTATTTTTATAGGTACTCTTTTTATTGGTTATAACATTATGTGCTTAGCATGTACAGCATTATATTTTGACTCCTATATACACTACTGTGTACTCACAACCAAAGTTTTAGTTCCCATCCATCACCATACAGTTGACCCTCTTTACCCATTTTTCCCTCTGGTAACCATTACTCTGTTCTCTGTATCCACATGTTTGTTTTTATTTGGTTTTATTTGATTTGTTCATTTATTTATTTATTTTTGTATTCTACGTATAAGTGAACTCATATATATTTGTCTTTCTCCATCTCATTTCACTTAGCATAAAATCCTCAAGGTCCATCCATGTTGTCACAAATGGCAAGATGTCATCCTTTTTTATGGCTGAGTAGTATTCTTTCCTATACCACATCTCTATGAACGTAGCATAGTGATGAACGTAGCATAGTGTGTATATCTTTTGAAATTAGTGATTTGTGCTCTTTGGATAAATACCCAGAAGTGGAATAACTGGATCATATGGTAGATCTATTCTTTTTTTTTTTTTTTTTTTTTTTGCGGTACGCGGGCCTCTCACTGCTGTGGTTTCTCCTGTTGCGGAGCACAGGCTCCGGACGCGCAGGCTCAACGGCCACGGCTCACGGGCCTAGCCGCTTCGTGGCACATGGGATCTTCCCGGACCAGGGCACAAACCTGTGTCCCCTGCATCGGCAGGCGGACTCTCAACCACTGCGCCACTAGGGAAGCCCTGGTAGATCTATTCTTAATTTTTTGAGGAAACTTCACACTGTTTTCTACTGTGGCTGCACCAATTTATATTCCTACCAGCAGTATATGAGGGTTCCTTTTGTTAGATATGTAACTACTCAGATTTTCTATTTCTTCTTATGTCAGTTTTATAAGTCGTGTTTTTCAATAAATTTGTCCATTTAATCTATATTTTCAAATTTATTGTCATAAAATGGTTTATGGTTACTAGCTTCCTTTAGTACTCTGTAGGACTTTTTATCCCCAGTATTGGTAGGTGTGTTTTCTGTCTCATTTTTCTCAATCATTCTTCGTGGAGGTTATCAATTTTATTCATCTTTTTAAAGAAGAAAATTTTCGCTTTGTTAATTTTCTGTTTTATTTCTGTTTTGTCTTTATTGTCTTTCATAATCTGTTCTTATCTTGAGTATTTTCTTCCTTTTTGGTTTCCTTAGGTTCATTTGGTGGTTCTTTTTCTAGTTTCTTGAAGTAGATCTTAGAGCATCAATTCTCAACTTTTCTCTTTTGCATAGTGTATACATTTAAAGCTCTAAATTCCCCTCTAATCATCACTTTAGCTGCATTCTAGTCATTTTGTTATACCATATTTTTTATCATAAGTTAATTTAAATTTATTTTTATTTCTTCTTTGGTCTGTAGGTTGTTAGAAAGTATTGCTTAAGTTCTAATCATTTTGAAGTGTTCTACTTATATTTATTTATTTATTTATTTATTTATTTATTTTTGCGGTACGTGGGCCTCTCACTGCTGCAGCCTCTCCTGTTGCGGAGCACAGGCTCCGGACGCGCAGGCTCAGTGGCCATGGCTCACGGGCCCAGCCGCTCAGCGGCATGTGGGATCTTCCCGGACCGGGGCACGAACCCGTGTCCCCTGCATCGGCAGGCGGACTCTCAACCACTGCGCCACCAGGGAAGCCCCTACTTATATTTTTTATTAATTGATTTCTAGCTTAACCTCACTGTTGTCAGAAGACATACTATGTATGACTTCAGTCCTTTGAAATTTGTTGATACTTGCCTTATAGCTTGGCATATTATCAATTTAGTGAATGTTCCATGTGCTCTGAAAAAAATTTATATTCTCTAGTTATTGGGGATGTTGTTTCATATCAGTCAATTAGGTCAAATGTATTAGTAGTGTTTGCTCAAATCTTCTATATCCTTACAGGTTGTCACCTGTACTTCTGACCAACTGGTTATAAGTAGAGGTTCCCCCAGTTCCTTCCTTGGGTTCAATAATTTGCTAGTCTGGTGTAGAACTCAGGGAAACACTTACTTACACTTATTAGTTTATTATAATGGATATGATAAAGGATACAGATGAATAGCCTGATGAAGAAATACATAGGGTGAAGTCTGGAAGGGTCCCAAGCACAGGAGCTTCTGTCCCCATGGAGCTGGGGTGCAACACCCTCCCAGCACATGGATGTGTTCACCAATCTGGGAGCTCTCTAAACCCTGTACTTCAGGGATTTTTATGGAGGCTTCATCACATAGGTATGATCGATTATTAACTCATTTTCCAGCCCCTCTCCCCTCTTCAGAGGATGGAGGGGTAGGGATGATAGTTCCAAGCTTCTAATCATGGCTTGGTCTTTCTAGTGACCAGTCCCCATCCACAAACCCACCAAGAGCCACCTCATTAGAACAAAAGATACTCCTATCACCTAGGAAATTCCAAGGGTTTTAGGACCTTTTGTCAGGAATTGGGGTCAAAGATCAAATATTAGCAGGAGCCAGGGGCAGAGACCAATACAGAAAGTCCCTGATTTACACTGGTTCAGTTTGCAATTTTTTGACTTTATGGTAATGCAAAAGCAATATGCATTCATTAGAAACCATACTTCACATTTTGAATTTTGATCTTTTCCCAGGCAAGCAATATGTGGTACCATACTCTCCAGAGAGCCACAGCTCGCAGTGAGCCAGGAGACCTGGCTGGTAAATAACCGATACACTTACAGCCTGTACTCTGTACTCAAACAACAATTCTGTTTTTCACTTTCAGTGTAGTGTTCAATAATCTATCAATACATGAGCTAGTCTACCCTTTGTTATAAATTAGGCTTTGTTTTAGATGATTTTTTCCAACTGTAGGCAATGTAAGTGTTCTGAGCACATTTAGGCATGCTAGGCTAAGTTACAACATTTAGTAAGTTAGGTGTATTAAATGAGTTTTCAACTTACAATATTTTCAACTTAGGATGGGTTTATCGGGATGTAACCCCATTGTAAGCTGAGGAAGGCCTGTAGGTATATTTCTTATTATTTCACACTATCTTACATTAAACAGTCAATTGTCTTTTAAAGAAATTAAGAACCACAAAGAAAAATTATTTTATATTTACCATTTCTGAACCTCTTCATTCCGTCTTGTATATTCCTTCTGCTACAGAACTTTTTAAAACTTTTTTATATCCATGTCAGCTAACAACAAATTATCCTAACTTCTTTCTCCTAAAAAAAAACAATAAAACAAAAAAACCAAAAACCTTTATTTTTGCTTCATTTTTTTAAAAAAAAACAAGGCAGGTAAGGAGAATTTTTTTAAATATTTATTTATTTATTATTTTATTTATTTATTTTGTCTGTGCCGGGTCTTAGTTGCTGCACACGGGATCTTCATTGAGGCATGCAGATTTCTTAGTTGTGGCCTTCAAACTCTTAGCTGCGGTGTGCATGAGGGATCTAGTTCCCCAACCAGGGATCAAACCTGGGTCCCCTGCATTGGGAGTGTGGAGTCTTACCCACTGGACCACCAGGGAAGCCCCTTTTGCTTCATTTTGAATGGGTCATTTCACTGGACATAGAATCATAAGTTGACAGACTTTTTTGTTCTTTCAGCATTTTAATGATGTTCTGTTGTCTCTTGGCATATTTAGGTTCTGACAAGATGTCCATGGAAATTCTTGTCTTTGTTTCTCTGTATGAAATGTATCATTTTTCTCTGTCTGCTTTTAAGATTTTATCTGTATCTCTGGTTTTTGGCAATTTCATTATCATGAGGCTTGCTATGATTTTCTTTGTGTTTACCCTGCTTGTGGGTTTTTGAGCTTCTTGAAGCTGTGGATTTACAATTTTCATTAAATTTGCATGATTTTCAGCAATATTATGTCAACTACATTTTCTGTTCTTGTCATTTTCCCTCTGTCTCCTGGCACTCCCATCACATGTATTTTAGACCACTTGATATTGTCCCATGAGTCACTGAGGTTCTATTCATTTTTTCAGTCTCTTTTTCTCTGTGCTTCATTTTAGATAGTTTTTGTTTTATTGCTATTATTTAATTTCACTGAATATTTTCCTCTGCAGTATTTAGTCTTTTGTTAAACTGATCCAGTGAAATTTTCATTTCAGATTTTGTAGTTTTCATCTTCATAGGTTCCATTTGGTTCTTTTAAAAATATTTTTTGTTTCTGTCCTTATTCTGTTCATGTTTTCTTTTTAAATTCTTGAGCACATTTAGAATAACTCTTTTTAAATCTTTGTCTGCTAATTTCATCATTTCTGAGTCTGCTTTTATTGACTGATTTTTCTCTTGATTATAAGACTCATTGTCCTGCTTTTTTGTGTATCTAGTAACTGTTTACTGGCTGCTAGATTTTGTAAATATTACATTTTAGAGTGTCTAGATTTTGTTTCCCCATTTCAAGAATGTTATATAGGCATTAAAGGATGTTTGGCAGGCAGTAGAGTAACTCACAGATCCATTTGTTTCTTACAAGGCTGGTTTTTAAGCTTATTCAGTTATGTCTATAATGACCTTTACTCTAGAGCTAATTTATCCCTGTTACTCAAGTGCAACTCTTCTGTCATCTTCACTCTAATGGCCCCAACATTTGCTCTACCCTATTTGGGTAAAACTTGAACATTTTCCAATCTTGTGAAAGCTTTAGAGATTATTTACCCTATAACTTTCCAGCAGTTGTCAGCCCAACCTCATGCAATTTCTCTCTATGCATCTATAGTTTATCATTAAGCAATAGACTCAAGTTGACTTTTATGCTTATTTCTGAAGTCTGTTTTCTGCATAGCTCCTTCCTCTCAAGTACTCTTCCCCACATATTCCAACTGCCTTAGCCCACTCAAACGGTGACCTTTGTCTTCTCAACTCAATGAATCTGCTATGCTCTGTTTAGGTTCCTCCTACCTGCACTGTGTTCTGGAAAGTGCCTGTAGGCAGAAAGCTACTGTGATTGTAAGGCATACCTCATGTAAGCTCTGTTCCCGCCTTTATCACAGTTCTGTACTGCCTCTTGTCCAGTGTCTGGAAACAGCTGCTTCATATATTTCATCCTGACTTCTAGTGCTTTGTGGTGGGAGACCGATCCCAGAATCAGTCACTCCATTATAGCCAGAGTAGAACAATACTGCAAATTTTTTAAGCTTGCAAATGAAAAGTAAACTAGAATGAATGGTTCTATGATGGAAGAGAGTAAAGGGGAAGAGATTCAGGGGTAACTATTTAACTTTATATAACTTTGCCAGAAGTTTAAGAAATGCATTATATCTGGGAACATTTTCTCCCTAATTTCAAAATAAAATTCGGTGGAAATATTAAATTTATTTTTGACAGTTAGAAAAAGTTTCAAATTTAGGTTATTATACTTCCTCCATAAAATGACGGTTGATTAGGCAGTTTTAACTAATATTGCAGTATTGTTCCTTGGGATCAATGATGATGATGAAGCAATGGCTGCTGCTTCATCGTCTGGGAGAGGCAGCTGATGATGATGACGACATTTATTTAAGCACCTGCAATGAACCAGGCACTGTGTTAGGCTCTTTATATTGATTGTGTTTACTCTTCTACAGCAGTTCTGCAAGTTAGACGTCATGATCCCCAGAAACTGAGGAGGTGAAGTTAGTTCCTCAAGCTCACACACTAAGAAGGGAGTACTCAGTGACTAAAGTACTCAGTGGTGACTTAGTGGCTGGGGCTGGGAAAGTCTCAGCTCCACACTAACAATGCCTCCACCGTTATTATGCAGCTCCTGATTTTCTCTTCACCTGAGCGTTCCCATCTGGCAAATTAAAGTGGAAAACAGTTAACTCTCTCCCCAGAGAGGCTGTGTTATTATATAGATGCTTTGCATTATTTTGCTTTGAATAACAGCATATGTAAATGTGTTCCTGGAGGTTAAAATTACCCTTAATTTTTAAAACTTGGCCTCTCCCACTGGGGGTGAATAGTTGAAAATTACGGGGAAGAAAAGGCAGGCTGGAGAGAATGCTAGTCAGCTTGGAATTGCCTCTCCTCCTCCCTCCCCACCCAACACATATTTCTCTTTAGATAGAAGCTGACGCGGCAGAGTAAAGATGAGTAAATCTTCTATCATGGAGTCCTAGCTGGTTCTGATATCCAGTGTTCAGGGTGCGTTAATCCAGATATTAATCATTAACTCTGCATCAGGTTGATGTGTAGGGGCAGATGTTCTTGCTGAGAAGAATAAAAGTCTCCTGGGGCACCTGGAACACTTTATCACACGTGGTCCCCAGTCAGATCACAAAGAGATCTGAGCGAACACAGGCACTTTGCTGCCTCTGACCATCTACCTCTTGTTCAGGGGTTGGCATCTCCCCTCGACTTCAGCTCTCCCGTGGGCCCTGAATTGTTGAGCCCTCCCTATCTTAAACCGCCTTTCCTGGCATTTGAATCATCACTTCGATGATGTGATAATATCTGCAAGTTGGGAAAATAAAATTGGCATTTGTTTAGCCATAATTAATGAAATATTTATGTTGCATGAGACTATGTGATAAAACCTTAGGCTTAGAGTCCTTTTGCTTCTGATTACATTTGGGATTTTTTTTTTTCTATGACCAGACATTCTGACGCCAGCCCTTTTACACTGAGCAGATGTCATGTAGTAAAAATGGGTGCCAGATGCTGTGAGCCGCAGAAGGGCGATTTGTTTAAGAGCTGGCTCCGACTTTTTTGCATTCAATTACTCTGCAGAACGAACCTTACACAAGCATTTAGGTAACTCAGCTAACTTCAGACATGAATTTTACTAATAGATTTCATCTCTGAATGCATTCCTAGCAACACACCATATAAATGGTGTTTAAGGAATTAATTGATTTCTGCATAATACCTTTTTTTATTTTTTCACATGAAAAGAGAGCTGCAAAGCTCTTGGCAGGGACCCAGAAATGTAATTAACATAGAGGGCCAAATTTTCAGTTGCCCTTAGGTGCCGCCGCCTCCCGCTCGTGGCAGGTGCCGTGAGGGGAGGGCAGGGAGGAAGAGAATGGGGGTAGCAGGGAGGAAGGAGAGGTGGCTTTGGGTCATGACGCAGAAGAAGAAGCTAGGAGTTCAGTGAGTTCTTCTGTTCCCATTTCAGGTCCCAAGCACGTCCCCATCAGAGTGCAGGTGACAGGGACTGCCTCTTCCACCTCTTCTACCACCACCTCCTCTGCAGATGAAGAACTCGATCCTCAGCCTTCCTTGCGGTCAAAGGTAACAACAGTTGGCAAACCAAAGGGGGCCTTGGCTTGCGGGGGCCGTTTACCATCCAGATTTCAGACCCAATGTGGGCTCCAGCTGCAGCAGTTTCATTAGGAGGATCACGTTTCATTGCATCTGACAGCAACCACTCTTTTTACCTGGAACACCCTAAGAATTACCTTTTTATATATATTTTTTAACTTTTAGGAACTTGCCTTTCTCAGAGATGTCAGAGTGGGAAGGGGGAAAAAACAGACATATGTACTTGAAACCATTTGGTGACTGCAGCTCTTAAAGTGGTGATCCAACAAGCAAACCATCGAAGAAATTAAAACAAGCAGATGTGTATTTCCCTAGGGGTAGCACAGCTTCATTTAAGAAGCACTAGAGGCAGATTGCGTGGAAAACGTTATGTTTATTCTAATCAGAAATACGAAATGAACCATGCAGTTGCATCTAGGCTCTGAGGATCCCCACTGACTAGCCGTGTGCCGGCGGGGGAATGGCAGTTCTTCTCTCTGCTTAATGAACATTAATTTCTGGAGAACCCTTTAAATAACTCCCATACCCATGGATTAAAAAACACAAACGTCATTGTATGTCTTTAAATGCGTCTGTATGTTACATACACGGAGACACACATCCCATGACCAAATCCCACCATTGTTTTCTTTATCCTCTGGGGCTGGAAGAGCTGAATGGCTGGACATCATATGCTTCCTGGGTGGACAGAAGCAGTTCACTGCTCTGGCAGTGTTTATTTTTTGGAGCAGTAAGGATCTGTGGAGAAAGAGAGAGAACCAAATTTATTTACTTAAACTCAACTTTTCCATATCTAGCGCTAGGAGCTTTGGCATCATCTCAAGTCATTCAGGGGTTCCAGCTCCCCACGGCCCACCTTGGAGCAAGTCAGGAGGGAGCTGGGACATCGTGGGGAGAGAGAGAATGAGAACAAGAGAATACGTAGAGATTTCTGATTTCTAACCGTGGGTGTCCATGATTAGTTAGACACTCAGTACCAATGAATTCTATGTGTCGAGTTGATTTCTGGGATTTCCTTACAGACCCTCTCACCCCCTTGAGTGACTCTGAGTTAATTCTGTATTCAAATGAGGCAGAAGCCCCAGAATCAGCCATTCTGCCACTCATGGGGGACCAAAAGAATGGAGTGGCTGAAAGCCATCAAAATGGCAAGACCATGATACCTAGGGCAAGCCTTGCGAATAGCTCCTTGTCTCCTGCTGGACCAGAACAGAGTCAGTCATCACATAAGCCTGCAGTGTGGTAAACCTTGCCCACTTCACCTGGCTTCCAACACGGCCCACTCTTCAGGCAGGGAAGCTGGCAAAAAGGTTCCTTCTTTATGACTTCCCAAGGGCTCACACTGAAGGAACGAGGGAAGTGTTTTCCCTTCTAGTTTCTTTATCTCTTCTGCCCCATACAGGTGTGTCCCCAGCCATATGGCACAGAGCCCACGTCAGCTCAAGTGAACCTTTGCAAAGGAAACTGGAGACAGGATATGCAGCCTCGCCTCTTTACTTTGCCCCCTCCCCTCAAGTTAATGCCTGGATCTGAGAGAGGGGGACAGGCAGCTTGTCTTCAGCCCTGCCAGATTTGTCCCTTTCACTGTCCTTCATCTTTTTCTTCCTTAGCCCTTAGACGTTTTCCTTTCTTCTCTGCATCACCATCACCATTACTGAGGATGTGAGAACCGTGCCTGGTGGAATGTAAGGCTATATGAGTGTTTGTTAATAAATCATCCTTCTTTTTTTCTATGTCCACATCTTTTAATAAAAGGCAGTAAAGGACTTTCTTTCCCTGTCTAGGTTCTGCTTTGCTGACTCTTGATAAAGAAGTTGGGGTTTGGCAGCTTTGCTGCTGGGAAGTGCTAAGACAGCGCAATGCTGTCAAGGCATCCCTCGCTGAAATTGTTTGAATGGTCTTAATTTAGGGGGAAAGTTTGATATTTCTATAAAGCAGAGGTCCTTGATGCATCTGCACCGAATTTGGCACAGGAGAGGCAGAATAAACTAGATAGAAATGTGGACACTGGATTCAGGTTACCTGGGCTTAGCTCCTGGCTCTACCAATTCCTGATTGTGTCATCTTGGGCAAGTTATTTAACTTCTCTGAGCTTTGATTTCCTTATCTGTGAAATAAGTGTAATTTGTGGAATAAATAAAATGATGCATGTTAAGTAATCAGTACAGTGTCTGGCACATAGCACTCAAAAAATGCTGGCAATTATTATGTAGATTAGTATATAGTGGAAGCTCAAGAGATATTTGTTAAATACCACCACACCCCTCCCCACCCAGCCTTCCCAGAAAGGTCCTGGCTGCTTAAAGGAGGGGTTCCCTCACCCAAATGGCCTGGAACCTCTGCAGTTGTTGACAGTCAATCTGGAAGTTGTCCTCTAGCAATAGAGATGTGATATAGAATAAGTTTGAGTTCTGAGAGCCAAAATTTCCTTCCAAGGATGAAAGAAAGGATGAAGATCTTTAGGATTCTACATCCTACAGAGAATTTTAGAAAAACCAAGTTTCGTCAGTGAGCTAAATGTTTTCACCAATGATCTGTAAACATTCTGAACCCTGAAAGCTGGATGCTTTCCTAAGGAGAGTGATGGAATGGGTGGCAGAATGCCAAGGATCCATAAAGCCCTGGAAAGGCACTTGCTTTTAAGGTAAAATCTCTGACCTCTATTATGGACCTGGGGTCAGGCCTGTTAGGTCTATTCCCCACTTGTGTATTTATAGTCCTTTTAATGGGCAAACATTCAGCTCATCCAGAGCTACTGAATGCCCAGGCACCAGGCTAGATGTAACAAGTTTTTAATTCCATATTTATTTCTACCAGCATTAGAAAGAAGTCTCTCGCATGTTCTCATTCTCATCCTAATATAGAAAATTGATGTGTATGCTCTGAGAAGGCAAACATAATAAAACTGGCCCAAGTTGGACATTTATTTTGTATATGTAAGATGTATACATACATACATTATACATACTACATACATACACACACATATATGAAAAATAGTAGATTTTAGTAAGAAATTATAATCATGCTAATTTGTATAATAATAATATAATAATCATACTGGTAACAGTAAAAATCATAGTATTTACTGAATATCTATCCCATATCTTTTTCAAGTATTCTGCAAAGGACTTGACCCACCTTATCCCATTTAATCCTTATCACATCCCTACAAGGTAGGCATTAAATCATTCTCATCACTCTGAAGAGGACGCTGAAGTTCAGAAAGTTGTATGACGTACCGAAGCTCACACAGCTCAGCTAGGGTTTGAATGCCAGCTTTGCGTGGCTCCTGGGCCCAGTGCTCAAACGTTATTCTCTGCTGCTTCTCCAATCAGAAGAGTCTCCTGAAACTTCCAATATGTGGAGCTGGCCACACCACTACTTCTCCTTTCTCTGCTGTCTAAAACCTGGAAGAGACACCATCAGGATCTGGACAGCTATTTTAAATGCCTCAATTTTGAATGTTCTGTATTCTACTAGCCCAGGCACACAGAGAACCCAGTGGTATTAATGACGTATTTGTACAAGCAAAGTGAAGTAGGAAAGGCAATCTTATGCCTAGATACAGAACATTTCCATCACTGCAGAAAGTTCTGTTGACATTGTTGTTCTAGAAGCTAAGCAGTGGTTTGGTTGGAGAGGGCAGAGTCTGTGATAGTATTTTGTAAATTTCAATTTCATTCTTCAAGATGTTTTTTTCTTCTTGGTTTTTGTAGGAGAGGAAGACACTAAGAAGAAGAAGGAAGCTAGAAAAAGCAACAAAACAATTGGTTAAGCAAGAAGAATTAAAAAGACTTCATAAAGCTCAGGTCAGAAAACAAACTTGAGCTGAGTGAGTGGGTCTGGGATCCTGGGGATCTGGATGTGGAAGCCTTTGGAAATCTGTATTGCACTGGGGAAAGATAGGTCTCTCTTCTCTGAGCAACCGGGCTTGTGGCTATTCTAAAGGCTCTGACTCAATCCCTGGTGGGACTCTGGGGCCTGGAGGGCCCAGGTGTTGAGTTGGCCCACTCCCAGCTGCCTTTCCATCTGCAGATGCGTGTCCTGCAAAGTGAGCTGGAACAGCAGCCAACACACGGCCTTGGGAACAATCCCAGGCCCTTAGTGCCACACACGAGTGGCCTTAGTTTTGTCCTCTGTGAGGACACAACCTTCCCCTGACTTGCTGACAGTGTCTTTGCTGAGCTGACAACTACTGGGGCTGTCTCTATTCCAAGGTTAGTTGAACACACAAGCATCTAGCATTCTGCTACAGATTTCCTGGCCTGATTGTTTACTCCAAACATTTCTGCCCAAGTTGATCTGCCCACCTGCAAAATGAAGCAGAAAGTCAAGGCACACCCCCTCCCCCTGAGGACCCCAAACCTAGCCTCGAGGGACAATTGGGTTTTAGGATAGAAGGACTTAAAATGACCACTCATGTTAATGCAGCATACCCTACATCCCTTCTTCCAGTTGTTTGCTTTATCAGGCCAGGTAGTCCTGTAATTTGTTTCTGACAAAAGCAGGAAGTCACTTACTCCAGCCTCCTTTACTCTTCTTAGTGACTGACTTGGGAGCCACCCCCTTCCCCTAGTGGATGGGAAAATTTCCCATAAATTCCCTCTGTCCATTCTCAACTTCTGAAACAGGCTTTCTTGAAACATGTCAACTTTTCCTTCTGAGAACATGAGAAGTCTTTATGAAATGGATTGGCAAACTCAGCAATTTCCCCTCCTTCTGTTTTTACTCCAGACAGTAGGCAGTGATAACAGAAGAATTACGATGGCCTTTTTTTTTTTTTTTTTTTTCTTTTTGCGGTATGTGGGCCTCTCACTGTTGTGGCCTCTCCCGTTGCGGAGCACAGGCTCTGGATGCGCAGGCCCAGCGGCCATGGCTCACGGGCCCAGCCGCTCCACGGCATATGGGATCCTCCCAGACCGGGGCACGAACCCGTATCCCCTGCATCGGCAGGCGGACTCTTAACCACTTGCGCCACCAGGGAGGCCCACGATGGCCTTTTGAGGCCTAATCTACTAGCACCCATACCAGTCCTGTATAATCTTTGAGATTTTCATCCTTAGTTTCTAAAGAATGACCACCATATCAATCAGCTTGAGCTGCTGTAATGACATACCACAGACTGGGTGGCTTAAACCACAGAAATTTATTCTTTCACAGTCCTGGAGGCTGGAAGTCCAAGATCAAGGTGCCTGCAGGATTGGTTTCTGGTGAGGACTCTCTTCCTGGCTTGTAGACAGCTGCCTTCTTGCTGTGTCTTCACATGACCTTTTTTTCTGTGTGCATTCAGAGAAAGAGAGAGAAAGAGAGAATTTTGGTATCTTTTCCTTTTCTTATAAGGACACTAGTCCTGTTGGATTAGGGCCCACTGGTATGACCTCACTTAACCTTATTTACCTCCTTAAGGACCCTATCTCCAAACACAGTCTCTTTAGGGATTAGGACATCAACATATGAATTTGGCGGTGGGGGGGGCACTACTCAGTCCATAACAATTATAGAGCCATAATTGCAAAGTAATCAGTAATAAAGTCATTTTAATGTTTCCCTTCCTTTAGCAATTCTAGCCGTGCCAGCAAGAGACAGATCTATAAAGATATAATTGTCTTTAAAAGAGAGACAGAGAGGAAGAGGGCATAAAATTACAAGTAGTTTTAGATAGAATTCCCATCTATTTCAGATTTTATGTTCGGGGCTTAAACACTCTCAGCTGAGACAAGAAGCCAGGTGGCTGCTCCGTCCCCACCCCTCCCCACTGCTACCCTTGCTTGGGCCTCTTCACGGGTTGCAGATGCCTCAGCGATTGTACTTTGAATCCAGGGGAGACTTAGAAGGATGTGGAGTTAAGGAGGAAGAGGAGTGAGACAGAGGTAGAGGAAGGCAGGAAAGGCAGAACACACACATTCTACCTGCCCAGACAGCTGCCACTTCCTTGAACACACCTGGTCTGCCAGGTGCAAAATCTGTTCTGCCAAGAGATGTGCCTTTTGGCAGCGTGTGTTTGAAAGCAGAGAAAATGGACGGGGATGAACGGAATGTACAGAGGACAGGTTTTCCCTTCATTTTCCTTCCTAATATACAAGCGAGAAATAGCTGGTAGGGAAAATAAACATGTAAAGGCAAACGCAGTCATGATCCCAAGCCTTGCTAGGTGCCTTGATGGTTAGGTTAAGGTTATGGAGGGGGTGCCTTAATGGGATAAACATTTCTGTCTCGTCTTAATAAACTGCTAGTAATAAGCCACAGTGCACTTCCACAGACAATAAAGAGCCCCCGTGGTGCAGTGAAAGAATAGGTTGCCAATTTGTAGCTGAGGACAGGAGCAGGACAAACCAGGAGAGGAACACCCAGAGCCCCAGGAGCTGGCCCGCGTCTGCTGCTCCAGAACATCTTCTTTTTTTTGTGTGTGTGTTACGCAGGCCTCTCACTGTTGTGGCCTCTCCCTTTGCGGAGCACAGGCTCCGGACGCGCAGGCTCAGCGGCCATGGCTCACGGGCCCAGCCGCTCCGCGGCAAGTGGGATCTTCCCAGACCGGGGCATGAACCCGTGTCCCCTGCATCGGCAGGCGGACTCTCAACCACTGTGCCACCAGGGAAGCCCCAGAACAGCTTCTTGGGAGGTGTCTGCTGGTTCTTCTTGGAAGAAGAAACGTGCCCTGTGTTTGCCCCCGGAGATCCTGTCCTACTCTGGGTAGGGGCTGTAGCTCTGATGGCTGTGCCATCACCATGGTCAGAGGCCGAGGCTCCGAGGAGTCCAGGAACTACAAGGACCACCCACCCAGCGCAGCAGCCTCTGCCTGAGAGCATGTCTGTGTGACTGGCCTGGTCAAAGGGGAGTGTTTTAATGTCTCCTTGGGGGCAAACTGAGCTTACACACAGACTCCTTGCTTTATGTTTTCATACTTAAAGAAAGGAAATGTCAAGTTCTAGTTGTTTTGGGAATTCACAGGTTCTTACCCAGTTAATCGAGGAGGTGGCATCACGAGGGAGAGGGCTTCTTCCTCTTGGAAAGTAGGTGGCAGAATTGGCGCCCTTGCATGACTCTGCACGTTGAAAGTGCCTGCGTGACGTATGATCCTGGCATTGCAGGCCATCCAGAGGCAGCTGGAAGAGGTGGAGGAGTGGCAGAGGGCTTCCGAGATCCAGGGCGTGAGGCTGGAGAAGGCGCTGAGAGGAGAAGCAGGTAGGCATCCCTGCGGGCGGATCTGGGGCAGCGGGCTCGGGCCCGTGTCTGTGGTCTGAAAACAGTGCCGGTCTAACCATCTGGGCCAAACAGTGAGACCTTGTCACCCGCTGTGGAACTGTCAACACGGACCTGCGGTGCTCAATCCACAACTGCTTCCCACTTTCAAAATCAAACTGGTTGTCCAGTTTGAAATTCCCAGGGCATCAGTCAGCCTGTGGGCCTTCGATTTCTGGTCTGCCCAGTCTCTCTTCTGCTAGTGTGAATGTTCTTTGCAATTCAGGGATTAAGATAAATTCAGGAGAAACAGTTGGGTGTTCAAGCAATGTTGGTAGTGATTCAAAGCCTGGAGTTGGAGTCAAAGTCCTGGTTTCTCCCTTTACCACCTGTAGCTCCCTTTATCAGCTGTAGAGCCTTGGGCCAGTCACGTTCTAAATCTTTATGAACTTTCGTTTTCTCCTCTAAAGTTTGGATAATCGTGGCTTCCTATCTTGTAGAGCTGAAATAATGATTAAAGGAGATATATATATATATATATATATATATATATATATACACATACACATGATGAAATATATATATGATGAAATTAAATTAGCACATTACCTGGCATAAGGTAAAGCAATAAATAATAACTGTTCTACTGGTAGCTTCAGATTCTTAGATGCAAACAGAATTCATCTGGTGAAGGCCTGCTTTGTATTGGACATTAAGACAGTAGGTCTCTAACGCTAAGTATGACATTTCCTGCCTTTGAGAAGTTTATGGTCCATTGAGGGACACAGACGTGAGAATAAACCACAATACAGGGGGACGAGGGCTGTGATGGGAACAAGCATTAGAGTGGAATGAGGACAGAATCACGAGGTTCCTAACTGATCTTGATGGGGAAAGGGGGCGGTCAGGCTAATCACCTGCAGGGGGTGATCTGTTAAGGCAAGAACTGGAGAAGGAACCGGAGGTTACCAGGGAGGTGAGGAGACCATTCTGGTAGAGGGAACAGCACCTGCAAAGACCAAAAGTAAAAAGACGTGAAATGCCGTAACGAATAAGGAACCAGCAGAGAGTTTTGAGTGAGGAATGAAACTGAAAGAAATCTATGTGTTTGTGGAAACCATCCAGCAGTGGTGTTGCTAGTGAATTGGGGTCAGTTGGGGGGGGGGTATTGTCTCTTTTATAAAATTGAAGCCCAGTTGATTTACAATATTGTGTTAGTTTCAGGTATACAGCAAAGCGATTCAGTGATATATATATGTGTGTATATTGGGGGTATTGTCTCTTTAATTTCTGATGTGATGTCTTTAGCCTTCTGTATTTGGGATATAAAATGTGAGAAAGCAGACCCTGAAAACACATATCTCTGTGAGTGGTCATGTAAACAACATAGGGAAAGGTTAGGGCTTCAGTTCTCTTAAAAGTTCAGTTATTCGAGAATAATGGTACCAGCAGGGGCAGACCCAGATTTTGTGAGGCCCGAAGCTCATACAAAGTCATGCAGGCAAACCTGTGGGGCAGCTCCCAGAGCCCTGCAAGGGCCAGTCCACGTGAGAGGCCCTGTGGTTTCAGCTTCTATAGCTGTGTGGTTGTTCTCTCTGGAAACAGAGTCTGACTTTACCCCTCTGTGCCTCAGCTTCTGTGTTTCTGAAGTGGGAGTGTTAATTATACTTGTTCCTTGGATTTGTGGTGAGGATTGGCTAAAACAATATGTGTGGGAGCCCAAGCACAGTGCCTGGCATGGGAGAGAATGTTAATAAATATTTGCTCCTTTTCTTACAATACTCAGTGCATTTCCTTGCAAAGAGACCCCAAATCCACCCATCAGAAGTAGGGTTCTTGACAAAAGTGGTAACTGTTTCTCACTGCTTGGAGTCCCTGCCTACCTGTACAGCCATTGTCAGGGCTTTCAATACAATGAAATGTTTGGTCATATTCCCAATCAAGAAGGCTCGGCACTTGTCTTTAGGAGTCTGCTAACTTCAGTGAGAGCCTTAGAAGTGAAAAGGATAAATCAGCAAAGCTAGGACATGTTTCATTTTTCTGGGGAGGCAGTATGGCATGATAGGGTAAGTAAAATTGTAAGCGTCAAGGAGCCCTGTATTCAAATTCTGTTCCACTGCATTTAGGCTGTGTGGTTTTGGGAGAATCACTTAACCTCTCTGCTCCCAGATTCCTTATGTGAAAAATGGAGCTCATAATCCTCACATTACCAGGTCATTTGGAGAATTAAGTGTATTGGTGGTCCAAGAGTCTCCCAAGAATGCCTACCACATTGTAGGCATTTAATAAATGGCTACTGATATTATTTTACAAAATGTTAAATATCCATTCACACTTTTAAACGAATTGACTCTCTGATCTTTATTGCTTGAAATTTAAAGTCTGGAAACCAAATTTTTAAAGCTTCTGAAAATCTCCCTCACCCTCACTATAAAAAAAGGCTATTTGCAGTTATCAGCTAAAGAAACTCGGCCAGCTTATGGTGTTTTCAAAGGTGTATTTGCCTGGCCAGAAGATGGATTCTGTTCATTCCCTCTATATCCTTGGTAATTTAATTCCCCTGTTAAGTTTATGGGCCTTTTTCTCCTTGATTGTCCTTATGTGGGTGACAGATGCAGATTAACAAGGGGCAGGAGACTGCAAGAGTCAAGTGACAGAGAGCGGCCCCAAAGGAAACCAAACAGAAGATTTGCAAACCAGGCATTGAAATTAATACACTCGAACTTGTAATAACATTTGTGCAATAATAATATTCCTTTGCAGTTTAATATTCTACTCAGCCCCTTTAAGAGCTTGCCCTGGTGCTTAATGAATGACCGATGCTTATTAGGTTAAGTTGTATTTGAGATGGCCTGGGCTGCTCTGGTTCAAGTGATTTAATGGGAATTATTTAATAAGCATTATTAGGATAATTAGAAAATGATCACAGTTAGGCAATAATATTGAACTATAAAGGTTGTGAATAACCAGATTTAGAGACAGGCCTGAAAACATGAGTCGTCTGCGACAGTTATGCAAGTCTCCTCTGATAATGATGTGCGCCAGCCTGAAAGGGTCTTTTGTTCCTAGGAGTTATTCATTAGGCGAGCATTGAATTAGAGGAACACGCGGGGGTGCAGGACGGAGGGCAGTGATGGCTGATGAGCAAAATGAGGCTTTGATGAGCTCCCAATTGTCGTGACAACAATTCCTGCTTTCTCTTTTTCCAACAGTCAGAAATAAGCTCTCCCACCCCCAGGAAGGCTTTTTTTCCGTTTTGTGAAGGCAAGGGGAACAAAGAAAAACAAAAGTCCAACAATCCACCCCAGATGACAAGTCATTATGTTCTGTAGGGTGTGTGTGTGTGTGTGTGTGTGTGTGTGAGAGAGAGAGAGAGAGAGATGGACGTCCTTGACAAAGGAAATGGATTCTCCTGATGGTCCTAGCTGCCCAGAGTAAAGGACCATGATATGCAGCAGCCTGATTGCTCTGAGCCTCACCGTCTATGAAGAGGTCAAGTCGAGCTTTGCAGCCACTTAGACTCTTCTTGGTTACCTTCTGGTTTTGTTGGTTGTCAGTGTAGTGGTCAGTGTTATGTGTGATGGAACACCACAGTTTAGCAAGAGGCCACCATTCAAATTTAGTAGATAACAGAATCTGTGCTTTCTTTCAATACCTGGAGACAGGTAAAATCTGTTGAAAACTGAGATCAGCTTTGAGGGAGAAAAGATTAGTCCCCAGGGGAATGTAATGGAATATTCCTCCCTTATAGCTTTACCAACTTTGAGGATGGTTTACCAGTTGATTGCCTGCATCCCTGCATTGAGCTTCTTGCTTTTTTGTTTTAGAGCCCGATGGCTTTTCCTTCACACAGATAAGGGGTTTACAAAGAAATAGCAGGGTGTCTGAGGCTGTCAGCAGGTGGCAGCAGGAGCACACATTATGACAAGAGAAATCGCAATGAACCCTAGGCAGGAAGAGGGAAGTAGTTTGGCTTACACTCTGTGGTTTTTACCTTGACTACTGCTGAGGAACAGAAGAAACAATAATTTCCTGGATAATAAAGCAACAAGGTGCCCTGAAAATGACACAGATATTAAAATCAGACACTCCTGAGTTTGAATCCTGATGCCATTCGTAGACAAAGACTCTGAAGTTGGTAGCTAAGCAACCAAGGAATTTGGATGGATTTGCTACACTCTACGTGCTGAAAGTAAACAGTGATATTCAGTGCCTCAGAGCAAGGGAGTTTTTACTCACAACACAGCAAACAGCAGGAGCAGCAGTGTGGTACAAGTTGCCCTGTATCTAAGTGCCAGGGTGTAGCCTGATAGGCCCTGATGGTAGCTATGCACACAGTGGATTGTGCCACAGTAGAGGAACTCAGCAGCTTTTATGGCAAGCAGTAAATAAGCCAGCCCCCTTTCCCAGGAAGCAAGTAGTCTACTTGGCTGGCTGCAGGAGTGGCTCAGGGACACAGGATGGTTAGGCCTTGCTATTTGGCACACTCAGCAAAGACATGCAGGGATGCTCAAGGTTTATGACAGATTACCTCACTCAACAAATGTCAATAATCAATTTATTATGTATTTACCTCTGTTTTTAGCCTCAGTAGCCACCTGGTCGAGCAGTGGCTTTATAACAGAGATGGGCCCAGTGAGGGCGAGACTAAGATTCTCTTCCTGAAGAAGCCTTGGGTCCTCTCTCCATTGCATGGATTCTAGGGTCATTGAGGCTTCAAAGCTGTGTGCCCTAGACAATTGCTTTACAAAAAAAATTCCCGTGACAGCAGCAAGAAATATGTTTTATATCACAAGTTAGTACACATAAATATATAATTGAATAAAATGTTTCAAGAGATAATATTGAATTTTGCTACATATAAAAGACTACTACTTTCTATTCTGTCTCATTTTTAGTGCTTGTTGTGACCCATAAAATTAATTTTGCAACCCTCGGTTTTAAAAAACACTGTCGTAATAATTTTACCTGAAAAAAATATTTTAAACTAAATACCCAACTGGCCACCTCATCCAAGGATACAGAATGTGGTTCCTAAGAAGTGTGGAGCAGTGGAATGGTGGACTAAATACTATAAAAGCCCATTCACTGCAACAAGATACTTTTGAAAACATTGCTAGGCTCTTAAGTAAGTGAGAGAAATCTCTCAGGGCCATAAAAGAGAGAGAAAAGAAGGTATGCTGAAGCCTACATGTTCCAGGAAGGAAGCAAACACAAAAACAGAAATCCAGTGTTGCCTTGGGTCTAACAAAAAGTAGGGGAGCTAACCTTGAGATTCCCATATTAAGCCAGGTCTCTAGCACTCCAAAACCAATTATAGATCCTATATGGAAGAAACCATGCCTCAGTTTAGGCTCTCAGGATTCAGACAGATTATGTTCAGTAAACCATGAGCTTATAATAATAATTTTAAAAATCACCCCAAACACCAAGAAGTGAGCCACTAAGAATGAGGTTCAAGCAAAATCAACAAATTTAAATGGCCAAGAACTTCAACTATAATTATCAAATACAGAATATACTATGTCTCTGTGGGAAACATTTAAAGAAATAGAAGATTACATACAAAAATTAGCAAGCAGAAAAATAAAAGTGAACAGACAACACCACCTTAACCTTAACCAATCATAACCATAATCAAACTAACATCATGAGCTTCCTGCTGTGATGTACTAAGAAAGATACATGTTCACTTATGCAGCACCTCAGCCAGAAATGCTTACCTTGAATTTAACCACAAAAATACAATCAGGCAAATTCAAATTAAGAGACAATCTGCAAAATAAGTGAGAAAAGTCAATGTCATTTTAAAAAAAGGGAAGGAGGAATCTAGGGAACTGTTCTAGATGAAAAGAGACTAAAGAAACAACTAGGGCTTCCCTGGTGGTGCAGTGGTTGAGAATCTGCCTGCTAATGCAGGGGACACGGGCTCAAGCCCTGGTCTGGGAGGATCCCACATGATGAGGAGCAACTAGGCCCGTGAGCCACAACTACTGAGCCTGCACGTCTGGAGCCTGTGCTCCGCAACAAGAGACGCCGCGATAGTGAGAGGCCCGCGCACCGCAATGAAGTGTGGCCCCCGCTTGCTACAATTAGAGAAAGCCCTCACGCAGAAACGACAGCACAGCAAAAATAAATAAAATAAATTAATAAACTCCTACCCCCAACATCTAAAAAAAAAAAAGAAAGAAACAACTAAATATAATGCTTAATCCTTTAGGTTTACTTTTTTTCAAATAAAAACTAATGATTGGAGATTTTTTTTAAAAAAATAATCAAATAAATAGAGAGTTTAGAAATGAAAATTATATTCATTGAAGCTAAAACTTCAGCGAATACACTAAACAGTAGCTTAGACACAGCAGAAGAGAGAATTAGTGAATTGGACCATGTATCTCAAGAAATCAATCAGAAAGCAGCACATGAATAGAAGGAGGTGGAAAGAAGGAAAGAGTAGCTTATAGACAGAGGATAGAATGAGAAGGTCTGGTGTATGTTTAATTGAAGTCTCAGAAGGAGAGAATAGAGAAAATTAAGGTTGAGTATTATTTGAAGAGATAATGGTTGAGATAATGGCTGAGGTACTGAGCAAAGCATTTAGAACAAGGTCTGGCACCAAATGCATGGTTTATAAGTGCTAGCTTTATTTTTTCCAAAGTGGATGAAAGGCATAAATCTACAGAAACATGGAGCCTGAGATAGAGAAATCATGATAAATTTAAAATAATCCACACTTACCTAGGCACAATGATGTGAAAATGTAGGATACCAAAGACAGATATTAAAATGGATAAAGAGAAAAAATAATTCACTTAAGAAAAGAACAAAATTTTTACTAACAGCTCTCTTAACAGCAATAATGGATGTTAGAAGACAGTGGAATAATAATTTCAAAAGGCTGAAAAAAAAAAACCCTTCAAGCTAGAACAGTATACCCAGAAAAACTATATTTCAAGAGCAAGTGCACAATAAACAAACATTCAGTTTAAAAAAAAGATTTAACTATCTACAAACAAAATTCTAGTAAATATGCTTGAAGGGGAAAAAAAATAGATAAACCTAGGAGGACAATCTGAAATAGTCAAGAAGAAATGGTGAATGCAAAAAATAATAGACATGTAAGTAAAACAAATAAACATTGTCAGTATAAAATAATATAGATTTTTTTCAAAGATAGAACTAAAATACCAGACTAAAATGGACATAAGTTGGGAGTTGAATGATTAGAAGTGAAGTGTTCCAGGGTCCTTATGTTGTCTAAAAGGAGTTTAAAATACTGATTAAGTTTAGACTTTGTTAGGGTATTAAAAATTACCTATTTAAAATTTAAGTGTAATTATGAAAAGAATAGAAAAAATGTATAACTTCAAATCAGCTAGGGAAAATAAAGGGAGAAAAAATAAGAAAAAATAATCAACCAAAAAAACCCCCCACTCAATTCTAAATAGAAATTTAAAAGCATTTTAAAAAAGATAAAAAGCACAAAGAAAGATGGTAGAAACAAATCTAAATATCTCAATAATAGTAGTGAAAGTTAACAAACAACAATACCCAATTATATGCTATTTAGCAGGCACATATAAAACATAAATAAGTAAAAGGTTTAAAGTAAAAAAAAAATTAGCAAGTATATACTAACAAAATAAAGCTAGGGTAATTATATTAAAAGCAGATACCTTTAATACTTGCTTTAATACCAAAATCATGATTAGCAATAAACAGGGTCACTACCTAATTTTAAAATGATCAACTCACCAAGATGATATGACAGTTTTAAATGTTGTATGTATTAACTGTAATAGGCTCAAAATATATAAAACAAAAAAATGGTAAAACTTCAGGGAGAAATTTCTACTATCATGGCAGGAGGTTTTAGTACATCTCTCAATTAATGAGAGTCAAACAAAACATTACTATAAATTTGAACATTGCACTTAATAACTTTAATTTAATGGACATGCATCCCCAAATTAGAGAATGTATATTTTTTTCAAGTTTACATGATGATTTACAAAAATTGACGATATTAGTTCATAAAGTAAATCTCAGAGAAGCCATATTATACAGGCCACATTCTATACTACAATGTAATTAGCTTAGAAATCAGTAATCAAAATATGTTTTTTAAAACCATGCATTTGGAAAGTAAAAATATACATTTCTCATGGATCAAAAAAATAAAATTGATATTTTAAAAAATACTTGGAAATTTAAAATGTACTAAATATGCAAAGGAAAACCATAGATCAAAACTCATGAGATGCAGTGAAAATGGTCCTTAGAGGTATCGCCTTAAATACTGTTATTAGGAAAGAAGAAAGGCTTAAAGTTAATGAGCTTAGTGTCCAACTTCATTTAGAAAATGAAAAACAAAATAAACCTAAAGAAAGAAGATAGGGCTTCCCTGGTGGCGCAGTGGTTGAGAGTCCGCCTGCCGATGCAGGGGACACGGGCTCGTGCCCCGGTCTGGGAAGATCCCACATGCCACGGAGCGGCTGGGCCCGTGAGCCACGGCCACTGAGCCTGCGCATCCGGAGCCTGTGCTCCGCAACGGGAGAGGCCACGACAGTGAGAGGCCCGCGTACCGCAAAAAAAAAAAAAAAAAAAAAAAGATAATAAATATATGAGCAGATATAAATAAAATAGAGAATAAAGATAAAACAGAGAGGATCAAGCAAGCCAAATGTTGGTTCACTGGAAAAGTTAATAAAAGACTAAAGGCAATCCTCTTAAATTGGTTTTTTAAAGAGAGAAGAAATAAATCAGAATGAAAAGGGCAGACACAACCACAGATATAACAAAGATTCAAAAAGATAAAAGAATATAATGAAAATTTAATCCAATTAATTTTAAAATTTGGCAATCTAAGGGTGACTTAACAATCATCATATTAACAAACTAAAAGGGAAGCCCATATGGGCTTTTCAATAGAAGAAGAAAATATCATTTGACAAAATTCAACACTCATTTAGGATAAAAACTCTTAGCAAAAAAAGAAATTTTTATTTTGCCTTCTTGAAGCTTAATTTTTTTTATTATATAAGTTTTGGTATACAGCATTATAATTTGACATCTGTATACACTATAGAGTTGTTACCACCACAAGTCTAGTTACCACCCGTCACCATACAGTTGATCCCCTTCACCCGTTTCACCCACCCCCTAACCCCTTCCTCTCAGAAAACGCTACTCTGATCTCTGTATCTATGACCTTGTTCTTGTTTTATTTTGTTTGTTCATTTTTTTTAAATCCACATATGAGTGAAATCATATGGTATTTATCCTTCTCTGTGTGACTTATTTGACTTAGCATAATACCTTCAAGGTCTATCCATGTTGCACAAACAGCAGGATTTCATTCTTTTTTTTGGCCAAGTAATATTCCATTGTGTATATATACCACATTTTCTTTATGCATTCATCTATTAGTGGACACTTAAGTTGTTTCCACATCTTGTCTATTGTAAATAATGCGGCAATGAACATAAGGCTGCATATATCTTTTCAAATTGGTGTTTTTGTGTTCTTAGGATAAATACCCAGAAGTAAAATTGCTGGGTCAGAACTTTCTTAATTTGAAGGATATCTTCCAAAACCCTGTAACAAATACCATTGTTTAATGGTAAAATATTAGAAGGATTTCTTTTAAAATCTGTGAAAAAAGAGGATGCCTGCCATCACCTCTTCTTTCAGTATTGCACAGGAGACCCTACCCAGTACAGTAAGACAAGGATAAAATGGCACAAGGTTTGGAAAGGAAGAAACAAACTTTTGTCATTTCCAGATGATAGAATTAACCACATGGAAACCCAAAGGAATGTACAGATAATTTTTTAAAATAATAAGAGCCTATATCATGTAATTGGAAATAATATCAAAGTAGAAAAATCAATTGCATTCCTATATCTCAGCATTGGTTTCTAAAAAATGACATAACAAAGAAGATATTGCTTACATTAGCATAATAACATGAGGTGCCTAGGAATAAATCTAACAAAAAAAATGTGTATAACCTTTTTGGAGCCAACTTTAATACTTTACTGAAAGCCACCAAAACACCCAAACATGAGACTCCCCTTGTGGTCCAGTGGTTGGGACTCCACACTTCCACTGCAGGGGGCACGGGTTCGATCCCTGGTCAGGGAACTAAGGTCCAGCACGCTGCATGGCGTGGCCAAAATGTTAAAAAACAAACAAACAAACAAAAACCCAAACATAATCTTACATATATGAAAACTTGATATAAGCCAGCAGTATCACTGCAGTTCACAGGAAGTAAGTGATTCTGGGACAACTGGTTTTCCGTATAGGAAAAAAATGAAATTGAACCTTATCTTTAACCATATAATTTGGAAAATATATTTGCAACAAATGTAATCAATGTCATAAAAATTAAAGACTTTAATATGCACTTGAAAAGTTAAGAATCTTTTTGACCTCAATTTGGTAGTCTATAGACACCATAAAGGAAAGGAAAAGGTAAGCCACTAATTTGGAAAATACATTCACAACAAATATAACCAAAAAAGAAAAGCCACTAATTTGGAAAATATATTTGCAACAAATATAACAAATTTTCAGTATTCCAGAATATGTAAAGAACTCTTAAAGATCAATAAGAGACAGGCAAATAACTCTATATAAAAATAGACAAATGGCATAAATATACATTTCACAGAAGAATACTCATTAGTAATTAAGGAAGTGCAAATTAAGACTACAGTGAGAAACTATTTTAAACTATTAAATTACCAAAACTTATAAAATCTAATACTAAGTATTTGGCAAGGGTGAGGAACAAAGGGAGCTCTTATTCAGTGTTAGTGGGAGTGTAAACAGCCACAACTCTTTGGAAAACAATTTGTCTTTATGCTGTAAAGCTGAACATTCGCATACCTACTACTCAAGAATTTCATTCCTAAGTATATATTCCAGAGAAACTTTTGCCCACATGGATCAGAAGACATATACAAGAATGTTCATAGCAGCATCATTCATAGTAGCAAACCACTAAGAACAACCTAGATATCCATTAACAGGAAAATGGATAAATTGTAGAACAGTTAACTGTGGCACATACAACTGAATATTGCATATACAACAGTGAAAATGAATGAGCAGCATAGAGGCATTTTAGAAACATATAGAAAGAATTTAAAATGAGCAAGTTGCAGAGACCACATATAGTATGATATCATTTCAGTAAAATTCAAAAGCAAGAAAAACTTTATGATGAATAGATATGTAGCTAAAAGCAAAACAAAACAAAAAGCTGTTTAATAAAGGAAGGACTAGAATTTTTGTTTTTCAGCTGCAGCCTCTGGCTCCCAGAATGGGTTCATGAGCTACCTTCCAGCATCCTGGCTTTGCCAAGACTGAATCAGGCCAGACCCCCAGTGCAGCTTTCTAGATTATCACCATCATGTGTAAGGAGCCTGTGGGAAGTCAACGTACCCAGAGCACTGGGTACAGAAGGCCTGGCTAGAGATTTAAATGAAATAGGCCTGTGGATGAGCACAGGATCTTAGAGCCGACCAGAGGCCAGAGAACAAGAGGCAGGGGCTGAAACCCAGCCAATCTGAGGGAGATGCTTGCACACTGCTACTGGGGATTCTGGCTGTAATCACTCTACTGCCGGTTCATGCTCCAGAACATCACTGATGGTGTTGAGGGCATTGAGAGAATTGCAGCAAAAACCAAATTAGGACTTCTCAGAGATTCTAAGGGGGCAGGAAATCATGTCTAAAGAATTAGATAGTTGTGAACCAGAGAGCAACACAAGACCCAACATGGAAAAACAACACACCAATACACAATCAGAGAAGCATTCAGCGTTACCAACAAAAGGAAATGGTTAAAAAGCCACGACTTTAAAGAACGGATTGTTCATTCAGTCTGTTATTCTCCATTGAGAAAAAAGTTACGGACCATTAAGTGCCATTCCCTCTAATGTAAGCAGGGACTAAGTGCTGTCAGGCTAGGTGATTTGAACTTGATTATGAGGGGTTATAGAAGAATTTCAGTAGGGAGTGACAAAGTTTGCTTTGCTTTTTTGAGAGCTCACTTAGGGACAAGTGGGTTGATTCACATGACTCCATTAATAGCAAGTTGTTTTGTGTTGAGTTTTGACTACTTTATTTCACTTAAGCAAGTGGAATCCTTGCATTTTGTCTAGGAAAGAGTATGGTGTGAGGGCACGGGAGCAAAGGAAGAACCAGTCGACTGTGGTCACAAGCAGGGGTGGCAGTGAGGGTTAGGTAACTGGGCTATTCTATTCACAGCCAGAGGCTGCTCGCTTTCTGGCCGTGCCATTCTAGCTGCATCCTGGTTCCCAGATGTAGCAGTCACATCCCTGCCCTGGAAGGGCTTGCAGCTCACCAGCAGCCATGGGACCAGCTGGAGACATGGTTGAGTGCACAGTCTGTATAGGCACAGAGTCTCTAGTCTTCTTCCCAAGCAAGTGCTGACGATCCAGCCAGCCATATGACCCTTCCGTTTACATGGAGACAAAAAATATATATAATTATTTAAGAGCTTTTATTAATCTCAAGTGAAGTTACCAGATAAAGTTTAGCCATATGTAATCAAGTCAGGGATTACACTCTAGTTGAGGCTTAAAGATATACAGCAAATACTCCACGTGGAACTATAGAACTAGACACTGGAAGAAACAACAGGGTGGTAATGGCAATGGTACATTTTATTGAATGTTTACTATATACCAGGCACCATGCTCAGCATTTTGCTTGCATCATCTCATTTAATCTTCATAACCGATTTAGGAGGCAGGGACTATGATCACCCCCATTTTTCAAGAGAGGAGACTGAGGCAGAGAGATGTGAGGTTACTTGATCAAGGTCACACATTTGTAAGTGTGAGAGAAGGTTTGATCAATCTCAAAGCCCATGCCCTCTGCCACTACACTCTACTGCATTTACGGTGAGGGGCAATGCTGCTTGAGACTTCATTAGGACCTGCAAGGAAGCTCTCTGGTGGGTAGCAGTGAGGTGATGGAAATCTCAGTACATTGCTGAGGTTGAGAGTAAGGCAAGCCTGGGATAGGCACAATCTGCCTGCACCCAATGCTTTGGGAAAGCAGATTCCCTAGAAATCTGCACTTGATTCCGTGTTCAAAGATCCCCAAAAGTGCTTTTGACTACTGAGGAAAGGAAGAGTCTAAAAAATAAACTGGGGCTTCCCTGGTGGCGCAGTGGTTGAGAGTCCGCCTGCCGATGCAGGGGACATGGGTTCGTGCCCCGGTCCAGGAAGATCCCACATGCCACGGAGCGGCTAGGCCCGTGAGCCATGGCCACTGAGCCTGCGCGTCCGGAGCCTGTTCTCCGCAACGGGAGAGGCCACAACAGTGAGAGGCCCACGTACCACAAAAAAAAAATAAAATAAAAAATAAACTGTAGGCTAAAAAGTTGAAAATTATTCCACTCAAAAAAGTAAATTAAATTGATTGATTCAGTTCAACCTGTGTTTGTTGAGTACAGCATCAATACAAATCAATGAGGCTGCACAGGGAACTCTCTGAGGGATCTGATTTTAGAAGGACACACAAGAAAGATTGAAGGGACTTCCTTGGTGGTGCAGTGGTTAAGAATCCGCCTGCAAATGCAGAGGACACGGGTTTGAGCCCTGGTCTGGGAAGATCCCACATGCCGCGGAGCCCGTGCGCAACAACTACTGAGCCTGCGCTCTAGAGCCCGCGAGCCACAACTACTGAGCCCGCGTGCCACAACTACTGCAGCCCACGTGCCTAGAGCCCAAGCTCTGCAACAAGAGAAGCCACCGCAAAGAGAAGCCCGCGCACGGCAAGGAAGAGTAGCCTCCACTCGCCGCAACTAGAGAAAGCCTGCGCAGCAACGAAGACCCAATGTAACCAAAAATAAATAAATTTTAAAAATAAAAATAAATAAAAATAAAAATAAAGAAAGATTGAAGAAGGGACTTGGAAGGCAGGATAAAAGTCTGGCTTGAACCTGTAGGTATAATGTAGCAAAGAGGCTGAATCTGAAAAGCAACAACAAAAAATACTCTAAAGACAGCAAAACAGTGCTGTTTCTTTTGGATTAAAGACAAGGCAAGGATAGACCCAGCACTGAAGCAGATGGTATAATGTTACATGATTGGGGAGAGGCAGGGTTTTCTACTCTCCGCTTTTGTTTTCTTAATCAAGGAAAATGGTCCTCAATCTAGAAATGTTAAGCAAATATCTAGATGAGGAAATTGAATCTGGATAGGTGAGAAAAATGGGAGAGCAATGAATTCAGGTTTCTAAGCCCGGGTGAAAGATGATACGTACATACAGAGAGTAGTGTCTTTGATGTGGCCTTACTAAATCAGAATTTGTTGACTGACTGAGTTAACCCCCTGGTGTTGAAATAAGTTGCACATACCTCAGTCTTTGAAGGCTCAGGAAGAAATCCTGGACCAAAAAACTAGAGATGAGTACATTTTCTACTTTCACATGAGAAAGAAACATGAGTTCTGATCCTTGTCAAAATTCTAGAAAGGATTGTTAAAGAAATTGTGAATATTGAGAAAGAAATTTAGAGATTACTAAGGAATCACTGGTGTTTACTTAGAAGCTTTGGAAAACAAATGTCATTTCCTTTTCTGGGTGGTGTTGTGAGGTTTGTCATGCCAATGGACAAAGCAGGCTTTGTGAAGCTTGGTTTCAGGAAATTATTTTGTTATTAAAGTTTCTTATAAGAGCCTAGTGGACAAGATACAGAAATGTGGACTGGATGGTACCAGTTGGGTGCCATGCGTTTAAAGTTTATAGAACAGTCTCACCCAAAGGTCTCTAATGAGCTAGATCACTCTGTTCTTGGTCTAGTCCTATCTGATGTTTTGTTTTTTAATATAGTGTAAAGGTACAGGATGCCCTTTTTTATCGATTCCACAGAAATCCCAAATCTAGGAGAAATGTGTCAGATGGAGAAAATATCCCAAAGATTTCCCCTTGATGGAACAAAATAAACAAGATGATAATTAACAAGACACAAATAAAGTCTTGAATTAGGTCTAGAAAAAGATCAGTTGCACAAGTAGAACATAAAGTCATCAGACTTCACCACCCCTGGTGTGGAAAGACCAGATTCGACTGCAAGTTAGGAAGAGCCAGGTGAAGACACTGCTGCTAAAAGGACTTCTGCAATCCCAGGGCACAGGGTGAAGATGCAAGGGTGTCTCTCCGCTCTGGGTTGTTTGATTCTGGACTCTCCTTAAGATGTGTCCTGGGAAATTAGAGGGCAAACAGAGGTGGGTAGCTCTTTTATGACAAAATGATAAATGACCTGGAGGTACTGACGAAATAAGAACACTTCAGTGTATCATGAGACCTGCCTTCAAATATCTGAATGTCTTTCATGAAAATATAGAGTTACTGTTCTCTATTTTCCTTGAAAGGGCACAACTGGACTCACTGGCTTGCAGCCAACCCATCAAGAATCAAAAGAAAGAAGTTTTCAATACTTAAGAGTACACAGCCCTGCAGTGGGCTTCTTGGACAGCAGGGAATTCTACCATCCTTGGAGAATTATAGTAGAATCTAGGGTGGGAGGGAGGTAGAGGGAATTCCTGTGTGCCCCCATGGCTGGGAGAGATGATGACCCCTAAGTGTTCTCCCATCATGTATATGATTTGAATAATGACCGTTACCATTTATTGAGCTTATACTAAGTGACAGGGCTGGGCTAAGGTCTTTGTGTGCACATTCCCACTGCATCTTTATAACAAATGAGGAGACTGAGGCTCAGGGAGGCTGTTAAGAGCTTAAGCCCACACAGTGATAGGTCAAAGAATGGAATTTTGATCCCAAGCTTGAGTTTAAAGTATACGCTTTTAATTTCTATGTTATATATGATCTCCAGTCTTTATACTTCATTCTTTCATTCAGCAACTATGCCCTGGAATGCCTTGTTCTTCACCTCCTCCTGCCTCTCACTCATCCACTTAGGCTGAGCTCACCTACTGTCTCCTCTCTGAGGTTTCCCCACTTCCTCCACACAAGATGAATTGCTTCCCTCCTGTGTTGCATGGCAGGGGGCACATTGTATCCTATTTGCCCGTGCAGTGTTGGTTTTCCTACTGGACTGCAAGCTCCCAGTTTCCTGAACAGCTGGAACCAGTGCTTATTCATCCCTGTCCCTCAGCACCACAAACAATGCTCAGAAGATGTTGGTACTCAACAGGTTTATAAGTTAGTCCATTCATCCACCCAGTCATTCATTCAAGAAACCTAAGAAAGAATAACATCTTATTTCTTTCTCTTTTTTATTGGAGTATAATTGCTTTACAATGTTGTGTTAGTTTCTGCTGTACAATGAAGTGAATCAGCTATATGTATACATATATCCCCTCCCTCTTGGACCTCTCTCCCACCCCACCCCACCATCCTACCCATCTAGATCATCACAGAGCAACAAGCTGAGCTTCCTGTGCTTTATAGCTTATTCCTGCTAGCTATCTATAAGGAGGCAAGAACTTACAATGGAGAAAAGACAGCCTCTTCAATAAGTGGTGCTGGGAAAACTGGATGGCTACATGTAAAAGAATGAAATTAGAACACTACCTAACACCATACACAAAAATAGACTCAAAATGGATTAAAGGCCTAAATGTAAGACCAGACACTATAAAACTCTTAGAGGAAAACATAGGAAAAACACTCTTTGACATAAACCACAGCAAGATCTCTTTTGACCCACCTCCTAGAAAAATGAAAATAAAAACAAAAATGAACAAATGGGACCTAATGAAACTTAAAAACTTTGCACAGCAAAGGAAACCATAAACAAGATGAAAAGACAACCTTCAGAATGGGAGAAAATATTTGCAAATGAAGCAACAGACAAAGAACTAATCTCCAAAATATACAAATGGCTCATGGAGTTCAATATTAAAGAAACAAACAACCCAATTTAAAAATGGGCAGAAGACCTAAATAGACATTTCTCCAAAGAAGACACACAGATGGCCAAGAGGCATATGAAAAGCTGCTCAACATCACTAATTATTAGAGAAATGCAAGTCAAAACTACAATGAAGTACCACCTCACACCAGTCAGAATGGCCATCATCAAAAAATCTACACACAGTAAATGCTGGAGAGGGTGTGGAGAGAAGGGAACCTTTTCACACTGTTGGTGGGAATGTAAATTGATACAGCCACCGTGGAGAACAGTATGGAGGTTCCTTAAAAAACTAAAAATAGAACTACCATATGACCCAGCAATCCCACTACTGGGCATATACCCTGAGAAAACCATAATTCAAAAGGATACACGTACCCCAGTATTCATTGCAGCACTATTTACAATAGCCAGGACATGGAAACAACCTAAATGTCCGACAACAGATGAATGGATGAAGAAGATGTGGCTGTTACTCAGCCATAAAAAGGAATGAAACTGGGTCATTTGTAGAGATGTGGATGGACCTAGAGTCTGTCATACAGAGTGAAGTAAGCCAGAAAGAGAAAAACAAATATCGTATATTAACACATATATGTGGAATTTAGAAAAATGGTACAGAGGAACCTATTTGCAGGGCAGGAATAGAGGCGTAGACAGTAGAGAATGGACCTGTGGACACAGAAGGGGAAGGGGAGGGTGGGACGAATTGGGAGATTAGGATGGACATATATACACTACCATTCGTAAAAGAGATAGCTAGTGGGGACAAGCTATAAAGCACAGGAAGCTCAGCTTGGTGCTCTGTAACATCTTATTTATTTCTCTCCCCCTTTTAATCCTTCCTGCATGAAACTCCAGGTATCATTCTCCTACTCAACCACCTTCAGTGTCCCTTTGTATCTACAGCATTAAGTACAAGAGCCTTAGCATGGCTAAGGGGCCTCTATTATATGTAGATTTTCATACCCTCCAAGGTCTCATCATCCTCCCCTCCATGTCCCCTTAGCCCTTCCTGATCTTTGTCTCCACCATCTTCTATCCTATCCCCTAGTCTTTGAACATATTGTTCCCTCTTCTTGGAATATCCTCTCCCACCCTCATTATTTCCTCTCAAAGTGTTATCCATTCTTCAACGTCCCAGTTCAGACACCACCTCCTCCCGGGAAGCCCACCCTCACACTCTGACCAGGAAAAGCCTCCCTTCTCTGTATTCCCAGTCCTTTTTTGCTGCTTTGTTGTTGTGACAGTTTTCTAATATTCTATTTTATTTTAGCTTTTCGGTCCATCTGATCCAAAAGGTTATCTAACAATACCCTTTTCAGCAGGCACTATGCCTTATTATCTCCAATATCCTTGTGATATGTGGCATTATCTATCACTGTATCCCCAGTATCTAAGGCAATACCTGACACCTATTCCATAAATAGCTGTTATTGAATGGATGGATGAATGGATGAATGAATTCATCAGAAGTTCTGCATTGTAGCATCAGTTTGCACATTAACTAAATATATAATTTGTGACATTTCATATCAATTGCTCTGGACCCCAGTTTCCATATCAATAAAAGGGTGTCCAAGGAGACAGGGAGAAAGGGTACTCATTTTTATGGATGACTTTGCTGTGTGCAAGGCAATGTGCTAGGGGCGTTATTTACCTTACAGGCCTAAGGGAGGGAGGGATGGATGAGGATGGGGGAGGGGTATACAAGCAGTGAAGAGTATGGGCTTAGGATAAGGCTTCCTTGAACTCAAGCCCTAGCTCTGCTACTTACTAAATGTGAGCTTGGGCAAGTTATTCTAATCTTTTAAACCTCTGTTTCTTCAGCCATCAAGTGGTGATAATAAGAGAACCTACTGGTGAGTTTGTTGTGAGGATTCAGTGAGGTGTTGAATATAAGGTACTTAGCCCATCGACTGGCACGTAACCCTGAATTATAAACAGCAGCTCATTATTATTATTCTATTACTTGTGTGTCTTCTTGTTCAGTTTACCTCATGAAGAAGCCAGAGGTTCTGAGAGGTTAAACTACTTGCCCAAGGCCACATCTTCCGTCTGCCCCGTTGTCCTCTCCACCTACTGGACCCTTCAGGATAAATCCTTCAAGAATGGCCATGAGCTTTGCAACACAGCCTGTGTTCCCATTTCAGGGTGAAATACTAGAAAGCCACCCCATGTTGCTGCTTCTCAAACATGCCCAGATTTTAGCATTTTATTATCTAAACATTTAGCATCTAACACTGAATATCTAAAAGCAGGGTCAGTTTTCTCATGGTTATTCTTCTGTTTAATAAAGGAAGAAAGGTCATAATCCAAGTTATAAGAGTGAACGGATATAAATTTTTCCCTATGAGATTCAAAGCTAATGCCTTTTACTCCCCCATCGTTTGGCTTTGTGCAAAAAATCAAAATGCCAATTACTGCTCCTCTGTGACTAAATGAAGTGTGAGCTTCCCTGCCCCATAAAGGGAGCCACACCCCACCTGGACACTCAGTAGGCATTTGATTCAGAAGAAGAGAAGGAGATAGTAACCATCAGGGTTACTAGGGTTTTCTTTGATGGAGGATGTGATGCACAAATGTATAGAAGTTTTTTTTTTCTTTAAATAAATTTTTAAATTTTATTTATTTATTGTTTCTGGCTGTTTTGAGTCTTCGTTGCTGCGTGTGGGCTTTCTCTAGTTGCAGTGAGCGGGGGCTATTCTTCGTTGCGGTTTGCGGGCTTCTCATTGGGGTGGCTTCTCTTGTTGTGGAGCACGGGCTCTAGGTGCATGGCCTTCAGTAGCTGTGGCTCGTGGGCTCAGTAGTTGTGGATCGTGGCTCTAGAGTGCAGGCTCAGTAGTTGTGGCTCACGGGCTTAGCTGCTCCGTGGCATCTTCCTAGACCAGGGATTGAACCCGTGTCCCCTGCACTGGCAGGCCGATTCTCAACCACTGCGCCACCAGGGAAGCCCTGTATAGAAGTTTTATGGAGGACATACAGATAGGCAGGAGAGGGATCATTAGTGGCAGGCCATTGTCAAGGGTATATGGCCCATGGAGCTGAAGTATTCATGCCCTAAATGTCCAGGAGGACCTCCCCCAGAGCATGCACAGGTGGGTTTTATTTGTCATGCCCATGATCTCGAGGCATCAACAAGCCGTCAGGGGCCTGCGCCTGCAGAGCCCTTTTTGCTACAAACATGGCCCCCTAAAGTAACTCCAAAGCAGTTTGATCATGGGAGGAGAAATGCCAATCTAACCCATTTGCCGTTGATTTCTTAAGCAGATTCAGGCACACAGGATGAAGCACAGCTTTTGCAGGAATGGTTTAAGCTGGTTCTGGAGAAGAATAAATTAATGCGATATGAGTCGGAGTTACTGATCATGTAAGTAAGGCAACACAGATAACAGTGAGGCCTAAAAGCAAAGGGGGCGGGAGTGGGGTGGCCCACCCTCCTAGGTTGAAGTCTCAGGATTTTTTCTTCTTGTGCATACAGAATTGTGATTGAGACAAATTGACATTTGATGTCTTGCATATCATGCTGGCATTAGTGCAGAGAATCTTCAATTGTCTGTTCTCTGCTGTGGAGTCCTATGGCTAAAATGATTTCAGGTAATGGGTCTGGAGCTGGAGGGCCTTTGGATAAGACACTTTCAATCCATCCCTGTCCCCCACACCAGGGGGCACCCACTTGCAGTCACACACCTGCAATGGGGAAGCATGTGTCTGGCTTCTGTGTGTGAATCATGGGAAGGGCTTGCTGAAATCACCTGACCACTTCCTTGTGGCTTTAATGGATTGAAGGTGGAGATCGGTCTGGCTGTCCTGTGAATGAGAGGTTGCAGTCTGGCTGGGAGATCAGAAAGTAGAGCTGGATCTTACCGTACTCTGAAAATGTTGAAGGTCATTCTACCTGTCACCATGCTGGAGGGAAAGGAAGTAACATTTAATATAAACTGACTAAGCACCACAAGTTGTACTGGGTGTTTTCACTTATGCTGTCTTATTTCATTTTCACCCCAACCCTGAGAGTTAATCTTGGGAGTCTTTGAAAGGGTCTAATAAAATTCTTTTCCTCTTCTCTGCCTGGGTTCTGAGCCAGGTGAGAAATAAGACAATTGGGTCAATAGTTGACCCAGAATATCAAAATAAAGTGTTTATTACTGCTTATGGCTAGCTCGGCTAAATATGAGAGCCCAAGTGGGCTTGCTAACTATATTCATTTCCTAGGGCTAGACTAATGTATTATCACAAATGGGGTGGCTTACAATGAGAGAAATGTATTCTCTCTCAGTTCTGGAAGACAATCTGAAATCGAGGCATTAGGAAGGCCACACTCCCTTCGCGGCCTCTGGGGGAGAATTCTTCCTTGCCTCTTCCAGCTTCAGGTGCCTCCAGGCATCCCTTGGCTTGTGACTGCATCACTCCAATCTCTCCCTCTGTCTTCATGCAGCCTTCTCTGTGTGTCCATGTCTTCTCTCTGTCTCTTGTAAGGACACTTGTCACTGGGTTTAGAGCCCACTGGCATAATCCAGAATATTCTTACCTCAAGGTTCTTAACTTAATTACATCCACAAAGACCCTTTTTCAAATAAGGTCACTTTCAAAGGTTCCAGGGGTTAGGATGTGGACATATCTTTTGGGAGTTCACCATGCAACTTACTATACTACCCAACCCCAGAATTAGACACACTCATCTACCTAGTCACAAAAGGTAGTGAATCACTTGCTTCTTAGGGGTAAGGCTTTTACCCTAGACCAGTGGGTCTCACCTGGGGGCAATTTCCATCTCACTTCCTCCTTCCAGGGATATTTGGCAATGTCTGAAGACATTTTTGTCTATCGCAACTGGGAGGTGCTAGTGATATCTAGTGCGGAGAGGCCAAGGGTGCCACTGAACATTCTACAATGCACAGGGCACCCCACTTCCCTCACCAACAAAGAATTACCCAGCCCAAAATGTCAATAGTGTCAAGATTGAGAAATCTTGCCCTAGACCCATAGCAAGGCTCAGAGTAACAGAGAACACATGTTTGCTGCAGGCAGGCTGATCCCCAGGGAGAAAGGGTGTGAGCTGAGTTCCCCTAGTCTGTTCTTCCCAAATTTACCTCCCCTGGGGTGAGAGTGAGTATAAGCGTGAAAGTGGAGAGAAGAAGCCAGGAAGTATACTCCTTGAGCTCCACTGACATGAAGGAAATGCCAGGAATGGGGAAGAAGGGCTCATCTGTAGCAATTACTTTTATTATTACTGTTTTTTTAATTGATGTTCATGCTGAGACTCAAAACAACTAAATAATTTGTCCATCTCCGCCTGACTTCAAAGTCCTTTTTATACAACTGTATCGTCTGCCTTTGGTCCAGGTGTGAATTATAAAATTCATTAACAAAAAAGTATCAAGCACATTCCATGTGCTAGGAAATGTGCTGGGTACTGTGGAAGTAGAGATGAATCAGGCCATAGTCCCGATCTTCGAGGATCTCATGGTTTCAGGGGAGACAGACACGTAAGCACACAGCATGAGAGGAATGAGAAAACATAGCAAGCGCTCCATGGAGGTTTGTAGGAGGAGCAGTCAGTGCACAGGCCCTGCCGGCAAAGGTCAGGTGGGTGGTGACTGCTCAGTGACTGTGGCTTCTCTCCTTGGTACACGGTCGGAGGGAACTTTCTCCTCCAACAGAGGCCAAGGAGGAGAACTCGGACGTGTGAGCTAGACAAAGGCAGGTGGGAGCTCTGGTAAAGGATAGGTTTTAGTTTGGAGAGAGACCTGGCTGAACCAGGAGAAACGTCTTACACTTGTGTGTTATTTTGGGTCCCTTGGGAAAGCAGGTGCCAAGACAGAATTAGAAGTACAAGAGATGTATTGGGAGAAAGGAGAAAGGGAGTGGGAGTGAGAGGGAAGTCTTCAGACCCCATGCAGTCCTGACACCTGTAAAAGGAGAGGGGAGGGAATGAGAATTGGCAGGAGGAACCTCAGACTGCAGTGCAGCTCTGAGAAAATCTGAGCCAGGCGAAGGGAGCCCCAGAGCAAAGACTGCCCATCCGAGGAGTCCGAAGTGGGGCAGAAATGGCCCAGCTCCAGCACCGCCACTGGGCTCGCTCACTGGCTGGAGCTGCTCAGGGACAGTGTGGCCTCAGCACAGCAGTGAAGTGGAACCTGCTACAGCAGTCAGCTCACTCCACACTACACTCCTTCCAGAGTTCTCTCTTAAAGGAAGATCTGAGTGGTGCGTTTCCACTGGCTACCAGAGTGGGCCAAGGGAAGTTGAGTGTCAATAGCAAAAGGGAGAGTATTGAACAAAGCATGGACCTTGGCCCACGTAATAGTAGAAGTAGTAAAAATAACGACAGTGGCAACAGGGTATAGTAAATTGACCCAAAGCTATAGCAGATACGCATGCAGCCTGCAGGTGGGGCTGGAAGGGAAGGCCCCCCTCCACGTCAAACCCAGGGACCTAGACTCAGCCCTCACCCTCTTCAGTGTCTCTGTAGCATTGGACACCCTTGATCTCTTTCTTCTCTCCTGAAACTCTCCTCTCTTGGCTTCTGTGATGCTGCATTTCTTGTTTACCCTTCCAACCTTTTGCTTGCTTCTTCCCTGGCTCTACCGCTTTTGTTTGGCTTCTAAATGTAGGTGTTCCCAAGGTCCTGTCTTCAAACCTTTTTTTCCTCTATAGCAGGGGTCCCCAACCCCCAGGCTGTGGATCATTACTGGTCCGTGGCCTGTTAGGAACCGGGCTGCACTGCAGAGCAGGAGGTGAACAGTGGGCGAGCAAGTGAAGCTTTGTCTGCCGCTCCCCATCGCTCCCCATCGCTCTCATTACCGCCTGAACCTTCCCCCCCTCCCCCGGCCCCCACTCCTGTCCATGGAAAACTTGTCTTCCATGAAACTGGTCCCTGGTGCCAAAAAGGTTGGGAACCGCTGCTCTATAGCCTCCCTTTTAGAGATTACGTGACTTCACCTATCACCTCTGACCCCTGCCTCATCCATTTGTGGTCCTCATTTCTCCTGAGAACGCCAGACCTGCACTCCCAAAGTTTGGGGAACCTCCACATTACCACATGGCCCAGCGTGTGGGAAGCTTACACACATACGCTGACATACGTGGGCTATCCCCAGGCATGGAAAGGTCATGAAGCTCTGTCTGAGCTTCGCCAAAAGCTAACTTCACTTCTTGACTTTGCTGTTCTGTCGGTGGACACACTGAGTCCCCAGCACTTCAGCTTGACTCCTCCAAAACATCGCTGATTCTTCTTCCCACATCACTCACAACCAGATGGATAGTTGTCTGAGTATTCTGCCTCCATCCGGACAAAATGTCTCACTCCTCTTTCCTCCTTGTTTACCACAGTCAGAGATCTGGGAGTTGTTAGAGGTGATACTTGAAGTCACATTGCCCCTAAAAGAGAGGAGGGTTTCAGATTGTCATTGCTTCTACTGTTCTGATCATTTCTTCACGATCCAGTCCTGGGTGGCCTTCCAAAAGCTTGCTGAGAGCACATTACAACCTTCAGCTGCTCCCCATCATCTCTTGAGTTCAGCATATCTCAGCAGCAGTAGCAACAGCAAAACTTTCAGTTTAGAGATATTCCAAGACCCCAGTTTTAATAAGGAAAAAAGAATGCAGTCGCTATGGTCAATGGGTTTGTTAGTCAATATTTCTACACAGATCTCCAGTATTTACAAAGTTTGAACATTCTCTAATCCCCAGGGCCCGAGAACTAGAATTAGAAGATCATCAAAGCAGACTGGAGCAGAAATTAAGAGAAAAAATGCTCAAGGAGGGTGAGTATGGTGATATGTTTGGGGCTTTTGTTAAAGATGTTTTTCCACATGAAGACACTTGACCAGAACATACTGCACATTGCAGAGTGGAGCACTTTTCCTGCCTTGTGTCACCAGCCTGGAAGTCAGAGGGGGCACAAAGCCAGCCTTCCTCTGCCCCCACCAGAGCACAGCAAGTCCTTCTTAGCTTCATTCACTGGGGCCGTGAGAGCAGCATTTAGCTCCATCCCATGTGCTAATAGGAACAAAGTCATTTAGTCACGCATTCATTCACTTATCCATCCATTCATTTAACAAATATTTGTTGAGACTCTAGAGTGGGCCTGGCAGATGGAGAAGAGCAGCCCTGCCCTGTGGCCTCACTTGGGAGACTGACACCCAGACCAGTAGTTACGACACAGTGAGATGAGGGTCATGACTTACGTGCTTTGGGAGCACAGAGGAAGGCAGGCCTGGTTCTGCCAGGCATTGGGGAATGTAAAGGAAGCATCCTTCCCACCACGGGCTGGGCCAGGGCATCACACATGAGAAAATTATTTCCACTATGAAGGAGGGAGAGTTGAAA